>NC_083243.1:128810571-130234321 GCF_032191835.1 Heteronotia binoei | reverse complement strand
GACACAACAATATCACTTTCCCATTCGAATTCCACAGACATCAGCAGGCTCTCTTTAGCACTCAACTCCTGTAGATTTGCAATTTCGTTAGCTTTCAGCATAAAACAACTCATTTGGTCTTCAATAAATTGCATAAATGAGGCAAGATCCTGTTTCAGAGAAATGATATTTAAAAAGATATCTTTTTATAAGACATTTTGCTAGGCAGTGCCATTTTTCTCTGACAGCAAACTCAGTCTCTTAGTTCAAATTGTAAAATAGCTTCGAGCTCCTGCTAATCCACATTCCACAACAGCTCCAGTTGAGATTTCAAATGCCATTCTTTCAAATACAGTCAGGCGATAGAGACAGATCTCCCTAGAATATATCTCCTTTATGTTCAGATCATATTGCAACCTAGTAATAATATGTTTGGTATATGTCCAATTATAATCTGGGTCAATTTTAATAGTTGTATTCAATTCAATTTAATTAGTTAAAGCTACTCGTAACTATTAGAGGCCTCATTTCTCTTCTATTGAGCTAGTCTCTCGTTTGTTACGTAAAGTGACCCATCAGGCATCAGAATTTGGAAAACACCTACTTGTCATGTAGAATCATCACATTAGGAGTAGAAAGACGCTACATCAAAGGCATACTGGAGAAAATGAAAGCAAGAAATCAGTTGGGCGTTCTCCTTTTTCTGCTGGTGCGCCAGCTTTTCATGGCTGCGGCGCCTCAGGACATACAGTAAGCACAGGGGCAGCCGCTGCTGAACCCCTCTCTCCCCATAAAAGTCCCATGCCGAAGAAAAAGCCTCTTCCGGGCTTTTCCATGGCACTTCTGTGACACCCCTCCAACAGCCAGACTCAGAGGTGCCATAGGAGGATGATCTGCAGACACCTCTGAAGCCAAGATGACGGAGCCTGGAAGTCCCACTGCCCAATCTCATCATGGTGGGAGCTGAGGACTTGGAGTAGGCAAACATCCATGCCTCCAGCAGGCAAATGACAAGCCTAAGTGTATCTCTGCTTAGATACTATGGATCTTATTTTTATCTTGCTCATTTTTGCATTATGTTTTTGAATTATGTTTTTGCAGTATGTTTTTGATATTTTTATCTTGCTCATTTTTGCATTATGTTTAAATCATATCAGACTAAAGCAATTGAATGGCATAAAATACAAAGGGGAAGGAACGCTAGCTTTATGAAAAAATGTAGTTTTAGGTGTGCCTTTTTCACTGATACCAACTTACAGGTTGTCTTAATAAGGAGGTGCTTAGAGAAATACAATAAAGAGAAGTTCTTAGACATTTACAAGTATTTTTCTTGCTAATACTGTCAAGAAGATAAATAACATTGCTTTCTCCATGAACAGCCTACCCACTCAGGCTCATTTAGGCATGTAGAGGTCTGAAATAGCTTCATCATAATTCCCATAGTGACAAAACAGTAATTATTTGGGGAGGGGAGGCCACAATGAAATGGATGAGTCAAGGAGGGAGATGTTGTACCAACTGATCTCCTTTATTGTTAGGAATTGACTCTGCTGTCCACCATCTAAATTTAATGTTTTCTCTTTCCCTGAGGATTTATCACAAGTTTCCATACACTGTTGTTTCAGTAACTAACCTATCATTTTATTAACCCCACACTCCATCAAAGTAAAAGAATCTCATTCATTTAACTTTTATTGCACCTCTGCTGAGGAATCAGGAAATACAATACCACAAAACCAATCTAAAAAAGATCTCCATTGCTTGGCAGTTCTGTGGACGGATATCTCCACCTGGGATCCTTGCAGGAAGCTGTTCTTCAGACCTATGAAATAACTGGTGAATAGTCTGTCTCCTCCAATTATTTAGCCACCTGAGTAGGAGTCCTTCTTCAAGGGATGCAGACTGGTCAAAATCAGTCATTCTGACCTTTGGGGAACTATTCCCATTTTATAATCTGAAGAAGTCTGCAATACTATTACTTGCTTTAAATATATATACTTTCACTGAAAGGTGCATCATTTGTCCTCATAGCAACCCTGTAAAGCAAACTGCTGTTACTTTCATTTATATACCTGGGGAAATAGAAACAGAGAGATAATGAGTTGTCCAAGGACATACAGAATGCTCCCTGCTGCCTTCCCTTGATCAAGAGATTCCGTGTGCAGCAGTGAATTAAGTACCACTATCACCCACTGTGTTTGAGTAAGAATGACTACTTAAAAACAAACTTAACTCTGCCTTCATTTGCAAGGCATTTTTACTCAAAAGAAAGTCCTACTGAATTCAATGGGACTCAACCAAGTAAAGCATGCTGGGCAACAAGCTTTTCTAATCCAACTTCCATGTAAACATACACAGGATCAGGATTAACTAAACTGTTGCTCTATCAGTGTGCATACAGAACTCTTCATTCTCTCTGTCAGTCATCGGGGGGGGGGGGTGGAATTAGTCACCATTCCCTCTTTTTCTTCATGTCTCAGTGAATACAACTGATATGAGCAAAAGAGAAATATGTGCATAAGGTGATCAGGACCAGATCTACATGTTTTTGAGGGGGGGGGCAAAATTAAAAAATGGCACCCCCTTATGGACCATTCTATTTTATGGTCCCATAGAATACAATGGACTCCATATCCAAATTGGCGCCCCCCCTCCGTTGGCACCCGAGGCAAGCACCCCCATCTGCCCGCCCCCATATCCAGCCCTGAAGATGATAGGGGATAGAAGCTGAGGAACAACCACTCCACCCATCCAGATGGCCCATCCAGAGTTGGAGGTGGAGGATGGACAGACTCATACAATGTCAGAGGGATGGGAGATGGCTGGCTAGACAAAGGACAAAGGGATGGGGAAAACAAGTATAGGCTAGGCAGGCCCAGCTACTGCTGCTCCCTGCCTGACATGTGGCTTGCCCAGTACAGGCCTATCCTCCTTTTCCCTTATAATAGATATTTTATTTTGATATGGAGGCAAGTGAGAAGCTGAGCATTTTCCTCCTCACTGCTAATTATGTACATCCTCTTGGAAAAACTGTTGCAGAACAACCCTTAGAACCCACCACCATTCCAGATCTGCTATAGATTACTAAGTCAGTTGTGCTGCATATGCCTGGAAGTCTTCCACTTTTAACAGGTAGACATATTTTCAAGGAGGAAAATAGACTTTACAATATCTGCAGACAGTATAGGCAAGGCATATAACTTTGCCAGTCAGACTTTCAAACATTATGCAAGAGAAGTTATTAGTCACATTTTAATTTGTGTCCACTTCCACTTCATTATCTTTACTCTAGTGTTGAGCTTTTTAAGGCTCAACACTAGAGTTTTTTTTCCCACTAAATATTTCCCCAGTAGCATTGTCAGATTTGTGCATTATTCCCCAAAATCCATACTCCAGTTTCTTTAAACTTTTCTAAAAAGATTTTATTTCTTTATTTAGTGAGATTTCCATACCACTTTCCACCAAGTTATGAAGTAGCACATATGAATAATCAAAACAATAAATATTTAAATCCAGTTTCCTTAATCTCATTGCTTTGACAGAGAACTACAATTCAGATATCTGATGAGCAATTTAGGAATGAGCTGATTTCTAAGATTCAGTCCACTGATTGTTTTGGAATTTCATTCTGCTCTGAAATCCACTGTTTCTGGATCAGAGCCATAGCCAGCTGGCGGGGGGGGGGGCATGGGGTGGTACTCCCAATAGAATCTGCAGCACCCTCTGTGTCCCCCTGGCTGGCGACGGCCCTGTTCTTGATTATGGTTTAGCTAGGAGAATTTCCAAATAAGCTCAGTGCTATCAATTCAGCATTATGGTATTCGCTACTTTCATTCATTTGCATTTTCCACATTAATAATGTGTGCATGTGCACTGATAAAATGTTGCAGAAAAAGGAATTGTGATGTTATACCTTTTTCGAGAAGTTTTTTTTATTGTGCTCCTGTACATTAATGCAACACAATAAAGAAATAATCTCTATATAACTGTACATATAATCACATTTAAAATTGCCTTGTCATTTTATCAATATGCAGAGGAGGGGAAAACAACAAGCAAACTCCCTAAAACTGAAATGTGAGGTCAGTTGTAGGTGCCAGAAATACAGATATTTAAAAGGAGGTTTTTCTTATAAAATTCAGAAGTATCCTTGAAATGTAAATGCATATGGCATATAATTGTGGTTTTAAAATGCATTGTGTAACTTTTCTAATAAAAAATAACACATGTACCATTGACAAATAATTTTAAAAATCTGCTGGGGCTATTGCTTAACAGACTGGTATTCAATTTGTGATACTGCAGAAATGTAGTAATAGCGTGGAAGCTTAATGTTTTGGATTTCAGACCATTGTACAACTTTTAAAAGCACAGAAATCCTGTGCCAAAGGATAAAAATTCTATTCCCAAGTAGCAGTGGAAAGATAATGTACAGCTCAGTCATGGTAAGCTATATCTTAGATCACACTACTTTTGTAACCATTTTCTTCCTACAGAAGCCCATTACCTTACTCTTCTGGAAGGAGAAAACAACAACAACATAGGTCTATAGATAAAAATCTCTCATTAAGTGAAAATACATCTTTTTGCTTTATCCACCACATGATGGCAGCATCTGTTTGCCCATAAAAAGGGCTGACAAATAAGCATGGTCCCTTTTTTAAAAGTTGGGTTTTTTTTCCCCTTAAAGAAGTCTTTTGTATGTATAAGGACATGCAGGAGAAGATTTTTCAAAAACTGAAACATACGACTTGACATTTAAAAATGTCTGGACCTCAGTGGAACTATCAGTTCTTCCTTATAAAGTCCAATTCAAATGTGGTGGTAAATAAAGAACTTCTTCATAAAATCAAACTACAGACAATTCACCCTGAATCCATCTTAGTAATACAATCATGTTATAATTAGAAGTGGGTAAGAAAACCTTTGTTTGCTATTACTGGCTTAAACATTTAAACTCAAAAGAGTCTGTGCATCCTGACTGTATCTGAGGCAGGCTTGTAGCTACAGGGCACCTGGGGGGCCTGGCAACTCTATTTAACCCCCTCCTTCCATCTATAGGGCTTCTCCATTGGAGGTAGCACCAATGTCCCAGGCACAGCACCCCTCCTTGCCCCTGCCCAGCACACTACTCCTCCCCCCACCCTTACCCTCAGTGTGGACAAGCTCAGCCGGCAGTAGTGCGATTTGCACAGTGTGCCCTGCTGCCATAGCCCCATTTCCCTCACTGTGTCTGTGCTTCAGTTCAAGCTTCAAGCACAGACGTGGGGAGGCGGAATTACAGCAGCTGGCAGCAGGGCATGCTGTGCGAGCTGTGCCACTGCTGGCTGAGCTTGTAAACTTCCCTCACTGGCTGAATTTGTAAGAGGGAGAGTGGCAGAGAGAGGGGGCAGATAGAGAGAGAATGGGAGTGTGGCAGAGAGGGGGAAGTGAGGGAGAGAGAGGCAGAGAGAGAGGGCAGCTAAAGAGAGAACGGGAGAGCAGCAAGGGGGCAGTGAGAGAGCACGAGATAGCAAGGGGGAGAGAGAAGCAGCCAAGCCCTGCAGCCCCCCCCCCCACCAATTTTTTTAGCTCCTGGGCCCCTCCACCCAAAATTTTCTGGTTACGGGGCCCATCTGAGGTGCAGAATAAGATGATGGTCACATGCCTGGTTGCTTTACCAGCAACTATATCGTTGTTGTTGCTGTCATTGTTGTTTTTGTCGTCATTGTCATCATTGTCTACTGCAGGCTTACCAGTTAATGTGTATTTCAGGTTTCCAAACATCAGGGCCAGGAAATCCATTCACAATTTTTCCTGTGCTGTGACTAGCTTGGAGTTAAAGGACAGGGGCATAAACATGTTCAGATGATTACTGCTCCAGCATCACTGGAAAGGGATTGCCAGACCAGTTTATAAATGTTCTTGTCAAAGAGAAGATGAGGCAGTGAGTTGGGATTAATAAATCAGCTTTCTGTCAAGACAAAGGACTTTTTATTTAAATTGCATTTAAATAATAAATTAGATCTTGCATTTCTTAAATTTTAATAATAGCAGTTTTCTCATGTTTAAAATATATGTTGCAAATTTGCCTTCTTGACATAGATATCAATGATAGGGAAAATTTTACATGCTAAATTTCTGTGTGTCAGGCTACTGGCATACAAACAAGACCAATAAAAAGTCCAACTCAAATTTGCTGTCTTTCCTCACTGCAGAATGTCGATGATTTATTGCTGAAATTGAGCATTTGTAGGAAAAATTGAAAGTGAGTAAATATTTAATATGATGTTTTACAAAACCAATTAGGATTGATGGACTATGTGATGTATAGGTTTTATATTCTGCTGCATACTGATTGCTGTTTATAGTCCAGTGACAAGTTTGGGTGAATTTCCCCCCAACTAGGATGACAACATCCTTTGGATTGGTCCTGGCTATGAATCTGACCTGGCAATGAAACTTGAAACCATGGATCTGTCCACATAAATATCTATAAGAAACCAGGACTGTAGCAGGGCTGTCGAGGGGTGATATCTTAGTGGCAGTATATCGACTTTACGTACAGCCAGTGCCAGGTTCAACTCCTGTCATCGGAAATTAAGTGACAGTAGGTGATACGAAACACTGGAAAGCCAGGAAAGATACTGCAATGTCAAAGTAGACAATACTGAGCTTGACAGACCAATGGTTGGACTCAGGATAAGGCAGCTTTATATGTTCGTACTGAAATAACATTGTTGCTCACTCTCATGATGATCTGTTTGCATAGTGGTTAGAAGAAAGTCACATCTTCCTAAGGATTTATTTGTTGTGAATTATATAATAAAGCCAGATTACTTTACCATTTTGACTTGAATGAGTTATAGGGACCATATCACTCCAGTCTTGTTTCACCTATGATGACTTTCAGTTTGCTTCTGGACTCTGAAATGAGTGTATTGATTTTTAAAGCACTGTATGTCTTGTGAACAGCATGCTTTAAGGATAGCTTTCTCTTGTATGAACCTACCAGTACAGTCTGGCTATCCTTGGAGGCCCTGCTTCATTAGAACCTACAATCAGAAGCTGGATGGTTGCCAACCTGAAAAAGAACCTTCTTGGTTGTGGCACTGAAACTTTGGAACTCCTTCCTAGGGAGGTTCATCAATGGGTGAAGACTTTTTTGTTGGAGGTGTATCCTCAGTAAGGATATTGGCCTTCCTTCTGGTCATGTGCTTTTAATTGAATTATTTTATCATTTTAAATGTATTTTAATTGCTCAAATGCTTTATTTTTTCTGTTCACCACCTTCTGGCCCTTGTTCAGGTGGAAGGGAAACATAATTTCTTAAAAATATAAATATTTAATAATAGAACTGGTAGAAGTAGGGCTGCTAAGCCCCAGTGGGGGCAGGAAAGTCTCCAACCCCAAGTCCCATTTCCCACTACTACAGGAAAAATTAAAAAGTTCATCGGCTTGATGGTGTAATGACATTTCTGAGGAAAACCCAGAAGTGGCATCAGTCTTCTCTAGAAATTGCTGGAAACTCCATGGTTTTAGAGTGATGGAAGTCCTGACAGAAGTAACATCAGGTTGTCACCAATAGCACCTGTCCATAGTTGCTCTTTTCCACTCCCACTGGTTACTAAGCCATGAATGACAACCCTAGGTAAAAGACATTTGTGACTAAATTGCAATCTGGGGATTGTGGTTTAGTAAAGATTAGGCCATTTAGACAAGTTTGTTCTGTCCTCCCCCACCTAGTCCAAGGAAGGATCCAAAATGAAAAGGGTGTTCTTGTGACAGAGAAGGCCTCTGAGGAGAGGATGGCAGGATCATTTACTTTTAAAATATCTTGTTCCTCTGCTGTACGTTTTTTGAGGAGGCTTCCATAAATAGCATACAACATAATGCAATGAAACTTTATTCTTAAAACAGTTTGTACAATATTGGCACTAGACTATCTATGGACCCGGCTGAATTGGCAAATTACTGGCTGGTGTCTAACTTGCCATTCTTAGGCAAGATTATTGAAAGGGCAGTGGTGGTGTAGCTTCAGAGTTTTCTGGATGACGCTTCTGTGCTCAACCCACATCAATCCGGCTTTCATCTGGGTCATGGGACAAAGACGGTTCTGGTTGCCCTCACAGATGACCTCCAGAGGCACCTGGATAGAGGCAGCTTGGCGGTGCTGATGCTATTGGACCTGTTGGCGGTGTTTGACACAGTCTATCATCGGCTGCTGACCTGTCGCCTCGCCGATGCTGGGATCCAGGGGTTTGAAGTGACTTTCCTCCTTTCTCCAGGGTCAGGGACAGAGGATGGCGGTTGGGGATGAACTATCCCAACGACACCCACTTATGTGCGGCGTGCCGCAGGGAGCAGTTCTTTCCCTGATGTTATTTAACATCTACATGCGCCCCCTTGCCCAGGTTACCCAGAGGCATGGGCTGGGTTGTCACCAGTATGCAGATGACACCCAGCTCTATCTGCTGATGGGTGGCCAGTCTGACTCCACACCAGATGATCTGTCCATGGCGCTACAAACTGTGGCGGGGTGGCTCAAGCTGAGTAGACTGAAATTAAATCCGACGAAGACGGAGGTCCTGTATCTAAGCCATCACGGTCCTGGACCAGAGGTCCATTTACCAACCCTTGATGGAGTGCAGCTTATGCTGGCACCCAAAGTTAAAAGCTTAGGGGTGCTCTTGGATCCCTCTCTAACAATGGAGGCCCAACTAGCTGTCACTGCCAAGTCAGCTTTCTACCATCGACAGATGGTGAGGCAGTTGGCCCCCTTTCTCGAACACGATGACTTGGCAACTGTGATCCATGCTATGGTAACCTCAAGGCTGGATTACTGTAATGCCCTCTACATGGGGCTGCCTTTTCCCAAATCCAGCAACTCCAGTTAGTGAATGCCGCCGCCAGGCTGTTAATGGGAGTTCCTTTACTAGAACACATTCAGCCTGTGCTGAAAATGTTGCACTGGCTACCAATAATGTACCGGATTTGCTTCAAGGTGCTGGTTTTAACCTTTAAAGTCCTATATGGCCAGGGTCCTCCATACTTTAGGGACCGTCTTTCCCCATATATGCCCCAACAAGCACTTTGATCCAGGTCTTGAAACCAGTTGACAGTCCCCAGTGTCAGGGAAGTTAGGCTTCAGTCAACTAGAGCCAGGGCCTTTTCTGCTGCTGAACCTAGTTGGTGGAATGAGTTGCAGGAGGATGTTAGGGCCCTGCGAGAGCTCTCACAGTTCTGCAGGGCCTGTAAAACAGCACTCTTCCACCTTGCTTTCCCATAATGGCAACTTCTACAGCAACAGATTAGGCCCATAAACCAGAAATTTAACATCACTCTGGACTTCCTACCACGCTATGGCGATCTGGGGTCCCTTTGGAACACCTAATACTGATCATTCAGTTATACTGCTACCATTGAAATTAACTGTTTCATTAATTAATGCACTAGCACTCACTGATATGTTGTTTTATAATTGATGTTTTATAATTGTTTTATGCTCCTATGTTTTATCGAAGTTTTATCTTGTTCGGTCATTCTTTGACCCCAACCTGTGAGCCGCCCTGAGCCTGCCTTCGGTGGGGAGGGCGGGATATAAATTACACTTAATTAATTAATTAATTAAAAGTCAGAAATAATATCAAAATAAGAGCCCATCCAAAATGCATACAAGCTAGTTAAAGGCCAGGGTAAACAGAAAGAGCTTAGCCAGGTGTGTAAAACTTTAATAAAAGGGATAAAAGAAAACGGACTACAGGCAAGAAGCCTAGGGAGGAGGGAGAGTGTCCTGCGATAAGGCGCTGTGATAAAGACTTACAAAGAATGAGAGAGAAAGAGTTAATGTTTGAAGAAGAGACCATCTGCCTCCTACAGGTTCTGGGACAAAGAAACTGTTTTGTGGCTGTTAAGATGGCTGCTGTGGTTGTTGTGGTAAGGACCTCTAGGCTCAAGATGTATATGGTTTGTTTTGTTTGTTTGTTTAAAAAACAACCCTGTTGAGTTTCTTCACAAGCAGTTGCAATCAGTTCTTTAATGAATCTGGAGGATCTTCCTAAATTCTCATTATAACAGGTGCCACCACAAAAAAGATCATATCCTAGAACATACCCATTTTGTTTGCTTATTTATTTGTAGTTAGAAGTACTTTTCAACACAACTTGTCTGCATCCTCAAGCTGCACCAACTGAAATTCATCCAAGCAATTGTAACTAGTCTGAGTTTTGAGGACATCCTGGTCTTGAAGTACTCCAACAGCAGAGTCAAAGTTTTTGATTTCATCTGAGAAATTTCTAGTAAATTAGCTTCAGTAGCATTGGTGTTAGTATCATCAAAATGCCCAATCAGCAGTTGAGTCACAGTTTGGAATTTAGATGATTGTTGCAAGACCAACAGCCATTCAATAAATAATGTTATTACACTGTAGTTTACTGTGGTGAGTAGGTTACAATGGCACAAGTTCTTTTCAAAATTCTAGTGAGAGAAAGACCAGCCACACACATACAACTGGATAGATTTATGAATCAAACTGGTTTATTCAGCACAATAATATTCTACACTAGCAACAGTCAATAGTCAAATAAAGAACATAAAATAGCATACAAACACATTATATTACATGACTCATGGTAATCAATGATACTAACTCAAGCTACATGGTGGCCAGCCAGTCATTCAGAGGAACAGGATATATGTAGTATTCTCAAGGATGGAAAGTAGGAATTTGAGATGACAAAGAGGAAGGGAATTCTAATCACAGTTTAGCAGCACTTTCAACATTTAGGTGTTTGTTAAAGTTGGACATTTTTCTTGTCTTGGTGCAGCTTCTTGAGCTTTAATTCTTTTTTCAGGTTCTAACGTGGGGCTGGGATGCTTGAACCCCTAAAGTGCCTCCATTATACCCTGAATTATTTGTGAAGTAAACGGGGTTACTCCATCCTTCTCTAAAGTTAATTTTATTGCTTGGATTAGCCTTCTGCTGTTGTCATTTGCTGGACTGGAATTGTTCCCATTTTTTATAGATATAATTAAAAGCCAAACAAGGTGACAAGAGTCCTGCTGTGTGAAATCATAGAAATAATAAAAGCCTTACGGGTGGCTTGATCCTCAATTTTTATTGAAAGTTGTGGCTACCACAAGAGTGGCCTTCACTCTTTCTGTCACTAGTTAAATCTCTTCATGGCTTGAGTGCATGTCAACGGACAGAAAAGGAATGTCCCATAACAGCAGAGGGAGGGGGAAGTTCAGCACAAAAGAAACATACTCTACATTTTCTATACTCTCTATACTCAAGCCCCTTTTCCACTTGCAATAGTCTTCACTCTTTCTATTCAAATTAGGCTACAGTGGGCTGCTTGCTTTAAAAGAAAGGAAGCCATTTGAAGGCTCCCTTTTGCTCCCCCTCACACCTGCAAGTGGGAGGGGGTGAAAGGCAGGCTTCTAATGGCTGCCTACCTTCTTGTCTGCTTGCTGCCTTCCTGTCATTTCTCTGCTCCCTGTCTTCCTTCCTTCCCCTTTATTTTATTCTTTTCTCCCAAACTTTAACGTAACTCTCACTTCATTCATTCCTCTCATTCTTTCTCTGTCTTTGACTTTTTCTTTCATTCTCTCACAGGCCTCATTTTGGGCAGGAGCTCACAAGAGTGGAGTTCCAGAACCTCTACATTTTATTGCACTCTGTTTCTTAAAGGCCCCCTCCTAAAAAAAAAAAAAATACTGGGCTCCATTGCTCAAACCCCCTGTGAGAATTTTGCTGAAATCTAAGATTTGACAGACTTTCTAATATTTTCCCCACAAAAAATGGGGATATAACCAAAACATATAAAACAGACAGATGGAAATCTTCATCATGCCACTGTGGCCACACAGAAGAAAGTAATTTTAAAAGTATGATGGGAATAAGGTGACAATTATAATTCAAGATGCGTGTTAAAATAGATGCTGAGCTAATATAATTTAGTACACCTTCCAGAGATGTGAGGGGTGTGTGGCATATGGAAAGAGTTATGCAAATGTATTGTGCTAATGAGCTCTGGCACCTCTTTTACAAAATGACCCCTGCTCTCACTCCTTCCCCTCCTCATTTTTCTACTTCCCTTTTGTTCTTTCTCTCATTCTTTCTCTGAATCTCTGTCTTTTTATTTCACTCTGGCTGTAATCACACACACTAAATAATGCATTTTCAATTAGGGTTGCCAAGTCCAATTCAAGAAATATCTGGGGACTTTGGGCATGGAGCCAGGAGACTTTGGAGGTGGAGCCAGGAGGCATCAAGGTGGAGCCAGGAGCAAGGGTGCAACAAGCATAACTGAACTCTAAAGGGAGTTCTGGCCACCACGTTTAAAAAGATCGCACACTTTTTAAATGCCTTCCCTCCATTAGAAACAATGAAAGATAGGGGCACCTTTTAGGGGGCTCAGAGAAGTGGACCCCTGGATGAATCTTTTTGAAACTTAGAGTTTTTTAAGGAAAGGCACCAGATGCTGTGCTGCAAATTTGGTGCCTCTACCTCAAAAAACAACTTCCTTAGAGCCCCAGATACTCACAGATCAATTCTCCATTATACCTTGTGGGAATTGGTCTCCATAGGGAATAATGGAGTACCCAGCAGACATTTCCCCCCCACACTTACACACTTTCTGATGAAGCTGAAGCAGGGGGAGGGCCTCCAAACCAGAGGATCCCTTGCCCCCACCTGGAGATTGGCAACTCTACTTTCAATCAACTTCCAATGTACTTTCCAACTGGATTTTACTGTGTGAACTGGCAAAATCCAGATGGAAAGTGCTTTGAAACTGGATTGAAACAACATTATTTAATGTTTGCGATTGGAGCCTCTGTCTGACTACCTTCCTTCCTTCCTTCCATTTCTCTTTGGCTGTTTCTACACTTGGCAGAAAATCCTGTCATTGTGCGTTTTTAAAGGTAATAATCTACATTGCATATCTCTGTCTCTTCTGTCTTGCCTTGCATTTTTTTAAGTCTTCTGCATTCATTTTTATCTTTTTTTATTATTTTTAAATTTTTAAATTTTTATTGAAAGAATTTTTGCATTACAGATACAAAAGAGAAGAAACATAATCCAAAAACTAAAAAGAAAATCTACAAACATAGAACCATATGACCTAACTTATCAGGGAACATCATAACTCAATATGAGCACACCTTATAAAATATCAAAAGTATAGATTAATCAAAAGAGAAAGAAAATTGCACCTTACAACATAAGCCACACTCTATATTCATTATTTCTAGGCAATTTTTTGCATGACTTGGAGGAGAATGCTTCATCAGTGCACTCTCAGAGGTGCTCTGCACCTTCGAGAGCACACTGTGCAGGTCCAGCTCAGCAGGAGCCTGCCCGACCCTCCTTCCACACCACTGTGCCTACTCTCCCCATGGGCGGGGGTGTGGTGGTAGGTGAAGGGGAAGCACAGGACTTGTACTGGCCTGGGGCTTCCAAGGCCTTAGCACTGGGCCTGCTAAGGTCCCAGGCAGGCAAAACAGGTGGTGGCAAAGGGAGAGGTGCTCCACCCCCCCTCCCTTTCAGCTGCCTGGGTCTCAGGCAGGTGAAAGAGGTGGTGTGCGGCAGCAATGTGCACACTGCTGTGTGTGGGGGGGGGGGCAAGAATTCTTGCCTGGAGCTTCATTCTTATCAAATATAGAAGTAAAACTCCACAAACAGTGAGGAGCATATTTTTTAATGTAGAAACATTTTGAATTATGCGAGTTTGTAGCAGGTGAATTTAGTGCCCAGTAGATCTGGAGCAAAGCTGAATGGAGAAAGGGCCTTTCTCTCACTCTTTTCTCCCCATTTTTTCCCTACCATTATTTCTCTCACTCTCTCTTCCTTTCATTCTGTTTGTCTGTCTTCCTTCCTGCCACCTATACATTCATCACCCCCCCTTCAAATATTTTTTTCTAGGGCCCATTGTATTTCTTCCTACAACTGGCTTTACTGCTAGTAATAAATAATTCTGAATGATTCTGATGATGGAGACCATAATATTTTGTTGTCTAGAACACTTATTTTAATAGTTAAGTTCAGTAAGGCCACATCTATAATTTCATTAGTTATTTTCATTAATACATTGAGAAAAAGTGTGTGGGGGGTGTTAAAGTATCCTTCCTCCCCTCAGTAATATGATGTTCTAAAACAATCAGACAAGAGTAAGTAGGTGTTTACAGGGGCTGGCATTGATTTTGGTGTTGCACTATTGTTCTGGGTGGGTAGAAAATCAATTGTAAACACCTATCATTGTTTAATACAATTCTGCTGAACTGAAAAGGAACTCTCCAAAAGAAAGGAAGGCTTTTAGTGTCTTGTTGCTAAACCAAATAACATATGCATTTTTTTGAAAAAAGAAATGCAGACAGATCCTCAGCTCAAAATGTGTCAGAACTATTTTCTTAACAAGCAATTTCAAAACAAAGTTTGCATAGTGACAGAGAATGAACTTTTACTGGGGAGTTCCTGATTAAAACCTTAGGTCATCCATGAAATTGCTTGACTAAGGCAAGGCTCTCTCTCCTAGCCTTAGTTCCCACCTGCAGTTTGAAATAGTATTGATTACCTACTTCATAAAACAGTTTTAAAAAATAACTTTAGGTCAGGGATCACCAGCTTTTTCTTTAAGGCTTGCCAGTCTCCAGGTCTGGACAGGGGATCCCCCAGTTTTGCAGGCTTCTCCCCATTGTCAGCTGTCTGGCTGGAAGAAGTCCCATCCCCAACACCACAATGTTCTTTTAGATCTCAGGCAGAGTTAGAAGCTTGCAAACTCCTTGTATTTTGGAAGGGGTGTGTGTGCCTTTCAATCTCAGTGAGACTGAAACTGTATGGGGGGGGGGGGTGAGCAGCAGAGCCACGTGTGTGTGAAAGAGGAAGAGAGAGAGCCCAGTCTCTCTGTTCCTTTTGCATTCCATTCAGAAGCTGTTTGTATAGTGAAAGGAATAGTAAAGAATTAAGTAGAACCTAATTATGGGATTGAGGAAAACTCTGCCCCCTCAACCTCTCTCTCCTTAAATTGGTTAAAATACAGCAGATTGTTACATTCAGCAACTTGGGTGAGTAAAACTATCTATCATTGCCCCTGGGAAATCACAAAAGTGTGGTCATGCAAACTGTTTATTTTTGACTACTCTGTGTGTTCACTTTAATTTAGTGGAAATGCAGCTGCTGGTGAACAAAAAAGACAAAAAAGAGGAGGAGGAAATTAAGACATTATTCAAGGGAACTGTACTGCTATATTATTTATTTATTTGTTTGTTTGTTTGTTTATTTATTTGGAATAACAGTCTCTTGGCTCCACCCCCAAAGTCTCCTGGTTCCACCCCCAAAATCCCCAGATATTTCCTGAGTTGGACCTGACAACCCTAGAGAGCTATTTGTAAGTAATGACAAATATCCTGGGTTACTCCCCTTGATCCAGCATGTTATCAAGGTTTGTTCTATCCTAGGGACAGAGTATGGAATGGGAAGAATAACAGAAATGAGACTTGCCGCTAAGCATCACAAGGAGGCAAATCCTATGAAATAAAAAAAAGATCTCAGAGTAAATGCTTTCATTATCATTTCCTGGATCATCTAGAGGGTGAATGAATGAACTTTTTATTACGGTCATAGACCAATATAAAAACTATAACACATCATGTAAAAAACCCCTCCTAAAATACATAAAATACAATAAAATACATGTTGGGGATAACTAAAATATAATTTAACCAATTTTAAAATCCAGAATCAGTTCAAAATAATATAAAATCTTTTAAATCTGATTATATAAAATCGTTTATAACCTAAAATTCAGACAGATCATACAAAACCTACAATTTCTTGTTTCTTAGTATGGAACTTCACAATGTAATGGCAGAATTTAGCTATCTGGCTAGAGATAGATGGACTTGCATCCACCAAAACCTTCTCCAAACACGCCCAGTCTGCATCTGCTATTGGTTTGACTACAAATGGGGAAACAAACCTGTCCCTATATGCTTGGTGGAATGGGTATCAAAAAAACATATGAATCATCGACTCCACCTCCCCCATAGCATGAACAGTGTCGATCTTCGTATGGAACTTTTCTATATTTCCCTTCTAACACTTTTGAGGGCATGGCTGCGCATCGAGCCAATGTAAAGGCTCTTCTGTGAGCTAATACCTCCAAATAAGAAAAGTACTTGGCCATCCTCATAACATATTTGGTCTTGGTAGACGCCAAGAAAGAAGGGGCCTGTTCTAGATCCCTTTGTCTCTCTATATCACAGATTCTTTGTTTGATAATACTTTTTGCTTTGGCATTACTCTGCGTCAAGAGGTTTTCAAGTGAGAATCCTATACTTTCCAAATCGCTTTCAACCAATTGCAGCCACCTTGGCCTATAGAGGTCTTGAGTTATTAGAGGAAAGAGGCCTTTTTTGTTTGTATAGATTCTTAGCCATTGGTATGCCGAAGACAACATAATTCTGGCCTCAATTCTCATTTGCCCAGTTTCTAGTCGCAAAAGCGCATTTGGCACACCTGGCGGGAGCTGCAAGATGTTACGGAGAAATTTAGATTGCACTTTCTCAAGAGCCTGTAATTTTTTAGCCGAGATGCCCAGGTTAATAACATAGAGCAGTTGTGTTAAAACTTTATATTGGAATAGTTTCAGTGCTGCCGAAACATAAAAGCCCCCCTTAGAATGAAAAAATCTCAGGATAGCATACATTGTTTTCTCAGCTTTCTCCACCCTCGTATTACAATGTTCAGTATAGGCGCCTGTATCCTGAGTTACCATTCCCAAATAAGTAAGTTTTGTTACTTGTTCTATTTTCTCCCCTTTCATAGTCCAATACCTCTTCTTGGCTTTTTTACCAAATGCCATCACTTTTGTTTTTTCAAAATTTATTACCAAACGTTCATTTTCACAATACTTAACAAAGCTGTCTAATGCCTTCCGCAACTCAATAGGTGTTCTAAATAACAGTACCACGTCATCTGCATATATCAGTACTGAAAGGTGGCGAAGAGCCAGCTTTGGGGGGGTGTAATTTAATATCAGTCATATGTTCCACCATATCACTGATGTAATAATTAAATAAGATGGGGGCCAAAAGACAACCCTGTCTTACACCCTTCTTGATTTTTATTGGTTCTGTGAGTAATCCTTCTCACCCTAAGAAATGATTCTTCATGGAGGCCACGAATAAGAAATAGGAGCCTTTTATCAATATTGGAAGCCGCTAGTTTTTGCCACAATCGTTGCCTTGAGATGGAATCAAATGCTGCCTTTAAATCAATAAAAGCCGCATATAGAGCAGTTGTATCTTTACCAGAGTACTTCTCAATTAGCTGTTGCAGTATCAGGCAATGCTCAGTTGTCGACCTTTCTTTCCTAAATCCAGCCTGTTCCAAGGGGATAATTTCTTCTTGTTCCATCCATATTTCTAATTTTTCTAAAAGATGTCTTGTATACTTATAATATTTAAAAGATTTATGGGCCTATAATTGGCGGGATTATTTCAATTGCCCTTCTTAAAAATAGGGACAACTATAGCTGTTCCCCACTGCTTTGGAATTCGACCTGTTTGATCAACAGAAGTAAAAAAAGATGCCAGAACCTGTGCCCACCAATTTACATTCTCTTTAAGCACCTCAGCTGGTATGCTGTCTATACCTGGGGCTTTCCTATTTTCCAGTTGCATTATATGGGCTTTTATTTTTTGCGTACTAACTGGTGGCCACTGAGGGAGGTTCTCTATGTTACCTGAAAAAGGGGGTTGAACATTGTCATCATATAAATTCTGAAAGAAAGCAGTCCATGTTTCCACCAGGATATACATGTCCAGGGGAAAGGTTGTCTTAAATCCCCCAATCTTTGTTAGTTTCCAAAAAAGCGTGGAGTTTTTTAGTTTAACAGCCTGTATAAGTTCCTCCCATAGTTTCCTAGTATGTTCTTTCTTCTTCCTTTGAATAATGTCTTTATAGGTTTTTTTATGGCTCACTAAGGCATTTTGTGTCTCTACCCTTTTTTCTATGCTACTTCTCATCGCAAGGTAATACGAACGATTTAGTTCTTTTTTTGCTTGAACACATTCAGAATCAAACCAAGGTTTGGTTTTCCTATGATGCTGATGTAATCTATTCCCTATTGGTACAGCCATAATAGAGTAAATCTCCTGAATTATACCTTGGTAAACTATTAGCGGGTCTTGGTTTTTCTCTAAAGCTGTAAACACTGACACGTGCTTCAGCAAATTTTCTGGAGTTAAAATTTCTTTCACTTTTTTATCCAGTTCCCCACCCCACCGTACTCTTCTCCCCCTAATCCCTATCCTTGTTGTATAACGTGCCTCTTTTTGGTTAGTATTTAATGGGAGCGCTATCTGCAGACATAGAGGTAGATGGTCACCCTCCAAGTATGGGAATACTTGGAAATTTTTAATCAGAGGTAATAGAGAATTGCCTACCAGCATATAATCAATAGTGCTCATTCTATTCCCAGACATAAAAGTGTATTCACCTGGATAATCGCCATAGAATGCCCCATTTAAAATATGGAGCTCTCTTCTACCTGCTAATTTAGCTAAACATAGGCCAGTAAAGTTTGCCTTACAATCTTTAGAATCTCGTGTGAAGGGGAGTCCATTCTGGCCTTGCTCCTGCTCATCTAGTAGGGAATTATATTTGTCTAGTAAAAAGGCATCATTCATTCCCATACGGGCATTAAAATCCCCTGCCACTAAAATTTGAGCTTCCGGATGTTCCAGGGCAAGATTTATTATAAATTGGTCTAGTAATGCCCAATTTTCTTCTATAGATGACTGTTTTGTTAGAGGAAGGATATATACATTTATGATAATCAGGCTTCCCCTGTCCCATCTCACCAATAGAGCCATAGCTAAATGGGACAGCGAGGGTTTCAACATGCATTGAACCTTAAGGGCATTAGAAATGAAAATACCCAGGCCTCCCCTTAACCTCCCTGGGCCCTTTCCTGGAACTGCCGGTAAATTATAGGAGGAATAACCATCCAACCAAAGAGTTTCTGCCATCCACATTTCCTGCAATATAATAATATCAAAATCTCTCGGGAAAAAAAGGAACCTCTATGTACGAATGGATACATCTTAGCCATCCCGCCACATTCCATGACAAAATTTCAATAGGTTTGTTAGTGATCCCCATTGAGGACAGTCATGAGCATTTTCCTCCATCTGGAGCATGGGTGACATCCCTTATTTCACATATTTCGGGATCGTCAGCTGCAACAATCAGGTTGGAATTATGCTTTCCTTTGTTAATTATTACCGTTGGTTCCAGTGGGAAATAATGGGCCTCCTCTGCAGAGTGGATCCCTTCACCTTCACTCTTCCTCAGCTCACAGGCCTTAGTACTTCCCTCAATTTCCATTTCCCTGCAATCCGTAGAACCTCTGAGGCCCTTCAGGGTAGATGTTAGTTGTTCAAAATGGTCTATCAAGGACTCTTGCTCACAGTCTTGTAACAACATAAATTTTGTAAGCAGCTGTTTCTCGAGTTCTTCCTCTGGCCAACTGGCATCCAGATTTTCCTGACCGATCCCAATATCTCCTGATGGGGGTACCTCTTTGTCTAAGTTAGTCGGGGCAATAATGGGCTTCAGCGCAGATTCCATCAATGGAGGGGGTAAATTGGAAGGAGTTGGTTGATCTAAGATTAATACAGAGTTGGTAGGTTTCAGTTCTGCCACCAGCGACTGCTTTTTATGGTCCTTCTTAGCGCCAACATCTTTTGTTTTTGAAACTATTTTCCAAGTTGTAGAATTATTAAAATGTCTTTGTAGTCTGATCCCTAGCGCCACATATCTGTTGGCATGAGCAAACAAGTATGAGGGAATTTTGTTTGTATTAAAATGAAGTAAAAAGTGTTCAAATCATATGGGACCTGGCAGTCTTTCCATTTGTATAAGGTCAACCAAAGCTGGTTCCCGAAACATAAAACCGGCAACATATAAACAAATGGTCTGTATGTATGTTCTGCTATTCTTCAGGAAAGACAGCAGAAACAGAAAGGTCAAAGGCCAAGAGTCATTGTTGTGTGGATGTGTGCTATATCTGTAATCTGGTCTCACATTTCTGCCAGGGAATCTGAGCTCTATAGAATTTCTATTTTTCTTTAATTACTGCTAAAGGCTATCAGAGTTAACCAATCTCCTGAACACTTGATGAATGGCTATCCATCCTGACATGTAGGGAGAAATCTATCACTTTTGGTGAACCTCGGCAAAACCAGGGCCATAAACCTATTTGGCCAACGAATTAAGATTCCTCTTTTGGGGGTAAGCCTGTATCACACCCTGTTTTCATTGGATATTTGAATATGACTCTCTGATTTTCTATTGGGTACTTGGGTTTTTGACACTCTGCTTCCCCATTGGACAATTGGACCTCTTGATGTGACATAACTGACCCTAGAAAACAGGCCACCCTATCTGTCAAGAGTACTTTCCTAGCACTCTTTCAAGTTTCCTAACAGATCTTCCCAGCTTCGTGTACCTTCGCATCCTCCCTGGCATCCTTCCCTCCCTCCATCCCTCTCTGCCTTCACCCCCACTTTCTCAAGAGAAATCTCACTCCAGAGACCTCGTGTTTCCTCTGACTGACCCTGCTGTGCACAGACTGGGTTATTGTATAACCCCCCTACCTATTCAGCTAAACTCTGTGATTCCTTTTGTATGCTTGAAAATTATTTGAATGGGATGTAACTATTTGAAAATAATTTCCTATAATAAAATCCATTAATTTAACCAAAGGATTTTCAGTGGTCTATCTCTGTAAACATTGACAGAGGTCCTGCTTCACCTCACTTCTCATAAATTTGCCATTTGAACTAAGAAATATTAATATTCCCCAATAAAAAGTTGGTTGAGGTGGTAACACACCAACCCACTTCAATCTAGATGTCTACAAAAATTGTCTGTCTGGCCAACCAATACAATCTCTTTCCCATGGCCCAGGCATGTTAATTGAGTGTTCTGGATTGAATTGAAATGCTTTGCACATTCTCGCAGTGCTGCCTGTTTGATCAGTCTGCTCAAAGCGCATGCTAATATGATAAATGTTACTGACCGACAAATGCTGATGACACTGTTGGTGCAAAACCAGAACACATATATAAAATGTAGTTGATTTTGAGTGAATGATGACATGGAGAAACAATGATGATTTTGAGTGAATGAATGATGGCCTGTACAAGCTGACCCTGTGTTATATGAAATCCAAGAAAACCAGCCAATTGTGAGCATATGCCAGAGTGGCTGATGATACATACAAAATTGTTTAAAACCAGAACTTACAGGTATCCAATGAACTTGATGTCCAGTAGATTCAGGAGAGACAACAAAAAAACTATCCATTCAATGAATAATTATGGAATTTACTGTCACAGGACTCTAAAATGAATTTAAAAGGGAATTTAAAAAGTTTAGAGAGGATAGGTGCATCAACAGCCATTAACCACCATGACTACATGGAATTTTCGTATTCATTTTTTTAACCTTCTGACTACTCATGATAAGGGCATGACATGGAGAAACAATTTTTTTGCTCATTTTGTAGGTTTTCCATGGGCATCTTGATGGCTCCTATGTGAAGCAAGATATAGGATTAGGTAGACCACTAATCTGATTAATCATAGCTGCTCTTATATCCTTAAATTCTTCAGTTCAAGAGGAAACAAGCATAAAAAATCTAGTAAGTTTGGTTTTTCATCACATTTTTTATGAAAAATAAATGATCCCTGATTGCAAATATGATACATTTTAAAGCTCTTCTGTTCCCAAATTTCGTTCCACAAAGAAAGCAAGTTGTCAAGGGAAATTCATCTGCCTTAACAGACTAGTTTTATGCAAGTAAAGAAACTTTCTGCATTCTACATGAGCCTGCAGAAGTAGTCCAGCAAAAGACACACATATGTAACCCAATGGCATTTAAAAAAAATCAGTATGTGACTTCCTCATAACGAGAACAGATTTTCAATCATGTCTGTTTTCTTGCTTTCATTTTACCATTGAACCTGAAACAATTGAATCCACAATGGAAATCCGTAGTGGTGCACATGATCTTACCAGAGGACATCATCCCCACTCTTCCACTTGCAGCTGCTGAAATGGCCTTGGGTCAGCCATAGCTTTCATAAGAGTTGTCCTTGAAAGGGCAGCTGATGGAAGAGCTCTCAGTCCCAGCTACCTCACAAGGTGTCTGTTATGGGGGTGGGGGAAGTAAAGGAGATTGTGAGCACTGAGACTCTGAGATTCAGAGTGGATGGCAGGATATAAATCCAATATATTTCTTCTTCTTCTGTTGTTGCAGTTATATCTGTAACTTCTCAATATGGATAATTCTAGTGGCACATGACTTAATAGAGGGCTTTCCCTGGTGTAATTCCTTTGATCTTTGTGGATCCAGTTCTGAGTTATATGAGTGTAAGTGTCAGAAAACCTTAGAAGCATAAGCTTTAGTGCCCCTTTTATCAGAGGACCATCTGATCAACCCATGAAAAGACATTACTTTACATCTATTGTCTGCAATACAAATGGGTAGAAGGTGAGAGTGGAATAAATATTTACATTCATATTGTTCTGAAGTTGGCAGTCATGAGAGACAGTATGCATGTGCCAGTTCCCTTTTTCAGGAACTCAAAAGAAATTGGAACACGGGGGGGGGGGGGGACCCTGGAGCTTACAGCACCTGCCAATACCTTAAAAGGAGATGAGCATTAAACATTTTATTCTTTGCCCCATCCTTTAGTATGCTAGCCCTGTGTGAGAAATTAATTGCTCACTTAATATAATTCTGACAGCATCTTAGTTTGGTGTGAAATGCTCCCACACATGAATCTTACTTCAGTGTATTTCTACCAGGCAACCAACCAGGCTGGCAACATTAGAGCTAAAGAAGAAACGTGTTTTTTTTTAACTCCCATGTTTCTTCCCCAGCAGGGGGCACAGCATGCCCACAGCAGGATCTCATAAGTCCTATCTGTAGGTGGCAGCACCCTAGAGATAATTATTGGCTCTGTAAAGAGATTTCAGCAATGAAAATATTTTGTCTTTTCCCCCACCCACTCATTGTTCAATTTAGATGTTTCAGCAAGTGTCTTGGTTTTAATACAAAATGATCCCTGCAGAGATCTGTTTTTCAGCTATGCTTCTTTAGTTCTTTTTTAGTGGAAACTTTCCAGAAGTACACAAGTAGACCTGCGCTGTAATCCCACTTCAACTTCTAGCTCTGGTACCTTTAACTCCACACTTGAGCCCAAACAAAAGCTGATTTTTCCCCCAGCTTTTATTATAGTTAGCTAGACCAAAGAGAAGATCAGCTGGGATGGCAGAAGCTGAGAGCTTCATGCTGCCTCAGCTTGGGAGTATATAATTATATATACCCTCACCCCTACGTGGGGGTATATATAATTATAAACTCCCAAGAAAGAGTTGACGACTTTAGGTTTGTTTGTATAACACTTCTTTGTGTTCATTTGTTTTGTTTTTAGTCAGGAAAGGACAATGAAATATATGGATGTTAGTTTTGAGTAAACTTAAACATGATCATCTCAATGCTTTATTGGGGGGAAGGATTCAGTGGAGTGCTTTGGATACAGTTAATTTTAATGATATGAAGAGCTTCAAGGTACTGGGCATCACAAGGAGAAAAAACTGCAGAAAGATCAAAAGGGCCATTCCCTAGGTTACAAAAAGAGCCTTTGATTGATGTTCAAATTTTACATATTACTGTGGGGTTACTGTGGGGTTTATTGGATATTAAATTAATTTCAGTGTTGGTTCAATAATTTGGGGTAGGGATCCTCAGCTTTATCGAGCCTATGGTCACTTTTGACATTTTAAGCCAAGATAATGGATGCCATCATAAAATGACTATCAGAGGGGCATGGGGCAGTAAGTAACTGGGTTCTTGGGGCTAGAACCAATTATAAACTGACTTCTATGTATGCATGCACTATCACAATTAGGAGTGCATTCGGCATAAACTGAACCATATAAATACTTCCAAAAAACCTTGTTGGTATTTCTGGGTATTAGTTCAACCAAATACAGATCAAAGGATCTGATCTGGCTATCAATATAGCTGAGCCCAAACAAAAGCTGATTTTTTTCAGCTTTTATTATAGTTAGATAGACCAAGGAGAAGATCAGCTGGGATGGCAGAAGCTGAGAGCTTCATGCTGCCTCAGTTGGTGGGCTCCTCAAGCCAAGTCTGCATGTGGTGGGGAGAGACCTCCTCTTTCCCCTATCCATTGGAAACAATGGAGGATGGGGGTACTACTGTCAAGACGTGGAACAAAAGCAAAGTAGGACCATGTTGGTTTAAACAATTAATCCATTTATTGAAAACGCACATGCAGTATGGAAGCAGATTGAGTTTGATACTGGCCCAAGGCCTGAGCCAGTCTTTTCTAGGTTTCTACAGGCGGGAAACAATACAGCCTTTTTTCACACCCCCAGAGACAGCCGGCTCTTCCCAGGGTGTTATCTCATTCCCAGCGGAAGAGTCCTTGAGGATGTGCACTTCAAAGCTGCAGCTGGTTTCTCACATAGGAGTGAGATTTTACTCTTGCGGTTACAATATGCTTTGAGAAATAGGCACTAGCTACAGTTCTCATGGTTAGTAAAGCAGGGTTCATGCTGAAATACATCACGGCGTTAGTCATGTCAAGCATTCTATTCTATATTTCAGTTTTAGTAAGTTACACGTCTGACAACTACCTTCTGGGTCTCATAGAATTGTACCCCCTTGTCCAATCTTTTTGAAACTTGGAGGGTTTTTTGAGGAAAGGCACCAATTATGCTGCAGATTTGGTGGCTCTACCTCAAAAAAAACAGCCCCCCCAGAATCCCAGATCCCCCTGGATTGATTCTCCATTATAGCCTATGGGGACCATTGACAATAATGGTCCTAATAGCGCTTAATGGAACAAAAAAATCAGCAGTACTGAATATCTCTTGAATCCCAATATCATCTCAATATTGGGATTTGGGAATATCAGGAAATCCTGGTATTTTTTGGATTCAATATACTCAGACCCAAAAATACCAATTGTTTTGTGCACAGAACATTTTAGAAGATTCTTCAAAATGTTGGGAAGTTCTAAGCTAAGCATTTTCCTATGGTGGAACAGATACAACTGCTTCTGAATAGGCACTAGCTGCAGATGTAAATGTGATGCCTCCAGGACTCTTTCTAAACACCTTCTATGCCAAGGAAGTTGATCAGCAATTCCCTTTGGAGAAGAGATGCAGTTTGCTTTCACTTTCCAAGAAAACTGGAAGTTTTCTTTCACAAGTGACCACAGGGAGAAGGTTCCAGTCTTTGAGACATAAAAAGTTTATAGTCAAACTGTGGGTACATAGATGTGAGTCCCTCACTCAAGATGAGCTTAGCACTTCATCAGTTAATTAGTTGCTGGAGAATGACCTGAAGGGTTTTTTTTGGATTTTTTTCCCTGCTCAAGACCCTTTGTATTTTATCCTGAATGCTTTGGGGGAGGGGGGGGGTGCTATCAAGAAGTACATTGTCAAGTGTCACATAGCATCCCTAGGCACCACATTGGGGATCACTTTTCTAGGGCACACTAGTGTTCCAGTGAGTTTTTTCTTTTTTCTCTCTCTTCAGATATAGAAAAATAAAGATTTGTGTTTGAGTGCCTGTATCTTGTATAGTTAAAGTGATGGTATTCCCAGTAGTAATGTATGACTGTGAGAGCTGGACCATAAGGAAGGCCGAGCGCAGAAGAATAGATGCTTTGGAGATGTGGTGCTGGAGAAGACTCTTGAGAGTCTCTTGGACTGCAAGAAGGTCAAATCAGTCAGTCCTAAGGGAAATCAACCCAGACTGTTCCCTGGAAGGTCAGATGCTGAAGCTGAAGCTCAAATACTTTGGCCACCAAATGAGAAGGGAGCACTCCCTGGAAAAGATCCTGATGCTTGGAAAGACAGAAAACAAAAGAAGAAGGGGACGGCAAAAGATGAGATGGCTGGACAGTGTTACTGATGTAACAAACACGAATTTGAGCAGACTTCAGAGGATGGTGGAAGACAGGAGGGCCTGGTGTGACTTTGTCCATGGGGTTGTAAAGAGTCAGACATGACTGTGCGACTGAACAACAACAACAATCTTGTATATTAAATGTTATAATAAGAAAATGGTTCCCATCAATATTTTTGCATCATTTAGAGCTTACATAGACAATATTTCATTCCAAGACTCTCATGTCCCATGGTAGCTTGATCATGTGTATAATCTTGGCAAGTGACAATAGTGTTATCATACATCACTGATGTATGACAAAAGTGTGGCAATATGGCCAAATGATGAGTTGACCTACCTTAAGTCATCTGCAAAGGATGAATGAAAGAGGTCTTACTCTGTGAATCTATTCACTACGTTTTCATATACAATCTTAAATAGAGTATCTGAAAGCATGTGCTGTATGGTGGCAGCTAGAAAATTGCTTCTAAGTCTTTTAAATATATAACACACAGTAGTAGAATATGAAGCATCCATCATAACTGATGTGGCAGTCATAAATTTTGTACTGAGTAAGAACATCAAGACTGATTTGGAAAGCAGCCCTGAAGCATTTCTTGGTCTCAGCAAAAGCCCTTCTAATCTACACTTTTTGATAGTGTACTTAGCATCCTCTACTTTGCTAAGTCAAGTACTGAATCCCCATATAAAACTCATTGCTGTAGGGATCATATTGTCGCATCAGCAGGTTTAAAATGCCATTTGTTTCATAGCTTCATGCTTGTTGTACCTTCATGTGGTGCTGGCTGGCTCATAGCTATTATGGAGCAGATGTCCATCAGTGGCAATTAGCCACAATGTAGATGGAAAACTATATCTGGGGCAGTGGTGCTCTGTATTCTTGGTGTTTGGGGGGCAACAGTGAGAGAGCTTCTGGAGTTCTGGCCCCACAGGTGGACCTCTTGATGGCACCAGGATTTTGGCCACTTTGTGACAGAGTGTTGGACTGGATGAGTCACTAGCCTGATCCATTATGACCACCATGGTAGCTGCTGAATCTCAAAAGGTGGACTGACTGCATCCTCTTTCCTTGTGGCTGCCTCCTTGTTGAACTCTTCCAGTCTCTTAAAAAAATGAAAATATCAAATGAAAAGTAGGCCTCATCCAGGCTGACCCAAAGCAAGAAATTCAGTCTCCTTGCTTAATGTGTGGCTTTTGCCTAACTCCCCAAAGATGGTCTGCATAGGTCTGATACTCTGAGTTATGAGTTTTAAGTACTAGAGCTATTGATAGAAATGTTGGACATGGAATGCATTACTGTAAAGAGTTTAATGAAACAAGATGAACTGAATATGTGTGTTTCTTCATGATATAAGCCACCATTATAAAACCAAGCTGATTTTCTTCATGCTCCCACCCTCAGTGTTAGCAGGGGGAGAAAACTCAATTGAAAATTGGCTGTCTTTTTAGTCTTCTGGGACAAATTAGAGCTTTGATCAGAGAATAAATTATTTCATTAGCATCAGTGGGGACAGGGGAGGGTGGTACAAATGGAATATTTAAGTAGAAAAATTAAATTATAAGAAGGAGCTGATGGTGGAATGGGGAATCCTGACATTTGAAAAGGCCTGCTAATTGCACAGCCAGAGTTTAATAAAAATGTAATTGAAAGAGCTGAATGGCAGCAGCAATGGGGCCAAAAGACATGCATTGTATGGCAGAATGAATAAGCATCAGTGTTATAGGGAGAAAACAAGATGTTTTCTGAAAAGCGAGTGTACACTGACACTCACTTCAGCTTGAACATTATATGGGATCAAGCAGGTCATAGAGTAGCAAGAAACCATTAATTTGTTAATCAAATTGTGTACTATTTAATCCATTATATAGAAGGAAGCCCTCACATCTAGTATGTTCCTTGTCAGCTCTAAAGCAGGCTGTTAATGGAACAGATTGGGATACTGCTTGGGATACTGATTAAAAACTGTGCCAGCATAACTGAGACAATGCCAGCGTATCTGAAGATGTGCTACTGTTGAACCTTCCTGACACTCTACTAATATATAGCTCAGGGTGGCAACATTACAGTGCCACAGGGGCCAAAAATAGTGTCGGGGGCAAGAAACAAATGGTGCTGAGCGGATACCTTAAACCACTTCAAATTATAATTTGCCCTCTCCTTGCCAGCATAATTTTAGACCAATTAAAATGTTTGCTAACTTTAAACATTCCCATTGAACTCAATGGGAGTAAAAATCAGAATTTCTTCTCATATTTTTATACAGCTGCACAAAATTCAAGTTTTAATTGATGCTGGCGCATCAGTTGACCTTATGTCACAGAATACCAATGAATACCAATATTAGGCCACACACCCCTGTTGTAGCCAATCCTCCAAGAGCTTACAAAAAAAGAGCCTTGTAAGCTCTTAGAGGATTGGCTACATCAGGGGTGTGTGGCATAATATGCAAAGGAGCTCCTGCTAGAATTCCACCCCTGCCTATATAAACAATTTTGATGGAGGAATAGACCTGCTCTTCTTAGACCTCACCTGGAGTATTGTGTTCAGTTTTGTGTTCAGTGTCCTTCTGAGGCCACTGCTGCAAAACATAACTGTAAAGATATATGGTATGGAATGTCACAACCATTGTCAACATATGGCATGTTTCAAGGTCACTTTGTCTTAAGGATTTCTGTCACACACTCAGTGAATATACTGGCCAGTAGCACTGATACACTGATTAGTTATGATATAGCTAATACCCTGTTGTTCAGTCACACAGTCGAGTCTGACTCTTTGCTACCCATGGACAAAGTCTTGCCAGGCCTTCCTGTTTTCCAGAGAGAGAGACAGACAGACAGTTTGGTGTAGTGGTTAAGTGTGCGGACTCTTATCTGGGAGAACCGGGTTTGATTCCCCACTCCTCCTCTTGCACCTGCTAGCATGGCCTTGGGTCAGCCATAGCTCTGGCAGAGGTTGTCCTTGAAAGGGCAGCTGCTGTGAGAGCCCTCTCCAGCCCCACCCACCTCACAGGGTGTCTGTTGTGGGGGAAGAAGGTAAAGGAGATTGTGAGCCGCTCTGAGACTCTTCGGAGTGGAGGGCGGGATATAAATCCAATATCTTCTTCTTCACCATCCTCAAGTCTGCTCAAATTTGTTTGTTACATCAGTAACGCTGTCCAGCCATCTTATCATTTGCCGTCCCCTTCTTCTTTTGCCTTCTGTCTTTCCAATCAAAATGATCACAGCAGTACTTGCAGATGGACTTTTTCAAAGCCTTCAAGCTCATGAAGACCTTTTTAAAGGAACTGACAAGCATTGAGGAAAACAAGTAAGATTTCACATTGATGATACTATTGGGCCAGTAGCTCTTTCACACAGATTTATTCCCTTCCACATCAGCAAACTAATTGAAGAAGATCTAGCCCATCTGGAACAACTTAATATAATTTGCATGTAGGAGGTCCCACCCCTTGGGTGTCTCCAATAATAGGGGGCCCAAAACCTAAACAAATAGTCAAAATATATTTTTTGTGTATATGTACCTATCTAAGCAAGCTATCAGAGACACATTACTCTCACTGTAACATCAATGCAGATATGAATGGTGCACAATTCTTCTTGAAGCTTGACCTCAATGTTTGTTAATAGGGATGGGCATGGAACACAAAAATGGTAGTTCATTTCTTCTCATGGTTCATTGGGTTGCCCAGTTTGGTGGTTCATTCCTTTTGTGTTTTTCAGTTTCCTAAACAAATTGTGGCTCAATGGTTCATTCTGTTTAGGAAGTTGTAGAATGGCCTCCAGCTGGGCTAGAGATGCCAAACTTGTAGCAAATTTATCAGCAGAATCTTTCCTATCTGCTTTTCAAGTTTGGTGCAAATTGGATTTCAGGGGGCTGAGCTACAATCCCCAAAATCAGGTGCCCCCAATAAACTGCTCTTCTAGGAACTGGGGAAAGAAAGGGAAGCTGCCCTGCAGCTTTGGTCAGTTTCACCCCCAGGAAGCTTGGAAACTGACTAGATGCCACAGCTGCACTCTCCTGGCCCCTGTGCTTCTTGTCAGTTTCACTAAACTGATAAAAAGCACAGGGGGTGGGGGAGTCTGGAGCTGCAGCTTCTAATCCGTTTCAGTGAAACTGACTAGAAGCACAGGCTGCCAGGGAGAGCAGAGCTACGGGGTCTAGTGAGTTCCACTGAAAACTGATGAGAAGTGCAGGCTGCTGAGGAGAGTGGAGCTGCCACCTCTAGTCAGTTTCATTGGAAACTGACCAGAAGTGTACATTCTGCACCAGGCTGTCTGGAAAAACAAAACAAACATGAACCAAATGACACACCAAGGAAAAAGCTGGTTTGTGCTCGGGTTCAGCGGGATAAGTTAAACTAGTTCAGAAAGAACCATGAATTATCCATGATTATCATGAATCATGATTTGTGCTTCAGTTTATGCCCATCCCTATTTAACCATCAGTTTAATCCTGAGTCCAAATGCATCACAACTTTTTCAACACAAATGAGACTTGCCATTACAACTGGTAGGTGCTCGAGCATTCAAGACAAATGTGACAAGGTGACCATCTGACTAGTCACCTCTATAAAATGATCACCCCGATGTTGCATCAAGTTACCAAAATTCCCCCCCACCCCGAAACGGCATGTTAGGCACTCTTAACGATTCAAACAGTTTTGAAGGTTTATTTGAACAAACTGGCAGGGAAGGGAATCAATATTTGCCCAGTGTTTGGGATTTGGAATTGGTAGATAGAAAGTTACATATAATCACAAAGCTGTATCTTATGCTGCTGAATAAGCAAGATACATTTTTAGACTTAGGGATGTTTGACTTTTACTGAGGATAAGACGGATGTTACAGATTTCCTTCAGAACACTGGATAATAGCACAGTCTTCTGAATGGCCTCAGTTTTATCCCTCTGTTTAAGACTAGGGTCTTCCTACTAGATCCTCTTCTCTGGCAAGATCATTATTATTTTCTCTTTAAGATCAATAACTTTGGCTTTTGTAAAAGGTAAGAAGGACTCCTTTAAGCGGTGGAAAACCAGTACAAGTGAGATTAGTAAAAGGGAACACAGCCTGTGGCAAATCAAATGCAAGACTGTGATCAGGCAGGCAAAAAGGGACTATGAGGAGCATATTGCAAAAAACATAAAGACCAACGATAAAAATTTCTTCAAATATATTAGAAGTAGGAAACCAGCCAGGGAGGCAGTGGGGCCCTTGGATGACCATGGGGTAAAAGGATTACTGAAGGAGGATAGGGAAATGGCTGAGAAGCTAAATGAATTTTTTGCCTCCGTCCTCAGACGAGAACTTTTTGCCCACCCCAGAACCACTAATTTTGGAAGGGGTGATGAAAGACCTGAGTCAGATTGAGGTGACAAGAGAGGAGGTCCTACAACGATAGACAAATTAAAAACTAATAAGTCACCGGGTCCGGATGGGATACATCCGAGAGTTCTGAAAGAACTCAAAGTTGAACTTGTGGATCTTCTAACAAAAATCTGTAATCTTTCATTGAAATCTGCCTCCGTTTCTGAGGACTGGAAGGTAGCAAATGTCACCCCCATCTTTAAAAAGGGTTCCAGAGGAGATCTGGGAAATTACAGGCCAGTCAGTCTGACTTCAATACCGGGAAACTTGGTAGAAAGTTGGTATAAATGTGCAGTCTTCGCAGTGGAGGACGGTAAGCAGTGGGGTGCCGCAGGGCTCAGTACTGGGTCCCATGCTCTTTAACTTGTTCATAAATGATTTAGAGTTGGGAGTGAGCAGTGAAGTGGCCAAGTTTGTGGATGACACTAAATTGTTCAGGGTGGTGAGAACCAGAGAGGATTGTGAGGAACTCCAAAGGGATCTGTTGAGGCTGGGTGAGTGGGTGTCAATGTGGCAGATGCGGTTCAATGTGGCCAAGTGCAAAGTAATGCACATTGGGGCCAAGAATCCCAGCTACAAATACAAGTTGATGGGGTGTGAACTGGCAGAGACTGACCAAGAGAGAGATCTTGGGGTCGTGGTAGATAACTCACTGAAAATGTCAAGACAGTGTGCATTTGCAATAAAAAAGGCCAACGCCATGCTGGGATTTATTAGGAAGGGAATTGAAAACAAATCAGCCAGTATCATAATGCCCCAGTATAAATCGATGGTGTGGTCTCATTTGGAGTACTGTACGCAGTTCTGGTCACCACACCTCAAAAAGGATATTATAGCATTGGAGAAAGTCCAGAAAAGGGCAACTAGAATGATTAAATGGCTGGAGCACTTTCCCTATGAAGAAAGGTTGAAACACTTGGGGCTCTTTAGCTTGGAGAAACGTCGACTGCGGGGTGACATGATAGAGGTTTGCAAGATAATGCATGGGATGGAGAAAGTAGAGAAAGAAGTACTTTTCTCCCTTTCTCACAATACAAGAACTCGTGGGCATTCGATGAAATTGCTGAGCAGACACGATAAAACGGATAAAAGGAAGTACTTCTTCACCCAAAGGGTGATTAACATGTGGAATTCACTGCCACAGAAGGTGGTGGTGGCCACAAGTATAGCCACCTTCAAGAGGGGTTTAGATAAAAATATGGAGCACAGGTCCATCAGTGGCTATTAGCCACAGTGTGTGTGTATATATAATTTTTTTTGCCACTGTGTGACACAGAGTGTTGGACTGGATGGGCCATTGTCCTGATCCAACATGGCTTCTCTTATGTTCTTATGGCATGTTTAGGGCCTTTCAATACCACTTCAAACCATTTGCCAAATCCTTATCTTACGAATTGATGGTCTTCTCACAGTGGCTATTAAGCTTAAAACTGGAAAACTAATTTTCCTCTTGTTGTGTTTTTTTGGTTCACACACAGGAACTGTTTATACTATTGGACCAGTCTTCACCAGAGTCTATTCTTTTTTCAAAGCCACTCTGCACTGGCTCTGAAGCAGAATCTGCTTTTTAGACTTGTTTCACACTAGAGAATCTCTCAAAAGCTACCACTCATGTCTCCATCCAACTGTCCAATGCCCCAACACTCCAACTAACTTCTAATTGACTGTCACACTCTTCCCTACAGCAGGGCTTTTTTGGTAGCAGGAACTCCTTTGCATATTAGGCCACACCCACCCTGATGTAGCCAATCCTCAAAGAGCTTACAGTAGGCCCTATAAGAAGAGCCCTGTAAGCTCTTGGAGCATTGGCTACATAGGGGTGTGTGGCCTAATATGCAAAAGAGTTCCTGCTAGAAAAAAAGCCCTGCTCTACAGTTAGCTGTAGATATCCAATAACAGTTAATTCCATGAGCTGTCAATCAGGTCATCCACTCACTCTCTTCCAAGCAGCACTGCCAATAAGCTTGCCTCTGCTTGCTGTTCATCAAACACTCCATATAAGAAGCATTTTAATATTCTTTATTTTTTTCCCCCACAAACAATTTTATTTTATTTATAAACTTACATTCTGTTCATTTAAGAACTAATTGTACAGGTAAAGCACAGGTAGTATACAATAATAACATAAAACAGGTAAAAGTACAGGTAGTATACAATAATAACATAAAACCTTAGTGCAATACAAACTAAATAAAATAATACCGTAAAATAATTTGACATAGAATAATGGAATACTTGGGGGGGGGGGCGGTTTATGAGGCATGCAGTGAACTTTTGTCAGGCTAGAATAATTTGTTTATGAATAGCATGCTGGTTGATTGAGGAAGAAAGAATGTGATCAAACTCAATTCTGTCTAAAATGGGATACCACTTGGCTATGAATTTCTGGGACACTTTCAATGGATCATTGCTTTCTATGTTAGCTGTGATTTTGTCCATTGTAATATAGTCCCATATTTTAATAAGCCAACAATCGGTGGACAATTTGTGTGGAGATTTCCAGTTCTGGGCTATGATGGCTTTAGCTGCCATTATAAGGGAAATGAGTAAAGAGATTTTAGAGGGAGATGCGTTGACCTTTTGCCAGTTGTTAAGGAGAATGATATCCATTTGTCTAGGGATGGTAACATCTGCGATGGCCTCCGTCTTGGAGATTACTGTTTGCCAAAATGAATTGACTACTGGGCATTCCCACCAACAATGTATGGGAGAGGCTACTTGTCCACATTGCCGCCAGCAATTGGGAGAATAGTGCGAGTCAATGTGGGCGAAATGTTGAGGGGTATGATACCACCTTGATATTATTTTGTAATTTTGCTGAAATGTGTTGATCGAGTTTGTGCAGTAAGCTTCACATTCCCATATGTTTTCCCATTGGGCTAGTGTTAAGATGGTCTTGCTTTCCTGGTGCCATCTAGAGCAATAAGAGGGTAAGGTAGTACAATGTTGCATTAAAAGAATATGGTACAACTTAGAGTTAATATTCTTTATGGTGAAATATCCATCCTCTGTATATTATTATTTATTTGTTAGTTTGCTTTATTGCATTTTTAGTCACCACTCACCCAAATGGCCTTGTGGCAACTTACATTAAAACCATATAAATAAAGTAAAACCAACAAAAACAATATATAACAGAACAAACTGCTCATTTCTAGGACAAAATATTTGTATGATCATTGTAATTCCATAAAATATTTTTTTGTTTAACTGTAAGTAATATTTTTTCAAAGCAATTTAACATTACAGGTTAATATATAGAATTGTCCTTTCAAGTTGATTTACCTTTGGGTACATCCAATGGAATGTTTCCATGGGTGGAATAATTTCTATTAATTAAGCATTACTTTCTTCCCTGACCTGATATAACTGAAATTCTGTTCCAAGAACAGAATGAGGACGTCTTTTTGGACGTCAGCAGAAGGCAGGAGGCAAGAAAGTTGTACTATGTGAGTGGAAAGCCTTTCATCCATGGAAATGCTCTGTGGGATCCATTGCACCGTATCTATTTGCCCACCCACCCCTCGAATGAAACACAACACAAGTTATGGGTTAAACTGGGAATTTTATTTACACATAAACTGATCTGCAACACATTAAAGCATGAAATTCCTAAAAGGCCAAACCCACCCCAGCTCAGAGCCAGATTTGGGATTCCTCTGGATCTTACGCATCGCAGCCTGCACAATAGTGCATATAGAGGAGGGAGTGCAGATTCCGGCCCATGACTGCCAAGCCTTAAGGTTAATAATATGCTCCCCCAGCCCCAAAGAGGCCCCCAACTGAGACACCCTGACTGCAAAGCCCATAGGTACTCAGTTTGAGGACCACCCCCCCACACACACACACACACATTGTTGATATCTCAGATAGGGCTGTACAAAAAAAATTGGAATTAATCGGATTTGGAAATATATGGGGCCAAAATATTCAGAATACTGTATATTTCCGAATACCGGTATTTGGAATAGCCATATATATTGGAGATATACGGCTATTTCTGAATATACGGCCTCATTATACCCTATGGGCCACTGAAATCAATGGCAAAATAGGGCATATAGTAAGCCACCTGAAGGGGAGGGAGTTTGAGAGCTCCCACATTTGCAGGAAATCTGCAGGGGACTCTCCCCTATGAACCCTCCAAGTCCCAAAACGATTGGGCCAGGGGTTGCCATTCCAGGGGCACCCAAAGAGGGTGCCCCTATCCCACCAAAAAGATTGAGCCAGGGAGTCCCTGTCTTTGGGCTCCCCAAAAGGCCCATTGCCACCAATGCTGGGGAAAGCCCAATTAGCCACTTCCTCCACTATAATTGCTGTGGGGAAAGTGGCTCTGGCCAGAGAGGGGTTTGAGAGAGAGGCCCCAAAACTGCAGGGCAGCTTCAGGGGACTCCCCCACATGCAACCCCCTTGACCCAAAAAGATTGCACCCATCTGTGGGCACCCCAAAAGGAACACTGTTCCCAATGGTGATAAAAAAAACCAAATAGAGCCACTTTCCCCACTGTAATTATCGTGGGAAAAGTGGCTCTGGGGAGCAGGGGGTTTTGAGGAGAGCCCCCCCAAACTGCTGTCCCACACAAAACCCACAAGGCCAAAAAAAATTGGACCAGGGGGTCCAATTCCTGGGGCACCCAAAACCAAACCTAACTTCACATCAGAGAATCTCTATAGGACCCAAATCCATCTATCTGCTCTATGAACCCTGCTGGCCTGGAACCAATATAAACCCAGTTGCCAACATCACTGCCACACAAAACACAATCTGCTCAAGGTCTGCAGAGCATACCTCGCTGCAGCAAACCCAGATGCCAGCTCTCCAGCTCTGCCCCAAACAATGCAGGGAGAGCTGGCCAAGCACAACAAGCATGCTGGTTCTGGGTCTCTCACCCAGATGCTAGCTTCCTTGCCACAGAACACGCAATCTTCAGATGCCAGCTCTCCATCCCTGCCCCAAACAACACAACTCTCAAACAAGAGAAGCGGTGGACCACACCTAGCTCCATATCATTCTGTATCTGACACAAAGCAAGAAGCATTTAGACTTACCTTGAGTGATGGATGGTTGGCTGGTCCAGGCTCTTTTGCGTTATCCAGGGTGCAGCACGAGGAGGTGAGCCAGAGTTGCACCCCAAATGAGGAAGATCACTGGGAGGGCCTCAGATTGTGTGAGAGGAAGGGAACCATTCCTTCTCTCTAAACTCAGCAGCAACACACCAGCTATCACTGTCCCATTAGAGGAACATCAGCATTGGTATGGCTGCTGGCTGCCTGTCATCATCACTGGCACCTCCCTCTTTCTTCCTCCTGCCCCTGAAAAAAAACAAAACCTGGGTTATCCTGATTGGGCCTGTGGGTGCTGTCAGTTACATTTGGGGCTGCAATGGCCCTTTCAGTAGTATTAGGCATGTGTGGATGGGGACTGGGGAAATTTGGATTGCTTTGCAGATTTTAAATCAGCATTCACTTTGGGTTTGGGGATGGATGAGGGGTGGGGGGCTGCACTGCCAATCAATTTGTGAGTGAGTTTTTGGGCTGTCTTTGGACTCTAGTCTATGTTTAGTGGGAGAGCGTTTTACATCCACCTTCCAAGTGCAGACCAAGAGAGGATGCAGGCAGAAGTAGGTGCTCACTTCACGCCTGGTGGAAAACACTGCCTAGCCAGGGAGGTTGGGGATGAACAGCAATGGAAGTGGCAAATGAGCTGCTTCCACCCCCTCCTCCTCAGTTACTGGCACTGAGCCCATCTTGACTCTGCAGCCCTCGGCCTTTTGGGAAAGCTCGTCTCACCAGCGATCGAGCTCATTGGCCTGCTCAACGATCGTGCCCTTAAGGCGCGGGTCTAACACGGTCGCCATCATGTAGACCTTATCCTGGGTGAAAGTCTGTAAATGGGCCTCAAGCCCTTCCAGGGCATGCACCACTAGAAGAACAGATGCATGGCCTTGAGCTGGCACTAGAGACCAGGTCCTCATGTGCCATGTGGATCATGGGGATGACCAGTGTGATGCTTGCCGTATCAAACGAGAGCATTTCTGTGTGGGTCTTGAAGTGCCGAGGAATCTCCACAGTCTGAGAAATGACCATCCAATCCTCTTGGGTGAGACGGTTCTTATCCCGAAAGACCCTCTCAGAGACACAGGCATCCAGGGCTGCTCTCTGCTCCATCATGTGCTCCAGCATGGCACAGGTGGAGTTCCAGTGTGTGCTGATGTCACCGATCAGGCGGTGCCCTGGCATGCCTGTCAGTGTCTGTTTCTCACGCAGCAGATACGAGTTCATATTACTGCGTGAGAAGTAACCCATGATGTGCTGACACTTCTGGATACCGACGATCCTGGCTTTTTGTCTGGCCCAATGCGTCCTTAACCACGAGGCAGAGAAGGTGGGCCACGCAAGGAATGCATTTTAGGCCCTGACACTGGACAGCCGCCTTGATGTTGGAGCCACCATCAGTCACCACAAAGCCTGTGGCAATGTCGCTGCTGCCTACCCAGCCCTCTAACTGCCATGAGAGGATGGCTCCGAGAGTGTCCGCCGTGTGCGGTGCATCGACTGCTTCGGTGTGCAGCAAGGCCCAGCAATAGCTGGCCTGGCGGCCGTGACCTTAACTGCTGCTACTGCCACCCCCACCCTGCAGCTCACTGGGTTGCCACCAATGCGCAGTCAGAGAGAGATACCCCTCAAACGCATGTTGGGAGCTCCAGATATCTGAGGTGAAATGAACAGTCCCTCTGGCAGCACGGGACAAATGCTCCTTCACCACAGATCTGGTCGTCCTGAAAACAGATGGCACAATAGTCCTGCTAATGGTGGTTCTAGCAGGAACTTTGTACCAGGGCACCAGGTACTTAAGCAACCCTAATACCCCAGGATTCTCGACCACTGAAAATGGACACCCATGGGCGACTGACCTTGGAAAGTTCCAGGCGATCACCCTCCTGCCGCACCTGATTCCCCCTCTTGGCACACAGGTGCCATCCCCACCAAGCATCTCAGGCAGAGATGCCTGGCATCCCTGCCCTGTTGCAGAACTCTGGAGGTAGTCGCAGTGGGATGGACCTCCTGACTGGGTGGTGTTGGCCGCTTGGGCATCCCAGCACCAGCCTGCTTCTTCCCATTAAGAAGCACCGTCTGGTGGTGCTTCTGCAGGTGGTTCCACATCCCCCCGGAGTCAGGTGGGCAGGGTCCCAATGACGACTGATCCAGCTGGCACTGTGCATAGTGTGGATCCTCCGTAACTCGGAAATGCTTCCAGACTTTGGAGGTATACAGATGCCCAAGGTGACCAGCAGCTTGGATGTCTGGAGCCACCTCCTGTGAGGTGCTCGGGGCAGACACATCATGTCTCGGGGTTGCAGAAGGGGTTGGCTGCCAGGGAAGAAGTGGGCGGAGATGAAGGCACCTCATCTGTCTCCATTTCTTCCCCTTCCTCCCCATGCGGCCTCCCCTCCTGGCCATCCAATGAAGGACTGCTGGTGTCTGAAGGAACTGAAGAAGAGGGCTGGTCCTCCTCAACAAGCTTCTCCTCCAGTTCCTGGCAACACTCTGCATCCTCCTTGGGGTGATCATTTTGGACAGAAAACTGTCCCCAAAGCTCATCTCCAAGGAGGGCTGCTCTTGCTGCCCCTCCTCCAGCTGCTGAGGCTGAGCGACATCCACTGGAAGGAGAGACTGCCCGAGTAGCAGACACCTGTTCAGTGCCAGCACCTAATGGCACCTCTGCTGGGGGCGCCCCATCAGCAGCCTCGATGAAGAGCCCAAGATGGGACTTCTTCATCACACTCCGGCCAGAGGTCAGAGTGCTGGAAGGTAGCTGTGGAGTGGCCCTACACAAAGGTGGGTCCTGAAACTGGGTCCTCATCCTCCCCTCCACCCTTCTAGTCTTCTCCTTGGCCTTGCCCCCAAGGTCCCTCTTCTGCTGCCTGTCACTCATCTCACCCTTGGCCAGTCTCACACAACCTGAACTGAGAGTGGGTTTTTTTACAAACCTAACTCACGACACTGTACCATGAACCAACAGGTGCCCTGACTTCTTTTTAAAAACCCTCCCACCAAACTTGTTTTTTTTGTTTTTTTGGTCCCTAACCTGTCCTTCTTTGGGTTGGGGTAGTAGTAGTCTGGTAAAGTTGAGGAGACTAGATGATCCTGCCTCAACCTGGCTACAGTTTTTAAAAGGCTACCTTGAGATGAAGGCAATCCTTGTTATAGCCTCCTAGTTAAACTTCTCCTAACTAGATCCTGGGACAAACCAGATTTCCTTGCAAACTAGAAATCAGGTGTCCCGTATAACTAGAGAGAAGCTGTGGTTTACCCTATGGAAATTTAAGGATGCACCGGCTTTCAGTGGCTGGAAGCAAGATGCACTGCAACCCTAGTCTCTAAAAGGGAGCCTAATGTGGCCTAGTAGTAATGCTGCCTTTTATGAGAAACCTAAAATCTTTTTAAATTGCCCCTATCTGGCCTAGTTGAATTTTGAAAAATGATAAAGCCCTAAACTGGATTAATTTTTTTAAAAATTTCAAAAAACACACTCCCTAAAAACACCCTTATTAGTGGGGCAGCCTATTTAGTGGCCCTAGCCAATCTGAAAGCACCCTCTGACTCCAAAAATAGCTCTATAAAAACATGAAAGTGACCCACCCCACACAGTCCACACAAATAAGCTACCCACCTACCAAATAAGCTACCCACCCACCCAAATCTGTATAAGTAAAGGGACTCTGAGTCTTCAAAAGTCCTTTTATCTTAACTAAAATAAAAACAAGAACCCCAAGACTGTCTTACCTTAGATGTCTTCTCCAGACAGGCCAGGCAAGGCTGAGAGAGAGCAGCAGCAGCTGAGGCCAAGGGCGAGCACAGCACAATCTCTCTCGCACACCAACACAGCAGCAATGGAATGGAGTCCAGCCAGGCAGACTCCTTAAAAAGGTTCTCTGGTCCTACACAGAGCAGTTTCAAAAAATACCACTGCTCTGTGATTGACCAGAGAACAGTGTTTACTTGGATACCCAAGTAAACAAAAGAACAACAATGTTGCTGATGGCTGGGGGATTAGCCCAGCCATCAGCTACACAACAGCCCTGCAAAGTATGCATTTGCAATGCATTTTGCAAATGCATGGTTTGATTGGCTGCTGGGGCTCCTGTCTCCTTCTCCTCCATCCCTGATTCCAGGGAGGCTATGGGAGAGGCGAGAAAAGGCTTCCAAAGGCGGGAAAGGAGGCAAGCAGCTTCCCTGAGGCTGCAGAAGCTCCTTTCCCACCTTTTACATTGAGTTCCATATACTTCCGAATATTGATTCAGAAGTATACGGGGTGCCATATACGGCTCTTGTATAATGCCTTCCAATTGGATTCGGAATTATACGGCGCCGTATACTTCCGAATCAGGGGGTATTCAGCCGAACTGAATGCACACCCCTAATCTCAGGGTGCTTGCCAACTCAAAATCCGTTCAACCCGTGCTTTTCCCACCTTCCCAGTTATGGGCTAACCAGCTTTGCCAAGTCTATTTATTTCTCACCCCTTCTGACCATGCAGAGCAAGCAAAAAAAGACCCCCCGTCTGCCAATTTGAGGCAAAAAAAATTCCTGCTCAGCTCCCCAAACTGGCAACTAGCTGATCCCACATGATCTAAAAAGAGGGTGGGTGGATGGGAAGCTTGCACTAGGCCAAATTGATGCTGAAGGGTGGCTGATGCCAGACCTGGCTGTTAAGTCAACCTCTCATTGGCCAGTCTCCTGCGCTGAGCCCTAATTGGTTCTCCCCAGCCTTGTTCTTCCTTCAGGGAGATGGGGGGCTGGTAAATGCCACCACCTGCTTCAGAAGAGGCAGCTGTCTTTAACGCAAAATAATTCCATTTCCTTCACTGTATCTGATTAAGGTTTCCTCCTATCTTGACATGCTATCTTCCCAAACTTATCAGTAACAGCACAATTCAGCCCATACCCCGCCGAGCCGCAACAGCGGCCATAGGCGGGGAGGCTGCAGTTGCCTCCTTGAAGGAGGAGGAGACTGCTGGCTCTTTCCCAGGCATCCGGGACTTAGTAGAGGGCGGAGTGCCCAGACTATAAGAGTCCCAGCCCCGCCCTGAGCCACACAGTTGTTTGCATGGCTCTCGGTCCGCCCACCCGCCCTTCAGCAGTACAGGTTTAACAGGTCACCTTATTAGGGCCCAGGTAGGAATTTTTTCACACTCACCTTATTGGCTAGTGGTGAGGTTTTTTCGCCTACCTTGTACTGCTTGTTAGAGAGGGATAGTTGGTTGCAGTTGGTTAAGTGTTGGCAGAATGAGCAAGGGGTTACGGAAGCCCAGGGGAGCACCCAGGGCACTGCACCAGTTGGGTGCAAGCGATCGGCAGGAGTGGCAGATGGGCTCTACGGCTCAATGTCGCAGAATGCCGATTGTGTGATCCCTCCCCACTAACTGGCTCTTCCTGGGTGATTATGCCAGTGTGGGGTAGGATGATCTGGCCTGGCCGGCCTGCCATGAGCCAAATCTGTGGCTCATGTCAGGGGCAGGGTGGCTCGCTCATACATGGACAAGGAAGGGTCATGGGATGACCCCGGGGCTTGTCCGGTTTCTGGTAACCCTTGCCGTGCTAGTTACAGTTTGGTTATGTTCAATAAAAGGCCCATTTTTACCAACTTTATGTTGTCAATCTCTTCATTCCGACCTTGGGGGGCAATAACTGTTGTTAATAATTTAATGGCATCATTTCAAATTAACAAAATCTTTTAACTATACTTAAGTATTTACATCCAGAGTTTGACCAGTAATTCAAGACAAGAGTCTATCTTGTCTTTTAATCCCTGATTAAATCATACAAACCCTACTTGTTATGCTATGTTCTCTTGCAAGAAAGTATCACAGATATTACTTCATGCTGCACTTTCATAGAAACTGATGATGAGCATAAAAACCTTTAATTTAATCCACCTTCCACTGACTACTGCACAGATCTTTCAAACAAATTGACAGTAAAAATAATTAGATTTTTACAAACAAGACATTTGAAAATCAAACGCCTCACCTTCATTGGCCTTCAAACGCCTCACCTCATTCTCACCTCACTCTCAAAACAAGCACACCACATAATCTTGTTGATTATATGTTTACAAATTCAGAATCAGCAGTATTTCAAGCAGTTTCCCTCTACACAGTTGCAGCATCCAGCAGGGCACCAGATAGCACATGCTTCCTATTGTGTATGTGTGTGTGTGTGGGGGGGGGGGGTGTAGCTTGAATTATGCAGGGCCAGGCAACATTTACAATGAAGTGTATTTAGAGGGCTGTTTTTGCACCTGTGCAGTCACCAGCATTCAGAAGTTGGCAGTATGTACCATGTTGGAAGTTCTGTAGAAGGGCTCTAGGAGAATTCCTCACAGTCACTGGTTCAACTCAAACTTCAGTGGTTCCAGTGGTTTATTTTAAGCTAAGGGGTCAAATTGTAGCTTCCATTTAAGGTAAAGGACAGAAGTGTGACTGCTGAACACATTTGATTTACAGACAGAAAAAATGCATAAGTATTGATGTATGTCTATTAGGGACCACTTATGTTTTTCCTACTGGGCACTTCTGCTGGTTGCTGGTTATTTTGTTGTATTGAAGACTAGCTGATGTTTACTGAAAGGCTCCAGAGACTGAAGCCTGCAAATGTTTGTTTTAACAGAAAGGTTTGGCAGCTTGGGATTTCTATTCTTTATGTCTGAAGAAGTGTGCTTGCACAAGAAATCTTATACCTTGAATAAAACTTTGTCAGACTTAAAGGTGCCACTTGAATTCTATCTTTTATGTAATTTGTTGCCTTCTGCAAACTTTCCTGACGCAATTTATACTGCTGTTGACTTTACAGTCAACAGAAAAAGCACTTAATTGTAATAAAAAGAGATACAAAACACATGTAGAATAGGCATTTATCAGCTAATTAAAATTCAGTGAAGTGTCTGAATTCTAAAAAAAGAACAAAGAATTTAGGAGAAAAGAATTTGAACTTTGTGAACATAGCCAAATCCTAAAAGAACAGAAAATGTACAAGTTCTTGAACTGCCACAAATAGCACCAAAGTTCATGGAACTTTCATAAATGTTGCTTCACAAACCACAAACCAGCCAAAATTCATGACAAATTTTTGCTCATGCTGAGTTGAGGCGCTTAGCTACTGGGTGCTTGTCTGAGCAAGGACTCATATTTTGATTGTTATTCCCAAGGGTCGTTTTGTAGAAAAATAGGTGGTGGACCTCATCCAGGGATTGTTATGCAGCTGCACCTACTATTCAATGAATAAGGAGGTGGAACATTTAGAAGGAGGAGGTGAAACTCTCAGAAAGTTTCAGGAGCTGCGCTCCTTTGAGCTCCCACTGAATCCGAGGCCTGGTGATTCCTCTGTGGCATGGGTATTAGGTGGATTCTAGAGTCTTGCCACTCTGTCTCTCTGTTCATGCTGAGTGGTAGGGCTAAGCTATTGGGTGCCTTGGCTGAGTGAGGACCCACATTTCATACCCAATGAAACTTGATGATTGGATCCTTGAAAACAGTATCATCTATCCTCATCAAGCAGGTTTCAGGAAAAATCTAGGTACAATAAACCACTGTTACACTCTTTACCAACTGGCCAATTCTGCACTGTCTGGTCCTACTAAAGCCCTGTACACAGTGTCTGTAGATCTGGCATCGGCCTTAGACTCAATAGACAGAGAAAAACTTTGGGCCAAGTTGCTGAAGACAAACATAGATAAGAGGCTGCTGTATCTACCGAGAGAACTTCATCAAGGCACCTTTGCAAGGATAAGAGTATGTGCATCCTGCTCTTTAACTAGAGAAATCCCCACAAGGAAAGGAGTAAAGCAGGGCTGTGTGCTAGCTCCTACACTTTTTAATCTTTATATAAATGACATCGTATCTAAGCTAAACAGCCCTGATTTTGTATCACCTACATTGGGTCAACAAAAAATATCAGTACTGTTATACGCGGATGATATGCATGGTTTTGTTTTCCCTAATGAGAATTGGTCTGAAGAGACTTCTAATTAGCTTGGGAGACTACTGTAAAGAGGAGAGATTATCTATCAACTATTCCAAAACCAAGGTAGTGGTCTTTCAGAAAAGACCTAAAATATATATATCTGGAACATCCATGGCATTCCAATAGAACAGTGTAAGATATACAAATATCTGGGTCTAATGTTTAGTGAAACATTAAACTGGAACACCCATGTCGCCTCCATTATATTAACTGCAAACAAGCTATCGGGAGTAATTCTGAGATTTTACCGAACTAAAGGGGGTTTTCTAATAGATCCTGCTGTTAAGCTCTTTATTACCAAAGTAATTCCTCATGTACTGTATGGGATAGAACTCTGTGGGTGGAAGGAACAAACATTGACCAGCTTGGAGACTGTGCAAAACTGCTTTTTTGAGGCGGCTATTGCTTTTGCCTAAAGGATCACCTGCAGCCTTAATGAGAGCAGAATTAGGTATACCATCACTTAGGGCTCGAGCTCACATAGCAATCTTGAAATCAAAGCTGAAATTTCAACAGCTTCCAAAAGAAACTCTTAGTAAAATAAGCTACTCTGATTTATTAAGTAATGACAAAATTCATGCTGAATTTTATAACACCATCTCATGATACACTGTGCCTGACGATTTACTTAGATCCTCTCTGAACATCTGGGATTTGCGTCAATGGGTATATAATGAGGATGCATTACTAGACAACACACTGATAACCCAGTCAAAATCTGCACCATGGTATCATAGGATAAAAAAAGACCATTTAAGATCCTCTTACTTGACAGATATTGCAGTTTATAGCCTAAGAACAGCATTTACTGCACTCCGTTTTCAGACCATGCCCACAGAACTGCTGCTTGGAAGATACACCAAGAAACCACAGGAACAATGTGTATGTATATGTGGAACTGCAGTGGAAGATCTCTACCACTACATAATGCTTTGCCCTTTATATTCAGACCTAAGAAGCAAATTTCTATCTGTAATTTTAAGTGAAATACATAACTTTCCTTACAATGAAAAACTGGTTTTCCTATTGTCAGATATGAATCCTTTGGTTTCATGTAGGGTAGCACTCTTTGCACTTGCAGCTAGAAAAGTTAGATCCAAGGTGACTCCTAGTAATGCATTGCACTGAGCTCTATAGTTCAGCATAGTTAATATTATTTAACTATTTTAAACATTTGTTTGAAATTTTAGAAGCGCCATACAGTTTTAACCTGAAGACTTGGTTTTTATGCCTGGTATTTGAATGTAAATTCAATATTGTGTTTTTATAATGTGCTTTTATATTGTAACGACCAATGGCCATGTACAATAAACTATTCACTCACATTTCATACCCACTTGATTGTGAACTGGTCTCCCTGCTGGAATTTGGATGTTATGTAGGCTCAGGGTTCATGGCCACACAAGAGAGATTAAGCCAGATGACAGCCTTGTGTAACCTACTGTCAGATAGGGGATTGGAGTTGGTGGTCTCAGGGTCTTGTGAGGTACTCCCACACCATCATCTCTGCCAAATCCTATGCAATTGTACGGCTGACATCCCCACCACCACTGACTTTCTGGTTTACTGAAAACCAGTAGTGGGACTTCTCCCCGGATGGGCTGTTAGAGGCAGAGGTGCTGGGCTGTGTCTCCTCCTCTCACCAGCATCTTCCACCTGTTGTTTCCTCTGGCCACATCTGTTGGCCTGCAGCCTCTGCATACTTTGCAGAGCTCACACTTCCATTGCATGAGCTCTGTATTCAGGAGAGCAATGCTTCCTTTTATCCGGGGATCACAGTTTATACAGGCCAGTTTTTACTCCCCTTTATTGCAGAAAGAATGCAACTTGATGGTGATGCCCACCTTCAACCTTTCTGCCAACACCCTGACCTGTGGGAGAACAACTGGCTCCAGTGTGGAGGCCAGCATCTGGTTCAACCAGGGGGAATCACTTGCCCCAGGTTGCACATATGGGCACACAGCACTTCAATGGTGTTCTGGAAGGGCTTGAGGACATACAGCATTTGTGAGAGGGCCAGGCAGTCATTGGAACTGATGTTGAGGTCCTCTTTCCCATGCAGGAGGGTCATACTTCACAACCAACTGAAACATTTGAGCCAGACAGATAATAGCCATGAGGTGCACATGTGACAAGGGCCAACCAGCTGCCACCTCCCCCTTCTCTTTGGAATTGGAAGAGTTGAGCTCCGCACTGGTGGAAAACCCACCTGAGCAGCTGTAAGAAGCAGACCCAAATGGGGGAAGCATTGGGAAGTAGAAATGCTTCCCAGTCATGGCCAGTTTGCTCATTTTGGTAGGAGAAGAAAGAGACAAAACAGAAGATAGGAGCTCCGTCACTGCTAGTTTCTCCTGAACCAGCAGAGTGTAGAAGGAGAAGAGAGTGCTTGACAGCTCTGGAAGACAAAGTACCTGCCTGTTTCCCAGCAGTGATCAGAGTTAATTTCCCAGCAGTGATCAGGGTGATCAGGGTTAATTTCTGGAGTGGAGTCTTTAAAGGACCATCATAATGAAAAAAAGTCTGTCAAAAAAAGGAAATGGAGTAGATTTTAAGGTTGCATATTTTGACACCTCATACGTTAAACTCTGATTTGGGACTTCTGACCTTGCTCAGTTAATTGTTATATGTATAAAAAAGCTGTATCTTTTCCCACTGTAAAATAATTTATAGAATAAATTATAATAAATTATAGAATAAATTATAATAAATTATAGAATAAATTATAGAATAAATAAATAATTTAATTGCTGTGAACAGTTCCAGCACTAGGTGAATGTTCTTGTCAGTACTTACTGTATATATACTGTTTTTGCACACAGCTTACCTCGCAGTCACAATCCTGTCCCCTCCGCAGCGTTCGGTCGGATTTCCCACCATCTGCGCCAGAGTTACAGGAAGTGCTGCAGCTTCTGTGTAGCAAACGTAAACGGCTAAAACCCAGTTTACGTTTGCTACGCAAAAGCCGCGGTACTTCCTGTAACTCTGGCGCAGATGGTGGAAAATCCAACAGATGCTGCGGAGGGAACAGGATTGTGACTGCGAGGTAAGCTGTGTGCGAAAACGGTCATATTCTATTTTACATTGTCTTGCTTCATGTCCAATGTAGTTTGTTTAATTCACAATGTATATTGACCGATATGAATCTATTTTTGGAAATTATTTTTGATCCTGTCTTTTTAATGCTATTTTCTAATCATTCTGATGTTATTTTTCTCAAGAAGTCTTTCTGTTATCTGTATTAAATACAAAGTCCTGTTTTTATAGATCCCCCCAATGAAGCTTGCATGGCAAAATGCATAGGGACTTTGTATGCTAAATCAGCCATCTATGATCACCTGGTCCCCCCCCCCCCCTTGTTTTTTTGTTCTGCTGGCACATTGTAGGATACAGCCAAGCTTTTTGTTGTGTCCTAGGCTTAAATGGGAGAACTGTTACTTTTGGAGGGAACTGTTACTTTTGGAGGGAAGCTGAACAAGCCAAAGCTTGTACTCCACACCAGGGTTCCAGAGAAGGCCTAAGCGTGCCCAATCAGGGGAAGGATTGAAACATAAGTAGCCAATCAACATCTAGGCTCATACTGTACCCTGATAGGCCCTTAGGGCCCTGTAAATAGCCAATCCATGTAGATAGTTAAGGACCAATCAGAAGGGGGGAAGAATTGTATAAAAGAGTGGGAAGTTTGAATAGAGTTCAGTCTGTGTGTGTGTTCCTGAAGTAAAGCTTGCTGAAATCACTCTCCGACTCTGGTCTCTTACTGCGCCAACCCCAGTACTTTACACTTTTCTTTATCCAAATTGTGACCCCAGGATTAGAGAAGGCGGAAGACACAGGTTATTTCTGGTGCTCGGCTGGGAGGGGTGTACTTGAGGTCAGAGCAACAACAGGGAGTTGAGATACAGAAGGAGAGGATGCTTCTCTCCCACCCTCTACATTTGTCAGAGAGTGTTAGCAACTGCTGGTGTCTCTGGGCAGTGCTGCTAACAACTCTTTTGCCTTTGAAAAAAGCCCCAGGGCCAGGAACAGATCAGAGGCAGGAGGCTTTGAGACCCCTAGTGATGTCCTGCTAGGGCCAGGCTTCAATGGCCTGGCAAGATGGGTTTGGCGGGCAGGGGGGGCTTTTTGTATGCAGGAAGTGGAGAACTTCTTCCCCCCTACAACAAGCACCCTTCACACTCAGGAGGGGCAAAAAGTGTTCACACTCAGGAGGGGCAAAAATGTAAAGGTAGTCCCCTGTATAAATGTGGAAGACTTTTGAGGGGAGTCTGTAACTTGTACCTCAGAAATGTAATCAGTCCAGAACTCACAAAGACTGTAGAGGAAAAGGAACCAGCCCTAACCTCCACTATGGGAGCAACTCTAGAGTTACAACTACTACTTAGGAACATACTTAAAATAGTCCCTGTGCATTATTTCAGTGTATGAACATACTTCAACACTTCAAGCCATAAACTCTTGGTTGGGCAAGAAACTGCACAGTCTTTATTATGCAAGACAGTTTGCATAACTAATCACTTTAAATGGAAAACTCCAATTTCCACTGGTCTAGTGTGGTTGGGGTGCTCGCTAAGGTGTCATTGTGGGGTAAAAACAGAAGTCTCCCATCATGTCTGCCTTTCTGTCCTTCCAAATGTGCTTTTAGAGAACTGTGGGTGGCCCAGAGAAGCTCAACACTGACAAGTGTTTCTTTTTCTTTGTGGAGTAGAAGAATTCACTGCGGGTTGTGTCAGCGCTTAAATTCGGTGTCATTAACTGAGAGTTGTAAGCATTGGACACACTTTTTAAACAGAGGCCAGATGGCCATCTGACAGTAATGCTGATCCTGTGAATTTAGGGGGATGTATTTGTGAAGTTCCTCAATGGTGCAGGGGGTTGGACTAGATGAACCTGGGGGTCTCTTCCAACTCTATTATTCTATTCTGTTGCTTCTCTGGTGTGGCTGTAATGTCTGCCAACCTGTCATCATGGGGTAACTTTGAGGAGCCCTATCTGACTTTCCAAATCTGCCTTTGGAAAATTGTGGGTAGCCAAGCCAGCCTGACATCAACAGGTATTTCTTTTCCTCTGTGGAGTAGGAGAATTTTCCACAGGTTGTGTCAGCCCTTGTGGAAGGACTATGAGAGTTGTGGGCACTGGACATGCTGTCCTTGCTTGTCTGGTGATGTTGGGTGCCCATCAAGCTGTCATAGTAGGGTTGGGGAGCTCCTTTGCAAGTCCCTTCTCATGTCTGCCTTTCTGTCCTTTCAAATCTACCATTGGAGAACTGTGGGTGATGTAGCTGATAGGGGTGTGCATTCGGTTTGGCCGAACTTTATATACAGCCGAATCAACACTGATTCAGCTGTATAAGGAATTGGCCGTAGCCGATTCCCATTGCCGCTTATTATGCAACAGCCGAATACGGCTCGCCGTATACTGCCAAATAGCTATTCGGCAGTATACAGCTGTCAATGGAAAAGGCGGGAAAGTAGCTTCTGCAGCCTCAGTGGAGCTGCTTGCTTACTTTCCTGCCTTTAGTGGCCTCTTCCCGCCTCTCCCATAGCCTCCCTGGGATCAGGGAGGGGGAAGAGGAGCCCCAGCAGCCAATCCAAAGCATGCATTTGCAAAATGCATTGCAAATGCATGCTTTGCAGGGCTATTGTGTGTAGCTGATGGCCCAGCCATCAGCTACATTGTTGTTATTTTGATCTTTTGCTTACTTGGGTATCCAAGTAAGCACTGTTGTCTGGCCAATCAGAGAGCAGTGCTATTTTTTGAAATTGCTCTCTGTAGGGCCAGAGAACCTTTCTAAGGAGTCTTCCTGGCTGGACTCCTCCATTGCTGCTGTGTTGGTGTGAGAGATTGTGCTGCTGCTGGCTGGCCCTTGGCTTCAGCTGCTGCCTGCTGCTCTCTCACTCAGCCTTACCAGACTTCTCAGGAGTAGAGAAGACAAGGTAAGACAGTTTTGGGGTTCTTCTTCTTTTAGTTTTTGTTGGTAAAAGGACTAGAGTCCCTTTACTTATCCATATTTGGGTGGGTGAGTACTGGGTGGGTAGCCTATTTGGGGTTGGGGTTAGGTTCTGCTGGGGGTGGGGGCCTGGGGTGGGGGGGTTGCTAATTTGCCCATATCTTAATTTAGTGAGAGGACTTTTAAAAGTGCAGTGTCCTTTTACTTCTCTTGATTTGGGTGGCTTGGATTTCTTGGGGTTAAGGTGAAGGGTTTTTTTTGGGGGGGGGGGGTTTGGCAAAGTTCCTGTATTGTTAAAAGTTCAGTTTTTTTACTGTTTTAAAAGTATTCAGTGTTTGATTTGTTGCTGCTGTGTTGTGCTGCTGTTACTCTTCTCTTCTGGTCCTTGGGGGGGGGGGGTGCTGTTTGGCCTAATTTCCTAAGTTCCTGTATTTTTAAAAGTTTTTTTTTACTGTTTTAAAAGTACTGTTTGATTTGTTTACTGTTTGATTTGGTTGGTGTGGGGGTTGGCGAGGGTGTGTGTGGGCTGGGTCACTTTCTTGTTTTTATAGAGTAGATTGTGTGGTGTGCTCTGTGGCAGGGAAGCTGGCACCTGGGTGAGAGACCCAGAACCAGCAGGCTTGTTGTGGTTGGCCAGCTCTCCCCATGTTGTTTGGGGCAGGGCTGGAGAGCTGGCATCTGGGTTTGCTGCAGCCAGGTCTGCAGAGCAGACCTTGAGCCGATTGTGTTTTCTGTGGCAGTGATGTTGGCAACTGAGTTTATATTGGTTCCAGGCCTGCAGGGTTCATAGAGTAGATAGAGGGATGTAGTGCATTTGGGTCCTATAGAGATTCTCTGGTGTGAAGTTAGGTTTGGCTTTGGGTGCCCCAGAATTGGACCCCCTGGTCCAATTTTTTTTTTGGCCTTGTGGGTTTTGTGTGGGACAGTGCCCTGAAGCTGCACAGCAGTTTGGGGGGCTCTCCTCAAAACCCCCTGCTCCCCAGAGCCACTTTTCCCTCGACAATTACAGTGAGGAAGTGGCTAATTGGGCTTTCCCCATCATTGTTGGCAATGGGCCTTTTGGGGAGCCCAAAGACAGGGACCCCCTGGCCCAATCTTTTTGGGACTTGGGGGTTTTGTAGGGGAGAGTCCCCTGCGGGTTCCCTGCAGTTTTTGGGGCTCTCCCTCAACCCCCTGCCCCCCAATAGCCTCTAATTATGCCCTATGTTGCCATTGATTTCAATGGCCCATAAGGTATAATGATGGAATAGGGGCACCCTCTTTGCGTGCCCCTGGAATGGGATCCCCTGGCCCAATCTTTTTGGGACTTGGGGGGGTTGGAGGGGAGAGTCCCCTGCAGGTCCCCTGCAAATTTGGGGGCTCTCCCTCAAACCCCCTCCCCTCCAGCTGGCTTCAAATATACCCTATTTGCCATTGATTTCAATGGCCCATAGGGTATAATAGGGTCGTATATTCGGAAATAGCCGCACATCTACCGTATATGTGGCTATTCCGAATGCAATATTCAGGCGTATACGGGGATTCCGAATTTTTTTTCCCCGTATACTTCCAAATCCGTGTAATACCGAATATTTTTTTTTTTTGCACATCCCTAGTAGCTGACAGGTGTTTCTTTTCCTTGTTACCCTAAGTGGTTGTGAGGGGCTCCTGAGTTTGTTTGGAAATTAGTAAGAAAACCCAAACAATGGGAGAGGGGGCAATCAAGCACAATCTCTACCTATGTATACAAGGATTTTTCCCTCAGTAGAACTCTCAAATTAACCAGGCCTTAATTTATGAAATTGTTTTTATTAAAGAGAATTAAAGAAATAAAATCAAACCTATTAATTGAAGAGCACTCCAAACACACATATAAATTCAGAAAATAAAGGTACTAGCTTATAGAGACAAGAAGGGAATTTATTTTGCATGGCACTATATTTACTTATTAAAGAACAGAGATTTGAGGGAAAAGGTGAGCAAAATGAACCAGCGTTCCTGTCAGAGAAGTATTTCCCAACTTCATGTTGGGAGTGTAATTTACTGGATGTCCAGATAATGCACACACACAAGACACACAGGCAGACAGATACACACAGTCTCTCAGTCACACAGTCTCTATGTTCCTCTGAGAGCCAGAATGTGTATGGATATTCCCTTTGAGCCAGGGCTTTTTTAGTAGCAGGAACTCCTTGCATATTAAGCCACTCACCCCTGATATAGCCAATCCTCTTGGAGCTTACAGTAGGCCCTGTAAGCTCTTGGAGGATTGGCTATATCGATGGCCTAATATGCAAAGGAGTTCCTGCTACAAAAAAAGTCCTGCTTTGAGCTATGATGTGATTATACTTATGCTGTGATGATATGAATGAAACAATGTATCTGAGCCAGAAAGCTGCATAACTTTCCCAGGAGTTTTGAATGCAATGTAACATCCACATGAAATGTCTATTGTGTTTGGTGACCTCTAATAGACATAGCAAGAAAACTATTGCAAAAGGGTGTTATGGGATTAAAATGGTCTTGATTATAGACTCACATAGGATAAACCAAGTAAGGGAAAGTCAGGTAAGGTAGGGAGTTGATTAGTCATCTGTCCTTTTCTGGAAATTAATCTGTGGCATTGATGGATTTAAAGAGGGAAGAGAACTGCCAAACCCCAGACCTTTGCACCTTTAGGATCAATTTTCCCAGACAAACCTCTGGGCAATATTTGATTACACACATTCCATGTGACTGTAGGACCTATTTTGATCTTATTTGTAGACCAGGGAAAAGTCTAGAGTGAGTGACCCTGTGAGATGTTAAGAAAGAGGTTACCTGACAACACCTTTTCCAAGGCACAAGACTAGTCCTTTGAAGGAGGAGGGGCCAAGGAATAATATCCTCAATGGAGCAGAAGAATTTACTGTGGGCTGTGTCAGCCTTTGTGGGTGCTATGAGAGGTGGGGACACCAAGCATGCTTCCTTTGCTTGTCTGGTCATCAAGCTGTCATTGTGGGGTAACATTGGGAAGCTGCTGTTGGAGTCTGTTGTCATATCTGCCTGTCATTGCATCATCTGATTTCCAGTGGTTTGTGGGGCGGGGGTGCATACTCTAAGTTGTTGTGGGGTAACTTTGAGGAGCCCCCGTCAAAACTCTGGTAATGTCTGCCTTTCTGTCCTTCAGAACCTGCCTTTAAAGAATTGGGGTGGGCTGTGGGCATAAAAAAATGCTTGCTTTGCTTCCAGTGTATGGCCTGGGGAGGCGTCTGCCCCGGTGAAGTTTCCTTGTGTGGTTGGTGTCACTGACTTGTTCCTGAGCCATTCCATAGACTCCTGGCTGTGACTGCAGCTGTCTTTTCCAGTGAGAGAGTACTGAGGAGACCTTTTTTTGGAGAGGGGTGGGGTCCATAACTGGGACTCCAGAAATGTAATCTACCACCAACCTGGAGAGATTATAGAGGAGCAGGCAGCAGGGTGAGGTTCCCTGTGCAACTGGTGTATGTATCTTGCAAGGGGTCCATACAGTTTTAAACCTGAGGCTGATATTTCCCCCCAAAGCACTTCCCTAGCTTGACCGTAGTCCTGTTGGTTTTGCACTGCCACTGTGGCACTGGTTCTGCTAGGCATATTGAACTGGTTCTGTTGGGCTTGCAAAAATACCCCCCCCCCCCTTTCAGTTTGTACTGCAGACATTCTCTAGGTCTTTGACTGTGCTCTGCAGGGCTTCTATTGCCCTTGCCTTTTTTTTTTTTTTTGCTGTTTTTATCCATTGTTTCTAATAGGGGCACTTTCTTTGGGGGACCATAACTCAGATGCCAAAAATCCAATCATCACAATACTTAGGGAGCAGGTAGAGGAGAGTTACCCAGAGATCCCCTGTGAGTTTGGTGTCTCTAGCTTACACAGGATCCATTCTGGACACTTCTGTACCTCCTGAACCTGTACTTGTCATTTCCCCAGAAAACACTTTCCTGGAGCACCTTCTTTGCGGGGCCATAACTCAGACCCCATAAATCCAGTTTTTACCAAACTTGAAGGGAAGGTAGAGGACAGTCAGTCAGAGACCTTCTGCAAGTTTGATGTCTCCTGAACACTGGAAGGGGCATTCTACTGTATCGTGAACTTCACAAAATGAACCAGTTAGTCTAGCATCAAAAAGTTTGTGATGGTCTGTGGTTCGCAAATTGCAAACACCACAAACCACATACTGAACTGCATTTTCCCAGTTCATGCCTATCCCTACAGAACATAGTTTGGCCATCACTCATTTAGAGCCTCATGTAATATATGATGGTTAAGAAAGGAGTTAGAAAATAAGCTTTAAAAAAAAATCCTTCTATGAAGGAGCACTTCCTTATTTTCCATTTGTGGCAGAAATACTTGTGACAGAAACAGCTAGAACAGGTGGCTATACTGCACATTAAGATTCGTGAACTTATCTGTCATTGTATATGTAGTGTTACACAACAGGTGATCTGTCCCCTATCACTGACAATTCATTTTGGGACTACAAAGAAAGAGGTTTGTCCTCTCTCTGTCTCTTCCCCCCCCCCGCCCATTTTCATAGTTGAATTTCTCACATTCACAACCTGAAGTGTGCTTTAGTATGTTAGGGAAAATACATGTTCCAGTATTGTACCTGTCTCTCCCCCCCCCCCATCACACACACACACATGCACTCTATTGGAGTCTAAAGCAAACAAAGGGGACAGTTTCCGAGTGCTACAGTTCTGATCCGAATTGTTCCCTTCTTTCCCGGCTACTTTCATATTTCTCCAGTGCAGCAGGCAGCTAAACTGTACTTTAGCTGCTCTGGTTTCACTTCATTCAGCATCCCTTTCCAAACAAATTAGAAAAAAGACTTGTGGGCTCACCACTAAGGGACAAGGGAAAGGCAAGGAGGCCATGCATTCTCCAGTAAAGCAAGACAAGCACAACCAGCCTCAGATTGAAATGGCCACAACTTTTTTTGGTTACCGCAGCTGTAAGAAGACTTGGCATAGCTTGGGACAAACAAATTCAGGCATCAGCCAACTCATCTACAGGCGGATGAACACCTGCCCATCCCAGCCAGCTTGCTGGAGGAAACCATGGGATGGCAGGATGCTGGATTCTGCAGGGCAGCAGCCACTGCATGATCTCCACTGCCACTTGAGAGTTAAGGGTACCATGATAGCCCCTGAGCTGGGCATGTCCCCTGTAAGCCCTCACCTCAAAATTCCTTAAGGCAGGTGTGACAGACTCAGGAAATTAGCCTGAGTAGCTGGGGAACAGGCTTGCAGCGATTGGCTGAAACGTTGCCCCACAAAATGAGAAGCTTTGCAAAGAACATCTCAGGAATTGTTAGTTCTGATCTGGAAGTCTTCAGATAGAGAAGTCTTCAGAGAAAGTCTGAAGTGAAGACTGTGGGCTTAGGCTGGTCAGTTATGAGGGGACAACTGGACAAGGAACTGAGAACAGCCAGTGGCTGAGTTCCTTGTGGAGACAGAGCTGGGCTTAGCTTCTGTCTGTGAGAGAATTTGAAGTCAGAAGGGGGGCAAAAAACCAGGCACCTTCTGTGAAGGAAACTCTTTGGGGGAGAATTTTGCCAGTACAACCAGGCAATCTCCTGTCTATAAACTGAGATCACAAAAAGACACACAGAATGGAGAACTGGATTCTGGTGGTCAGCAGGGTTACCCAAGACTCAGACCAGAAGACTAGCTGTGGACTGAGGTGTACCAGTAGTGAGTGGCTGGAATTATACCTCAATGGTGCGAGTCCTGGAAGTTAGCTAGTGGAGTGTCTGTGAGGGAGAATAAACTGCCACCAGTCTGGAGTTCTCTGTGTGTGTGTGTGTAAGGAGTGATTGTAAATTTGTTATCTTTATGATTTTGTGTAGCCAAAGCCTAGGGCTAAACAACTGAGCTAACAGCATTTTTAGTGCCCAGAAGGCACTGCCTGCCTGAAAAAGAATTCAGTGAATTCTGAAGCCTGCCTGTTTATTGTTTTAAAAATTTTCTGCCAGTGTTAAATATTTGTATATTTTACCTGTCTGATAAAACTCTCTTCATTCAATATTTGTTTATTTGCCAACCATCTGCTGCCAACTGATTTGCCTTTTTATATTGAACAGTTCTAATGAATATTATTTTGATCCCTCTCGCTTGTCTTTTGTTATCCAATAAATCCCTTTTGTGGCTTTTAAATTTAAAAACTGTCTAGTGCCTATTTTTGAGAGTTCTGACAGGATTTCTGAGTGTGTGCCTGAGGGACTGAGGGAAGGTGACCGGGGAGAAATTTATTGTGGTTACCCTTCCAAGCAGACTCTGACCGGGTTCCTCATAGCAGGCATGTCAAACATGTGGCTTGGGGGCCAAATCAGGCCCCCAGAGGGCTCCTTTCAGGCCTCCAAGCAACTGGCTCATTTGCTTTCTTCTACATCTCAACTTGCTTTGCACAGGAGCTACAGAGCAAAACCTAAATTTTCTCAATTGGTTGAGGCTTCTCCCCCTCCTGGTCCCCTGGGGAGGGAGGGAAAGAGCAAGAGCTCCCTAGTTCCCTGGAGCCCATGGGAAAAATACAGAGAAAGCACCTTTAAGACCAACAAGTGCTAATCTTTAGTTGTGTTTGTCTGTATCCTTTAAACATTTTATATCTCTGCTACCTAATCTTAAATAGGTGCTTACATGACCCAACCTGACAAAGTCTCATTTATGTCAGATCCAGCCCTCATAACAAATGAGTTTGACACCCCTGTCTTAAGGGGATTCCAATTTTTTTTGGGGGGGGGCAGAACTGGCATGTAGGCTGCCTCCCCCCCCCCCACAATGGATCCACACCACAGATCCTGGTTTGATCCCCACCCAGAAGATGCCATGTAAACTCTCTCCCAGTGCACAATGCTTTGCACACTGACTTCTACTACAAAGCTGAAACTGGAATAGAGGACTAACACCTTGGATACCACCAGATGTCAGGACACCCCACATGGGTTGAAAAGGCCAGGAAGGTCACAACCACAGAAAAGTAGGAATGCAGGGTGGAAGGGCCAACTGACTTGAATACTCCTTGCATTGTGGATAGCTGTCAAGTGCCCAGAGCTCTTCCACAAAGCCTCCTCCCAAAGCCTACAGCTATATAGCCCTCTGCTGGCTGTTGCCCATTTGGGCTAATTGCTGGCTCAGAGAGGCAGCCAGGATCGTGCACACTGCACTCATACTAATCCTATAGGCAATTAAAACTAATAATTATGGCATGTAAATACAATGCAATCAAACTTCAAAGATTTCTCTAAGACTTCAAGCTAATCCAAAGAGCAGGTAATCACTGAATGGGCATTATAAATCTCTCCCCCTACTTACCAGGCACAGAACCTGAGAAAAAGTACCCATCCTTTAGGATTCCCCCTCAATTTTAGCTCTAGATAACTGAGCCTCATATTATCTATTTATATCGCTCCCTCTTTTTAAAATTTTGTCTATATAGGAAATTTAGAAAGTGGGGAGGAGTGGTGACTCAGGAAGGTTGGTGAGGAATCCATCCATCTCGTGGATAAGCAAGCTTCTGTGGGTAAAATGCCAGCTCCAAAGGCAAGATGCACAGCACTGCCCCTCTGCCTGGTCATGTGGCAAAGTGGTGGTGAGAATGCAGAGTAGCATGTTCTGATCAGGTTCTGCTAAACATCCTGGCTGTAGGGGAAGCCAGCCTCTGGGCCTCCCACTGAGTAGAAAAATATGGGGGAGAGCTGAAGACCCTGCAATCAACCCCCTAGCTGTCCTCCAGTGGAGAGACAAATAGCAGCCACTGAACTGCCTTTCAAACAGTGAGAAAATTCCTCCCCCACTGTGGCTCCTGCACCACTGCCAGCCCTCATGGTGTTGGCCATCATCACAGGTCACGACCAGTGAAGATCCACTGCAAATCCACTGCCACTCCACACTCCCCCAGTGCTGTCACATTGCTGGCTGGAGATTGCCATGGAGGTCCTGCTCTTTCAAAAAACATGAGGTCAAATGAAACACGGCAGTGTAACTGAGCTTTTTAAATTGTCAGCGGGCCCCTGAGGAAACACCCCTCAGTAAGTTCTGCTGGCCAATTACCTGCTCCCCCCAGCCACATCAGGCTGAGCCTGATTGGCCAGGCCAAGGAGGGGGCAGACCAGAGGCCCACACAGCCACCAAGGCCTTTGTGGCTCTTAGTCAGTTGTGCTGTTGGACCCTGCTGGCCAAAGTACATTGTGTGGCCCCTGCCTGAGGGAAGATGGGGGCCCCCAGCTTCTAGAAATGCTGCAAATTTCACTACAAACATATTTGACAGTCAAATTTACTGTGTTCTTCTATGATGATGTAACATAAGATAATCAGTGGATCTCTTTGGCTTGGCACCGAGCAACTTGAACACCTGTCAAACATGTTTTCTCCATGTTTTACAATACTGTGCATATGCAAGAACGTTGCTGATCCAAACAAGTCAGTAAAAATGTGCACTGGGAGAGGAAAGAATTTGCAGATTTGGATTTTGGGAATGGCAAAAAATACAGGTATTCAACCCCCAGTACCATTTTGAGGATTCAGATTTGAGTTTTTCCTGGGTTCTACATTTATTCACATTCCATTATTTCCTATAGGCCTTTTTTTGGCAGGGAGGAGATGGAATGATAGTTTCTCAATCATATGACACCAAAATTGTGGGGCAGCTAGTGCTGCCTGTCCACTAACGACTCCCCAACTCCCAAGCAATTGGACCAATGCACCCAGTTCTACAGTCCACTGAGCAAAGTGCCCCCAGTCATACTACTACTACTGACTCTTCCATGCTTTCATAAGCTAAAGGGCTGTATTTTGCCCTCCCCAAAATCCAAAACTGGATGTAATGTCACTGCATCACCAACACCAATCCTTCCCCTCTCCATTTTGCTCCTGCTGCTTCAGAGTGGAAGAAGAACACAGAGCTTCAGATCACAGCCATCCAGGTAGCCTTAAGCAGTGTCAATGTTAGCAGGAATGAGATCCCTCAAATGGGCTGGGCCCTGTTTTTTCTCTCTTAGCCTGTGTCTCTTTCCCCTCCTAAGTCTGAGAGACAGTAGAGAGTTGAATGTCTAAGAAGAGCCCTAGTTGGATGCCCCACTGCTGCTACCTTGACAAAAAGGAACAGGGGAGCAGACATAGCAGCAGTTCCTCCTAGCTGTCATTGCCCCAGAGATCTAGGGCTTTTTTTTCCTGCCGGAGCCCACATGAGTGGAGCTCTGCCTGGGCTGACCAGAGCTCCATCTGGCCTAACCTGCCATGTGCTCCCAAGCCAGACAGTGTGGCCTAATATGCAAATGAAATCCTAATGGGCTTTATCTACAAAAAAAAAGCACTGCAGGGATCCATTCAATAATGCAAAAACCTCTGGGTGGTTCTCCCATTTCCTGCAGAGAGAGCAGCTGAAGAAGAAGTGGACTGCAGTATTTTTGTGTGTTGTTTAGCTTATGGAAACATGGAAGAGTTGCATTTTACTCTCACCCTGAGAAAAGGATGTGTGTAGATGTGCAAATGACAGGGGACAATGCATTTAGTGGCTGTGTCACTACAGATAATCTTTTCCTGAGCCTCAAATCATTATCTATTTATCCATTTATTACTCTCATTAGCACATTGTTTTTCTCCCCAACGGGCCCCCCAAAGTAACTTACACTGTTCTCCTCTCCTTTGTCTTATCCCTACAACAACCCTGTGAGGTAAATTCAGCTGAATGTGTGTGAGAGACTAGCCAAAAGTCACTCAGCAAGCTTCCACAGAAGAGTGAGGATTTGAACATGGTAGGCTTGCCAATCCCCAGGTCCCAGCAGAGGTTGTCCCGCGTTCCCAGGCTCCTTCCCGCTCTCAGTCAGCTGGCCGGCAGGGGGAGCCCTGCCCCCACAGCCACCATGTGCCTTTCCACCTCCAGAAGCTTCAGACTTCACATGGAAAGACTTCCTCTTAGGATGGTGTGTCTGTGTCTTTAAGGCTGAATGGGGACAGGGGGGGAGGAGGCAGAAGAACATGGCTGCTCCCAGTGGCTGTGAAAGCAGCCCAGACCCTCCATTGGTTGCACAATCTTTTCAGAGATCGTTTGCATAGGAAAGGTAAACTTGAACCTTTGGTTGCTCTGTTTTACTTTGAAGAAGTTGGAAGTTCAGCAACTCATGAGTAGAGATGCCAATCCCCCGCTTCAGAGTCGTCAGAAACGAGGGGGTGGGAGGGAAATGTCTGCTGGGCACTTCATTATTCCCTATGGAGATCGCTTCTCATAGGGTATAATGGAGAATTGATCTGGGGGTATCTGGGGTACTGGAGGGGCTGTTTTTTTAGGTGGATGCACCAAATTTTTAGCATGGCATGTGATGAATATCTTCAAAGTGCTCTACAAGTTTCAAAAAGATTGGACCAGGGGGTCCAATTCTATGAGCCTCGAAAGAAGGTTCCCCTATCCTTTGTTACTTCTAATGTAGGGAAGGCATTTAAAAGGTGTGCGGTTCCTTTAAATGTGATGGCCAGAACTCTTTGGAGTTCAATTGTGCTTGTCACAACTTTGCTTATGGCTCCACCCCTAAAGTCTCCTGGCTCCACCCCCAAAGTCCCCAGATATTTCTTGAATTGGACTTGGCAACCTTAGAACATGGTCTTTGAATATTGTAGTCTGACATTCTTCCTACTACACTATACTGGCTCTTGCAACCATGGAACGGGTCCTAGTACCTGCAACCTAAGATCCTTAATTGAAGATGCTAGAGATGAAACTTGGACCCTCAGTATGTAAATTTATATCTTCTGCCACTACACTATGTTCCTTCTCAGCATCCAAATGCTCAGGCATTCCATGGCAGATGTGCAGAATTCCCCTTTCCTATTATCTGTTTCTGTGTTTCGCCTGGGGTTCTTTGATGTAGAGAGTGGAATGTGTGGATAGTAGTGCTTAGTCTATTGCAGAACCTAAACTTAACCCACTTGACCTCCTGGGAGATGGGAGTTATCTTTATACCAAGGTATCTGCTCACTCTCTTGGATATGTAGCTGAGAACTTTATACTAAATGTGTGTGTGTGTGACCTGTAACCACTAAATTTGAACTGTCTTTGGAAGGATCCTTACAAGCTATATAATCTAAGGCTGTGCCATTGTGTATCACTTTCGACACTCCTTGACATCAAGGCAGTGTCTATGTATCCAGATCCTTACAATAAACACTTATCCAATTGTATGGAGAATCATCATTATTGAAGGGAATTTGGGAACTTGACAGTAAGCAGATTTGGGAAATGTCTCTCAAAACAGAAATTGACAATTACTTAATTTTGAAGTCTGTAGCTACCTAAAATATAACACACACAAAATATACACACATTTGGGAAAATGTTTGCTCTTACTACTCTTGTTCTACTTGGCAGCAATGGAAACTTTGTTTCAATAGTATTTGAATAAGCCAGTTGTTTCCAGCTGTTTATGTTTAACAGTAAAAAATAATGCTCTATTTAGGTGATGAGAAATTTGATTCAAGGAACAGTAAGTCATATTCAGATGAAAATCAGCCAAACTAAATAGGAAAAGTTTGCACAGTTTCAGCATTTATAATAGACACTGAACTCTCCAACAAGACAGTTGCAATGGTCTTCATTAATTTTAATGTCGCTTCTGACAGCCAAACTCTGCCAGCATACAGATCAGGGTCTATGGACAGATCAGTATGCTAAGATGAAGGTTGAATTCGCCCACACAGTATCAGCTGGTGAAAGTTAAGCATCTAGAAACCACTTACAGAACCTGAAAATCCCTTTCTTCTTGTTGGTTGACTAATCATTCACTGGCTTACAGTTGCATCTTTTCTTCTTGTTATCTGTCTGGTAAGAAAGAACCAGACAACATGAAAAGAAGAGACGCTCCAGCTATTTTGATCATCTGAATAAGCAGATTTAAAAGAAAGAAATGTATAATGCTAGTTTCTTACTTTCCTTTCCTTTGCCTGTAAAAAAAAATCAAAAGTTTCTGGAGAGAGAAATTATAGATGATTAGCAAAGCATAAAATGGTACAGTTCCAAGCAGTAAAGAAATATAATTGTTTTGCATAACTTTTTGTTTTGCCAGATAAGCCTATGCCAAATATTGTACAAATAATGTATTGGGCTAAGTTGCATTAGAACAGTAAAAGAAAACTTTAAAAAAAAACCTTTAACAGAACTAATAATATTTTGAATTTTGTAACATAGATTTTTATGCTAATATTTGACATATGGGTTTTGGAATCAGTTTGGTATCTCTTCAAGGGCATATTTCCTGATTGGCTAAATGAATCCCTGGAAGCACTACAATGATCCTAAATGCTTTTGAAATACAAATATAAATTCCCTACTGAATATTATATATTATCCAGTACTGATCACTAAAGCAATTACCAAATGTTGACTGCTGCTGCATGTTGATGGTTAGATAACAGTGAAATAAGGACTGCCGTGTTAGATGTGGTCACATTCTGACTGCTGCATCATCAGACACAGTTCCTGTGAAAGCATCAGATGGCAACTACTGATGATGAATATCAAATACCCATCAAATGACAGAACAGCAAGAGAATATTCAACGTCCAATGTCTGAGAGGAACTTTTTTGAAGATAACTTGTTTCAGCTCTCCTTGTATCTTTGAAGTTTCACTGCAAAAATAGTCTCAAGAGTGTTAGTCACATAGGTGTTTCATCTGTTCCTTCTAGAAATACTCTGCAATGAAGCTACCACATTCTATTGACATACTCATAGTATTTAAGGAAGAAGGAAAGAGTTGAATGCTACCACCTAGAGTGCACTGAAGTTGATCCACAGGTTGTTAATAATGTCAACAATCAAGTTTTTTTTCTCTCTCCATGCTGCTTTCAACAAATAGTTAGCAACTGTTTTAAAAAAGGAAGTTCTGAGTAAACATTTTAATTTCTGTTGCAAAAATCATAGATGGTGAAAGGACAGAAAGTATATTCTGTGCTTACATTTATTGTAGCACTCAATTAGAGATGCAGAACATCAGTCCACTCCCACTTTTCAAATCATTTCTGCCATGCTAGATGTGCCAATTGTCAAGCTCTAAAGAGTTAAAAGTGTTTGTTTCACAGGAAATTGGAAGAAAATTATGTGCGCAAGTGAAACTGAAAGGTCGAATGTGTGACTCATATCTATTGACAGATGGAATGAGCATAACATAAGCAGACAGTGACTAGAAAACAAGCAGGTTGTGTGAAAGTATTTTTAGAGACTAATTTCTACCCAGCTGTGTCATCTATGAATGGAAGAAGTTTGTGAAAGTTACCTAGAAGCTGCCTAATTCTTTTACCAAGAGGAAGTTAACAATACCGATTGGATTTATAGAAGGATCTGAGAATTTGATATGAAAACCTGAAGGAACATGTTAAAAGATTTTGAAGTGGAACAAAAGGAATGCGGTACAAGAGAACAAATAGGAACATTGTGTTTCAGTTATATACTGTCAAATCTCAGTTGGTTCACTTCCTTTTTGGTACTCATCTCTTCCCTTAGCCTACCTCTTCTTCTGTTTACACATACTGTTGGAGACAATTCAGAACAATTTGATTTCTCCTTTTTGGTATAACTATCTAGTATGTAATAAATACATGCCATTGAGAAGGACAACAGGGAAATAGTTTCAAACCATCTCATTTGGAGAAGACTTACTGGCATGAAGAGGAAATAATATTGTAAGAAAGGCTGTTGTAACTTAGTACAACACTAAAATTATTACAGGAACTTTGTCCATTTGTGGTATGGCCTATGCAAGCATATCTCTGGGGACTGATGAATGGATGGATGCTTCTCCCTTTAAAGGTGGGCATGTGTAGATTTTCTGCCCGACAACTAATCTGATCCTCTGCTCCATAGAAAACCCTAGATCCTATAAAACACATAATTTACAAACAGGCATTAGATCACTGCCAGTTTTAATGATCACCAAAAGGCATCCTTGGACATCCTAACCAATTATACTCTTGTCTTTCATCACACACTTCTTAAGGGTGGAGTCAGAAGAGGTTTGTGGAGGGAATATAATGTACAATTCCTGTTCCACTATGAAAATTGCTCTTAGGAAAAGTTACTGAAATTACTAAAGGGCAAATACAAAGACTTCCCTTCCATAAACTCTATGCAAATACTTTATTGAGAACACATGCCTTGCTGTTGGAAAAAGGGTCCATGTTCTAATGCTTTTTGCAGAGATGTTAGAAACATTTATTCTATTATGTTGATTCATTTGTTGACAGAAGTTTGAGTAGCAGGGAGCAGAATTCAAACTGAAAATTATCACTAACCCTCTTCATCCAAATAAAATCTTTGTAGACAATCCAGATTAAGAAGTGACATCAGAGCATTCATTATTTATAGATCATGTAGACTGTTACTCTTGCTTTGATTATCTATTCTTGACCATTTTAACATCCTTGTAGCCATATATGCTGACCCAGTTTTAGGATTTTAATTCCAAAGGAATTATGAAAATATTATTTCTAGTTTTTATTTCTGTCCAAGTGAAATTAATTCATTAATTCAAGGACCACCAATCAATGTGGCGAGTCATTACCTTTGAGTTCTCTTGTTTGTTTATATTAATATATACTGGTATTTCACCTGGAATACCAAGTGGGAGGAAAAAATTATAATATGAATGAGTATTCTGAGAAATGTAATTATTATATTACAAGCCCAACTAAAACAAGAGCCACTTCTTCAATCAATAACCTTTATTGCCATGATATCCAACATAACAAGGAACCAATCCATCCATCACATTACGCACCTCCTAGATACTATATACTTCTTTGGTTCCTTGTTATGTTGGCTATCATGCCACTAAAGGTTATTGGTTGAAGAAGTATTAAACATGGCATTGTTGAACAATGCAGAAAATGGCATTACATAAGTAGAAATACATGCAATATTAGCACAATAATATGGTAACTGGAAAAAAGTCCACAGGGAAAAAGCCCACAGGAAAAAAGCTCACAGAAAAAAACCCACAGTCATAAATGCTTGCAGGAAAAACAGATTATACAGAAAAATGCCCACATGGAAAAAGCCCATACAGAAAAAAGCCCACATGGAAAGAAGTCCACATCGGAAAATACCATGTAAAGCACCATAGATAAATTATAATTGTGGATAACCATCCGCCTCTATTTATGAGAATGAGTGGGTATATTTTATGTTGTTATTTTAGGATTAAAATATGTCATATTCGCATGCAACAATTTATATTGTGATTTTATCAAGTATAATTAAATAATAATTTCGCTATGTTTTTAGTATATTTGATGAACTGCAAAGGGACCTGGCTTGCCACAAACTAGCACTAATCCTGCTCCAACCCTGTTTGGGTGGTGAGTGTATTTTAGCTCATCCGTGGAGCCAAATGGACCCTATGCGGTTCCAGATGGCTCTTCAGGATCCATTGCCCCCTGGCAACTCTCTAGATGAGCTAGGGGAGACCTGCTATAACAGGCTCACCACAGCCATTGATGAGATCGCTCCCAGGCACCCTCTTCTCCCCTGTACAAAGCTGGCGCCCTGGTATACACTGCGACTATGGCAGATGAAATGGAGGCTCAGACAGCTAGAGAGGCAGTGGCAGTGAGCCCGTGATGAAGTGACAAGAACAGCTTATAGGTCATATATGAGAACCTATGAGGTGGCAGTCATGGCTGCTAAATATATATATATATATATATATATATATATATATATATATATATATATGTGTGTGTGTGTGTATATATATATGTGTGTGTATATATATATATATATATATATATATATATATATATATATATATATATATATATATATATATATATATATATATATATATATATATATATATATATATATCTTACGACCATGATTGCGTCTGCAAGCTTGCGCCCAGCACAATTATTTAGGACAATTCGGTCTTTAACTACCCTACCGCAGGGTAGACCAAATGCTAGGGAATTGGACATTGGCTGTGAGGCCGTGAGCTTTTTTGCAGACAAAGTCCTGTTACTCCGCCATGATCTCCTGGCCACTATGGAGTAGTAAATGAACTCGAGGCTCCAAGCATGTCTTCTAGTCAAGTTTTGGATTCGTTCACTCCACTCAACCTGGAGGAAGTTGACAGAATACTCTCCACTGTGTGCCCAAGCACGTGTAGACTGGACTCATGCCTCTCTTGGCTAATAAAAGCTGACCAAGAGGAGCTACTGGTTCCCCTAAGGGAAATTGTCAACAGGTCCCTTCTTGAAGGAACCTTCCCCCAGCCTCTTCTAAAAAAAAATCTCTGGACCCGGCTGAATTGGCAAATTATCGGTCGGTGTCTAACTTGCCGTTCTTAGGCAAGATTATTGAAAGGGCTGTGGCAGTGCAGCTTCAGAGTTTTCTGGATGATGCTTCTTTGCTTAACCCACATCATTCCAGTTTTCATCTGGGTCACGGGACAGAGATGGTTCTGGTCGCCCTCACAGATGACCTCCAGAGGCACTTGGACAGAGGTGGCTTGGCAGTGCTGATGTTACTAGACCTGTTGGCAGCATTCGACATGGTCAACCATCAGCTACTGACCTGTCACCTCGCCAATGTTGGGATCCAGGGGTTGGCCTTGAAATGGCTTCCCTCCTTTCTCCAGGGGTTGGGACAAAGGGTGGCATTAGGGTATGAACTATCCCGACGACACCCACTTATTTGAGGTGTACTGCAGGGAGCAGTTCTTTCTCCAATGTTATTTAACATCTACATGTGCCCCCTTGCCCAGGTTGCCCAGAAGTATGGGTTGGGTTTTCACCAGTATGCAGATGACACCCAGCTCTATCTGTTGATGGGTGGCCAGTCCGACTCCACCCCAGAAGTTCTGTCCACAGCATTGCAAGCTATGGCGGGGTGGTTCAGGCAGAGTAGACTGAAATTAAATCTGACGAAAATGGAGGTCCTGTATCTGAGTCGCTGTGGTCTGGGACTGGAGGTCCATTTACCAACCTTTGATGGAGTTCAGCTTACACTGGTGCCTAAGGTTAAAAGCTTAGGGGTGCGCTTGGATTTCTCTCTAACAATGGAGGCCCAAGTAGCTGCCACTGCTAAGTCAGCTTTTTGCCATCTGCAGATGGCAAGGCAGTTGGTCCCCTTTCTTGAACGCGATGTCTTGACAACAGTGATCCATGCTATGGTCACCTCAAGACTGGATTACTGTAATGCCCTTTACATGGGGCTGCCCTTGTCCCAAATCTGACAACTCCAGCTACTGCAGAATGCTGCAGCCAGGCTGTTAATGGGAGTTCCTTTACGGGAACACATTCAGCCTTTACTGAAAGTGCTGCACTGGCTACTAATAGTGTACTGGATTCACTTCAAGGTGCTGGTCATTACCTTTAAAGCCCTGTATGGCCAGGGTCCCTGCATATGCCCCAGCAAGCACTTTGGTCCGGGTCTCAAAACCTGCTGACAGTCCTCAGCATCAGAGAAGTTAGGCTTAAATCAACTAGAACTAGGGTCTATTCTCTTGCTGCCCCTAGCTGGTGGAATGAGTTGCTGGAGGAGGTCAGGGCCCTGTGAAAGCTCTCACAGTTCCGCAGGGCCTGCAAAACGGCACTCTTCTGCCATGCATTTTCATAATGGCAACATCTGCAGCAATGGGACAGGCCCATAAAATACAACCAATGGTTCCATCTCATCATGCTATGGTGATCCGGGCACCTCTCAGAACATTTAATATCAACCATCTAGCTACTTACCACCGTTAGAATTCTAATCATTGTCTGAAACTACTATTCAAGAACCTGTGGATGTTTTAATAATTGTTCTTATGTTTTTAGTTTTTACCGTTGTTTTATCTTGTTTGGTCACATTAATCTGATTGTGTGACCCTTAATCTGTGAGCCACCCTGAGCATGCCTTTGGCAGGGAGGGCGGGATATAAATTAATTAAATAAATAAATAATAACACTGGCTAATGCACAGGCAGGTTACCTAAAGGTGAAAAAGAGGAAATATGAAATATGACATGGTTGCCACTTCTGTGCAGCAATATGAGCATGGTTGGCATGTGGGAGTAGGTAGCTGCCTGGGGCACCACCTCAACTGTGGGGAATGCCGGGTGGCCCTTCCCCCCCTTGCTACTCTTGGCTTCACGAGTTGCAGACCCGGGAAGCTGAGAGCGGTGGGACGGCTCATTGGTGTGCACTCTCCTCCAAGCCCGGCTTCCATTGCAAAGGAAGCCAGGCTTGGAGGAAAACATCCCCTGCCCGGCTGCTCTTGCCTTGAAGAGGAGAGTCGCCAGGTGGAGCACGTTCTCCTACAAGCCACAGCATATTGTTGGAACTGTCTGGGGCAGTGATGCTCTGTATTCTTGGCCGCTGTGTAACACAGAGTGTTGGACTGGATGGGCCATTGGACTTATCCAACATGACTTCTCTTACGTTCTTAAGCTCGCCTTCCCTTGGAAGGAAAAGCTCGCCTTCCCTTGGGCTTGGAGGAGAACGCCTGCACAGTGTGCTCTTGGAGGCACTCCAAGACTGCTCTGAGAAGGGCAGTCTCGAAGTACCTCTGAGAGCACACTGTGCCGGTGGGGCTCACCTACAACCATGTTCTCAGACTTCTCAGGGAGTGAGGGCTGCAGGTGGGGGTTGGACCTCCAAGAGCGCACTGCACAGGCATGCACCACAGCACCTGTCCTCCCCATGGATGGGGGTGTGGTGGTGGGGCAGGAGCAAGTGGGGGCATGAGTAAATGGGAGTGGGCAGGTGCTGGCCTGGGGCACCAGAAGCCCTAACACTGGGCTTGAATATGAGCAGGTGGAAGATACACTTAATTACTTAAGGAGACTGGCTAATTTACAATGAAGAATTATATCTGAGTCATTATTATTGTCATTGTTAGTCTTAAATCATTGTTGCTTTTACTATTAGGGTTAGGTAGTCGCAGTCACTGAGTGTACCACAATGTATTTGTTAAAATACAAGTAAAGGGAAATTGATTTAGGAAATTGACTTATTTTAATGTTAACTTATGGTTTTGTTATTTTTATGGTATTAATTTTAATAACAAAATAAGATGTTGGAAGGTTTCTGTGTTCATGACTACTTATTTGGCTACCAGCAATGAAGGACAGCTTTGAAGTTCTGAGCAGAGTTTGAAGCAGCTTGCAGGAATGAGCATGTAGAAACATTATGGCATATACATTTTTAGTTTCTAATTTTATGTGGAGAAACCCAGCAGTAATAGAAAGGTGTCTTAATATGGCAGGCAGGATGAGTCTTGATTAGCAGTGCATGCCGTAAACTTGAAAGCGCTAAGAACATCAGTGCTATAAATTATCGACATAATCTAGCCCAGAATTCTGTCTCCAACAGTGGATGTCTCCAACAGCCTTTGTGAAGCTCACAAAGAGGGAAGATAAATAGCCATCCTTTGTTGTTTGCCTACTAGAACACAAAGATCAGAAGTGTACTATGCTGGAACTTAAATCTGACTATCAAGGCTAATCAATATTAATAGCCATATCCTCTGTAATGATAGGCTTTCCCAAAAATAAAAGGAAACCTGTAACTGTCAATGGGAGAATTATCCTGTCTTTAGGTTGACAAACAGGCACTGCCATTTCCCTTATTCTCCTAGAATTTGGGGTGACTTTTAGAGTGCTTTGTGATCCCTTATCCCATTTCTCCAAGTGTTTCAATTTTATGTACCATCCCATATACAGCCCAGGAGCCAACTAAAGTAATATGATATTTGCCTTACCCATTATGGGTCTAGCCAAATATGGCACCTTGATGCATATGCTTAAAGATAATTCAGAAGAATTGTGCTTGTCTAGTTACAATCGCTAGTGTGGAAGTAGCACTGAAGGAAATAAATTACTTTGGCAAGAAGAAAAAGGAGGTATGATTATGTTCTTCAGAAAGAAGGAAGTGGGGAAACTGGAAATCCCACTTCAAGGAAAGAGAGGGTTGGGGGGGGGGGGGAGGAGGGAATTAAAGGAAGAAAAGAAAAAGGACCATTAGTGGGCTGCTTTGATAATGCCAGGGGGTAGCCATTGTAGCAAAATAAAATGGAAGTCCACTTGTGCATGTATTCCAGCATCAACATTTATTCCAACATCACCTTTACTGAGTCAAAGCATCTGAAGATGGGTTTTATTGTGCAGCTTTGCTCTTTCAGTCGGTCTGTTCTCCTTTTCTACTGCTGCCATTGTTGTCCTCCTTTCACCCCCATTTTACCCCCTCCCCCTCCCTGTCATTCTATAAGATTGCTGTAAGCAAGAGGCAGATTGCTGACTAACCTTGTTTTATCTTGTTCCTTCCTCCTTGCCTTCCTCCAGCCCTGTCACTTTACAGCTGCATTTTTAAGGTTTCACAAGTAGCTTCTTTCCGAGTAGTATAATTATTCCTCCATTTTTCTCTTTTTCAAAGAGGAAGGGGCATCAAACATTTTTTAAATAAATAAATAAATAATAGGTTTCTCTCCTTCTAAACCATTTCTCATGCTAGTGGCTATGATCAGATAGAAGTGGCACTTCCAAGTTATTTATAGACATGGATAATGTCAGGTCTAGTTAGGGACAAAATTTGAGTGCGTCTTTTATAGAGAACCACTTTCTGTCTTCTCAGCATTTTTTCTTGAATGGTGATATTCCCATATTTACAAAGTTCTTTGAAGAAGTAGTGTCTACAGCATAGAGAAATGAGGATTACAAATGGACAGGCATCTTTATACTTGGAGACCACAATAATACCTCTTTGGGTGTTATTCCAAGACATATATATGGTCATATCCTAAAACCAGTCTGTACACTCTACTTGAAAGCGCTTCTTCAACAGCAAGTTGTAAATTACACAGTGTATATCAAGCTTTTAGCCTGCATCTTAAGTTATATCTGATAGCTGAGGCTGATGGACTTGGATTGAATTCATATGTACTACTTAAATCCTCTTTTAGCCCTTTTCCTACTACTGGTGTAAAACAATACAGTGAAAATCTGATGTTTCTTTTCTTTTTTTTTTAAGTGAAAATCACATATTGGAAGAGCAGAAGGTACACTTGAGACCAAAATAATGTGCATGGGAAAGTACAGGAAAGTAGAAATACACTCATTAATCAGCCTTCCTGCAGGCCATCAATTGATTCAGAAACCCAATATAAGCATATTCAACACTGCATTGTTTCTCTGTCCATTTGATGTAAATGTTCCAAAGAGTGATTAAAATCCACAGTTTCTGTTGGGAATCTCACCCATACAAAAATGTCACACTAAAAAATGAAAATATATGGGAAGAGTCAAATTTCATGAAAATAATAAAGGGAGAAGTAGATAGCAGAAGGAATACTGTGATATCTGTATTAGTCATTCAATATTTCAGTCTGTAAAAAGCTCCTTGATTTAATTTTACTGGAACTGTTGAAGATGCCTTCATTTGCAACAATGGAATTTGATACAAAAGAATACTGTCATAGAATTCATTGCCAATCTATACCACATTGCATGGGAAACAATAGTCAACCTATATAACAGTTCTTCTAGGACTTAGACCAATTCCTTACTAGCAGTTGCTCCACCCCTTCTGCTTTCCCCAGCTCAACCCATCAATTCCCCACCAATTGCTGTGCAGGCATATTTTGATCTGCAGCTCCCTCCAATTTTCCTTGTGGCTTCCAAAACTTTGAAAAACAAGAGCAGGAAGTTGTGAGGAAAACTGGAGGAAGCCATGGATCAAAATGTGTCTGTGCAGCAACTTGTGGGGAATTGTTGGCTTGAGCCAGGGAAAGCAGAAGCTCAGGAATGGAGCAACTGAAAGTGAGGAATTGGTCTTAGTGTTAGAAATGTGACAACAACTTCCTTAGAGGAAAAATTCACAACTTAGGCTGTGATCCAAAGCTCCAGGATTCCAACTGCACACATTAAGACTTCCCCATCATTGCAGTTTGTCCCTGGGATGGGTTCAGTGGTCCATTAGTGCAGTGATTATTAATCTTTGCTTCCTTATCCTGTTGTACAGTCCCCTCCCTATAACATTAAGGTTTGGAAAATGGTGAAAGTAGAAGGTAGGAGCTTCTCCTTCCCTTAAGCCATGGTCCCAATCATAATTGGGTCCCAGAAGTGTGTCTAAGTAGAGTTCCCATGGGGAACATGCAGTTGGTGTATGCAGCGCTTTTTTGTAACAGGAACTCCTTTGCATATTGGCCACACAACCCCGATGTAGCCAATCCCCCTGGAGCTTAAAGTAGGCCATGTATTAAGAACCCTATAAGCTCTTGGAGGATTGGCTACATCAGGGCTGTGTGGCCTAATATACAAAGGAGTTCCTGCTACAAAAAAAGCCCATGTATGGTTGCAAGTTCCTTTGTGACTATGTGGCAAACATAATAGGTAGTTTGCCCTGAGTGAGCAGAGCTTGCTCTGTTATAGCCATTCTATGTAAATTCACCTTGCATAAAATTTGCAGGCTTTTTAAAAGGAATTTAGTGAAAACATTTAGTTAGGTAATTAGAAGATTTATTATTGCCTGTCTAGGCACATGCTCAAGATGGCTTACAACTAAAATAATAAAACAAGGCAATTAAAAACTATCCAGAACAACAAAGTGATCAGCCTAAAATGATGTTGCTAAAAGGACAGAAGCGGTCCACATAACAGTATAAAAAATAAAACCCCTAGATTAAAAAAAATGCTTTAGCTGGCACCACAAAGGAAAGTAAGTCCTAAGTGAATCCCAGATGGATGTGAATTCCAATGGTGAGATGCCACCACTGGAAAAGTCCTGTCTCTGTTTCAGTTCTTTAAGGCCTTTGGTTAGTTTTCTAGCTCCTTTGTTTCCCATTCCTACAAGTTCTGGGCTTGTTTATAATTGTGATTTCAGACTGAGGAGTTTTTTGTTGTTGGTTTTAATACTGGGGTATATTGTCTTTTCAATGTTCTGATGGTTATTTCATCGATTGTAATTTGTTTTGATGCTTTGTTTATATGTATTTGTATTTTTTATTGTTTTAATTATTTTGTGAATTTATTTTTCATCTATTGATAAAACAGAATATGAATGTTTTAAATAAGTACATAAATAAATGTTGTGTTGATAGAATATTGAACAATGCCTGGCCATCTTCACTTGATTTCCCGAAGATCAGCCAGCGCCTGCAATGAGAGGGCTTTCCCCTGCATAAATCCCAAGTCATTACCTCCCAGGTGAATGACCAGGATGTGAGGAGGAGGTGCCAACCTCTCTCTGAACAACAACCACTCCACTGCTGCCCACTCGCTGAGGCCCAGCTGGGTGCCCACCAGAGACCTCCTGGCTTGATGGGCAGCCCAGAACACCATACTGTGCCCGCAGATGAGGATACGACGCCTCTCCCTACGAGCCACAGCACCTGAAAAACAGAAAATTGTCAACACCCGGAAATATGCCATCAGGCAACAACACCATCAAATAGCTATGAACCCTCCTAAGTGACCAACGGGCACACATAGGATTTAAAAGTTGCCGACCGCCACCGTCCAATGCGTTGGAAGGTGGAGGGGGTGTAAACCATCATCGCTGCTGTGGAGGCGGCCCCAATCCGGAAGGAATGCGTTCCAAACTTGACACCCCTTAACCACAACTCCACCAGGGCCTTGCTCATCACGGCCCAAAATTGATATTTTGTAAGGGGGGGGCTTCACAATGCCTAAAAAAGGGGCCCTCCCCCTCCCCCCTGAGCCACGCATAGTGCTCCATGGCTTTAACCGGGCACAATTCAGGCAAGGCACACTGACCAATTATAATGTTCATCCCCTTCTGAAGCTGGTCCATTTTGGATCGCCGAACTGTCAAACGAATCTGCCCTTGCAAAATTTTAACATCCCTAGCGCCCAGCGCTCGGCTGGAACTGTCAGGCTTGGACTGCACCACCAACTCGCTGATGCGCAAAGCCCCAAAAAAGGCCACCAAAGAGGCGGCATGAAACAGTGCAGCCTCAAAAGAAGAAGAACATATCCCCAGCCAAACCCCATACAACCCCTGTAGCACTGAAGGGGATATGGATTGCCGTGTATCAACCAGCAGCCCACGCTCCCTACCCCTGCCCTCAAGCATCTTCCGAACTCTGAAATCTCCTGTATTCTTCGGGAGCCTCTGTGCTTTACTGATAAAGGCGAGAGCCGCCAGTTGACCCCTAATTGACTTGAGCCCCAAGCCTCTCTCCTTCTGATATACACAAAACTGTGTGATATGTGCCGTGGGAATCGGCCAACTATCATGAAGCTCTGCGGCACTCCTAAAAGCCCAAAATTGTAATCCTGCCCTATTATAAGCTCTTCTAGTGCTCGGTGCCAATGCTAAATGAATGGCCCTACCGGCTTCTGCTTCCCAAGCTGCCAGCAGTTACCCGGACCCGGTGGTGAGGAAGCCGCAATTGCCTCATAGCGTCACAAAGACGTCTCAAAAAGGCCCGACCGGGCGCCACCACTTTGCATGCAAAGTTGAGGTGACCCACCACCTGCTGGAGCTCAAGGAGCGACACCTTATGCTGCCTCCTCAGCGAGGCTAACCGTGCTTTGAGCTCCACCACTTTATTCTCCAGCAACCGTGAAGCTTGCTGGTTAGTATCGAGCTCGATACCCAAAAACCTAAGTACAGAACTGGGCCCTTCGGTTTTCTCATGCACCAAAGGTACTCCGAGCTCCTGCGCTAGCTCCTAAAATGATTGCAATAACCTGGTGCATTGTCCAGTACCCAACGGGCCTAAAAAAAGGTAGTCATTCAGGTAATACACTGTATCGCTAAGCCCAGACCTATCCCGAAGCACCCATTCCATAAAGGAACTGAAACTCTCGAAAGCGGCGCAAGACACCGAACAACCCATAGGTAAGGCCCTTTCCATATAAAACTTTCCTTCAAAGCTAAAACCCAACAGCTCGAAATCCTCCGGATGAACTGGCAAAAGGCGAAATGCCGACTTAATGTCGCATTTTGCCATTTCTGCCCCAGCGCCACATCCCCTAACAATTTTGACCGCCTGGTCAAAGGATGTATACTGTACTGAACATAATTCTTCGGGAATGGCATCATTCACAGATGCCCCTTTTGGGTAAGACAGGTGGTGTATCAGGTAGTATTCCCCTGGCGCCTTCTTAGGCACCACCCCTAAAGAGGATACACGCAACGTGGGAACAGGCGGGGCATCGAAAGGTCCTAAGACCCTGCCTTTCTGACACTCCTTGGCTATTTTAGCCCTAACCACATGCTCTAAACCCACCACCGAACGAAGATTAGGAGACACACAAGGGACCCTAGGTCCCAGGTATGGAATCCGAAACCCTAAAGAAAACCCATACCATAAATACTCCCCGTCAGCTTTATGGGGATATCTACTAAGCAAACTACTGAGAACCATCAGACGAATGGGGCTGGGCCCCTTTTCCAGGTGGCTGCTGATTGCCCCCACAACCGGGGCGTTTAACACCCGCCCTGGGTTTTGACCGGCTGCAGGCAGAGAGGGCATGAGGACCGCCACAGAGTGGGCACTCGTGCTTAAATTTACAGGGCTTCCTAGAGCACGCGCCCTTTGACGCAAACTCCCAACACAACAGCCAGGGTTGAACCAGCTGGCCAGCCAAAACGTGGGCCCCTGTAGCGGTCTGCTGTTTGTGCACCAAATGTCCACTATCTGACCTGTCACCTAAATTCGGCTTTGCAGGGGACATTAGCTGCAACCAAAGCTGTTGGTTAATCTGATCCCAAGGCAGCCCCGGATTAACAGCAGCCCTCATTCGAAAGGCCTCATCATATTGCAGCCAAGCTGCACCTACAAAATCCATGTAAGCCCGATACACAATGTTGCAATATTGAAAAAGCGCAGCCGCTCGAGATGGCTGTGCCCTAGCTATGACACCTGCATAGATAAGGAAACCGGGCAGCCAATTAGCCCAAGTTCTGTCCACTTTTCTACGCTTCAACTTTTTCTTTTCCTTATCGCCAAGCTCCTCCTTATCCTTCTTCTCTAATTCCCTAAAGAACAGACTAAAAAGTCTACATATTCACCCTGTAAAATCCTATTCATGTAGCCGCCGACAGATGGTCCCCCAATGGCAACGCTGTGTCGCCATATGGGAGCACATGGAAAGGGATGGTCGCATAAGGGTTTGGTGGATAAAACCACATACCCCTCTGATAACCTGGCCATCCACCATACATCTGGGGGTGTTGCTGCCCACCCCACGGTAGCACCCTGGGTGGGGCATATTGTGCAGGAGCACCCTGCGACATGGCCGAGGCGGCCACTTATCCCAAGGACTGTGAAACCGAGCCACACGCACCTTGCCCCTGTGGAAATACTCCGTGGGGACCCCATGCCCATGACGGCCCAGCTACACACTGGTCAGCTGAAGGTCCACTCTGCCCTGACACCCATGGCGCACCCGCCAATGTAGTTGGGGGGCAGGAATTGTGTAGGACACCAAGGCCACACTTGTGGCTGATGTAAAGAATGCTTACCAGCGTCCCCCTGGGGGTTAATCACCAATGCAACTGCCGGAGGTAGCTGCACGATCTCTCCAGACGCTCCACCATCTTGAGGGTCCTCAATGGGAACCTTGCTCAGGCCAGGACCTTCTTCCTGGTCTGGATCCTGTTGCAGTTCTACCCAGGGCACTCCTCCCTGCAAAGCAGACAAACGAGCTAGTACCTCCTTCTCGAAAGTCAGACGCTATGAGCGCCCTGTTGCTTTGCGACGCCCTTCCCAGATGGGGGCACCTGCAGCTGCTCTCTGCTGCTCCAGCACCTCCAATTGACCCATAATGGCAAGCCTTACCTGCGCCTCTTGCCCCGAGTCCTCAGTGGGGCCAGGTTGCTGACCCCGCCCCCGGGGGGTGTCAGGCAGGTTGTTTACCCTTAGAGGTAGCCTGACCCTTTTTTGGTGCCATACTAAAGTCCCCCCAAAGAACCAAACAGGCACACCGAGCCCACCCGGGACTAACTCAGTCCCCACAAACTTAAAATATTTCCCTCACCCGCTCGCCACCAGCCCCACACACAGTGCCCCCAATTAGGCTAACCACCTTGGTAGGAGGGGGGGCGAGGTGAACAAGGGGTGATGTGGGGGGGCAGGCAATCAAGTACCCCAAGCCTCCAAGAGCACCTCTTAACCCCCCAACAGTCAGCCACAGGGGGTGTATAAAAAGGCCCTCCATACTGACCTCCCACAGCTCCCTTAAGTTGGAAACGAGGCGGGGAGCCGACACCGCTCCTACTGCCTGAAGAAAAAGGGAAGAGGGGAGAGGAAGGGGTCAACAAACTCCCAACAAGCAACCCCTCAATACCCCTGACAAGAAAAAAAGGGGGGGTCTAAAGAGAAAGACTTGCGCCATTGAAGAAAAGCCACCACACGCACCGCCAGGAACACTGCGCTCCCAATGCTGACTGCTTGCAGGCTGTCGCAAGCACCACACCCCCCGCGAGCACACAGTCCGCTCCGACGAGGCTCTCAACCAGAGAGCCCATAAGCGAACTGCATGCTTCTGGGTGGGGCCGGGGCTTATATAGACCCGACAGCATGCCCAGAAGGAAGACCCGGATGCCCGGGACGTTCTTCAGCCACTTCCTCCTTCCGGGTGGCAATCACGGACCCCAGCCTGAACGCCGGCAATGCCGGCTTGGCTGGGAAGGGGCCGGTCCTTTTGTTTATTTGCATGTTCATGTCATTTGAATACAGGTTTGGAAAGGCAATCATGTCCTTAAGAAAACATGGCCAACATATTTGGGCTGAGATTCTCAATTATATCAGAATGATTGACAATAAATCCTGCTATATTTATCCTACTTCTTGTTCCATAAGTGGAAATACAGGACCCAAAAATACAACTAAACTAATGGAATAAAGAAGAGAGAGCCTCAGACTTTCTGACACATTGTGGTCACTTTAAATCCTTAAAGCTTAAAATAACTAGTACAATTTCAACTATGCTAAAAACACAGACATTTAAATAAACAGGATTTTTTTAATGCAGTTACATTAACATGGGAACAATTCAAATAGCTAGGTGTTTTAAATAACTGTGTATTCTGCTATTATACCCTTTGCCAAGAGAAACTCCATATTGGTGGGAATATGTCAAAACTGGGTCACTGATTGCCTCAGCAACACATGATATGTCTATGCTATAAATTTATACTAGTTTCAGATCTGTTTACATGATTGCCAACAAAAGAACTAATAATTCTAGGAAAGGGCTGAAGGTCTAAAGAGCTGAAGAGGCTAAGAATACAGACTTTTAGGAATTACAGAGATAATATTTACCTATCCAAGTGTGGTCCAGGAATCCATGAAACAGAGGATGTGAATATGGAAGTGACCCAAACAGTGTATGGGTTGCAAGTCTCTGTCAAGACAAGACACACTGAGCATGTTTAGAGTGTCTCCTTAAATAGGCAACAATGTAACATGGCTGGGGAAACATAAAAAGTGCTTTGGATAGAATGTGGAGTCAGGAAAAGATTCGCTAGCAGTTGCTAGCCAGAGATTAAGAAATAGATATGCCTACCTGGAGAACTCATTGTTCAGTATATTCCATTGCTGGGGGGAGGGGGGAAGGAGGCAGGAATTGCCTGGAGGATGCCTGTTTTTGTAACCTTATGCAGAGATCTTTTCAGACAAGCCTGGGCAAGTTCTCTGGTCCATGCAGAGAGTGTTCTCACTTGACCTGTTTCTGACAAGTAACTCCAGTTTAGGTCAGGAAATGGGGACCCCACTGCTTGTTAGGGTGTTCCCATAGGATAGGCAATGCCTCCTGGTTATAAAGTATCAGTCCCACACCTAATAACTACTGCCAGTGAAAGACAGATTTGAGGTTCAGGACATGTTTTTGAATTAGAATGTAGAAACAAACACAGATATAAAAGTACTAGAATAATACTCAAAATACTAAAGTAATAAGTGCCTTTTGCTATCCACTTTGATTTGGAAAGCCCATAAGTCACTGCCTGATCTGCCTGCTGAGTTAAGCCAGCATGATCCCAGCTGCAGCAAAAAATAAACAACCACCCCGTAATATCATGGATGGTGACAGCCATGATTGGTGGGGCACCATCTAAACTTGGCAGAGCAGGGGCAATGCTGAGCACTATGATCATTAGATAAGTTAAATTATGTTTTAGAGTCATAGCATATCTCGGTCTCTTGCTTATGGTGACAAGAGGCATTTTCCTGTGACTTTAATAATTTTTTAGCAGGAGTGAAAATCCAGCATACACTTCTTGATGTGCGGGGCTGAAGGAAGATACATCAAGCAGAATTTATCACTCCCCAGAAGTGGATCAGGATCCTCATCCTCTGTGTTTCTGGTCAGTGGGTATCTAATATAGTTCCTACCCCAGCAGTCTTTTGTTCCCCAAGTGTTTTGTGTTTGGTGGACACATCTCCCCACAGTGACACCCCCACTTGCTCTTTACTCCCTGTTCGCCAGCATTGTTCTCCCAATCTAATCATCTCACCATGCAAACACAAACTTAACTTACTGGGTTAATTCAATTGCTGATGAATACCAATGACTAGAACAAACATGATTAATTAGCTAAAGTTTTATAAGTGTTCTTTCTGCATTTCAGTTTGTTTTATTTTTAAAGGGGTTTCATTTATTCTTTATGCAAGTGAAGCATCTTTAATATTCCAACACAGAAAGGTTATAAGAGGGCTTTGTAATCGCCAGATAGTATATGCATACACAACGGAACAGATTTATTTGCAAGCTGTTTCTCATTGTATTTCTTTTAGCAGCAAAGATGGTATGATCTTACCAGCTTTAGTGGGAAAGGGAACAGAATCTCTTGTGAATAAGAGGCATCCAAGAAATATTTCTTATATATTTTTGTCCTTAGGTAAAGAGATCTAATTTAATCAAAACCTTGGAGATCAAATAATTAAACCTGTAGACAACCACAGGTTTTTTATTGCTAATTAGTCATGGTGAGGTGCCATTTTCATAAGATGCACAGCCCCTAAATTTAGCTGTGGAATATTACATTGATCACACAAAAACCCATCACTGATTCTCTGGGGATATTTGGACGTCAGCATGTGCGTTTTGGCTCAGACCACCTTTCACCTATTAAAAGGGGTGCATTTTTATCCAGCTACACATAGCAACAAAATGCGAGTGTACCGTCCTTAACCCCTTCTGAATCTCAGCAGAAGGAGTTGCTTTTTACAGATCTTTTGCCTGGGTGCACTGCATGAGACTGAAACCTCTGGAAGGAAATTGATGCATCATCTCTGTGACTGCTTCTATCAGTCAGTCACCGTGCTTCACTAGACACTAAAACCATCCACAGAGAACCTTTAATTGTCATCATAGTCTACTGTAAAATATTTGGAATGCTGTTCTGTATACCAATTGCTGCAGGGGTAACCAAACTCTTGTGTATCATTCTTGAAAGATACGATGGTAATGATTAATTAAGTTGATTTTTAAAAACCATAATGACTGCCAAAAATTTCAGGGAGCACCATTTGTTTTTAAGTATGCAGAAAGATTCATCTTGTTCCAACCCGGTTAATATTGCAGGCAGTGATTGTTTTGAAGGGTGTCCTTCAAGGAATCAATTCATAGCAGCCTGCAGCATTGCTGCTAGAACTTATTTTGCCCCCTCTGGAGGAGAAGAGAGGTATTTTCCGGCCCATTTGGGTGTGCTTGGAAGGGGGCGGGACTTGGCCATAGTGACGGCTAGACCGTCCACCCTCTTGATCAGTCCCACATTGGAGATCGACTGGTTGGGAGCGTCTACTAGCGCTCCAGGCCATTCTCTGGGTCCGAGTTTGGATGAAGGCTGAGGGGGCGTTTTTCTTGCTCCTGCTTGGCCCCGTCCTGGTTTGACTGTTTTTTCTTTCGTCGGGCTTATCAACTATCGCATCGCTGATAAGCCAGGTTAGGTTTGTGTGTAGCAGAGGAGGCGGTTGCATAGCTGGGGGCCAGGAGGACCATCCAGATGTCTGGGAGCTTCTGCATCTAGCCTGCGAATCTGCTTTTTACGGCGAGTGTATTCTCCTCCCCCCACCCCCTTCCTTCATCTGCAGTCAAGAACACCCCCCCCCCTCTTGCCTTGGGAGGGGGGTTAATTTTGGCTTTTTTTTTCTTTGAAGGGCCTGGGTATTTTCTTTGTAGCTGCCCTTGTACTGGGGGGGGGGAGGTAGGTTGTTTTTCTCTTCCTTTCCATTCCTTTGGAAGAGGGATTTAATATTCTGATTTCACTTGAGTTGAGGGGGGCTGCCATGGGCAGAGGTGGCCATATTGGGTCCACCTCTTCCTTCTGTTAGGTGGCAGTCATCTTGCTTCCCTTTCTTTTCCTGTGGGACGGCGACCATTTTAAAAGGCTGTTGGAGAAAAGCCATTTTGTGGGTTTACAAGGGACGTTTGGTGTAGTTTTGTGGTCTTATTGCACTTGATATTTGCCAAGATGTCTGGTAAGAAAGGGATGGGGAGATCTAAGGATAAACAGCCTGCGCCAAGAGCCCCTAAGGGCCTGCCTTAAAGGCCATCACCGCCTTTATCTTCGTCAGATGAGAAGAGTGAGGACGAAGTTAATGCAGCTATTATGCAAAGGCTGAGGGCACTGGAGCAAGTGTCTGGTATCCCTCCCCTGCATGGGTTAAGACCTGCAAAGGTTTCTAAGATGGCACTTCAGGCTGCTATTTTAACTCAGTTGTCTATTCTGAAGGGCAGGTCTGCAGGAATCGTCGTAGGAGGATCACTGGGTCTTGGCGGTTCCGACAAGGGATCAGTTCCATCAACAGGGGTTGCTGGATCTGGATCGGCGCTGGTGCCTATGGGAACTCTGTGTAAGGCTAGTGACATCCCACTGTCTTATACTGGGCTGGTTTGGCCTTGGGGTACATGGGGTCTTGCTGCTTCTACTGGCATTGCTGCTGGGAGTTTTGGGGTATCTCTCTCCCCAGGTTTGGGTCCTCAGACAAATTGGGTTTGGCCACAAGGTCAGTTTGGCCCCTATGGAAATTGGCCAGCCACAGGGCAGCAGGGGTTTGCAGGTTTCTTTTTGGGGGGATAGGGTTTTCCTTCTCCGTATGGGGCGGTCCCTTTTGCTGCCTTACCTTTTGGGGACGTAGCATTACCTTTAGGTGATCATTTGTTGCCTGCTACAAAAGATAAAATCCTAAAGGGAGAATATGTTGATATCTTCTCCCTCCTGTTCTGTGAGTTGGAGAAGAAGGATAAAGAGGATTTGGATGACAAGGAAAAAGAGAAATTGAAGAAGCGTACAGTGGACTGGACTTGGGCCAGTTGGCTACCAGGGGTTTTTTTTATATATGCTGGTGTGATTGCATGTGACCAGCCTTGGCGGGTGGCTGCGCTTATCCAGAATATGGATATCATTTACAAGAGGTACACGATGTTCAGTGGGCTTGCCTGGATTCAATACAATGAAGAAAGGATGAGGGCAGTTTTGTACCCTTCCCTTCAGTGGGATCACATTCACCAGCAATTGTGGCTCCAAGTCATGTCTCCCGCGTGACCAAATTTAGGTGACCCCTCAGATAGCGGTCATTTAGTGGCCAGGTTAGCGGGATCTTCTTCAGTTTGGTCATCCTCTTCCCGCAGTTCTGCAGGGCAGGCGGTTCAACCTCACCTGCTTTGCTGGGAATTCAGCTCCCAAGGAGTGTGCAGTAGAAAAGCTTGTCAGTTCAGGCATGAATGCCCCATGTGTGTCAGCTCCCACTCCTTTAGTAACTTCCCCAAAGCATGACCACGTAAGAACCAAAAGAAATAAGGCGGAGGTGGCAGTACTTACCAGGCTGGAAAAGGGACCCAGTCTGATAAAGGTGGGACCTCTTGAGCACTGGCTGTCCAGCTATCTACGAAGGGCTGATAGTGTTTACTTGTTAAAAGGTTTCAAGTTCAGTTTTTGAATTCCTTTTCAAGGTCCCCTGGGTCGCATTTCGGTCCATGAATCTTAGTTCAGTTAAAGGTTTGGAGGATGTAGTCAAGGATAAGATTGACAAGGTGTTGGCAGAGGGCAGGATTTTGGGTCCTTTTTCTAATCCCCCTGTGCCTAACCTTAGGGTTTCCCCTTTGGGGGGGTACTGAAAAAGGTGCCTGATGAATTTTGTTTGATTCGCCATCTCTCCTTTCCCAAAGGGAAGTCAGTTAACGATGGGATTCCCAAGCACTTATGCTCAGTTAGGTATACCAGCTTTGAACAGACCATGGGCGTGGTACAACGCTGCGGTAAGGGGGCAGAGTTGGCTAAATGCAATCTTAAATCTGTGTTTCGCCTTCTACCTGTCCATCCAGCTGCTTTTGCACTTTTAGGATTTTCCATCAAAGGGCAATTTTACATGGACAAAGTTTTGCCAATGGGCTGCTCTGTCTCGTGCGTGGTTTTTGAGTGTTTCAGCACATTCTTGGAATGGTTGGATTGCAGGATGTTGTTCATTATTTGGATGGCTACCTCTTTGTGGGTTCTGCAGGGACTGGGCGTTGCACACAGCTGTTGTTTGGCTTCATTGAGCTGGCTGCAGAACTGGGGGTCTCCGTTGGCACAGGAAAAAATGGAAGGTCTGGCCCAAAAACTTGTCTTTTAGGGATTGAGTTGGATACCCTGGTGCAATTGTCCAGAATACTTATTCAAAAAGTGGCAGATTTGAGGAGTAGGATTAATTCCGTCCTTCTTAAGCAAAAGGTCACATTGCTTGAGCTGGTTGGGCATCTTAATTTTGCTCCCAAAGTGGTTGCTCCTGGCCGAGTTTTTCTTCATAGGCTATGTGATGCTATGGCAGGCCTCTGCCTGCCCCAACATAGAACATGGGTTACCAGCAGCATGAGGGAGGATTTAAGGGTATGGCAAGAATTTTTGGAGTCCTTTAATGGGATTTCTTTTTGGAGAGACGACATGATGCTTGAGGTGGAGCTTCAGGTCATGTCTGATGCTGCTGGGTCTTTAGGTTTTGGGGTTTATTTCTGCAGACATTGGTGCACGGATACATGGCCAGATTCATGGGTTCAGACAGGTGTGAACCGAGATCTTACGTTTCTCAAATTCTTTCCCATTCTTGTTTGGCTGTGGGGGAATTTTATGGCCAATTGCACAATTCATTTTTGGTGCGATAACATGGCTGTGGTCCATGTCATTAATTCTCTTTCATCCAAATCTCAACGGGTTATGAGATTGGTGAGGGCCTTCACTCTGCATTGTCTGTGGCTGAACATACTGTTTTTTAGCCAAGCATGTTCCTGGGGTAAACAACGGGGGGGCTGATGCTCTCTCTCGTAAACAGATGGAGAGGTTTCATCAGCTGGCCCCAGATGCCGATCGCCAGCTGGTGCCAATGCCGCAGAAGCTATGGCTGATTGGAGAGCTGAGGCCTGCAGAGCGATAGTCCTTGCCATTGTGCCTAGCACCAGGAAGTCTTACGAACGTGCTGTGCGGCAGTTTGAGGACTTTAAGGCTGAGGTAGGGTATCGCATTGTTTGGCCCCTCCCGGTGGAGCAGCTGCTCCACTACTGTGTTTCTTTAAAAGGTAAGGGATTGGCCGTGCGATCCATTAGGGGACGCCTGTCTGATTAGGCTTTTGCTAGCAAGATGTTGGGATATAAGGAGGAAACAACAGACTGACCAGCGCAGCAAAGGGACTGTGTTGGAGCTGGGCACGTGCTCTGAGCTTGAGTTGTGCCCAGTTTTTGCTTTGGCTGCCTACTTGGCAGTGCGGGGGAACAATGAGGGGGTTTTGTTTTGTCACCTTAATGGCAGTCCACTAACTAAGCATCAGTTTTGGGCCATGACTTCTAGAGCTTAAACTAATCCGGGGTTGTCTGGGGTGCGGTTTGTATCCACTCCTTTAGAATTGGGGCGGCCTCTACGGCTGCTGCCCTGGAATATCCTTCTTCCGCTATTCAGTGCCTGGGCCATTGGCGCTCATCGGCCTATAAATCTTATGTTCGCCCTCTGCTTAGTTCTTAGCTTCGTTTGTTTGTAGTTGTAATGTTATGTTTTTTGTTTCTAGTTTGACTGTTTTTTCTTTTTAGATGCTGTTGTTCCTGGTCAGAAGAGCCGAGTTCTCGTCTGTGGACACAGTTATGTGTTTTGGGCTGCACATCAGGCTCAGGGAATTTCAGTTGGCTCTCAGCTGGGACTCAGCCAATTTGTTATCAAATGGTGTGGGCGTCAGGGTCTTCAGTGGCCTGGCATGCTGCCATTGTTATTTCAAGGGAATGTGAGCCCTCCTCCTCAGGTTTTAATCATTCACCTGGGAGGAAATGATCTTGGGCTGGTAAAAGGCAAGGCTTTAGGTTAGCAGGCCCGAGAGGATCTTGGGTACATTAGAGAGAGATGACCTGGGACCACTATAATTTGGTCAGCCATGATTCTCCACCTTGTTTGGCAAAGTGCTTGGGATCCTGCAGGTATTGAGAGGGCCCGTTATAAAGCTAACAAAGAAATTAGGAAGACTTTGGAAGGGAGTTTGGGCCACCCGTATATTTCTTTGAATTTCCTGACCTCTACAGAGGGAATGGGGTGCATCTCTCTGAAAAAGGTAACATACTTTTCCTGAGAGATCTTTGGCAAGGGCTGTGGGTGGCCTTGGGCCTCCCAGTGGGTGCAAGGCCTAAGTAGAGACTTGGCCTTAGTAGTGGCAGGTTTTACTGGGTTTATGGTTCTATGTGGCTAGGTGAGGACCAGAAAGCATCCCCCTTTGGGGGATTTAAGGGTCTGGCGGGATTAACCTTTGGGTTTTGATGACCTGGGGTGGGTGAATGCAGACCATCCTGGAGGCTCAACTAGAGGGTGCCTTCCATTGAAATGTGCGTCTGGTGGTTGGGCTCTCTGGGGCTTGCCTCCTTGCTGGGCCAGCCTGGCGGGAGCTGTGCCACACAGCTCAGGCTGAGGGCTGGGTCTCTCACCCACTAATGGCAGGGGACTGGTCTGTTGAGACCCCTGGTCCTGACCAGGCCACAGTTCTAGTTGCCCTTGCTGTTTTTTATTATTATACTTAATAATGTGCCCCTTAGTTATACCAATGCCTTGTGTCTGACTCTTCATTACGACTTGGGGGGCAATATCATTTGTAACCAGTTTCTGACTATCCTGGATGGATTTCTGTCTCAGTTCTCTGTGATGCCCGCTCTGAAACACACAGGTTATTTCCATGCAGGCAAATAATTTTTTCCTGCACCCCTGAATTCTTCTCTCAGAACACCACTCCTTTGTCTGAGACTGTATCCTTCTTTTTTCCTACTGTATGGTTGCCAATAGTCACTGTTCATTAGCAGAAACTAGATCAGTGCACAAGACTAATTTAAAGTGGTTTTTGTGCTACTACTGACAGCATTAAGAAAAAACAAGGCTTATACAGTCACCACACAGCTGCTTTTCTTCACTGGTCTCTTGTGAATTTAACAGCTGCATGAAGCACATTTGCTTAACCAGTGAAGTTGTTCACATCAGAATGTTGCAGTAGAGTGGGGAACTCTACCTGTTTCATTTCAACCGATCTCTTAATCATTATAGAAACAGGAACCCTCTCAGAAGTTATGGGGTAAAGGAATACAGAAAGAGATTGTGCTGTGGAAATCTGAGGACTGTTATTGTCTACTCCAGTTATTCTGTTTTAAATTCTTCACTGTGAAATCTGTTACAAAGGATCACATAAAACAAGGGAACATGAGCTTAATTTTAACACTGAGGATGATCTCCTTCCGAAATGGATGCTTTCCTGTATAGCTTCTGACTCCTTACATCCTTAGCAGAATTATTCCACATTGCGAATACACATGAACAAAAGAGGTTTTGACCCCTTTCACATTACCTTTCTAAACAGGATGTTATTCGTTGTTACCCTGATTTTGAATAAAACATTACAGGGAGGGGGGTTTTATACATTAAATTTCCTCCCATTAATGTCCCATTATGCACTGATAGCTTACTCTGGAGAATCTGAGCATTAAAGTCTCTAAGCTTGACTTAAGATTCAGTGTTGTTTTGTATACACCATTCTTTTTTCTCCTGTGCATTTATTATGTGCCTACAACCAAAGACCACAGTTTTTCTTGATTGGGAGAATTTCACTTGTGACATCGGACAGGTGATGTCTAAAGGTTTTTTAAAAGTTTAAAACAAGGAGACCCCATTTTAATGCTAGGCTTTTGCAGCCCACCAAAATGGTCCTTCCCTCCCTGGAATTTGTCCACTAGAGCATTAAACAGGAAAATGTTTTTCAGAGTTTTCCCATCCCAGTGTTCCGCTGTCTTTACATGTAATATCAGTTCCATTCCATCGTAACAACCCCCCCTTATTATGTCAGTTTGTTCATCCTTGTTCCACAGCTCAATCCTCCAAGCCCACCACCACTGTCACCTCCCAATACCAATTTGAAAGTTTTCTTAGGCACCAGTGCTACTGCCCTGTGCCGCTGGTAGCTGTCACTGCCATGCCCTGGCAAGGTGGTAACAAGAGGAGTGGCAGGGCCTGGCAGAAACCTGCTGAGAATGTCTAGGGACAGGGGACCTGGACAGGTGGTGGAGGCAGCCAACAAGAGAGTAGTTGCCAAGGTTCCCAAGCAAAAAACTGCTTTTTTTCTCTTGGCCCCTTTCCTTAGCAGAACCCTGATAATCCACAGCTCCCCAATTGGGCAGGAAAGAGGAGCTGTGGGACTAGAGCTGCCAGGCAGCTCCTGTGAGTGCAGGGTGGGGCTTGGCTTTCACCCCTTTCCTCCCATGTGAGATATTCAGAACAGTCAATTTCTTAGCAAGGGCAAGCAGCAGGAGGAGGAGCAAAGCATCCTCAGGAGCCACTGTCGCTGCCAAATGTGGCACCGTGGGGGAGGCTAGGTGTGGAGAAGACACTGCAAAACTCACTTTTCTTTTTACCAAGATGTAGTAAATTGGGAAACACATGTAGTCTTGAGAGTCAGTTTGTGTAGTGGTTAAGAGCATGCACTCTAATCTAGGAAAACCAGGTTCGATTCCTCATTCCTCCACATGCTTCTGCTGGTGTGACTTTGGTCAGTCACAAGTTGTCTCAGAGCTGTTTTCTCAAGAGCAGTTCTTGAAAGAGCTCTCTCAGCCCCACCTACCTCACAGGGTGTCTGCTGTGAGGAGAGAAGGGGAAGGAGGTTGTAAGCCGCTCTTAGACTGTGAGTGAAGGGCAGGGTATAAATAAAATCTCTTCTTGTTCATCTTTTACAAGCAGCATTAGTCTAAAGAAAGTCTCCTTTTGCTAGAGTTATGCTTGTAATTTTTTTTAAAATGTAGAACAAGGCAACATTGAGAGCTTAGGCTTGTTTCAGGAGACTGCCAATTATTCATTGAGACATCAAAGGACAAAAAAATTCAAAAGCTCTAGTGTCTAGCACTCTTTGCATGTCAATTTCATGCTGCTCTGATGACACCCCCCATCTTTATTTGATGTCCATGCTGAACAACAGAAAAAGTAAGTAATAGTGGAGTGAGTTCACCAATGAAGGGGGGAGAACTACTAATGTTCTCCTAAAATGGCAACTCAAGAGGAAATACAGATTGAAGAATTTACCATTTCAGTAAACACACCCAGCAATGAAACTGACCAATAAGGAGTGGGAGGGGTGAACGAGTGGCCTCTGGGGGGGCAGGAAAAGTTGCAGGGGAAATCCAAAAGAATATTTATGCTTTAGAATTACCTTTGGCTTGGAAGTGAAGCAAGTGGAAAGATCACCATGAATTCACTCTCAAATAACCTGGGAAAACAGCAAATGGAAAGCGAACTGAGCACTGAAGGGAGGAAAAACAATGCAGAACAAAAAGAAAACCCTAACTGACATGCACAGTGAAAGCAATGGCAATGAAAAATGATGGACATCCACAGTGAAAGTGAGGGGAAACACCAGTGAATAATAGGCCAGTGAGTCACCTCTGAAGTGCTATTGCCATTTCAAACAGTACTACTTCCCCCTTGCCCTTTTTTGCTGCACAATCTTCCTTGAACTTTTTTTGAACGTTCTAAGTTCAGCACTATAGCTCTACACCAATACAGAATTTTAGTGGTATAGTGGCACCATTGAGATGCCTTGACTCCATTTTGAAATGGAGTCATAGTGCACAAAAACAAAAAATGCTATAGAGGCACCATTAAGATGACTCCATTTTGAAATGGAGTCATGGTGCACAAAAGCATTGTGGCTTGAGTACAAGTGAATGGTAGTTAATAATGCATGGTCTGGTAATTCACCTACATGTCCCTGTTATAGGGAGTTACACAGCAACATGCAAGGAGATGCTAGCATGAAGCCCAAGAAGTTAGCATGCAGCATCACCTTTGAAGATGATGAGCCAGCTTCTTCTTTACGTTGTATGTTGTTTTCCTAAGAATTGTTTTATGATGAGGTTCTAACAATAGTGAACTTGGAGAACATTTCAGAACAGTGAACTTGGAATTACCAGACCATGAATTATGAATTACCACTTACTTGTACTTAAGTTGCAACATTTTTGGTTTTGTGTGGCATTCCTCAGGTGTCTGCTTATGACCATACCTGGACATCTCCTCTGAAATCCTTTTAGTTATAATTCCTGTGAGAGGATTGCAGGGCTTACTGGATTCTCGCTTCCCCCCAAAATACGAAGTCAGAAGTTTTCTGCTCCTTTCAAGATTCTCCCCTCACCCCACTCATCCTTCTTGCAACTGACCAACAAGACTAGTCTCACAGATAAGCACACAAACTACTTGCCAACTTGAACCCACAAAGACAAGAAGTTTGCCTTCCTGAGACATATACATGTGCTCCACCTGGCAACATCACTTATCAGCTAATCGTCTCTCTCTGGGCATGGATGGGTGAACAGTGGTATGTTTGCTACAGACACCTTCTTAGGTTAGCAACATGTGTCGCATCAATCACTGATGCCCTGAGCACCCTTTGCCCAATGAGGTACTTCTCTTGTTTCCAGGTAACAGTGCCTGCAATCTCATTGTATCAATATAGCACTTGAGATGCCTTGACTCCATTGAGTCAAAGGAGTAAAGGCATCTCAGTGGTTAAGCACTATAGCACACAACTTCAAACATTAAAAAAAAGTCTGTGGAAGATCATACAGAAAAAAAGAGTGGGGGAAGCAGCATTATAGGAAGTGCTATGGGCATTTAAATAGCACACCAGTGTTTTAGAATTCGATGAAGGGATAGGAATTGGAAGAAAGCAATTTCCCTCAACTACACATTGCTAACCCAGCACAAGTGGATTTGTATGAACAGCTGAATAAATTCTGCTAGCAGCTGGTTACTAGAACGGGTTTGTCTGAAATGACCGAAAAAATCCATTAGCAACCAGTTACTGAAATGGAATACAAAGGCAATATTAAAGGTGCCTTTGTGAAGGCCAAGGCAGAGCTGCCCACAATTAGAACACAAACATGAACACGAGAGGAATACGGGTATGAAGAGTGCCATCTTCCTTTATTGAAAATGTCCATGACACCCACAATTGAACAGATTTCTTTCTCCCAATTGAAAAATGACGAAGTGTTCCTTTTCAAACTTTTCAACAATGATGGCCTATTCTTGTATGGAGTGCTGCAGCATAACAGGCTTGACTCACTGGCAGATGACACATCTAGCAAAAGGGATTTGAAAAGGTGCTGCTAAATTTCACAGGGAAAGAAATATGCAGGCTCACAAGTACACACAGAGAGACACAAATGTACAGCATTTGGAGAACAGGAAGGAAAGAAAATTGCTTTTATGATCCTTGACTCCACTACATTTGTAAAAAGGAATACATCATGCAGTGAAACATTTTGCATGCGGGTTATAAAGATAATCTAGAGTAGCCGCAGCTGCTCCAGGGTGGAGTGGATTAATGTTGCCAGAAATTAAGGTACTAAACAGCAAGCTAGACAGTATGGCTCTATCACACAGCAGGGGACCAGGGAAGTCCTCTACTAGCTGCCACCATGCTGGTAAGGGTCTGTGTGGGAGGACACAGAGCACACATTCACCTCTGTCTTCCTTATTAGCAAGTATCTTTAAACCATTACCAAAGAGGTGTAAGGACCCAGGCAGTTTGACAATAACAACAGGTTTATTATAAATTAGCAGTAAAGCCCATTGTAGGAAGATATACAAAAGGCCCTAAAAATATTGGGGGGGGGGGGGAGGTGGTGAATGTGTAGGTGGCAGGAAGGAAGGAAGATAGACAGAATGAAAGAAAGGGAGACAGAGAAAGAATGAGAGAAAGAATGGTAGGAAAAAGATGGAGAGAAAGGAGTGTGAGAAAGAAAAATGAAAGGAAAGAAGGTAGACAGAATGAAATAAAAAGACAGAAAGACAGAGATACAGAGAAAGAACAGAAGGGAGAGGTAAAAAAGAGGGGGGAAGTAGTGAGAGAAAGAAAAATGAGAAAAAAGATAGAATGAAAGAAAAAAGAGGGGAAGGAAGGGAGGGAGAAACGGAGAGTTATGGAAAAGTTGGGGAGAAAGAAGTGAAAGGAAGGAAAATGAATGGAAGGAAGGAAGACAGGGAGACAGATAAATGACAGGGAGACAGGCAGACATAAAGGAAGGTAGGCAGCCATTAAAAGTCTCCCTTTCACCCCTCCCTTCACTTGCAGGTGGGGGGAGTGAAAGGGAGCCTTCCAATGGCTCCCCGCCTCTTAAAGCAAGCAGCTGACAGGTGGACCCACTCTGCTGGTGGCTGTAAAAGGCAGGGAGCCATTGCAAGTCTCCCTTTTGCTCCCTCCCCCATGCAGGTGGTGGGAAAGTGAAAGGGATTCCATTCCATCTCATGAGGCCATAGAGTGGACTCCACTGTATCCTATGGGCCCATGGGACATAATGGACACCACTCTATGCTATCAGCCCATACAACAGAATGGACTGCATTGTATCCTATGAGCTTATAGTATAGCAGGGACTCCAATTTGTCCAACAGGCCCATAGGACAGAGTGGAGTCCATTCTGTCCTGTGGGCTGATAGGATAAAATGGAGTCCATTGTGCCTATGGACCCAAAAGACAGAATAGAGTTCATTCTATCATATGAGCCCACTGTAGCCTAATTTGATTAGAAAGAGTGTAGAGTATTTGAAGATGAAAAGGGGGCTTGATGCATTGTATAGTGTCAATCTGTTTAACTGTTGCTGTTGAACTAGCCCCTCCCTGCTGTGAATGACTATTTCTTTTGTGTCAGTTGAAGAGATGTAACTGCTACAGTTTGTCTCATGAACATGTCTCTCATAGTTTACTGTTTGCTTCACTGTTTGCTTTGCAGCAGTCTTGTTTTGAGGGGGAGATAGACTATCCCAGACTTCCTACAATGGGCCCTGAAGAGAAACAGTAGTGATCAGTAAGCCCCCAGGAGAACCTGTCAGCAGAGAACTGTTTCCCTCAGAGGTCAGCGCCATCTAATGGGGTTCTCACCTGACAGGGCCGGCGGTGGGCGGGTGAGATCAAAATCAGATGGAGCCAGAGTGCAAGCCAATAGCTCACACCCAACCAATGAAAATCCTCAGATTTGCCACCATGGTAGGGCTTTTATTATCTAAAGGATGCTAAAAAAAAAAAAAAACCCTATGTGGGTTGTGAAACTGTTTAGTGCAACAGTGAGTTTAGAAACAGTAAAGGTTGGTATGAAGAAATGAAAACCCTGATGCAACTACCTAAATGCTCCCTTCCTCTTATCCCAATAGACTCTCTCACCCTCCTTGGATGAGGGATTCTTTCCTGCTGCTTTTCCAGAGAGAACAACCCTGTCTCAAGCTTGGCCTTTTTAGGTTTTCTTCCTAGGTCCCACCCCTCTGGGGAAGTTTTTCCTCCAAAACTGCTTTCACTCAATCAGAGGGACAAAAGAGATCCTGGGAAAAGTAGCAGCTCCTAGGTAGTCTTCTCACTGTCTTCTAGGCCACACTAGTATAAGCCCTGAATCGCCTCACCCTTTCCACTATTCATGGACTGGGTTCATTCTGAACCAGTGCCAGATATACAGGACTGTAGTGTATCGTGCTTCAGTTAAGCACCGCGCGACACGCAATAGAGGTGACCAGGGGGAATCCCCTGGTCACTAGACACAGCGCGCAAAAGCGACCCGCCAATCAGGACCAGTGGCAGGAAGTTTGACGGGCCAGGATAGGTCTGGGCCAGCTAAGGGGCCGTTCCGGGTAGAGTGTATATAAAGCGGGTCCCGGCCCGCGTTGCCCCGTCTTGTTGTGATGTACCAGCAAGTAAAGCATGTTGCCTTCAACACATCTCATCTCCATTATACTGGCGACGAAGGTGGGATCTAGGTAGGAAGACATCCCCAAGGGGAACCTGACCTGGCCGAAGACAAGGAAGGCGCTGAACAGCAAGAACCGAGACACCCGCCGCCACCATGGCGAACACTAGTGTAACGACGGGCCATCTTGCCGAGCTCAACCTGGACCACCCCAAGAGGTGGGAAACGTATACAGAGCGAGTTTACTGCTACTTGAGAGCCAACTTAATTACAGACGACAACAGAATGAGGGACGTCCTGTTGAGCGTCTGTGGAGAGGTGACATTCGAGATCACCTGAGGTCTCTCGGCACCAGCGAAGCTCACCGAGAGGACATATGGGGAGGTCGTCAGACTCCTCACAGGGCACTTCGCGCCCCAACCCTCCATAGTGGCCCGCAGATTCCTCTTCCACAAGAGGGATCAGAAGTCCGGAGAGACGGTGGCGGTCTACCTGGCCGCTCTCCGCCAAATCGCGGGGAACTGCGAGTTTGACAAACAGGAGGAGGCCCTGAAGGACCGGTTTGTCTGGGGCCTCCAAGACAAAAGGCTGCAGCAGAAGCTTTTCGCCAAGGAAGAGCTCACCCTCCAACAAGACTTCAACGAGGTGACAGCCTTCGAGAGGGCCACCAGAGCATACAGCCACCCACGTGGAGAAGCCGTCCACCAAGAAGAAATGGCGCTGGGGGACCGAGAGGAGGAAGAAGCCTTCCAGCTCCGGCGGCCACAAAGAACAGACCCAAGAGCCCCCACGAGGCAATGAGCGACGGAGAGGGCCCCCACCACCAGGTGTGCCAGCTACGGCGACTCCCATGAGAGAAAGGACTGTCCGTACCGCAACATGGACTGCCGCAGCTGCAGAAGGACAGGCCACATCGTTTGTGCTTGCCGGGCCAAGAACAGCCGCCGGCAACTGTCAGCGCATCACAACTCTATGGATGCTCACACGACGGCATCCACCAGCCTGCAGGTATTAAACTTGCCCCTCTCAGCCCCGGACAAGGTCAAAATGTCGGTCCTCATCGAGGGCGCCCCCTGCGTTATGGAAGTGGACTCGGGTTCCTCCATCTCCATTATTTTGGAGGAAACCCTTAAGAGGCTATGTCCCCGCTGCCGACTCCAAATGAGGCTGGCCGACTTTGTACTGAGGGATTTTCAAAAGAACCCAGTACACATTGTGGGATGGGCCCGGGTGTGAGTAGAAAGAGGGATCTTTAAGGGGCCCCTAGATATTCTAATGGTCAAGCGTCAACACCACCCTATTGGGGCTGGCCTGGTTCCAACCTCTGGGGATCCAGTTGGTGGGGGTGGAACACGTGCAGGCCAGTAATTTCGAAGACATTTGCCGGGAGTTCCCAGCGGTTTTTGACGGGTCCCTGGGGAGTTACAAGGGTCCGCCCATCACCCTACCAATCGATCCCATGGTCAGGCCAATCTGGCTCAAGGCGAGGTGCGTCCCGTTCGCCTTAAAGCCCAAGACAGAGGCGGAACTGGACCGCCTTACAGCTCAGGACGTCTTAGAACCCGTGGCGTATGCTGCATGGGAGACCCCCATAGTAACGCCGGTTAAACCCAACGGGGACGTGAGAATCTGCGCTGACTACAAATGCACGATAAACAAAGCACTCCAGGACAACCCCTACCCAGTCCCAGTGGTCAGCCACGTCCTAGCAGCCCTTGCAGAGTCCCGGGTTTTTGGGAAGCTGGACTTAGCGCAAGCATACCAGCAACTACCAGTAGACGCTAAGACAGTGGAGTTCCAGACGATCGTGACCCATAGGGGGGCGTTCAGGGTTAAACGGTTGCAGTTTGGGGTTAGCGTAGCTCCGGGGATCTTCCAGAGCATAATGGACTCTCTCCTTAAAGGGATCCCCGGAGTACAGCCCTTCTTCGATGATGTTTTAATCGCCGCCCTCGACGCAGGAGAGTTCAGCTGCCGCCTGCGAGAGGTCCTCCATCGTTTCCAAGCGGTGGGGCTGAAAGTTAAAAAGGAGAAGTGCTTGATAGGAGTTCCGCAGGTGGAGTTCCTGGGGTTCGCTGTGGACGCGGCGGGAATTCACCTGACGGCGGACAAGACCAGGGCCATTGTCCAGGCCCCTGCCCCCACATGCAAGGCAGAGCTACAGAGTTTTTTGGGGTGGGGGCAGTCCTATGGGCAGTCCCTATGGGGTGGGGGCAGTCCTGGGGCACCAACTCCCAGATGGGAGGGAGGTGCCGGTCGCATACTACTCACGGACTCTAACCCCGGCAGAGCGGAACTACGCTCAAATTGATAAGGAGGCCTTGGCGATCGTGGCGGGAGTGCACAAATTCAATGATTACTTGTATGGCAGGCGCTTCACCATAGCAACCGACCATAAGCCACTCCTGGGCCTCCTCGCCCCCAACTGCCAGACCCCACAAATCCTGTCCCAGTGTGTGTTGAGATGGAACCAATTCCTCAACTCTTACTCCTACACCCTGGTGCACTGCCCAGGCAAAGCCATGGGGCACGCTGATGCCCTCAGCCACCTGCCGCTCCCCTCAATGGATCCGGATCCCGCCCCGGCACACCAGGTGATGCTCATTGAGTCCCTCCCCGAGCAGCCACTCCATGCTGCTGAGTTGGCTCGGGCCACAGGCAGGGACCGCATCCTCACACGGGTTTGGGACTGGCTGGGGAGGGGGTGGCCTACAGGCAGGGTAGACACGGAGTTCAGGCCATTCGTGGCATGCAGGGATGAACTATCCATGCACAAGGGGTGCTTACTCTGGGGCAGCAGGGTGGTGGTCCCCCCCATGCACAAACAAGTTTTAAACGCACTCCACGAAACCCACCCAGGAATTGTGTGAATGAAAGCCCTGGCCTGCAGCTAAGTATGGTGGCCAGGCTTGGACGAGGAGATCGAGGTGTGGGTGAGAAGGTGCCAACTGTGCCAGGAGTCCCGGCCCAATCCGCCTAGCGCCCCTGCAAGTAGGCAGGGGGCCGGCGTTCCCGGGTTGATCGCCTTGGGGTCGCTTGGGGCACTGGGGCGGCTCCCTCGGAGGTGCTTCCCTCTTGGCGATCCTCTTCCTGCGGTTGGTGGACAGCCTCCCACGCTGGGTCCGGGTCGACTGGTTCCGGGGAATCGTACGATGGCAGGGTCAGTGCTGGTAGGGCTGCGTCCAGTGGTTCCGTTGTTTGCTCGCTCCCGCTCGCTGCTTCCTCGGCTCCTGATGGCACGTCCTGTACGGTGTGGCCCCGCAGCTAGTCGATGTGTCTCCGGAGGATCTGGCCCCCCTCCGTCAACTCCTCGTACGATCGGGACCCCGTTACCCGCAGTACCCGGCTGGCTACCCACTCCAGACCACTCGCGAAGTTCTTTGCCCAAACTGGATCGGCCGGAAAGAACCCCCGAATTGCTTCCCTGACTTCGGGGGAATTGCGGACGTTGGTCGCCCGGTCTGGGTGTAACCTGTCCAGCCTGGTTATCAGCTTCCTCCCCATGAGTAGTTCAGCAGGGCTCGACCCCATTGTGGGGTTGGGGGTAATCCTGTAATGGAACAGGAAGGCTGCCAGGCAGGGGTCCCAGTCCCCCTGCACTATGCGACCCAGGGCCTCTTTGGTGGTCCTCACCATGCGTTCAGCCTGGCCGTTGGTGGCCGGATGGAAGGGGGCGGATCTAATGTGCTGGATAAGGTACCGAATGGTAAACTCCCAGAATTCCCGGGATGTGAATGCCATGTTCTTGGAAGATCCTTCAACAGCAACTCTTTTTGCTGTTTACCACCATGAGGGCTAAGCGAGAACACCACATACTCCAGGCATGTAAATGGAGATGCAAATGGAGAAGCCTACCTTCAACAATAGGCTTTCTGTCTTGTATTCACACTTAACAAAAGACTGTTCCTATCAACCATTTGGGAGATCACTGAACACAAAGAAGAAGCCCAAGAGAGAGAAATCATTGCTGAGGACTTAATCCTGTCATGCAAGACCATCCCCATTGTGTTTGCTGTGGTGTTACAATAGATAGTGATTTCAGTCTAAATTCCCCACCTATGTTCCTTTGTTAAAGTAGGGTTTACAATAGGTAAACCAAAGAATTCAGGTTTTCACGGCTGGTAACATCATTAGGGTTTGTAGAATCTTTCAGGATCAAGTGCCGTGTTCTACTGGAGAAAGTTTTCCTTCCAGACGTTTCGTTCTCAGCTGCGGAGCTGAGAACGAAATAGGTAAACCCATCACCATTCATAATCCTTTTTCCAAACCCTTCTGGGAGCTTCCCTTTCTGTGATGTCAGGGGTCACCTACAGCTATGTCACAGGTCATCTGACAGCTATGTCATGGTTCACCTGAAATGCCCAGGTCAGGGTGCTGGAAATATTTGCTTGTGTTTGTCTGTACTTATTCAAACTGGATAGAGGCTTTCCCCACAAGGACCGAGAAAGCAGCAGAAGTAGTAAAGCACTTGCTGAAAAACATTCTGCCATTTTGGGGCCTCCCAGTAACTATCTCTTCTGATAATGGCCCTGCATTTATTCATAAGGTGGTTCAGGAGGTATCACGAATATTGCACATTGATTGGCGGTTGCATGCCGCATATAGGCCACAGTCCTCAGGGAAATGTGAATGGGCAAATAGGTCAATAAAAGCCCAGCTGTCAAAGTTGTGTCAGGAAACGAGTTTAAAGTGGCCAGATGCACTGCCAATTGCTCTGTTTAGACTCAGATGTTTACCTAAGAAAAACTTAAAAGTTAGCCCATATGAAGTTGTTTTTGGGCGACCACCTCCAATTGTAAAAGGGATAAGAGCAGACCCAGCACAAGTTGGGAACCTTGTCTGGTTTCAGGAAATACAATCCCTAGGGAAGGCAATGAATGATGTGTCAAAATATGTATTGGAAACTCTGCCTTTGCAGGTTCATAACCCAGTCCACCCGTTTCAGCCTGGGGACAGTGTGGGTAAAAGTCTGGAGGTCACAACCACTCCAGCCTAAGTGGAGAGGCCCGTTTACTGTTCTGCTTTCTACCCCGACTGCAGTTAAAGTCCAAGGACTGGCCAGGTGGATTCATTGGACACATTTAAAACGTGCTGCCCCCGATTGGCAGGTGCAGCAAGTCCCCGGAGATGGAGTAAAGCTGAGATTCTCTCGAACGTAATCCTCTGGGCCCTTGCCTACCGGCACAGCAGGGTTCACAGACAACTCCTCTGGGCCCCACTTACCGGCAACTGTGGGATTCACAGCAACTTAGACGACCCCTAGCCACCGTCACACTAGCTGACGCGCTCTACGCTCAGGGAGAAGAAAGCCATCACCGGAGCTACGACCAGGATACAGCTGAAGATTAATGTACCTGTTTCATGAATTGTGTATGCATTAAAGTACCCACCGCTTGGGGAATAAAATGTTTGAGGTAGGAGCTGGAATTGGAAAAGCCCAAAGCCATAGCCCTCACGGTAATAATAGGTATAGTTCTATTAATAGCATTTTCTTTGCTTTGCTTTTTTGCATTTCGAAGTTGTTGGAGCTTGCACAAGCCTTTTCCTGATATATTATTGGTCAGGCAAAACCGTGATGAGTCAGGTTTGCCTGAAAGGGGGGAAATGTGGCAGGAGGCCAAGATAAATGAATTGATAACCTATAATCAATGTATGAAGCAGAAATGCAGGCTTTGATAAGGCAAACACAGATGGCTTTTTAGCATTAAATAGATAGCTTGGATTTCAGCAGAAAAGAAAGAGGAACTGAACTGAGCAAGCTACAAATGAGTTGCTTTAGCAAGCTACAGATAAGTTGTAACATACTTAACCATACATATATTTAATCACAGTTGTTTACTGCACAGGAAGCGACTGTTCCCGCTATAAGCCCATGGGAGGTCCCTGTTCCTGCTCGTAGGAAGGCCTTATATGGCTTAAGCTACTGTTCTGCAGTTACTGTCAAAGTGTGCTTTCTGTGTTTCCTGTAGTGTCTGATGCTTCCCTACTGTCACACCAACACTTCTATGTAAGACACAAAAAAAAAACCCCTTTTGGGAGGATGCCCGAATGAGGAACGAATAAACTGTCATAGCTAAGTACAGTAAATAAAACCGAGAAGTTCCTTTGTTTGAACTGATGGTAAGGGCTATGAACCATACCAGGAAGTAAGGACATATCATATGACATATGGGATGGTAATGGAGGTGGAAATGGGGAAGTGTTGCTGCTGTACTATGGGGGGGGTACTAGCACTGTCAAAATGATATAAAAGCTGTAAGCTTCTTGTGTCCAGGGCTCAGACTTCCACTCTTGTGGCGGACGCCAAGGAGGTCTGGCCCGTATGTATCTGGCCCATACGTACGTATATTAATAAAGAAAGCTGCTTCCTGATTCGCCTCTGCTGCCTCCGTTATTGACCCAACCGAAATTGGTAACGTATAAATAGGGTTTTCCCACTACAATATCATTGCCTGGGAATATGAATTTGGCCATATAAGGTCATGTTTTGACCGTGTCTTGTCCTGCTAGAGACTTGCACCCCAAACTCTGTTTGGGTCACTTCCATTATTCACCTCCTCTGCTTCAATGGATCCTTGGACCATACCTAGAAAGGAAAATATCACCTCTGCAATAATTCCTCAAAATCTCTGTTCCTCATCCCTGATTTCCTAGCCTCTTGATTTTACCAAAGGGTGATTAATATGTGGAATTCACTGCCACAGGAGGTGGCGACGGCTACAAGCATAACCAGCTTTAAGAGGGGATTGGATAAAAATATGGAGCAGAAGTCCCTCAGTGTATGTATATATATATGTGTGTGTGTGTGTGTGTATACACACACACACACACACACATATATATATTGACCACTGTGTGACACAGAGTGTTGGACTGGATGGGCCATTGGCCTGATCCAACATGGCTTCTCTTATGTTCTTATGTTTTGTATTGCTTGTATGTGCGATTGTATTTTTACATATTTTTCAAAGTAAATATTTTAAACTTTTTTATTCTGGAGTTTTCTGTCTGATACTGGACCTCTATACATTTTGAAAAAGATCAGCTCCTAGCTCTAATTTCTCCATAAAAAGAGGAGACCCCCAGCAATTTTGCTAACATTAGGCTTAAGATCATAACACGCTCTTAGCTCAAAAGCTTATCTCTGTTGTTGGTTTGCCTTTAAAAATCATTGTATTTATAAAGGTCCATGGAAGACCTATTTTACTATAAGGTTTTGAACAAATGTATGTTGAAACTGTGGACAGAACATGTTGTGAAGTGTTTGAGGTCCCAATAAGTCCATGTAACTTTTCCCCCACCATGTTATCACAATTAAATTCAGTTCCCATGACATTGCAGGCTGTAAGAAAAGGCCTATAATATTAGGTGGCAGAGCAACTGTGCTTTCTAACTTCCTTAAAGTGAACAGAGAGACTGCATGCTACATTCTTCCTGGAATGCATGATCACCCTTCTGGTTGGTTAGCAGTTGATTCACAAACTGCAAGCCGCATTATTGAACAATCAAAGAAGCATCATGTTTTTCAAACTTGGTGGGACTAGGAAAAGTACTTTGGAAATGTGCATGCCTAGAACATTTGTGGTCTTGCAAATGTCTGGTGAATGCATGTTTTCAAAATGCTTTCCTCGCCCTCTTAGTTAATCCACCATCTTTGCTGCATGCTGAAATATCAATAAAATAAACAGGTGTTTTGATTCTGTTGAGATAAGGAAGAAAAGCTGCATGCTTGTATGTTTAACCTTTTCCATTTTTCCTGATTGACTTTTTGTTTATTCATACAATTGGTCATGTCTGATTGCAAATACTTTGAATATGCACATTCTTTCACTACTTGAACTCTAGCTGTTCACTTCTCCCATTTATCTACTTAAGCCAACAAACAGGGGGCGGGAAATAGAAAAAGAAGCTTTCTTTGGTTGTTTTGACCCTACAGACCTGGGTTGGTGGGAAAGGGGAAACTACATGGCTTATCTTTCTAGCTCTAATTGCCCATTTTACCTCCATGCTTGGCTTCCCATTTGTATTAAATGGATTGCATTTATGCATATTTATGCTGCTGCCTGGGAACTGCAGTTGAATCTGCATGATTATGCAGATCATGTGACTACATGAATTACCATGGTGTCTACAGTTGTGCACGTGTAAAGGCAGTACATACACTCTATCATGTTGCTCTTAGTGACTGTACAACCAAATAATCTAAGCAAGCTAGTAAACTATCAGCACATGTCAACATTGGTCACTACTTAAGCAGCCAATGTATTGAAGGCTGCCACTGCATAGGCATATGAAAGGCTGGATTTGAATGGCAAGCAAACCATCAAGGAGATTAAAGGAGATGTTGGATTCAGCAGTGGATAATCATTGGGCGTTTTCGCACTCACCTTCAGCCGGCGCGACCCCCCTCTTCACCGCACAGGATCTGCGCAGATTTCGCACTAAACGCCGCGGAGCAGCCGGAAGAGCCGGAAACTCCCGGCGCTTTTGTGGCGCAAATGGAAACCGCCAAAAAGCAGTTTCCGTTTGTGCCGCTTTTGCGCCGGGAGTTTCCGGCTCTTCGGCTGCTCCGCGGCGTTTAGTGCGAAATCCGCGCAGATCCTGCACGGTGAAGAGGGGCGTCGCGCCGGCTGAAGGTTAGTGCGAAAACGCCCAGAGTAAACAAAGTAGGTTCAATTTTTGTAAAGAAAGAACTCAGTGCCACAGGATCCCTTGGTAACTGTGACTGGGAAAATGACTAAACAGCAGGAAAATTTGGCCTCTGAAGCCATCACACATATACATTTTGTTATAGAATAGATTTTATATTTCCTAAGGGCTTAATACACAGAACCTGTTCCAAGATGCTATAAGAGATCTACTTGTACACATATAAAGAGTCTTAACATTCCTTTCCTACACATCCAGGCCCGGCACTAGGGTTTCTGCCGCCCAAAGCAGAACCCTAAGCCGGCGCCCCCCGATTGTCTAATTGTGCATGCAAAGCACACGCCGTGATGATGTCACCTGGAAGTGATGTCATTGTGAAGGCGTGCAGCACGCCCCCTGCCCAGCAACCCTGTCCCACTTTATGAAGAGCTAAGCAGGGGCTGCAGGGGCATTGTTGTTTTGCCAATTGCTCCAAGTGAAGAAACAACACACACACACACACACACACACCCCGCAGCCCCTGCTGAACTCCCTACAAAGTGGGACAGGGCTGCTGGGCAGGGGATGCATTGTTTCATCACTCTGATTGCTTGGCGCCTTCCCCTGCCCAGCATGCTCCAAGTTTGGAGCATGCTGGGCAGGGGAATCCACATTCTTCCTGGGCTTTGAGGGATCAGGGGAACTCCCCCAATCCCTTAAAGCCCAGAAAGCACACTGGGTTCCCCTGCCGAGTTTGGACCATGCTGGGCAGGGGAAGCCACGTTCCTCCTGTGCTTTGAGGGATCAGGGGAGCTGCTCCGATCCCTTAAAGCCCAGAAAGAACACTGTGCACCTTCCCCTGCCCCGCGTGCTCCAAGCAGGAATGGGGAGCAGGGATGGGGAAGGAGGTCCCACCCCTGAGGGAGCTGGTCCCCCAGGTCATTGCCTAGTTCACAGACTCCCACATGCTGGCCCTGTACACAACAATTCTTGCCCCAGTTGAATTTAAAAATCAAGTTATGATGGGCTGACAGGAGAGAAAAAGTGAATATTGGAAGGCATATTATATGGGAAATTTTACAAGCCAGTAAATGTTTTAAGTGGCTCTTTGGAGCACAGTTACATTGGTCATATCTGAACACAATTAAGCAACACCTTATTATAGGTGTCACATCCTAATAATGAATTCATAGAATATCATTCAAGTAGCAACAGTATCTAGATTTGTTAAGCTTTACTAGACCAGTCATGTTCCATGCCTGGTTTGCAATGGAGACTTCCATTTGCCTTCATGGATGACCTTTGGCTGTCAAAAGACTGGATGGTGTGGTGATCCTTTGATAGTTCATTATTATGAGCAGAGCTTTTTTGCATAAAAAGCCCAGTGGGAACTCATTTGCATATTAGGCCACACCCCTTGATGTGAAGCCAGCCAGAACTTCATTCCTGTGTGTTCCTGCTTAAAGAAAGCTCTGATTATGTGATTGATTATAAATTCAAAAGGTTTGTAGTATTTTGTCTATTTTCTCATAACATTCTCTGTGAGTAACAATGATTTAATGAGCTGTAATACTGATTACATGAGGCAAGGAAGGCAGAATTATATAGCATGATCTTGTCAGATCTTGGAAGTTCAGATCTTGGAAGGGAGACCACATTGAGGAAGACTGCAGAGAAAGGCACTTGCCTTGAAAGCCCCTTTCTGTGATTGTCATAAGTTGGCTGCAATTTCACACACACAGTCCTCCTTAGAGCTACTAAAACTTTCAAATACTTGTGTTGCATTTAGCTATTCAAATAAAGCATGTGGCTAAAGACGCTATTCAATTTTTCTGTCCTTCAGTAGTACACATTATTACATAAGAATGTTTATCAGTCATTTAGTACCTTATGATTATGACTTGTAGGTATTCCCAAATCCTCAAAAATTTAACACCACAGAACTTTCATATATTCCAATGTCAACTCAAATGAGTTCACACATTCATTTAAGGCAGCATGTACTCTGTCACTGAACCACAGCTCTACTCTGTGCTTGAGCATTTGTGTATTTATCTGCTGAATCAGCCCTCGGGATACTATTTCCATACTTTTTGTACCAGTCTCCCCTGTACTAACTGGAGTATAGTTTTCTTTGGTAGGAACATCTACTAACTTTGCTAGTTAGAATATGGTCCTGTCATCTGACTCCTCTTCTCTTTCTGTATTGTCCCTCTTACTATCCTCCCTATTGCTGTTATTTTTAGCAATCATCTTCAGGGGCCCTGCTTCAGATGCCTCCATTATTTGACATTATATGAGTAGCAACTCAAGAAAAGGACCCAAACAACTTTCCTGGCTGTGACACACAAAACTGTGGAATTCCTTCCACAGGGAGATTTGTCTGTCTCCCTCTGTCACTCTCCCATACAAACCTACCCATTCATTCATTCTTCATCTCCAGAGATTTTGCTTCAGTTGCCCCTGCCAACTGAGGCTAGAAAGGTGGCAGCCCAAGAAAGGATCATCGCCAGTGTTCCCTCTCAGCTGAGTTAGTGTGAGCTAGCTAACAATTTTTTAGCCTCCAGCTCACGCGCGCGCGCCGCCGGAAACAGGAAGTGATGTCACTTCTGGTGATGTCACTTCCGGTGATGGCATGCCACCTGCCGGAAACAGGAAGTGACATCACTTCCTGTGACATCATTTTCCCCCGTGCCACCTGCTGGAAACAGGAAGTGACATCACTTCCTGTGACATCATTTTCCCCCGCGCCACCTGCTGGAAGCAGGAAGTGACATCACTTCCTGTGACATCATTTCCCCCAAAATGACATCATTTCCCCCAAATGCCACTGCCGGAAACAGGAAGTGACTTCACAGCACTTCCTGTGACGTCCCCAAAAATCCCCCAAATATCACCGCCGGAAACACCAAGATTATTTATAGAGAGGGAAAGGGGGAAATAAAGTTAAATAAAACTCTTTTTTTACTTTTTTCAAAGTGAGAAGACTAGAGAAAACGGGTTCCACGCTGAGAAGCCAGTCAGATTCCAGTGAGATTCCAGTGAGACTGTGCTGCATAATGCAGCCTATTTATTTTATCCTTTTTGCTCTTTTGGCTCTATCTGCGCCACCTTCATCACTTTCGGGGTGTGGATCCCCCAGTGGGGTAGTCTCCCGACTCCCTCCGCCGGCTGTTTCTGATAGCCCTGCGCCCCCTCTTTCATTTGATATGTGTCCTGTGCGGGTGCCACCCTCCTGCCGGGAGATGCCGCAAAATGAGCCCCCTTGAGGCTTATGGCGGCAGGGCTCGGGGGAAGCGAGCTAGACTGCTGTTCTTTTGAGGGGTTATAGAGTGTTTCGAGCCTGTCCCTGTGGCATCAGTCCCATCATTGTGGGACCCAGGGGGCCGGCGCAGCGGCACGCCGAAGCAGCCTGTCACGAATAACACAGGTCGAGGTGCAGGACAGGAACCCAGAAGTGACCGACAGGCTGCTTCAGCTTGCCGCTGCGCTGCCCCCCTGGGCCCCACAACGAGGGAGGAAGGAGGGAGGGAAGGGAGGGAGGGGAAGGAGGGGAAGGAGGGAAGGAAGGAAGGAAGGAGGGAGGGAAGGAGGGAGGGAAGGAAGGAAGAAAGGAAGGAAGGGAGGGAGGAGGGAGGGAGGGAAGGAAGGAAGGAAGGAAGGAAGGAAGGAAGGAAGGAAGGAAGGAAGGAAGGAAGGAAGGAAGGAAGGAAGGAGGGAGGGAGGGAGGAAGGAGGGAGGGAGGGAAGGAGGGAAGGAAGGAAGGAAGGGAGGGAGGAGGGAGGGAAGGAAGGAAGGAAGGAAGGAAGGAGGGAGGGAGGAAGGAGGGAGGGAGGGAGGGAAGGAAGGAAGGAAGGAGGGAGGGAGGGAAGGAGGGAAGGAAGAGAGGAAGGGAGGGAAGGAGGGAAGGAAGAGAGGAAGGGAGGGAGGAGGGAGGGAGGGAAGGAAGGGAGGAGGGAGGGAGGGAAGGAAGGAAGGAAAGAAGGAAGGGAGGAAGGGAGGGAGGGAGGGAAGGAGGGAAGGGAGGGAGGGAGGGAAGGAGGGAAGGAAGAAAGGAAGGAAGGGAGGAGGGAGGGAGGAAAGGAAGGAAGAAAGGAAGGAAGGAGGGAGGGAGGAAGGAGGGAAGGAGGGAGGAAAGGAAGGAAGGAAGGAAGGCCAGCTGCCCCCTCCCGCCAGCCGCCCCCCCCGCTTCCGGACCCCCTGCTTACCTTGTTCCAGGGCGGGTGGCGGCCTCTCCTCCGGGTGGCTGGTGCTGCTGGCGGCGGCTGCAGAGGCCGGGGAGGCGGCGGAGAGGCCGGCGCTGGTCTCTGGAGGGCCTCCAGGGACCAGCGGTGGCCTCTCCGCGGCCTCTGGAGGCCCTCCAGGGACCAGCGGTGGCCTCTCCGCGGCCTCCGCTGGCCTCTGGAGGCCCTCCAGGGACCAGCGGCGGCCTCTCCGCGGCTTCCGCGGGCCTCTGGAGGGCCTCCAGGGACCAGCGGCGGCCTCTCCGCGGCTTCCGCGGGCCTCTGGAGGCCCTCCAGGGACCAGCGGCGGCCTCTCCGCGGCCTCCCCGGGCCTCTGGAGGCCCTCCAGGGACCAGCGGCGGCCTCTCCGCGGCCTCCGTGGGCCTCTGGAGGGCCTCCAGGGACCAGAGGCGGCCTCCCTGGCCTCTGCCACCGTCGCCGGGCCCCGCGCGCGGGCGGGGAAGACGGCGAGTGAGGGAGCCAGCGTCCCTGCGCGTGCGCACACCGCCGTGTGCACTCGCAGGGATGCTGGCTCCCTCACTCGCCGCCTTCCCCGCCCACGCGCGCGGCCCGCCGGCTCCCCGCTGGCTATACTGGGACTTTTAATCGTCCCGGTATAGCCAGCCCGGGAGCCGGGAATTGGGGGCCAGAACCGGGAAAGTCCCGGGAGACCGGGACGGTCTGGCCACCCTAGGATGTCAGGCATGTGTGGCATATGCAAATGAATTGTGCTAATGAGCTCCAGCACTTCTTTTTCTATAAAATGACCTCTGGAGGTTACCATTGTGTACCTAAAATTTTTGAGTAGTGTCACATCAGAATATGCTTAAACCAGGCTGCAAAAATATAATCTTAAGGTAATTTTTTACTTGCTATAAAGTATGATTTTTTTTCACAACAGCTGAAGTAACTTCTGGATCCACCCCAACCAAAAGAATCTCAGTTTTTCCCCCCATTGATACACCTACTACCCCACCTAGGGATGGAAAAATCCACAAGTCTGTCAGATTTGAGAAAAAGGGGCATTCCAGTAACAGGACTCGGATTCAGTGGGAGCTTACAGGAGCACAGCTCCTGAACCTTTCTGAGAGTTCCACCTCCTCCTTCTGAGAGTTCCACCTCCTTGTCCATTGAATAGTAGGTGCAGCTGCATAACAATCCCTGGATGAGCTCCACCACCTATTTTTCTACAAAACGACCCCTGCCAGTAAACAATGTTCCAGTGAATCAGTTTTCCCAGTAGCATATAAGCATAGCCTCTCCAAATAGGGCATCTTCTTAAAGTGAATGTTCAATACCTGAGATGATGTAGAATTCCAGCAAGCATAAAAGTTCTACTATAGTGGGGCACAGTCAACTACTTAATATAGAGTGGAAAACTACTGGGATAGGACAATTCCAAAGCAAGTGGGAGAATAAACTCCACATGCTTTATGATTAAGAGTTTAGAAAATTCACATCATATTAACCAGAGGTGTCAAATTCATTTGTTATGAGGGCCAGATAAATGTCATTTTGTTGGAGTGGACCATGTGTGCCATAAAGTGTAACATGAGGTACTGGGGATATAAATTTTATGAAAATGATTTCAGATGCTGAATGGCAATAGGCTTGATTGGATTAGGTGTGATATGCAGAGGGGCAGTAGGCGTGGAGCTATCATCATTGGCAGGGCTTTTTTTTTTTTTTTGAGTAGGAATGCACAGGAACACAGTTCCGGCTGGTTTGGCATCAGAAGGTGTGGCTTGACATGCAAATGAATTCCTGCTGGGCATTTCTACAAAAAAGCCTTGAGTGGATCAATGGTGATATCCTGGGCTGTGGTCTAATATGCAAATAAGTTTCTGCTAGGCTTTTTCTACAAAAAAGCCCTGGTCATTGGTAATGAGACAGGAAACCTGGATCTTGGTTTGGTCCAGGAGGATTCAGTCCAGAAGGATGGAAGGAATAAAATGGACATAAGTCTGAAGAAGTGAGCAGTGACTCATGAAAGCTCATACCCTGCCACAAATTTTGTTAGTCTTCAAGGTGCTACTGGACTCTTACTCTTTCTACAACCGTAAGAAACCACAACATTTTTAAAAAAACTAGTGGGGAGTATTTTAACCTTCCAGGACATTCAGTTGCTTAAGAGTAGTAGTTCTCTTAGAAAGGAATTTCAAAGGAAGATTAGAAAGAAAGTCTGCTGAATTGCAACTGATAATGGAGTTCAATGCAATCTCCTGGGCTGAATTGAGACCTAGGGTTTTTTTCTCTCATCACCAATGGCTGCTATTGTCATTTGACATCTGAAATCACTTCACTCCCCAAGATATAAGGACAGACAGACTAACATTATAGTTGTATCTGAAGAAGTGAGCAGTGACGCATGAAAGCTCATGCCCTGCTACAAATTTTGTTAGTCATTAAGGAGCTACTGGACTCTACCTCTCTTCCACTAATAAAGATTGCAAGCAGACTGGACAAAATCCACTCACTGCTAGTATGATAATAATAGTTTAAATAATAAATGCGTGATAATATAAAGTTTAAAAAGCAAGGGGTTAATGTGAAGAAAGGCAGCCAACAAGGTGGGAGGGGAGAGAGGGAGACCAGGTGTTGAACTGGAAAATATGGAACCATAAATGTATCCTTAAATACTTAACCCACTACTTCCAGTTATTAAACCATAAAAAATAACCCAAGTGTTGTAATTCCTAATAAAGGTATTTTTGAAAGAAAATAAAATCCCAGTTATACACAGAGAAATCTAATCTTTAAAAAAACACTTTTCAGAATAAGCTAAAATAATTCCCCTTTAATTCCCCTTATCCCAGATACATCTCTTTCCTGCCCCCTTCCTTGTGTGTGTGAGTGAGGGTGAGAGAGAGAGAGAGAGAGATCAGATCTCAACTATTAGCCTAAGGATACAGGTGAAGCTGATGCTCTGTGGTATTGTCAGAGGCTGCTGCGTTCCATTAGAAGAAAATTTGTCTGAGATACTAATGAGAAAGGATGGTGCTTCTGCCTGATTTTGCACATGCTGCTGCGGAGCTGCAACTTGCACTGCCTCTTTCCCAAGCTCTCTCTGCAGCTTTAAAATCCAGTTTTCAGAGAGGGAGCAGCCTTGGAGGCAGGGCTGGCGCTAGGGATTCTGCCACTAGAGGTACCTCTCTACGCTGCACCCCCCTCCCCCAAATCTCCCTCTATGGAGCTCAAAGCGTGCACGCAGCATGATGATATCACCAAAAGTGATGTCATCGTTCAGGGTGGCAGGGACAAAAGAGAAATGGGCGGTGCACAGCAGTGCTGCCGCACCGCTGCTTTCCCCCTGCAGTAAGCTCAGCACATTGTTTTAGCAGTGCTGGTCGCTTTCAGGTTGAAAGCGGCCATGTGGCACCTTCCAAAGGTGCCACTTGGCCGCTTTCAACCCAAAAGCAACTAGTGCTGCTAAAAAAAGCGCGCTGAGCTTACTGCAGGGGGAGAGCACTCCTCCGATCCTGCCTTCAAGGCAGGGTCAGAGGAGCGCTCTGCATGGGTAAGGGGGCACCTGGTGGCACCCCCAGGCAGGGTAGCATCCCAGGCTGCCACCTATGATAATAATAAATAATAATAAATTTTTATTTATACCCCACCCTCCCTGCCGAAGCAGGCTCAGGGTGGTTTACAGGACATGTTATAAACCATGTTATAACAATAAAAACAAGATAATACAGTTAAAATACAATTCATAGGTTAAATATATTAAATAAATAGCCTAAACCAGTATAACTTAATAGTGCCACAATCTCAGTATGTATAAAGATGGCTTGATGTTACTACCAGGTTCTGTTTTAGAAAGCTAGTTGGAAGAGGGCAGTTTTGCAAGCCCTATGGAACTGATTGAGATCCCGTAGGGCCCGGACCTCCTCCGGCAGCTGGTTCCACCATTGGGGTGCCTGAATCGAGAAGGCCTGCTCTCTAGTTGTTTTTTGCCTACTCCCTGCCTACTGCCACACACTGGCCCTGCTTGGAGGGAACTTGAGAAAGAGGCAGGGCAAGCTGTAGCTCCATGGCAGCATGTGCAAAATCAGACAGAAGCACCACAGGAAAAAGGAGTGTGAGACCAGGGCAAGGATAGTGGGGAACTGGCCTCATTTTGGTATGGTCCTGGGACTGCATCTATAGAACACCACATTGGACTGAAATAGTTTTCATCATTCATGGACTATGACTATACTGTTATCTCTTCTTGTAGTTCTCTATAACAATATACTTCTATGTCATTTGTAAATTGCATGGTCTTATTATTTTTATCTTGAACCATTACAAGAGCAAGGAAAAGAGAATGAACTTCTAATTTCTCTGGAACCAAATGTGGAAATACATAAGCTGGCTTCTAATGGTTGTGTTGTCTATGAAACAGACTGCATAAAAAAAAAATTAAGTCACCAAATGATGACTTGATAAATATTCTGACATGGAATATTGCAGGGTGGTCCACAAAACTTTCAATCCCAGGGGTGGACATTTTCTTCAGACAATTTCATATAATTCTTTTGCAGGAAACATGGGTGACTGAAAAGATTTTTTGGGAGGGCTACGTGACAATTAGTGGTTGCTGCCCAAAAGGGGGAGAAGGGTGGGCATCCTAGGGCAGGATTGGTCTGTATAATTTTTAATTCTGTTCATCTGAAGGAAATGGAAGAGTTATATTACTCTTCTTATGCTTTGGCAATCAGTTTGGTGTTAAGAGATCAATTACTGATAGTTTTGTCAATGTATATACCTCCTTTGGCACACAGATGGTGTAAAAGAAAATGTATGGGGAGGACCTGAATGAGTTATTGGAGGAGCTTAGTGATAATTGTATATAGTGTTTTCCTTATGGCTGGGAATATTAGCATTCATATTGGTCCAAATGATCAAGAATGGTTAAAATTTTGTGAGATAGTTGACTGTGATATAGAATTGATGGGATTTTCTTCATGATAGTCATTGTGTGGATACAAAAGTCAGGCAGGTTGAATACTATTTCATTTGATAGTGAGATGGAATTTGGTTATATTAAATGGACATAATGGGACCAATGATTGGGGGGATTCTATGTATTTGGAATGGTGTAATATTGAAGACTGAATATAGAAAACCAACAGGGTCAAATTTTTGCTCATCCATGAAGAACACTTGGAAGCCTTTGTTGGACTGACACAGGGTTGTTGCAAAAATGATAGGAATTGTTAAGTCATTTAACAATTGTGTTGTGTGGGTGTTAAGCCAGTTTGGTGTAGTGGTTAAGTGTGTAGACTCTTCTCTGGGAGAACCAGGTTTGATTCCCCACTCCTTCACTTGCACCTGTTGGAATGGTCCTGGGTCAGCCATATTTCTTGCAGAGCTTGTCGTTGAAAGGGCAGCTGCTGCGAGAGCCCTCTCAGCCCCACGCAATTCACAGGGTATCTGTTGTGGGGGGAGAAGATATAGGAGATTGTAAGCCACTCTGAGTCTCTGGTTCAGAGAGAAGGGTGGGGTATAAATCTGCAATTCTTCTTTATACACTAAGTGTCATTCTTTATACTACAGCTGCATGAAGTGATAGCTTGGCAGTCCATTCCTCATTGTATTTTCCATATTCCTAGGTAGGAGTTTGTAGAAGATGGAGAGAAGTAGATAGCTAAATCTTAGCTACTTTCCTTTGAAACCTCTCCTCTAGCTCCTCACTAGCTGTATGCCTGTGTTCATTTTGATTTGCAACCTTGCAGGACATATCAATAGACAAATGCCACTTGGATGACTTCTGTAGCTGCCAGGTAACCTGTAGTGTGACTTCGAAAAGTGCTATAGAACTGCATAATGAAAACAATAACATCCTTCAAGACAAGTGGCTGCTAAACACCAATGAAATTGATGGAACTAACATATCTCAATTGTTTTCCAATTAAATTGGAGAAAATATTAAATAGTCATCTATAGGACAATAAAGATTGAGGTTTTTTGCTCCCAACTAATAGGGTTTTTTAAAACAAAACAAAACCAAAAAACCACACTGGCATTTGCTGAGAAGGGAGAATGAAAAATGACAGTATGTATTGCCACCAAACTGTGTATATGTATGGAGGGATCTTTTAAGAGAGATATAAAGACAAGGTAATAATTCCAGCTGCCAAAACTATGAAATGTTTCCATGTCTGTGTAGGCATTGAAGTTGAAGTCAGTGTAGAAAGTAAAAGACAGTGTTCTGTCTTGTGATATATGTTTGTATCTATGTTGTACTCTTGTGGATAATGCATAAAATGTGATGGCTGGCTTAACACCCACACAACAAAATCCCACTTATGTGGACTTTTCGAGGTTTCTTGAAAAAGTTCTTTATTTTTTAATGAGAAGGGAATCCCATATTTAATTTGCTCATATCTGCAGATCAATAACCCAATATTCTTTCTGACACTGAGTAAGACAGTCTTTGTTTGCCTCCCACACTCTCAGCCCTCACTTACATGCACTGCAATAAAACTGAGAAGTTTAGAGCATAAGGGGGAGAAATGTCAATCATGAATGCATGAAAGGCATTATTAAATAGCTCTAATGTACAGAACTTGTGGTAATAGATGAAATGGGACTGTTAGGCTGTCTCCCCCCTTTTTAAAATACTTGTTTTTCTCTCTCTGAAAGACAATAAACTACCCACTCCCCATGTATTTTCATTTTATTTTATATCATGTAATTCTGAATGTCAAGGTTTAAGCATAAGCCACCAAAATGTATATTTGATGTAGTTTTAACTCTCAAAGTCTACTTGTGCAGAAGAAATGTTTTCACAAATATTTTCCTACAATAAGGCATCTTGTATCTAGGATATACTATCCAAGTCAGAGAATTAGGGGCTATAACAACCATCCTGAGTCTGCTTCAGCAGGGAGGGTGGGGTATAAAGTAAATAAATAGTTCTAATCTTCATCCTGAAGATGAATGAACCAGCATAGATAAATGAACATCATAGCTATCCTCTGAAACTATCTTCATGGAAAACAATAAAACAAAGGCTTTTGTGTAGTACAGCAAACACCAAACACCAAATTCCATTTATTATTTATTATTTATTTATTACTTTCCATTTATATCCCGCCCTCTCCGGAAGCGGACTCAGGGCGGCTCACAACATCATAAAATACAATCAATCCATAAAACATATAAAACCATAATTTACATGTATCAACTTTAAAACCATTCTATGGCGCTATTTGGTTGAAGGTCTAGGCTTCCCAATACCCAGGTCCCAGTAGGGGATCCCTCATTTTTACAGACTTCCCCCCCACCCCCAGCCAGCTGGCCAGTGGGCGTAGCTCCGCCCCCCACAGTCACCATGTACCTTTAGAGCTCCAGCAGGTTTAGAAACCTGCAAACAGGTCCGTTTTTAAAATGTGTGCCTTTAAAGCTGAGCAGGAAACAGGAAGCGCTTCATGGGAAAGGGTCAGTAACAGTTTTCTCAGACTTCCGGGGGAGGAAAATGTCGAGCTGAGCTGTCTCTCTTAACTGGAGCAGGCTGGAACTTCTGTTCGGGGTAGTGGAAGGCAAATTAATGCCTACTGCCTACTTTTCTCAGTTAGAGAATAGTCCAAGACATGCACGGAAAACTTTGAAGAGATTTACCTTGGCTTAAAGGGAGCCCTGAAGGGGGTCTTCTTTGAGGCTTTGAGGGGTCACAGAAAGTTGCATGGTCATCGTCTGCAGAAGTGCCCAGAGTCATTTATTTGACATAAGCTCATCAGGATCCTAACCTTCTTGGACATTGCTAAACATTTAAAGCTTTGAAAGACCAGTGGAAACTTGGATAATTGGAAGAAAAGGTACAGAAGTTTTTTGTTTTTGTTTTTTCATTCCGAAGCTAGTTATAGCTTAAAGGGACAAAAATAAAAGGTGGGAAAAGGAAATATAGAAAGCTTGGAAGAAGAGGGAAGGAAGAGGCGAAATTTGGATTTTATAAATACAAAGGACAGTGTTAAAACTGCTAAAAAGTGAAAAGGAATTTATTGTTTTGTCTACCTGTAGTTTGGAAGTAAAAGCAACATCGTCGCACTGGAACAGACCTGCAGCACATCCGAGCAAGACAGGAAGTATGTCAAGTATCGTGAGATCTCCATGTGAGTTGGTGGCAACAATAACAGGAAGCAGTAAGAAAAAAAACCTACTCTAGCAATATATACCATAGAGAAACATCGGCGGCCATTGCTGGGAGGCTAAACTAAAAATACTGTTTTTAAAAGAATTCAGGACATTAAAAATTGTCGGAATCAACTGAAAAGGGGGTAAGAAGATAAGTACTATTGCTCATATATTTGGTGGGCTCCTAGGAAATTTTAAAAGGAAAGAGAAATTTGAAGAAGTAGTAAAAAGTCGCGGCCACCATTTTGGAAATTTTAAAGACTTTTAAAGTAAATATCTGGACTTTGGGGGCTCAGAGGACAGCGAAATTAGGCTTGCCATAAAGGGCAAGTCCTAATCTTTTGAATCTGATTGTTAGATTGAAAATTGGTGAGGTCAAAAGTTTCATCATTTTTTGAAGGTTTTAAAATTTTTAAAAATTCATATCTTGGCCTAGGAAGCTCAGAGGAAGATGAAATAAAGCTTATCATAAAAAGCAAGCCCAAATCTTTTGAACCTGACAGTTAAATTTCAAATGTGTGAGTTAAAATTTTTTGGTATTTTTATTTTTCCCCCTCTCTCTAAATGTCTAAAGCCAAGCAGACCCGACAAAGGGCTCTTTCATTAGAGAAAATGCAGGAACAAGTGGATGCCATGGAAGCCAGAATAATGAAAGGAGTTAGAAAGATAATAGATAAATCAAAAGAAGAAATTATTGCAGAGATTAAAAAAGACATGGAAGATCTCAAAAAGGAAACTGGGGAAACAGCTAAGAAAGTGCAGGAGGTAGAAGGAAAAATGAAAGTGTATGATACTACCTTGTTGAAAATTCAAGAAAAAGTAACAATTCATGACTGCAAATTGATGGAAACTCAGATACGTCTGAGAGGAGTACCTGAAGTAGAGGATGGTGATTTGAAAGGATATATAATAAAAATAATTGCAGAATTCTTAGAAGAAGATCCTGATGAGACCAAAAATATGTATGACTATATGTACAGAGTGAACTCACTCTTTGCCAAGAAAAACAACTTACCAAGAGATGTTGTTATAAGATATATGACAAAGGAAATGGTGGGAAGGATCATGAATAAAAATTTTGAAAAGACATTGATAGTGGGAGGCAGCAAAGTGAGAATCATGAAGGAGTTGCCAAGGCAAGTGATAAATGATAGGAGAACATATAAAAAGCTGACAGAAAAATTGAGAGACAATGGCACGAGGTTTAGATGGATAATACCTGAAGGCTTGAGCTTTGAACTCCAGGGAAAGAGTCAAAATTACCAATGCGCAGGAGTTGCGTAGATTTTTTGAAGAAAATAAAGAGTTTGCACCATGATGGATTACAAATTATTGTCTTGGAATGTTAATGGACTAAATTCACCACAAAAAAGAAGGCAACATTTCATTGGATTAAAAAGCAAAATTGTAATATAATTTGTTTGCAAGAAGTACACATTAAACAAAAGAATTACAAATTTTTATGGAACAAACAATTGGGAGCAGAATTCTTTTCCCTAGCTGAACAGAAGAAAAGGGGAGTGGTTTTATATATTAAACAAAAATTGGAGCCAAAATTAGTATTTAAAGACAAGGATGGAAGATTTGTAGCAGTGGAGATAGCATTAAATGGGGAAAAAATGTTGTTATTAGGACTATATGCGCCTAATGGTGCAAACAATGCTTTTTTAAAAGACATTATAAAAAATTTTGATGAGTTGACTTATGATCAAGTATTGCTAATGGGAGACTTTAATGGAACAATTAAGAATTCATTGGATAGATCTGGAGGGGAAAAAAATGATGGGAAAGAAGGGAAACTGCCAAAATCCTTCTTTTAATTGGCTAAACAAGAAAATTTAGAAGATATACGGAGAAAATTTAATCCTGAAGTGTGGGACTATACTTTTTTTTCAGCAAGACATAAAACTTTCTCTAGAATCGACATGCTGTGGGGAACTAAAGACTTAAGTTTTATAACAAGGAAGATAGAGATTTTACCTAAAATTGGGGCCGATCATAACCCAATAATGTGGATTACAAAATTGTCCAAGAAATTAAGAAGATGGAGATTGAATGAAGATTTGCTACAGAATAAAGAGACAGTGACATTCCTAGAAAAGGAAACTAAAGCTTTTTTCCAAGTGAATGATAGAGAAGATATTGATTTTCAAACGGTCTGGGATGCTTACAAAGCAGTAATGAGAGGAGTGTTGATTACTTTGAATAATAAAGACAAAAGAAGTAAAGAAAAACAGTTAGTGGACATTCAAAATGAAATAAAGAAAAAGGAAGAGGAGCTGAGAAAAAGACCAGGGAAAAAGAAAATTTTAAGGGAAATTACAATATTACAGACCCAATTGAGACATTTGTTGAACAAAGAGGTGGAATGGAATTTGAAAAGACTTCAGCAGAAATCCTTTGAGGGAGCAAATAAGCCGGGGAAATATTTGGCTTGGCAATTGAAGAAAAAAAGAGAAAATAGAATTATTAATAGAATTGTGGTAGATGGAAGAGAGGTGGTTACCCAAGAGGGAATTTTTTAAGTACTATGCCAAACTGTTTAAAGGTGTTAAAATAAAGAAAGAGAAGATGGATGAATATTTACAAAAGTTAAAATAGAACCTCTAACTGAAAATATGAGAAAAGTTTTGAATGATCCAGTAGAAAAGATAGAAATTGAAGCAGCAATCAACGCAATGAAAAATGGAAAAGCTCCTGGGCCAGATGGATATACAGCTGTAGCAGGAAAACAATCATATGTTACCAATTTCAGTCGGATCAATAACAGAGGCAGCGTGAGGCGTAGTCAGGAAAACAGCTTTCTTTTATTTAACATGCACATGGGCCCTGTACACGGGCTTCAGACCCGAGAGTCTGAGCGAAGACCACAGAGGCACGCAGGCCTTATATACCATTTGCACAATCATTTCCCGTTTGAGCTGAAGGAGCTGAAAGTGGAGCTGAAGGTGTGCTGAAAAAGAGCTGAAGGTGCTGTAAGCTAGAGCTGAAGGTGTTGTAAGCTATGCTTAACCGTCTACCAGTTTCCTTTAGTGCAGTACTAGTCTCTCATGGACTACGGGTTTCCTAGGCAACTTTAACCACAAACCCTTTTTGCCCTAACCACAAACCGTTGGTGGCTCTGTCTGACTTCCTTTGGTATACGACAGACTTCCACTGATGCCTCCTTGACCACTCATTTGCATCAGTGCTGTTTTGCGCCTGCTCTTCTAGCTTCGTTTAAAGCAAGCTGAATCTTTACTATAGCAAGCCTTCTTTATGAGCCTATAGCCTTGCAATATGATCTACTAGCTAGGCAAGCCCAGACATGCCCAAGTAGGCCTATTTCTATTGATCCTTGTATCCTAAAACATTCCTTTTCCCATAGATCCAGATACTCTCCAATATTTCCTTCTTGGCCTGCTGCCACACAGCTAAATATTTTAAAACTCTTAAAGATGAATTAATACCAAAATTGCAGAAGCTGATGAATATAATAAGAATAAAAGGGAATGTACCAAATACTTTGAAAGAAGCTGTTATTTTCTTGATACCTAAAGAAGATAGAGATGCCACGAATGTAAAGAACTACAGACCAATTTTGTTACTAAATAATGACTATAAAATATTTTCAAGAATCTTGGCAGAACGGATTAAACAACATTTGATAAATTTTGTAAAGGAAGATCAAGCAGGGTTTCTTCCCAAAAGACAAATAAGAGACAATATTAGGACTGTTGTAAATATTGTAGAATATTATGAAAGACATCCAGAAAAAGAAGTAGCATTATTCTTTGCAGATGCAGAGAAAGCATTTGACAATTTAAGCTAGGACTTTATGTTTGAGGTAATGGAAAAGATGGAGTTGGGAGAAAGCTTTATAAGAATGATACAAGCAGTATACTCTGAACAAAGGGCAAGGTTGTGTGTCAATGCAAACCTTACAGAAGAAATGAAAATTAGTAAAGGTACCAGACAAGGTTGTCTGCTTTCACCATTGTTGTTTATAATGACTCGTGAAATTTTATTGATGCAGATTCAAGAAGAAAAAGATATAGAAGGTTTACGAATAAAAGGATGTACTTATAATTATAGAGCATTTGCTGATGATATAATGTTTATAAATGAAAACCACATACAAGTAACACCTTTGTTGTTAATGAAAATGCAAGAATATGGGAAGTTGGCGGGACTTTTTATAAATAGAGAAAAATAAAAAAAATGTGTAAGAATATGCAGCTGAATAGACAACAAGAATTACAAAGATTAATGGGCTGTGAAGTTACTTCTAAGGTAAAGTACCTAGGGGTGGAGATAACAATGAAAAACATTGATCTGTTTAAAAATAATTATGAGAAGTTATGGCATAGAATGGATGAAGATATGTTAAAATGGAAGCTTAATTTGTCATTGCTGGGTAGAATAGCTGCAATAAAAATGAATATTCTACCAAGGATAATGTATTTGTTTCAAACTATTCCTATTGTGCAGGATGCCAAACAATTTGATAAATGGCGTAGGAAAATTTCAGAATTTGTGTGGGCTGGGAAGAAGCCAAGGATTAAAATGAAAATTCTTTCAGATGCAAAAGAGAGAGGCGGATTTCAACTACCAGATTTAAAATTATATCATGAAGCAGTTTGTTTAGTATGGATGAAAGAATGGATAACACTGTTAAAGAAAAAACTTTTCGTGTTGGAAGGCCACGGAAATAAATTTGGCTGGCACGCATATTTGTATTATGGAAAAAAGAAGATGGACGGTCTTTTCTCTCACCATTATGTAAGGAGCAATTTATTAAATACATGGATAAAATATAAGAAATATGGAGATGAGAGAACACCTTTATGGCTTCCGCCCAGGCCATGGGACGGAGACAGTCTTGGTCGCCCTCATGGATGACCTCCGACGACAACTGGATCGAGGCGGCTCGGCAGTATTGCTGCTGCTAGACCTGTCGGCTGCGTTCGATACGGTCGACCATCGGCTGCTGACCCGCCGCCTCGCCGCCACAGGAATTCGGGGGCTAGCCCTACAATGGCTCTCCTCCTTCCTGGAAGGTCGGGGACAAAGGGTGGCAATTGGGGGGGAGCTGTCCCAGAGACACCCACTTCATTGTGGGGTGCCTCAGGGAGCAGTTCTCTCCCCCATGATGTTTAACATCTTTATGCGCCCCCTTGCCCAGATTGTACGGAGGTATGGGCTGGGTTGCCATCAGTATGCACCCAGCTCTATCTATTGATGGACGGCCGGGCTGGCAATGTCCCAATAAACCTGGACCGGGCGTTGCAAGCCGTGGCTGACTGGCTCAGGCTGAGCGGGCTGAAGTTGAATCCAGCGAAGACTGAGGTCCTTCGCGTGGGCCGCGGCGGACTGGGAGGGGAGATTACGCTGCCGGCTTTTGACGGTGCGCCACTGATACCAGTGCGCAAAGTCAAGAGCCTGGGAGTGCTACTGGAATCCTCCTTGTCAATGGAGGCCCAGATAGCTGCCACTGCTAGATCCGCCTTCTTTCACCTCAAGAGGGCGAGGCAGTTGGCTCCCTTCTTGGAGCGCAGCGACCTAGCAACTGTGATCCACGCAACGGTCACCTCGAGACTAGACTACTGCAATGCCCTCTACATGGGGCTGCCCTTATACCGAACACGGAAACTTCAGGTATTCCAGAACGCGGCAGCCAGGCTGCTATTGGGACTACCACGGTGGGAACATGTGCGGCCTGGGCTGCGGGATCTGCATTGGCTGCCGGTTGTGTACCGTGTTCGCTATAAAGTGCTGGTCATTACCTTTAAAGCTCTATATGGCCGAGGACCTGCCTACCTAAGGGACCGCCTCTCCCCATATGTTCCCCAGAGAGCACTGAGATCTAGCTCGCAAAATCTCCTAATAATCCCTGGGCCAAGAGAGGCTCGATTAAAGGCAACCAGGGAGCAAGCCTTCTCCGCAATGGCCCCTCGATGGTGGAATCATCTACCAGAGATGGTGCGAGCCCTGCGGGACTTGAATCAATTCCGCAGGGCTTCTAAAACATTTCTTTTTCAGCTGGCTTTCGAAACAGAACCTGGCTAAACTGATGAAATTGATGTGTAGCCATCCAGCCATCTTGTGGATATTATGACCCATAGTAATGTAGCACCTTTTATCTATTTTAACTAACTTATTTATTATGTTATTGATTTAAAATTGCTCATGCTTGTAAGCCGCCCTGAGCCCGCCTTTGGCGGGGGAGGGCGGGATATAAGAATAAATTTATTATTATTATTATTATTATTATTATTATTATTATTATTATTATTATTATTATTATTATTATTATTGTGCCAGCTGAAGTGATAAAGATAACGGATAAGATAGGCGAAGAAAAGTGGCTGTCATATAATCAATTATTAAAAATACAAAGTGGGAAAATAGAACTGACAACTGCTGAAGAACTGAATCATAAATATGATTGGTTTCAAATGCAACAAATAAAAAGTTTGGTGGAGAATGACATCAAAACTGAAGGAATAAGGAAAGAACAAACAGAAATGGAAAAAGTTCTGCTTGGAGATAATGAGAAATTAATTTCAAATGTATACAAATTACTCTTACAATGGTCTACAGAGGATGAAGTAGCGAAATCTCAAATGATAAAATGGGCAATTAATGTAAATAAAGAAATAAAGATGGAATCTTGGGAATATTTGTGGAAGAACTCTATAAAACTCGCAACATGTCAAAGCATTAAAGAAAACTGTTTTAAGATGATGTATAGATGGTATATGACTCCTAAGAAATTAGCAAAGATGAATAACAAGATGCCAGACAGGTGTTGGAAATGTAAAAAGCATGAATGTTATAATAATAATAATACTTTTTATTTGTATCCCGCCCTCCCTGCCAGGGCAGGCTCAGGGCGGCTCACAACATACGAATGTAATATACAATAAAACCATACATAGTAATTACAATTACAATTATAAAATCATCATTAAAACATTGTGGTGCTATAACTTAGGTCTTTAATAAAATTCAGTGGCTAAAACATGTCCAGCGAGACTTTCTTGGCTCGGTGTTAGGTGAAGGCTATTTTGAAGAGGTAGGTCTTACAGGCCCTGTGGAATTGGTCTAAACATCGCAAGGCCCGTACCTCCTTCGGGAGTTGATTCCACAGCAGTGGAGCTGCAATGGAGAAGGCCCGATCCCGGGTGGTCTTCAATCTGGCCTCTCTTGGCCCAGGAATATTCAGCTGGTTTTTTCCAGCTGACCTCAGCGCTCTATGGGGTTCATATGGGGAGAGACAGTCCTTCAAGAAGGCAGGTCCTTGGCCATATAGGGCTTTAAAGGTGATAACCAGCACTTTGTAATGGACTCGGTACACCACTGGCAGCCAGTGCAGTCCACGCAGCCCCGGCTGTATGTGCTCCCACCTTAGGAGTCCCAATAGCAGCACCAGCTGCAGCCGCCGAGTTTGGCACAAGGGCAGCCCCATGTAGAGGGTGTTACAGTAGTCCAGTCTCGAGGTGACCATAGCGTGGATCACCGTTGCTAGGTCCCGGCGCTCCAGGAAGGGGGCCAACTGCTTTGCCCGTCGAAGGTGAAAGAACGCGGACTTGGCAGTGGCCACTATCTGTGCCTCCATTGATAATGAAGGCTCCAAAAGAACCCCCAAGCTCTCGACCCTATGGGCCACTTTCAGCAGCACACTGTCAAAAACCGTAAGGGGGATTTCCCTTCCCGGGGCACCGCGGCCCAAGCAAAGGACCTCTGTCTTCGTTGGATTCAACTTCAGCCCACTCAGCCTGAGCCAACCTGCCACTGCCTGCAATGCTAGGTCCAGGTTTTCTGTGACGCAGTCAGGTCGGCCGTCCATTAGTAGATAGAGCTGGGTGTCATCTGCGTATTGGTGGCACCCAAGCCCAAACCGCCGAGCAATCTGGGCAAGGGGGCGCATGTAGATGTTAAATAACATCGGAGAGAGAACTGCACCTCGTGGCACCCCGCACACTAGTGGGTGCCTCCGGGACAGCTCTCCCCCAATTGCCACTCTTTGTCCCCATCCATCAAGGAAGGAGGAAAGCCACTGTAAGGCCGACCCCCTAATCCCTGCGTTGGCGAGCCATATGTGGTGGACTTGTGAAAGAGCTAAAATGTTTTGGAAGATGATTCAGCAAGAGATTTCTAATATCTTGGGATATGAGTTTAATAAAGTTGCAGAGACTTTTCTGTTGGGACTACATATGGAAAAATTTCCAAAAGAAGATAGAACTTTAATTTGGTATTTGCTCTCAGCTGCTAGGACATTGTATGCACAGTTGTGGAAGCAAGAAAAAATACCAGAGAAATGGGACTGGATTATAAAAGTTATGTCATGGAGTGAAATGGACAAATTAACAAGAATATTAAGAGACTATGATTTAGAACTTTTTAAGTTGGAGTGGAAGAAGTTCAGAAGATACGTAGAAAAAGAGTGGAAAATAAAGAGACATTGGACAATCTTTGATAATGATTATGTTTTTAAAACAAGAGTATAACTTTTGGTTTTTTAATAGTTAAGGGTACCTTTAATATTTGTTTTTTTTAAGTAAATAACACTGGCGGGGATCAAGTAACGGGGGGAGGGGTGGGGGAAAAGTAAGATATGGGGTAGATAAATTTTTCCTTTTTTAAGTTGTAAGATATAGATATAACTTTGCTACCATATGTTACTAATAAAATTGTTTATAACAGGAGTAACAGTTTTCTCAGAGCAAAGTCCCTCCCTTTGTTTTGCTTTCATTTTCAGAGCAAGTAAAGTTGTGCAGGAACCAGACCCGGTAAGTGTTTGTGTGTGAGAGAGAGGGAGGGGGCAGGGGTTTACCTGGTTTGGAGGCCATCCCTCTGCAGGTATCGGGGGCTCTGGGGGGGCTGTTTTTTGAGGTAGAGGCACCAAATTTTCAGCATAGCATCTAGTGCCTCTCCCCAAAATACCCCCCAAGCTTTGAAACGATTGAACCAGGGGGTCCAATTTTATAAGCCTTAAAACAAGGTACCCCTATCCTTCATTATTTCCTATGGAAGGAAGGCATTTAAAAAGGTGTGCTGTCTCTTTAAATGTGATGGCCAGAACTCCCTTGGAGTTCAGTTATGCTTGTCACAGCCTTGTTCCTGGCTCCACCCCCAAAGTCCCCAGATATTTCTTGAATTGGACTTGGCAACCCTACTCTTTATTAACAGTAACTGTAGGGCAGGTAACTTGGCTATTGGAATAGGGAATAACAATCTAACTAAGGTGTTTCTAGAGCTCTAGGTCAGGGCTTTCCTAGCATGGTTCTGCAGATTCTTAGGCCCTGCACTTCTGTGGGCTGCTAGCAGGAAAACTGAGAAGAGAAGCAATGAGTCCCTCATAATCTCCTGTTGCTCTGAGGGCTACTGGGATAGCCTCTTAAAGAGGCAGTATACAACACACACACACATCCTGGAAAATATTCAGTCATCCAGGCTTGATGTTTTTGCTGCTGCTGTGGTCTTCTCTTTGGCTTGATTCAACTGCACTCTCACTTGAGGAAGCCTTTTCCACAAGTAACTCAGTAATAAGATGGCTCAAGACATTTTTGCTTGTAAGAATTACATATGATGAGACATTGTCCAGCATAAGCTTTTGTATGGAGCTTGTATCCTTAAGGATATTATGGAAATAACACTTTAGTCCTGTACCTGAAGAAAAGTGGAATCGAAACAGGAATTGAAACACCGGCTGTCCTGTTGTACATATATATTTTCATGGGATTAATGGAGATGCAAAATCACTACATGGATTGGAAAGATTGATACCTTCAGGAAAACTATGGACTTTATGGAAATACTGTGAATGAAACTGGACTGAGTATTCTTTATGTGAACAGTAATTCTATAGTTTGCCTGTTCTTGATATAATAAATATTGTACATATTTTAGTGATTTTGGTCACAGTTACCTCTGGGTTAGTAGCGTTAGTTTCCTGTGTGACCTCTCCCATTGTATAGTATTCTCCAGCTCCAGGCAGGGAAAAGAACAGATAGCTCCCCACGCACTCAGTTCACAGGGTGGCAGTGGTAGGTCTTCTTCCTACCCAGCTGAGGTATGGTGTCTCAGGGTGCACCTGGGCTAATGCACACCTGGGCCAATGTCTACCACTTGCAGCAGCTCAACTAGTAGTGCGTTCAGGTCAGTGTACCCACCCTTGCATTGGCAGTTCAGGTCCCTGCCCACCCAGCCTGGTGGCTGTGTGCACGCCTGACCTAACCTACTTCCTCCTCTCTGGGTGGGGAGCATCAGGACTTGGGAGAGCCTCAAGAAAAAGTGCTGGTATTCAGTGCTGTTAAGTACACCACACAAAAGCCCTGCCCTTAGAGGTGGTGGCAATAATTAAGGCAAACACCATTGGAGTTTGAATTCTATTTTATTGTTTTTTAAAATTAACTAACATTTAATGTTGTTTGCCTTTTACCTGATGTACATCACTCAGAGCCTGGCCTTGGCTGGGATGGGGTGATTAATCAAATTGAAATAATAATAATACATTATTAATAAAACTCAGTTGAATAAAAATCTGGAATCTTCATTTCAAAGATAGAATATGCTAATGTGTTATCTGGCACAATATTTCACAGTAGAGTTACTTAAAACTTATTTATGAATCAGACAATATGGCATTAATTAAAAAAAAAAACACCACAAGCCACATCCTACAAAAATGTGGGAGTTGATAATGAGGCATTTGTAAATAGTTAACAGAGCATGATAGATTAAATACCTAATTCATAACAAGGTTTAAACACAATATTCCAACCCAATAATGTTGATTACATGCAAAAAGAGATTTGTCCTAGTCCTATTGGGAATGTAAGGCCAATGCTAGTTAGTAGGGATTACTCTGTCTGCAATTAATCTGAAGCAGGCTCACAGACTTCTGCTGCACCCATGGATTCTTGTATTGGGCTGGTTTGTGTTCAGTCATCATACTGGAATGATCCCACTTCTGTTCTCTGGAGTGACAGCACCCCTAGACCAGAGAATATACTGCGCTGCTTATTGTGAAAAAGTGACTTCAACCCTAGAATCCATCTTGGTATTGTATTAATCGGGGCTGAAGTCTACACATTCTCCAAATGCTTCAATGCTGATAATAACTGGAAAAAGAGATAACTATAGGAAATGAGTCAACTCCCAAGCACAGAGTACTCCAGCTCTTAGTTAGATAAATGACTGACTGAAGTACGAACAAGCGGTTTACCATCTTACACATTGTTGGAATGTTTCCCCTAAAGGGGATAAAGACTAGGGCAGTCTAAAGGTGGGATAGTAATTTTTTTTCTCCTCTTGGCAGGAAGAGCAGGTCTGACTCTGATCCTAAAGATGGATGGACTCTCAAAGGGAAGGTTATAAATTCTCAGGATACAATAAAGAAACTCTCTCTCTCCCTCTCTCTCCCTCTTTCTCCCTCCCTCTCTCCCTGTCTCTCTGTCTTGCTTTGCACCAGGGAGGGTCAAAGCCATGAAATCTCCATCTTGACTATGTATCAGGGGACAATGAGAGAAGTCCTGTCACTAAGAATTAAGGTAAAGAAGGACTTTTAAATGCTGCAGTTTTAAGATATAATAGCCTATCCTAACAAACATTAAGACAGGGGTCTCAAAATCATTTGTTATGAGGGCCAGATCCGACATAAATGAGACCTTCTTGGGCCCGGCCATGTCAGGTTAGGCCGAGCCATGCTGGGCTGGGCCATGTGTGTACTTATTTAAGATTAGGTAGCAGAGATATACATTTTATAAAGAACACAGACAAATCCAAATATATATTTTTAAAACATGCTTAAAACGTTAGCACTCATTGGTTTTAAATATGCTTTCTTTGTATTTCTCCCACATTCCAAAAATTATTAGCATGGAAGGCAAAACAGCGAGCAGCTGACAGAAGCATTAAGGGTATTAAAGATCCTAAAGGCATTTTGCACACATCCTCTAAATCAATTCTGAATGTTTTTAGCCATTTTTACTCTCATCTATACCAATCAAATTGCCCCCCAACGGAATCAATTACTAACTTCTTAACTTCTATTCACTCACTCCCTTCTTTGTCAGATTCTCACAAAACTTACCTGGATTGCCCTATAGGTGAACTTGAATTAACTGAAGCAATTAAATCTTTAAATTCTAACAAGTCTCCTGACCCTGATGGATTTACCTCTGAATTTTATAAAGCACATAGCACTTTACTAACCCCATATTTGCAAAATCTTTTTAACTATTGTGACGGAACCGGCCCGATTCTGCCTTCAGACCCGGTCCCGTCAACTCCCTATTGAGTCGCCAACTCCTGGAGGGAGTTCTTCTCCTCCTGCCACTTGGGCTCGCTGCCACCACCTGCTCAGTCTAGGGGTTCAGATTGAGAGGAACAGGACTCCCAATCCCCCTCTCCAGCTATGAGGCCAGGCCTCAAGGCCCTCTGCCACCCAGTACTTGGCTATCACAGAGACCACAGCATTTCTTCGGGGAACCCCTGGAGGATTGGCACCTTATCCAACTGCATGCCTTCCCCCTTCCCCGGGGCCCCCTTCTTAAAGCAGCGTGGTCTAAGGCTGTTGGGGATCTATGTGGTACAGAGTTTGACTGCCAGCATTCAAAACAGTAAAAATATTTAATTAAAAGAGAAAAAGAAAAAAAAAGAAGAACAAAACAAAAACAGTTGCATGTAAAAGGTTAGCACAGCACAGCACCCGCACAGACAAAGAAAAGATGGTTATAAATGCATCCTACTGTCCCTGGTCTAAACTTGCCCTGCTTTGTGGATGACTTACTTGGTCTGACTGCCTGGGGGCCTCCTTTTCCTGAGTAGGCCTATCCCACAGTCAGGAGCCCCCATGCTCACAACCTCCTCCTTTGAGCGCCAGCTGAGGACTGCTTCTCTTCCTGCCTAACTCCCATACCAAGAACACAAGAACTTCCTGCTGCTCTAGGAGGCTTTCCCCCTAGAGTTGTTGGTTTGGCTCTGGAAGGGAGGGGGGAATGAAAGGAGGGCTAGGCCCCAAAGCCTGCTTAGCAGTTTCATGTTCCCTCCCAACTAAGATGGCTATATTTTGGATACTGGTAACATACCTCACTCTTGGACCACAGCAAAAATAATCGTTCTGCGCAAAAAAGGCAGATGCACCTTAGACTATAGGTCGTACCGACCGATCTCCCTTTTGAACACAGACTACAAGCTTTTTACTAGCATCCTGACTCTGAGGCTGAATCAGTTGATAAATGAATATGTAACTCCTGACCAAACAGGTTTTATCCCAGGCCAGGATTTGAGTGACAACATTCAAAAGACCCTTAACATTATACATCACTGCAGATCCAAAACAATCCAGAAAATATGCGCCCTTTCAATTGATATAGAAAAGGCATTCGACTCTGTGGAGCCACTCTATTTACGCTCATTACTTAGTAAAATGAATTTTGGAGCTAAATTCTGCAAACTCATAGATTCTTTCTACCTTTCACCTACGGCAATTCTTCGAATTAATGATAATAATTCTTCCTGCTTTACTTTATCTCGAGGCACACGTCAGGGGTGCCCTCTTTCCCCCCTCCTTTTTGCTCTTGCAATTGAGCCGCTAGCCATCAAATTTAGAGAAGATGCTCAAATTACTGGTATAGATATGATGACTACTAAGCCCAAAATAAGCCTGTTTGCAGATGATATTACTTTATATCTCACTAATCTCTTATCTTCACTGACAGCAGTCCATTCTCACTTAAATGATTTTGCTGTAGCCTCGGGTTTCAAAATTAACTTTGATAAATCCCTGTTATACCCAATTAATTTGACCCAGGAGGCCATATCATTCATCATATGTATATATATGGGTCCAAAGATATAGGCATCTATATCCCTTTGGAATTTGAAGACTTCGCTAAAATGAATCAAGCTGAAATCACCAAGGCCATGAACAACTTGTTATTTCAAGGGAATTCCAAATTCTTTACTCTCTTGGAATGAATATATTTGGTCAAATCACTAATACTCCCCAAGATTGTTTTTTACTTACAAGCTGCCCCTCTCTGTATTCCAACCTCATTGCTTCATAAATGGCAATCCCATATAAATAAATGTATCTGGCAACACCGAAAACCAAGGTCTAAGTTCTCTTCCATCAGATGCCTAGTCTCAGAAGGTGATCTAGCTGTCCCAGATATTATGATGTACCATGATGCAATTATCTTGCCCAACCTAATGAAATATTATAAATCAACATATCAAGCTGAGTGGAAAAAAATAGAAGACCAATATCTTACAGCTCCTTCCTTCCAAGAGGAACTTTGGAGAATTACTAAAAGCTTCAAGCCAATGTTATACAAAAATCCTTTCTTACTCTCTATGCTCCAAATTTGGCATAGGCACCATAAAACTTTAGCTCCCTCCACGTCACCCCTTACCACTTTTGTTGGTCAGCCCTGGTTCTTGCCAGGACTGCATGCTACTTTCTTCTTAAAATGGAAACAATCAGCACTAACTCGATTTATTTATGTCCTTTTGAAGGGACTACTACAAGATAAATTGACTTTGGATTCAGCAACTGGGTCTCAACTCCCTTGGTTCAAATACTTGCAGTTCCAGCACCTTTTGAACTCATATACTTTTCAACCTCCCCTTCACTTGCATTTATGTGGTTTCGAGCAATTGTTATATAGCAAGTCAATCCCTATGAAAGGTTTAATCTCTAAAGTTTATAAGATTTTGTTATACTCTCTATGTGCAAAACCGCACTCTTACCAAAATGCATGGCATAAAGACATACAGAAAGAATTAGACAATGATCAATGGCAATCAATATGGGCACCTACTATATACAAAACTAGAGCTATGAACGTTCAGCTTCAGGCCCTTAAAGTTCTCTTCCGGTGGTACAAGACCCCAGTACAATTATCACACACTTCACCTTTAATCTCTCCATTATGCTTTAAAAACTGCGGACACAGAGACACATATTTCCACACCTGGTGGTCATGTCCTATTATCGAAAGTTTCTGGAAACAAATTTATCAAGAAATACACACTTTAACCAGTTACTCACCTCCCTTCACACCTGAATATGCTCTTTTAGTTCTTCACGACCCCACCTGTATTCCCAAGCCTGCATCAGAATTAATCTCGCTCATTTTGGTGGCGGCCAAATGTGCAATTGCTACAGTCTGGAAGCAACAATCTCCCCCATCTAGAAAAACCTGGTGGTTGAAGCTATGGGACTATTTTGTTTTAGATAAATTGACATGATCTAGACACCAATGCAACAACTTTTATAGAAAAATGGTGTCCTTTTATCATTAAAAATTTTCATATAGATGTAATTCCTGGAAACTTGTACTCTACTGTATACCTCTCTTGTCATTGCTACTTTAATGTGGAATGTTTTCTAATTATCTGCTACTTGCATTAACGTTTCATACTTTCTGTTTTGCTGGCTGTATAATTCAAGTCACATATGTAATTACCTTGATGAATCAATAAAGATTGTTTATACCTAAAAAACAAAATAAGACTGGAATTATATGGACTTTAAAACCCACTCCAGTCAGCATACCAACTTTAGCTTCCAGTCAGTCTTTGTGGGTAGCCCCACATATTTATTTATTTATTTAGATTTATATCCTGCCCTACCCCACCAAAGTGGACTCAAGGCGGCTCACAACACAAAATTCTAACAATAAAATCAAGAATTAAAATACATTAATAATTTACACAATAAAAAATAAACACAATTCGTCAGCGTACTATCCTATGGTCTTCCTTAAAATTCAGATATTCAGATGTCGGTCAGTTGTATGCCAACCAGAAGAAGGCCCTGTAGAACTGCCCAAGGTTCCACAGGGACCTCACCTCTTCCGGCAGCTGGTTCCACCAGCAAGGGGCTGTGATCAAAAAAGCCCTGTCCCTAGTTGACTTCAGACGGGCCTCCTTTGGCCCGGGGACTGTAAGGAGATTCTGAGAACCTGATCTCAGTACTCTCTGGGGAACATATGGGGAGACACGGTCCCTAAGGTAAGCAGGTCCTAGGGCTTTAAAGGTGATAACCAGCACCTTGTTCCGAACTCGGTATATTATCGGCAGCCAGTGCAGTCCCCGAAGCCCCGGCTGAATGTGCTCCCATCTGGGGAGTCCTAATAGCAACCAGGCGGCAGCGTTCTGCACTAGCTGCAACTTCCAGGTTCGGCACAGGGGCAGCCCCATGTAGAGGGCATTGCAGTAATACAACCTTGAGGTGACCATTGCATGGATCACTGTTGCCAGATCGTCGTTTTCCAGGAAAAGGGCCAACTGCCTTGCCTGCCTAAGATGAAAAAATGCAGACTTGGCAGTGGTTGCTATTTGGGCTTCCATGGTTAGGGCAGGCTCCAATAGTACCCCCAAGCTCCTGACCCTGTGTGCCGCTGTCAGGGGCACACCGTCAAAGGCTGGTAAGGGAATTTCCCCTCCCGGACCACGCCGACCCAAGCAAAGGACCTCTGTCTTCGCTGGATTTAATTTCAATCCACTCAGCCTGAGCCATCTAGCCACGGCTTGTAACGCCAGGTCCAGATTTTCTGGGACACAGCCAGGCCGGCTGTCCATGAGTAGATAGAGCTGGATGTCATCAGCGTACTGGCGGCAACCCAGCCCATACCTCCGGGCAATCTGGGCAAGGGGGTGCATGCAGATGTTGAACAACATCGGGGAGAGGACTGCTCCCTGAGGCACCCCACAATCAAGTGGGTGCCTCTGGGACAATTCACTCCCAATCACCACCCTTTGTCCCTGACCATTAAGGAAAGAGGAAAGCCATTGTAAGGCCAACCCCTGAATCCCCGCATCAGTGAGACGGCAGGTCAGCAACCGATGGTTGACCGTATCCAACGCTGCCGATAGGTCTAACAACATCAGTACTGCCGAGCCACCTCGATCCAGATGCCGCTGAAGGTCATCCACCAGAGCAACCAGCACTGTCTCCATCCCATGACCCGGATGAAAGCCTGACTGATGGGGATCGAGAACGGAAGCATCCTCCAGGAAACTCTGTAATTGCAGCACCACTGCCCTCTCAATAACATAGGATGCACTGTGGTAGTCTAATCTAGAATTTTTAGGGTATGCATTATGGTGGTAAGATTTTTTCTTGGCAGAATGTAGGAACTAAAGTTGCAAATATATAAATAATAATCCAATTAAGACAGTTTAAAACACACAGGTTACCAATGTGAAAGCATTCAGATTCAAAACAGTTAATAGTTGAAACACACAGGATCATAAAACTCACCACCAAATCAGCTGGAAAAATTCACCATCACCAAATGCTCTCTGGAAAAGGATTGCCATACATACTCCTAATTGAAGCAAGGTAACGCACCCTCCTTTGCCTGTTCTAGTAGATTGTTTCAAAGGACTGTACTGACCAAGGAAAGGGTCTATGATTTTGGTATGGTGTGGACAGTCCTAAGGGAGGAAATATTAAGGAGAAAGTTGTCTGAAGAGCACAAAATGGATTGGGTCAGGAAGCAATTTGGTAGCCAGGTGACCTCCCGCAGCAGCTTTGCTGCTGCATTTTGTATCAACTAGAACTTTAGAGATGTCTTCAAAAGTATCCCCATGCGGAGCACATTACAGTAGCCTGATATAGCGGTTACTGTACCATGGCTTAGCATAGCCAGGATATCAGAATATAGATAAGGGACCATCTTAAAAGCTAGATGTAATTGAAAGAAGTTATCTTACTTGAGGTTGCACCTTAACAACAGTAGCAACTTGCTTATCTATTAGCAAGGCTGGGTCCAGAAGTAGCCCCAAGCTGTAAATTTGGTCTATCATAGAAAGCTTAACCTCAAGTAAGATAACTAGTTTTGAGTCTAGCAGCACCTTAGAGATCAACAAGATTTATGGGATATGAGCTTTTGAGAGTCAAAGCTTTTTTCGTCAGACGTAAATAGGAAGTTCATCAGATTCCTACTTGTACCTGACAAAGGGAGTTTTGACTCTCGAAAATGCATACTTTGAAAAAACTTGTGTGTAAGATGCTATTGGGCTCAAATCTAGCTGTCCTATTGCAGACCATATGACTACCCCCTGAAATTATCCCCATATAAGATGTTGATACAGTTCCTTCTTTCTCAGAAAATTCCATTTGTGGATCAATTGAAATTATTTGTGACATTATTCATACAGCCAGGCCTTGAATTCAGCAGGAGCTCACAGGAGTGCAGCTCCTGAACCTTTCTGATGCCCCCCCTCTTCCTCCCCACTTACCTACCTTGTCCATTGAATAATAGGTGCAGCTGCAAAACAATCCCTGGATGAGCTCCACCACCTATTTTTCTACAAAACGGCCCCTGCATACAGCATTCCTGAAAAATTATTTATTTATTTATTTGATTTCTATCCCGCCCTCCCCACCAAGCATGATTATGGAGAATTTTAAATAACAGAAATTTGTGGATATAACTCAATTATGATTTTACAGTAAGCAATCATTTTATGTTTGGATTTAGTATAAGTATTTGTCTTTGTTGTAAAGAAAGTTTTATTGATATATTTTATTGATATGTTTCTTCCATTTTTTCCTTTTCTTTTTTTTCTGTTTTTCTTTGCTTTTTTTCTTCATTTGCTCCCCTCTCCCATCAGAATAAAGAGGCAGACACAAAAGTTGGGATTAACTAAGGACCATTTTATTCATTAGTTACAATGAATAAAGGGGATGAAATGGCAAGGGGATGAAATCGGGCCCTCTGACTATCCCCCATGCCCTAAACTGGGCAAGAACTACTGCCCCAGATGCATACCATGCCCTTTTGCTTGCCCCTGGCTGGCAAGACTAACCACAAGCTACCCTGCTAAGGGCCTGGCTACCCACAACCAGAGCCAAGCCTCTACTTAGGACCCTGCATCCACCAGGCAGTCCAAGGCTGCCCACAGCCCTTGCTGCAGGTATTCCAAAAAGATATAATTGCCCTTATCAGACCGGTGCACACCATCCCCTTGATATGGGTACTCCAATCCCAGGGTGCGACAGGAAACATCCCAACTCCCCATCCATGGCCTTACATAGCTCTCTATTTGCCTTTTTCCAAGTCCTGGCCATGCCTCCAGGGTCTGCCACTTCTTGACATGCTCTCTGATAGCAGACCAAATCATCAGTACCCCCAGCCACTTGCATTTGATGAACTCCAAATTGGCCATGGATTGAACTATGAGTGCCTTCCCCTTTACCAGGTCCACATCATTTCTGCCCAGTTGAGTAAGCAACACCTGTCCTTCCCTCAAACAACAGTAGGAAGAGCCCTGGCCATTGAAGGCCCTGCCATCCCAAACATTCCAAAGAGTCCACCTTGCTGAGCCCGAGCTGGGAGCCTATGTGGCACCTCCAGGCCCAATGAGCCACCCAGAAGACCATACTGTGGCTGCATATAAGTACTCTCTTCCTCTCCTCAGAGTAGGTTGTGCATGCAAAGAGAGAACAGGTAATATCTTCCATTCCCCTTTTTGCACCAAAGAGTGAATGTAGGACTAATAGCTCCATGACCTCCACTACCCCAGCTGTTGGATGTCTGTGTCAGAATACCACTGCTGTGGATGCAGCCCTGATCCTGAAAGAGTGTGTCCAGAAGCGGCCCTGGCCAAGCCTCAGTACACCTAGCACCCACTTTGTGACCATTCAAAATTGAAATTTGGTCAATGGGCTGGCATTGCCATGCACAAACAGGGTGTCCTCTCCAGTGCCCCATACAGACAGGTACTTGTAGAGTACCGCTACTGGGCATAGGTCACTATTGCTGCAGAGGCTGACAGCATTCTCAGCTCCCTTTTGGGCCTGATCTGTCTTAGATATTCACACCCTGATACACATGCCGTCCCCAATAAAGTAGATGTCCTGGACGTGCAATGCTCTGCCCAATAGATCTGCTCATGATCGAACTACCAACTTGTTCACCTGCGCACTCTGAAGAACGCCATAAGAGCTGTCACATGGAACAGCCGAGCTTCAGATGCTGAAGTGCACACCAATGGCCAGGTTGAGCACAGCCCCTTTAGAACCAGAGGAGATACGGGCTCCCTAGTGTCTGCTTGTACTCCTGTCAAGAGGGTCTCTTGCCATTGTTTATTATCTTGCTTGGTGCAATGTAGTAACCTTAGGCCTTGCTTTCACTCGAACCCCCGCCTTACTTGCTAGTACTATCTTTTTTATGTAGCACAAGTATCGTTCTGCCTAGTCTTTGGGTATCCAAGGTCATTGTCTGTTTCCCAGGAATTATGTCTGCACCTGCAAAGGGGGCATGGGACTGGAACTCTTGGGGGAGGACTGAACGGCTTAGCGCCTTTGGCTTTGAAATGTAATGGTCAACCTAAGGCATAAGAAGGGATGCGTTCCCACCATTGTCAGTTTCCTGCCCTGTGGTTTCAGTGTTTCAATAAACAACTCTTGTATTGTTAACTGGAAAGTCCAACTCCCACCTCCTGGGACCACCCCTTGAGCATCTTTCAAAAGTCAAAGTCACCCACTTTGACAGTCCCTTGGCCTGACTGGTAAAAGCCAACACTGTCAGGCTACCCCAGATCATATGCACTGTGTGCCTCTTAACTCTCATCTCAATGCAGTACTGCATCAAGTGAACCACCAGGATTGGCCAGACTCCATGTGGCCTAACCCTCTGCCTAAAGGATTAAAACTGCCTACCTGTTTGAGCAAACACCATCCTTGTACTGCCTCCAGTATGGGGAAGAATTAAAGAAAGGACAGGTCTCTACTAAGCCCCACACCTCCTAAGCTGTCGACCAGTCCTCCACATACCAATGTCCCTGAAAAGACACCCTAAAGCCCAGGGAGCTAGCTGCATCAGACATGACCTACAGCTCAGCCTCAATGCTCACCTCCTCCTGCCAAAATGACATTCCATCTGGTTTACTCTAAGAATTTGTCCCATACCACCAAGACTAACTGCATGCCCCTGGTGATGTGCACTCTGTGGTGCAAAGCTCATAGGCTAGCCATAGCATCACAGAGATGCTGTAAAAAGGCTCTGCCTGATGCTACTAATGTATAAGCAAAGTTCAAGTTACCCACCAGCTGCTGCAGCCCAGCCATGGTGACCTTAGTTCAGCCAACCAGGCCAGAGATCCACTCACACAGGTCTTGCACCTGCTCCCTGAAAGCCATGAGAGCTGTCCTTCCTTGTCCAGTTCCATTTTCAAGAAGGTAAGACCCATAGCAAGCTCCTCCATTTTCATCCCTGCCAATGGGACCCCCAATTCCTTGGCAAGCCTCTTGAATTCTTGCAGAAACCAAGCACATTGGTTCATGTCCCAGGGGCCCACAAATAGGTAATCATCAAAATAGTGGGCTGTGTCCATCACCCCTGTGCAGTCCACTTCAGGAATGTGCTGAAATGCTTGAAGGCAGCACAAGAAATCAAGCAACCCATGCAGCACTATGTCCATGTAAAATTGGCCATCAAATGAAAAGCCTAGCAACTCAAAATCAGTTGGATGCACTGGCAGAAAGCAGAAGCTTGGTTTAATTTTGTACTTTGCCAACTGAGTACCCCCCACCCCCAGCCACATTGGCATGCCATGTGCACCACCTAATTGAAGAATGTGTAGCACACTGAGTATAAGTATTCCAGTATTGCATCATTCACTGAGTCCCCTTTTGGGTAGGACTGGTGGTGAATGAGATGATACTTGCCTGGGGCCTTTTTGGCCACCACCCCAAGGGGAGACACCTGAAGGTTAGGTACAGGGGGTATCAGGAAGGAGCCAAGCACCCTCCCATCCTGGCACTCTTGGACTATTTTTGCCCATACAATAGATTCCATCCCCCTGAGTGAGTGCTAGTTGTCAACATTAAAGAGTTTTCAAACCCTCTGAAAGGGAATCCAAAAACCCAAAGCAAATCCCTCTATCAAATACTCCCAGACTACCTGACTGGGATAGCACTGCAACCAGCATGCCAGAACTAGTAGCCTAATTGGGCTGGTCCCCTTCTTCAGAAGGGGAGTTACCCCTTTCACCTTGCTCCCTCCCACCAACTGTGGGACCCTGTCCATGGCTTCCCCTTGAAGCAGCCAGAGCTGGCATAGGGGCCACCACACAAGGGACATCCATGCTTACACTTGCATGACTTGCGCCTACATGCAAGGTTGAACTGCCTGTTCCTGCTGAGGTGTAGGAACCAGAGCTCTGACCTTCCCTGACATATATTATAAACCTCAGCAGCCAGTTAGCCCATGACCAGTCCACCCTGCTACTCCTTAGCTGCTCTTTAGCTCTCTCCTCCAGATCCTCTTTATCCTTGATTTCCAATTTCCTGTAGAGGAGGATAAAGATATCCACATACTCCCCTTTAATTATCGTGTTCCATATAACCATGGACAGATGCACCCAAGTGGTGCAATGGAAACCCCAGAGGGCAATGCCTTAAGAACATAAGAGGAATCATGTTGGATCAGGTCAATGGCCCATCCAATCCAACACTCTGTGTCACAGATACCAAGTGCCATCATGAGGTCCACCAGCGGGGCCAGAACACTAGAAGCCCTCCCACTGTGCCCCCCCAAGCACTCAGAGTACAGAGCATCACTGCCTCAGACAGAGAGTTCCAACAATACGCTGTTTTACCGCCATCTCCAGCACTGGCCCCCATAGAAGCCCCTATGTTCTGGTTAGGCTGCTACCCCTGTAGCACTCTCTCTGAAGCTGTCACCTTGGTGTCACCTCACTGGTTGTCAGGCCCTCCCTATGGGCACTCACTGCCAGCAGTTCCTTCCTCTAAAGCAGACATGTGAGAATAGGATCCAGAAATTTATTTGTGGTCTGCCTGGCATCTGACCTTAGCCGGGGTCAGAGACCCATGTTTACTATGCTTGAGAGCTTCCAGCCTGACCAAGATAGTAGGGTCAGGTCCTCACTCTTGTTATTGGAAGAGAGCACTGGAGCAACCCTCCTGGAGGGCTCTGGCTGCTTGCCTTGTCCCTTTTGGGCCTTCTGAGGAGCCATCAATCAAGCACCTACCTGCCTATAGATGCCTGCTGCCACTCAGGACCCTTAAGCCAATGAAAGGGGGGAGCTGGCCCCAAAGCTGACTGCAGAGGGAGATGGGAAGGGGGACAGCCTGCAGGGGATGGATGCTCATTCCAGGACAAAAAGGGGTGGAGTGGGAACCCTTGTACTGCACACCCCAGTAAAGGAAAGGTGCAGAAGCACAGGCCCAGCTTCGGAACTGCACCATGCTGGGAGCTGCTCATCCCCAGGGAGAGGGAAACAATTGGGGGGAACACCAGCCCTCATACCTGACCTCACCTCACACAACTTCCCACCCCTCCTTACACACCCTCTAACCAGGGTGCACTAAGGGCTGCTGAGGGGTTGAACCACCTTTGTGGGGAACTGTAGCTTCCAGCTAGCAACCGCCCAGGCCCCAGGGACCCTGCTGCAATGGTCCCCACTCTGTTTGTGCCTCAAAGAAACCACTGTGGCTCTACCACAGCCTACAAATCCTGTGATGCTGTGCCTCAGCCACTGGCTGTGCCATGGCACCAGGCTAGGGTTGCCAAGTCCAATTCAAGAAATATCTGGGGACTTTGGGGGGTGGAGCCAGGAGCAAGGTTGTGACAAGTGTTAGTGAACTCCAAAGGGAGTTCTGGCCATCACATTTCAAGGAACCTCACACCTTTTAAATGTCTTCCCTCCAGTGGATATAATGAAGGATAGGGGTACCTTCTTTGGGGGCTCATATAATTGGACCCCTGGTCCAATCCTTTCGAAACTTAGAGGATATTTTGGGGAGAGGCATTGGATGCTATGCTGCAAATTTGGTGCCTCTAGCTTAAAAAACAGGGGGGGGGGGCCCAGAGCCCCATGAATCAATTCTCTATTATATCCCATGGGAATTGGTCTCCATAGGGAATAATGGAGTTTCCAGCAGACATTTCCCTCCCATCCCCCCGTTTTCTGATGACCCTGAAACTGCGGGATGGCTTCCAAACTGGGGGATCCCCTGCCCCCGGCTGGGGATTGACAACCCTACACCAGGTGCTTCTGAAGGCTGTGGAGCTGCAGCAAGGCCCACAAACCCCCCAATGCACCCACCATCGTGGCTCCCTCCAAACCACTTATCAGTAATGGTCTGCTCCACCAAAGCACTTGGCACAAGAAGCCAATGAGCTGGCTCACCTGGGTGCTCAGTCTGCCAAAGCTTGCCATGGCTTGCTACCACCACTGTGGACCATATCACCAGTCCTGCCATCCATACTCATCACATCACATTACTCATTGAGTCCTCCAAGAATGAGGCACAGAGAGGAAGTGGGCAGAGAGAAGCCAACCTATATCACCTGTTGGCTCCTCCCCCTTATTGTCACCTGTTACTGGGACACTTGCATCTTGCATCATTGCCTCCTCCTTCCAGGTGAGGCAAAGACTGCCCCCACCCACAGGCACCAGTTGGCTCCTTGGTCAGGAGGAGCCATGTTTTATTATTTTCTGATTTTTATCTGTATGTTCAAAAAACTTTAAATAAAAAAGACATGAATAGGAAGTTCATCAGATTCCTACTTGTATTTGACTGAGAACTCTGACTCTTGAAAACTCATTCTCTGAAAAACTTGTTACTGGACTCAAATCTACTGCAGACCAATGCTACAACCTCCTGAATCTATCCCCATGTAAGATGTTAACAGTTTCTTTTTTTTCAGAAAATTCCATTTGTGGATCAGTTGGAATGATTTGATAATGACATTATTCTTACAGCACTCCTGAAAAGCACTTTTCCTAATATGGATGAGGCAGCAGTACTGCAAAGGAATGCAAGAGTTACTTCACTGTAAAACAATGTTATTTTAGTTATGAATTTTACTCACAATGTCTAGACTACTGATTTTCCTCCATTCTTCAGATATTTAAGGCAGCTAATGATATAGTACAAGCAAAAAAAAGTTGTTTGTAGCATATGAACTTCTTTGTTAAATTATCATTTTGCCATTAGACATCAAAAAGGACATCAAAAAGGAAAAAAAGTTTACATTATCCAACAGTAAGAGATAACCTCTGTAGTGAATTTGAATTTAAAAATTCCTTTTTAGAAATAGTTGGCTGCAGCCATTGGCTTAGTCATTTTCCAATCAGAAATGCTTTAATTAAAATAAGCTATCAAAGTATAATGACTTCCTAGCCTCAGTAGTTTTAACACATGCTTGGCATTGAGGGCTCAGGATTGAAGTTCACCTTAGCTGTTGAACATCTGTCATAGGACAGATGACTCCAGAGGGCACATAGGAAAGTATAACAACTCTGATTGCATCGCCCTAAGGAAGAAACTGAAAGTGAGTTTACCATTCCTTTTAGCATTTGACTGTAGCACCATTCACACATTATAGTGAATCACCACATTCTGCATGTACATTAATACATCTGTTTGTAAGAAAAAGTCAACCTATGTTCATTTTACAAATGAAGCCATAGACCAGCTTCTGTATGAATGTGGGATATGAATCACACATTCAGCTGTATGTGTGTTGAGTGTAACATGAGAATTATTCAACACATATTGTAAAGAAAAGTAAAGTGCATATTGTACACAATGTGTACATGTATTCTCAGTAAAATATGAGTACGTTACTGAGAAATGGGTGTCATTAACTCTCTTCCCTGTTCCCAGACTATTTTTAAATGACCGCATTTTGAGTTCTAGCAGTGGAAAAGTTACCTATATTGTGCCTAGAGTTGCCAGCCTCCAGGTACCAGGGACTTCTCCCCACCATGGACCAGCTGGCCAGCAGGGAAATCCCTCCCCAATGCAATGACATCACCAAGAAGCAATATCATCACATTGGTGACATCATGTGGGGACACTCTGGTTTTGGGGCAAACTCTATGGTTTAAACTATGGTTTAAACTCTATGGTTCAAATGTGTTTGCCCCAAAATCAGAGCATCCCCAAAGTGATGATGTCACTTCCAGGTGAGTTATCACATTGGGGACCTTGTGCAAAGTCCCCACCACCCGCAGAACACCCCCCAGACAGGCAAAGGGACCTGGCAAACCTAATTGTGCTTGACTTGTATTACCAGTGAGGTTATAGTGCCCTCTGGGGGCAGGGAAACATCATATCTGCAGTCCACAGGCCCAATCACTGTTTTCTTATGCAGGTTCCTTAGTTTATCAACCCAGAGACCTTATGGTGTGGTTCACCACCCACCTCAGAGTTACACTACATTATGCAAGAGAAGATTCACACCGCTGAAATCTGCCACCTACTTCCACCTTCTTCTCCTACAGCCTCCTCCCATTTCCCCTTCCTCCCTTTTTATAGCTTCAGCTTCATATCTGGCCCATGAATTATGCTCTGCCTTCTTCTTCTTGTTCTCCTTCTCTAGATAGCCACTGTTCTTATACCTAGGCTTTCTCACTGCCTCCACACTTTGAGCTTCCCTGGGCCAGATTACAAAGGCTGCACTGTTGCTGAGGCTACTGCACCTTTGTGTCCTTGGTTCCACCCTGCTCCACCAGCTTAGTCTTGCTGCTGGGCCCAAGGGCCTCTGCCAGGCAGTTTGTTTCTGAGTAAACTTTTACAGAGTCTTAAAGCAGCACTGGATGACAGGTTTTTTTTCAACAAGACAAATGCCTCTGCAAAAACAATTAAGTAACCCTTCTGCTAGGGTTGCCTATCCCCAGTTGGGAGCAGGGGATCCCCCAGTTTGGAGGCCCTCCCCTTGCTTCAGGGTTATCAGAAAGTGTGGGGGGGGAATGTCTGACGGGAACTCTATCTCCTATGGGAGACTTATTCCCATAGGAAATAATGGAGAATTGATCTGCGGGTATCTGGGGCTCTGGGAGGGCTGTTTTTTAAGGTAGAAGCACCAAATTTTCAGTATAGCATCCAGTGCCTCTCCCCAAAATACCTCCCAAGTTTCAAAAAGGTTTGACCAGGGGGTCTAATTCTATGCCTTTCCTATGGAAGGAAGGCATTTTAAAAGGTGTGTGGTCGCTTTAAATGTGACGGCCAGAACTCCCTTTAGAGTTCAATTATGATTGTCACACCCTTGCTCCAGGTTCCACCCCAATGTCTCCTGGCTCCCCAGATATTTCTTGAATTGGACTTGGCAACCCTACCTTCTGCAGAGCTGTAGCCCTGATTTAAACCAGAACCATCATGGCTGCTTTTAGAACCAAATAAGGCATGTCATTTGGCTCCTGATCACTTTGCTTGCCTCAGAACTACATATCTGAAAACAATAGGCAGGATCCAAAGAACTTCAGACAAAGCTTCTGCACACATTCCACAGGGAAATTTAAATAATTCCTTTTTTATCATCTCTCTTTGTGCCTCTAAAAAATCCATGAAAGGTAGAGAACTTTCTTAAATGGGCTTTAGATAGCACAAAATGGAAATCTGGCCTATGTTTCCAGATGGCAACTAATCTGGATTTCTGTTTACATAATTGAAGCATGAGTACAGCTAGGCTTCCCAACCCTCCCGCCCTGGCAGGGGACCCCAGGATTCATAGCCTCTTCCCCCGCTCCCCCAAAAAATGGAAGCGGGGGGATGGGGGAAATGGCGCCAAGGAGCGTGGCGAGCCGCCCCATCTCGGAGCGGGCAATGCCGCTGCATGGCTGCCACCTCTTCTCCGCTTCACCGTAGCTGCTCCTCCGAGATGGGCTGAGGCTGAGCCCATCTCGGAGGAGCAGCTAAGGTGAAGCGGAGAAGAGGCGGCAGCCCCGCAGCGGCGTCACCCGCTCCGCCCCGCCTCTGAGGTGAAATCAGAGAAGGGGAGGGTGGAGGCAGGCCAGGAGCGTGGCGAGCCGCGAATCTGGGTCCTTCTAGGACCCGGACTCGCGGCTCGCCACACTCCTGGCCTGCCTCCACCCTCCCCTTCTCTGATTTCACCTCGGTGCATGCACGGACGCGCAAGTCCGCTTGCGGAGAGGGCAGGATATAAGTCAAATGTAATAAAATAAATAAAATAAAAATAAAATGTGAGGCAGCAGGCAGGGAGGCGCTGAATGCCCGGGGGTGAGGCTGGCATCAGTTCCAAGGCTGGCAGCACAGCGGTGAGTGCAGGTTCTATTCCAGGCGGCAGCGGCTATAGCAGCTGCCACAGCAGCCCTAGTCGAAGCAGCGAGGCGGTGTCGCTGCCGCCGGTGGGGGAGAAGATGAGTCTTTCGCCGAAGGAGCTGTCGAGCCTGCTGAGCATCGTGTCGGAGGAGGCCGGAGGCAGCACCTTCGAGGGCCTCTCCACCGCTTTCTACCACTACTTCGGCAAGGCCGAGCACTTCCGCGTGGGCTCCATCCTGGTGCTGCTCCTTCAGCAGCCCGACCTCTTGCCCAGCCCCCCGTAGCGCCTCACCGCCCTCTACCTGCTGTGGGAGATGTACCGCACCGAGCCCCTGGCCGCCAACCCCTTCGCCGCCATCTTCGCCCACCTCCTCAACCCTGCGCCCCCCGAGTGTTCCTCCTCCTCCTCAAACGCCGGCCCTGGCCCTGCAGGTGGAGGAGGGGACGACAGCTAGAGACCCCCGCTCTCAGTTTTTTTGCCACCTATAACACCACCAGAAAAGTTCTTCCTTTCTCAGTTGATGTTGGCCCCACCTAGAGAGCTCTTTAAAAAGACTCCAAGACAAATTGCCTCAATGGATGTAGGAAATATGGGCCAATCAGTGGATATAAGTGATCTTCAGCTAGCTTTAGCAGAGCGTCAATCTGAACTGCCAATACAGAGTAAAGCTAGTTTCCCAAGTATTCTAAGTCACCCTGACCCGGATTCTTCCAATTCTGGTTTTGACAGCTCTGTTGCCTCCCAGATCACTGAAGCTCTAGTGAGTGGACCAAAACCACCTATTAAAAGTCACCTTCGGCCTGAATTTATCCGGCCACCACTTCCACTCCATATTTGTGAGGATGAACTAGCTTGGTTCAACCCTATAGAGCCTGATCATGCAATTCAGTGGGACAAATCAATGTGTGTGAAAAACAGTGCTGGAGTAGAGATCAAGCGCATTATGGCCAAAGCTTTCAAAAGCCCTTTGTCATCACCCCAGCAAACACAGCTTCTTGGGGAGTTGGAGAAAGACCCCAAACTTGTTTACCATATTGGCTTCACTCCTGCCAAACTGCCTGACTTAGTGGAAAACAATCCTTTACTTGCTATAGAAATGCTGCTTAAACTAATGCAGTCAAGTCAGATAACAGAGTATTTCTCAGTGTTGGTCAACATGGACATGTTTCTCCATTCAATGGAAGTTGAACAAGCAGCTCTGCAGCTTGCCCCCCTCAGCCTTGGTGGGTTGGCCGCTGGAAAGAGGCAGGCAGCGAGTGGCAGAGGAGGAGCTCTGAGGGGACCACGCCCAGCCTGCATGACGGGGTGGAGGAAGGCCGTGAGGGCAGCTGAGAGCTGAGTTGCCTCCCACTCTGCCAGACGGTATGGACCCCGGCGGGCTTCTTTTCCCCACAGCGATGCCTTCTTTGCTGCTGGCCTCGCTGCTGCCCGCCACCTATTCTGCCCCTTTGCCCGCAACTTCTTGGCGCACGGTGGGTGGGGATGAGGTTTCTTCAAAGTCTTGGGCGGGGGGGGGAGTTTGCAAAAGGTGCCCCTATCCTTCATGATTTCCTAAGGAAGGAAGGAATTGAAAAGGTGTGCCATCTCTTTAAATGTCATGGCCAGAACCCCCTTTGGAGTTCAATTATGCTTGTCACAGCCTTGATCTTGGCTCCACCCCAATGTCTCCTGGCTCCACCCCCAAAGTCTCCTGGCTCCACCCCAAAGTCCCCAGATATTTCTTTAATTGGACTTGGCAACCCAAAGTACAGTAATGTCAGAGCTGCCCCTTAGAATTCTGTTTTGGCATAGTCAAATAACTTTATTTGTCTAAGAAACATAAAATAGAAAGTCTTTGCTATTTGATTTTCTGCACTGCATTGTCCTTTACAGAATTTAGTTTCTGTCTTTAAAAAGTGGGTTTTAGTTACCATTCTTAAGGTTCCTTTCCCCTGTACAATAAGCTCTGAATCACCTGGGACATCCAGAAATGTTGCATTATATTCCAGGTTTTTATGACTCATTTCTGCTCAGCATTCTTCCTCATAGATATCATGGCATAAAATTAATTTTTGATCTTCCATTCAGGCCTTAGCTTCTTTATTTTTGTAGGAACGTTAACTAGTACTGTGCAAATCTCCTCTGTGCCCCACATATACCAGGAAATTGACTCTTTACCAATCCCACTCATTAAATTTGACTTTTTACAAGTTCTCTGTATCTATTTTATTACAGAAATACAGTTCTTCTAGCTCACTTTTTATGAAGCTATCTTTATTTCATTCAAGGCACTAATTTGCACAAGAGATTTTAAGCATGGATTTTGGATCTTTAGTGCCTTTTCATCAAAGAACCCCCCTCCCCATCCTGTGCCAACCCTGAATCTGAAACAGGGGGCTGTGGTTCATATTGGGAGGTAGGGAGGGGAGAGGAAAGTTTTCCACCAGTGCAGACATGGACATGGCATAAACACGTTGTTCCTTTTTTCCTGCAAGTCATTTTTATATTGCTTTTTAATAACTTTTAACAATAAAAGGAAAAGATAAAGACTTTCTCCATGATTCTGTTCAATACTTTTGTCCCCCTCATTTTTGTAGCAATATGCCAAGCATACCCTTTTCCAGCCTCCAGGTACCAGGGTCTTCTCCCCACCATGGACCAGCTGGCCAGCAGGGAAATCCCTCCCCTAAACAGGCAGGTAGACTCATCACCATTTCTTTAACTCCTCTCAGAATTCCTACAGATGATTTGGCTGTATTGTGTTCTCCAAAGTGAACTCAAATTTTACTTTAGGAAAGAAATATGCTGACAAAAACCCCTTGATGTGAACTGTGATTGTGTTCCGGTTTATGTGTGATGGTGTAGCGGGAAAACCCTATTTATACGTTACCAATTTCAGCTGGATCAATAACGGAGGCAGCACGAGGCGAAATCAGGAAAACAGCTCTCTTTATTTAACGTGCACATGGGCCCTGTACACGGGCTTCAGACTCGAGAGTCTGAGCAAAAATCACAGAGGCACACAGGTCTTATATACGCTTTAACCCAATCTCTGAACCAATCACCTTTTTTGTTTTTATTGTAATTCTTGTACAGCCTAGAGCCTACTGATAGCAATTCTTGTGAAGCCTACTAGTACCTGCTTTCGTTTTTATACAATTATCTCATCTTCTTGTTAGGGCTGTAAACATACCGTACTGCTCCCTACTGTGGCCCTTCACCCATCTCTAATGCTGCTCTTCCGTTCTCCTGTCCTGCTGGGTCGCTAAGTAACCCTGACCACACTCTGCTATACCTTACTTCTGCTTTTCTGGTTCTTTACTATGGGCTGGGTGCCCCCACCTTTGCACTTCCGCTGTTCTGTTCTACTTGCATCTGCTTCTTTCAGTTCCTCTTTTTCTATAGCAAGCCTAATAGTTCTCTGATCTAATCTGCTTCAGTAAAGCAAGCTGTCAAGCAAGCTGATATATGTTCCAATGATTCTATAGCTTATTGTTCCTTATTCTCTTCCATAAATCCATCCTTCTTGGCTTCCCGCCTCAATGGGAATGCACCACAGTCATAGTTGCTGAAGCAATGAGCAAGCAAACCTTTGCACATTGGTTTGGTCCCTTCCATGAGTGCATCTTTAACCAGTATGTAATTTTTGTATAATTGACTGATATGTCATGTTATGACTTATGCTTTGTTTCAGTTCTGTTCTTTAGATTTCTGATTTGGTTCTACAATCCTAATCCTATTGCATTATTTATTGAATACCCCATCCTGTCAATTGTTTTGACTCACTGTGCATAATCTGCCTTGAGTCCAAGTGAGAAAGGTGGGCTATAAATGATGTAAATAAAAATAAATAAATAAACCAGAGCCAGATTTACATACAAAATAAGTAAACTAGTTTAGAGGCCTCTTATGAGAGATTAAAGGGCCCTCTGAATTTCAACTTTTATATAATTGGTTAATAATTATATATTTTGGTAATGCTATGACATAATTTAGGACCTCAGCATGTTTTAAGCCCACTGAGTCTATGGGTGCATTCACACTACAGTAAATAATGTGTTTCACAACGGTATTTTTACTGTGTAAGAATAGCAAAAATCCAGTTGCAAAATACATTATTTAGTGTAGTGTAAATACACCCTATAACCTACTTTAGCATGGCATAATTTTCTACTTAGATTTTCCTCCCTTTATTATTACCAGAATTGACTTTTATCTTATCAGTAGGTGGTTGCTCACAGATATTTTAAGGGCTTAGATCAGGTGTGCCAAACATGCAGCCCAGAGGGCTCCTATCAAGCCCACGATCAAGTCTGCTTCCCTTTCCTTCTCTCTTGCTTCTTTCTGTGTCACAGCTTCCTTTGTCAGGATTTTCAATTGCACAGAAGCTATAGAGCAAAGCATCTGTTTTTGTCATCGGCTGAGGCTCCTCTCTTGGGGAGGATGTGGGGGGGAGACAAAGCTTGCTTTACTACTGTCCACAATACTGCAAGAGTGCTAATACTTTAAACATGTTTTACTTTAAGTTTTTTTTAAAAATAATCTTTAATTGTGTTTGTGTCGTTTATAAAGTTTATATCTTCACTATCTAGCATTACATTTTATGACGCACATGGCCTGGCTCTACAAGGTCTCATTTATGTCAGATCCAGTCCTCATAACAAATCAGTTTGACACCCCTGGCTTAGATGTATCCATTATATATGGAACTTGAAATAATTATTTGATTTTTGCAAATAAGATTCTGAAAATCTAATCTACTTTGCTTACAAGTGCCATTTTTTCTTATCAACAAGCACCCATTAGAATTGCACTGATGATTGTTCACAATTTAAAGTAAGCAGTTTGTTCCCATATGCCCTCAGGCACTAACTATGGACTTTAGGTTGCCACCTACTGTCTGTTCCTCTAGTTAAGACGGCTCACCCAAGACCAACCAGAACCTGTGCCTTTTCCATTGTAGCTCCCACTTTGTGGAATGGGCTCCTTGAGGATCTGAGGGGAGTGCTGTTATTAGAAAGCTGTGGGAGGCACTGCAAACCCTTTTTATTTGCCAGAGCTTTTAACAGGGTATAGACTGTAGGCATCTCTGGAGGAAGAAGATATCTGTGGTTGTATTCAATTGCTTGTAACTTGTAATGTTTTACTATGATTTACACGCCACCTTGAACCACAATGATGGGATTAATAATATTTAAGGTGAGATATTCATATTTAAATAAATACATACAACAATTGAATCAAATCTGTGAACAGCATTTAACTGAGAAAACAACAGTGCTGTCCATCTTCCTTGTTCTTGAATATTGCTGTTGCATTGGTGTTGTTTTTAAGCACCTCTTTCCTTTGTCAGGACAGTTTCAACAACTGCAATTCCTCAGTTGAGATCTATTGCTGTTAATCATGTGAAATTGATTTTTCTTTTTTAACATCCCACTGTGTAACTGTATCTTCAAGGTTCAGGTTATTTTGTCCTTTGTGTTCATACTGAGACTTCTGATTCCTTTATAGCAACTGTTATTGGTTGTGATGTCAGAAATGGTTTCTGCTCATTGTGCACAGTTCAGCCCTATCACTTAATTTACTTCTTACTTGATTCAGACAACACAACTGAAATACAGTCCTCTCTGCAAATATCAAGTAGCTCCATGCAGGCATTTTCTTAGTAATCCAATAACTTCAAAGCAGAACACATTTTTTTCTATGTACTTGCAGATACTCCTTTATGTAAATATTAACATTGTAATATTGAACATAATATGGTTCAGAAAAGTATACAATGCTGTATCTCTGTTGAAGCTAACCCTTTCCTTATCCTTACAGTAGCATATTGTAGTTTAAACCAATTTTATTATAATGTGATATATTGTGATAAAGTATCATCATTTATCATTAAATGTGACCTTTAGTATTGAACTTAAATATATAACTTCGGGGAAGTCAAACAAGGGAGGGAGGGGGGATTGAAATATCATATGGGTTAGTGCAGGAAATGTATAATTAAGTTTTGTAACCATATGTTATCAACAAATTGTTAAAACATCATTTATCATTAAATGTTAATACACATATATAACATTTTCTCCACTCCACCTCCCTCTTTTGTGATCTCCAGCAGTGCATGCCCCCTTAGCAAACATCCCCATTTTACTGTTTAATCTAATTTGTTATAAGGTAATAAATTCTATCTATTAAAGAATCTTTCTCCAAAAACCTCAACAGTTACATTTAAAATCCTCTTCATGTTATTTCTTCTTAGTCATTGGGAGAAATAGAAAAAGTTATAATTCAATAATCATATTTTTAAACTGTAATCCATATATCATTTCTTTAAAAATAACCATTGTCAAATATCACCAAATGTCCTTTAACATTCCATTGTTTTTCAATGTATTTTTGAAACTTTCCCCAGTCATTTTTAAACTTCTCTAAATCTTGTTCTTTTAAGATTCTTGTAAGTTTGTCCATTTCACTCCAATGCATAACTTTCATAGTCCATTCCCATACTTCTGGTATTTTGTCTTGTTTCCACATTTGCGCATATAATGTCCATGCAGCTGAAAGCATGTACCAATTTATTGTTCTATTTTGCTCTCAAAATGTTTCCATTTGTAATCCCAACAGGAAAATGTCTGGTGCCTTCTTAATATTATATCCCAAAACTTTTGAAATCTCCTGCAGAATCATATGCCAGAATTGTTTCTCCTTTTCACATGTCCACCACATATGATAGAAAGATCCTTCATGACATTTACATTTCCAACATCTATCCGACAACTGATTGTTCATTTTTGCCAATTTCTTAGGTGTCATGTACCACCTATATAGCATTTTTAAACAATTTTCTTTAATGTTGTAACATGTAGAAATTTTCAGAGTTCTTCCATAAGTATTCCCATGACTCCATCTGTATTTCCTTATTTATATTTATCGCCCATTTTATCGTTTGTGATTTGACTACTTCATCTTTTGTAGACCATTTCAATAATAGCTTATATGTCTTTGAGATCAGCTTTTCATTTTCTCCAAACAGCATTCTCTCCAGTTCTGTTTGTTCTTGTCTTATTCCATAGTTCTTAATGTCCTGTTCAAGTAAGCTCTTTATTTGTCACAGTTGAAACCAATTATATTTATATTGTATTTCTTCAGCTGTTTTTAATTCCACCTTTTTTCCTTGGATCTTTAAAAGTTGTTTATATGTTAACTACTTCTCTTCTTAAATATCTGAATACAGTTTTATTACTTCTGTTGGTATGATCCAAAGCGGTTTCCTCTCATCACCATATCTTTTATAATTTGACCAAGTATTTAACAGATTGCTTCTGATATAGTGATGTGAGAATAAACCATCCATCTTATTTTTCCCATAGTACATGTAAGCATGCCATCCAAAGACATTTCCATGTCTAATGTCAATAATGTCCATGCAGCTGAAAGCATGTACCAATTTTTTGTTCTATCTTGCTATCAAAATGTCAATAACTTTCTAGTTAATAATGTCATCCATTCCTTAATCCATACTAGGCAAACTGCATCATGATACAACTTTAAGTTAGGCCATTGGAATCCATCTCTTCCTTTCGCATAAGTCAAAATTTTCATTTTGATTCTTGTTTTTTTTCCAGCCCATATGAAGTCTGAAAGTTTTCTTTGCCATCTATTAAATTGTTTATTGTCTTTTACTATTGGAATTGTTTGAAACAGGTACATAATTAAAACATTCATTTTAATTGCAGAGATTCTGCCCAGCATAGAGAGGTTCTATTTATTCCATTTAATCATATCACCATTGATCTTATGCCAGAGTTTCTCATAGTTGTTTTTATACAAATCAATATTTTTCATTGTTATTTCTACACCTAAATATTTTACTTTTGAGGTAATTTCACACTCTGTTAGTCTCTGTAGTTCTTCCTGCTTACTCTTTAACATATTTTACATATTTTTGCAGCAATGGTGTTACATGAGTGGGATTTTCATTTATAAACATCACATCATTTGCAAATGCTCTGTATTTATAGGAAAAACCTTTCAATTTTAGCACCTCTTTATTGTCTTGGATTTGAATTAACAAATATCAATGGAGATAGCAGGCAACCTTGTCTTGTTCCTTTATTTATTATCATTTTTTCTGTTAAATCCGCATTAATGCAGAGCCTTGCTGATTGTTCAGAATATATTGCCTTTACCATTCTGATAAAGTCTTCTCCCAATCTCAATTTCGCCATCACTGCAAACATAAAGTCCCAATTCACATTATCAAATGCTTTCTCTGCATCTGCAAAAAATAATGCTACTTCTTTTTCAGGATGCTTCTCATAGTATTCCATAATATCTATAACTGTTCTTATGTTATCTCTAATTTGTCTTTTGGGAAGAAATCCTGCTTGTTCTTCTTTAATAAAACTGTTCAAATGCTATTTAAGGTGTTCTGCTAAAATCTTTGCATATATTTTATAGTCATTGTTTAGTAATGAAATTGGTCTGTAATTTTTCACATTTGTGGTGTCTCTGTCTTCTTTTGGTATCAAAGAAGTTACTGCTTCTTTCCATGTACAAGGAACTTTCCCATCTAATCTTATAGTGTTCATCAATATCTGAAGTTCTAGTAATAGCGTCTCCACGAGAACTTTATAAAATTTTGCCGTGAAGCCATCTGGACCAGGTGCTTTTCCTAATTTCATTAAATTGATTGCCTCCTCTATTTCTCCCCTCTCGATTGGCTTATTCAACAAATTATCCATATTATTTGTTAATGAGTTAACCTTAATTTTCTGCAGGTACTCATCAATTCTTTTTCTATCTACACTTTGGCTTTTAAATAGCTTGGCATAATATTTGTAAATTTCCCTTTTAATGCCTTCATGGTCAACAATGTCTTTTTCACCAGATACAATTTTGCTAACTACTTTATTCTGTCTTCTTTTTTTCATTTGCCATGCAAGATATTTTCCAGGTTTATTCACACCTTCAAAAGATTTCTGCTATAGTCTCTTTAAATTCCATTCCAATTCTTTATTCAGCAAATGGCTCAGTTGGCTTTGTAATATTGTAATTTCTCTTATGATCTTCTTTTTCCCAAGTCGTTTTTTCAGCTCTTTCTCTTTTTTTACCAATTTCTTTTTGAATGTCTATCATTAGTTTATTTTTGGCTCTTTTATCTTTGTTCAATGTAATCAAAATGCCTCTCATTACTGCTTTATACGCATCCCACACAATTCGAAACTAGGTATCTTCTTTTTCATTTATTTGGAAGAAGCATTTAGTTTCCTTTTCCAGAGACACCACTATTTCCTGTTTCTGTAGCAAATCCTCATTTATCCACCACCTTAGAGTCTTTTTCCCTGATTTTGCAGACCACAATATTGGATCGTGATCTGCTCTTATTTTAGGAAGTATCTCTATTTTCTTCGTTAAAAGTCCAAGATTTTTTGTGGTCCAAATCACATCAATTCTCAAAAAAGAGTTATGCCTTGCCGAAAAGTAAGTATAATCACGTTCTTTGGGGTTTAATTCCCTCCATAAGTCAACTAAACTCTCCTGTTTTACCAATTCGAAGAATGATGTTGGTAATTTCCCTTCATTATTTTTTCCTAGTTCTGTCCAAAATATTTTTCACTGTTCCATTAAAGTCTCCCATTATTATAATTTGATCATACACCACTTGGTCTAATTGTTGCATTATATCTTTTAAAAAAGAGTCTTTTGCTCCATTTGGAGCATATACTCCCAGCAACAAAGTTCTTTTATAATTCAATGTCACTTCTACTGCAATATATCTGCCATCATCATCTTTAAAAATTAATTTCAGGTCTAGTTCTTGTTTGATATAGAAAACTACCCCCCTTTTTTTCTCTTTAGCCAATGAAAAAAAATCCACACCCAGTTGTTTATTTCATAAAAAATTGTGATCCATTTGTTTGATGTGTACTTCTTGTAGACAGATTATGTTACATTTTTGTTTCCCAATCCAGTGAAAAGTTGCCCTTCTTTTTTGTGGTGAATTAAGTCCATTTATATTCCAAGATATTAATTTGTAATCCATAGTGGTTTTTATTCTTTATCTGATTCCACAAAGTCCTTATGCTCACTCAGAAAGCTTGCCATTTGCTGAGTTGTTGTGATGGTAAATCTCCGTCCTTTGAATTCAAAACTCAAACCCTCTAGAAGTTCCCATCTGTATCTTATTTCTTTTTCTCTCAATTTTTCTGTCAACCTTTTGTAGAGTCTCCTGTCACTGATAACTTTCCTTGGCAGTTCTTTCATAATTCTTACTTTACTTCCATCCACCTCCAGTGGGCTCTTAAATTGTTTACTAAGAATCCTTCCCACCATGTCTCTTATCACCAATCTTACCACCACATCTCTTGGTAACTTTTTTTTTTTTTGCATATTCCGAATTTACCCTATAAATATAATCATAATAATGATCAGTTCCTTCTGGGTCTTCTCCTAAGAAATTAGCAATAATTTCAATTATATATTACCTTAAATCAGTAGTGGTAGATTCAGGCACCCCTCTTAACCATATTTGGTTCTCCATTAATTTACAATCAGCTAATAATGCTTTCTCCTGCATTTTTTGCATAGTGGAATCTGCATGATCCATTCTTGTATCATGAGTCTTTCACCTTTTGTTCAACCTTCTGCACTTTCTGTAGAGCTGTTTGTGAGTCTTTTCTGAGATCTTCAATGTCTTTTTTTTTACTTCTTCTGTACTGGTCTCTATCTTTTTTTAATTCTGTTTTTAATTCTGTTTTTGTAGCTCTAATTATCTTTGCCAATCTTGCTTCCATAGCATCCATTGTTTCTTGCCATCCTGCTTTATCAGTCTTAGCAATTTTAAATTTAGCCATTTTCTCTTCTTCAAGTGACCCAGCCCTTGTTCGTATCTGCTTTACTGTTAATCTTTGCTCCAACATCACTGTTTGTCTGTTGCTTTAAATAGGTTCAAAAGTTGACCTCTCAGATTCAAATTTTAAGTACACAGTCCTGTAGATTAGATCATGCCCTGTTGCATAAGCCCAAAATCGCCATTCTCTGATGTTCCTAAGTCAAGATATTAATTTTTTAAAAAAAAATTGCACAAAAATGGCCGCCGCAATTTTTTTGTCCATTTAAAACTTTTTTCCTTTTTTTCTCCAAAACAATGCCAAAGTTAATTTTAAGTATATAATCCAATAGATTTAACCCTTTAATGATGATATCTGCCGGCTCTGCTACTTTTCAATGTCCAGATTTTTTTATTAACTTTTAAAATGTTGACCTTCTTTTAATGGCGTCTGATACTTCTCTATGGTTTTGAGCCCTAGAGATGACTGGAAGACTTGTTATTATTCCCTTCTCATAATGGTGCCGTCCTTTACCTTCCTTCCTTTCTTGACACGAAGTCTCATTTTCTATGGTTGTGAAGTCTCACATTGTTTCAATGACAAGATTTCCTGTATTATACTCTCCAGCTCAGCCAATCTTCAAGGAGGAGCTTTCTTTTCCAACCAAAGGTATTCCAAACAATTTCTGTTTTTCCTCTTTTAAATTTGTTTCTCACAATTTTAAAGTCCCAATTTCAGCCCCTCCTTTACACTCCAAATATTCTGTTGCTTTTCTGGCTCCAGACCTTTGCTTTTGCTTTTAATTAGTCAATTATTTGCCCTGGAGTGATAGATATAAATCTTTTACCTTCAGTTCATTTATCCTTCTTGGCACTTCCCTCTTTGTTCTCAGATGTTAATCAGTCTCAAAGAAGCTTTGTATCTTGGTGGATTTAAAGCAATTTAATGGCCTCAGAGATCCTCTGTAGATGATGGAATGCAGTCCTTCTCGGGGGACTCTTCAAAGCCAAAAATAAACCCCACTGGAGTTCCTCGTCAGCCAAAATAAATCTCCTCAGAACTTCACATGCATTTCTTGGCCCCCTCCCTGCCTGGAAGGGGTAGGTGTTGATATCACCTTTTCTGCCCAAAACAGAGGTTCTGATCTGCCCATCTGCTGAAGAGCAGCTCAACCCTCCATGACCAAAACTGGAAGTCCAACATCCTTACAGTAGCATATTGATCCACATGGCTATTATTCTGCATGGGTTCTGCAGCCCTAGGATCCTGCAGTCCCAGGATCAGAAATCAAAATAGGTTTATAGGAATTGAATTAACAGGGTTGAAAATTCAGTCTCTCACCATTATTAGATTTGTGCTGAAATGGATAGACAACTTTTCTAACTTCTTTGATTAGAACTGACTTCAAGGGACTTAGAACAGGATAACTTTACCTAGACACTGTATGTTTTCCAGTCTTTTCTTAGACTGCATGCTTAAATCCAGAAAACTGCAAAATAAGGCTTTGCTTGTGAGACTGATCTTTGCTTCCTTCTCCATCTTGCTATGCTTTTACTACCTATCAGGGGACCTTCAGGAAAAGCACAGGATGTGACAAAAGGTACCTTCACCATGCATCTATATTTATCATGGTTTTTGTCCATAAGATTTACATCCCTGTAGGTCTTCATGTTGCTTCATTTAGGACATTAATTGTCACTCCTAAATCCATATTTTAGCACCACCAGTACAAATAGTTGTTTTAGGCTGCTATTATGTGCTTTGTTTGGTTGGTTCTTTGTTATTACTGTAATGTATTCCAAAGAATTATTCAGGTTATGGTTTATGTAATTTACCTGGGATGTACTCTGCCTATATTGCAGCTTTCACTCTGGTATGTGTACTTTGACAAAAAATATTTTACCCACAAAATTTGCAATATTTTCCTCACAAGGCATTTAGTGTTACTCCATATTGTGTATCTGCTTGTTTCATCCCCACTTTGAATATGCAATTTATTATTCTTTTTTACCAGGGAATTATCAAACTTTTCAGTGCTGGTCATGTGCACTCTATACAGCTTGTCTAAAATCTTGCTGACTTTCTATTCTCATCAGTTATTTCCAGGCCTTAGATTCAGCAGGAGCTCACAGGAGCACAGCTCCTGAACCTTTCTGAGGGTTCCACCACCTATTTTTCTACAAAATGACCTATGGTTATTTCATACATTATGTTTTTCAACAGGTGGTAAAGTCCTTTCTATAAGTTTGTAACTCTTTCTCTGCTAATGTTTCCATGACAGCTTTCTCTCTCAAAGTGTCAGGCACACTTTCTAAAATAAATATTTTATACAATATATAGAGCATATACTGACATATGACTAATGGTTACCATTATTTTTGAAACGTTTTCTTTATACAAGAGTTCTTCCTACTGGTGTAGCAGAGAAAGTCAAGAGGCAAAAATTGAAACACAGTTATAGATGGGTCTCCACTTAATTTAGTTCATATATGGTGCATAAAATACTTGTTATGCTAGAAAATAATTGAATTTATAGTACATGGTGCACTATTGCTTGATCCTTAGTACTATTGCCTGATCCTTAGGTTTAATTTTTCAGGAATAAATTTCTAGCATTCAAAAGACTCCTATTAATTGCAAAAAAAAAAAATCACAGTTAGCTAAGGGCGTTTTCGCACTCACCTTCAGCTGGCACGACCCCCCTCTTCACCGCGCAGGATCTGCGCGGATTTCGCACGTAAAGCCGCGGAGCAGCCGGAAGAGCCGGAAACTCCCGGCGCTTTTGCGGTGCAAACGTAAACTGCCAAAAAGCAGTTTCCATTTGCGCGGCTTTTGCACCAGGAGTTTCCGGCTCTTTCGGCTGCTCCGCGGCTTTACGTGCGAAATCCGCGTAGATCCTGCGCGGTGAAGAGGGGGGTCGCGCCGGCTGAAGGTGAGTGCGAAAACGCCCTAAGTGTACTTATAATCTCATCCTCACTTCTTAGTGTGGCAGACACATTGCTTGGTGGACTGTGTCACTAATAAACTTACGTAAAGATACTCAGCTCATTGTTGTTTTCAGAACAGCCTGAAAATATATGAATATGATCTTTTAAATTACTAGAGTATCTCTGATCATGTAGGATTTTCTCTCCCCACCATCTCTCTTCTTGCCCACTCTCTCCTCAGCATGAGGCAAAGAGGGTGGCTTTTGCCAAGACTCTCAGGGGAGAGCAAGCTGGCAATGGAGAAAGGAGAGTAAAACTGCCACAACCCCACTATGGCCAGCTTGCTCTTCTCCTAGGTGGCTGCTGTGCTGTGCTGGTGGTTGTATTCTCTGTGGCCAGCCTCTTCCAGCAGCTGCCCAGATATTGTGATGATAATGTAAACTGAGGCTACAGGAAGGATGGGAGGTTGATGGAGAAGACAGGCTATTTACTTCCATCCTTATCATGCGGCTTGGATCTTACCCACCCTCCATTCCCAGGGGTGATGGCTATTTCAAGGTGAGAATCACCTGATGACTACAAGTCCTACCAAACAATGACCTCTTTCACTTTCCTGGAACTTGGGGTGGTTGCCACATTGGAATAGTTCCTAGAAGAGCCAGAGGTGGCATGCCAAAGAGACACACTTGGCTCCTGAGCCTCTGAGCATCTCCTCACAATAAAGAAAAAGAATCTTCCTGCTGACCATCAAGACAAGTTTCTTGCAGAATAGATTATCGTTGAAGACAATTGTCAGTCAACAGCCACATCCCCTTTCTTTTGTTTTATCAATGTTTCATCCAAGGTGTTACAATAGGGAAGGATCTGGCACTAAATTGAACACTCCAGTTCTTTTATGTGACTGCAAACCATCATTGCTCATTTGAAACAACATGACTTCCATCACTAACCCATCACTAGGCCCAGCTGCTTGTTTCTGTTCACTACAAAAAGCAATAGAGAATCATGAATATGAAAGTAATTACATAAAGAAAAACTCCATGAGAATAACTGAGCAACCTACTATAAATATGAATTTAGTATGAAAATGCTGAGAAAACTAATTTCTTATACAAAAATTTAAATTGCTACCTCAAAAGTGCCAAAGTGCTTACTTGAAAATTCTATCCATGGTATATATCTTAGAAACTTTTACATGGAGTCAGTTTATATGGAATGTACCACTACTTTTATCAGGTGGCTGCCTGGGGCACAGCCCTGGGAAGGGCACCAATGTGGGCCTCAGGAAAATGCTGGTTTAGCCCTCCCACCTTCCCCTCACCTTCATGGCGAGGGAAATATTAGCAAAAGCAGTGGGGAGAAGCTGTGTTCCTGTGCTACAGAGTGCACCGCAAGGCTGCCTGTCACTCCACTGGCTGTGTCAGATGTGGGGGGATGGGTTTTAAAGGAGGGGAGAACCTCAGCAAGGTATAATGTCATACAAACTACCCTCCAAAGTAGTCTGGAGACCAGTTGTAATTCCAGGAGATCTCTGTGCCAATTCAGGCAAAGTCTACAGACTTTTAAATGACACCTGCTCTGAGTTAACTTTAACGGTTGCCGAATTTCTTCAACAGGCCATGGAAATCCGACAGAGACTGGCTCTGGAATGACCATATATTATTTGTTTTATTCATTTAATTTTGTTAAACTTGAAATGACATATTTTACTCATTTTATGTACATTAGCTCCCCTGCGTACTCTATTATCCAAGATTTTATATTACTTATATTCTTATTTGTACTGCTAAATCTGTTTTATGCCAATAAAGGCTTGTTGTTGTTGTTGTTGACTTCCCACTTTGGCATTCCAGTCCCCTATGATGAGGACATCTTTTTTTGGTGTTAATTCTGGAAGGTGTTGTAGATCTTCATAGAACTGGTCCACTTCAGCCTCTTCTGCATCAGTGGTTGGGGCATAGACTTGGATTACTGTGATATTATATGGTTTGCCTTGGATACGGACCGAGATCATTCTGTCATTTTTGAGATTGTATCCCATTACTGCCTTCCTCACTCTCTTGTTAACTATAAAGGCCACACCATTTCTTCTATGGGACTCTTGCCCACAGTAATAGATGTAGTGATCCTCTGAGTTAAATTCACCCATTCCCGTCCATTTTAGTTCGCTGATTCCCAAGATGTCAATGTCAGTCTTGCCATCTCTTGTTTGACTACATCCAGCTTACCTTGATTCATAGATCTTACATTCTACGTTCCAATGCAGTATTGTTCTTTGCAGCATCAGACTGTTCTTTCACCATCAGACACATCCACAGCTGAGCATTCTTTCAGCTTTGGCTCACTCTTTCTGTGGTTACTTGGACTTGCCCTTCGCTTTTCCCCAGTAGCATATTGGGCACATTCTAACCTGAGGGGCTCATCTTCCAGCGCCATATCTTTTAGCCTTGTTACTGTCCATGGAGTTTTCTTCGCAAGGATACTGGAGTGGGTTGCTATTTCCTTCTCCAGTGGATCGCATTTTCATCCTCATCCTCATCAGCCTTTATTGGCATAAAAGAAATCAGTTTTACAGAATAAAAGGATTACCAAGTATTCAGAATAAAAAATTACCCATAAAATATAAAAAGTACAGTTAAAATTTAGAAACATCGTTATCAAATAAAACTATGGTTACAAAATCCTTTGGTATATCATGGTGGCCAGAAAAATGAACTTGGCTACTATTTCAGTGTCTTTCAGGGAGTAACCACTCAGGAGCCTACAGAATTTTAAGGCATCCGAACAACCTCCTGATTTCTCCAAAATGGGACGCAGTAATAAGTTATGAAGCTGTGAATATAACAAACAGTGGAGCAAAACATGAGGGACTATTTCAATGTATGTATGGTCACAAGACCAGAATCTAAGAGAGTAGGTTGTCTTGTTAAACCTGCCAAAAAGTATGGCAGATGGTAGAGAATTACATCTAGCAAGAGAGAAAGCTCTTCGGTGCTGGGGTGTCAATAAAGGGGAAAAGTATGAAGCTATTTTCCCCATGGTGAGAGGAATCTCAAAACACAGTGAACAAGTTTTATTGGCCAGACTGTATAATTCCTGGCATTCAATGTCCAAAAGTCCACTTTTGATTTGGTAAAATGCTGCCGAAAACATCAGCATGGACAATGATTCCAGGGATAGGCCCAAAGACCTGATTTTCCCTGCAATATACTCTGACCAGGAGGATAATTTATATTCAGAGAGCATATGATGGGACAAGCTCTCAGGTTCAGAGAAATAGAGAAGACGGAGCCAGAATTTGATAGTAACAAGCCAAGCTCTGGTCGCCAATAGAGACGTGCCAATTTCCAGGCATATTACTGTGTATGGAACGCAGTTTGGCCAGCCTAAGACTTTCCGCAGGAATTTTGATTGGATCTGTTCAGTGGATTGGTCAAAAGCACAGATCCAGATTGGGATACCATAAAGTAATTGTGGAATCACTTTAGTCTTAAAGATCTTTATGGCTGCTGGCACAAATTGATTGCCTCTACCATAAAAAAACTGTGTTAAGGCTGACACGCTAACATTGGCAATTTTCATAGCATAGTTACGATGTTCTGACCAAGACACATTATTCTGGAAATTAATGCCTAAATATTTAAAATGCTTAAGTTGTTCTGTCCTTTTCCCCACGATGGACCAGCTAAAGGAACTCCTCTTGGAGAAAACTACAATTTTAGATTCCTCATAGTTCAGCTGGAGCTTATTGTTTGTGAGGAAAGCTGCAAATCGAGACAGCAGCCACCTTAGACCTACTCTAGAACAGGATAAAATTGGATTGCATTTTGTCTGGGTTCTCAGCTGTGGCCTGTCCATCTTGGGTGGCCCTGCACAGCATAGCCCACAGCCTCACTGAACTGAGCAAACCCTCTTGCCACATCAAGGCAGCAATCCATGAGAGTTTGTATACTGAAGTCCAAATTCTCATGCATTTAGAAGTGCCTTTTCGCATGATGGTGAGAGAATTGTCATATATCTGCATTTCGGTTAAAGCTTGTAATTAAAAACTTTTCTCATAAACCACAGATCTGATCTGCGGGGGAAATGTTCTGTGGTGGATTTTGTTTCACTCAGAACATTGACTTTTATTGTTTTTCTTGCTATTAACCCTTTTTATGTACTTCTGAGACAAATGCCAAATTATTTTAACAGGTGTTTTGATCTCAGAATATAAATAGTTTTCAAAATGTCAGTATTTTCCAACCCTGATTGCTTTGTTAATATCATGCCTAGATTTGCATGCTTGTCTGCTGAAAGATTCATGAGAAACATTTTCAAACCCTGCAGGGTTAGGGCACCCTTCATACAAAGGACAAATTCTATCTGTTGTTTAGGGAAAGGTGAAAATACTGGTGTAAAACAGAGAACAAGGTCACTGCCAGAGACAAAGAGGAAGAGTCATAAAGATGGGAAGATTGGATGGTGGGCGAGAAGGGCAAGGAGAAGGATCTGGAATTAAGAATTAATCATGGCTAAAAAGGTAAAGGTAGCACCAGTCATTTTTGACTCTGGGGTGATGCTGCTTTCACAACATTTTCACGGCAGACTTTTTACCATTGCCTTCCCCAGTCATCTGCACTTTCCCCCCAGCAAGCTGGGTGCTCATTTTACCGATCTTGGAAGGATGGAAGGCTGAGTCAACCTGAGCCAGCTACCTGAACCAGCTTCTGCTGGGATCAAACTTAGGTCATGAGTAGGGATGTGCAAAAAAAAAAAAAATCGGTTTTACACGGATTCAGAAGTATACGGGGGGGGGGGGGAATTCTGAATCCCCGTATACTCCTGAATACCGCATTCGGAATAGCCGCATATACTGTAGATGCGCGGCTATTACCGAATATATGGCCCTATTATACCCTATGGGCCATTGAAATCAATGGCAAATAGGGTATATTTGAAGCCACCTGGAGGAGAGGGGGTTTGAGGGAGAGCCCCCAAATTTGCAGGGAACCTTCAGAGGACTCTCCCCTCCAACCCCCCCAAGTCCCAAAAAGATTGGGCCAGGGGATCCCATTCCAGGGGCACCCAAAGAGGGTGCCCCTATTCCATCATTATACCCTATGGGCCATTGAAATCAATGAACCCTGCAGGCCTGGAAGCAATATAAACCCAGTTGCCAACGTCACTGCCACACAAAACACAATCTGCTCAAGGTCTGCTCTGCAGACCTGGCTGCAGCAAACCCAGATGCCAGCTCTCCAGCCCTGCCCCAAACAACATGGGAAGAGCTGGCCAACCACAACAAGCCTGCTGGTTCTGGGTCTCTCACCCAGGTGCCAGCTTCTCTGCCACAGAACACACAATCTACAGATGCCAGCTCTCCAGCCCTGCCCCAAACAACACGGGGAGAGCTGGCCAACCACAACAAGCCTGCTGGTTCTGGGTCTCTCACCCAGGTGCCAGCTTCCCTGCCACAGAACTCACAATCTACAGATGCCAGCTCTCCAGCCCTGCTCCAAACAACACGGAGAGAGCTGACCAACCACAACAAGCCTGCTGGTTCTGGGTCTCTTACCCAGGTGCCAGCTTCCCTGCCACAGAACACATAATCTACTCTATAAAAACAAGAAAGTGACCCAGCCCACACACACCCTTGCCAACCCCCACACCAACCAGAGGTAATTTAAAAAAACCAAAACAAAACCAGCGGAATCACAAAAAGCCAAGTGTTAAAAAAAGTGGCCTTTTTCACCAACAAGAAAGCTCAGGCCAAATCAGTCAACAACACCCCCCCCCCAAAACCAGAACCAGGAAAAGGGGGACAAAAGTGGCCTTTTAAACAATGGAAATTAGGCCAAACAGCACCCCCCCACAAGAACCCGAAGAGAAGAGTAACAGCAGCAGCACAACACAGCAGCAACAAATCAAACACTGAATACTTTTAAAACAGTAAAAAAAAAATAACTTTTAACAATACAGGAACTTTGCCAACCCCTCCCCCTCAAAAAAACCCTTCACCCTAACCCCAAGAAATCCAAGCCACCCAAATCAGGAGAAGTAAAAGGACACTGCACTTTTAAAAGTCCTCTCACTAAATTAAGATATGGGCATTCGTAAGTATTCGGCTGCCGTATAATCGGCGCCTATGGGGATCGGCTGCAGCTTATTCCGTATACAGCCGAATCAGTGATGATTCGGCTGTAAATACGGTTCGGCCGAACCGAATACACATCCCTAGTCATGAGCAGAGGGCTACGACTGCAGTACTGCAGCTTTGCCATTCTGCACCATGTGGCTATCCATTTGCAATTATTTTTATATGCTATCAACAGAACATTGTGTTAAGTATGGATGGGGAATAACAATCTAACTGCTCCACATGTCCATCTATCATAACCATAATCACTTGAGTACTCTTCAGGTAGAAATATTATCATGATCTTTATACAGAAACATCCCAAATAGTTCACAGTTTTTTATGGTCTCTTTTGATAATTAATCCCAGATTTGCTAGAATGTCATGGGAAAGCAGGAATAGGACATTATTTTCTCTTTTAGCTTTCCTAACAGTGACTAGGTAAATGTCCATGACATCTCAAAGGCAGGATGCAAAGAATCATGAATATGAATATGGTGTGGTTTAATTTTTTAAAAAATCTGGATTTGAATTATTTATGCCTTGGATTAAAAATTTAGTTATTACACTGGATTTTCATTTCTCTTGATTTCAATGAGAAACATTCACTACTGTTCAGGGGTGTAGACTTTCCAATTTTTCAGGGGGGCGGGGCTGGGGCAGGAACTTGGCCAGATACATTGCTATGATAGGTCCATAAAAGAACTGGGATCCAGTGACATCACAGGGAGGGCCCTCCATTATCACTACCTACAGAGGTGGGGCCATGGGGGATTTAGGGGGAAGCCTCTCAGAAATTTAGCAGGAACCCCCCTAACAATGCCCCTAGGCTGGGCCAAATCCAGGAAAAGGTGGAAGTTGGCCTGCTTAGGAGTTGAGCTTGAACTGGCTAAAATTGAAAAGGGGGTGCTTCCTCCAGATGCTGTGCAAGGGGATAGTATGAAAGTACCCTTTATTCAAGGAAGGGGAGGATATTGAGGCATTCCTGCAAAACCCTGAGCATGGACTACAAGCTTCCCTCAGAAGTGTATATGGAGAAGTTGAGACCCCAGCTAAGTGGAATTCTGGCTTCAATTTTCTGGGCAGATGGAAGGTGAAGAAAGGTCAGACTACAAGCTGTTTAAACAGAAAGTGCATGAGATGGTGGGGTTCTCCAAAGAAGGAGCCTGCAAGAGATTCAAGGAAGTGAAACCTGAACCCAAGAAGTCCTACCCACAATTGATGTATAGGCTGGGGAAGGCCTATGACCTATGGCTTGAAGTGTCAGCAAAGGGTTCATTGAAGTTCCAAAATGATCAGACTTGTCTTTGTTAAAACTAAGTTTCATTTATTGATTACAACAATGTTACTCTCTACTGGGAGGCATTGAAAGTGATAAGGGATAGCTTGAAACATTGCATATATGGGTACACATCAAAGGAAGGGTCTTTAAACCATTTCTCATAATAAAACTACAATCAGTCCTGCAAGTGATACTTTCACACGCCGCATTATCTCTTCCTGGAGATGGCTGCGCTCTCCCCCCTGGTGGTGTCCTTGCTCCGTTCGGGAGGCGCCAGAGAGGCTAGCTTCATGTTTTGCACTTCAAAGGTTTCACTAGCCTTTGGAGTTCTGGCAACCTTGGCTCCCACCCCTCCTTCTTTTCTAGCAGTGCACAGGGGTTAGTAAGGTAGGGATTTATTCAGCAATGGAGTTAGTAAACATGGAGTATATAGGATCACACAATACAGTTGCTTCAATGAATCACAAGCTGATATGAAGTAGCTAATGCTAAGACTCTAGATTATGTAAAGGCTTTGATTTGCATTGATTGGTTCTTGATTCTCATACCTGAGCATCCTTCCAGTGGCCAGGATACCTATCCAGTATGAGGGTTGGACTGGAACATGGAAGGTTGCTGTGTATGAAAACATGCCCGTGTCTATGTTTATAGGGGAGGATTTGGCGGAACATGTAATTAGAAGGCAGAAGAAAGCAACTGAATCCAAACACTCTCCCAAAGTGGACTGGAAAGAGGAGAGAAAAGCTGCAGATTGCAAATCTTTACAGAGACAGGGTTCTAAGGAACCAGAACAGATGATGAAACTGTTTGTAGGTGGCTTGAGCTTTCAGACTACTGATGACTTTGAAACTTGGGGCACACTTACTGTCTATGTGGTAGTGAGAGATCCACAGACAAAACTTTCTAGTTTGGGCTTTGGGCTTGTGACCTATTCTTGCCAGGAGGAGGCAAATGCTGCACTGGCAGCTGCACCACATAAGGTGGATGGTTGGGTGGTGGGACTCAAGCGAGCAATTCCATGGAAAGGTTTTGTGAGGCCTGGTGCCCACTGGACAGGAAGGAGAAGATATAAACTGCTACTACAAAGAAATCGTGGATGCAGTTCAGGCCATTTCATGGGTTCTGGAAACTGGAGGGAGGTGGCTACAGGCAGCCAAACTCACCAACCCTAAGCTCCTGAGCTAAAGGCTGTTTATTAATCTCTGTATTATGTATAATTGGTTTCTATTGTTTATTTGTATGTATTAATGTATAATGGTGGGTTTTCCAAGGCAACCCTATTTTGGGTAGTGACAGTGTGTGCGTGGGAAGTTCACCTGTATGAGTAAACTGAAGAGTGCAACTCCAGAAGCTGTGATAGAAAGACAAACTCCAAACAGCCAGTCAACAGTTATATTTGGGTAAATACGTTAGAGGCAGTCACAGGCAGTCCAATGGTTCATACACATAAAGCAGTCCTTCCAAGATACAGTACCAAATCAGTTTCCAGTTAGAGAAGTCAAGAATCCAGTCCATACATTACATAAATAGCCAGTCTTATCCAGTCCTCCAGAATAACAGTATAACAGTCAAGATGTTTCTCCTTCTCTCACGCACCGTCCTTCTCCTCCTTATCATCACCCACACTAGCTGGGAGTAAGGCTTGTACTATTATAGTGCAGCTATCCAATCCCCAACACTGATTGCTAACAAGCTGCACCTGTTACTCTCGTGACACTCATCACTCCTGTATAGCTTAGTTACATAATCATTACTCAGCAGTTTTGTTCCCTTAAATAACTTAACTCTGACATTCTCCCCCTTATGTAACTATACACGCTATACAGTCATATAAACTATTTAACATTCATAGTCTTATACACAGCCTTATAAAGTACTGTAACATTGTAGTATTGCTGCCACTTTTATTTCAGTCCTAGCTTTAGACAATTCTCTCTATGCTTTACATGCGTCTGAGCTTTAGTAAAGATATCTGCAATGTTCTCATCAGTAGTACAATATTCAAGAGTGATTAACTTATCCTCTAAACATTGTTTCACATTATGAAATCTGACATCCGTGTGTTTTGATCTTCCTTTCACACCAAGATTAGTAGCTAGTTTAAGAGCTGCCTGATTATCTTCATAAACAGTTATTGGTTCAACATAATATAAACCAAGGTCAGATAACAATTGTTTATACCAGGTAAGTTCACTGCACACTGTACTAAGTGCTGAATATTCGGCCTTGCAGGTCGATAAAGCTACGTGCCTTTGTTTTAATGACCTCCATCCCACCAGTACTCCACCTAAGAAAATAGCTAATCCAGTGGTTGACTGTCTGGTGTCTTGGTCGTTTGCAAAACTTGCGTCAGCATAGGCATGTATTCTTAGTTCTCCAGCAAGAGTTATAAACAAACTAACATCTAAGGTTTGTTTTAAGTACCTAAGAATATGTTTTGCTGCTATCCAATGGCACTGTCTGGGCTGTTTCACTGCTCTGGCCAAATGGTTGGTTGCCATTGCAATATCAGGCCTAGACCAGTTAGCTATGTATAACAGACTACCAATCAGAGATTGATAAATGCTCTGATCAAACAATGGACTCTGATCGTTATCAGCATCATTGTTCTGTAACATAGGACATTGAACTCCTTTGCTCTGATCCATTTTATAACTCTTCAGTAGCTGAGCAATTTTAGCTCTTTGCGAGACTCTATATCCACCATTTACACTCTCAATTTCCAAACCAACATACTGTCTAATGTTGCCGAGATCCCTTACTGTAAATTGGGTTTTCAGAGTATCAACAATAGTGTTCAAAATTTTGGCACGTTTACAAATGATTGCCAGATCATCTACAAATACAAGTATTGTGCACTGCTGCTCCCCCTTTCCCTTGGTAAAGATACATGGGTCTGCTACACCCTGTTTGAATCCCAACTTTTTCAAACTGTCTGTTAAATACTGGTTCCACTGGTGACCAGATTGCTTCAAACCATACAATGATTTCTTTAGCTTCCAACATACATTTACATTACCATTCCCACCAGAGGCACCTGGTGGTACTTTCATGTACATTGTGTGTTCAAGAGGAGCGTGCAAATATGCAGTTTTAACATCAAGATGTTTAACAAAACAATTATGCTTGGCTGTCCAAGTCAAAGCACAATAAATTGATATTGCTTTGAGCGTGGGAGCGAATGTTTCATCGTAGTCTTGCTCAGTTTGCAAGAACCCTTGTGCAACAAGCCTAGCCTTGTACTGCACATTGCCATCTGCCCCAGATTTTAGCTTATAGACCCATCTACAGCCTATGAGTCTTTGGTTTGGTGGTAAAACAGTTTCTTCATAGACGTGTAGACTTTTCAATGACTCAAGCTCCGCTCTCATAGCAGCTGTCCATCCTGCTTGCTCATCTTGCGATAAGTGTTTGATGCCTTCATAGCAAGAAGGTTCCGCAAGAACTGCACATGCTTGCCCTGGGCTGTAACGATCTGGTGGACGTGACTCTCTAGAAGACCGTCTGAGCACCGGTTCTGCTGCCCCGTCTGACACAGCCTGCTGATCTGCCGTCTGTTGCTGCTGAGACGCTGCAGCTCCCGACGATGCAGGGGTTACAGGTTCTGGTTTGATTGTTCTGCTGCTGGGTGACGGACTCCGCCTCTCGCCTCTAGATGCTAGCTGCGTGTCAGTTTTCACCGCTGTTGGCAGGAACACTGTAGAAGACGTTCTTTGCCAGCCCACAGAATTTTCCAGAAACTTTGCAGAGCAGCTAGTTGTTATTTTCTTCTCTCCTACTTGAGAAAATCTATAAACTTGGTGGTTATTTGCATAGCCCATAAATAACAACCTCACAGCTTTATTTTTCCCCTTCCTTTGAAGCTCTTTTGGGATATGAACATAGGCTGGTATCCCAAAGATTTTAATGTGTTTAATGGAAACTTTCCTGCCATACCACACTTCTGCAGGTATTTTCCCTGTAGATGAAGACCAAGTTAGATTTAGAACATGGGAAGCGCACATAATACTCTCACCCCAATAGCACATTGGGAGGTCGCTATCTCTGAGCATAGAGATACACATGTTATATAAAGTCTGGTTCCGTCTCTCACAGAATGCATTATGTTGCGGTTTGTACGGAGCTGTACGCTGGTGACTGATACCATATCTCCTAAACAGAGAAAACATTTTCTCGTTACAAAATTCACTCCCATTGTCAGAAATAATAGATTTTGAAACCTTATTTGTCTTCCTCTTTATAAAACGAAGCCAGTTGTTGAATGCTTGGTACGTCTCTGCTTTTGATCTGAGAAGAAAACAAAAACCGTACCGGGAATGGTGATCTTCTATACACAAACAAAACTTTGCTCCGCCCACACTTCTGGTTGGAAAAGGGCCAATCAGATCGAGAAATACAAGGTCCAATATTTCTTCCGTCTGGAATTTTGTAGGAGATATTGTAGGAGCGGCCTTTGATTTTGTTGCTTTACATATTTCACAGTCAACAAAACAACCACAAGACTTGGGGGTAATTCCAGCTGTTTGCAAGGTTTTTTTCACACCTTGAAAATTAATATGCCCCAATCTTCTATGCCACAAATGAATACACTCATCGTGAGGAGGCTTGTTCATACTCACATGGTGTACTACATTTTCTTTCTCCAGGAAATAAAGATTATCTTTCCTCTTTGCCACAACAGAAATGCCTTCTGCACATATCAAGCAGTTTTCAGCTGAAAAAGAAACTTTAAAACGTTGCTCAGTCAAAGCAGAAACAGAAAGCATGTTGTATTTTATACTTGGCACATGAAGCATATGTAGTTTCCTTTTAAGATTAGGAATGTCAACAAGACCACTGCCAGCTACCTTGGCACAAATCCCATCTGCCAGTTTGACACACTGACCTGAAACGGGGGTGTAAGTGTCAAAAAGATTCCTGTTTTTAATAATGTTGACAGTAGCACCGCTGTCTATCAGGAACTGCTGGTTGCTGCAGGAAGAATTGTTAATAACAAGATTCACATGCTTCCCTCCCTTAGGAGTAACAGGAGACTGTTTCACTTTGATACGGTCACATTGCCATTTGAGATGCTTAGTGCTATTACACACATAACATTTCCTCACTGAGTATGCCTTATCAGCTGCTGCCTTAATGTCTGCCCCTTTAAAGACCTCCCGGGCAGGAGAATTTGCTGAATGAGCTGGAGACTCCCGGAAAAGAGCTGCGTCACTCCTCCTCATGGCCTCATTCTGTAGCCGGTGAGCGATGTTGGACACTGTTATCTCAGTCCTTGGCAGCACGTCAAGGTTAGCCACGAACTGGTCATAACTTTCATCCAAAGAACAGAGGATAATATATGCTTGCTGCTGTGGAGGAAAAATTACTTTTTTCTCTTGCAGCTGGTGCAAGGTGCATTGCATGTATTCTAGGTGGGTACTCATATCCCCACCTGACTCATATCGTGCACTAAGGAGCTTTTTCATGAAATAGATATGGGACCCCACACTCTCCCTCACATAAAGAGCTTTTAAGAGCGTCCCAACATGACTTGGCACTGTTGGAGGTTTTTATATGGATAAGCTGAGAGTCTTCCAGAGTAAGCCCAATTAAGGAATAGGCTTTATCATCGTTACTCTTGTGCTTAGCAATTACGGCTGCGTCATTAGCAGCATCTAAAGCAGCTAAGTTGGGTGGATTCGCCACATACTCCCACAAACCTTGAAATTTGAGCAGCATAGTGACCTTCTCTGACCACGTACTGTAGTTCTCTCCGTTGAGCCTCTTGATAAGGAAACCGGAGACTTGTACACAGGACTCCATTGTGCTGACCTATGTAGACACAAAACTGCCACACCCAAATAACGGCTGTTTACTCACGAGTAGACCACAGGACCTGTTGGCACAGACAAAGCTTACTCTCCAGGAAACCACGCTGGGCCCATAACCGATGACAGTGTGTGCGTGGGAAGTTCACCTGTATGAGTAAACTGAAGAGTGCAACTCCAGAAGCTGTGATAGAAAGACAAACTCCAAACAGCCAGTCAACAGTTATATTTGGGTAAATACGTTAGCGGCAGTCACAGGCAGTCCAATGGTTCATACACATAAAGCAGTCCTTCCAAGATACAGTACCAAATCAGTTTCCAGTTAGAGAAGTCAAGAATCCAGTCCATACATTACATAAATAGCCAGTCTTATCCAGTCCTCCAGAATAACAGTATAACAGTCAAGATGTTTGTCCTTCTCTCACGCACCGTCCTTCTCCTCCTTATCATCACCCACACTAGCTGAGAGTAAGGCTTGTACTATTATAGCGCAGCTATCCAATCCCCATCACTGATTGCTAACAAGCTGCACCTGTTACTCTCGTGACACTCATCACTCCTGTATAGCTTAGTTACATAATCATTACTCAGCAGTTTTGTTCCCTTAAAGAACCTAACTCTGACAGGTAGACCTCATCGATAGGGATCTAGATTGCCAGACCGCATGATTTGGTCTAGCGGGGGTGTGGTGTCATGATCCTGGGCCTAGCGAGGCCTGCAGGTCCCAGGGAAGCCTGCTTAGGAGTTACTGGGAAAAGCCTACATCTCCCAGGATCCCTCTGTCCCTCTAATTAGGTAGCAAGGGGTTTGGAGGGGACCAGGCCAAGAGAGGGGTGGGGCCTGGGAAGAGAATATATAAAGGCCAAGCCCAGGAAGTGGGTGTTCTTTCCCTGGAAGGCTTAGCTGGAGGCAGGCTGTCGCCTGGCGAATTGGAAGCAAGGGAAAGGCCCTTAGCCAAGGGGGGTAAGTGTAGTATTAGAGTAGGGACTGTAGAGATAGACACGTTAGGGCATTTGTTATTTTCCCTTCACCCTTTTACCAGTTAATGCACCGCATTAATTTATATTGTACTAAAATAAACCTTTTTGTTGTTGTTCACTCTGCCTGGTCCTCACGCCTGTTATTTGGCCTAAGCTACAGGAGGCCTGAAGGGCTTGGGAGGGGACTCTGGGCCTTCTCAAGGGGAACCTTTAACCCAGAGTGGTGGCAGCACTTGGTAAGACCCCACTGAGTCATGACAGCCTTATTTATAAGGGTAACATTGTACTGAAATTTACAAAACTATGTCATCACAGATATCTTCATTTGGTAAATACATGGATAGAGTCTCTGAGCTAGGGAAGAATAGAAAACAGTTGCTCTACATTCAAAATAACTGTGCAATAAAACAGCTACTCTGAGGACCCCATTGAATGCTCTGGAAGGTTCAAGTGTTCTCCTACAGGCTTCTCAGTCTTGCGATTCTTGATGTCAGATTTGTGTCCATTGTGTCTGGGGATCTGAAATACTTTTTCTGCCATCTGTGCCTGAAGGAGTATTTCCAACATATGCAAGAACAGAAGAACACTTCAACCTTCCAGGACACTCAATGGGGGACCTCAAAGTAGCTGCTTTGTTGTAAAGGAACTTCAGAAACAGATGAGGATAGGAGACTGCTGAATTGATAGCTATTACAACACTCAGAACAATGGAACCCCCAGGACTTAGCAGAGATATTGCCTTCTTCTCTCACTACACATGCTAAGTCACTCAGTTCTCACTTATACCTAGAAATTAAACTATGTTGTTCTAAATGGTGCCACTAAACTCAAATTTAGTTCTCACATCCATTGTTAATTGTTTTATTATCTGTATACCAATTTACTGCAATTTCCACATCTTATCTAATGTGTTATTCCAATCTTAGCTGTACGTATTGCTCAGTTATTTAGACATTTTTACTCCAATTAGCTCTTCCTGACAATTTAACTCCCCCTTACCTATATGTAATATTTGAAGAAATCTGTTTCAATTAATCTTAGGGAGTGAACATACTAAGTCTCTCAGTTCTTGCTTATACCCACAATGGAACTTTACTTGACTCATAGGTACTACTGGACCCAAACTTTGTTTCCTCACCTGCTTGTTAACTGTTGTATTTGCTTGCTAATTTCTTGCCATTCATACATCTCATTCATTATGCTAATGCTCTCACACATTCAATCTCAGCTATAATCACCTAGTACTTATGCATCTTGACTCTAGATTCTAGATTCTGTTTCACCTGTATCTGATGAAGTGTGCTTGCACACAAAAGCTTATACCCAGAATAAAACTTTGTTGGTCTTAAAGGTGCCACTGGACTCAAACTTTATTGCTTCAGAACAACACGGCTACCCACCTGGATCTAAATAAAACAGTGTATGCACACAAAAGCTTATACCTAGAATTAAACTTGGTTGGTCTTAAAGGTGACACTGGACTCTAACTTTGTTCTGCTGCTTCAGACCAACATGGCTACCTCATCTGAATCCATTAGCTAGTTGGTTGCCCCTTTGAACCCATACGACCCCATTTTAGGTAACAGCAAAATGAGAAGCATGAACATGTACAGAGTGCACATTCCTTGACAATGTTGTCTCTGGACTGCACACAAGACAAAAGGAAATTTGGAAAGGCCTCAGATCTTCATGTCCTCTCTCCACCCAATCTCACTTTCTCACAGATGTAAATTGGAGCCAAGCAAGTATGTTGAGCCCAACAAAGGCGTTGCAGTCTGACTGTTGTCACACTGAAAGTCAATGCTGCCAGACAGGGTTAAGGACTATACTTTCTTTTCCAACAGACACCAAACATATTTAAGTATTGACAGGGGTTGTTTTGTAGAAAAAAATTGGTGGTGGAGCACATTAGCATAACTCATTAGCATATGCCACCACCACCCCCCACCAGCCAAAAGCAACCCAATGCAAGAAAGGAGAGTCTCACGTAAGTGAGGCCTGCTCGGGCTGGCTAGAGAGCCAGCCAGTCCAAACAGGCTTTGCTCATCTGGGGCTCTCCTTGGCTGCCCCCCCAACAGTCAAAAGGCCAGGAAGCTACCCACTGCCCAAAATCACATAAGAAGTGTAGAAAGTGTGGTGAGGGCTTCTCCAGGGGTTAATGAGGGCTGCTGATGGTGTGGCAAAGTCCCTGGTGACTGGCTCTCCTAATACAGGGATCATTATACCTACTATTCAATGGACAAAGTAGGTTGGGAGGAGGAGGGTGGCTGTCATGGGTGCTGGGGGCCCTGCAGAAGAAGCCGAGCCTGCAGAAGAAACTGTGCCCCTGCCACCTGCACCAGTGCCCCTGCCTCCTGCTGGAGAAGATCCAAGCCCCCCTGCCTCGCCCTCTCAGGTGGCTCGTGTGCGTGACCTCCTTCGTCAGGACCTCAGGGATCGGAGGAGGGCGGCATGCTCACGAGCAAGATGCTCCCTGAGCCCTGAGTTTTGAAAGGATTCTGGCCCTTCTAGGAGTGAGGGTGCTTGAGTCTCAGCAGGATCCTGGCTGCCCTCTGTGTCAGCAATTAGCCCAAATGGGCAACAGACAGCAGAGGGCTATATAGCTGTGGGCTTTGAGAGAAGGCTTTGTGGAAGCAGCTAGTCACTTACCTGACGTTCTAGCATCCACTCCGGCTTCTGACTTTGGCTTCTGGACCCCCTGACTCTGGCATTGACTTCTGGACCCCCTGACTTCAGCTTCTGAACCTCTGACCTACGATACCTGGACTGTGATTCGGTTTTGACACTTTGGACCCTCCTTGCTACCCAGCTACAGACCTTGGACTGCCCCTGGACTTTGCCTGGCCTGGCCCCAGCCCGTGACAGGGGCCATCAGAAAGATTCTGGAGCTGTGTTCTTGTGAGCTTCTGCTGAGTTCAAGACCTCAGTATTAATGTGTTCTGGATATCAAAACCTTAGTAATTAATCCAGAGAGTCCAAAGATACAGCCAAAAACTTTTGCAGAGCACAATTACCTTTTACAATATCAAGTGTTCTTCAGCCCTCTAGGTCAGCCAGATGAATGGACAAAATAGCCACCTTTCCTAGTTCTCAGGTGAGAGATCTGTCCTCCTTCATGGACCCAGCAGCAAGAGAGCTTCTCTTCCTGTTGCCTAGAAACATTATCAAAGCTCTTTCCTCACCCGCTTGACCCAGGTCTGCTGAGGTCAAAGCAGCTTTTTCTATCTCCAGAGATAGTCTTCCTATTGATAACTTCACATACATGTTTCCTGCTTGGAGAAGGGAGGGGAGAGAAGGGAGTGTTTATCAATTTATCTATCGATTGTCTGCTCTGCTAGCTCAATTTGCATTTGCAAGAAGGTGAGCTTGGAAGACCTTTACGCCACTGACTTCCTTCTTTCCAGCCCAGAAGAAAAAACACTCACAGGGAGGTTTTTCTGCTTCACAATGTCCCAGGAGAAAAATGCATTTCTTCACAGGATCCAATACCCCATTCATGCCTTTGAAGATCATTATCTATCCTTCTTAAAAATCTAAAATGGATTGGAAAACATTTTCATACATTCAAAGAAGTTTGTCACTACGCCTGGCACTGGTGGCCTGGGGGGAGACCTGAGCCCCCAATCCCCTATTGGGTCCCCAGAAGGGGCTCAGACCCCCCAGAAAAATCTAGAGGGGGCTCAAGCCCCTGAGCCACCCCCCATCATTTACACCTATACTGTTGTTACTGGGGAAAGGGATACAGTGCAGGCAACTCCTATCTCTGTCCTCTGCCTTCCAGTCTGTAGCTGTGTGCCTTCCAAAGTATACAAGCAAAAAACATTTTACTGTGTCCTGAAGGCACACTGTATGTGAGTGGAATTTGTTTCTGACTTTATTTCCTTCCTTCCTTCCTCTACTACAGTCTGGAGTGCCTGTTTTTAGAGAATTTAAAGCAAAAAGTGTGTGCAGATACCAATACCAAGCAAAGAGGATTCAACTCTTAAATAATTAAGAAAGCTGTCTCCAAGTCAGCTGAGCCACTGCATTGAGTGGAAGAAAATAGAAGCACTTTATACAAACAATGTGTCAAGATGATCCTCTTTGGCAGGAACATCTGCTACCTCTTGTTTGGCGTAGTGGCTAAGTGCATGGATTCTTATCTGGGAGAACCGGGTTTGATTCCCCACTCCTCCACTTGCACCTGCTGGAATGGCCTTGGGTTAGCCATAGCTCTGGCAGATGTTGTCCTTGAAAGGGCAGCTGCTGTGAGAGCCCTCTCAGTCCCACCCACCTCACAAGGTGTCTTTTGTGGGGGGAGAAGATATAGGAGATTGTAAGCCATTCTGAGTCTCTGATTCAGAAAGAAGGGCAGGGTATAAATCTGCAATTCTTCTTCTTCTAGTTGGAAGACACCCTTGACAGATTAAATGCTGAATCACATTCTACTTTGCTGCCACTCCCATTTCCTGTCTCTCACCTCAAAAAAATGTGAAAACAAAATGACTGCTGTTTCTGGGAGTTCTGGAATGTATTGGTTATCCTTTTTAAAAACTGGAAGTTTAGCAGATTCTGTCTGAGTTTTCATTAGTTAATATCCAATTGTTTATCAAGTATACCTACAGTCACACATTAACTGTTCAGCCTTCTCTCCACTGGGTTTCTCCTATCATTATTTTGATGCCACCTCCTTGCATCACAGATATTGCTTCTAGTATTTTTTCTATACAGCAAAAGTAATAGATTTTATGTGTATCTAGTCCTTTCCACTGTAATCTTTCCAATATAGTCCCATGATTCCAGGTTTATACTCAATACATACTTTAGAACTCTGTACCATCAACTGCAAAGGTCACTTAGCTAAATAAAATTGGATTATAAAAATAAAGTCTCTGAAAAATGTTAGTGATCTCTTGCATTTCATGAAAACATCTTAAACAGTCCAACAAATTCCATAGTATTGAATTTTCTAATAAATAGGTAGAATTTGGATGAATAGACAAAACTCTCAGGCAAAAGTGTAATATGTAATATGAAAATGAGTTACATAATCAGTTGGACTATAATGAACCATGCCTTTAATTACACTGATGAAAAGAGGTCTACAATTCCACATTGGCCATGAATGACAGCCAAAAATCTTTCCTTGCAGTTTCCTGGTTGCCCTTTATGTATCATTAACTAGATGTTAAAAAGTAATAGAATTATGCAGGGAGAGGGGGGATTACTGGAAAAGGAAAAGCCAACCAGTTTCAGACTTGCATCTGTGCATTTCCCCCTTTCTACACTGTTCTTTTTTCTACATTTTGTGCATGCTACTTAGATTACATAAATTCTATTATATTTGCATATTTCATTTATAGATTTGTTTATTCCATTTATATATTAATTTCATTTATATGTTGTGTTAAGGTGGCTAATAACTGTTTTAACTAAAATACATAAATAAGGCTAGCAGCAATCAATTTATTCACTGTTTATCCTTGATTCACTCTTATTTTAGATTTGCACTAGAAAGACTTACACTTATAACTTCTAGGACTTCATAAATATCTATTTGAACCACTGGTAGGCAGGAACAAATATAAATTATTCAAATGTTGTGTTTGTTTTCATGCAAGTGGCTCATGGTGTCAACCCAACATTTTTTAAATGGTCATTTTCTCCAGATCAACTGATTTCTTGTCACCTGCAGATCAGTTGTAATAGTGAGGGATCTCTAGTCACCATCTGTTGCTAAATAATTGCAAGACACTTTATTATTCATAATAATTTACTGCTCTTGTGTCTTCAGTCACAGATTCTTGTTGTCATCACATTTTACCACCTGGAGGTTGGCAACTGAAGTTTTATTATTATTACAGTCTCAAGACCAGGATACAGTATAAACATAATATGGAGAAGTAAAAACAAACATAATAAACGAAGTAAAGATCTAAGTTTAAGAACCTTTAAAATGCAAACCCCACAGTCTAAGAATTGATGCACAGAACTCAGCAATTGTATATGTAATCTCTGGATTCTTAGCTGATGAGCCAATAAAGTCTTGCTTTGTTTGTCTGATATCACCAGGTGTCCTATCAATTAACGGAATAATAATTCTAAAACGAGCCTCCCTATAATATGGGCAACTGAAAAACATATGCTCTACAGATTCAACCTCGCTTGAGGGGCATGAACATAGTCTTTCAGAGTAAGGGATTTTATTGTACCTGCCTTGCATAACTGCAGATGGATGGGCAGAACATCTAGCTAAGGCAAATTCTCTTCTAAGACTTCTTCTTTCCACTGAAGTCAGATATGATGCTGGCTCAATAGTGCTTCTGATATTTAGCAACGCCCCAAGTTTTGATACACTGGAGATGTCAGACTGTCGCTCTATATCCTCAGTTCTATGTTAGCCCTTTAGCTTGTTCAAGTCCGTAAGATAAAAGTAGCTGAGGTGAAAAATCAACTCTATGAATATGGCTGTGAACTGGCTTGAGCCAAGTCCAACAAATCAATCAATCAATCAATCTCTCTTTATGTGTGTAGCAAGGCAAAAAGCTCATACCTTCAATAAAACATCACTAGTCTTAAAAGTGCTTTCTTTGTATCTTTGGCTTTTTCCTTCTATCCCAGGAGATAAGGAGACGGAGCCACTTCAGACCCTAGAAAGAAGAGAGGCTTGGCTCAGTAGCTCTGCAGTGTGATTGATCAAACCTGGCAAACTTAATCAATACAGCAGAGCTATAGAGCCAAGCTCCTCTACTGGCTGAGGCGCCTCCTTCCCCCTCCTCCCTTTGGGAAAAGGGAGGGGAAAGAGGGAAAGAGCAGGAGAGGCTGCTTTGCTGGCTGGCTGATCATAGGGGAGAAACACAAAATGGTGACCAAAGAAAGCAGGCAAGGTAGATCGAAGCAGACAACAGCCAGTTGCTGGAGGGTCTGATTGGAGCCCTCTGGGCCATGTGCTTCTCTGTTCAGGCGGGTATGATAATGTGAGGCCATAGAAAGGACTTCAGTTCTTTCAAAGTGGATGACGTGGTCTCCTTCTTGAAGTGCATGTTCAGCTACAGCTGATTTTTCTGGCTGAAGCGACAGTGTCTCTTGTGTTCAGTGAGGCGGGTGTTGATACTGCGTTGGGTAGTGCCAATGTAGACTGCACAACAGGAGCAGGGTATTTTGTAGACTCCAGGGGTTGAAAGTGGATCTCTCATATCTTTGGCCGAGCGCAGCAAGTGGCGGATCTGTTGTGTGGGTTTGAAGACTGTGTCAACATTGTGGTGTTTGAGAATTTTGCCAATGCGGTCGGTGACAGATTTTATGTAGGGCAGGAAGGCTGTACCTACATTTGTGTGTGGCACGGGATTTGGAGTGGATGGTCTCTTGGGATGGAGGGCTATTCTAATTTCTTGTAGGGAGTATCCATTGGCCTGCAGTGACTGGTTGAGGTGGTGTAGTTCCTGCTGGAGTTGGCTTGGTTCACAGATGCGTGATGCTCGGTGGATGAGGGTTTTTACAACTGTACATTTTTGGCGAGGATGATGATTGGAATTCTTATTTAGATAGCGGTCGGTGTGCATGGGTTTCCTGAATACAGTGTGGCCGAGTTTTCCGTCATCTTTCCTGGTAATGAGGATGTCAAGAAAGGCAAGTTGACCATTCTTTTCTTTCTCCACGGTAAACTGGATACGAGGATGGACTGAATTCAGATGAAGGAGAAAGTTATTCAAAGCAGCCTCTCCATGACTCCAGATGGCAAAAACATCATCCACATATCTCTGTGCATTGGTTTCTAACACCTAAGGAATGGCAAAAATCCATATTATTACATTAATCTCAAGTAAGTGAAAATCTTTGTTCCCATGGGAGCTCCTTATAAGAAAGCCATTCTCATGTGGGCCTCAGGTGCATGAATGCAAATGGAATTCTAATATAGGATACATTCTGCATTGTAACTTGGCTGACTGGAAAGCAAAAAATCATCACATGGACATATATGTGAATGACTGAATGGAAAGATTTCCACCCCCCTTTTCATTTTTTTAAAAGTAACTTTACTGGTTAAATTGTTGATGTACACAATATAAACAACTTTGTACAAAGGGACATCTTTTTCCATGGTGAATATTAAATAGCAAGTTGCTTGTCCTTTCCTGCATTATCGTTTGTGTTGCTGAAGATGAGCATGTAGCCCATCTGCCGCTCCTGCAGATCACCTGCTCTCAACTGGTGCATAGCCCTCGGTGCTCACCGATGACAGTAACCCCATCCTCCTTCTACCAAGTGGCCGATAAACTTTAAGCCTATCAACCTTTCTAACCTTCCACCTCCTAACTGCAGTACATGGTAGGTGAAAAACACTCCACCAACAGCCAATCAGGTTAAAGTGAAAAAATTCCTACCTGGCCCCCAACAAGGCAACCGGCCAGAGCCTATACTACTAAAGGGTGGGTGGGTGGGCCGAGAGCCGTGAGAAAACTGTGCCACAGAGGGCGAGGCTGGGGCTGATATCTCTCGGCTTGGCTTCGCGAACAAAGATTTAAGAAGGGTGCAATAGTCCACGTCTGCTGCAGGCTCGCTGGTGGCTGACAAGACCAATGTGGGACAGGCAGGTCCGGCCACAGCGGCTGCAGGGAAAAGTCTGATTTAGGGTTGGTGCTGTAGCAGTGCGATTCTTCCTCAATCTTCTTTTGTCCTCAAGACCAGCTATGCGTGCGTTCTCAAAGGAAGAGACAGCCTGGTGGATGGTGTGCCTCCATGCTTTGCGATCTGAGGCTAGGTCAGACCACTGGTGATGGTTGATGTGACAGGTGCTAAGGGATTTCTTCAAGGAGTCCTTGTACCTCTTCTTTGGTGCCCCTCTATTTCGATGGCCAGTGGAGAGTTCGCCATACAGGGCAATCTTGGGAAGGCGGTGGTTTTCCATCCTAGAAATATGCCCTGCCCAGCGCAGCTGCGTCTTCAACAGCAGTGCCTCGATGCTGGTAACCTCTGCCCGCTTGAGGACTTCAGTGTTGGTCACAAAGTCACTCCAGTGGATGTTGAGGATGGTGCGAAGGCAGCGCTGATGAAAGCGCTCGAGGAGTCGCAGGTGATGACGGTATAAAACCCACGATTCGGAGCCGTAGATGAGGGTTGTCATCACAACCGCTTTGTAAACATTGATCTTTGTGCCTTTTTTCAGATGCTTGTTGCTCCACACTCTTTTGTGCAGTCGGCCAAATGCACGGTTTGCCTTTGCCAGCCTGTTGTCAATCTCCTTGTTGATCTTGGCATCTGAGGAGATGATGCACCCCAGGTAGCTGAACTGCTGGACTGTCTTCAGAACTGATTCACCCACAGTGATGCAGGGAGGGTGATAATCTTCCTGGGGTGCAGGCTGGTGGAGAACTTCTGTCTTCTTCAGACATTGGGGCTGATATAGCCCCAATGCTTTGCCCTCCCCCAGTTCCCATATGTCCGGGAAGCTGGGCAGCCTCCATCCTCTGGGGAGGCAAAGGGGGTGGCACTGTGGCCTGAAGCGGCTGTGCAGCTCAGCTGGGACGGGGTCGAATTCTTCTCAGCAGTCAATATAATGCTTGGTTTGAAGTACAACCAAAGTACTCACTCCATTGGCAGATTTTATGCCAATGCATAACGCAAGGCCTCCTATTTAAGATTCCTAAAGATACTTCACAAATTTTATGCTGGATGGGGGGAAGATAATCATAAATTGGTACATAAGATAGAAAATCATCAAACAATAATTTTCCTCGCTGTCAAAGACAATTCCAGAACTGTTATCTCATTTACTATTTTTGTTGTTCTTTATCTTAATGTCAGAAATAGTTTTTTGATACTTGTTGAAGCAGAAGTAGGATGGCTGGAGTACCTTATTCAGGGGCCTGTAGAATGAGATTGCTTGGTCTGCTGTGCTTGAAACCTGGAGGGGGGGAGGCTTAAAGGATGACAATACTAGTTCTGTTGCAATTTTTGTGTTATTTGGTTGAAAACCAGCCACTCCACTCTCTCAGAAATCACCCATAGGGAATATTGGAAGAGCTGCTGTTCTCTTTCCTTCCCTCCTTCTTCTATTTGTGGAAGGAAACAAGCAATAGACCAGAACAAGGCAAACACAGAGTTTTCATTGGAAAGGTGTTTTTTAAAAATATCAGTAAGTCACTGTAAGAATAGAAAAATAAAATGAATGCAGACAGGTTTTTCTTCCTTTCTTTCTTTGTGGAATACTGGAGCCCAGTGCCATTCCACCCACCTCAACAGGAATCAATAGAGAGAAGTACATTTGCACTGATAGGTACCTACTTCAATGGTCTGCAGAACTGAATTCCTTTGTCAAATCTGATTGAAACATAAAGGGTCTTTAGATTAGAGGTTTATACAAATTCAGTTTCTATACAAATTTATCTTTACAAACAGCTGATCCAGATTCTCAAATACATTTTCCATTGAAAATAATGTTCCAGAAACTATAGAACCCCCCAAACCACATGGATTTGAATCCTGAACTGTTAATGTCCTACCCCCAAATTAGAAATAACAGTAAACCCGCAATCCCTGTTCCAAAATTGTACTGATATTTTTAATGGAGCACACTCCTAATATAATGTGATAGAATAGAAGCATAATTATTTTAAAAGTGTGCTTTGTTATGACATTCTGGGTTTTTTTTTGTTTATTTGTTTTGGCTATGCTCTATGCAACCCTCAGAGAAGCCCAGAAATGGCATGTAAGTATACAGAAAGTACGTCTATATCTATCAATCCTCTTTTACATTGTGCTGATACAGGAAATTCCAGGATGTATTTTTAGGCTACATTCCTAGTTCATGAAGGCCAACATTCTCCATAAACTGTACACTATTTTACATGTCCCAGAATCCTCTGTATTTTGCATGGGTTTTATAGCAAATATTCACAGAATACCCTGGCAGGGAAAATGTGGGGAATGTTCTCTAAAGTTTGAAAGTCATTGCTGTACTCTTAAAACAATGCTGCAAAATCCAACCAAATATTAGGTGATTGTGAAAGATACTGCATAGGCATAATTTTCAGTTTCAGCTCTTTCACATTGTTATTCTTCCATGATGAATTTATTTCTTGGTGCTGTAGCATAATCAATACCCATACTATACCAAAATGTATTCATCACTGAGGGTACTCCATCAGGGATGTTGCTATCACTTATAATGCATCCTCCAAAAGACAATGCTGAGATGCTGTTCCTGGAAGTGTTGCCTGACTCATCTTCCTTCTTCAACTGAAAGCATCTTCAGCTTCAAGGTAAATAACAGAACATCCTGAGTTGTTGTAAAGGACTCAACCTGCAGTTCCAATCTATGAATTAAAACATGATTCAGTTTTCTCAAGAAGTGTTATAGAACATGTCTTCTAGGATACAGTTAAGTAGATTGTATTATGTGATGCACATAGATGCTTCATTATTCACATCATATGAAACTGAAATGCCTCTATAGATTTGCACTGAGTTATGCATGGGGATTTTATGTACTTTCATTCTAACAGTACGAAGATGGCTTCAACTTTGTGTGGAACTGACAGATGTTTCATAATGTATTGCCTTTGACTGAAATTCGTCTAAAGTTCTTCATTGAGATAGCAGTATTTTTATTAGAATGCTAAGTGTTGTCAAGAGAAATGTAAGTAAAGGTTAGGTCACATGGTTGGACATATGATGATATGCAGGGGTGAAAAAGAATTAAAAGCACCAATGCTTCCTCTTTGGAGATCACTGCACAATTTTGTGCATGGCTCGCTCAGAATTTTACACAACTACAATGTTATTCTGCGTGGAATCTGTAGAATGATTTTAAGTGGAAAACAGGTTGTCTTTGAAAACAGGTGACCCTCAAATCAGTGGTCCATCATGAAATATTATGGTGCATGCTAAAGAGGAACCAGCAATGGCTTTCAAATAGTTTGCTTGGGCTGAATGATTAATGCACCAAGATCAGAACCTGTCACTTTTCATGCCACAGCAGAACCTACACTGAGATGGATTACAGTTGTGTCCAAGCCAATAAACTATAATTATGGTGAACAAGACAAGGGACTCACTTGCTATAATCATGCAGCTGCCATGAACAGAATAAGTAGCTGCCACAAAACCATACAAGTAGTTCAGTGCATCAAGTTGTAGCCTGTGCTATCTCATGAGATTGATGTATTAATAAGATGTGTAAGGGACCAAGCAGAGTTTATTTACCAAGGGCTCAACCACAACCTGACATAGTCCCAGACTGTGTTACATAGAAGAGCTCTATACTTAGCACTGTTGCTGGCCAGGACTGACCACCCATAATCAGAAGGTTGCTGGGGGGTCAGTTGGCTCTCCAGATCCTGTTCTGTGGGACTGGGGCCATCTCTCTGCACTCTGTGGTCTTCAGGAATCTCCAGTTCTGCTTCCAGCCACAAACTCCTGCATCCTCCTCCTTTGGCTTGCTTCTCCTGCTTAAATCCCTCCTTTCCCCACCTGCTGCCTCCCAGCTCAGCTCCCTTTCCTTGTCTCTTAACTGCAGCTGAGAAGCTGCTGACTCTGCAGCCTTGAGGGGCTTACTCTCCCATAGACTCACTGCCTCCTTACAAGAGGAGATACTGGCATTTTGTAAACAGTCCAAGGAACAGAGAGAAAAAAACCAACACCTGAATGAGGACAAATTGCTCTGGGATAATGGTATATGTTGCATTTGTGCCCTAAGGGGTTGTGAGGATCTCCTGAGTTTGCTGGGGGAATTAGCAAGGAGATCCAGACAAGTGAGAGGGGGTAACAAGCAGGATCTCCATCTATGTTTACAGGGATTTTTCCCTCAGTAGAACTCTCAAATGAACCAAAATTTAATTAATGAAATTATCTTTATAAATAAAAGTTAAAGAAATAAAAATAAAAACTTATCAGTTGAAGAGCACTCTAAACACACATACAAGTTCAGAAAATAAAGGTAGTAGCTTATAGGGCCAAAAAGGAACTTTTTCCATGGGACTATATTACCTGTCCAGAGACTATAGATCAGAGTAGAAAGATGAGCAAAATGAACCAGTGTTCCACTCAAGTTTACCCAACCTTATGGCTGGGGGTGTAAGTCAGTGAATGTCCAAACACACACATACACACTTGGACAGAGGGTGGTTTATATAACTTTTGAGCAATAACGTGATTGCTCCTAGAACAATGCTGTGATGGTGTGAATGAAACAATGTATTTGAACCAGGAAAGCTGCATAGCTTTTCCACAGGTTGTGAATGCAATGTAATGTTCATGTGAAAATGTCTATTGTGCTTGGTGACCTCTAATAGACAGGACAAGAGAACTATTACAAAGGAGTGTTATGGGATTAAAATGGTTTAGATTCACATAGGATGAACCAGGTAGGAGAAAATCAGGCAAGGGTGGGAAATGGGTTAGTTGTACTGCCTTTCCTGGAAATTAATCTTTGGCATTGATGGATTTAAAAGAGGGAAGAGAACTGCCAAAAGCCAGACCTTTGCACCTTTAGGATCACTTTTCCCAGACAACCCTCTGGCCAGTATTTGATGACACACATTCCAAGTGATTATAGGAGCTATTTTGATCCTATTTGCAGTCCAGGTAAAAGTCTAGAGGAGTGACCCTGTGAGATGTTGAGAAAGAAAGTTTCTTGCATCACTTGTCCAAGGTATCAGACTAGTCCTTCAAGGGAAGAGGGGTCCTGGCATAACACCTCTAGATGGCTCAATACATAGCACTCATAATGCAGAACAGTTTATAACTTTAAAACAACAACAAAATGCATTCTAAACTAACAGAAGGGGAGAAATGGATAACAAGAGATACATGATAGACTGGCTGGAGAGCACAGTTTAGGCTCTAGAGACACACCAAGTCCTAAAACTATATTTTGTGGCAATATAAGACACTAATGTCAAAGTTTCCCCAATATTAATATAAGATTTTTCCCCATTATAGTCATGTTTAGTACATTTTGAGGGGGTTGTTTTTGTTTTTGTTTTGCAGGGAAGTTGGAATACAATCTGTAAACAGTTTTATGATTGAAATCTCTGTTTAATTCAGTGCGAGCAGCACAGCACTTTTAGTGTGGGACTTTTGCTCTGATACAGATCGTCGATCACACAGTTGTTGTGGAAAAGATGTTTATTGGTAACAATAGAACTAATTTTCATCTGGCTTCAGCTAAATTGTTCATTCAAGATTTATAGCACAGTAAATTGAGATGAGAATTGGGCCCACAGCCTATTCATTCATTTTTTCTTCTCATTAAAAAGCCAGTGAAAATAATAAGGCCAGAGCAATATTCTGAATTCCACAGGCCAAATCCAGCCTGATGCCACTTAATTGCATTGACGTCAGTAGGAGATCCATTTGTAGAATGAGTACAGCTTATGCCCAGAGGTTATATGTAAATAGATTCTTCCTAGATTTTGTATTTCACAGTCTTTATATATCTTCATATGTGACTGTCAGTTATTTTTTCTTTGTTGGAAGAGGTTACATTTCATATCTCAAAGGCAATATTTAGCCACTGCATGAAGAAACTGATCTTGAAATGAAGCATGTTTTACTTTCCCTTCCTAAGTTCTACTGGCAGATAGGGAATAATTACTAGTATAACCACACAGTGATGACTGAACCAGAATGGATACCTCTAACAAACTGTAGGAGGTGGAGTTCATTGAGCTTTGGGATAAAATAGAACACAGAGTCTAGCAGCACCCAGGGTCAACCACCCGCCCCTCCATGGTGCCACCCCCTCCCTTCTTGTGCTCTGGCTCCTACCCACCCACCCCCCACCACCACTGCTGCCCCTCATGGAGGATGCTCAGAGACCAATAGACTGTGTGCCGACCAGAAGCCCTCCCTGCCCCTCTCTGATGATTCCAAACATCAGAGAAGGGCGAGGAGGGTTCCTGGCCAGAGTGCAGTCTATGTATCACTCTCTGAGCATTGTCCAATGTTTACAAAGTGATACAGAAACTGTGTGCCAGTCAGGAACCCTCCCTGCCCCACTCTGATAATTGGAATCATCAGAAAGGGGCAGGGAAAGCTTCTGGCCAGTGCACAGTCTCTGTATTGCTCTCTGGGCATCCAAGGATGCTCAGGGAGTGATACAGAGGCTGCACACTGGCCAGGAACCCTCTCAGGGCAAAATTTGGGCATTTGCCTATGGCACTGGGCTGTGAAGGCCCAATTTGGCACCCTCACCAGCCCAATGCCTTAGGCAAATGCCTAGTTTGCCTAGTGAAAGGGCCGGCCCTGGTGGCACATTTAAAACCAATGAAGTTTTATTCAAGGTATGAGCTTTCATATCCATGCACACTTTCTCAGATACATAGAAATAGAAGGTAACCATTAAAATTTATAAACAGAGGCTGAACAGCAAATTAAGTTTATAGAGTCAACAGTTGTATGGATTTAATTAAGGGGGAACAACAGTGAAGCAATAAATATGTTAAAATATTTACACAAAATAAATGTGGAAGAAGAAGAAGACTATAGATTTATACCCCACCATTCTCTCTGAATCAGAGTCTCAGAACAGCTTACAATCTCCTTTATCTTCTTCCCCCACAACAGACACCCTGTGAGGTGGGTGGAACTGAGAGAGCTCTCACAGCAGCTGCCCTATCAAGGACATCTCCTACAAGAGCTATGGCTGACCCAAGGCCATTCCGGCAGCTGCAGATGGAGGAGTGGGGAATTAAACCCGGTTCTCCCAGATAAGAGTCAACACACTTAACCACTACACCAAACTAGAATCCTTTCTAATTGTGGAAAGTTCTCTGAGATTCTGTTGCAATGTTCCATTGATCTCCTCTCAAGCATGAAGGTAGCAAACAGCATTTTTTCTTTCACTGGAGTGGGGTGCAGTGTTATGTGGGGAAATATATTACATTTTTCATTGCATTGCATTACAATCATTAGATATTGTTCTAAATACTTTACCAATATATTGTTCTTTAGAAGTGTTATGTCAGAGAAATCTATTTCTCTGTTGCCTCAGACCAACACAGCTACCCACATGGCTCTATCTTTGGGATGAAATATAAACAATTCAGTCATTCTACATCTTTTTCACAATAATGAATTTCTGAGATTTTGATGACCTCTTCTTTACTGAAAAGGTATCAGTTGCTTGCAATCCTTTTGCTTCATTTCCCTCAAACGTTACTGACTACTTATGATCCACTCATAACTGAAAGCAGTAATTTGCTATAGCATATTACATTTGAGATGTAACATTCAGATCAATGGCTAAAACAAAAATAATACAGAATATAAATTGCCACGCTAAAGTGTTGGTAGAGGTGGTGCAACAGGTTGACTAAGCTCCTCTCTCTAGTGACTGTGAAGTATTATTAGCCACAAAATGATCTGTTGTAAATTTACTGTGGGGCTGCTACAATAATATGGAGAAATGGCCATATGCATCCAGCAACCATATGGTGACTTGATTTTTGCTATTCCTCTAATCAGCTATTTCCAGTTCTGAGTTATATGTGTACCCTGAACAGATACTTCAGTTCCCACATGGCTGTACTTACAATGAGGGTGGGGTTGCCCTGAAAACAGCTATCTGTAATCTCCTTCTGATGGTTACAGGATAAAATACTGCAACAGCTGGAAGAGACTGAAGATAAGCCATACATATAGCTTGAAAGCTAGAGATGCTGAGATCTTCATAAATAATATGTTCAGCATTCAACTTTGTCTTCATAATTCCTGTTTATTTGTATTTAAATTTTTTTCTTGCTTTTCTCCTCCAAAGCAGGACTTGTGGCTTAAAAAGAAAAACAAAATATGAGCAACGATCTAAAACCACTATGCAACAATAAAAGAGGAGAGACAGCCATGGACTGGGACAGATCAGGTCAAAGACTATTTTTAATACTGGTTTTAATTCAGTTCAATTGATTAAAAGTTGATACATGTGGTTAAAAAACAGTGTAAGAGCATGGATTTAGATGTTTTTGATCCAGTTTAGGTGTTTGAAAAACAAATATATTTTCAAGGTTCTTGCTTCTAAATTGCAAACAAACAGAAGGTGATTGGGCATTTCTACTTAAGATGCACCTTTGTGGTAATATTCTTGGGTCATACATCCACCTACAATTATCTGTCTGGAATCCAATCCAAAGGAAAATATTATGTAACATGGCATGAGATCACACCCATTGTGTCCATCTCAATGTATGGGCTGACATAGCTATGAACAACATGGGATCCTCCACATTTGTTGTGTAGCTTTGGAATCCAGACAGCTATAAATAATGTGACTTTTATGAAATTTTTAAACTGAATGACAAATAGAAACTCTTATATACCTTCTCAGTGTATCTTGAAGTAAGAGATTCTGAAATGGTTAGTTTTTTATTTTAAAATAATACCCAAATGGGAGGGACAACTCTTTACTATTGCCTATTCTTATGAAGATTTCATATTTTATCATACTAAGGACACTTCAGGTCAAAGTATTAATGATGGGGACATTTTGTAGACTTGACTGTAAAGTATGTATACAGAAGTTGATTTGTTGAAGGAGACAGGACCTTGGAAGAGCTTGCTTGTGTTCAGCAGTAATTTGGAATTAGTAGTAGATGTCAGAGATGGAGTATTTGGCTACAATCAGATGAGCTTTTTGATCCAATGCTATTGCTTCTCCCCTCTTGATTAAAAAATGTTTGTTCAGACATCTGTATTCCCTTCCCCAGCCATTGTTGGTCTGTTCTCACCATCACCAACATCAAGATCTTGGGAAGTCAGATCACAGACTTCTGTCTGTTCATCATTTTTACAATTCAGTTAGTGATGTGCGCATAAGCAGATCTTCACCCCAGGGTTTTGAATCACTACTTGTATGTTTCTGTATGTACTTCTCTTAATCTTCAGCAGCTGTTGCAGTTAAATGAAGTATCTATGGGATCTAGCTACATTTAAAAAAAAAAAAGCTGTCTAAAGCATCAAAGTCTTAAAGGGAATCTGCAACAAAATCTCAAAACACCTTGTCCTGTGTCTTAGTTAATCATTTTCACCATCTGAGTTTCAGTTGGGAGATAAACGTCTGGTAAATACTTAGTGAAAATGGACAAGAAGTGAAAACTGACTCAAAGGAGTTGATATCAGGATTCAAGCCTATATTAGGTCTGGAAGTGGCAACCTGAAGGATTCAGCCCATATATCCTATAGCTCTAATCAAAAAAGGGGCCTGCAGGGAGTCCAGCAAGGAAACCATTTACAACTCTAGAGCAGGTGGTGACATTCTTTGGTCCCTATAAAGACTCCTGTGTCAGGCTGGTTCCCTGGCCTTAGCAATTCAGAGATTTTGTTTTCACTGACCGCTAGCTGCCCTGCATTGCTTTTTCCCTCACATACTGCAATGGAGCCAGCTCTGATCAATACTGGGAAGAGCATAGAACACCTAGAGTTGCTCTTGACTTTGATCAAAACAGCAGGCGGAGCAGGCAACAGTGACCTGCTCTGTGCTGATGTGTGAATTGACATAGGCTTGTTTCAATATTTTAAGAAGAATGTGGCTCGTCATGCTAGTAAATATGGCCAGATCATACATCTAGCTGTCATGTTGCATGCTGTGCCTTTCTTTAATTAAAAAAAAGGCCAAGGTAATTTTTGGAATCTTTTTATGAATAGTTTTGCATTGAATGAAACCTTACTCTAATTCAAATGCCGTGATAACTCTTCTGACTGAGTAGAAAAGCTTTTTAAATCTCCATACAGTTTCATGGACCTTGGAGGGTACTGCTGGGGATGGCAATGAAAGTGACTCATCCTGCCATATTCTGGAAATATAATATTAAAGAAAATAAATAACAGAAATGAAAAGGCATTAACTGAGGAAATGAGGCATGAATGTGTGAGACAGAGGTTAGCCTAGTATACGTAAATGGATATTGCCCAATTACTTGAGAAGCAAAACTTACTAAGAAAATTCATGAATGAACCAAGTCATGCATTGACTCCCTGAAACCAATGTTTTTCATCTAGCATTCATTTCTATCTAGCAAATAACTATCTTCTCATTCTGTAGTAAATAAGAGTATAGTCTGATAGACAAAATAGTCAGAAGTTACTTGTGCCTATTTATTTGTACCTTTTCAGTGCTGCCATCCCCATGGCACCCCTTCTCTGCGGCCCCCTCACCCTGTGACTCTTAGCTATGGAGCCGGTGGGGAGGAGGTGAAGGAGCTACAACAGGTCCCAGAGAGCCGACATGGTACTCCTCTGGTGGCACCGCCTTAGGGCAGCAGAAGCAAGAGCCTCCCAGCCCATGGCAGAAGGCATTCAGCTGGGAGTGGGGCAGTTCCAGACAACAGGCAGGAAGGAAGCTGGGACAGAGCGTCCTGACTTATGAAGGGAGGAGTGGCTAAGTGGGCAGGCGAATGGGGGACTGGGACTGGGGATATAAAGAAGGTGGCCAGAGCAAAGGGGGGCTGATGATGGAGGGAAGAAGAGCTGGTTCCGGAGCATGAGGCAGACAAAGAGAAAGAGAGAGACAGTGCTAAAGTGAGAGCAACGCTTGTGAAGGTGGCAGGGTGCAGTTAACCCGGCCTTCCCAGGTTCTCTGAGGCCCCCCTGGCCATCCATCTGGGTGAGACGAGGGAGTGGGGCAACGGCTGCCCTGGGGCAGAGCTGGGAGAGGAGGTGGGATGTCACACTCTTTGTGGAACTCACAAACATTTATTTGTAGTCCATATTCTTCCAAGTTCTTTAGGACCTGAGTTAGATTCTTCAAAGAGTTCTTATTGGAAATGGGCACAGAACATGAAAGTGGTGGTTCATGTCAGGGCCGGATCTGGGGGGGGAGAGGGGGAGGGTGCTTGCCCCGGGCGCTGACAGAAGGGGGTGCCAAATTGGGTATGGAGTCCATTGTATTCTATGGGACCATAAGATATAATGGCCCATAAGAGGGCACCATTTTTTAATTTTGCCCCTTCTCAAAAAGCATGTAGATCTGGTCCTGGTTCATGTGATCACCTGAACCAGAGATTAGTATGGTGGTTCATGTTGGTTTGTGGTTCATGTGATTACCCGAACCAGAGATTAATTTCATTTCACGATTCATATGGTTGCCCGAACCACTTGATGGTTCATTATTTGATTTGGTTTGGGAGGTATAAAAATTACTGAGAGTCTTCAGTAGGCTCTTCTCCACCTGCCCTCCAAATTTGGTGACAGCTGGATTTGGAATGTCTGAGTTATAGCCCCCTAAAGCAAATGCACCCAGGAAAGGTCAGCTTCATCTCTCACAACAACTAACTTCTCTCTTCATGCCACAAAGTGGAAGCAGTGGAGTCAGGGTGTCTGTTACCATAGAGCAGAATGGGAAACTCCATGATTAGCTCCCAGAGCTCCCAATCAAGCTATGGGCAATTGCTATGGGAGTTTCTAGGGTTTCCAGAAATCCACCCCCAGCATTTTCACCCCCAGAAGTCCTAGGAGTTGATTGAATCAGGGTTTAACTAGTTTGTTAATATTAGCTGATCTACATAATCAATTAACTATGGGTGGGCTGGGCTGCACTAGGTAGCCTGCTGCCTTTTGGTTCTGGCCTACACACCCCTGATGTAGCCAATCTTCCTGGAACTTACAGTAGGCCCTGTAATAAGAGCCCTGTAAGCTCCAGGACGATTGGCTACATCAGGGTTGTGTGCCCTAATATGCAAAGGAGTTCCTGCTGCAAAAAAGCCCTGGTTCTGGCAAATCTACCCTGGCTCCAAACTTGACCATTGGTTACTTCCAGTCTCATTTATTCTCACCCACACTTAATGTGCTGAGAGATACAAGTTCATCTCCTTTCCCTGAGGATCAGGCTGGGGATCAGGTTGACAAGATGTTGCTCAGCTTCAAAGATGCTCTTTTACAAGCTCCATCCTACTGTAAAACCAGTGATGGTCTGTTCAGGACATACCCTCCATCATGCCCAATGGCTCAAGGAGTTCACCATTCATCCCTACCTATCATGAGCAACCTGCACTATCCCTGCAAAACTAGTTATGACCTAAACAATCAAAAATCAGCCTAACTAAACAATTTTAAAGGGTAAAAAATGCCACCACTTCCAAATATCATGAAGCAGGTGAAAAATGGTTCATTCCCATCATGACAATCAGGGAATATACCCCCAATCCTACTTGGTCCCAAATGGCAATGAGCTAATCCCATGTTATTCTAGGGATGGCAAGTTGGCAGAAGACAGGAAAAAGCTATAGCATGAGGGCAATGCTTACATAATAGCCTTTCTTCCCTGTCCCAACTGATTGGCTAGTTAGGTTTAGCCAATCTAGTCCCAAGCTTTATTTAAAAACCAGACTAGGGAAAATTAACCCCCAGCTCAGCAGCCCTGGATGCCTCTTTTCTGTGATGATGGCAAGAAACTTTCTTGCACCTCTTTTTTTCTGAGCAGAGATAAAAATGTCCCCAGTCTGAACCAACAATCTGAACTAGCGAGTGGGTTTCTGTTCTGTTCTCAGCACTGTGGTTTTTTGTTACTATTGTTGTTGTTGTTACTATTATTTCTTTAATCACTCCATCCCAGCCTAGGGATATACAGCAGATAAAACAATACAAAAATTAAAATTAAAGTTAAAACATTTCAGTGAGTTGAACCAATAAAACTCTAAAAATCCTTGATTTAATTAAGTTCTCCTTCTGAACTCTCAGAGCATATGTGGGGGTGGAGGGAGGGAAAAAATTCTGAAGGAGGTGGATAAAAGAGGAAGGAAAGTTACCAGTCATTGCTGTCCTCAATTGAAAGCTTGGCAAAACATTTCTGCCTTGCAGGCCCTGTGGAATTGCTTAAGGTCCCTCAGGACCTGGATGTCATCTGGCAGAGAGTTCTACCAGGTCAGGTCCAGAACCAAAAAGACCCTGGCCCTGTTCAAGAACAGCCAGGCATCTTTAGGGCTGGGGATCACTAGCAGATTACTACCAGAAGAACATAATGCTCAACCAGGGACATAACAGGAGACAGTCCTGTAGATACATTGATCCAGATGACTGAAGGCCTTAAAAATTAAAACCAAAAACTTGAATCTGACTCAGTACTCAACCAGAAGCCAGTGCAGCTAGTGCAGCACAGGTTATATATGTGCCATCCATGGTGTTCCTGAAAGGACTTGTGCCACCGCAGTCTGGATCCGTTGAATTTCCCAGATCAGTCTCAAGGCCAGTGTAGAGTGAGTTGCAGTAGTCTAGTCTGGAGGTTACCATCACATGGATTACAGTAGCCAGGTCAGAATGGGACAGGAGGGGAGCCAGTTGCCAAGCTTGGCGTAAATGAAAAAATGCCATCTTGGTAATATGCATAGCCTGGGCCTCCATTCAAAAAGAGGTATCCAGTGTCATGCCCAGGCTCTTGATGGACAACACTGATGTTAGCGACATCTTGTTAAGTGCTGATAATCCACACTCCAGCCCCATTCCCCCCCACCACCACAGAACCTCCGTCTTTGACAGGTTCAGCTTCAGTCTGCTCTTCGTTAGCCAGCCCACCATGGCTTCTAGTCCCTTGGCCAGATCTTGCAGAACACCCAGTAACAGATATAGCTGGGTGTCATCTGCATACTGATGACACCCAAACCCAAACCTCTGTGCCAGCTGGACAAGGGGGCAAATATAGATGTTTAACAACATCAGAGAAATGAGTGGCCCTTGAGGAACCCCACATACTAGTGGACACCTTTTCCTCCATTTCCCTCTATCCTGGCTATGAAGAGAGGAGGAAAGCCATTGAAAGGCTACCCCACATATTCCCAAGTCAGCAGTCCTAGTTGACTGTGTTGAACGTTGTTGTGAGATCTAACAACAACAGCAGTGCTGACCAACCTCAATCCTGCTGTCTACAAAGATAATCTGTCAGGGCGACCAGTACAGTCTCCATCCCATGATCACCTTGAAGTCATCACAGATTCATACCATTCCACAGGGCTTTCTTTGTAGAAAAAGCCCAGCAGGAACTCATTTGCATATTAGGCCACACCCCCTGACATGACCATTATTTCACATAGGGCTTTTTGTAGAAAAGGCTCAGCAAGACCTCATTTGCATGTTAGGCCACACCCCTGGCACCAAGCCAGCCGGAACTGTGTTCCTGTGCGTTCCTGCTCAAAAAATGTCCTGCTATTCCGTTTTCCTTCATAACAGATTGTGGTCCACTTAAAACAAACAACAATAGTGCATATGACTATTCCTTTTAGTCAGTTCAATATCTAAGACATTGTCTCTTGAATAACAATTGGAACCTCTTAAAATTTCAAGAATTGGGGTTTCTGATTTATGTTTTAAATTATGTTGGACTTAATATTCCTCAGGTGCCCAATTCCTTGTCCAAAAACAATGGCTGCAAACGAATATTCCTCCAGATGGATTCTAGACCAAATGAATGTGGTTTAGTCAATTTAAAGTGCTGTTCATTGTGAGGGTACAGCATAAAGGACTAGACTATGACTGTCTCTTATACTAGCATGTATTCACCCATTTATGCAAAAAAGCACATGATTCCAATTTGATCCTGAGGACAGATGACCCTTAGGAAGAGTCTGGAGGTGAACTGGGAAGTCTGCATGGAAGGGTGCTCTCACCATCAGTGTCATTGGTGGAGGCACAGTATCCCCCTTATTTTTTGAAAAATGGCTCTAAACTATTGATGTACTGCTGCAGCATTATAACAATAGGCTAGGCAGATTCCCTGAATTCCCAGCTTTCATTTAAAAAAAAAAAACCCTTAGTCTCCAGCAATGTTCCCTTTAAGCTGCAGAGTCTTGTGAGCAAAAATTGTACTTTGTGAGCTACTGGCATTAAAGTTGTGAGCTACTGCATAAATTATTGTGCTCGGGGGTCATCCTTCCTGAGCGAAAACAAAAATGTGTGAGCTGGAGGCTAAAAATTTGTGAGCTAGCTCATGCTAACTCAGTTTAGAGTTACTAAACTGGTCTCCAGTCTTTTCTTTCATAGAGAATTGCCTTTTTCTTTTTATGTCTGCAAAGGAAATGGCTAGAGACTGACTTTATTTTATTTTTTTAAAAAATGAAAGGTGGGAATTCAGAGAATCTGCCAAGCCCATTGCTACAATGCTTCAATATATCAAGAAAAGAAAAAGAAATCACTCATCTTCAGGATGTGGGAGGAAGAGTGGTTTGATCATGACAGTCCAGTCATTGAACGGTGGACTGGAGGTGGGTGGGAATAGGCAGGACAAATAAAACCAATAGAAACATTATGTATAAGGAAAAAGCTAACCTACAATGTTTCCAGAAAAACATCAGAGTAAAAGTGATCTCAAAAGAGCTGGGGAAAAGGGGGCAAACCCCCTCCCAAAAAGAAAACCCTAAGTGAAAACTAAGCGTGAAAAATGCATTTGGAAATTGGGGGACAAACCAAAGCAGTATGGGACCAGAATTGGTGTGGGGGGGAACTATGTGGAAAAGCCCCAACTTGTCTCTTTTATATCAAATTTTAGATTATAAACTCTTCAGGGAAGTGACTTTTTCTTGTACTGTATAAAGCACTGTATACAAAAATCTCACTATAAAATAACCCGTCTCAAATGAAAATAATCTCTCTAAAGGAATATCGTCTTTCATGCCATATCTTCACATACTTTCACCAAAATTTCAAGCAACTGACTATTATAACTTGGATCCAAAAATATGCATGTTTAATAGTATTATAATTCAATTGGTGTTAATTTAGAAATTGTATGAAATAACAAGCATAGTCTGCATCCATCTGTGTTTGTTTTACAAAAAGCAATTAAAGTAATCTAAAATAGAAGTGCTATGATCAGATTAAATTACCGTTTCATTCAGGACTGCTAGGGCGGCTTTTCATTTCATTAACATACTGAAGCTGCTTCCACTCTTGTGGGTGTGAAATAATGTGCTAACATTTTTCATTGGTGGGGTTGCAGCTCTTCATCCCAAGTGAGTACCTAAATGCATTCTTCCGCAGTAAGCAAACATTAGGAAAGCAAAGATAGGGCAGAGGAGTTCTCCTTGGTACATTCCCATTGAAGTCCATCATAACTACTGACCTAAGTGTGAATTTGTGCACGTTTTATATTATTCAGACTCTACTAGTAGTACAATATTGCTCCCTAGAGTATATTTCTAGAGCTATACCTTAAAACAATACCCAGTGACATCTTTTCTAAAAGAAATAATTCAATAGAGTCCAAATCCTAACGAACTCATCCAGCTGCTCCAAGTTATAAATTGTATTCCAGGGCTGGATGCCCCATTTGTATAATCCACAGGTAAAATCAGAAATAAAAAAAAAATAGCCCAGAAGAAAAAAAATAGAATAAACAAAAATAAAACCATCCAGATGTTCCCAAAGTAGAAGAGAAAAAATAAAAACTCCACAAAGGGTTAAGAAAAGAAGAAAAAATGGATAAAAATGAGTATAAAAAGGTAAAAAATCAAAAAATATTCAAACCATAAAAAGAAAATAGGACCAAAAATAAAGGATCATATCCATAGTATCCACCATCAGAAATTTGTAATCCACTTGCAAGTTTTCACATTCTTCCAGCCATCAACAATATAGCTGTATTTTATACAGATCCCTGTATTTTATAATCCACTGTACAGATCCCACCGGAGATTAAGTAACTATTTAAAACCCACATAAATTTATTCAGAGTACTTCAGAGTGCACTTCAAACTCCTTCTTGTGCCAGCTGTCCTTCTCATCCATATATGCTTGCAAACAACTTTCCAGAAACCAAGTCTTTCTTCCAGAAAAAAATTAAAGTGGGTCAATTAAGTTCAGCCATCAAGTCTTTTCTGTCTTTAGAAACTGGTGTGGATTACAGTCCACTTGGAAACTTCACAGCTATTCTTCCAGCTGACAACAATATAGCTGCATTTTATAATCCACTGCACAAGCCAACTAAGACCCAGAATGATCTTCAAGACTAGCAAAAATATATTCAGAATGCTCCCCTTCAGCACAGCCATAGGGTTCTTGTCTTTTTTACATCTTTAAGACCAGCAAAGTTTTATTCAAAATTATATTGTATCCAATAGATGTCAGCTCTAAAAGACATTCATTAGCAACAGTCTTGGATCAAAGTTCTTAATTCTTCTGTAATTCAACCATGAGATCTTCCTCCCCCTGAAAAAATTCAAGACAACTTAGTTCAGTTCAGGGGTAAATTTAAGTTAAGAAACTGGTGTGAATCAGTCCCAATTTCAGAACATGTCCTTAGGAGAATTGCCAAAATAGGCATCAGACTTTTGGAAGCCTTTGAAAAGAGAAACAGGGAGCCAGGCATTCCACCCCCCCCCTCTTCTTACTTGCCTCCATCTGCACTCCACTTGGCTTTGCACTCTCCATCTCCCATCTTTCCACTGATCTTAGTTAAAGATTAAGTATAAAAACAGAAGAAGACTTACAGTCCACCCCATAGGTAGAAGAAATCAAGCTGAACATGCAGAGAAACTTGTTGGGGGGGGAAAGAAGAGAAAAGAGTCCAGCAGTCAACCCCGATGCCATTTAAAAATGGCGATCGGAACAGTGAGGCTCGCAGCAAAGTTGGGCTCAAGAGCCAGCTGCCGCTGACCTTCCCAACCCTCAATGTCAAGCCGTCCGCCTTCTCAGACCCTTCCTGGGTCCCAGACTTGAGCCCCCCCAAATGGAGAACCCCTCTGCCACCCAATTAGAGAGCAGCTCTGAACCAGCCAGTCCGAGTCGCTCTCTAGATTAGGTCACCGAAACCGGAAGTTTCAGTGCGTTGAACTGTTTTGATTAGGTGGAACTAAAGAGCGTTGTGCTAAAAAGGTTTTGTTGAATATAAGTCTTATCACTGTTTTGTGTTTGGTAAATTGCTGATAGAAGCAAGAAGGTTGTTTTTCTTACTAACAAGCTATGATTTCTGTATAATATTGGTTCTGTCTGATAGATACTAGCCTATCTAATATAAACAGGAACACTGAGTTCCAAATCAAGCTATTAAAGAGGCAGTACACAAAACTTGTGGCTGTGAGTGCAAACATACTAATAAGGATGGAAAATAAAGCTGCTACTGGCTTTAAGGAGACAATTAAAAAAAAGATAATCGAGAAGGTAAACCACCAATTCCCTTACCTAGCTCTTTGTCTGGTCCAGAGAAGTTTATGACCATGCAGGGAGATATGAAAGAGATGCAAAATACTCTACTAACTGCCATAGCACAGTTGACTGGTAAAGCCGATAATATAGGAGAGCAGATGGCAGAGATCAAGCAAGAGCTTCAAGAGAACAGAAAACAGACAGCAGAGACCAAAAAAGCTTTAAAGGTACTAGATACACAGGTGACAAACAACACACAAAAGGCGGAACAGCTGGGAAAAGAACAGAATGTACATGACAGCAGACTTCTACAGCTGGAAATAGATAGAGCAGCTATATGTTGAGATTTCAAAATGTACCAGAAGAAAAAAACTGAAGATCTACAGGAAATATTAAGTGAGGTCTTGGCAGAAATTCTACAGGTGACACCTGAAAGGATAGAAGAAGAGTTTGATCAAGTTAAGCGAGCACCATCAAGTTTTACAAGACAGAATAAATTGTGTAGCAAAATTCATTTGAAGCTTACAAGAAAGAGGAGCAGAGATAATATTTTGAAGCAAGCAAGAGACAAACCAGTGACGATAGCAGGAAACATGGTGAAAATTTTGAGAGAGGTGCCATGGCCAGTTAGACAAAAGAGAAGACAATATCAAACCCTGACAAACTTCTTGAAAGAAAGAGAAATACCCTATGCATGGCTAATGCCAAAAGGCTTACTCTTTACTTATGAAGAGAAAATATATAGGATAAACTCTATCTTTAAAGTTCAGACATTTTTAGAGAGAGTAGAGAAAAAAAGGGGAAGAAAAAGAAGGAAGAGGAAGAAGAAGGCTCTGGGGAAGAGGATCCAAATGAACCATGGAAATATCCAACAAGATTCCAGACCAAAAAAAAATTAAAAAGATAGTAATAGGAAAAATCCATAATGGCATCAATAATCTCTATTAATGAGAATGGACTTAATTCTCCTATAAAAAGGAAAAAGACCTTCAGATATTTTACTAAATTGGAAATGGATATAATTTGTTTACAAGAAACTCAAATTTTGGCTAAAGATCAACTTTTTTTGAAGAAACTTGGCAATTTGTTTACAGCAACAGATATGAATAAAAAGAAAAGGGGATTGGCAATTTATGCTAAGGAGAAATTTAACCCACAACTACAGTATGCTTCTGAAGATGGAAGAATTCTATTAGAGAAAGTTATGGTGGACAATAAAAAAAATCTCATTGGCAAATATTTATGCCCCAAATGATCACCAAGAGAAAATTTTCCAAGACCTACATTTCAGATTGTTAAATTTGAATTATGCAGAATACTGTATAGCAGGAGATTTCAACGCAGTTTCTGACAGACAATTGGACAAAAAAACCCATAAATGTACTAAAATTAAAAGTCCTCAACTACCAACAAGTTTTTGGAAGTTAGCAGAAGAACTGGACCTGGTTGATGTATGGAGAACAAAATATCCAAATTCGAAAGACTTTACATTCTACTCTGCCAGTTACCAAATGTGGTCAAGAATTGACATGTGTTGGCTCTCTACGAATTTGGTTAAAGACTTAGTTGAGACAGAAATCCAAACAAGAGTCATATCAGACCATAATCCTGTAAAGGTTAAACTCAAGGGCACATGAATTAGAAGAATGTGGAGGTTAAACACCTCTATTTTAAAAGATAAAGACTGTTTTAAAGAATCCAAGGCTGAAATGGAAATCTTTTTTAAAACAGAACATAACTCAAGATGTAAAGATGCAAGTAGTTTGGGACACTGCTAAAGCATATTTTAGGAGTCTTGCAATTAGATATAGTGCAAAGAAAAAGAAAGAATTGAAAATTTTCAAAATTTAATATTACAAGCAGGAGAAGCTGAAAAGAATTTAAAAACACAACCGACAAGACAGGAGTTCCAAAATAAGGTTAAAGAAACAGAGCACCAACTTAATGTATTACTTATGGAGGAGACGGAGAAAAAACTGAGATATGCCAGACAAAATTTCTTTGAACATGCTAATAAACCTGGAAGGTGGTTGGCTTACAGAATGAGAAAAAAGAATGCCAAAAGAATAATACCGGTTTTGAAAGATGAGAATAATAAAGAGAAAGTTCAAAGACAGGAGATACATCAAATTGTGGAACAATTTTATAAAAAACTATAAGATAAACAAGTTCAAAAGATAGACCTAAAAGAATACATTAGTCAAAATAACCTTAACAAATTTACAGAAGAACAACAAAAAAATTTAAATGAACCAATAACGATAAGGGAAGTGGGAGACGCAATAGCATCACAAAGGAATGGCAAAGCTCCGGGCCCAGAGGGACTACTGCTGAGTTTTATAAAGCCTATGAGGAGCCCTTACTGTTGCCATTTAAACGTCTTCTTGAAAGGATTCAAGAGGAAGCCCAAATACCAGTTTCATGGCAAGAAGCTACAATAGCCTTAATTCCAAAAGAGGGTGCAGACTTGAAAGATATAAAAAACTATTAACCAATTTCTCTTTTAAATGTGGACTACAAAATTTTTGCAGCAATATTGGCACAACATCTGAAAAAGGTTCTACAGTCCACAATACACCAAGACCAGGCAGGATTTCTCCCTAGAAGATACTTGAAAGATAATGTTAGAACAGTATGTAATATAATGGAATATTATGAGAGTCACCCAGAGAAACAATTGGCATTAATCTGTCTCAATGCAGAGAAGCCCTTTGATAATGTTCGTTGGCAATTTATGTTGCAACAATTGAAGGGAATGGAATGTGGTGAGAATTTCTTGAGAATAATATAATCAATATATTCCTCGCAAAGGGCAAGGGTGATGGTGAACTAACAGAAGCAATTGATATTCAAAAGGGTACAAGACAAGATTGCCCACTGTCACCACTTCTTTTTATTTTGTGCTTAGAGATACAAAATAACCAAATAAGAGAAGATACAAGTATTAAGGGAGCGGTGATTAAAGGTGAACAATATAAATTGAGAGCTTTTGTGGATGATCTGGTTTTTATATTAGAGCAACCAACAGATTCAATTGATTGTTTGATAAATATGATTAACCAATTTGGCCACTGGACAGGACTGAAGATTAACTATCATAAAACAAAATTCCTGAAGAAGAATATGACAATAGAACAAATTCAACTTCTCCAACAAAAATCAGGGGTTTGTATGAGAAAAGAATCAAATACTTAGGTGTACACATTTCAAATAAATGTAGCAGTTTAAAAATGGATAACTACGACAAACTACTCAAAGAAATTTAAAAAGATCTGGGAAAATGGCATGATTTGAACTTATCTTTAATGGGAAGAATAGCCTCAATAAAGATGAATATTTTGCCAAGACTGTTATTTTTATTCCAAACTATTCCAGTACTCTTAAATAGTGGGTTCTTTCAAGAATTGAATAAGATGGTTTCTAAATATATTTGGCAAGGCAAAAAACCAAGAATTAAACTAAAGATACTGCAAGACTTAAAACTGAGAGCAGGCATGGGCCTGCCAGATTGGCAACTGTACTATAAAGCTTCTGTGCTCCTGTGGATAAGAGATTGGGTACTATTGAATGATAAGAGACAGTTGTTGCTAGAGGGACACGATCTCAACTTGGCCTGGCATGCGTATTTATGGTATCAAAGATTAGAAGTGCATTCTTACTTTAAGAACCACTGGTTCCGGAAATCTCTGTATCATACATGATCATGGTTAAAACCAGGAATTTACCAGAAAATTCCAAGATGGGTATCTCCAGTGGAAGCATTCACTCCTCCAAATCTCTTGAAACCCAATCAGAGTTATAGATATGAAGACCTGCTGAAAAATGATAACCAATTGAAAACCAGGGAAGAGCTAGAAAATATGGACATTAAAATGAGTTGGTGGTTGAGAATACAAGTTGAATCCAGGTATGCCAAAGATAAGACAACAGACTTTAACACAGAGCAATATCCATTTGATAAAAAAAAATTAGGTCTTCAAGAAAAGCTAATCTCTAAATTATATGCATACCTATTACAGATGAAGATGCAAGATGAGATAGTAAAAAACTGTATGTGGGACACAACAGCACGTTAGAAGAACGGGAGAGGTTGTGGAAATTCAATATTAAACTAAGTAAGTAACCTTTAAAGAAAATTTGTATAAGATGTTTTATAGATGGTACATAACTCCACAGAAATTGTGTAAGATGTATACTAACATGTGTAACAAATATTGGAAATGGACTAAACATATGGAATCTTTTTATCATATGTGGTGGACATGCGAGGTGGTGAAAGACTATTGGAAAATGGTCCATGAACTATTACAGAAAATTCTGAAGACACAGATCCAATTTAAACCAGAACTATATACCCAGAGGATTATTCCAAGGAGACGAGACATTTGTTGCCGCATATTAACACAGCGGCCAGGATTCTTCTGGCACAGAGATGGAAACTTCAGGAGATCCCCATGAGAATGGACTTGGTGGGGAAAATTCTGGAAACAGCTGAGCTGGACTACTTATTCCAGTTGTTGGCTGGGAAATCTAAGGAGGAAGCAAGAAAATATTGGGTGAAACTATATATTTGGCTAGATAGTCAAGACTCTTAAGATTCTTTGGTGTGAACTTATACTTCCTTTCTCCTGTATCTTTTACTATAAGTGCTTTTGTTGGAAATGTTAACTTGAATAGGCACTTCAATAAGAAGACTTACAACATAAATGTATCAAAATGTCGATGATTGAAAGTTAAGAGATAATATGTGACAATATATGTATTCTAAGAAAGTATATTAGATGTAGATCTGTATTCTAAGAAAGTATACTACATGCAGATTAAGAAATAGCTGTAACTATAATTTTCTACTCCCTCTTACCCATCACCCTCAACTTTTGAGAAAACCAATAAAACTTTAAAAAAAACCAATATCCAAGGGTTAATACCACACACATGGCAAACTTGGACGATAATGTTAGCATGGTTTTTTTTCATCTATTTTTTTCCCTTTGCACTTGCTGTCTTACACAGATGATTCAGAGGCCAATAAAGGGGATCTAGAGTTTGTATCTGTGATAGGCCTTTGGTAGAAACTATTGAGAATTTCTTCTTTTTCTGTGTAATTTATTTGGATTTGAAAAGAAAATCTCTGGGTCTTCATCTGAATAAGAAGTCTGTTCAGAGTCATTTAATGACTCTGTTAGTGGACCTGAATTTTAATATAACATTAGATATATGTGAATATATAGCTGCTGCAATTAAACATTGTTTTTAATGGATTTTGAACAGCAGTAACTTTTTTGTTATACTACAGGTCAAACAGCCGATTGGCTTTAAAACCTAAAAGATGGTAATTGAATTAATAGCTCATCCAAAACAATAATCAAAATGTAACAGTTATGGAGGAAATAAAACATCAAGAAAATAGGACATATGAGTGGGAACCTGCAAGAAACTTATGGAGAGGGTTGCAATCTTTGCTTCATTCTCTTCTCCAATTTGGCTCCTTTCCAGCCAAGCGGACCATCGTCCGCTGAGGCTGGGGGCCATCCATTGCCTCCCTGGAAGGCATATCAGTAACTGAGGGGTTTGCTAAGATAGGAGGGGATACACATGGGGCAGCAAAAATGTTAGAGAAGTAATCAACCCATGTTTGCTCAGAGATATTTGGGTCAGTAACAGAATTGTTTTTTAGATTACCTGAAATGATTCTCCAGAAGGCCTTATTATCGTTAGATTTTATCGAGTGGTAAAGTTGGTCCCATTTATTCTGAAAGAAAGCTTTCTTTTTGGATGTAGTAAGCTCCAGGTAGGCTGTCTTGTAAGCAATGTAGGCCTTAATTTTTGATTGGTCTTTGGAGTGACAAGCCTCTTTAAAATGAGCTCTCAGTTCTTGTTTCCAAGCTAAACAATCTGTATCGAACCAGCTGTATCGAACCAGCTGGTTTCTGGCTGACATCCTCTTTAAAATGAGCTCTCAGTTCTTGTTTCCAAGCTAAACAATCTGTATCGAACCAGCTGTATCGAACCAGCTGGTTTCTGGCTGACATCCTTAAATTTAATTCTGACCATGTTTGAATGTATCTGTAAGCTCGGTTTTATTTTGATTTTATCTCCAATGTTTAAATTTTTATATTCTGTGTATTTTTATCTGAATCTATTATGCCATTAAAGGTTTGGTATGGTATGGTATGGCCTCCCTGGAAGGATGGAGGCAGTGAAACAGCTTAACTGCCAAACGGGAGGTGAGGCGCGGCCTTAAAAGGTCGGCCCCGCCCCCCGATCACGCAGTCAAAAATTGCTCTCAGACGGAAAGCAGAGCAGCGTCTGCTTCATCCGGAGTGGTCTGTTGTTGGCCTGGGCTCTTCGGGACGACGGGGAGCATGCGGCAGCGTCAGCATTTGTTGGGCTGCGTTTGACTGTTAGGAGCTCGGCTGCATGGCATGGACACGGAGAGCGGGCCCGATTGACGGTGCTAGCACAGCTGAGGCACAGGACGGTTTCGGCTGTTGCCTCTGGGGGAGGATAGTGGGCATTGTTGGTGCCCCTTAGCTGGTGGTTGCCCCTATTAGGGGATAGAAAGGGTGCCTGGCCTGTTGAGTAGGGGTTGCGACCCCCCCCTCTTTTCATTTACCCCCCCCTATTTTTATTTGAGGCACACAGGACATTATTAGTGCCAGCCTTGTGTAGTGGTAGTGTGCCTTGCCCTGGATGGTCCAGGATAGCCTTATATCAGAAGCTAAGCAGGATTAGCCCTGGTTAGTAGTGAGATGACAGACCATCAAGCAGATCCAAGCTTTTTCAGGGCATTTTTTACAGTAGCTTTAGGCATGGGGCCAAAGAAGGGCAAGGCAATAAAAAGGGGAAGCAACCTGCCAAGAGGCCACCTAAGAGGCCTCCCCCTGACCAGCCCTTTCCTGAGGATAACAAAGATGTGAGGACCATGCAAGCTATCATGGACCAGCTGTCTGCATTGGAGGAGGCTAGAGGGGTTGGTGGCCCTTCTAGGAGAGCCAGTGGCCTCATGGGTTTTGGGAGAGCGGCCACTATGTCCTTCCAGAAGGAGGTGCTCGCACGGCTTTCTGTTTTGCAGGGTGCCTAAGGATGCAGCGGCAGGGCACGGGAGGTGGTACCGTTGGAGGAGGAGCAGAGGGAGGAACCTGATGCAGTGGTGGTGGTGCCGCCCATGATCGAAGGTAAGTTACCAGCTCAGCAGCTGGGTATGGTATGGCCATGGGGACCTTGGGGTCCCAATGTGGCCTCGGGTTCTGGGACAGCTGCGGGGTCCCAGGTGTTAGGGGCATCCTATTTGGGGGCAGGGCCGCCTGTAGTGAAGCATGCAGTTTTAGGCACGCCGCCCCCGCAAGGAGGTAGTTTGGCCACTACGTCTACAATGGAGGTTGCTTGGGCGCCTTGGTATTCAGCTCCTATGGTAGGAGGCCAGGTTAGTGGTGCGGGACCAGGCGGGCAGGTACCGGCAGGGGGGGGGGTTACCATGTGGCTGGCGGCAGACCCCTTCCACGTCATCATCATGGCCCCCACAGCAGAGCGGGTTTTGGAGGTTTCCATCTCACCCACCAGTTCCTTATAGCATGGTGGATTTTCACGCTTTGCCGTTTGGAGACCCGGCTATGCCTCTTACTGTTGCCACTAGGGACAAGATTTTGAAAGGTGAATATGTAGATGTGTTTAGCCTCTTATATAGGGAATTGGAAAAGAAGTCAAAAGATGAACTTGACAAAAAAGACAAGGAGAAGTTGAAGCGGAGGAAGGTGGATAGAACATGGTCGAATTGGTTACCAGGTTTTCTTATTTTTGCGGGGGTCATAGCTAGGGCCCAGCCTTGGCGGGCTGCCCCCCTTTTCCAGTATTGCGATATTATATATAGGGCATATAATGACTTTACTGGTGGGGCGTGGCTTCAGTATGAGTAATTCCACATGCGGGCGGTGGTTAATCCTGGACTCCCCTGGGATCAGATTAATCAGCAGCTTTGGCTGCAGCTTATGGCTCCCGCGAAACCAAATGCTGGGGAGCGAATTGATAGTGGCCACCTGGTTCAGAAGACAGCGACTCTTACGGGCTCCCGTGCGATGGTGGGGCAGTCGGTTCAGCCACGGCTACTTTGCTGGGAGTTTACCTCCCAAGGCGTGTGTGCCAGGAAGGCATGTAGGTATAAACACGAGTGCCCGCTTTGTGGGGGACCGCATGCGTTCACGGCCTGCAACAGGTCAAAACCAAGGGGTGCTAATAAGTGGCCGGGCACCAAGCCAGGGCAGCATGCTGCAAAGGGGCTCAGCCCCATTCAGCTGAGGGTTCTTGAGGATTTGTTACGGGATTATCCACGTTTGGATGAAGCATGTTACCTTTTGGATGGGTTTGTTCACGGGTTTAGAATTCCTTATCAGGGCCCACAGACACCGTTTTCTTGTTCAAATTTGCGTTCAGTGAAGGGTTTAGAGCACATTGTGAGGGCAAAGATAAAGAAAGAGTGTGCTGAAGGCCGAGTGTTAGGCCCTTTTGCCACCTCACCGGTTCCAAATTTGTGGGTTTCACCCTTGGGTGTAGTGCCTAAGAAAGTGGCTGGCGAATTCCGGTTAATTCATCACCTGTCTTATCCCAGGGGACAATCAGTGAATGATTCGATACCAGCTGAGCTTTGTTCGGTTAAATACACTTCTTTTGACCGGGCCGTGCAGATTGTGCGGCAGTGCGGAGTGGGGGCGGAACTGGCAAAGTGTGATATTAAGTCTGCATTCTGCCTTCTCCCAGTGCACCCATGGGATTTTGAATTGTTAGGCTTTGCATTTGAAGGTTGTTACTACATAGAGTGCTGCCAATGGGATGCTCTGTTTCATGCGCCGCTTTTGAGTGGTTCAGCACCTTTCTGGAATGGGCGCTACGTGCCAGAACTGGGTTGCGGGACACGGCACACTATCTGGATGATTTTCTTTTTGTGGACCCGGCGGGCTCGGGGCAGTGCCTTTTTCTGTTAAGGTCTTTTGAGGGGTTATCCAGGGAGCTAGGGGTACCACCGGCTTGTGAAAAAACGGAGGGCCCTTCTATGGTCCTGACCTTTCTGGGCATTGAACTGGATACAGTGCGCCAGTTTTCCAGGTTGCCCAAGGATAAGCAAGAGAGCCTCTTGGCATGAATCAGGTCAGTACGGTGTAAGTGCAAGGTTACTCTCCTGGAATTGCAACACTTGGTAGGCCATTTGAACTTTGCGTGCAAAGTGGTTGCTCCTGGTAGGGTCTTTTTAAGGCAGTTTTGTGACGGAATGGTCGTACTTCATTTGCCACATCATTTCACACAAGTCACTAGGGGGATGCGTGACGACCTTAGTGTTTAGGAGACTTTTTTGGAAGAGTTCAATGGCATTTCCTTCTGGAGGGGGAATATGCAGTTGGAAGCAAAGCTCCAGATTGTTTCTGACGCTGCTGGCTCTACAGGTTTTGGGGTTTATTTCCGGGGGCACTGGTGTGCTGAACAATGGCCACAAGAGTGGTTGGGTCCGAGTTATGTCGTAACTTGACTTTTTTGGAATTTTTTCCTATTGTGGTGGCCATTTTCCTTTGGAGCGATGCTTTGGCCAATCATACGGTGCGCTTTTGGTGTGACAACATGGCCGTCGTGCATGTCGTCAACAGCTTGACATCTAAGCAGAGGCTTGGCACTGTAGGTGGCTGTTTGTTGTTGGGATTATGTTTTGGGGATTGGTGAGTTCCCATTGCATCGCACATTTTTGGTGAAAGGCCTCCCTGGGTGACCGTTAAGCTGTACACCGAGGTCAGCGCCAGGAAGTCTGGGGATCCCGTCACATAGAGAGTGTTGACATTCCAGGCTGTATGGCTTTCGGGATGGTGGAGCTTGGGTGAGCGGTGATCATGTTGCTGGGCTGGCCGGGTCTGAGCCGCGGAGTTGGTTTGATTCCCCACTCCTCCACTTGCACCTGCTAGCATGGCCTTGGGTCAGCCATAGCTCTGGCAGAGGTTGTCCTTGAAAGGGCAGCTGCTGGGAGAGCCCTCTCCAGCCCCACCCACTTCACAGGGTGACTGTTGTGGGGGAGGAAGGTAAAGGAGATTGTGAGCCACTCTGAGACTCTTCGGAGTGGAGGGCGGGATATAAATCCAATATCTTCTTCTTCTTCTTCTTAACTTCTGGATGGGGGGTGAGGTGTGGCCTTCAAAGGCAGGCCCCGCCCCCCGATCATGCAATCGAAAATCGCTCTCGGCATGCCTGCCCGTCATGCAGTACAGGCAAAGGCTGGTCGCCTTTTAAGGGGCCAGGTAGGAATTTTTTGCCCCCTGACAAATTGGCCGGTCGAGGGGTGTTTTTGCCTACCCTGTACTGCGGGTAACGGGTGCTGGCAATTGGATCGGCGGAGCTGTTAAATAGGTTGGTCACTGGCTGTTTGTTGTTGGGATTATGTTTTGGGGATTGGTGAGTTCCCGTTGCATCGCACCATTTTTGGTGAAAGGCCTCCCTGGGTGTCCGTTAAGCTGTACGGCCCAAGGTCAGCACCAGGGAGTCTGGGGTTCCTGCCACATGGAGAGTGTCCACATTCCAGGCTGTATGGCTTTCGGGATGGTGGAGCTTGGGTGAGCGGCGATCATGTTGCTGGGCCGGCCGGGTCTGAGCCGCGGGGTTGGCTCATACCCGGGGCTTTGGGGGCTCGCCCATTTTCAGGTCAAGGAGGAGGTCTGATATGACCCCTGGCTTGACCTGTCCCCATGTTTTGCCCTTGCCATTAAGTTAATAAAGTGGCCCTTTAACCCAATTTTGTGTCTGTCTCATTATTCCGACTGGGGAGGCAGTAATCTCCCCCTCTTTCCCCCCTCTCCTTATCTGTCAATTTACCATCTCTCTTTTGCTCCCACCCTTTCTCAATCTCTACTTCACATACTCTGTCAACCTAACCTCTCTCTATTTCCCCCCCCCTCTTTCTCAGCCTTATCTGCCAACCTTCTCCTCTTCTGCCCCAACCCTTCTGTCAATCTCCTTGTCTTCTTCTCTGTCACCCTACACCCTCTTTGTTTTGCCGCCCCTTCTCTGACAATCCCTCTTTCTCCCTCCCTAGCCCCATTTTGCCCCTATCTCTGTCAATCTTCCCCTTCCCATCTCTCTCAACCTAGCCTCCTCTCCCCACTTCTTGTCAATATTTCCATCTCTTTTTCTCCCTGCTCTTTACCTTACCTAACTGGCCATGGTGTCTGCTGTGTCTGGAAGGTGCTCTGGGCCCGCAGTGGCTACCTGTTCACAGAGCCAACTGCAGCTCCAGGTCTCTGAGCCCAGCGTCATCACAGAGGCTCACTGACAATAAGCTTCAGTTAATTAGCCTGTGTCCACTCAAAAATTGTACTCCCTTAAGGTTTTCTACAGCCTCCCTGAAATCTGCTGAAAGTGCAAGATAGATCTGACTGTCCGGTAGATGCTAAAGATATAGGGGACAAGATAAAAATCATATCAGGAAAAAAAAGCCCACTATAAGTCTTTTCCCCTGACTTCTTTTTTAATGGAATGATTTTGGTTTTGCATGGAACAAATCATAGGATTCTCTCCCCCCACCCACACACACATACTTATAGCCTGAATTAGTACAGCCTAGACACAAGTATACCACCTCAGTAAGAATAAGTTAAGACATGCAGAGCTATTCCAGGAATACTTGCTCCTGTTCCCTGTGATTCATTGTTGCCTTTTTAATTCTCTTCTTCCTGAAAAGAAACACACTGAGGGAGTTTGTTGTGAGACTAGGGTCCCAGGCCAAGCAGAGCGGGTTAGTTGGGAGACTAGGGTCCTGGGCCAATCAGAGACAAGGAGTAACCAGACTAAAAATGCTTAATCCTATTGCACTTGCCATTGACCCTACCTTTGTATAATTAGCAAAGTTTGGTAAGCTGATTGTGTCAGGGTCAAGGAGGAATTTTTTTAGAGTGGTTGTGATTGGCTTCTTTTTCTCCTGTTTCACTTTGCCACTTTTTAGGGTGGGATTTCTTTTGCTTTTCTTCAATTAGACTGGTTAGCCTTGCACTAGAGTAGGCTGAAACAGTGCAGACATTTGCTTAAGTTTGGAATGTTTTGTTGAACATCCTGAGCCATCTGATTATATGTGATGGCTTCCTAAACTGGCCACTCATGGCTTGCATGCAGATTAAGATAAACTAAGGGTGGATTTAGGCCTCCATGTGCTTAAAGCCAGGGTAGAATTGTCATTAATACTATTTAGGTTCACATCAGCTGTTAATAAATAAACCCCAGTGTTAGCGAATTTTGTTTATGCACAGCTCCTGTACCTCCTATTACCCAAACAACCAGGAGCTTATTTAATTTATATTCAGAGTACATCATGCAGAATGCTGGCCTGGATGAAGCAGAAACTGGAATTAAGATTACTGGGAAAAACATCAACGACCTCAGATATGCAGATAACACCACTCTAATGGCAGAAAGTGAGGAGGACCTAAAGAACCTCTTGTTGAGGGAGAAAGACAAGAGCACAAAAGTAAGCTTGAAACTCAACATCAAAAAAACCTAAGGTCATGGCATCCTGCTCCATCACATCTTGGCAAATAGAAGGAGAAGACATGGAAGTAGTGTCATACATCACATTTCTGGGATCCAAGATCACTGCAGATGGTGACTGTAGCCATGAAATTAAAAGACGTTTACTCCTTGGGAGGACAGCTATGGCAAACCTGGGCAGTATAATAAAAAGTAGAGACATCACCCGACCAACAAAAGTCCATATTTCCAGTAGTAATGTATGGCTGTGAGTGCTGGACCATAAGGAACGCCGAGCACAAAAGAATAGATGCTTTTGAGCTGTGATGCTGGAGAAGAATCTTGAGAGTCCCTTGCCCCTCCTGGCTGATTAAATCCTGCCAGAGGGAGCTTAGATGTCCTTTACGGGACATCATAATAGATCCCTCATGGAGGGGCGTTTTCCAACACCCTTGAAAGAGGCTATGATCTGCCCCCTCCTGAAAAAAAGTACAGCAGACCCGGCTGAATTGGCAAATTACCGACCGGTCTCTAACTTACCGTTTTTAGGTAAAATTATTGAGAAGGCAGTGGCATTGCAATTGCAGGGTTTTCTGGAGGACGCTTCCATCCTAGACCCTTGCCAGTCCGGCTTTCGTCCGGGTCATGGGATGGAGACAGTGCTGGTCGCCTTGGGAGATGACCTCCAGCGACATCTGGATCAAGGTGTCGTGGTGGTGCTGGTGTTATTAGATCTGTCGGCTGCGTTCGATACGGTCGACCATCAGCTACTGACCCATCGCCTCGCCGACGTAGGGGTTAGGGGGTTGGCCTTACAATGGCTTTCCTCCTTCCTCAAGGAATGGGGACAAAGGGTGGCAATCGGGAGTGAGCTATCCCAAAGGCACACACTAGATTGTGGGGTGCCGCAGGGAGCAGTCCTCTCCCCAATATTATTCAACATCTATATGCGCCCCCTTGCCCAGATTGCCCGAAGGTATGGGCTTGGGTGTCACCAATATGCAGATGACACTCAGCTCTATCTGCTAATGGACGGCCGGCCTGGCTGCGTCCCAGGGAACCTGGACCTGGCTTTGCAGGGCGTGGCAACTTGGCTTAGGCTGAGTGGGCTGAAGTTGAACCCAACAAAGACAGAGGTCCTTTGCGTGGGTCACGGCGCTCTGGGGAGGGAAATTCCTCTCCCGGTTTTTGACGGTGTACCGCTGAAAGTAGCACACTGAGTCAAGAGCTTGGGGGTCCTACTGGAGCCTTCATTATCAGTGGAGGCCCAGATAGCGGCCACTGCCAAGTTGGCATTTTTTCATCTGAAGTGGGCACGGCAGTGGGCACCCTTCCTAGAGCACTGGGACTAGCAACAGTGATTCATGCAACGGTCACCTCAAGATTGGATTACTGTAATGCCCTCTACATGGGGCTGCCTCTGTGCCGAACCCAGAAGCTGCAGCTGGTGCAGAACGCAGCGGCTAGGTTGTTATTAGGGCTCCCGAAGTGGAAGCACATACGGCCGGGCCTGTGTGGAATGCACTGGCTGCCAGTTATATATCGGGTTCGTTACGAAGATCGGGTTCGATCTTGGCCCATCTACACGCAACCTGCTGGAAGAACTCGTCTCTCCAGTGACTGAGCTCATTGGCCCACTCAGTGACCTTGCACTTGATGTGCGAGGCACACATGGCCACCAACATGTATGCATTCTGCTTCATTAGATTCTGAAAATGGCACTCAAGCCTGTCTTGCAGCCTTCTCATGAGCACGCTTACTGCTGGAAGGAAGTCTGCACAGTCTTTGTGTCGCACCAGAATCTGGACCATGGGAACCATAGGAACGACCAATGCGATGCTCAGTGTGTCAGACAAGAGTATCTCTGCGTAGGCCTTGAAGGGTGCAAAAACCTCCACAGTCTGAGAGATGGTCAACGAATCCTCCTGGGTGAGCTGGCTTTCCTCTGGAATGACCCTGGTTTTCTCGATCAGGGCATCCCGGGCTGCTCTCTTCTCCACCAAGTATTCCAGCATGGCACAGGTGGAGTTCCAGTGAGTGCTGACATCACGAATCAGGCAGTGATCTGGCATGCCTGTCAGTGTCTGTGTCTCCTCCAGCAAATAGGTGTCTCTGTTGCTGTGGGAGAAGTGACTCACCACGTGCCAGCATTTCATGATGAGAAGCCAGTACTCACAGGTCACAGTAATGTAATCATCATCCTTGCAGGATAACTACACAAGGCACACCTCACAACATTGTGGATCAGATGGGCTTATGCCCACACACTTGGTCATCACTATCATGTTAGAGTCACCATCTATCACCATGAAGCCCATGGTGATCCCACTGCCTACTCAAGCCTCTACACGCCTACGGATGATGGCACTGATGTTCTCTGCCATGTGTGGCATGCTGTGTCTTAGCATGCAGCAAGGCCTTGAGATAGCCAGCCTGGTGGCCCTGACCCTGCCTGTCACTATCACCATCCCCACCCACCTCACTGCTTTGCCACCAGTGTGCAGTCAGGGACAGATGCCCTTCGTGCAAACTGATGGGGGTCCAGATATCCTAGGTGAAGTGAACACCCCTGCAGGATGGAACAAATGCTCCCTCACCATGAACTGCAGTGCCCTGTAAAGGTTTTGGTGACAAAAGAGGAGGTCCTACAACTGATAGACAAATTAAAAACTAATAAGTCACCGGGTCCGGATGGCATACATCCGAGAGTTCTGAAAGAACTCAAAGTTGAACTTGTGGATCTTCTAACAAAAATCTGTAATCTTTCATTGAAATCTACCTCCGTTCCTGAGGACTGGAAGGTAGCAAATGTCACCCCCATCTTTAAAAAGGGTTCCAGAGGAGATCCGGGAAATTACAGGCCAGTCAGTCTGAATTCAATACCAGGAAAGTTGGTAGAAACCATTATCAAGGACAGAATGAGTAGGCACATTGATGAACACGGGTTATTGAGGAAGACTCAGCATGGGTTCTGTAAGGGAAGATCTTGCCTCACTAACCTGTTACATTTCTTTGAAGGGGTGAACAAACATGTGGACAAAGGAGACCCAATAGATGCTGTTTACCTTGACTTCCAGAAAGCTTTTGATAAAGTTCCTCATCAAAGGCTCCTTAGAAAGCTTGAGAGTCATGGAGTAAAAGGACAAGTCCTCTTGTGGATCAAAAACTGGCTGAGTAATAGGAAGCAGAGAGTGAGTATAAATGGGCAGTCTTCGCAATGGAGGACGGTAAGCAGTGGGGTGCCGCAGGGCTCAGTACTGGGTCCCATGCTGTTTAACTTGTTCATAAATGATTTAGAGTTGGGAGTGAGCAGTGAAGTGGCCAAGTTTGCGAATGACACTAAATTGTTCAGGGTGGTGAGAACTAGAGAGGATTGTGAGGAACTCCAAAGGGACCTGTTGAGGCTGGGTGAGTGGGCGTCAACGTGGCAGATGCAGTTCAGTGTGGCCAAGTGCAAAGTAATGCACATTGGGGCCAAGAATCCCACCTACAAATACAAGTTGATGGGGTGTGAACTGGCAGAGACTGACCAAGAGAAAGATCTTGGGGTCGTGGTAGATAATTCACTGAAAATGTCAAGACAGTGTGCGTTTGCAATAAAAAAAGCCAATGCCATGCTGAGAATTATTAGGAAGGGAATTGAAAACAAATCAGCCAGCATCGTAATGCCCCTGTATAAATCGATGGTGGGGTCTCATTTGGAGTACTGTGTGCAGTTCTGGTCGCCGCACCTCAAAAAGGATATTATAGCATTGGAGAAAGTCCAGAAAAGGGCAACTAGAATGATTAAAGGGCTAGAACACTTTCCCTATGAAGAAAGGTTGAAACGCTTGGGACTCTTTAGCTTGGAGAAACGTCGACTGCGGGGTGACATGATAGAGGTTTACAAGATAATTCCTGGGATGAAGAAAGTAGAGAAAGAGGTACTTTTCTCCCTTTCTCACAATACAAGAACTCGTGGGCATTCAATGAAATTGCCGAGCAGACAGGTTAAAATGGATAAAAGGAAGGACTTCTTAACCCAAAGGGTGATTAACATGTGGAATTCACTGCCACAGGAGGTGGTGGTGGCCACAAGTATGGCCACCTTCGAGAGGGGTTTAGAAAAAATATGGAGCAGAGGTCCATCAGTGGCTATTAGCCACAGTGTGTGTGTGTGTGTGTATAAAAAAAATTTTGGCCACTGTGTGACACAGAGTGTTGGACTGGATGGGCCATTGGCCTGATCCAACATGGTTTCTCTTATGTTCTTAAGGTTTGGTACTATAGTCCTGCTCATTGTGGTGCCACTAGGAACTTTGTACCAGGGCACTAAAAACTGGAGCAGCCCCTGCAAGGCAGGATTCTTACCCTCAGAGAAGGGATGCCCTTTGCTGATCAGCTCCACTAGGTAGTGATTGATAGCTCACTAGCATGCTTCTTCCTCATCCTTGGCACACTAGTACCTCTCCCACCAAGCATCTCCATCAAAGATGCCTGGTGCAACCTCAATACTGCAGAACTCTCTGGGAGAGCTCTGGAGGTGGCCACAGGAGGACTCTCCTCCTTGCTGACTGATGGTGCCCACTTGGACACCCCAGAAGCAGCTAGGTGTCTTCCCCCAAAGAAGCTCTGCCATGTGGTGCTTCTTTTTTTCAGATTTAAACCAATTTATTGTAATATATTGTAATAACATATCTTCATTTGTCATTAAATGTTTGTACACATATATAACATTTTCTCCACCCCCCCTTTTGTGACCCCCAACAGTGCATGCCCCCTTATCAAACATCCCTGTATTATTATTTAATCTAATTTGTTATAAGGTAATAATGTAATAAACTTTGTCTATTAGAAAATCTTTCTCTGAACAACTCAAAAATTATAATCCGTCTTCATAGTATTTCTTCTTAGTCATTAGGAATAAGGGAAAAAAAGTTATAATCCAATAATCATGTCTTTTAAACTGTAATCCATACATCGTTTCTTTAAAAATTAATCATTGTCAAAGATCACCAAATGTTTTTCAATGTATTTTTGAAACTTTCCCCAATCGTTTTGAAATTTCTCTAAGTCTTGTTCTTTTAAGATTCTCGTAAATTTGTCCATTTCACTCCAATGCATAACTTCTCAGAGTCCAATCCCATACTTCTGGTATTTTGTCTTGTTTCCATATTTGTGCATATAACGCCCGTGCAGCTGAAAGCATATACCAAATTATTGTTCTATCTTGCTTTTGAAATTTTTCCATTTGTAATCCCAGCAGGAAGATATCTGGTGCTTTCTTCATATTATATCCCAAAACTTTCGAGATCTCCTGCTGAATCATTTGGCAGAATTGCTTCACCCTTTCACAAGTCTACCACATATGGTAAAAAGATCCTTCATAACATTTACATTTCCAGCATCTATCCGACAACTGATTGTTCATTTTTGCCAGTTTCTTAGGTGTCATGTACCATCGGTATAACATTTTGAAGCAATTTTCTATAATGTTATAACATGTAGAAATGTTCATAGCGTTCTTCCATAGGTGTTCCCATGACTCCATCTGTATTTCCTTATTTATATTTATCACCCATTTTATCGTTTATGATTTAACTACTTCATCTTCCGTAAACCATTTCAATAATAGTTTATATGTCCTTGAAATCAGCTTTTCACTTTCTCCAAATAGCATTCTCTCCAGTTCTGTTTGTTCTTATCTTATTCCATAGTTCTTAATATCCTGTTCAAGCAAGCTCTTTATTTGTTGCAATTGAAACCAATTATATTTATATTGTATTTCTTCAGCTGTTTTTAATTCCACCTTTTTTCCTTGGATCTTTAAAAGTTGTTTATATGTTAGCCACTTCTCTTCTTTAATATCTGAATACAATTTTATTACTTCTGTTGGTACGATCCAAAGCGGTTTCCTCTCATCACCATATCTTTTATATTTTGACCAGGTTTTTAACAGATTGTTTCTGATATAGTGATGTGAGAAGAAACCATCCATATTATTTTTCCCATAGTACATATAAGCATGCCATCTAAAGACATTTCCATGTCCTTCTAATGTCAATAACTTTCTATTTGATAATGTCATCCATTCCTTAATCCACACCAGACAAACTGCATCATGATACAGCTTTAAGTTAGGCAGTTGGAATCCACCTCTTTCTTTCGCATCCATCAGAATTTTCATTTTAATTCTTGTTTTTTCCTAGCCCATACAAATTCTAAAGTTTCCTTTGCCATCTATCAAATTATTTATTGTCTTTCACTATTGGGATTGTTTGAAACAGGAACATAATTCTCGGTAAAACATTCATCTTAATTGCAGAGATTCTACCCAGCATAGACAGGTTCAGTTGTTCCATTTAATCATATCTCCATCAATCTTGCGCCACAGTTTTTCATAATTGTTTTTATACAAATCAATATTTTTGTTGTTATTTCCACAGCTAAATATTTTACTTTTGAAGTATTTTCACACTCTGTTAATCGCTGTAGTTCTTCCTGTTTGCTCATCATATTTTTACACAAAATTTTTGATTTTTGTTTATTTATATAAAAACCTGCCAATTCTCCAAATTCTTGTATCTTACAAAGCAGCAATGGTGTTACATGAGTGGGATTTTCATTTATAAACATCACATCATCTGCAAATGCTCTGTATTTGTAAGAAAAACCTTTCATTTTTAGCCCCTCTATCTCTTTATTGTCTTGGATTTGAATTAACAAAACCTCTAAAGTCTTTATAAATATCAGTGGAGCCTTGTCTTGTTCCTTTATTTATCATCATTTTTTCTGTTAAGTCTGCATTAATGCAGAGCCTTGCTGATTGTTCAGAATATATCGCCTTTACCATTCTAATGAAATTTTCTCCCAATCTCATTTTCTCTATCACTGCAAACATAAAGTCCCAATGCACATTATCAAATGCATTCTCTGTGTCTGCAAAAAATAATGCTACTTCTTTTTTTAGGATGTTTCTCATAATATTCAATAATATCTATAACTGTCCTTATGTTGTCTCTGATTTGTCTCTTGGGAAGAAATCCTGCTTGGTCTTCTTTAATATAACTGTTCAAATGCTGTTTAAGATGTTCTGCTAAGATCCTTGCATATATTTTATAGTCATTGTTTAGTAATGAAATTGGTCTATAATTTTTCACATTTGTGGTGTCTCTGTCCTCTTTTGGTATCAAAGAGATTACTGCTTCTTTCCATGTACTAGGAACTTTCCCATCTAATCTTATAGTGTTCATCAATGTCTGAAGTTTTGGTAATAGCGTCTCCATGAGAACTTTATAAAATTTTGCCGTGAAGCCATCTGGACCAGGTGCTTTTCCTAATTTCTATTTCTCCTCTCTCAATTGGTTTATTCAACAAATTCTCTATGTTGTTTGTTAATGAGTTGACCTTAATATTCTGTAAATACTCATCAATTCTTTTTTCTATCTACACTTTGGCTTTTAAACAGCTTGGCATAATATTTGTAAAATTCCCTTTTAATGCCTTCATGGTCAATAATGTCTTTTTTTCCAGACACAATTTTGTTAATTACTTTATTCTCCCTTCTTTTTTTTTCATTTGCCATGCAAGATATTTTCCGGGTTTATTCACACCTTAAAAAAAATTCTGCTGTAGTCTTTTTAAATTCCATTCCAATTCTTTATTCAGTGAATGGCTCAGTTGGCTTTGTAGTATTGTAATTTCTCTTATAATCTTCTTTTTCCCAGGTCATTTTGTAAGCTCTTTCTCTTTTTTGCCAGTTTCTTTCTGAATGTCTGTCATTTGTTTATTTTTGGCTCTTTTATCCTTGTTGTTCAATGTAATCAAAATGCCCCTCATTACTGCTTTATATGCATCCTACATAATTCGAAACTGGGTATCTTCTTTTTCATTTATTTGGAAGAAGCATTTAGTTTCCTTTTCCAGAGACACCACTATTTCCTGTTTCTGTAGCAAATCCTCATTTATCCGCCATCTTAGAGTCTTTTTCCCTGATTTTGCAGACCACAATATTGGATTATGGTCTGCTCTTATTTTAGGCAGTATCTCTATTTTCTTCGTTAAAAGTCCAAGATCTTTTGTGGTCCAGATCATGTCAATTCTCGAAAAAGAGTTGTACCTTGCCGAAAAATAAGTATAATCACATTCTTTGGGGTTTAACTCCCTCCATATATCTTCTAAACTCTCTTGTTTTACCAGTTCAAATAATGATTTTGGTAGTTTCCCTTCGTTATTCTTTTTCCCAGTTCTGTCCAGAGTATTTTTCACTGTTCCATTAAAGTCTCCCATTATCATAATTTGATCGTGCACCACTTGATCCAATTGTTGCATTATATCTTTAAAAAGAGTCTTTTGCTCCATTTGGAGCATATATTCCCAGCAACAAGGTTCTTTTATAATTCAGTGTCACTTCTACTGCAATATATCTGCCATCATCATCTTTAAAAATTAATTTCAGGTCAAGTTCTTGTTTGATATAAAATACTACACCTCTTTTTTTCTCTTTAGCTAATGAAAAAAATTCCACACCAAGTTGTTTATTCCATAAAAAATTGTAATCCATTTGTTTGATGTGTACTTCCTGTAAACAAATTATGTTATATTTTTGTTTCCCAATCCAGTGAAAAGTTGCCCTTCTTTTTTGTGGTGAGTTAAGTCCATTTATATTCCAAGATATTAATTTGTAATCCATAGTGGTTTTTATTCTTGATCTGATCCCCCAAAGTCTTTATGCTCACTCAAAAAGTTTGCCATTCGCTGACTGGTTGCGATGGTAAACCTTCATCCTTTGAATTCAAAACTCAAACCCTCTGGAAGTTCCCATCTGCATCTTATTTCTTTTTCTCTCAGCTTTTCTGTCAGCCTTTTGTAGTGTCTCCTGTCACTGATGACTTTCCTTGGCTGTTCTTTCATAATTCTTACTTTGCTGCCATCCACCTCCAGTGGACTCTTAAATTGTTTACTGAGAATTCTTCCCACCATATCTCTTGTCACAAATCTTACCACCACATTTCTTGGTAGTTTATTATTTTTTTGCATATTCCGAATTTACTATGTAGATATAATCATAGTAATGATCAGTTTCTTTTGGGTCCTCTCCTAAAAATTCAGCAATAATTTTAATTATATATGTCCTTAGATCAGTAGTAGTAGACTCAGGCACACCTCTTAGCGGTAGTTGGTTCTGCATAAATTTACAGTCAACTAGTAATGCTTTCTCCTGCAATTTTTGCATAGTGGAATCTGCATGGTCCATTCTCATATCTAGGTCTTTCACCTTTTCTTCTACTTTTTGCACTTTTTGCAAAGCTGCTTGTGAATCTTTTCTAAGATTTTCAATATCCTTTTTCAAATCATTTTTCACATCTTCTGCACTTATCTCAATATCTCTTTTTAGCTTTATTTTTGTTTCTTTAATTATATTTGCCAATCTTGCTTCCATAGCATTCATTGCTACTTGCCATTCTGCTTTATCTATCTTGTCTGGTTTAGATTTAGCCATTCCCTCTCCTTCAAGTGATCCAGTCCTCATACGTTGCTGCTTTGCTGCTGATCTCAGCTCCGTCATAGCTGCTTGGCTGTTGCTTTAAATAGGTTCAAAAGTTGACCTTTCAAATTCAAATTTTGAGCACACATGCTCTGTTAAATAAGCCCAAAATTGTCGTTCTCCAATGCTCCTAAGTCAAGATATTAATTTTTTTTTAAATGCACAAAATTGCCACCGCAGTTTTTCAGTCAGTTTAAAAACTTTTTTCCTTTTTTATCCAAAACAGCACCAAAATTAGTTTTAAGTACCGTATTTGCCGGGGTATAAGACGACTGGGCGTATAAGACGACCCCCCAACATTTCCACTCAAAATATAGAGTTTGTTATATATTCGCCATATACGACTACCCCCTCTTCCACACACCTTCCACACATTAGTGCCATTACAGTACCTGTCATTGTCACCATTGTACGGCCGCAGCGCAACTGCAGCGCCTCTGGCCCGCCCCTGCATCTCCCTGTGACCGGCACTAGTGCGCAAGTGCGCATGTGCGAGCTCTGCGTAGACAAGGGGCGGGCCGGAGTGCTGCTGCTTCCTGCCGAGCAGAACGGGCCGGTCACGCCGAAAAGGCTGGCACCCCTGTCTTGCTGCTGATGCTCGCCGCAGCCACGCTGATGACCCGCCGCAGCTGTGCTGGATACCGCGCGATACTGGACGGTATGTAGAATGAGGTGGGTGGGCATCGGGAGGCCACTATGGGCAGCTATGTCTATCCCAATGAAGTGCACCCGGCGTATAAGACGACCCCCCCACTTGGAGGCATATTTTTCAGGGCAAAAAAGTAGTCTTATATGCCAGCAAATACTGTATATAGTCCAACAGTTTTTACCTTTTAGTGATGATATCTGCCCACTCTGCTGTTTTTCAATGTCCAAATTTCTTTTTATTAACTTTTAAAATTTTGACCTTCTTTTAATGGCATCTGATACTTCTCTATGGTTTTGGGTCCTAGAGAGGGCTGGAGGACTTATTTTTCCCTTCTCTTAATGGCACCGTCCTTTACCTTCCTTCCTTTCTTGACATGAAGTCTCATTTTCTATGGTTATGAAGTCTCACATTGCTTCAATGACAAAACTTCCTGTACTATAGTCAACAGCTCAGCTGATCTGCTGAGAGGGGCTTTCTGTTCAAACCACAGGTATGCCAAACAACTTCTATTTTTCCTCTTTTAAGCTTGTTTCTCACAATTTTATAGTCCCAATTCAGACCCTCCTTTACACTCCTAGATATATTATTACTTTTCTGGCTTCCAACCTTTGCTTTTAGTTTTATTTAGTCTTTTATTCACCCTGAAGTGATAGATATTAATCTATTACCTTCAGTTCATTTATCCTTCTTCGCACTGTTCCATAAGTTCTCATATGTTAATCAGTCTCATAGAAGCTTTGTATCTTGGTGGATTTAAGCCAATTAATGGCCTCAGAGATCCTGTGTAGACGATGGAATGCAGTCCTTCTCGGGGGACTCTTCAAAGCCAAAAAGAAACCCCACTGGAATTCCTCGTCAGAACTTCAGTTAAATTAAATCACCTCAGAACTTCACATGCATATCTTGGCCCCCTCCCTACATGGAAGGGGTAGGCAGCAGGTGTTGAAGTCACCTTCTCTGCCCAGAACAGAGGTTCTGATCTGCTCGTCTGCTGAAGAGAACATAAGAACATAAGAGAAGCCATGTTGGATCAGGCCAACGGCCCATCAAGTCCAACACTCTGTGTCACACAGTGGCAAAAAGAGCAGCTCAATCCTCCATGACCAAAACTGGAAGCCTGCCATGTGGTGCTTCTTAAGATGGTTCCGCATCCCAGAAGTTGCATGGGATGGAGAAAATAGAGAAAGAAGTACTTTTCTCCCTTTCTCACAATACAATACAAGAACTCGTGGGCATTCGATGAAATTGCTGAGCAGACAGGTTAAAACGGATGAAAGGAAGTACTTCTTCACCCAAAGGGTGATTAAGATGTGGAATTCACTGCCACAGGAGGTGGTGGCACCTACAAGCATAGCCAGCTTCAAGAGGGGGTTAGATAAAAATATGGAGCAGAGGTCCATCAGTGGCTATTAGCCACAGTGTGTGTGTGTATGTGTGTGTGTGTGTGTGTGTGTGTGTGTATATATATATATATATATATATATATATATATATATATATATATATATATATATATATATATATTGCCACTGTGTGACACAGTGTTGGACTGGATGGGCCATTGGCCTGATCTAACATGGCTTCTCTTATGTGAGATAGGAAAGGTCCCACCCACAACTTATCTGGACCCTGCCCAGCTGGCACTGTGCATAATGGGTATCCTCCATCATCTGGAAGAGCTTCTAGACATCAGAGGTGAATCGGTGCCCCTGCTTATCAAAAGCTGGGGTCACCAATGGACTTGCCTCCTGTGAGGAACTCAGGGCAGACACACTGTGTCTTGGAGTGGCAGGAGGAGATCATTGACCGGGAGAGGGGGTTGAGATGTTAGCACCTTGGGGAGCCTTACCATCTCTTCCTCCTCCACCCCCTTCAGCATCTCCTCTTAACCATCCCCAGGAGGTCCAGAGGAACCAGAGAAGTGGGCTGGTAAGCCATGACCAGCTTCTCCTCCAGCTCCTTCACAACCCTCTGCTTCCTTGGGGTGAGCTCTTGAGCCAGAAAACTCAAACCCAGCCCCAAAGAGGCCTGTTCTTGCTGCTGCTGTGGCTGCACCTACAGGCACCTCTGCTGGGGCAACCTCAGAAGCAGCCTTGAGGAAGAGGTGGGGCCTCTTTTTGCACCGGTGAACCCTGAGGGTGGAGTGGTGAAAGGCAGCTCTAGAGCAGTCTGACACACTGGTGGGGGGAAAACCAAATCCTCCCCCTCCCCTTCCCTCCACCCCTCTAATTATCTCCTTTGCCTTGTCCCCAGGACCCCTCTGAGTTCCTTTCTTGTCACTCATGTCTCACTTGGGCCAAGCTCTGTCTAAACTGAGAATTGAGATTGGGGTGTTTACATCACCTAATTACTTGCACTACACAACCTGACCAATCAGAACCTGATTTATTTATTCTTTGTATTTATATCCCGCCCTCCCCGCCGAAGCAGACCCAGGGTAGCTAACAACAATCAAACACCAACAATAAAAACAGTAAACAAAATAGTTCAATTAATAATCAATTACTGGTTAAACAATTAAAACAATTTAAAACAGTTTAAAATAGTGCTAGAGTTGGTACAACACATTCAGTGATGTTGGGCATCTACTTATACTGTAGTTTGGCTAAAGGCCAGTCAAAATAGAGTTGTTTTGTAGGCCTTGTGGAACTGGGCAAGGTCCCACAAGGCCCTTGCATCTTCTGGGAGTTGGTTCCACCAGTGGGGGGCAGCAATTGAGAAGGCTCTTTCTCTGGTAGCCTTCAGTCTCGCCTCCCTCAGCCCGGGGATTGACAGTAAATTCTGTGATCCAGATCTAAGTACCCTCTGGGGAACATGCGAGGAGAGATGGTCCCTAATGTAGACAGGTCCTCGGCCATATAGGGCTTTAAAGGTAATAACCAGCAACTTGTAGCAAATTCAGAATACTATTGGCAGCCAGTGCAGTTGCCGCAGCCCTGGCTGTATGTGCTCCCGTATAGAGAGACCCAATAACAGCCTGGCTGCTGCATTCTGCATCAGCTGTAGTTTCCGGATCTGGGACACGGGCAGCCTCATGTACTCTAGTCTCGAGGTGATGGTTGCATGAATCACAGTTGCTAAGTCGTTGCGCTCCAGGAAGGGGACCAACTGTCATGCCTCCCTAAGGTGGAAAAAGGTGAATTTCGCAGTGGCAGCTATCTGGGCCTCCATAGCCAATGTGGGCTCCAGTAGCACCCCCAAGCTTCTGACTTTGGGTGCCAATATCAGTGGTGCCCCATCAAAAGCTGGTAGAGGGATTTCCCTTCCCAGACCACCAAAACTCAAACAAAGGACCTCTGTCTTCATCGGATTCAGCTTCAGACGACTCAGCCTGAGCCACCCTGCCACGGCTTGCAGCACCAGGACAAGATTTTCTGGGGCAGAGGCAGGCCAGTCATCCATCAACAGATAGAGCTGGGTGTCATCAGCGTACTGATGGAAACCCAGCCCAAATCTCCGGACAATCTGGGCAAGGGGGCGCATATAGATATTAAACAACATCGGGGAGAGCACCGCCCCCTGAGGCACCCCACAATTAAATGGATGTCTGGGATGATTGTCCTCCGATTGCCACCCTTTGTCCCCGACCAAGGAGAAAAGAGGAGAGCCATTGCAAGGCCAACCCCTGAATCCCCGCGTCGGCAAGGTGGTGGACCAGCAACTGATGGTTGACCGTGTCGAATGCCGCCAATAGGTCCAACAACATCAGCACCGACCCGCCTCGATCCAGATGCCGCTGGAGATCATCTACCAGGGCAACCATCACTGTCTCTGTCCCATGGCCTGGGCAAAAGCTGGACTGGTGTGGGTCGAGGATGGAAGCATCCTCCAGAAAGCTCTGCAACTGCAGCACTACTGCCCTCTCAATGATTTTACCCAAAAAGTACTGGGTTCCTCCTTTAAAAACCTATCCTAACTAGAATCTACTGGGATGAGTCTGATTTCCTTTTGATATAGAAATGCAGGTGTACCTTACTGATGAAGGAAAAGCTGGGGTTGACCCTCCTGAATGTAAAGAGGCACTGACCTTCAGTCACTTCAAAACAAAGATAAATCAAACACCTTATAATTCAATAAATTCAACAAGTCAAGTCACCAAATGCTGTGGACAGCAGCAGAACTCAGGCCCCAGTGGCAGAAGGGAACAGCCAAGCATGTCCACCCACCCCAGGCCCAGACCCCATGGCAGCTCACCACCCCAACAGAACCAGGAGGAGAAAATCACAGGAGACAAAGCACCAGACTTAAAACCAGTTCAACAGGCCAGGTCACCAAAACTTGGCAGAAATTTAACAGGTCAATAAAAAAAATTAAAAACCCAGCAAAATTGATAAAAGTTAAACAGATTAAATTAACACAATAAGCCAGGCTAAGCCAGAAGGAGCCCCCACCCAGCAACCTAGCCAAACAGAAAACCCAACAGCCACCCACCCAAAGCAGGAGGAAAACACAAAGTTTTCTAAAAGTTAAAAAAAGAAAAGAAAACCTACTTGTGAACAGAAATCCACCCAATAAATAAAAAGGGAGTGATCTCACCAGGTGAATGTCCTCCTCAGGTCTCACATCAGTCCAGTAGCTCAGCCATGAACAGCAGCAGGCAAAGCCACAGAGAGCAGAGCACAGCTAAGCCAAGGGCATAGCAGCTCACACACTCACAGTCTCTCTCTCTGGCAGCAGCAGCAACAATGGAGTGAAGGGGACAATGCCTGGTTTAAATGCTCTCTCTCTGCCCATGGATAGAACAGTTTGAAAATAAACTGTTCTGTGAATGGATTGAGGGGGGAGAAACATGCAATTCTATTGATGAATTGCAGGTTCTCCCACTCCCCTTCTATGCAAGGTGGGTGAGCTGGCCATTGCAGCAACATGCCATCCCTGCAAAGCCATGCATTTTGCAATTTGCAAATGCATTGATGTGATTGGATCAGGGGGCATCCCCCTCCCTTTTCCCTCTCATCCCAGCCAGAGGCGAGGAAGGCCCAGGACTGGAGGGAAAGGCAAGTTAGTAGCAAATTGTAGCAATTCCCTAACTGCCTTTCCCTTTTCCCATTAAGAAAACCATTATTCAGGGTTTACCAAATACTTGCTGAATACTATTCGACGGTATTTAGCAAAAAGGTAGTTGCTACCTATTTGGGTAGCTGAATACAACCAAAAAGGCAGGTATTTGGTAAATATTCAGTAAATCCTAAACCGAATGCACAGCCCTAATTGGGAACATTGACCACAATGCTGTTAAGTTCAACATTTATGACAATGGAAAGTTTTCCCCAAAGTTCATAACAATCATTTAGGATTTTAAAAGAGGGAACTTTGCTAAAATGAAGGGACTAGTGAGAAGAAAGTTAAAAGGTAGATTAAGAAAGAAAGAAATCCTTCCAAGGTGCTTGAAAGCTATTGAAAAGTACACTAATTGAAGCCCAGACAAAATTCATACATCATGACAGGAAAAGAACCACCAAGTAAAAGCCTGCCAGAGGATGTAGTGGTGGCCACAGGAGTAAATAGTTTTAAAGGAGGATTACATAAATTCATGGAAGACAGGTTTATCAGTGACTGAGGGGAACCGCAACATTCAGAGGCAGTAAACCTCTGAGTCCCAGAATCAGGAGGCAACATCAGGGGAAGGTCTCAGCCTCTATGCCCTATTGTTGGCCCTTCAGAGGAACCGATTAGCCACCATGTTAGACAGGATGTTAGACAAGGTGGACCACAGGTATGATCCAGCAGGCCTATTTTTATGATCTATGTGATTTCATTATGAAAATCAAAGAAGCCATAAAAGGCAAAACAAAGAGTTCTTATTTAAAGTGGAAGTTTCCTTGGACAAACAGAAAGGAGAAAAGGTTCTGGCAAAACAAATGTCAATTGACAATAAAATGAGCAAAAAGAGACAAACAATAAGCATTTCTTCAGCTATATCATGAGCAGGAAACCAGCTAGGCAGCCTGTTGGGCCTTAAAATGACCAAGGAATAAAAGGATTGGTTAAGGAAGATGGCAGAGAAACTAATGAATTCTTTGTATCTGTTTCACTGTGAAAAATGTGGGGCACATACCCATGCCAGCACCACTGTTTTTGGAAAGTGTGTTTGAAGAACTAAATCAAGTAGAGGTGATGAGAGATGACATTTCTGGACTACTAGGCAAACTGCAAACTCGTAAGGCCACATGTAATACATTCCAAGTTTCCTAAAGAATTCAAATGTGAAAAAATGTAACTTCTCATTAAAATTAACATAGAAAGTTGGGGCGCTAACAAACCTTCATGTAGAAGGCATGTTTAACTGAATGATACGTGTGTGCCTCTGCGGATGTGTGTGTAATAGAGAGAGGCAGAAGTGGGCCCATCAGACTCTGCCTCAGATCTCAAAAAGGTGGTTGTAGCTACCAGATGTGTATTGTTTCAGGGGCAAGCAACAGCCAAGTGGACTTCAGGGATGCTGGTTCCCCCTACCCTTCTTAAAGAACCTGTGACAGCCCAGACCGGAAAACAATACATATCCAATAATAAATTATTCAAAACCTAATCTGAACAAAAAGCAGCTAATCCTAGTATGAAATTGGGAGATTTCCCAGCTTGCTGTTGGAGATGATAACAAAGACAAGCACTAATAATCATAGGTAGCATTAGTTGAGCTATAGTAAATTGTAGCTAGCCAAGAACCTTGTCTTCTTGCTTGGTCTCAGTTGGTGGTGGGGCTGATACAGAGAAAGATAGTCCTTCAGACATATGGGTCATGTGTGTGTACACACACACACACACATAGTTGTTCCTTAGGCTGATACATTTTTAGTCTGGCTGCTTTGCACTTTACACAGACACAGCAAGAGTGGCAATTAAGGGATTGGTGTATTCTTGATATCTCCCTCTAAAATTCTGTTACTAAAATTTCATTTTTAAAAATAGTCTGCATGCTAAATTTATTTCAGGCAGCCGCTCCAGTTTGCTAATCTATGCTGTGGCCAGTAGATGCTCTGAAGGGGAATAGCCCATGCCAACTAAAACAGCAGAAATCATGATAGTCATGTAATCTGCACCTCTCTTCTCTCCTTCCCACAAGCCGAATGCCAGACTTGGTGACTGCATTTGGAGGACAGGGGGATGTGCTCTATTGCAGCAATTAGTATGCTTAGTGATAACATTTTACATGAAAATCTCCAAACTGGGGTTCATAGCTCTTAATACAAAATGGTTCTTTTGTCAGTTTTGATGTTGAATGCACCTCATAATGTTGCAATTTATTCCCACAACAACACATCTTTCAGCTGATTCAAATATCCAATTACAAACTAGCTGAAATACTTTTAACGGAAAGCCAATATAACTGAAGATTCGTGATGGGTGAAACTCCTGTTCATGAACCATCTACAAATGTCAGCAGTAGGAGTGTAGCCCATCTCAAGATGTTATGTGATTCAGCACTGAAATTAGTTTTAAAGAGAAAGAATCCTATTTCTATCACTCATGAAAGGCAAAGCTTAAAACTGGCATGTCTGTTTCCAAAATGCCAAATATATACACTGCAATTCTACACGTTACTATAAAACTTTATTGTATGAAATAGGACATTCTCCACCACCACCACCCAAATCATTCCTGCCTTCCTGTCACAATATTCATCGTTCTGTCCTAGCTCTGTGTCGTTTCAATGAATGGATTAGGTTCTTCATAATGAAGAGCAATCCTGTACAATAGAAAAAGCCTGCCCTCCTGAAATAAAGCCTGATCCAACTCTAAGAAAGGGGCTTTACTTTCCAGTAGCCCCTCAATCATTTTACAGTCAACTGAAGCACAGCTTTGTGTCTGTAGCCATGGCAACAGTCAGTGGAGTACCTAGCCTTTTTGGTGCCCAGGGAGGATAATTTTTAACTCACACCCTCTGTTTTTCTTCCTGTCAGGTCACAGCTGTGTGACATTTTGCCAACAAGTCACAAGGTATCCTTTCCAAACTGGAATGTTGCCAAAAGGGGGGGGGAATCTTATGGGGTTGAATGGAAAACTGACATGCTGGAGGCTTCCTTTCTTTTTAAGGCATTCATTCACATGAGATATTAGGACACTTGTCACTCATCTCTAAACTCAAGATCACTAAAAAAAATTCATACAGCTGGAAGTAGATTTTCTCAGCCGTTTTAATGGGTCAGAGTCTGCCACTCTGCCTATAGCTGCAATCCTATGGAAGCTTCCTTGAGTGTGAGACCATCTTTGTTTCTGACAGAAAAAATGAGCAGAGCTCATGTGGCATAATTTACTATTATTCCATCATAAATTGATGCTAGAATAAAATAATGTTAGTTTTTAAGGTGCAGCAAGACTCCTGGTTATTTGATCCACAAAAGAATAAAGTACATTAGGGTTTTTTTTAAAACGGTGTTAGACATTTCAGTGCCACAAACCTTCCATTGCAACCAGAGGAGTCCCTGCTGGGGCTATGCTTCTCAAACATTCACTGAAGCAGAGTCCCTTTCTTTAGGCAGTATGGGCCTGAGAAAGTTCAGATGGAACCAGAACTAGTCATTTCCTTCTGAGAGCAAGAAGGCCTGCTTTCTCTCCTCCCAACTCCCCTTCTTTGGAGTCGGGGGGGGCATATTTTTTTCCTTCCCAGTGGGTGGTTTTTTGGGGTGGGGGGAGGGAGGAGAGAGATGGAGGAAATAGCCAAAATCCATCTCTAAATGGTCCATCCTTGCAAGCAATTTCCCCTTCCTTCCTTCCTGATCAGGGAGCTCCTGATCACCTACCACCTTGCAGTGGGCATTCACAGCTCCAAGATAAGGGAGGAGTCAATGGTTGGGGACTTCCCCTTCAGGCCAGGCAGGATTGGGTGGCTTTAAGGTGTTGCATGCATGTGCAACCTTTAAAACTAGCAGATTTATTGAAGCATAAATTTCTATAGACTTGAGCCAATGTTACCAAATTAATGGGATGACTTCTCACTTAGAAAATATTTATTATTTCATTTAAAATTTAAAACATACATGATAAATACATGCTGATGGAGAAGGGGATTTTGGAGAGTGGCTCAAAAGCTCATGTAAGGGAAGTTGTATAATTTAAGTTATTTCTTTGCAAAACTCTGAAATATACACAATAAATGCAGTAACCATTCACAAATTCTTTTCTGGTTGAGCCATGAACGCCATTGTGCCAACCCTTCTATTTTACATGAGTCACAAGGCATTATTGGCAAGCCGGGTTATCTTTTAGCCAACAGGAAATTAGTAAGAGTTGTTTATGAATAGATCCTGTTCTAACCCCACTAGCTAATGGGCCCACAGCATGAAACAACATGGGATTAGCTGGTCACAATTCAAGGGACCAAGTAGGAGGTGTCCCCCCCCCATTTTATTAAATTGGTATATTTAGAGGGCTGTTTTTCAACTATGCATGAGCATATCTGAGAGATAATGGATGTGAGATAAACTTTGATGATGATGATGATGATGATGATATTGGATTTATACCCCACCCTACACTCTGAATCTCAGTCTTCCCCACACACACACAACAGACACCCTGTAAGGTAGGTGGGGTGGAGAGAGCTTTCCCCCAGAAGCTGCCCTTTCAAGGACAGCTCTGAGATAGCTATGGCTGACCAAAGGCCATTCCATCAGCTGCAAATGGAGGAGTGAGGAATCAAACCATGTTCTCCCAGATAAGAGTCCACACACTTAAAATACTACACAAAGCATACATATTTAGACATATACAGAGCAAAAAAAGAAGGTTTATAAATTTGAAATAAAACCAATATATATATATATTAAAAATAAAGGAATAAGGAATAAGAAATGTAATGTGCCATGACCTAAATAAGATAATGGTTTGGACATGAATTTTTAATTTATAATCTATTGTTTACTTGGACTTTTAATGTCTGGTTTCTCAGTAGAAAAGATTTGCTGCTGCTTCTCAAGAATGCAGTTCTTAGCTCTCTACCTGAACATCATCAGCATTTTTTTAATAGTCCCTGTCTATCCAATTGTAAAAGCAAATGGGAGAAGAAGGCACTTATCATGTTGGAGCGAAACTAGAAATAAGAGTCAGAAAGGCAGGCAGGCTAGCATTTTCAGTTGAGGGCATATCACTACATTTATAGCTGAATGTAGTATGGAGCTGAATATTGTATAGAGAAGATATTGGATTTATATCCCGCCCTCCACTCTGAAGAGTCTCAGAGCGACTCACAATCTCCTTTACCTTCCTCCCCCACAACAGTCTCCCTGTGAGGTGGGTGGGGCTGGAGAGGGCTCTCACAACAGCTGCCCTTTCAAGGACAACCTCTGCCAGAGCTGTGGCTGACCCAAGGCCATTCCAGCAGGTGCAAGTGGAGGAGTGGGGAATCAAACCCAGTTCTCCCAGATAAGAGTCCGCACACTTAACCACTACACCAAACTGGCTCATAACTTCATATCAAGCCACAATTAAAAATATTAAGAAAATATAGAAATATTTCCTGAGCAGTTCATATCTGTTGGATTATTTAACTAATACAGGGTGCATTGTTTCTTTAAGAATTCGGTCAGGTTCAAGTCATTAATAGTATATAGGTTTGAACACAGTGCTTTAAGTTTGAGAAAACCTCTCTATTTATAGTGCTTGAGACTGTGCTGCCTTATTGGAATGGTAAAATAATAAGGTATATTAATGTTGTAAATGTGTGCTTTTTAATCATAATGTTATATATTGGTATGGTTCTCTGATTATGTATTGTAGAGTTGGACTTTGGATTATGCCTCTGACAAAGACATAAGGAGAAATAGATAATAAGTTGACAATATCATTAGAGGCTTATAGCTCTGTGTACATACTACCACTGGAAAATTTATGAACAAAATTGCTGAGACATGACATCATATGGAATAGGTTTATTGATTATTGGAGACTGCTCAAGCACTTCTGAGAAGTACACAGCGGACAGGAAGACTTGTTTACCTTGAAGAAGGAAGAGTGATGCACTTTATGACCTGCTTGGAAATATTTCTATATTTTCTTGATGTTTCGTAATTATGATTTGATGTGACTTTAATCCATTATCTATAGAATTATAAATTGCTTCAATTTGATTTAGTTATTTTTCACAACCTTTTTCTGGATTTGGGCTACTTCCACGATTCTCTCTTGGTTGTTGTAATCTTTAAAGTATGCCAACTCATTATTTTTACTGTAACAGTCTGATATGGTGGACCCTCTGGAATTTGAACGCTGGAAATATAGTAACACCTGTATAAGAAATAGTTCGCTAGTGTTTTTCTCGATATGTTTCTATGTTCCATGGACTGTACTTCTAATGATGATGTCTGCTTTGTCATGGATTATCCTTCTTTCCTTGTCCAGATAGACAAATTTACCCTCCTGTCATACACATTTTGAGTCCTTCATTTCACTGCAACACTGTTAGGCAATCTCTTAAAAATGTCAAATAACGAAACCTTTCATTTGACATTTATCTCAACAGCCATAATATAGCTATAGATAAATGTCAGATAAGAATATAGAGCAGTATGCTTACCTGTAAAAATATCAAAAGGAAGCTTGCTTCTTCTGATATTTAGGGAATTTGAAAGGATTGTGGTCAAGTGAGGTGATGCCCCATCAAAGGTTATAAGAACTGACAAGCAGAAACATTTAAGACATATGAAGAAACTGACAGTGTGTGGGTTTGTGCAGCTTTTCACATTATAGCTGTACTTCCTGAGAAGAATATTCTCATCCTGCACAACTCTTTACACCAAATCTCTATGCACCCACCCACTTGTTAGCTATACAGGGCTACTGGTTCTGAGCATATTTATTTCTTGACTTTATTGTTATGGTAAGGAAATTTGTCATTATTATCTGTCATGAAATGCCCTTTTCATTTCACTTTCCCCACTTTTCTCTTGACCTGGTAGATACAAAAAGAAATTACATAAATCTGTCCTACCTTTTGTACATGTCTTCATGCAGACAGACACCCACATTCAGCTCATACTTTTAAAATATTCTGTGAGTAGCTTGTATTGCCAATGGAATTTAACAAAAAAATCTAACACCAACTGTGTTCTGTCAATATTTTTTCTCAGTTTGAAAAAATTGAATATGCATATTATTATTATTATTATGCTTTAAAATCTATATTTGACATTAGCACTGAAGACAAAATTACAAACCGAAAGACAACAATAGTCTTACATTAACTTGCAAGTTACAACATCCCATCTGCAAATAGTATCTTCTGGTTGTTTTGGACCTCAAATAAGTAGAATTCTTGGGGATAAGTAGACAAAATGACCTTCCAGGAAATTTAATTTCTTGCCAAATGGCATATCAGGAACAAGTATTTGATGTTCCTGAATGCACTCCTGATCATGTCATTATATATTCACTGACTGGTGTTGCCTTCTTAGAAAGAAAAAGCTTAGATCGTTTTTGGAGACATACTATTATTTTTCAATGCTGATATTCAGTAAGGACCTCCATGTGTAAGGACTGAGGAAAACTTTGTCCTCTAATCTCTATTTGTTGGCTACTATGTGACACAGGATGCTGAACTAGATGGGCCACTGGTCTGATCCATCAAGGGATCTTATATTCTTAAGAAATAGGGTTCCAGGTCCAACTCAGAAACTATCTGGGGACTTTGGGGATGGAGCCAGGAGACTTTCCTAGTCCCTAAAATAAATGAATAAAAATATAGCAGTGCAGTTCTGCTGAATACAGTATTCATTTCCACAGCAGCTGCACTTCCACTAAATGAAATTGAACACACACACATTCACAAAGCAGCCAAAACATAGTTAGCACACAAACACTTTTGTGATCTCACTGGGGCAATTTACTCACGAGAGTTGCTGAATGCAACCATCTGCTGTATTTCAAACAACTTCTTCAGACTAACAGAAAAATTAAAGCAGAGCAGCCTAGCGGTTGGAATTTCCCCCCAAACAAACAGAGGGACTCTGCAAACTTCTCTTCCTTTCTCACAGCTTCACACACTCACTGGAAAGACCCATGCGGCTCTGCCTACTCACCCCGCTCATTTGGCTTTCCTCTTGCTCAGATGTAAAGACACACACAGGGTCCAAAACACAGGTAGTTTACAGGCTTCTTTTAAGCCTACATAGATTTGAAGGCACATGGTAGCTGTTGGGGCAGAGCTTCCCCCTGCCAGTCAGCTGGCTGATGGTGGGCAGGAGCCTGACAAAACTAGAGGACCCCACACTGGGACCTGAGGATTGGCAAACCTATTAAGAAAGTCTTGCAATTCATGAGCATGCCTGACCAAACCTGCAGCAAATTAGCTAAAACCTAGATAAAGTACTTTTATATGTAGCCCCACAGCAATGGGACTGTAGTTAGAGAGAGAGTTGTGGTTTGGTTGGGGTTCTTGCAAGTCAGTCACACAAGCTCAGCAAGCAGAAGGATATAAATGGGTTCTTTTTATTTATTTTTTTAATGCTGATTTTAAATGCTCAGGTTCAAGACTTGCAAAGCTCCTTCTCTTCAAAGTCCCCAAGTTTCACCAAGTTGTATTTTGTGGGCTAGTTTAGGGACAACATAGTCCCCTTCAGCCTTAAAAACAACCAAACAACCGGCTGTGGAGGGTTTCACTTTCTACAGTGCAAGACTTCTGTGAAGATATATATATATGTATATATGTATATATGTATATATGTATATGTATATATATATGTGTGTATATATATATATGTGTGTGTGTGTGTGTATATATATATATATATATGTGTGTGTGTGTGTGTGTGTGTGTATATATATATATATATATATATATATATTGGGGAGTCTAGGACACAGTGAAAAATTAAAGGTGTTTTCCAATAAAAAACATTTAAAAGATTGTTTTGAGTCACCATAAATATGCATACCTATGTGTCTGTTAAAAAGCAGAGATTGCCTCTGAGTGACTGAATAACTTTTTTTAATAAATAAAAGAACACATTATAATGCACAAGATGTATATTAGTAAGAAATACAGAGCAAATCTGGAAAAAATTAAATAATTTGAAAGCATCTGAATGAGACAAGAGCCTTATCCTGCACACTTCCCCCCAAGCAAATCCTGCCTTAAAACCTCCCAATCATGTTAATTGTACATTGTCTTAACAGCATGTGGTAATCAACTGCACATATTATGGAACACTCTCAGATTTTAAATCTTAAATAATCATCGTTGGTTTAAAAAAAAAAGTTTACCTTAGCTAATTATTCAAATAAGGATGGCTTTCAGAAATTCAGTGAAGGTGTTATGGGCAATGAGATTTTAAAATACAGAGGGAAATAATATGGAGTCTATTTTGACTGCAAGTCATCAATGATGCTCATATTTAAGGTCAGTGGATAAAGGCTGACAAAATTTTGCTGAGTAAATGAGACAAACACAAATGTTGTTATTGCAACTGCTTCTATTGCCCCCCCCCCCCAGTCGGAAGGAAGAGGCAGACACAAGTGTTGGGTTTTAAACCGGGCCGCTTTATTAAACCATTAGTTAACTGTAACTGGCAGGGGGGTGAAAACCTGAACCAGACAAGCCCTGGGGTCAACCCCGGACCCCGCCTTGTCCAAAGGGCAAGCCACCCTGCCCCCAGCACAAGCCCGCCGTATTCGGGTTGTAGCTGAGTGGCCAGGCCTCCAGCCATCCACCATCTGGGCCGGCATCAATCCCCGTGGAAAGATCCACCCAGGTGAGGCTCCCTGTGATCTGCATTCCCCGCACTGAGCCATGTAGCCCATCTACGGTTCATACAGACCACCACACCAACGGTGCTAGGCCATAGGTGCTCCCTTGGAAAACCCTGTGGCCAAACCTCCTCCAGCCTGCGACCATAACAAATACCACTAAAAAAGAAAAATCCTAACCTAGTAGGCAGTACAAGGTAGGCAAAAAACACCCCCACATGAGCCAATTGTGTGGAAGTGAAAAAATTCCTACCTGGCCCCTAATAAGGCGACCGGCATACGCCTGAACTGCCAGAGGGAGGGTGGGTGGGCAGAGAGCCAAAAGGAACTGTGTGCAGGAGGGCAGGAGCCGGGGCTTATATAGCCCCGACTCCACACCCCAGCAAACACCCGTATGTCGGGTGATGCTGCTCCTCCCTCCTTCCGGGAAGGGGCAAAGACGGCCCCCAGCCTGAACGCCGGCGAGCCGGCTTGGCTGGGGAGGGGCCGGACCTTGCTGTTAATGTTGCTGTCAATTCTGCTGTGACTTCCACTAACACTGTGATGAGCACCATACAGAGCTTGGTCCAACAAGCCACAATCATCTTTTTTCTTTTCCACTATATGTAGGCTAGTTCAACATCACATCTCCTTAGCCTTGTAGGATTGCTTGCATATTCTCCACAAACATGCTGAGATGTGTGAAATGAACAAACCAAGTGTTTATAACTGTGAGAGAAAGAGGGTGTTGATGTTGAACTTGTAAATGTAGATGAGGAAGCATATGATGTGTGAAACATATGGCCATACATATGCATAAAGTTTAGTTGAGTGTACACATCACATAATTGCAACATGTGATGAAAAAGTGTGTGTTGGGGAGAGGGGGTGCAAACTATGAAATAAACAAATCAAACAAAACAAAACCTGGGAATCTCCTTCAATATACCTGTTAGTATTCCCACCATAGGACAAAAATTGTTGTAATTATACTTTGTGAGTTATCATCTTCTTTGGATTTATGTATCTCCTTTTGATCAAGTGTCCTCTGTCAGACCTACAGACTAGTGATAGTCTATGAACTGCAGAAAAGTCATGTTTTTGCTGAATCATTATGCTGACAGAGAATAACTTTTGTCAAACTGTCACATGACTTCAGCTATTCATTGCCTTTGCATGCTTACTACATTAGAAACACCCCTTAAGAAATTAATTGAGGCCTAAGCAAACTCTTTTCTAATCACTGGCCATTTTCTTGCTCTCCCAGACACCCCACCACCACTAAAAAAAAGGTTGTGGGTCTGGGAGCACATGCCTAATGAGGATGTTCTGATTTCTTTTGAACAGAAAATGGTTTTAGGATAAAGCAGCATTGAAAAAAGCTGTAGATAGAAGCCTCCTGAAGCCCGCTGCATCGCAGCGTGGCTGAAGGGGAAGTTTTGCCCCCCTTTGGAGGGAGAGCGGAATCTTCGGCGCGCTTTTGAGCGCGTCCTGAGGGGCCGGGGCTTCAGCGCTGTTGCTGAAGCCCCGCTCGATGCCGCGGCAGTCTTCCCGGCATTTTCGGCCCACCCGCCCACCCTGTTTGTTATGCAGGCAATTGCTGGTCGCTTCCGTTTGGAGGGGCCGGGTAGGAATTTTTTCACTCCCCAGTGATTTGGCATGTGATTGGGGGGTGTTTTTTGCCTACCCTGCATAGCATTTCAGTGGATTGAGGAATTGGCTTGGGGTTGGTGCCTTGGTAGAGTTTGGTCACTTTTTAGGGCAGGTTCTACGGGGTTTATGGCACCATGCGGCCTGGGGAGGACCAGTTAGCCTCCCCCTTTTGGGGAGTTAGGGGTCTGGCAGGATCAACCTTGGGTGTGGCTCGAGGTTTGTGAATGCAGACTGTCCTGGAGACTCGATTGGATGGGTGCCTTTCGCTGAGACTCGCGTCTGGTGTTTGGGCCCTCCGGTGCGAGCCTCCCTGCTGGGCCTGCCTAACGGGAGCTGTGGCTCACAGCTCCGGCTGGGGGGCCGGGTCTCTCGCCCGCTGAAAAAGGCAGGGGAGCGGTCTGAGGAGACCCCTGGCCCTGACCTGGCCGCAGTTCGGTTGCCCTTGCCGTTGCTGGTTATTTTAATAAAAGTGGCCCATATTTTCACCAATTTAATTGTGTCCGTCTCTTTATTCCGACTTGGGGGGCAAATACAGGGTGTGATCAGATGAGCAATTTGGTCTGCCATAGCCACTCCTCCCCTCTGGATTAAATGGGTATGATGATACATCTGGCCCCCATGACCCACTCATCCTTACCTCATGCTATGACAACTCCCAGATGGAATAAATAGCCACTGAGGAGTGCTCATGCACTTGTCTGCTCCTGTGCACACACAACAGGACTTAAAAAAAAAAAATTCCCAAGGGTCCATGATAATGGCGTATTAGCAATATGAACAGCCAACCACAAGCCCACAATGCTATGATGCTGGCTTAACAGCTGCTGTCTGATCAACACAGAGCAGAGCAAAATCAAGTGGCTTTTCCAGATACACGATGCTGCCATGGCAACCTGCCCATCTGATCCCACTCATAGATGTTGCTGCATCATTTGGGAACAATGACTACAATGCTATTAAGTTCAACATTTTTGGCAATGGAAAAATGTCCCAAAGTCTAAAACTATTTCTTCTAAATTCAAAAGGAAAACTTTGCAAAAATGAGAAGGCTAAGAAAGTTAAAAGAGAAAATTAAAACAGTTAAATTTCTTCAGGGTATCTGGAAACTATTTAAAACTACATTCATTGAGATCCTCCTGATAGAATGTTATATCTCAAATCAGAAAAGGTACCATTAACAATGCTTTTGTGGTTAACAACCCAAGTCAAGGTAGACATAAACGCCAACAAGGATTCCTTTTTAAAAGTTAAATGTTTCCACAATTGAAATTAAGAGAGATGAAGATTGGTTTTGATAAAGCAAATGCAACTTGACAGGTGAACAAAAAGAGAATTTTAATAGCAGAAGATCCAAAACATTAAGATAGACAATAAGCATTTCTTCAAATGTATAAAGAGCAGGACCAGATAGGGAGATAGTTGGACACTTGGATCATAAAGGAATAAAAGGATTGCATAAGGAAGATGGGAAGAGATATTTATATCTGTTTTTACTGTGGAAAATGTGGGACATGTATTCATATCAGGGCCTATGTTTTGGGGAAAGGTGTCTGAAGAATTGGCTCAATAAGAGATGAAGTTGTAGGTCTACTGAGCAAACTGAAAAGTAGTTAGTTCCCAGAGACAGATGGCATATATCCAAGGCTTATAAAGGAACTAAAATATGAAATTCTGATATACTTAACAAAATTTGTAACTCATCACTAAAATGCCTCTATGCCAGAGGATTGGAAAGTGGCAACCAGTTGTGTTTTTTTTAAAGGTGTCCAGAGGGAATTCAGGAAATTATAGCTCAGTTAGCTAACATCTGTTCCAGTCAAATTAGTACAAACTGTTATTAACGATAGACTTAGTAAGCATATAAAAAAAAAAGCCATCTGAAAGAAAATCAGTATGGCTTCTGTCAAGGAAAGTTCTGCCTCACAAACTATTTGAAATTCTTTGGGCAAGTTAACAAGCATGTGGATAAGGATGACTGGATAGACAACATACACTTGGACTTCCAATGCACTTTTGACAAGGTGCCAATAACTAATGAGTAAGTTTAGTAGTGAAGGGATATGACAGGTGCTTTTATGGATTAAAAAATGGTTAAACAACAGGAGGCAGAGATTAGGAATAAATGGACAGTTCTTGTAATTGAAAGAAGTAAACAGATCCACAAGGGTCTGTATTGTGAACAGCGCTATTTAAAATGATTTGGAATCGAGTGTGAGTAGTGTAGTGGCAGTGTTTGCAAATAGTACCAAATTATTCAGGGTGGTAAAAATCAAAATGGATTGAAGTGTGAAGAACTCCAGGAGGATCCCTCTAAATTGGGTGAGTGGGCGACAATATAACAAATGAAGTCTACTGCTGGAAAGTGCAATGTGATAGAACAAAAAAAAAAAAAAAAACACCCTTACTTTAAATATATGCAGATGGGTTCTGAACTGGCTGAGACTGACATTGAAAGAGATCTTGGGGTTGTAAAAGGTAGCTCAAGGAACATGTTGACCCAGTGTGAGGTAGCATTGAAAAAGCCATGCTGTAGATTATTAGGAAGGGAATGGAGAATAAAATGGCAAATGCTGTAATGCCTTTGTTTAAAGCAGGGGTATCGGACTCATTTGTTATGAGGGCCGGATCTGATATAAATGAGACCTTGTCGGGCCGGGCCACATGTGTACCTATTTAAAATTAGATAGCAGTAATATAAACTTTATAAAGGATATGGACAAACACAAAGATTTTTTTTAAAACTTAAACCATGACCGTTTTCGCACATAGTTTACCACGTGGTCACATTCCTGTTCTCTCCGCAGTGTCTGTCGGATTTCCCATTATCTGCGCCGGAGTTACAGGAAGTGCCGTGGCTTTTGCGCAGGAAATGTAAACAGGGTTTTAGCGGTTTACATTTGCTACGCAAAAGCCACAGCACTTCCTGTAACTTCGGCGCAGATAATGGGAAATCCGACAGACGCTGCGGAGAGAACAGAAATGTGACCCCGTGGTAAACTGTGTGCGAAAACAGTCCATGTTTAAAATATTAACACTTATTTGTCTCAAAGGTGCTTTTTGTATTTCTCCCATGGGATCCAGGAAACCGGGCAAAGGAAGCTCTGACTCTTTCTTTCCTTCCCCAGGGAACCAGCAAGGGGAGGAGCCTCAGCCAATAGAAGGAAGAGAGGCTTGGTTCAGTAGCTTTGCTGTGCAATTGTGACAGCCTGGCAAAGCAAGCTCTTCCTTCCCCCCCCCCTTCCTCCCCAAGGGAGGAGCCTCAGCCGATGGAGAAAATAGAGGCTTTGCTCTGTAGCTCCTGTGCAATTGAGCAAGCCTTGCAAAGCAAGCTGTGACACAGAAGGAAGCAAGAGAGAGGGAGAAGGAAGCAGATTACAGCCAGTTGCTCAGGGGCCTGATCAGAGCCCTCCGAGGGCCTGATTTGGCCCCCAGGTCAGATGTTTGACACCCTTGGTATTTGGAATACCATGTATAGTCCTGGTTGCTGTATCTCAAAAAAGATATGGCAGTATTAGCCATGGACCCCCCTCTCCCACCATCATGGATTATAGCTTTCTCGCCTTTATGCCAGGCTGACATGGACTTTCAGTTATAATGGACTATAATCACTTGAACTCATATGCCAACTACATTTTGGACACTTAGTCACACTGGATTATAAGCATCTATTCCCTATGCCACCCCCAATATGGACATTTCATCTTATATGGTCTATGCAGCAGTGTCTCTACCCAGGCTGCAGCCAGCTTCCTGCTTGTGCTTGTTATTGTGTGACTGTGCCTGTCCCACAAAGAGGACTCCAGACTGCACTTCCCAGACCAGCTGCTCAGCCCTGCAGACTGCACTCCTGTCATCCAGAAGACAGTGCTAGAAGCAGCTCTGATAGAAGTCATGTTCCTGAGATTTCCCAAAAAGACAACACTCACTCCTGCAAACCATCATGCAACGGAGATGTCTACACCACGTACCACATTCCAGAGGTCAGCCACTTTTTGGAAATCTAAATGTAGAGACCAACAGTCAACAATAGAATTGCTGCAATGTCTTCACACCTAACAAAAAATTCTTCCTGCCACCCATCAAAGCAAGCATCTTACACAATACAACATTGTTGGAGATGATCATCTGTCAGCTACTTTATCCTGTAACATAGACCTTCATTATTTCATTCAAGTTGTTACTACAGGGAGCAATTGGCTCTAGATTGGCCATTCAGATTTCTTTGTTCTAAAGATGATTTGCACTCAATAAAACTATCATCGCCCATTAATCCTTCTGTCAAACTCCTGGAAGTCATCTCCGGGCTGATGTCATCTACCAGATGACACAGCCTTGGAATACAAATTTGGCTATAAGAAGGCCAGGTTTTCGACCAGACAGGTGCGTCTCTGACGGTACCCCTACCCTTGCTGCCAGAGCCACTCCCAATATCCTGATCAGTATTGGGCTCATTATTGTGAGTGACACTGGTTGTCTCTTGCTCCCTCTTCCCTTATCCTCACTAGAGGATCATTCTTCTACATCATTAAGTGGTAAAGTGTAACCCTGTATGTTTCCCCTTATATATTTCCCTATAAATTTCCTTACTTGTTTTTCCTAGGACTGTGTGATTATTGGTGATTTGTTTTTCTTGTGTGCTTGAGAATTTTTCTAATAAAAACCTATTTTAGTACACCAGTCTCCTCATTATTGTAGAGGGCTCCTGGGTGGACTGACTCCTATATACACAGGTTATTGACCCTGCTTAGTTTGTCATTTTTGACCACCTAAATAATTCCCCCATATCTTGCTTGAAGGCAATTTGGATAACAGCAGAGCTAGAAAAAGTACAAATGAGGCAACCAAGATAATCAAGGAAAGACTGGAGGGTCTGGGACCTTTTAGTTTAGAAAAAAAGGCTTGGGACAGAACTGGATAGGGGTTCATAAAATCCTGCAAAAGGTGGAGAAAGAGAAGGGAAGGAGCTTTTTCTCCCTCACTCATATCATTAGAACTTGAGGGCACTCAGTGAAGTTGATGGACAATAGGTATAAGAAGAGCAAATGTACACTTCTGCACTCAGTGAGTAACTAAATTGTGGAATACACCAGGGGTGGCCAACGGTAGCTCTCCAGATGTTTTTGCCTACAACTCTCATCAGCCCCAACCAGCATGGCCAATGGCTGGGGCTGATGGGAGTTGTAGGCAAAAACATCTGGAGAGCTACTGTTGGCCACCCCTGGAATACACCGCTAAAGGATGTAGTGATAGCCACAAGCATAGATGCATTTTTAAAAAGGGATTAGACAAAGTCAAGCAGTATTTCTGCATCAACGCTGGTAGCCTACATCAATGGCTACTAGTTATGGTTAATAAAAGGAACCTCAATATTTAGTGGCAGTGTGCCTTTGAAACCAAGTGTTGGCAATCCCTTGGCCACTGTTCCCTTTTTTGTTGGTCCTTGAGGATTTTTTGTGAGAAAGGATGCTGGACTAGATGGACCACTAGTTCTTTTTTGTCCAAATTATCCTCAGTTGAGACAAAGAATGGCACATCATATCTGTAAGCCACTTATTGTAAAACAGAAATGCCTTTAAAGAATATGTCCAATTTTTACAGTGGGAGGGTTGTGGAGGGCTGAAGGGAAATCATGATTATGGGGTGATCAGTCATCTATGATTATAATAATTTACATAGTATAGGAAGGGCCTTCAAGAAAATCTAGTCAGAGAGTTTCCCAAAACTTAGAACAATACCTTTTATAGTCCAGAAATACAATCAGAAACTTCAGCAATTTAACTAGATTTCTCAAATTTGACTCAACCACTATGGATGGTACAATTTAACATATAGTGTGTTTTTCCTCTGTCATAAAGACTTATTATTTAAAATAGTCCTGAAAAGCTCCTGCTCTGCAGACTCTCATAATTCCAAGAGAACCTAATCTAAGATGATTGATTGCTTCCTGCAATTACATTACTAAGTGTAAGGATAGAAAGTGTTTGTGGTTATTTGAATCCAATTATGCTATGTACATGGGCATGCAGAACATATCAAAATAGCTAGCTGGCATTAGAATTACACGTCATTTTTGTCCCAACTGTGTTGGTAACAGAAATACCATTGCATAGCATAAAATGAATCAATTGGTTTGTTTCTCTATTTTTTAAAAAAAATTGCTCTGATGTTCCTGATAGAGTTGCAGTAGAGCAATGAGTAGAGATTTTTTTTAGTCTCCAGTAGACACATAAGTCATTTGATTCGTCTGTGGGTGGTCTATCATTTGTCTGGTTCACTCTGCTACATTCACTAACACATCCAACTTGGTCTTTACAGAATCATGCCATCCTGTTTTCTAGCACTAAGCAAATTACAACTTAGCTGTAGGGCACTCTAACAACCTTGTAATTTAAACTGATTATAGGAGCCTATTCTTGGCAACCAAAATAATGATCTATTAATCTTATATCCTTTAATGAGAAAGTATTTATTTGCTTCTATGTTATAAACTTCAGTGTCACCCCCTCCAGACACATACAAGTTAACATATAACACATATTATGTTGTCTCTAATACTTGGCTGATGAGAACTAAAAATTAAATTTAGTAAGATTAGGATGGAAACATGACTTTACATATAAATCAAGAGCAAAATTTACATGAATTTTAGTGGCTCTGGTTTGTATTTCAAGTCTTTGACGGGGACAGTTTAAAAAACAAGATCACAGAGCATATGGGATTAATTAGTGCAACACTATGTTAATAGAATCATAGAGTTTGAAGGGATCTAGAGGATCATCTAGCCCAGCCCCCTGCTCAATGCATGAAATTCACAAGTACCTCCCCCTACCCTCCTCATGATCTGTCTAGCATCACAGAAACAGCATTGCTATCAGATGACCATCTAGTCTCTGTTTAAAAACCTCCAAAGAAAAAGAGCCCACCACCTCCTGAGGAAGCCTGTTCCACTGAGAAATTGCTCTACTATCAGAATGTTCTTCCTAGTGTTTTGTTGAAAACTCTTCTAATTTAATTTCAACCCATTGGTTCTGGTCTGACCTTTTAGGACAACAGAAAACAACTCTACACCATCCTTAACATGACAGCCCTTCAAGTATTTGAAGATGGTGATCATATCACCTCTCAGTAATCTCATCTCCAGGCTAAACATCCCTAGCTCTCTCAAACTTTCCTCACAGAACTTGGTCTCCAGACCCCTCACCATCTTTGTTGACCTCCTGTGGACACATTTCAGCTTATCTATATCCTTCTTGAATTGTGGTGCCCAAAACCTATCACCATACTCTAGGTGAGGTCTAACCAGAGCTGTACAAAGTGAGACCATCACTTTGCATGATCTGGACAATATACTTCTGTTGAAATAGCCCAAAATTGTATTTGACTTTTTAGCTAATGTATCACACTGCTGACTCATGTTCAGTGTATGTTGTTCTAGTCTAGACCCATTGATTTCAGCTCTGCATAAGAAATCAATGTAAAGCAATGAAAGGGAACTGGTGGCCTAAGGGTTGCAGATTTCTCCAGAGAAATATCACCAGGCCATGTGTGATGGACTGTACTTTAAAAGCTCATAAGTGCTGTATAAACATGTGATGGACTGTGAAGTGTCCAAGTGTCCACATTGGGGCCAAGAATCCCAGCTGCAAATATAAGTTGATGGGGTGTGAACTGGCAGAGACTGACCAAGAGAGAGATCTTGGGGTCTTTAATGTACCACGATGGGAGACGAGAGTAGGGCAACATACTTTATTGCTGGTACATTAAACGCAAGAGAGAGAGAGCACGCGGGCCGGGTCCCGCTTATATACATCGCCCGGAACATCCTCCCAGACTGGCCAGTCCAATCCTGGCCAGCGAATTTCCCACCACTGGTGGTGATAGGCGGGTGCTCAGCGCTCTGCGCGGAGTCGCCTGGGTGTCCCCAGTCGCCTCCGCTGCCTGCGCGGACTAACGCGATTGCATTATAACGAAATGGTTGCGTTCTAAGCTAACGCCATACACTACACTCCTCCCCCCTTAGTTGGTGTACATAATCCTGGAGGTAGGCGGGAGGTCGGCACTCCCATGTTGAACGCCTTGGGGTTGCTTGCGGTGTCGGGGCGGCTACGGCTCCCGGGGTTCCTCCGGGGGCTGGAGCGTCAGTGGGCGGCAGGTCTGGTTCGGTGGGTTGTTCCGGCTCTGCTGGTGGGGGCGGAACCGGTGCCGGTGTGGCGGTCGCTGGTGGCTCCCCGGTCCCTGCTTCTTCTTCCGCTTCGGTGGGTGCTTCCGGGAGGGTCCGGCTGCGCATCTGGTCGATGTGCCGACATAGGATCTGGCCCCCCTCAGTGGACACCTCGTAGTGGCGGGATCCCACGACCCGCAGTACCCGCCCCGCTAGCCACTCCGGTCCCTTAGCGTAGTTGCGGGCGAATACTGGATCCCCAGTGAAGAACCCTCTAGCTGCGTCTCTGACCTCTGGGGACCCGCGCACGTCCGAGGCTCGGTCGGGGTGCAACCTGTCCAAACTCGTTGTGAGCTTGCGCCCCATGAGGAGCTCAGCCGGGCTAACCCCCATGACTGGGTTGGGGATGACCCTGTTGTCAAAGAGGAACGCGGCTAATCTGTGGTCCCAGTCGCCCTGCATGATTCAGCCCAGGGCCTCTTTGGTCGTACGGACCATCCGCTCTGCCTGGCCGTTGGTGGCTGGGTGGAAGGGGGCGGACCTTATGTGTCTTATCAGGTACCTTTGGAGGAACGCCTGGAATTCTCCCGAGGTGAACGCTGTCCTGTTATCCGAGACTATGGTGTCCGGGATGCCGTGGGTGCACAGGACCCTGCGCAGCGCTCGGATCGCGGCTGTGGAAGAGGTGGACCCCACGGGGATGACGTCTAGCCATTTCGTGTATGCATCTACTATGATCATGAAGAACTGCCCCTGGAATGGCCCCGCGAAGTCTATGTGGAGCCTGGACCAAGGTTTCCTTGTGGTTTCCCACCGTGTGGCCAGGGCGCTGGGTGGTTCCGGCCTTGACTCCTGGCACACGCCGCATCTCCGGACCCAGTTCTCTATCTCCCTGTCCATTCCCGGCCACCAAACATAGCTCCTAGCTAAGGCCTTCATTCCAACTATGCCGGGGTGTGTTTCATGGAGTGATTCCAGAACCCGCTTCTGTAGGGGGAGGGACTACCACCCGGCTCCCCCATAGCAGGCACCCTTTGTGGGCTGCTAATTTGTCCCTTCTCATCTTGTAGGGCTTGAATTCTTCCCCCATGTTCCCCTCCGGCCACCCCCTTACCACCCAGTCAAGAACCCTTGCCAGTGTCCTGTTTTTCCCGGTGGCCTTGGCCACTTCTGCGGCGTGGAGTGGCTGGTCCGGGAGTGACTCGACCGACATGACGTGGTGTGCGGGGGCTGGGTCGGGGCCCGTGTCCGGGAGCGGCAGGCAGCTGAGCGCGTCAGCGTTGCCCATCGCTTTGCCCGCTCTGTGTACCAAGGTGTACATGTATGAGTTGAGGAATTGATTCCACCTCAACACCCGTTGTGACAGGATTTGGGGGGTTTGGCGGTCCGGGGCCAGCAGGCCCAAGAGCGGCTTGTGGTCTGCGGCTATTGTGAACCTTCGCCCATACAGATAATCGTTAAATTTGTGGACCCCCGCTACGATGGCCAGAGCTTCCTTGTCAATTTGAGCGTAATTTCACTCCGTGGATGTGAGTGTGCGGGAGTAGTAAGCGATCGGTACCTCCCGGCCGTCCGGCAGCTGGTGCCCCAGGACTGCACCCACCCCATATGGCGATGCATCGCAAGCCAGGATTACTGGTAGGCGCTCATCGAAGTGATGCAGCACCGCATTGGAGACCAGAACGTCCTTCACTGCCTGGAAGGCGGCGGCCTGTCGCTTGCCCCACACCCAAGGAGCTTTTTTTGTTCAGCAGCTGGTGTAGGGGTTCAGCGATGGCCGCTTTATGGGGTATGAACGTGTGATAAAAATTGAGCACCCCCAAGAAGCTTTGTAGCTCCGCTTTGCAGGTGGGAGCCGGGGCGTGCACGATAGCTCGGGTTTTTTCTTCAGTCGGGTGGATTCCCTCAGCGTCCACAGCGAATCCCAGGAACTCTACCCGCGGTACTCCTAACAAGCATTTCTCCCGCTTCACCTTGAGCCCTGCTGCTTGAAAACGACGGAGCACTTCCCTGAGGCGGTTGCTGAACTCCTCAGGGTCCGGGGCGGCGATTAGAACGTCATCGAAAAAGGGTTGGACTCCGGGGATCCCTTTGAGGAGAGCATCCATTATACTTTGGAAAATCCCCGGAGCCACGCAGACCCCAAACTGAAGCCTACGCACCCTGAACGCCCCCCTGTGGGTCACGATAGTCTGGGCCTCGGCCGTTTTGGCATCCACCGGGAGCTGCTGGTAGGCCTACGCTAGGTCCAGCTTCCCGAAAATCTTTGATCCCGCCAGGGCCGCCAATACGTGGCTGACCACAGGCACTGGGTAGGGGTTATCCTGGAGTGCCTTATTTATTGTGCACTTGTAGTCTGCACAAATCTGCACCTCCCCATTCGGTTTGACCGGGGTCACAATGGGGGTTTCCCACATGGCATAATCGACTGGCTCCAGGACCCCTTGTGCCGTGAGGCGGTCCAGTTCTGCCTCAATTTTGGGCTTTAAGGCGAAGGGGACCCTCCTTGCCTTGAGCCGGATCGGCCTGACCGTCGGGTCGAGTGGTAGGGAGATGGCCAGGCCCTTATAGCTACCTAGCGACCCGTCGAACACCTCTGGGAACTCTTGGCACACCTCCCCAAACCCTCCGGCTGAGACCGTTTGTGCCACCCCCTCTATGCGGATTCCCAAGGGGCCGAACCACGTGAGTCCGAACAGGGTGGTAAGCGGCTGCTTTACCACCAGGATGTCCAGCGGGCCCTGAAAAGATCCCCGCTCTACTTGTACCCTGGCCCACCCCGCAATTTGTACCGGGTTCTTCTGAAAGTCCCGTAAAATGAAATCTGCCGGCCGCAGCTGCACCCGCTGGCGGGGCCGCAGCTTCCTCAGGGTCTCCTCCGCGATTATGGAAATGGAGGAGCCTGAGTCCACCTCCATGAGGCATGGAGACCCTTCGATGCGGACCTCCATTTTGATCTTGTTGGGGGTGGTTAAGGGCAAGTTCAATACCTGGAGTGTGGTGGAGGCCGTGGAGTGGGACTCGGAGGCCTCGTAGTGTGTGGTCGGTCTCCGGCGGTTGGACTTGGCTCGGCAAGTCCGCGCTATGTGGCCGGTCTTCCCACAGCTTCTGCAGTCCCAGGTCCTGTACTGGCAGTTCCTTCTGTCGTGGGGGTCGCCGCAGCTGGCGCACTTCATGGCGGGCGGCTTCTCCGACGTTCGGGGATGCTGTGGAGCTCGGTTGGTTGGCCCTGCTGGGCGGCGCAGCTGGAACGCTGCTCCCTTCTCCAGGCAGTCGGGGTCCAGCTCCTCGTGGTGGATGGCCTCAGACTTTGCCTTGGGGAAAGTCCGGGTAGTCCTCTCGAACGCCACAGCTTCGCTGAAGGCGCTCTGGAGGGTGAGCTCTTCCCTCGCGAAGAGCTTCTGTTGGAGCCTCTCATCACGAAGGCCCCAGGCGAACCGGTCCGCCAGGGTCTCCTCCAGGTTCGGGAAGTTGCAGTTGCCTGCGATCTGTCGTAGGGCCGTCAGGTAGTCAGCGGCAGATTCTCCCTGGGCCTGGTCCCTCTTGTGGAAGAGAAACCGGCGGGCCACCCGCGAAGGCTGTGGCAGGAAATGGCCCATGAGGAGCCTGACGACCTCCTCGTAGGACTTCTCGGTGAGTCTGGCGGGGGCCGAAAGACCCTTAGCGATCTCGAACGTGGCGGCCCCGCAGACGCTCAGGAGAACGTCCCTCTTCATGCTGTCCTCGGTTATGCGATTCGCCCTCAGGTAGCAATCAACCCATTCCGAATAGGACTCCCATCCTTCGGGATTCGCGGGGTTGAATGCTTCGATGTGACCGGTGTTCCCGCTATGGCTGGCCATGGTGGCGGTAGCGGCGGTCGTAGCGATCGGTTGCCCGTAAGTCTCCTCTGTAGCCCAGTTGTCCGCAGGGCTAGGATCCCATCTTCGTCGCCACTTTAATGTACCACGATGGGAGACGAGAGTAGGGCAACATACTTTATTGCTGGTACATTAAACGCAAGAGAGAGAGAGCACGTGGGCCGGGTCCCGCTTATATACATCGCCCGGAACATCCTACCAGACTGGCCAGTCCAATCCTGGCCAGCCAATTTCCCACCACTGGTGGTGATAGGCGGGTGCTCAGCGCTCTGTGCGGAGTCGCCTGGGTGTCCCCAGTCGCCTCCGCTGCCTGCGCGGACTAACGCAATTGCGTTATAACGAAATGGTTGCATTCTAAGCTAACGCCATACACTACAGGGTCGTGGTAGATAATTCACTGAAAATGTCAAGACAGTGTGTGATTGCAATAAAAAAGGCCAACGCCATGCTGGGAATTATTAGGAAGGGAATTCTAGTTAGAGAAGTGGTTCCCTCCCAGTTGATAACGGAGATAGCTCAAATATTGGAGTGATCTATATAGTGTACAGAGAAGGAGTTTAGGTACTTGGTAGTATACCCTGTCTTCTGGAACCTTAAGAGTCAGTTAAATTCAGGAAAGTGTACTGGAATGTTTAGGAAACACTGAAACCAAAGCCTCTCATCCCTAAGATGCTAAGATTTTTGTGAAAATGCTGGAAACATATGAATGTGAAATTTCTAAATTACCTCATAATTTTCACCTGACTTTTCCCCCTCTATGTTGAATAAAATATCTTGTTTATTATATGTTGTTGAAGGCTTTCATGGCCAGAGTTCATTGGTTGTTGTAGATTTTCCGGGCTGTGAGGCCATGGTCTTGGCATTGTATTTATTTATTTATATATTTATTTATATTGGGATTTATACCCCGCCCTTCGCACCGAAGTGTCTCAGGGCGGCTTACAACATGATAATACAAATACTACAATTTAAAACACTTACAAGTAAAATTAAAACCATAAATTAATAAAAGCAAGATAGATAAAAACCGGTCAAATTTCTGACCCAGGGCTGTCTTACAGGCCCTGCGGAACTGCCCTAGGTCCCGCAGGGCCCGCACCTGGTGACGTTTCACCAGCAACTGTGACTGGCATCCTCAAAGGTGTAATCCAGAAAACTGGAGTTCTCTCTGGGTCAAATTTCTGTGAAGCTCTCTGTCATGGATTACTGCCTTGACATGGCGAGTGGATGTCAAATTTGACCCAGAGAGAACTCCAGTTTTCTGGGTTACACCTCTGAGGATGCCAGTCACAGTTGCTGGCGAAATGTCAGGTCTCACAATGCCAAGACCATGGCCACACAGCCCAGAAAATCTACAACAACCAATATCTTGTTTATTTTTGAACATTCTAAAGCCTCTCATGTGCCATCTGCAGACGTTTATATTAAAGAAGGTGATCTTGTCTCTACCCTCGAGTTCCTGGGTTGAGCCAGCATCAGAATATAATACTGTGACCGGGTGAGACAGCTGCAGATCTTCAGAAAAGAAGAAAATAAATAAAGGAGCTGCTCAGTCAGAAAAGAAGGGGGGGAAATCCTCTATCATCACACCATGTTGCCCCCCCAGTCGGAATGAAGAGGCTGACACAGTGTGTTGGATAAAACCGGGCCGCTTTACTGAAAACAAACTTGAGCAAACTTATAACTAGCAAAACTAGCGTTTTCGCCAGCTTGCTCCGGAGGTGGACCTGTGGCCAGCTCGAATGCCACAGGAACTATGGCAGCTTGGGAGGCTGAAGCCGGTAGGGCAATTCAATTAGCTTTGGCACCGAGCACCAGAAGAGCTTATGATAGGGCAGGATTACAGTTTCGAGCGTTTAGGAGCGCCGCTGGATTGCCTGATAGTTGGCCGGTTCCTGTGGCACATATCATGCAGTTTTGCATATATCAGAAGGAGAGAGGTTTGGGGCTTAAGTCAATTAAGGGTCAATTGGCAGCACTTTCCTTTATGAGTAAAGTGCAGGGGCTCCCCGAGAATACGGGTGATTTTAGAGTTAAGAAGATGCTTGAGGGTTGGGCAAGGGAGCATGGGCCACGGGCCGATACCCGGCAACCCATATCCCCTTCGGTGCTTAAGGGGTTGTATAGGGTTTGGCCAGGGATATGTTCTTCTTCTTTTGAGGCCACGCTGTTTCATGTGGCCTCTTTGGTTACCTTCTTTGGGGCCCTGCGCATTAGCAAGTTGGAGGTGCAGTCCAGGACTGACAATTCTAACCATGCGCTGTGTGCCAGGGATATTAAAATTGTGCAAGGGCAAATTCGTTTGACAGTTAGGCGGTCCAAAGTGGACCAGCATCAGAAGGGAACGATTATTACAATAGGTCAGTGTGTCTTACCAGATTTGTGCCTGGTCAAGGCCATGGAGCAGTACATACGGCTCAGGGGGGAGGGCAATAGCCCCTTCTTTCAACATAGTGAGGGTCCTCCCCTTACAAAATATCAATTTTGGGCCATGACGGGCAAGGCTTTGGCGGAGTTGGGTCTTGGGGGTGTCAAGTTTGGAACACATTCGTTCCTGATTGGGGCCGCTTCCACGGCAGCAGCAATGGGTTACACCTCCTCCACCATACAGCGCATTGGCTGGTGGCGGTCAACAGCTTTTAAATCCTATGTGCGCCCGTTGGTCACTTAGGAGGGTGTGGGTGCAGTTTGATTGTTTTGATGCTTGTTGGCATATTTCCGGGTGTTGACATTTTTCTGTTTTTCAGGTGCTGTGGCTCGTAGGGTGGTGTTCTAAACAGGGTCTCAAACTCATTTGTTATGAGGGCCAGAGCTGACATAAATGGGACTTTGTGGGGCTGTGCCATGCATCATAAAATGAAATGCCAGGTGGTGGAGATATAAACTTTATAAAGAATACAGACAAAAACAATGAAAGGTTTTTTAAAAAACTTAAAATACAAACATGCTTAAGACTATTGCAATATTGTGTTTAAATCAGGAAGGTGGGGGATAGTGGGATTTGGCAATGCACTTTTAAAAATAAAACATCAAGAAAAAGCACAAGAATCACAGCAGACTAAAAAAAATATATAAACTAAAAATATAAAATGCTCTGAGCTGGGAAAACATGTCTGTGTGGGCTCATGTTCAGCCAGTGCTGCACCACCTGTACTGGTTGCCAATATAGTACTAGATCCAGTTCAAGGTTCTAGTGTTGACTTTCAAAGCCCTATACGACCATGGACCTTCTGGTACTGTCTTTCCCCATATGTGCTTCACAGAATGTTACGCTCATTTTATCAACATCTTCTGGCTATCCCTGGCCCCAAGGATGTCTGGCTGGCCTCAGCTAGGGCCAGAGCTTTTTTCCTTTTTTTTTTTTCTTTTTGCCTTGGCCACAGCATGGTGGAACAAGCTCTCACCTGAGATCAGGGTCCTGAAGGTTTTGTTACAATTTCATAGGGACTGTAAAATGGAGCTGTTCCACCAGGCTTTTGGATGAGGCAGTGGATATCAAAATCCATCTCAGCCTCCCTCACTGATAATGCTGATCTCTGATCAGCCCAAACTGAGCATCACTGTTGAGGCAAACCCACTCTGATTGTTGTTTATCATTTTAATAGTAATATTATTTTATTTAATTAAATTTTATTCTCACTGTGTGACTTGTAACCTGTAACCTGTAACAGGAGGGCAGGATAAAAATTGAAGAAAACAAACAAACAAAATTTTGCAGACCCTGTTGAGATGGACTATGGTCCCTTTCAGTGGAGTTTGTGGGGCCGTGAACCAGTTTGTTTTGCAAATGAATCTTCTAGTTCAGTTCAGTTCATGGTTTGGCCACAAACCATGAACCAATATGAATTGCATTTTTCTGATTCATGTCCATCCCTTTTTAACCTAGTATTGAGCATCCACCATAGAAACCAACATTATAATGAGATTTTTCTTCTAGTCAGGTTTTCCATTTCTCCTCTTCAGTGTTCATTGGCATAGGTTAGTTGCATCAGGTGATTTGATTCAGTCCCATTTCTAATTTAAAGTGTAAATGTGTCATGATGTCAAGGGACAGACATGAAACCCAGAAGTTTAGCCTCCAGTTTACACATGTGTGAGACATTCTCTCATGTCAGTATTTCAGATTCAGGACTGAAAAAAAGTGCTGAGGATCATCACATTTAGATTACTAAAGATTTTTCACAACTGACACTTAAAAACAAAATATGTTGTCTTCTTGTTCCTGCCATATTGATCGAAACTATAAGGAATAACTTCTTACTGTGGTATTTCATCTGGCAATGTGTTCATGTACTTGATCAATCTGTTCTTTCTTTACGAGCAACAAATTTTAAAAACTACCAAAATTTGGGTTGCACAAAGGTGGCTCATCAACCTCTACAAAAATTGGGTCAAAATGATGTGGGGAAATGCACTCCACTTTGGACTACAGGTTTGGGGCTACAAAAACTACAAAACCCCACAATCATTCTATGAAGTCGCTCTGTTGGTGTAAGGATGGGAAACAGGAGAGCACTTAATTGCTCTTAAGCAATTAATGATGCACTGGATTAAAGCTGAAACTTCATTCAGTTGTTGACATGAATGGATGCAAAAAGGAAGTCCAAAGCTGTCCAATGCATATAATGGGAACATGGAATATGAGAAGAATCATAAACAAGAAATTGGACATTTAAACATTGCAGCCTTGAAGTGAGTGAATTAAATTTGACTGGATTCTTACATTTTCAGTCAGAAAATTATAAAATGTTTTGCTCAGGGAATGACAAGCACAGAGGAAATGGAGTTGCACTAATAGTGAGGTGAGATGCAGTACAGAAAGTCAGGGGCTATAATGCAAAGTCTTACAGAATAATATCAATCAGACTTCATGGAAAGCCTATCAATATAACCGTCATTCAAGTTTATGCTCCAGCTACTGATGTTGATGAGGAAGAAATTGATCACACACATAAACAAGTTGTGCTGATAATCATAGGTAGCTGGAACACAAAAGGAGAAAACAAAGCAGAATCCAATATTGTTGGAAGATTTGAGCTAGGAGTCTGAAATGAAGTAGGTGAGTGACTCATAGAAATCTGTGAAGACAAAAATTTGTTCATTACAAACACACATTTCAGGCAACCAAACATTATATATGTGGACATCACAGGATGGCCAATATAGAAATCAAATAGCTTACATGATTGGAAGCAGAATATGGAGAACCTCTATTCTCTCCACTAAAACAAGACCATGAACCCATTATGGTACAGACCAAAGCATTCACAGTGCCAAAGTACAATCTAAACAGCATTTCCAAGGACTCTAAAGATCATATGAAAAACTGATTTGCATTACTATATTCAAGTAAACATGAACCAGAAGAACTATAGGTTGAAACCAGAGATATTATCAAGGAAGAATGCACACAATCTATTCCTATAGCCAAAATAAATGGATGACTGAAGAAGCTCTTAAAATTGCTAGATAGACAAGAAGCAAAAGGAGACATACAGAATAAAAAGCCAAAATACAGACCATTTTCGCACAAAGCTTACCTCGCAGTCACAATCCTGTTCCCTCCACAGCTTCTGTAGGATTTCCCACCATCTGCACCGGAGTTACAGGAAGTGCTGCAGCTTTTGCATAGCAAACGTGAACTGGGTTTTAGCTGTTTACGTTTGCTACACAGAAGCCATGGCACTTCCTGTAACTTCAGCGCAGATGGTGGGAAATCCGACCGGACGCTGTGGAGGGAACAGGATTGTGACTGCAAGGTAAGCTGTGTGCGAAAACGGTAACAGTGTTCTGGAAACTTGCACACAGAGACAAAGAGAATGATTATCATGACCACTGTAAAGAAACAGAAGAGAACACACACAAAAAGAAAGAACAAGAGATCTGTTCCATAAGATGCAAGAGATCAAAAAGAAATTTAAAGTGTGGTTAGGCATGCTGAAAGATCAGCATGGAAATATATTAGCTATACTAGACAAAATATAGAAAAGATAGGAACAACACACTGAAGACCATACAAAAGAGATGAAGAAGGCTCTTTTGAAGAACCTACAGTTTTAGAAAGTGAAGTGAAAGCTGCACTGAGAGCCACTGGAAGAAACAAATCTCCAGGAATAGACGGGATATCAATAGAGTTATTCTGAGTCTGGAAATGGAGTCCATCAAAATTTTAATAAGATTGTGCCAACAAAAATGGACAACAAAACAGTAGCCCACAGACTGAAAATATTCAATTTACATCCCATCAAAGACTGAAGCAAGTATTGGATGATCAAATTATATTCTCATGCGAACAGGGGTCATTTTGTAGAAAAATAGGTGGTGGAGCTCATCCAGGGATTGTTATGCAGCTGCACATACTAATCAATGAACAAGGAGGTGGAACTCTCAGAAGGAGGAGGTGGAACTCTCAGAAAAGTTCAGGAGCTGTGCTCCTGTGGGCTCCCACTGAATCCAAGGCCTGCATGCGAGTAAAGTGATGCTCAAAATCTAACAAGGACTGCAACAATGTATGGAATGAGAAGTGCCAGATGTTCAAACTGGATTCAGAAAAGGAAGAGGCACTAAATATCAAGTTGCAAATTTACATTGGTTACTGGAGCATACAAGAGAATTTCAGAAGAAAATAAGTTTATGTTTCATAGTGTCAGAACTGTGTCCTGCCAAATGTTTTCCTGCCAAATGTTAACCACATGTTTATTATACTGTGAGAGGGGGGAGAAATGATGCTCTTAGGCAGGCCTTGGATTCAACGGGAGCTCACAGGAGCACAGCTCCTGGACCTTTCTGAGAGTTCCACCTCCTCCTTCCCACCTTGTCCATTGAATAGTAGGCGCAGCTGCATAGCAATCCCTGTATGAGTTCCACAACCTATTTTTCTACAAAATGACCCCTGCTCTTAGGTGACTCTTCAAGCTGCATTTTTATTGTACCTATATATTGTGAAGCTCCCTCTCATGGATTGCTGCCTTGACATGGCGAGGGGGCGTGCATGGTTCAATGAGGTTGTGGCCTATGCCATGGAGGCCACCCAAGATGGACAGGCCACAGCAGAGAAAATCTAGACAAAATGCAATCCACTGGAGACGGAAATAGCAACCCACTCCAGTATCCTTGCCAAGAAAACCCCATGGACAGTAACAAAAGGCTAAAAGATATGATGCCAGAAGATGAGCCCCTCAGGTTAGAAGGTGTCCACTATGCTACTGGGGAAGAGTGGAGAGCAAATACAAGTAACCCCAGAAAGAATGAAGCAATTGGAAGTTCAGCTGTGGATATGTATGGGGGTGAAAGGAAAGTTTGATGCTGCAAATAACATAGGAACCTGGAATGTAAGATATGCAGAATACATCATACAAAATGCCAGCCTGGATGAAGCACAAGTCAGAATTAAGGTTGCCGGAAAATAATCAACAACCTCAGATATGCAGATGATACCACTCTAATGTCAAAAAGTGAATGCCTCTTGCTGAGGATGAAAGGAGAGAGCAAAAAGATGGTTTGAAACTCAGCATCAAAGAAACTAAGTTCATGGCATCTGGCTACATCACTCTTTGGCAAATAGAAGGGAAGTAATGGCAGACTTCACATTCTTGGGATCCAAGATCACTGTAGAGTGTAGTCAGTGACTGCAGCCATGAAATTAAAAGATAATATATCCTTCAAAAAACATCACCAGTTGAATTATCACTCACAAACAAAAAATGTGTAAACAAACATTTAATGCACAGTTTATAATAAGCCCATACAGCAAAATAATAGAACGAACACCTACAAGACGCTCCCCCAGACTGTTTTCTATATTCATATCTCAGAGGCATTCTGCAAACTTCTCCCCCAGACTGTTTTCTATATTCATATCTCAGAGGCATTCTGCAAACTTCTCATAAAGAGATCAAAAGACCGTATTTCCTGGATTTCCTACGGTTTCATTGGTTTTACCCTTCATCAGTCTTCTCTCAATGCTGTTTTAACTGGAGCCACAGTACAAAGAATTCAATTACGAATCAACATGTACAAGTCTCTGCTACCAGTAGCAGAGACTTGAGCATGTACCCGTTGATCCATGATTGAATTCTTTGTACTGTGGTTCCAGTTAAAACAGCATTGAGAGAAGGATGACGAAGGGTAAAACCATTGAAACCATATGAAATCCAGGAAATATGGCCTTTTGATCTCTTTGTGAGAAGTTGTGCAGAACGACGCCCCTGTCTCCACCTAGATTCTGAACTGCAAAAAGAGGCTGAAGGCAGTGCCTCTGATATGTGAATTTAGAAAACAGTCTGGGGGAGCATTGTGTGGATGTTCGTTCTATTATTTTGCTGTATGGACTTATTATAAACTGTGCATTAAATGTTTGTTTATGCACTTTTTGTGTGTGAGTGATAATTCAACCGGTGAGGTTTTGAAGGATATATTGTGCTTAATACACAGGTACCTGTGCTATTGTACGAAATTAAAAAACACCTGCTCCTTGGGAGGAAAGCTATGGCAAACCTAGGCAGTATAATAAAAATTAGAGACATCACACTGCTGACAAAAGTCTGTATTGTCAAAGTGGTAACTGGACAAAAGCCCGCAGGAAAAAAGCTGACAGAAAAAACCATGGTCATAAATGCTCACAGAAAAAAGCCCACATGGCAAAATGCCCACATTAAAAAGCCCACATGGAAAAAAGCCCACACAGACAAAGCCCATAAAGAAAAAAGCCCACATGGAGAGAAGCCCACATGAGAAAATACTATTTAAAGCACCATAGATATTTATAATTGTGGATAACCATTCACCTCCATTTATGAGAATGAACAGGTATTACCTGTATTTTATGTTGTTATTTTAGGATTAAAATATGTCATATTTACATGGAACAGTTTGTGTTGTGATTTTATCAAGTACAATTAAACACTACGGGGCGCTGCTAGGTGCTCCTTCCCCACAAATCTTAGCTTCCTGGGTCACAGACCTGGGAATCTGAGAGTGGGTGGACAGCGCGTCAGCGGGGCTCTCCTCCAAGTGCAGCTTCCCGTCCAAGGGAAGCCAGGCTCAGAGGAGAATGCACCCCGCCTAGCTGCTCTTGCCTTGAAAGCAAGAGCATAGCAAGCTAAGTGACAGCACAGTATATTATGGAATGAAACAAGCAACAGCAACTGTATATAGAAATAATAAAGAATTTATAAACAAATCTTGAAAAATCTCTGTTTGTTTTTTAATGATACCACATACACAGTACAAAAATATATTTCAAAGAGGAATAGGTTCCACAGCAGGAATATTTTCCATCCAATTTCATCAAAGAAAGTCCAGTTCATATGCAGAAATGTTCATAAGAAACATACAAACAATCGCAGTCCTTCACAATTTTACTGCGTGGAATCCAGTTCCCTTAAAAATAGTGCCGTCAAAGGCTTCTTTCTCCTTACGTGCCAGTCAACTAATGGATCATGTTTCACAAAATGATAGAGCAGCTGAGCGGTTATCTAACTGTGTTTTAACTGTATTTTATTGTATTAATTGTATTTTATTGTAATCATGGTATACACCATGTCTTGTGAGCCGCCCTGAGCCTGCCTTGGTGGGGAGGGCAGGATATAAATAAAAGTTTATTATTATTCTTTCCTCCAACCTCAGCTTCCCTTGCAGGGGAAGCCAAAGCTCAGAGGAGAAGAGTGTGCCTGGCCCCACTGAGTGGCTGAGTGGGGTGCCTTCTTCTCCTCCATGCTCCACTTCCCTTGCAAGAAGCAGGAGGAGGAGAATCCACCCAGCCCTGCCTGCTCTTGCAAGGGAAACCAAGCTCGGAGGAGAATGCCCACAAGTGTGCTCTCTGAGGTGCTCCAAAACTGCTCTAAGATGGGCAGTCTCAAATTGGCTCCAAGAGTGTGGGCGTAGCTCACCCAGAACCTTCCTGCACTCCCCTGCCATGCTGCCCACCTGCCCTCCTTGCAGGTGGGGATGGGGTGGCGGGGTAGGTGCGGTGGGGGGTATAGGGGCAGGTGCTGGCCTGGGGTACCAGAAGCCCTAGTGCTGGGCCTGCTTGCCACAAATTAATACTGACTAATACACAGGCAGGTTACCTAGAGGTGAAAAAGAGGAAATATGAGGCACTACATGACATGGTTTCCACTTCTATGCAGCAATATGAGCAGGTGGAATATAAATTTAATTACTTAAGGAGACTGGCTAATTTGCAATGAAGAGTTATATGAGTTATTATTATTGTTGCTACTGTTCTTAAATAATTGTTGCTTTTACTATTAGGGTTAGGTAGTCTTTTGTCATGATCATTGGATGTACGACAATGAATTTGTTAAAATACATGTAAAGAGAATTGAGCTAGGAAATTGACTTATTTTAATGTTATCTTATGGTTTTGTTATCTTATAGCTTTAATTTTTAATAACAAAATAAGTAAATAATATTAATTATTTGAAAAATTTTAAGCCATATAATTGTTCAAAAGCTGTGAATACTAGACAGTACTTTAGAAATTACTTCATACCAACATTGAAAAGGTTGGCAAATAGCAAATTAATTCAAAGTATTTAATTTTATTTGAAAATATTTCTATATAAAGTTTAATTTCTGTTATTATTGTTGTTTTTCCTTCTTAAAGTTCATTGATAACAAAATGGTCACTTTTATTTCCTGTATTTTCCCTTCCAAACCTTTACACTCAAGAGCATTAAAACCCTCTTCATACAGGCCATTTTTGTTTAGTAATTAATTAATATACTAATAACATAGCAAAATTATTATACTTGATAAAATCACAACACAAATTGTTACATGTGAATATGACATATTTTAATCCTAAAATAACAACATAAAATATAGGTAATACCTGTTCAATCTCATAAATGGAGATGAATGGTTATCCACAATTATAAATACAGTATCTATGGAGCTTCAAATGGTATTTTCCCATATGAGATTCCTTTCGTGTGGACTTTTTTCTGTGTGGGCTTTTCCCCATGAAGGCTTATTTCCATGTGGGCATTTTTCTGTGTGGGCATTTTTCTCATGTGGGGATCTTTCCATGAGGGCTTCTTTCTGTGTGGGCTTTTTTCCACATGGGCAATTTTTCATGTGGGCATATTTCCAAGTGGGCTTTTTTCCTGTGGGCTTTTTTCATGGAACCAGTCAAAGCAATGGTATCCTCAGTAGTAATGTATGGCTGTGAGAGTTGGACCATAAGGAAGGCCAAGTACCAAAGAATAGATGCTTCTGAACTGTGATGCTGGAGAAGACTTTTGAGAGTCCCTTGGACAGCAAGGAGATCAAATCAGTCAATCCTAAAGGAAATCAACTGTTCCCTGGAAGGTCAGATACTGAAGCTGAAGTTCAAATACTTTGGCCACCAAATGATAAGGTAGCACTCACTGGAGAAGACCCTGATGCTGGGAAAGATTTAAGGTAAATGAAGAAGGGGATGGCAAAAGATGAGATGGTTAAACAGTGTTATTGATGCAATGAACATGAATTTGAGTAAACTTAGGAGGACAGTGGAAGATAGAAGGGCTTGGTGTGATGTGGTCCATGGGGACACAAAGAGTTGGACTTGACTGTGCGACTGAACAACAACAACAATTCTGTGAAGGGGGGGGATGATGCTCATTTGCTTTGTAGTTTTAGTGCTGACATTTTGTAGCCCGTAACTTATCTAGTTGCCAAGGAGACAGAGCTCTGGAGCCTGGAATGGAATGGAATAATGCTCCCACAACTGGGATATGTGATCAGCCTTGGAAGTGTAAGGGGAAGGAACTGTGGTGTCTGCTACTGATCTACAATCAGGTTTGTGAAAAGATGGGAGGTGTGGAGGAGCACCATTTGCCTGCATTGTTTGACTATTTTATCACTGTCTGTAACTGTTAGTTTCATTCCTTGCAAAACCCAGTTTAACTCTTGTATCAAAATGAATAAACTCTACATATGTTTTCATAAGAGGGAGTATGCTTGGTTGATACCTGGTCAATCCTGACACATAGATTACAGCAAAGCTTTTGACTGTATGGATCATGAAAAGCTATAGTTGGTTTTTAAAGAAATGGATGTTCCACAACATATGATTTTTTGATACTCAACCTCTGGACAAGAGGCTACTATTATGCCAGAATATGGAGAAACAGTATGGTTTTCAATTGGGAAAAGTGTCAGACAAGGATGTGTTTTATCTCCTTCTTCAATCTATATGCAGAATATACCATTAGGAAAACTAGATTAGATTTTGATGAAAGAACAGTGAAAATTGATAGAAGTAACATTAAGAATTAAAAATTAACAACAATGTAGATGACACTACATTACTGGCAGAAAATACTGAAGGACTTGAAACGACTATTGCTGAAGGTTAAAGCAGGAAGTGTCAAAGCAGAATTACAGCTGAACATCTAGAAGACAAAAGTAATGACTGCTGGAGAATTACACAACTTCAGAGGTGACAATGAAGATATAAAAAATGTTCAATATTTTCTATTCCTTGACTCCATCATCAACCAAAAGGGAGACTGCAACCAAGAGCCGCCCTGAGCCATTTTATGGGAAGGGCGGGATATAAGTCATAGAATAAATAAATAATAAAATAAATAAAAAATTGGAAAGATATTGAGACTGGAAACGGCAGCCATGAATGAGCTAGAAAAGATTATTTAGGGATGTGTCTCTGGCAACCAAGATCAAATTAATTCATGCCATGGAAGAAGAAGAAGAAGAAGAAGAAGAAGAAGAAGAAGAAGAAGAAGAAGAAGAAGAAGAAGAAGAAGAAGAAGAAGAAGAAGAAGAAGAAGAAGAAGAAGATGGATTTATACCCCACCCCTAAACTCAGAGTCTCAGAGCGGCTTACAATCACCTTTTCCTTACTCTCCTCCCAACAGACACACTGTGAGATATGGGCTGAGAGAGTGTTTTTGAGAGCTGTAATCCATGAGTCAGTCTGCACTAAAATAATGATGCAAGCTCAAATGCAGGCAGTGGTCAGATATCAAAATCAAGCAGAGGTAGAAGAATGAGGGTTGCTAAACTGAGGTTGGCAACTTGCAGAAAATGTACAGGGGATCCAATCAGTTCTGGCATCCCCCACATTATGACTGGGGGTTTACCATAAAGTTCTGGGTGAATGCTAGAGCATCTCCATGATACACTGATGTCGCTTCTAGTCTATGCTGGAAGTGACATTGTGACATTGTGACACCATTGAATGGTAGATGGTGATGGGGAATGGGAAACCTAGGCTGTATTGAGAGTCTTTTCTCCAGCAGAATCTGCATGTAACTGACAAGCAGCTCAAAATAAAGGCCCATCATGGGGGCCCCATGGAAATTTCCATTGGCTCCTTCATTTAACTGATATCAGCAAATCTCACTGTAATCTGGATCTGCATGTATAAATAATTTAGTACCTGCCCAAAGCAGCTGACAAAACAAAAAACAATAACAAAATATTAAAAGATATTAATTAAAATCCAGCATTAAAAAGCTGCAGCCTAGTTTAGATGTGTGTATATTTATCATGCAAAAGAGAGTCTTTTACTTTGAATTGCAAAGCTCAGACATCTATGTGTTAAGAAAACCTGAGTTTTCTCCCAAAGCTTTAGCTGAAGCTTCGTTAGATTCTACATATCTCTTAATTTGTATCCCATGATGCTAATTAATGTTAGCCTAAGCAAAACTTCTGTGCACTCTTAAGATGAAGACTGAGAACACACAAAGACCTAGTACTTATTACTATTCACTAACTGTGTGATACCCCTTCCTATGGATATCCCATGAAGCACAAACATACTTTAGGAGCACTTTTACTAAATTGTTTAGCATCCAAGAGTAAGTATGATTCTTCTCACCCTGATCACTCTCTTTTTAAGTGATAATTCATGAATTTATTATTGAGTTTATAAATTAATAAATTTAAGTATTAATGGTTTTATTAGTTCTCCTAGGACAAGTTTCCTCCCCCAGCAAACTCACATATACTTATTATACATGCTGATGAAGCACCAAACCGTTTAGAGGCTGCTGAGTGTACTGCACTGTTGTACCACAGTGATGTAGCAGCACAATGGAAACATGACATCTGTGTAGAATAGGAATGTTGCCTTACCAGGCTATCTCTTGATATGCTCCCTGCCCAACTATTCCAATTGTTCTCAATTCCAACACATGGCAATGACCATCAGCACATACACAGGCACAATTTTTAGCTATATTTCTGGTACGTAAATGTTCTCAGGGAGTCTTTGAGACTTAAACCACTAGTAATTGAGAGAATATGTAATGGCTGATGTGGCTTGTGCCCAAAGCAGCTAACATATCACCCTTCCCTCTCCCCCAGCAATGTTTTATACAGTATGCATGACATTCTATATTCACATTTGGGGAGGGACGGTGGCTCAGTGGTAGAGCATCTGCTTGGGAAGCAGAAGGTTCCAGGTTCAATCCCTGGCATCTCCAAAAAAGGGTCTCGGCAAATAGGTGTGAAAAACCTCAGTTTGAGACCCTGGAGAGCCACTGCCAGTCTGAGAAGGCAATACTGACTTTGATGGACCAAGGGTCTGATTCAGTATAAAGCGGCTTCATATGTTCATTAGACATTCAGCTTGCAAAGTTCCCCATTGAAGTGCATTGTGGGTGTAGAAATTTGCAACACATTTATATCCATTTTTACCTTTTACGTTTCTAACAGTTATCAGGAAAAATCATAATTTGTAGATTTGGTTATAAGTGACATGATTTTTGAATTCACTACATATGTGCTGTATGTTCATGCATGCATCTGTATTAGCCATTGATAACAACTGACAAATGTATTTTGGGTCAACCCTGACCTGGATAGCCCAATAGATAGATCCCAGTAGGCAGCCGTGTTGGTCTGAAGCAATAGAACAAAGCAGTAGACAAGTTCACCTTTAAGGCCAACTAAGTTTTATTCAGAATGTAAGCTTTCATATGCTCTTAAGCAGACTTCATCAGACAAGTTGGAATGGAAGCAGAAATTCTTAATATAAGTGGGCAGTGTGAAAACATTCCCATGATTCCATACTGCCCACTTATGTTAAGAATTTCTGCTTCCATTCCCACTTGTCTGATGAAGTCTGCTTAAGAGCATACGAAAGCTTACATTCTGAATAAAATTTAGTTGGTCTTAAAGGTGCACTTGTCTACTGCTTTGTTCTGGATAGCCCAAGATAGTCCAATCTCATCATATTTCAGAAGCTCAGAAGGGCCCTGGTTTGTATTTGGATGGGAGAACATCAAGGAAGTCCAGAGGCAGGCAATGGCAAACCACCTTTGAAGATCTCTTGCCTTGAAAACCCTACAGGGTTGCCACAAGCCAGCTGTGACTTGACAACACTTTCCACCACCAGCATTTTGAGTCCCTCTGTTTAAATGCTTAAATGAATCAGGCAAACCACCTGCACAAGAGATATGCATGTACTTCTGTGTGGATTTGTGAAACAAGGCAGTTACATGCACTGTCAGGGGACTGAATTAATCCTGTGGAATGTACTGATAGTCCCAGGAGTAGTTTGGATATGGTGAAAACTTTGGCAGAAAGAACACAAGTGTTCAAGGATCAGAAGCAAGCAATCAGGTGCTCCCAAGAGCACATGCAATCAGACCATGGAACAGTAGCCAACATTGGTATACAGTACATAGCTCTGTTAACTCCATTCTCAGTCACATTCAATATTCTCAATTGTCAATGAATTTTTATTTGCAGAACTAAACAACATGAGGCTGTGCATGTATAAGTGAAGCCACTTTTGGACCTATGTTCAAATACTTATTTTGAGGAGAAACTCCATGTCCAAATCCTGACAATCTGTGCTCACAACTCATTATCTCATACTGTACACTGCCAAATTGTCAATTATAATTGCTCTTTGAAGAAAAAAAGCTCCAGCAAATTGTAGAACACATTGACACACATACAATTATACAGATGTCCAGAATATTAGCATTTGTTTTAGTCATAAGAGAAAAAATTGTTATGCAAGAAGATCAATTTGTATCTTCTACATTGCTAAAAGTTATGATTGGAAAAAAATGGGAGATGTGGATCTATTGATTTTGGCAGTAGTTCACCAAAAATTGCTGTGGACAAAAGAATGACATTCATGGAAGTAGAATTTACCACAATCCAAAACAATCCCCAGAACGCTGCTCTTGAGGAACAAGTCTGCTCTGGTTGGGGGAACTAGTAAAAACTGCCCCCCTGGTGCATATGAAAAATGTAGGTAGGATCCAACCCCCACTCAAGCCCCCCCCCCACTCCAAAGACAAGCGCACCCAAAATGAAGAAGGCAGAGGGACAAGTGAAGGAGCCAGCAAAGGGCAGCTCAGCAGCTGCAACCCCACAGGAAGAAGAGATCATCGTCATCGACAAGTTGGGGGAAGAATTCTGAGAAGAAGAGCCGGCGGGAAACGGGAGCAACCTGCACTGAGTGATGCGGAGCAGCAGGTTGTGGAACTAACGGCACCACTGAGGGTAAGAATTACAGGGACTTTGTTTTTCATCCCACTAACTTTACTGAACCCTAACCTTAAACGTTTTATACATGCCCGAGCATTACTAGATTCTGGGTGCACCAGAGACATAATCACCCCCAAACTAGTAGAGGCTACTAAGAGTCTCTTGCAACATCCCATCCAGTTTGAGCAGATGGATGGAACAGTGATGAAGGGGGAGCCCTGCACGGAACAAACCCAAGGGGTGCCGGCAGGGATAGAAGATGGAGATTTTTGTTGTGGCCCCCTCATCATCTTTTGACATCGTCTTAGAGGTGGGGTGACTGGCTAAACATGAGCCTAACATCAGATAGGGGGATCAAATCATAGACTTTAGAGACTTGGTGTGCGAGCCCCACAAGTGGAATGAGCCCCACAAAGAGAAACTATGCCTCACCATAGAGGAAGTGAGATCAATCCCAAAGGAATATCACAACTTAAAACAAGTGTTTAGTGAAGAATAAGCTAACGAGCTTTCCCCCCACCGGGACACTGATTGTGCCATAGAATTAATACCAGGGCAGAACCTCCCCAGAGCAAAAATATATTTCATGGGGTGGGCCGAAAAGGCAGAGCTCCACAAGTTTTTAGATAAGAACCTAAAACACGGTTTCATCCAGCTGACCACTGCCCCTCATGCTGCCCCAGTGCTCTTTAAGAAGAAAAAGGACGGGGGGCTGAGACGATGCACAGATTTTAGGGTGACTAATACTATTTCGGCATCCAATGCGTACTCCATACCCCTCATAAAAGACCTATTAAGCACTGTTTCAGAGGGAAAGATTTTTACCAAGCTGGTTCTGCGGGATGCCTACTTCCGGGTGCGCATCAAAGAGGGGATGAATGGAAAATGGCGTTTAACACGCCGATGGGACAATTTGAATACTTAGTCATGCCATTCAGCTTCCAGGGGAGCCCTGTAAGGTCTTCATGAACTTCATAAACGAGGTGCTGCGGAAGTATTTGTACCATGGGGTAGTGGTGTACCTGGATGATATAATTATTTATTCAAAAGACCTCCCCTCGCACGTGAGATTAGTGAGGGAAGTATTGGCAACCCTCTATGAGAACCAACTGTATGCAAAACTATCTAAGTGTGAGTTCCATAAGACAGAACTGGATTACCTGGGCTACAGAGTGTCAGGAAGGGATTGGCGATGGACCCAGCCAATATACAAGCTGTGTTGGATTGGGAACCCCTGAGGACACGTAGAAGCTACAATCCTTCATTGGATTTGCAAATTTTAATCGTAGTTTTATACAGGGGTTCACCCACACAATGCTTCCTCTGATGGACCTCCTTAAAATGAAAGGGAAAGGTCCCAAGGCCAAGCAGCCAGGAGCCAAACTGAAATGGACAGAAAGTTGCCAAGAGGCGTTCAATAAATTAAAGAGACTATTCACCAATGGACCCATCCTGATCCACCCCAATGAATTAAAACCCTTTGTGGTTCAATGTGACACCAGCAATGTCGCTGTGGGGGCAATTCTAATGCAACCAGATGGGGGGGGGTCCCTAAAGCCCTGTGTTTACATCTTCAAAAAATTTTCCCAAGACCAAAGGAACTGGTTAGTGTGGGACAAAGAGGCTTTTGCGGTAATGTTCGTGTTAAAGACATGGAGGTCATGGCTCGAAGGAGTGAAGGTCCCGTTTGAGATATGGACAGACCACAAAAATGTGGAGGCCCTAATGGGGCATTGGAAACTAACAGAAACAAATCCAGTGGGCGGGGTTCTTCACCAAATTCTATTTCAAGCTAAAACACATACCGGGATCTAAACTTTTTAACAGACGCTCTATCTTGCTTTCCCCAGCACAACAGCCAAAGAGAGAAGGTGATTGATTCGGTAATGGCCCCCTGCCACTTGAGGGGAGTTGTGACCACCTACTCACAGTCAAAGCGCGAAGTGATCGAAGAGCAATGGGAGAAGAAACTGAGTAAAGAGGTAGAAAAGGAATGAGATGCAAAACTGGAGGGGGTGAAAAGAGGGGAGGGAGGCTTTTGGTACAAAGACAATAAACTATACGTACCAGAGAGCCTCAGAAAAGAAGTACTGCAATCCTGCCATGATAACAAGATAGCAGGTCATTTTGGGTGTGTCAAAACCCTGCACCTAGTGAATAGGCAATTTTGGTGGCCACTCATGAAAATGGACATATCTGAGTATGTGGCCTCATGCCCAATTTGTCTAATGGCAAAATGGCGAGGAGGAAAACCACTGGGATTATTACACCTACTAGAGACAGCAGCCCGACCCTGGTCGGTGGTGTCGCTGGACTTTATCGTGGAGCTTTATCGTGGAGTCTAATGGCAAAATGGCGAGGAGGAAAACCACTGGGATTATTACACCTACTAGAGACAGCAGCCCGACCCTGGTCGGTGGTGTTGCTAGACTTTATCGTGGAGCTCCCTCCCTCCCAGGGAAAAACCAGAATTCTTGTAGTAGTGGACACCTTTTCTAAACAAGCGCACTTTATCCCATGCTCCCAAATACCGATGGCTAAGGAACTAGTCCAATTATTCTTTCAACTCGTGGTGAAATTACACTTCTTCCCAGAAAAATTGATTAGTGACAGAGGAATACAATTTGCTGCCAACTTCTGGTGGGAGTTCTGTAAATTAACCAGTATTGAGCAGGGACTGAGCTCCGCGTATCACCCTCAGACAGACAGACAGACCAAAAGAGTGAACACGTTGCTGGAGCAATATTTAAGGTGTTATGTGAACTACCAGCAGTCGAATTGGGCAGAGTTGCTCCCCTTTGCAGAATATGGTTATAATAACAGCATGCATAGCTCCACCAAATCTTCCCCCTTCCTAGTGGTGAATGGCTATGAAGGGAAGCCCTTCCCCCAGTTACCAGGAGGAATGACAGCAAAAAGCCCATCCACCTTCAAGCAATGGTGGGGGAAATTGGGGAAGGCCTGGAGTAACATCCAGGAAAACTTGGAACTAGCCAAAGAGACATACAAAAAACATTATGATAAGCATCACTCACCCGCTTGGGACTTTAAAGTGGGAGATACAGTGTTTCTATCCACCAAGAACTTGCCGTTACCACAAACGTCTAAAAAACTGGCCTACAAATTCTTGGGACCATTTCGTCTAAAACGTGTGATCAACAAAATGACTGTAGAACTAGGATTGACAAAATTGTTTAGTAAGATACACCCAATTTTTCATTGCTGCTTACTTCTGGCACCCTAGACCAACAGAGCTGGATCTGATCCTGGTGGGAGATCAGAATCACCATGAAGTAAAAGAAATCTTAGATGCTAAGCTGAAGCGGGGTGTGTTATACTTTCTGATTAGGTGGAAACATTTCTCAGTGGCCCATGATGAATGAGTAATAAGTTCAAATGTGAGGGCCCCAGCATTAATTAAACAATTCTATGGTAAATATCCATCAAAGCCCAGAAGGGAGGCTTACTGGAAATGATTGTCTGTGACTATAAAACTGTAGACCTTCCTGAAATTGGGGCTCCCAGATTCGTTTAGACATGAGTCTGATCTGGGGTCCATGTACATGTTAAATAAATGTCTGTTTCTTCCTGATTTTGCCTGTGGCCTCGTTTCTGCCTGACCACCAGCAGCTAAGGTTGCTGCTACATTGGTACCTCAAAGTGGCCTCCCCCGGTTTCACACAGACAACCCTTATCTGTTCACAAAGAAGTGTGAGAATGTTTCTGATGCTTTCAATAGCCTAAGATGCCTTAGTAATAAATAGATAGTTGCTTAGTAATCTTTGAACCCGTGACTCAAGTATGCATCTGTAATGTAACCTTTGATAATATCCTATATAGCAACTGTGTAACTGTTGGTACGCCATTACTCGCAAGGCTCATGTCCTTGGTAAAGCTCCTGAATTTCTTGCAATAAACATATCTTTTGATTCAAAACCAAAGGGCTCTGTTATTGTGAAATATCTGCGCTTGACAGATGGCTTGCTGCTGAACTATGACAGACATCCTAATCTATTGGTGTGTTCATACTACACTAAATAATGTGTTTTACATCCAGATTTTTACTGTGTAAGAATAGCAAAATCCGGTTGAAAAATATTTATTTATTTATTTATTATTTATTTAGAATTTATATCCTGCCCTTCCCACAAGTGGCTCAGGGCGGAAATACATTATTTAGTGTAGTGTGAACGCATCATATGTGATTTCACCTTAGTTTGGAGAAGCAAAAGGGGAGCTGTTGTAGAACAGATCCTTCCCAAACTGAAAGGACAGTATGGAAAACACTGGGTATTGGTTAAAGAGCCTACCTATAATTCCTGCAATGTTGCCCCAGTTTCCTGGAAAGTCAACACTGATATGAAATGAGTTGTAGCAGGTGTAGTCCATGAGTCCTCACATTGTCCTATTGGCATTGGCACTTCTGCAGCTCTTGTGTCTCAAGTATAACATAAGAAGGAGCCCCAGATCCTAACAGAGCAACAGTAAAGGAGCTTGCTTCTCCAGTACAGCAATGAATGACTAGACTGAAACATGAAAACCTATTTAAATCTGTCTGCATCATTCTCAACTGAACTATATTTTGTTTCGATTATATATCTAGGTTATAGCATTAGTCTTCTTTGGAACAAAGATCATACTATTTATTTAATACACAAAATCATGTCATACAATTTGTTAAGAAAGAATATTTTATAGTTAAGAAGTTTTCAGTGAGGCAAGTCAGAGCTGAATTATATCTACCCATCATTAAAATAAATGGGCCATATATCTGTCCTGAGAGGGAAAGCAGCATGGGATAGCCCTATCTTGTTATACCTCAGAAGCTAAGTAGCATTGACACTTGGATGGGAGACCATCAAGGAAGACTCTGTAGAGGAAAGCAATGGCGAACCACCTCTGCTTCTCACTTGCCTTGAAAGGTCCTTGCTAGGGTCACTGTAAGTTGGCATGGCTTGACAACACTTAATACCAATACTCCCTCTAAGCCAGGGGCGGGGAACCTTTTTTCTGCCAAGGGTCATTTGGATATTTATAACATCATTTGTTTGTGGGCCATACAAAATTATCAACTTAAAAAACAGTGCTCCACTGAGAGAGAGCGATTCAGACTGGCAAAATTAATGTGAATAATTGTTTTTCTAATTGACGTCATGTGGGGAGAGCCTAATTTGGCACACACACATGGCTCGCTGCCCTAGGCAAATGTAGAAAATGCCCAGCAGGAACTCATTAGCATATTAGACCACATCCCCTAACATTAGTATATTAGGTCACACACTCATTAGCATACTAGGTCACACCATCTGGGATAATCAAGTGCAAACTGAACTGGTGGTAGCTGACTCCCACCCCCCACCCCTGCCACCCCTGCCTCCCTCCCTTCATGCAGAAACTGCAGCTGCTCCCAGCAGACCATTAAAGGCACCCATATACCCCAGCAGCAGTCCTTCACAATGCCTACCACTCAGGCTTCACAGAGAGAGGGGGAGAGGGAGGGGGGAGGGAGGAAGGAAGGAAGGAATCATAGAGTTGGAAGGTACCTCCAGGGTCATCTAGTCCAACCCTCTGCACAATGCAGGAAACTCACAAACACATCCCCCAAAATTCACAGGATCTTCATCGCTATCAGATGGCCATCTAGCCTCTGTTTAAAAACCTCCAAGGAAGGAGAGCCCACTACCTCCCGAGGAAGCCTGTTCCACTGAGGAATCGCTTTAACTGTCAGGAAGTTCTTCCTAATGTTGAGCTGGAAACTCTTCTGATTTAATTTCAACCCATTGGTTCTGGTCCTACCTTCTGGGGCCACAGAAAACAATTCCACACCATCCTCTATATGACAGCCCTTCAAGTACTTGAAGATCGTGATCATATCACCTCTCAGCCGCCTCCTCTCCAGGCTAAACAGGCCCAGCTCCTTCAACCTTTCCTCATAGGACTTGGACTCCAAACCCCTCACCATCTTCATTGCCCTCCTCTGGATCTGTTCCAGCTTGTATATATCCTTCTTAAAATGTGGTGCCCAAAACTGAACACAATACTCTAGGTGAGATCTTACCAGAGCAAAGTAAAGCGATACCATCACATCATGTGATCTGGACACTATGCTTCTGTTGATACAGCCCAAAATTGCATTTGCCTTTTTAGTCACCTGCCAATTTAATAAGCATTCCCTCTATTCCTTCATCCATATCGTTTATAAAGATGTTGAACAAAACAGGTCCCAGAACAGATCCTTGAGGCACTCCACTTGTCACTCCTCTCCAAGAGGATGAGGAAACATTCACAAGCACTCTTTGGGTGCGATCTGTCAACCAGTTACAGATCCACCTAATGGTAACAGGATCCAAACCACATTTTACCACCTTGTCAACAAGAAAAGACGACGACGACATTGGATTTATATTCTGCTCTCCACTCAGAGTCTCAGAGCTGCTCATAATCTCCTTTATCTTCCTCCCCCACAACAAACACCCTGTGAGATGGGTGGGGCTGAGAGGACTCTCATTGCAGCTGCCCTTTCAAGGACAACCTCTGCCTTTTCAAGGACAACCTCTGCCAGCTGACCCAAAGCCATTTCAGCAGGTGCAAGTGGAGGAGTGGGGAATCAAACCTGGTTCTCCGAGATAAGAGTTCGTTCACTTAACCACTACACCAAACTGACTCTCTAGTATGTGGAACCTTATCAAAAGCCTTACTGAAATCAAGATATACGATATCTACAGCATTCCCCTGATCCAGCAAGATAGTCGCTTTCTCAAAAAAGGAGATCAGGTTAGTCTGACATGACTTGTTATTGAGAAACCCAATGGAAGGAAGGAAGGAAGGAAGGAAGGAAGGAAGGAAGGAAGGAAGGAAGGAAGGAAGGAAGGAAGGGAGGGAGGGAGGGAGGGAGGGAGGGAGGGAGGAAGGAAGGAAGGAAGGAAGGAAGGAAGGAAGGAAGGAAGGAAGGAAGGAAGGAAGGAAGGAAGGGAAGGAGGAAGGGAAGGAGGAAGGAAGGGAGGGAGGGAGGGAGGAAGGAAGGGAAGGAGGAAGGGAGGGAGGAAGGAAGGAAGGAAGGAAGGAAGGAAGGAAGGAAGGAAGGAAGGAAGGAAGGAAGGAAGGAAGGAAGGAAGGAAGGAAAAGAAAATTATTTTTATTTATTTATTTAGATTTTTAGCCCACCCTTTCCATAGAGCAGGCTCAGAGCAAGTTATATCTTAAAACAATCAACAGTTTAAAAAAAACAATAAAAGACCAATTTAAAATATATAAAATCTAAAACTACAGAGTGACAATAGAGACTAAAATGGCAGGTTCTGACTCACAGACATCTATTGTCCAGGTCCAACAGATCTTATAGCACTGGGATGGAATGAAGAAGGGAGGCCGGTAACAAGGGACATCCACTGCCTCAGCTGAAAGTCTGTTGAAAGAGCTCTATTTTACAGGCCCTGCAGAATTGGAGCAGATCCCGCAGGGCCTGGATCTCCAAGGAGAGCTCATTCCACCAGGCAGGGGCCAGGGCTGAAAAGGCACTGGCCCTTGTCGAGGCCAGATGGACGTCACTGGGGCCAGGTATTACCAAAGGTTTGGGGGTCGCTGATCGTAAAGATCTACAGGGCTCATATAGGGAGAGGTGGTCCCTAAGGTATACTGGCCCCTGGCTATATAGGGCTTTAAAGGTAAGTACCAATACCTTGAACCAGATCTGGTACTCAATAGGTAGCCAGTGCAGTTCACACAGCACAGGATGGATCCGTGCCCGTACAGGCGACGATGTCAACATCCGTGCAGCAGTATTCTGCACCAGCTGGAGTTTCAAGACGAGGGTCAAGGGCAGACCCACATAGAGAGAGTTACAATAATCTAGCCTGGAAGTGACCATCACATGGGTCACTGTGGCCAGGTCGTGGGGAGTGAGATATGGGACCAAATGTCTGACCTGCCTCAAATGGAAAAAGGCCGATCTGGCAGTGGTGGTAACTTGATCCTCCATAGTCAGAGAGGCAACCAGGAATACCCCTCGATGTGGGCATCAATGAAGCCCCATCAAAGGATGGGAACCTGATCTCTGATCCCAGCCCCCTGTAACCTAGACACAGGACCTCGGTCTTCGATTTCAGCCAGTTCTGTTGCAAGCAACCAGCCACGGCTTGCAATGCCCTACTCAGTTCCTCCAGAGCCGAATTTGGGTGGCCATCCATCAGCAGATAGAGCTGGAAGTCATCTGCATATAGATGACGCCCGATACCTCTGGATAATCTGGGCAAGGGGATGCATGTAAATGTTAAATAACATCAGGAAAAGAACTGCTCCCTATGGCACACCACATTACAGTGGGTGCCGCTGGGAAAGTTCACCCCCAAGCACCACCCTCTGTCCCCCACCTTGGAGAAAGGAGACCAGCCATTGTATGGCTAGCCCCTGGATTCCTGCATGGGAAGAAGAAAAGGAAAGGAAATGGAGGGAAGAAAGGGTAATAAAGAAAAAAAGAAAGGGGAATAAATAGAAATAAAGAAATGGAGGGAAGAAATGGAAAGAATGGGAAATGAAGAAAGCGGAATTAAGGGAAACAAAGAAATGGGGGAGAAGAAAAAGAAAGAAAAGGAAATTAAGAAATCAGGGTGAAACTTACCTGAACTGTGACAGTGACTTTTCCAAGCCCTTCAGTGATCCTGGCCAGCCAACCAGGTCCCAGGGAGTCTGCTGTACAGTGCAGCTGAGCCCCATGGTCCTCGCCAGCCAGCCGGGCCCCAGGGAGGCCTCCACATGGCTTGGCTCAGCCCAGAAATCCCTGAGGGTCAGACCAAGTGATCTTGAGGATGGACTTTCCCCACTCCTGCTCTAAGCTGTGGAGTGCTGTGAGCAAAAATTCTACTTCATGAGCTACTACCTGCATTCATGAGCTACTGCATAAATTAATTTGTTCTGCAGTCATTTTTCCTGAGCCAAGACAGAAATGTGTGAGCTGGAGGCTAAAAAACTGTGAGCTAGCTCACACTAACTCAGCTTAGAGGGAACACTGCTTAACAAATACACACCTGTCCTCTGAGATGAGTAGCCTGATTGTTCATCATTGTCATTCTTTCATAACATTTAATCAGGAAACCATGGTCAATTGCCTGAATTTTAACATACAAAAAGGTACAAGATTTGTATACAGTAGTGGTTAATGGATAGCATGAGAATTTGGCAGGAAACATCTAGTTTCACACTGCTTGAATGAATGGATAGCAAACAGTAAGGAATCAGAATGCTAAAATGAAAGGATCAAAGGTGATCAATTTTATCATAATAAAACGGAAAATGGCTGTGACTGAGGCAACAGTTGCAGAGAACTTGAAATGAATGGGTGAATTAAAATGTAATAAACCAAGAATGGGAAAGAAACAGGTACAGGGAGAAAATAAATCTGTGCCATTACCCAAAGAGAAACTAGGCAAGTCTTTTATTTTTCCATGATACAACCTTTCAAAAATGAATCAGAGATGCCAAGAACTTTGATGCAAGCATAATGTTAGCTGAACTTACCTTGATTGAACTCCTTGTTTACACATGAGTCAAGGGGTCACCTCACAGTTGTTCAATATTCACCTCAAATGTGTGCTGAGCAGCTTTACACTGCATAGTTGCATTATGGAGTCATGGCTGGGTTATGCCTTGAAAAATAAGCTACCTTTGTAACTTGTTTGTTGCATCTTGTGGATGATACTGTGACTAAAGAGTCAGCAAGCAAAATCTTCTCAGTCATTGGAGAAGGCACATTCCCATTCCAGCCTTGGTTGGGAGTGACATTAAAGTGATCTTAGAGGTGGCAGTAAATGCACCTGCAACAATATATAAATAAATAGCACCAAGGTTAAATGGGTCTCTGTAGGAGAACTTTTGACACCTCAAGCCAAAATCCTAAAAACAATTTATTTGAAGTAAGCCCCATTAAATAAAATTGGACTTATTTATGTGATGGACTGAAAGCAGTCTGCCTAAGTGAGAGTTGAGAAACGCACTCTGGTTGGCTGAGCCGCTTCCATGGTAACAAATGTATCAAGTGCAAGGAGGCAGCCAGGGGGAGAAATCTCCTCAGTTTTCACTTTAAAGTTGGAGTTTGGAGTTGAGAGCAGACTGAGTGGGAGTTTAGTTCAGTTCCTGAGACAAAGCTGGTTGTGATTTAGAGCTCTTGTCTGAACGAAAGTTTATTTGTGAGAAGGGGCTAACTGTAGCACTTTCTGGGGAAAACTCTCAAGGCTGTGGCACAGAGTGTCACAAAGCAGAGTAAGGATCTGCTGAGGAGTACTGTCAGACCAAAGGGCAGACTCCTGGTTCTAAGATAGAACACCAACACACACACTAAGAGATGGACAAAAGGTTATTGTAGCTGTGTGGGGACTTAACATGAGTGAATGAGGTACTAGTGTGAAGAACCCTCAAGGGTGTTAGTGTCCAGCAGGGGTTTTTTTTTCAAAAAAAGCTCAGCAGGAACTCATTTGAATATTAGGCCACACCCACTGACATCACCATTGGTTCACAGGGCTTTTTGTAGGAAGTCCAGCAGGAACTCATTTGCATATTAGGCCACATACCCTGACGCCAAGTCAGTCGGAACTGTGTTCCTGTGCATTCCTGCTCAAAAAAAGCTGAGGTCCAGGGTATAGCTCTATAGCCTAGAGGATACCTAATATTTGCTAGGGGAAGGTCTGTGAAGGGAAGATCTGTCACAAGTTCAGTCAGTCCTCTGTGTGAGTGAGATAGTGTGTGGAAGTATATTTAAAAAGCCAACTACATCTATAAAAGTCTTTCTAGAGTGAATGAGTGTTATCCTGTGTGAGGGAAACACTACTTGTTTCTATACTACAATATCAGCCTGCAAACATCAGTAGTGTTCTTGAGTTTATTATTACTTGATTTTAAGAACATAAGGGAAGCCATGTTGGATCAGACCAATGGCCCATCTAGTCCAACACTCTGTGTCACACAGTGGTAAAAAAAAAAAAAACCCAAGCGCCATCAAGACGTCCATCAGTGGGGCTAGAAGCCTTTCCACTGCCTCCCCCAGCACAAGAATACAGAGCATCACTGTCCCAGACAGAGAGTTCCAACAATAAGCTGTGACTAATAGCCATTGATGGACCTCTGCTCCATATGCTTATCCAATCCCCTCTCGAAGCTGTCTATGCTTGAAGCCGCCGCCACCTCTTGTGGCAGTGAATTCCATATGTTAATCACCCTTTGGGTGAAGAAATACTTCCTTTTATCAGTTCTAACCCAACTGCTCAGCAATTTCATTGAATGTCCACAAGTTCTCATATTGTGAGAAAGGGAGAAAAGTACATTTTTCTCTGTCTTCTCTATTCCATGCATAATCTTGCAAACCTCTATCATGTCACCTCGCAATCAACGTTTCTCCAAGCTAAAGAGCCCCAAGCTTTTTAACCTTTCTTCATAGGGAAAGTATTCCAACCCTTCTAGTTGCCCTTTTCTGCACTTTTTCCAATGCTATAATATCTTTTTTGAGGTGCGGTGACCAGAATTATACACAGTATTCCAAATGAGACCGCACCATCAATTTATACAGGGGCATTATGATACTGGCTGATTTGTTTTCAATTCCCTTCCTAATAATTCCCAGCATGGCGTTGGCCTTTTTTATTGCAATCGCACACTGTCTTGACATTTTCAGTGAGTTATCTACCATGACTCCAAGATCTCTCTCTTGGTCAGTCTCTGCCAGTTCACACCCCATCAACATGTATTTATATTTAAGATTTTTTGCCCCAATGTGCATTACTTTGCACTTGGCCACACTGAACCTCATTTGGCACGTTCATGTTCACTCGCCCAGCCTTGATAGATCCCTTTGGAGTTCCTCACAATCCTCTATGGTTCTCACCACCCTGAACAATTTAGTGTCATTCACAAACATAACCACGTCACTGCTTACTCCCAACTCCAAATCATTAATGAACATGTTAAAGAGCATGGGACCAAGTACTGAGCCCTGCGGCACCCCACTGCTTACGATCTTCCACTGCCCAAATTGCCCATTTATACTCACTCTCTGTTTCCTATTAATTAGCCACGTCTAGATCCACAAGAGGACTTGTCCTTTTACTCCATGACTCTTGAGCTTACAAGGAGCCTTTGATGAGGAACTTTATCAAAAAGCTTTTTCGAAGTCAAGGTAAACAATATCTATTGAGTCCCCTTTGTCCACATGTTTGTTCACCCCCTCAAAGAAATCTAACAGGTTAGTAAAACAAGATCTTCCCTTACAGAATCCATGCTGAATCTTCGTCAATAACTTGTGTTCATGAATGTGCCTACTCATTCTCTATTTGATAATGGTTTCTACCAACTTTCCCAGTATTGAAGTCAGACTGACTGGCCTGTAATTTCCCAGATCTCCTCTGGAACCCTTTTTAAAGATGGGAGTGACATTTGCTACCTTCCAGTCCTCAGGAACAGAGGCAGATTTCAATGAAAGGTTACATATTTTTGTAAGGAGATCCACAAGTTCACCTTTGAGTTCTTTCAGAACTTTTGGATGTATGCCATCCAGGCCTGGTGACTTATTAGTTTTTAATTTGTCTATCAGTTGTAGGACCTCCTCACTCATCACCTCAATCTGACTCAGGTCTTTCAACACCCCTTCCAAAATTAGCAGTTCTGGAGTGGGCAAACACTTCTCATCTTCCACAGTGAAGACAGAGGCAAAAATGCATTCAGCTTCTCAGCCATTTCTCTATCCTCCTTCAGTAATCCTTTTACCCCTTAGTCATCCAAGGACCCCACTGCCTCCCTGGCTGGTTTCCTGCTTCTAATATAGTTGAAGAAATTTTTATTGTTGGTCTTTATGTTTTTTGCAATATGCTCCTCATAGTCCCTTTTTGCCTGCCTTATCACAGTCTTGCATTTGATTTGCCACAGCCTGTGTTCCCTTTTATTAACCTCACTTGGACTAGCTTTCCAACGCTTAAAGGAGTCCTTCTTACCTTTTACAGCTTCCATTACTTTGTTTGTTAACCATGCAGGCCTTTTCTTATACCTATTTGTACCTTTCCTAACTTGTGGTATATATTTTATCTGAGCTTCTAGGATTATAAATAGCCTCCAAGCTTCCCCAAGGATTTTGACTGTATTTACCTTTCCTTTCAGTTTCCTCTTCACATGCCTCCTCATGTCAGAGAATTTACCCCTTTTAAAGTTAAAAGTGATTGTGTTGGTCTTTTGGGGCAACTCCCTATTTATACAAATGGGAAATGAAATCGATAACATTATGGTCACTGCTTCCAAGGTGTGCAATCACTTTTACATCTCTCACCAGGTCTTGGATATACTTAGAACCAAATCCAGGAAGGTTCTGTGACCATTTGCTCCATTGTACAGTCATTGAGAGTGTCTAGAAACTCAATCTCTTTCTCCCGACCAGAACACATATTGACCCAATCAATCTACGGATAGTTAAAATCACCTATTATGACACAGTTTTTATGTTTAGCCACTATCTTTAATTCTTTCATCATATTATAATCGTCCTCTATCTTTTGATCCAGTGGGCGATAACAAACTCCTATAGTTAAATTTCTTTTTGGGCCCACTATTTTGACCCAAAGCTTTTCTAGAAGGGAATCTAATTCTCTGACTTTCTCAGTCTTACTGGACTGTATACCCTCTCTGACATACAGAGCCACACCACCTCGAACCCTTCCCTCCCTATCCTTCCGATATAATTTATATCCAGGAATCACCATGTCCCACTGATTCTCCTCATTCCACCAAGTTTCTGAAATACCCACAATGTCTATGTTTTCCTCCAACACTAAGCAGTGCAGCTCCCCTACTTTACCTTGGACACTTCTAGCATTGTATATAAACATCTATAATTTCCCAGGCAATTTAGGCCCGCAACCTTCCTCCTGCTGCCTCAAGATTTTGGCAGACAGTCCATACTGATTGTCACCATCTCAGTGGATAACTCTAATCCATCGCCTGGTAGACAAGTAACAGTTAACCCTTCATCTCTTTGAGATGAGTCCTCCCAAACCAGAGACATATCATCTCCTGTAAGCTTTCCCCCAAGATTCAGTTTAAAAACTGCTCTGCCAACTTTTTGATTTTAAGCACTGGCAGCCTGGTTCCATCTGGAGACAAGTGGAGACCATCTCTTTTGTACAGCTCCTGCTTGTTCCAAAAACCATCCCAGTGCCTAACAAACTTAAACCCTTCCTTCCTACAGTATCGTCTCATCCACTCACTGAGACTTCTAATTTGTGCCTGTCTCTCCAGCCCTGCATGTGGAACAGGTAGCACTTTTGAGAAGGCTACCTTGGAGGTCCTTGCCTTGAGTCTGCTGCCTAGCAGCCTAATTTTTTTTCCAGGACCTCACAACTGCATTTCCAGGACCTCACAACATGCACCATGATCACTAGCTCCTCCCCAGCACTGTCTATCAGCCTATCTATAAAATGTGTAACGTCCGCTACCTTTGCACCAGGCAGGCAAGTCACCATACGATCAGTATGCGGTTTTGCCATCCAGCTGTCTACTTGCCTAAGGATCGAATCACCAACTATCAAGACCCCCCTCCCTCCCTGTCCAGGAATGGTTTCTTGGCACGAAAGGATGCCTGCTCACCAACTGAAGAAGAGGTCCCTTCTGAGGGAGCATTCCCCTTATCCTCAACACGGTGCCCTGTTCCCTAGACCCACATGTTCCCTGGCAGCAACGAGGCTGCCACGTTCAGAGTGGGGCTCATCTAATACGTCCCCAAGAGTCCTCTCCGAGTGCCTGACTGTCTCTGCTTCTCCAGGTCAGTCACCTCGGCCTCAAGGGTACGAACTCGTTCCCTGAGTACCATGAGCTCCTTGCATCGAGCACACACCCAAAACTTCTGTCCTGTGGACAGATAGTCATACATGTGACAGTGCAAACACTGAAAAGCCTGCACCCCACTGCTGGCATTCTACCTTCATAATAGATTTTTAAATATACAGTCCCCCCTTTAAATCCTTTTGTGTTTATGTGGCTCTCCTTCTGGAAAGTCTACTTACCTTATTGGGAACACAAGGAAAATAGGGATCCAGGTTCCTGGTCCTTCCTGGGCTTTCTACAGAGCCTTAGGCCAAGAGCCCTTTAGTTCATGCCAAAGGGTCATGCCTCTGGTGAGGTGCAGCCCATTAAAGCAAAGAGGGTGGGGCCTCAGTCTGCCCCAGGCAACACCGACACTCCCAATGAGCAACAGTCATCTATAATCATCTACAATCAGCAACAATCACCTACAGCCCACTCAAAACAAACAGCAGTTCCCCAGCAACCACACAAACTCAAACTCTCAGCAACTCCCCCCAGCTGTTTAGAAAGCCAAACACTCACCCTTGCAGCAGCACTACTTTCCTGCTCTCTCCCAGAGCTCAAATGTGCTCAGCCTCTGGCAAGGTGCAGCCTAATAATGCCTGCCAACTGATTATTACAAACAAACATCTGATATTATTTCCTCCCTTCCTAGCCTTTCTGTGCATAATAAATCTATTATTTGGTTTGAACTTTAAAATGCTATCAGTGCCTTCATTATTTCTGACAAGGTGAATTTTGGTTCTCCTGAAGTACTGGATAAAGGTGACAAAATTCAAAGTGGTTCCTTTTCTACCTGCTGATCCTGACATCCCTCACAACTTACTTAGGATCACTCTCCTTCTTAGACCTACTTGCACTGTTGTCCTTTTTCTACTACCGACCTATAGTATAGGTCTTTCATTATTTTGCTATTTAGCTCTGCTGATTAGCATAAAACCGGATTATTACCTGATTAGCTCCACTTTTGGTTGGGTTTTTTTGTGATTTATATGTTATTCACTCAGTGCATCATTTAAATTTACAAAAGTAGTGATGCATTGGAGGCTACTTCAGTTAATTTGGAAATGATTACAAAAATTAATGGCCTGTCCATACTGTCAAGTCCCCCAGAAGCTCAAGAAATCACACCGTCTATTCATATAAGCAGGTTTATTCCATGGACAACTTGGAGGCAAAACATGGTTTTGCTAAGACTAACTTCTTACATCAGAGATCCCCTTATATAGATTGTCATAGCCATTATACTTTCAAGCAAAAGCGGGAACTTTTGGCAAGCCCCCCACCCCATAATCCTGGGAATGCAGGTGCTTTCTAATTACATTCTAATTCAGTAACTGGCCTTGAGACCTTGCTCTAACCAGTGGAAAAAGCTTGAATAACAAGTTTCATAGAAAAGTGAGGCCTAGCGCAGGGAGGCATGCAGCAAGGATGAGCAACAGAAAGATACATAATACATCATGGCAAGACACTTGACATACTGCCCCCCTTAAGCTCCCCCTCCACCCAGTTTGTCGGGCTATTTGGAGTGGAAGTCTTTGATCAGTTTACTGCAGCGAGTCTCACTGGCATGCACCCACTCGGCTTGGTTGATGGCAAAGTGGTCCCACTTGATGAGATAGTAGAGATCCCCACGCTTCATTTTGGAATTCAAGAGAGATTGCACTTCATGATGAATCTGACCCCGAATCCTGATTGGAGCCGAAGGAGGTTGTTGCGGGTGCCATTGCGATGGGCCAGGGTCGCGCTTCAAGAAGCTAGCATGGAAACAAGGATGAATATGTTTTAAATTTTTTGACAACTCAAGTTCAACTATAACTTTATTTATTACACATTTAATGGGAAAAGGTCCCAAGTACTTCAGTCCCAGTTTTTTGGAGCTTTGTGTGTTGGGGAAGTGCTTAGTTGAAATATATACAGTGTGCCCCACTTTTACATCCCAAAGTTTGGAGTGCCTTTTGTCATACTGTGTTTTGTACAAGTCTTTAGCTCATGTGAGTTCAGTTTATATCAATCCCCAACCCTGAGCAATATGGTTTCACCAAGAAGCAAAGTCCAGGGGAGCATCTTGAGGGGACGGGAGCTCCGGAAACAGCTTCCCCTTATATCCATTAACTACATGGAATGGACTGGCATTTGTGGTGCTCTCCTCTCCTTCTCACTGGGAATTAGTGGGGTCTCTGGGCTGCATTTTGGGGGAGTGCTCTTTTCCCCTCACTCTCTCTGATCTCTCACTCCTTGCCCTGCTTGTTGTTTGCGGTGGAGGGCAATGATCTTCTGTCAATCCTCGATCTCACATGCTAATTGTATCCACTCCACCAATGTCTGGGGATTCCCTGACTTGATGGCTTCCATGAAAATGGAAAAGTTAAGGCCCTCTTGAATCACTCAATCCGGGCCCCATCATCTCACCTGTGCAGCTTGGTGTTGAGCAACTGGAACTTGGCGGTGTAATCCCACACCAATTTCGAGACTTGATGGAGCTCTTAGAGGGCCAAAATGGCATTCATCTCCTACAGAGGGTCTTTGAACTGGGCTCTCAATGCTCGCAACAGCTCTCTCGCAGAGTCTAGGGCTTGGGATCTGGCCTCATAGAGGGTGACAAGCCAGTCAGTCGCTACACCATCCAAGCAGCCCCTGATGTAGATCATCTTCTACTCTTCTGTGGGGAAATTGCATGGCCACACCTGGAGGTGGCCCCAGATCAGTACTAGGAAGTATCCCAACTTGGCAGGGTCTCCATCAAACCATGCCTCCTGCACTTTGAGGGCCCCCAGTACAAGAGGGAATTCAGGCAGTGCATTTGGCAATCCTTTGGGCCAGATTGGTTGAGGAGATACCTCTCCCTCCTCCAGGGACTCCCGGTACTCCCCCTCTGGGTGCTACTCTGCCATCTGGCAGTGCTGGAGGGATGGCAGGGGGTTGTTGGGCAGAAGGAGCCACAGCAACCTGAACAGCTAAGGCCCCTCACCTTCTGCATAAAGAAATCGTTCATCATTAGCATCTCTTCTCTCAGCTGCTGGCCTTGCATCAACATAGCATTGCGGATCCACCCTGCCATTCCCTCGCTTCCTCTGTGGTGCAGAGTTCAGGTGGCATCCTCTGTTTCATCATCCAATCACCAGGGGCGGAAAATCCAATGTAGTCCCAAGGAACGGGATCAATAGGGGGGCCTGCTGGGCTCTCTGGCCTCACTCCTGCTTAGGCTCCCGGACCCCCACTCTTTTCTCTGGACCGTCACAAACGTTAGTGCCATGGGAGCCCTTTCTAGCTTTGGCACCTCTTCAATTGGATCGGTTTGACTGTCCTTAGTTTTAACCTTCTCCTCTTCCAACATCAGAGATGGGTGAGGTGCTAAGAATAGTGGGAGTCTTAGCAATATGTCAAGTCCCACAGAAGCTCAAGAAATCACACCATCTATTCATATAAGCAGGTTTATTCGATGGACAACTTGGAGGCAAAATGTGGTTTTACTAAGACTAACATTTTACATTAGAGGCCCCCTTATATAGGTTGTCATAACCATTATACTTTCAAGCAAAAGCGGGAATGTTAAGTGGGAATATTTGGCAGGGGCCCCATCCCATAGTCCTGGGAATGCAATTGCTTTCTAATCACATTCTAATTCAGCAACTAAACTTGAGACCTTGCTCTGACCAGTGGAAAAAACTTGAGTAACAAGTTTCATAGATAAGCTAGGCCTAGCATACAGAGGCATGAAGCAAGGATAAGCAACAGAAAGATGCATAATACAATTTATGGCAAGACACTTGACACATACCTATTAATTAAAATAGCTAAATGGAACCTTCTGTGTTCAGATGTGCACAGGGAGTGGGGTGAGACAGAGAGAAGCAGAGAATGGCTATCACTATCAAGCCATACTTATGAGTTTCCCATTTGGCAAATGTACCTCAGTTGTTCCTCTCATGGATTGCTGCCTTGATGTGGCAAGAGGGCTTGCATGGTTCAGTGAGGCTGTGGGCTATGCAATGCAGGCCACCCAAAATGGACAGGCCACAGCTGAGAACCCAGACAAAATGTGATCCATTGGAGAAGGAAATGGCAAACCACTCCAGTATCCTTGCCAAGAAAACCCCATGGACAGTAACACAAGGCTAAAAGATATGGCACTGGAAAATGAGCCCCTCAGGTCAGAAGATGCCCAATATGTGACTGGGAAAGGGCAGAGGGCAAGTCCAAGTAACCACAGAAAGAGTGAAATGGCTGGACCAAAGACGAAAGGATGCTCAGCTGTGGATGTGCCTGATGGTGAAAGAATGATGCTGCAAAGAACAATACTGCATTGGAACGTGCAATATAAGATCTATGAATCAAGGAAAGCTGGATGTAGTCAAACAAGAGATGGCAAGACTGAAAATCAACATCTTGGGAATCAGCAAACTAAAATGGATAGGAGTGGGTGAATTTAACTCAGAGGATCACTACATCTATTACTGTGGGCAAGAGTCCCATAGAAGAAATGGTGTGGCCTTTATAGTTAACAAGAGAGTGAAGAAGGCAGTAATTGGATACAATCTCAAAAATAACAGAATGATCTTGGTCTGTATCCAAGGCAAACCATTCAATATCACAGTAATCCAAGTCTATGCCCCAACAACTGATGCAGAAGAAGCTGATGTGAACCAGTTCTATGAAGATCTACAACACCTTCTAGAATTAACACCAAAAAAGATGTCCTCCTCATCATAAGGGACTGGAAAGGCAAAGTGGGAAGTCAAAAGGTAACTGGAACAACTGACAAGTTTGGCCTTGGAGAACAAAATGAAGCCGGGCAAAGGCTAATAGAGTTTTGTCAAGAGAACAAGCTGGTCATAGCGAACACCTTCTTCCAACAACCTAAAAGGCGACTCTACACGTGAACATCACCTGATGGGCAACACAGAAATCAGATTGATTATATACTCTGCAGTCAAAAATGGAGAAGCTCCTTACAGTCAGCAAAAACCTGGAGCTAACTGAGGCTCAGATCATGAGCTACTCATTGCAAAATTCAGGCTTAAACTAAAGAAAACTGGGGAAGCCATTAGGCATTCAGGTTTGACCTTGATCACATCCCTTATGAATATACAGTGGAGGTGAAGAATAGGTTTAAGAAACCAGAGCTGATAGACAGAATGCCTGAAGAACTATGGATGGAGGTTCGTGACATTGTACAGAAGGCAGCAATCAGTATCATCCCAAAGAAAAAGAAATGCAAGAAAGCGAAGTGGCTGTCTGATGAGGCTTTACAAATAGCTGAGGAAAGAAGGAAAGTGAAAGGCAAAGGTGAAAAGGAAAGATTTACCCAACTGAATGCAGATCTCCAGAGAACAGCAAGGAGAGATAAGGAGGCCTTCCTGAAGGAACAATGCAAAGCAATAGAGGAAAATAACAGAATGGAAAGGACAAGAGATCTCTTCAAGAAATTTGGAGAAATCAAGGGAATGTTTCATGCAAAGATGGTCATGATAAAGGACAAAAACGGTAGGGACCTAACAGAAGCAGAAGAGATCAGAAAGAGGTGGCAAGAATACACAGAAGAATTATACAAGAAGGATCTCAATGTCCTTGACAACCATGACAGTGAAATCGCTGGCCTTGAGTCAGACATCCTGGAGTATGAAGTCAAATGGGCCTTAGAAAGCTTTACTAACAATAAAGCAAGCGGAGATGATGGTATCTCAGCTGAGCTATTCAAAGTCCTAAAAGATGATGCTGTTAAAGTGATGCACACCTTATGTCAACAAATTTGGAAAATGCAACAATGGCCACAGGATTGGAAAAGATCATTTTACATTCCAATCCCAAAGAAGGGTAATGCCAAAGAATGAGCCTGCTTCAGCGGGGGAGGGCGGGATACAAATAAAATTTTACTTACTTACTTACAAAGAATGTTCAAACTATTGCACCTTTTGCAGTCATTTCACATGCCAGCAAGGTCATGTTAAAGATCCTACAAGCTAGGCTTCAGTAATATGTAGTCCAGGAACTACCAGAAGTTCAAGTTGGGTTTCAGAGAGGTAGAGGAACTAGAGATCAAATTGCCAACATTCGATGGATTATGGAGAAAGCACGGGAGTATCAGAAAAACATCTATTTTTGTTTCATTGACTACGCTAAAGCCTTTGATTGTGTGGATCACAACAAACTGTGGCAAGTTCTTAAAGAGATGGGGGTACCAGACCACCTCACATGTCTCCTGAGAAACCTGTATAAGGGCCAAGAACAACGGTCAGAATGGGATATGGAACAACTGATTGGTTTAGAATAGGAAAAGGAGTTCAACAAGGATGTATATTGTCACCCTGCTTATTTAATTTATATGCAGAGTATATCATGCAGAATGCTGGTCCGGATGAAGCAGAAGCCGGAATTAAGATTGCCGGGAAAAACATCAACAACCTCAGATATGCAGATGACACCACTCTAATGGCAGAAAATGAGGAGGACTTAAAGAATCTCTTATTGAGGGTGGAAGAGGAGAGCACAAAAGTAGGCTTGAAACTCAACATAAAAAAACCCTAAGATCATGAAATCAGCCCCATTTTGGCAAATAGAAGGGGAAGACATGGGAGTAATGACAGACTTCACATTTCTGGGATCCAAGATCACTGCAGATGATGACAGTAGCCATGAAATTAAAAGACGTTTTCTCCTTGGGAGGACAGCTATGGAGAACCTGGGCAGTATCATAAAAAGTAGAGACATCACCCGGCCAACAAAAGTTTGTATAGTCAAAGTGATGGTATTCCCAGTAGTAATGCGGCCCCTTCCCGCCCGCGCCGCTTTATGGTGGCTTAGGGCGGGGGCCATTTTTGCCTCCCTGGATGGAGTCAAGGCAAACAAGCCTCCCTCATCTGGGGATGTTGGGGGGGGGTGTGTGGATCGTGACTTATAAGCCCGGACACGCCTCCTGTGGCACAGTTTTGTCCGGGCTTTTGTTGGAGTGCGATCTTCCATTCACACTCTGGGGATTGTCGTCATGCCTTGGCTTCAGTCTGGGTTTCGTTTCTTCTTCCTCCCTCCCTCCTTCCCTTCACCTTCGCTGGTCTTCGGACCTGCAGGGATGCGACGTGATGCTTTTACCTTTTCCGAGGTTTGGGAGGGAAGGGATTTGGCGGGGAGGGGGAAACGGCCCATTTGCGAGGGAGCACCGGTTTGTGCTTTAGCCCCTGCGAAGTAGCCCTGGCGGGCACCAAGACGCTCAGTCGTTTTCTCTTTGAATGGGTTTTTTTCAGGCTAGAGTCAGCTTGGTGTAGTGGTTAAGTGCCTGGACTCTTTTCCCACGCCCTGACTTGGATGGCCCACTGAGAAGGGCAGCACTGATCATTACCCTGAACTGTTTATTTGATCAGCCTTGGGTTAACACCTTGCCTTTCATTGGCTAGGCTGCTTGACTATCCCTTGGTGGGTGTGAATACCCCCCCCCTATTTTGAGGTTTTTTTGGGGGTAGTTATGGGTCCTAAGAAGGGACAAGGGGGTTCCAAGGGCAAACAGCCCCTTAAGGGGGTTAGAAGGAATATTCCAGCGCCAGGCCCAGGGTAAGAGGATGAGGTGTGCACCAGGCGTGCCATAATTGAGCACTTGGGTGTGTTGGAGAAGCAGCATGGTTTGGACCCGGTTAAGTCTGGGTTAGCAAAGGCCCGTAAGGCGACAAGGACCTCCACCAGGGCTTTTGAGCAGGAGGTTCTGGCTCGTCTTTCTTCTTTACAGGACAAGGCCGCTCGGAATGCTGCTGCTGGAGGGCCGAGCCGGGAGCCGGTGGACAACAACTCTGAGTCTGAAGTGGAGGGCAATTCTCCCGATGGGGCAGGCCCTTCTAGGACCAGTGGGGTTCCAGCTCCAGTGGTGTTGGCGGTTAATGTTGAAGACCCTGATGGTAAGCGGAGGACTCTAGGTAACAGTGGTGGTTGGCCCTGGGGAGGTTGGGGCTCCCCCTGCATGCCGGGTCTGACTGGCTCCACAGCTATGTTTGGTCCTGGTAGTGTATGTGGGTCCTCTGGCCTCTCTGGCGGTCCTGGGGCTTTGGTATCGACGTCTCATGGGCAGCCTTATCCCTGGGCCCCCACTCAGGTCTCTGCATCAGCAGCCGTGCCTTCTGCTTCGCAGGGGGTTTCGTCGCAGCAGTTAACAGGTGGGATGTTGCCATGGGGGCGACAGCCTTATGGTCATTGGCCTGTAGGCTGGCCTGCTGCCCAATGGGGTGGGGTGGGCCTGGCCCCGACACCTTTTGGGTCAGTAACCTTTCAGTCTCGACCTTTTGGGGACATGGCCATGCCGCTGGGTGACCATTTGACGGTTGCCACCAGGGAGAAGATCTTGCGTGGTGATTACATTGATGTCTTTAGCCTTCTTTATAGGAAGCTTGAGAAGAAGGATAAGGTCGAGATGGATGAGAAGGACAAGGAGAAGCTCAAACGGAGGAAGGTTGATAGGAACTGGGCCAATTGGTTGCCCGGATTTTTGATATACGCAGGGGTGATAGCGCGGGCGCAGCCTTTACAGGCCGCCCCACTGTTTCAATACTGTGATATCATTTATAAGGCTTATATGGACTTATCTGGTGCTGCGTGGCTGCAGTATGATGAGGAGTTCCATATGAGGACGACGTTAAATCCCACAATTCCGTGGGACCAGATTAACCAAATTGTGGTTACAGCTGATGTCCCCGGCTAAGCCTAATAGCGGGGACAGGTCCGACAGTGGGCATTTGGTTAGCAAACAGGCTGGTGCAGTTGGTCCCCGCACTTCAGCAGGGCAGCTGGTTCAACCCTGACTGCTGTGTTGGGAGTATACATTGCAAGGCATTTGTAACAGAAAAACGTGCAAGTATAAGCATGAGTGCCCACTGTGTGCGGGTTCGCATACCTTGTCAGCATGCAGTAAATCCAAGTCCAGGTCAGGGGGGAAGCGATCAGGCAGGGGTAGCAGTACCCAGTCAGCTAATAAAGGGACCCAGCCCCATCAGGCTGAGGGTACTTAATGAGCTTTTGGCCAATTACCCCAGGGCCGTGGATAGAAAGTATCTTGCAGACGGTTTTCTTTTTGGTTTTCATATTCCATTTCAGGGCCCTAGGGGCCCTTGTATGGCAAAGAATTTACGTTCTATTCAGGGGATGGAGGAGGTAGTTTGAGACAAGATGGGTAGGGAGTGTGCGGAGGGTCGCGTTTTGGGCCCGTTTGATAGTCCGCCTGTCCGTAACTTAAGGGTATCCCCTTTGGGTGTGGTGCCAAAGGAAGCACCGGGGGAGTTCCAGCTTATTCACCACTTGTCTTTCCCAAAAGGGGGGGGGTCAGTGAATGATGCCATTCCCGACTATTTGTGTTCAGTTTGTAATACCTCCTTTGACCAGGCGGTCAAAGTGGTGCAGAGTTGTGGAGTTGGTGCTGAAATGGCGAAGTGCAACATCAAGTCAGCACTTTGTCTTCTTCCGGTTCACCCCAATAACTTCGAGCTTTTGGGGTTTATGTTTGAGGGCAAATATTACATGGATAGGGTGTTGCCTATGGGTTGTTCTATATCATGTTCTGCCTTCGAGCGTTTTAGCTCCTTTTTGGAATGGGCCCTGCGTAAGAAGGCGGGTTCTGCCTTTCAGTGCACTATCTGGATGATTTTTTGTTTGTGGGCATAGGAGGGTCTGGTCAGTGTGCCCAGATGCTCCATTCGTTCCTGCAGCTGGCTGAGGAATTGGGGGTCCCGCTGGCTCATGAGAAGACCGAGGGCCCTTCACGAGTTTTAACCTTCTTAGATATTGAGTTGGATACAGTGAGGCAAGCTTCATGGCTTCCTTCTGAGAAGGTCCAGGGCCTGCGGTTGAAGCTGGCAGCTTTGGGGGGTAAGTGCAAGATTTCGTTGCTGGAGCTTCAGCAGATTGTGGGCCATCTTAACTTTGCATGCAAAGTAGTGGCTCCTGGCAGGGCATTTTTACGGCGACTTTGTGACGCCATGGGTGGGTTACGTTTGCCTCATCATTGGATTAGGATTAGCCGAGGCATGCATCAAGATTTGGAGGTCTGGGAGCAGTTTTTGTCCTCATTTAACAGTGTTTCATTTTGGCATGAAGATTTGAGGATTGAGGCTGATCTTCAGATTACTTCTGATGCAGCTGGTTCCGAGGAGTTTGGGGTTCACTTTCGCGGCCACTGGTGAGCCGAAAGTTGGCCCAACGATTGGTTGGGGACCGAATTTTGCCGCAACCTTACATTTCTGGAGTTTTTCCCGATAGTGGTTGCGGTTCAGGTAAAGGGGGCCGTGTTGGCCAATCATGTTGTGCACTTTTGGTGCGACAACTTGGCTGTGGTTCATGTGATCAACACTCTGACTTCCAAATCTGTTCCTGTTATGGGTCTTGTTAGGGCATTTACGTTACGTTGTCTGCGACTGAACATTTTATTTCTTGCTAAGTATGTCCCAGGTGTGTGCAATGGAGTGGCGGACGCTCTGTCTCACCGGCAGATGGAGTGGTTTCAGCAGCTTGCACCAGAAGCCGACCAACGGTCGGTAAGGATGCCACCAGAAATGTGGCGGCTTGGAGAGTTGAGGCCGACCGGGCAACGCAGTTAGCCCTGGCGCCCAGTACCAGGAAGGCTTACACTCGTGCCATCGAGCAGTTTCACATTTTTAGGGAGCAGGTAGGGTTGGGCTCGCAGTGGCCCATTCCGGCTCAGCACCTCATGCAGTTCTGCGTTCATTTAAAAGGTAAGGGGCTGGTCGTTAAATCTATAAGGGCTAAGTTGGCTGCGTTGTCATTTGACAGCAAGATTAAAGGTTTTACGGATACCACGGGCGATTTTTGGCTGCGCAAGATGTTGGAGGGTTGGGCTTGTGAGCAAGGCCCCCGGCCTGATACTAGGCACCCCTTCTCTCCTTCAGTTTTAAGGGGCTTACACTCGGTTTGGAAAGTAGTGTGTAAGTCTAAGTTTGAGACTTCACTGTTTCATGCTGCGGCTTTAACGGCCTTTTTTGGGGCGCTCAGAGTTAGCAAGCTAGTCCTTAGCTCACACCATGATTCCTCCGGTCATTCCCTGCAGTCTGGGGATGTAAAATTTGAGGGCGACCAGGTATCCACCAGGGTACAGAGGTCCAGGACTGATCAAAAGCAGAAACGTATTGTGATCATCTTGGGCCAGTGCCATGAGAGGGGCATTTAATTGGTTTTTGCATTAAAACAGTATGTTGCCGTAAGGGGTGTGGAGCGGGGCCCCCTTTTTTGTCATGTGGACAGGTCACCGTTGACCAACTTCCAGTTTTGGACGATCACCTCCAGGGCCTTGAATAAACTGGGGTTGGGAGGGGTCAGATTCAGTACCCATTCCTTTAGGATTGGAGAGGCTTCTACTGCTGCTGCGATGGGGTACCCGGGACCAGTTATTCAGCAGGTGGGCCATTGGAGGTCCGCAGCTTATAAAAGTTACATTTGCCCATTGGACGCCTGAATGGGTCTGTCATGGGCGATCGTGTTACCATTGTTTCGTTCAATTGGTTGTTTTCTGTTTCTTAGGTGCTCTGGCGTGGCCTGAATGGCGCAGGATTTTGATCGCTGGCCACAGCACGGTGTTTTGGGCAGCCCACTGGCTCGACGTTCACCAATTGGATCCCAGTTGGGGCTCAGCGAGTGGGCCATCATTGAGTGGCAAGGATAGCGTGGCCTGCGGTGGGCCGGGCTCTTGCCACTCTTGTTCCAGGGGAGGAACAGTCCTCCGCCTCATATTTTGGTTGTCCACCTCAGTGGCAATGACCTTGGCTTGCTGAAGGGGAGGGCCCTTTCACTGCAGGCCATTGAGGACCCGCTAATGATACGGAGCAGGTGGCCCGAGGTGCTGATCGTGTGGTCCGCCATTCTGCCTCGCAGGGTCTGGAGGGTGGCATGGAATCCAGCTGGGATTGAAAGGGCCAGGCGCAAGGCTAACAGGGCAATTAAGAAGGCACTCTGTCAAGGCCTGGGCATTTATTTGCCGCACTCTGCGATAAGAGTTAAGGTGGCGGACCTGTATCGGCAGGATGGTGTGCACCTGTCTGTGAAGGGTAAGAGGGCCTTTTTACATGAATTGCGGCTGGGGCTTCAGTTGGCTTTAGGCCAGCTGGTGGGCGCAATTGCCTAAGCTGAGGCTTGGAATTGTGGTGGCAGGATTTTTATTGGTTAGTTAGGTAACTGGTGAGCACCCTCGGGTTATTCCCTGTTTCAGGGAATGTGGCAGGATGGAATGGCAGATGGGCTGTACGGCTCTCTGCTGGGATGCCCACTATAGGGTTCCTTTCTCTGGCAGGCTGCTCTGGAATATGGCGCCTGGCCGGCGGAGGGCATACCTGGCCTTTGCCAGCCAGTATTAATCGGCTTCTGCCAGGGGCTGGTGGCTCACGCTGCTGGACAGGGAAGGGTCAGGGGTTTCCCTTGGCCTGTCCGGCTAGTTAGGTTGTCCCATGCTGTTTTATGTTCAATAAAGTTCCCTGTTTGTTTACCCATATACTGTGTTTGTATCATTCTTCCGACTGGGGGGGGGGCAATGCAGCCCCTTCCCGCCTGCGCCGCTTTACAGCGGCTTAGGGCAGGGCCGTTTTTGCCTCCCTGGATGGAGTCGAAGCAAACAAGCCTCCCTCATCCAGGGATGTCAGGGGGCCCTGGATCGTGGCTTATAAGCCTGGACACGCCTCCTGTGGTGCAGTTTCGTCCAGGCTTTTGTCAGCCCACCCTCCCTCCCAGCAATAGTACAGGCTTCTCCGGTCGCCGTGTTGTACGGGGCCAGGTAGGAATTTTTTCATCTCAATGATTGGCACTGGTTGGGATGTGTTTTGCTTACCTTGTACTGTTTGCAGAGTTGGGTTCTTTTTGTTTTAATTGGTAACTTTGGGCAGGATTTTTATTGGTTAGTTAGGTAACCGGTGAGTACCCTCGGGTTGTTCCCTGTTTCAGGGAATGTGGCGGGATGGAATGGCAGATGGGCTGTACGGCTCTTTGCTGGGATGCCCGCTATAGGGTTCCCTTCTCTGGCAGGCTGCTCTGAAATATGGTGCCTGGCCAGCAGAGGGTATACCTGGCCTTTGCTGGCCTGGCATTAGCTGGTATTAATAGGCTTCTGCTGGGGGCTGGGTGGCTCACGCCGCTGGACAGGGAAGGGTCAGGGGTCTCCCTTGGCCTGTCCGGCTAGTTAGGTTGCCCCATGCTGTTTTATGTTCAATAAAGTTGCCCTGTTTGTTTACCTATATACTGTGTTTGTCTCATTCTTCCGACTGGGGGGGGCAATGTATGGCTGTGAGAGCTGGACCATAAGGAAGGCTGAGTGCAGAAGAACAGATGCTTTTGAGCTGTGGTGCTGGAGAAGAATCTTGAGAGTCCTTTATGTGGACCAACATCATAAAGATTGTTTTTTAATTAATATGTGTGTATGGCTTCCTTTTTTAAATTCTGCAAAATTTGTTCATTCTGAGAACAGGGCAGCCTCCCTAAAATATATTGTAAGTGGTTTGCTTCTTATGCTTATTTTTGGACATTATGTAAATAATGAATTCTAAATAAGTCTGGTCTATTATTGGTATCACTAAATTGTGAGGAACTGCATCACTAGATATATCTCTTGCAAAATCTTGTATTGTTTGCTGATAACAGAATATGTCCAAAAATGTATATATTTAAAACAAGTTTTCCATTACTGCATCTTCAACATGTACCACTTAATGTTCTGCAGAACCCTTTTTTTATAATTTACGGTCCTAAATCAATGCTAGCGATTTTTTTTTTTTAAATAGACAATTTAGTTTAGGAAGGACAACTAAGTAATCTCTTAAATATGATTCTGCTAATACTCTGAGGTGGGGGACATTGCTCGTGTTTTCTTATTAATGACCATTCAAAAGTTTTTTCAGTTATAATGATAGCTGTACATATTCATTGTGACAGTGCACCCTTCTAGTGTTCACACGTCTCTAGTAGCAATGAATAACATTTAAATCCCAACTCCACAGATATTACTCTTATTCTAATCTGAAATCTTATATTTAGCTGGTTTGATGTATTTGAACATGAACATAAAACATAGGTTTTATTTGATTTTTCTTCTGACACAATGTGCACTGCCTGTTATTCTTTGTTTATAGGATCTCTTTATTTAATTTCTATTCAGCTATCCCTCACTGTTGTCATGTGCTGACTACAGAGGGATCAAAAGTCCTTACTCAGAGTTAATAGTGTTATATCGTATTATCTATTAAAGAGTGAACATCTTTTAATATACCTTTTTGTAGATCCGTGTGGCACTCTGAATTCTTCAAATTTTGTTGGTTTTTAGACCTCTGAAAAAAGGAAACATTGCTTCTCTTTTGATTCTCAGCCATTTCCTTTTCAGAAGGACATCATGTGAAGAGTGTCAGTGTCATCAGGCCCTTAGAGTTCATGCAGCCAGATCTTTTCTCTTCCACTTTAGCAGATGGAACTCCCTAGGAAAAGAACTGCACAGCAAGCTATTTGGCAACCTCCTTGAATCTTCCTCACCAAACACTTGAAGGGTGATGTGGCATATTTTTTTTTCCATACACATGATGTCAATGGCTGCTTCAATCTGTCACCCTGTTTCCCACTCATTCTATTCATTTCCTTTTGCTCTTTCATTCCCCATATTTTTGTCTTGGATGAACTGGTTACTATATTACGTCAGTCTGATCCCAGAGTAGAATTTTCCATCTGTGTATGAGAATATATACTTTTGGTTTAATGCAGTGCTTTTGGTAACAGATGAACCTGATTACCTGCGTTCACAACATGAATATACAGCCCTGATCCCCCCCCACCCCACCCCACCCCCGAAGGGCCTATTATAAACTTGGAAAGTTTTCTCAGACGGGGAATGTAGTGCTTTTTCAGGCCTTGTAGAGGGTAATATGAAGAGAAAGAAAAGCCAATGCCTGCATAGTATGTGCATTAACGAGCTTGTTTCCAAATTTCCCAGTGCATTTCAAATATAAATGTTCTTCAATGGAAATTACTGAAGATATAAGAAAGGAATCTAGATCAATTTCCTCCAGTTTTCTCCAGAATAAATGCATTTATTTAAGAGCTGGACAATTGTAAGTTCCTGTGAACAAATTGTTTTATATAAATAAATGGATAAATGAATTTGTCATAAGAACATAAGATAAGCCATGCTGGATCAGGCCAATGGCCCATCCAGTCCAACACTTTGTGTCACACTGTGCCCCAGACACAAGAACAGAAGAGAAGCCATGTTGGATCAGGCCAGCGGCCCATCCAGTCCAACACCCTGTCACACAGTGGCCAAAACCCAGGGGCCATTAGAAGGTCCAGCAGCAGGGCCAAAACTCCAGAAACCCTCCCCCATATCCCCTCCAAGCACCAAGAAAGAACATCACTGCCCCAAACATAAGTATGTAAGAGAAGCCATGTTGAATCAGACCAGTAGCCCACCCAGTCCAACACTCTGTGTCATACAGTGGTCGAAACTGTCTATGCTTGCAGCTGTGCATTCCATGTGTTAATCACCCTTTGGATGAAGAAGTACTTCCTTTTATCAGTTCTAACCCGGCTGCTCAGTAATTTCATTGAATGTCCACGAGTTCTCATATTGTGAAAAAGGGAGAAAAGTACTTCTTTCTCTATCTTCTCTATCCCATGCATAATCTTGCAAACCTCTATCATGTCACCCCTCAGTCAATGTTTCTCCAAGCTAAAGAGCCCCAAGCATTTTAACCTTTCTTCACAAGGAAAGTGTTCCAACTCTTTAATCATTCTAGTTGCCCTTTTCTGCACTTTATCCAATGCTATAATATATTTTTGAGGTGCAGTGACCAGAATTGTACACAATATTCCAAATGAGGCCACACCATCGATTTATATAGGGGAATTAATTTTATTTACTTAACTTAATTTATGAATTTGTAATTTAATTGTATTTTAACTGTATTTATTGTATTAACTGTATTTTATTGTAATCGTGGTATGTACCACGTCTTGTGAGCTGCCCTGAGCCTGCCTCGGCGGGGAGGGCGGAATATAAATAAAAATTTATTATTATTATTATTATTATTATTATTATTATTATTATTATTATTATTATTATTATTATACTGGCTAATTTGTTTTCAATTCTTTTCCTAATAATTCCCAGCATGGTGTTGGCCTTTTTTATTGCAGTCACACACTGTCTCGACATTTTCAGTGAGTTATCTACCATGACCCCAAGATCTCTCTCTTGGTCAGACTCTACCAGTTCACACCCCATCAACTTGTATTTCTAGTTAGAATTTTTGGTCCCAATGTGCATCACTTTGCACTTGGCCACATTGAACCTCATTTACCACATTGACGCCCACTTCCCAGATTCAACAGATCCCTTTGGAGCACCTCACAAACCTCTCTGGTTCTCACCACCCTGAACAATTTAGTGCCATCCTCAGGTGTCCTTTTGTAGAAAAAAAAGATGGTGGAGCTTATCTAGGGATTGTTATGCAGCTGCACCTACTATTCAGTGGACAAGGTGGGAAGGAGGAGGTGGAACTGTCAGAAAGGTTCAGGAGCTGCACTCCTGTGAGCTCCCGCTGAATCAGAGGCCTCATCATCCTCCAACTTAGCCACTTCACTGCTTACTCCCAACTCCAAATCAATTAACAAGTTAAAAAGAATCGGACCCAGTACTGAGTCCTGTGATACCCAACTGCTTACCACCCTCCACTCTGAAAATTGCCCATTTATACTCACTTTCAGTTTCTATTAAGTAGACATTTTTTGACCCACAAGAGGACCTGTCCTTTTATCCCATGATTCTTGAACTTACTAAGGAGCCTTTGATGAGGAACTTTATCAAAAGCTTTCTGGAAGTTAAAGTAAACAACATCTATTGGGACCCCTTTGTCCACATGTTTGTTCACCCTCTCAAAGAACTCTAACAGGTTAGTGAGACAAGACCTTCCCTTACAGAATGCATGCTAAGTCTTCCTCAATAACTTTTGTTCATCAGTGTGCTTACTCATTCTGTCCTTGATAATGGTTTCTACCAACTTTTCCGGTGTTGAAGTCAGACTGACTGGCCTGTAATTTCCCAGATCTCCTCTGGAACCCTTTTTAAAGATGGGGGTGACATTTGCTACCTTCCAGTCCGCAGGAACGGAGGCAGATTTCAATGAAAGATTACATATTTTTGTCAGGAGATCCACAAGTTCACCTTTGAGTTCTTTCAGAACTCTTGGATGTATGCCATCCGGTCCTGGTGACTTATCAGCTCTTGAGTTGTCAGACTATGTTGCTTGCTAATGGATGAATTCCCCCCTCCCTTGTACAACTGGAAAATGGGCTCAGCAAACCTAATCCGTTTGCTCCCCAAAATGGCAAAATATCAGTTTATCCTAACCCAATTCTGAGCACAACATCTATTGGGTCCTTTTTGTCCACATGTTTGTTCACCCACTCAAAGAACTCTAACAAGTAAGTGAGACAAGATCTTCCCTTACAGAACACATGCTAAGTCTTCCTCAATAACTTTTGTTCATCAGTGTGCCTACTCATTCTGAATTTGAACATTACTCAAACATTTGAACTACTCAAACAGAATTTGAACATTAAGGTCTGAACATCATTGATCATGTACTCATGAGCCTGGTATCATACCCTGCAAACGTGTTCAGAGTGAAATGGGGAATTTGCTTGCCTATTTGTGTAGGGAGAGGAATACCAGAATCTTTTAGCTAGATAAGTGGCTGAGAGCATTGAGTTTTAGGAGGAAAAAAAATAAGAGACCTGATTTAAAGGTTTAAAAGGAATATGGAGTTTATTGAGGGATTTGGTACAATAGTTGGGAGAACTTATCCTAAGCAAATACCAAATCAAAGAAGATAAATGGTGCATTCTTTATCCTAACAATATAACAGCATCAACAACTGAATATCAGAGTTGCTCCAAGATGGAGCAGGAGTTATTTTACAAGCTAAAGGCAAAAATGTGAGAAAATGGGTGATAGAATCTGTTGGGACAGAGGCATGAGGCCTAAATAGCAGAGAGGAACAAGGTGCCAGCTCTCTGTGCAGTGCAGGTTGGAAAATAAAGGGAGATAGATCAAGATGGGCTGTAAGGATACCTGTCATAGTCTGCATTGAAATCAGGATGAAAGGAAGAAGGATCCAGTGTGTTGGGAGCAGTGTTCCCTCTACGCTGAGTTAGGTGAGCTAACTCACAGTTTTGTAGCTTCTGGCTCACACCTTTTTCTCTTAGCTCAGGGCAAACTAATTTATACAATAGCTCACAACTTTAATGCCAGTAGCTTACAAAGTAAAATTCTTGCTCACAGGATTCCAGAGTTTAGAGGGAGCATTGGTTGGGAACTTGAGCTGCAGTGCATATTGTAGCCTGAATCAGACTCAGATAACTGACTTTAAAGTCAATTATTATTAAATACTGGGTTCAAGACACATGGCAGTGAAACAGCTCTGCTTTATTAAGTGAAAATTAGCAACAAGACTGAGCACCCAGGGCCAACAGCCCTGCTTTTATGCATGCAAATGACCCCACCCAAATCCCATCAACCCTTAACTATAAGTACAGGTACTGGCCATTGACTCCTGACTGGCCATCTCCCAGAGTCCAGGTGGCTACTGTTCTGGAGCCTCAAGCTTAGCAAAGTCTCTGGTAGCATATCCATGAATGTTCCAGTATCAATGCATAACAGTTATACTGTTTTGTGCCCATAGAATAGCATGAATTCTTTTCAGGAAACAAAAGATTGCAACAGAGGATAAAGGAACACTCAAGAGTTGCACGAGTTGCATCAGGAGACAGCTATAGAACTGATTAAATTACTGAGGAAGGGTAGCAGGAAAGAGGTTTTTGTTTTAATTATGTCTCAGAATTATGTCTGTGTCATATATTCAGAGGGAACTTTGGAACAATTGGAAGATGTGAATTTGTGGCTCCTGATGTCACAAGGCACTAAATGTCTAGATTGTGTTAATGGTCAGTGATTGCATATCATGCAATAGGCAATAATTGAAGATAATTGCTTTTATCTTCTTGACACTCACATACACACACTAATTTCTCCTGAAAGGCTTCTTTGACAGCTGTTGCTGCAAGATCCATTGTGACACACAAATATGATGATTGCTCCCCATCCTCTGTGCTTGCCTCTTGGAGCTGGGACTTGTTCACCATTTTACACATGCAGAACATATATTCAGGATTCTCAAATTATAGGTTCTGAAGCTTTGTCTTGGTGAACTTTCCCATGTTACAAAAATAGTTGCTGGGGCTTTCTGTAATGTAGCAAAAACAAAACAGGGCTGATCATCGACTTGTATTTCAGCCTATACTTAAGTAAAGTGAATGGAAGCAGTCGAGCTGAATGAGGCCACAATGTGCTTTGGAATACTCTAGGGAATTAAGAAGCTTCTAAAAATAGTTACCTTGTATTTACCTCAGCATTGATATACAATGTAAGGAACAGATCTACTAAATTGCGCTGCCTGTAAAATGTACCATAAAAAGTTAGGGTTTAGATACAATCCATATCTCTATATGGAAGCATACCCACCACATACTATTACTACAGTTAAAGAGGGAATGGAACTTAGTGGAATCCCACATATGGTAATCCATGCTATTCTTGACAGCACCCCACAAAGAAAAAGTACCAGAACTTTACAGAACAAGTACTTCAGCTCTTTTGGAGAACACTTATTGATCCATTCTGTTGCAATATAAACAGGTTATTTCTTGTCTTTCTCCAGAAAAATGAGGTTAGGCAGCCAATGAGAAGCCATTTCTATAGTAAATATGTAGAACTGGTCCTTTTATCATCTATTTATCATCTACCTATACCTCAGGATGATTACAGTATGAGGTACTTTTACTCAAGTCCCATGAAGAAGGAAGATCTGACTCTCTTTCTGTCACAACTTGTCAGTGCAATCCTAAGAACACTTTCCTGGGAGTAAGCCCCACTGAACAGACCTTAGCAGAATTCAGAGCAGACCTGCTTAGGATTGCTCTCTGTATCTAGCTGACGTTTTCCCAACCTGCTAGAAAGATCACAGATGAAAACTGTCTTGCTTCCGTACCAAATATGAAAGGGGAAAAGAGCTGTTTAGATTATTCTGTATCTTACAAAGTTTCGTGAGGACACATTTTCTGAATGGGTTCTCATCTTTCTTAAAATGCCATACGGAATATCAAGTATTCTTTTAAATAAAATCAAAGTCGAACAATGCATAATAAGCTGTGCACAATTCTTTCGTCATCACAGACCACATGGGTTTTGCTCTCATGGTTACTATGATATCGTTATAGTCCCTTAGTGTGGGTTATGCTTCTACTGCTCGCTTTGTACGTCAGTTATTAATACCTACTCAAAACATTTTTCACCCACAAATTCCATCCTTGTGTTCCCTCTTATATGCATGTATTATAACATTTCTAAAAAAGCTCTGTTGGCAAAATGAACAGTTATCTTGCAGATGTCCAAAGAAAAGTACCTGTACCTGACTGAGCTGGACTGCTAATTGCCAACAACAAATGAATGGGATGTGCTTACTAACTAAGCAAAGCAGGTGGGAATATTTATGTACACCAGAAATTTAGCTGTGCTTTGTGCCAGAACAAACAGGAGCATATTTTTACTGAAGCAACAAACAAAACTAAACAGAGAGTTTATAAGGGTACATTATACTGCTTCTACAAAGACAAAAAGCTTTTATTTATTTTTTTAAAGTCATGGCTGCTGTATTATCAGCTATGCAAGCATCATCTTTTGTGCTACTTTATACCTCTGAACACATTATCACAAGTGTGAGTTGACTTGGGTTCTGGCCAAAGGAAGGTAGATGGGTAGCAGCAATGGCTGGAGGCATCCAGGAAGTTGGCCTCAGATGGCACTTCCAGTAGAGTAACTACCTCCATCCTATATTAATATTAGTCTCCTCTCCATCTCTTTCCTTCTATTGCATCCATCTCTTTCCCCATTATCAAAAATTATAAACTCCTTGAGGTAGCATGTATATGAGTTATCTTGTAAAGCACTGAATGCATTTACGACACAAGATTTAATAAAACTGCTGCGCCGCCTCGATCCAGGTGCCTCCGGAGATCGTCCATGAGAGCGACCAAGACTGTCTCTGTCCCATGACCCGGGCAGAAGCTGGACTGGAATGGATCTAAGGCGGAAGCATCCTCCAGAAACCTCTGCAGCTGCAGCACAACAGCCCTCTCAATAACTTTGCCCAAAAAGGGCAAATTTGAGACCGGCCGGTAGTGTGCCAATTCGGTCGGGTCTGATGTAGCCTTTTTAGGAGAGGGCAGATCACTGCCTCCTTCAGAGGGGCAGGAAAGCGGCCCTCTGAAAGAGATCTATTTATGATGTCCCATATAGGACATCTTAACTCCTCCAGGCAGGCTTTAATAAGCCAGGAGGGACATGGGTCAAGATCACAAGTTGTTGCACGTGCAGCAGAGAGGACTCTGTCAACTTCCCCCAAGCTGAGCGGGTCGAAGTGATCCAGGATCAAACTGGAAGGCAGGCACGGAGCCTCGAGTATACATACTGAATCCAATATGGCAGGGCAGTCACGGCGGAGCGATTGGACTTTATCTGCAAAATATTTCGCAAAATCCTCACAGCCTATCTCTAATTCCTTAACATTTGGTTTGCCCTGTGGCAATGTAGTAAGTGTTCGAATTATCCTAAATAATTGTGCCGGGTGCGAATTTGCAGACGCAATCTTAGCCGCAAAGTACATTTTCTTTGTGGCCTTGACTGCCATCTCATAGGATCTCATACATTCCCTATAAGATGCTCTGAAGACTATAACTGAATAGTCCCTCAAAATACTTGATTAAGGATTCCTTGTTTATTACCTTCCTGATAGATCTCCAGCAGGAGTTGTACAATTGTACATTTAGATGTTACTGGAACATTGCTGCTGTGACAGCCTCCAAATGATTTCAGTGACTCATGCTGCAGCTTTCTGTAAGGTTCATAAAAGCTCAATGAATAAGCAAGAAAAAAGAATTCTAAAAGCCAGGTAGTAAAAGTTTCTTGCCTGGGGAGGGCCATCACCTTTCATACATGGGGAATTAACAAAGAAATGTCCCCCAAATTGCCAAGAGCTAAAAATATGTAGTGCCACACCATTGGCACTGAATAAAGCACTGTGGCATCATAGTACCTGAATCTACATACACTTTATAACATACAATTTATAGGTTTATTAAATTTATACCCGGCCCTCCCTGCCGAGGCAGGCTCAGTACAGCTTACAGCAATAATCATAATAACAATAAGAAACTAACACATTAGTGCATCATCATAATAAAATCAATTAAAATTTAAAACAATTTAAAACAGTTGGTGCTAATAACATTATGGTGTTATTCAGGTTGGATTACATCAGTATTTCTTGAATTCCTCCCGCTGTTATAAGTCAAAGTCAGCTGAAAGCAAGCCGGAAGAGTGTGGTCTTACAAGCCTTGTGGAACTGTGTGAGGTCCTGCAAGGCTCTAGCCTCTTCCGGCAGCTGGCTCAACCAGTAGGGGGCTGCTAATGAGAAGGCACAATCCCTGTTGGCCATCAGTCTTGCCTCTCTCAGCCTGGGGATCACTAAAAGATGTTGAGTTCCCGATCATAGTACCCTCTGTGGAACATGTGGGGACAGACGGTCCCTCAGATAAGCAGGTCCTTGGTCATAAAGGGCTGTGAAGGTAATGACCAGCACCTTGTAGTGAATCCGGTATACTATTGGCAGCCAGTTCAGTTCTTGCAGCGCCGGCTGTATGTGCTCCCACCTGGGCAGCTCCAATAACAGCCTGGCCACCACATTCTGCACTAGCTGTAGTTTCCAGATTTATGACAAGGACAGCCCCATGTAGAAGGCATTACAGTAGTCCAATATTGAGGTGACCGTTGCATGGATCACAGTTGCCAGGTCACTACGGTCAAGGAAAGGAGCCAACTGTTTCACCCTCCTAAGATGGAAAAAGGCAGATTTCGCTGTTGCTGCTATCTGAGCCTCCATTGTCAAGGAGGACTTCAGTAGCACCCCCAAGGTTTTGACCTTGTGCGCCGTTGTCAATGGCATACCCTCACAAGTTGGTAGGGGAATTCCCCTGCTCAGATGGCCATGACTCAGGCAAAGCATCTCTGTCTTCATCGGATTCAGCTTCAGGCAGCTCAGTTTAAGACATCTAGCCACAACTTGGTCCAAATTTTCTGGGACATCGTCAGATCGGCCATCCATCAGTAGATAGAGCTGGGTGTCATCAGCATACTGGTGGCAACTCAGCCCATACCTCTGGGCAATCTGGGCAAGGGGTTGCATATAGATGTCAAACAGCATCCGGGATAGAACCGCCCCCTGAGGCACACCACAGTTAAATGTGTGTCTCTGAGATGATTCTCTCCCAATTGATATCCTTTGTCCCCGACCGCAAAGGAAAGAGGAAAGCCATTGTAAGGTCAACCCCTGGATCCCTGAGTCAGCAAGACGGTGGGTCAGCAACTGATAGTCGACCATATTGAATGCAGCCAATAGGTCTAACAACATCAGCTGCCTTGATCCAGATGCCACTAGAGGTCATCCACCAGGGCGACCAAAACTGTCTCCATCCCATGGCCTGGATGGAAGCTGGACTGGTGGAAATCTAGGATGGAAGCATCCTCCAGAAAGCTCTGTAACTGTAGCAATACTGCCTAAAAAGGGTAAATTCAAGTCCGGCCAGTAATGTGCCAATTCGGCCAGATCTAGAGCAGACTTTTTCAAGAAAGGGTGGACCACTGCCTCTTTAAGAGACGTTGGAAAAAGCCCTTCCGAGAGAGATCTGTTTACGATATCCTGTATAGGATAGCAGAGCTCTCTCTGGCAAGCTTTGATCAGCCAGGATGGACAAGGGTCCAGATCACATGTTGTTGGGTGCACAGTAGAGAGGATTCTGTCAACTTCCTTCAGACTGAGCGATTTAAAATTATCCAAAGCTGGTTCGGAAGACAGGCATGGAACCTCAAGTTTGCGTACTATTTCAACTGCGGTGGGAAGGTCGTGGCAAAGTGACGAGATCTTGTCTGTGAAGAAATTGGCAAAAGTCTCACAGCGAATATCCAATTCCCTGAGATTTGGTCTGCCTTGCAGCAGTGTTGTAAACGTCCACATTATACTAAACCATTGTGCCAGGTGCAAAGTCATAGACACAATCTTGGTCGCAAAGTAAGCTTTCTTTGTGGCTTTGACTGCCATCTCATAGGACCTCATAAACTCTCTATAAGATGTTCTAGTCGCTTCGTCTTGTGTCTGTCACCACTGCCTCTCGTTTCATCAGCCACAATTCCGGGGTATACCATGATGCTTGCTTAGAACAGGGTCACAGAGGGCACTGTGGTGCAGTCTCATCAATGGAGATTGTACCTGGAGAGTCGGCCATGCCAAGGTCATCTAAAGAATTGCCAGGGGGCCAGGGATCCCTTTCCTCACTGCAACTTCCATCCCACACAACTTTAGTCCACATTATTCCCTTGATCCCTGACATAGCCTTTTCAGTAGTCCCTTCTTTTTTACTAAGGGAAGATGTGGTAAACTCCAACCCAGATAATTGTATGTTTTAGTTTATTTATTACGTTAAGCTTATATCCCACCCTCTCCACAAGCGGACTCAGGGCGGCTCACAACATCACATTACTTCCATTAAAAACCAAGAAAACATATAAAACATATTTAAATTATTTAAAACATTTCATGGTGCTGTATTAATACAGTACAGTATAGCGGTTCTGAAAGTTCAATGATGACCATCAGTACTCTGCATGGTGCTCTATATGATGTCCAGTGGCAGCTCTCTCTTGGTTAAATGTCGAAGGCCTGTCAGAACAATTTGGTCTTACAGGCCCTGCGGAAGGTAGACAAATCTCGCAGGGCCCTTATGGACTACGGGAGAGCATTCCAGAGTTCTGGTGCTGCCACTGAGAAGGCTCTGGCTTGTGTCGTACGCAACCTGGGTTCTTTTGGTCCAGGGATGGACAATAGATTTTTCGTTCCTGCACGCAGTGCTCTCTGGGGAATATGCGGAGAAAGGCGGTCCCGCAGATAGACAGATCCCTGACCATAAAGGGCTTTAAAGGTCAACACCAACACCTTGAAACGAACTCGGAACACAACAGGAAGCCAGTGCAGCTCTTTCAGCACTGGCTGAATGTGTTCCCATCGAGGGAGTCTCATTAACAGCCGCGCCGCAGCGTTCTGCACTAGCTGTAGTTTTTGAGTTAGCGTCAAGGATAGCCCCATGTAGAGAGCGTTACAGTGATCTATTCTTGAGGTGAACATAGCATGGATCACCATTGCTAAGTCGTTGTGCTCCAGGAACGGGGCCAGCTGCCGTGCCCACTGAAGGTAGAAAAAGGCGGATCTAACTGTGGCCGCTATCTGGGCCTCCACTGTAAGGGAGGACTCAAGCAGCATGCCCAAGCTCCTGACTTTAGGGGCCGGTATTAATGGCACCTCGTCAAGAGCCGGCAGATGAACCCCTCCCCCTGGACCACCCCAGCTCAGATAGAGAACCTCCGTCTTCATTGGATTCAATTTCAGTCGGCTCAACCTGAGCCATGAAGCCACAAAGCCACGGCTTGAAGGGCCAGGTCTAGATTTTCCAGGATATGTTCGGACTGGCTGCCCATCAATAGATAGAGCTGGGTGTCATCTGCATATTGATGACAACCCAGTCCATACTTCCTGACAATCTGGGCAAGGGGGCGCATATAGATATTAAATAGCATCGGGGATTGGACTGCTCCCTGTGGCACCCCACAACTGAGAGACTGCCTCTGGGATGCTTCGTCCCCTATCACCACCCTTTGTCCCCGATCTTGGAGAAAGGAGGTCAACCACTGTAAGGCGGACCTCTGAATCCCCACATCGGCAAGGCGTCTAGTCAGTAGCTGATGGTCAATTGCTTCAAAGGCAGCTGACAGATCTAATAACAACAGCACCACTGAGCCGCCCTGATCCAGAGGTCATCTATGAGAGCGACCAGAACCGTCTCCGTCCCGTGACCTGGTCGAAAGCTGGACTGGAATGGATCCAGTGCGGAAGTGTCCTCCAGGAATCCCTGTAGCTGAGTTGCCACCGCCCGCTCTATAACCTTACCCAAAAAGGGAAGGTTTGATACCGGCCGATCATTTGCCAATACGACCGGATCTGCAGATGGTTTTTTTAAGAGGGGACGGACCACTACCTCTTTAAGAGGTGTGGGAAAGATCCCTTCTACCAGGGATCTGTTGACAATACCTTGTAGTGGGTCACGTAGCCACATCTGGCTAGCTTTTATAAGCCAGGACGGGCACGGATCCAACCTACAAGTTGTAGGGCGTACAGCCAGAAGGATCCTGTCGACTTCCTCCAGGCTGAAAGTGGGCTGAAAGAATCCAAAATTGGACCAGAAGACGCACTCGGTGCCCCAAGTTCTTTTATTATATCAACTATGGAGGGAAGGTCGCGTCAGAGCGACAAGACCTTAACTGCGAAAAAACTCGCAAAAGCCTCACAGCCTATTTCCAATTTTCTAATATTTTGTTTACCCTGTGATAGAATTGTTAGTGACTGAATTATACTAAACGATTGTGCTGGGCGTGAGGTCGCAGATGCTATTCTGGATGCAAAATAGGTCTATTTTGCAGCCTGAACTGCCATCTCATAGGTCCGCATAAATGACCTATAGCATGTTCTTGTAGCTTCGTTGCGAGTATGTCGCCATCGTCTCTCTAGTCGTCTTAATCGCTGTTTCATTGATCGCAACTCCATGGTATACCATGGAGCAGATCATGAACGAGGATAAAGAGGATGTCAAGGAGCGATCTCGTCAATGGCCGTGGAGAGTTGGTTGTTCCAAATCTCCACTAGCTCATCCAGCAAGTCACCAGAGGGCCAGGGATCCCGCATGGCCATTTGAAGTCACAAAGGGTCCATCTGTCTACGCGGGTGAGCTAAAACTTGCTCACCGCCTAAACGGGAAAGGGGTGGTATGTCCACACAAGCCTTCAAGGCCTGGTGGTCAGACCATGGCACTGCCTCGGCAGAAATCTGATCCACTACAACTCCCGCTGCAAAGATCAGGTCTAGTGTGTGCCCAGCCTGGTGCGTGGGCACTGTTATATATTGGGAGAGTCCTAGTGCTGCCATGGAAAGCACTAGGTCCGTCACCCGAGTGGAAGCCGCATCCTCGGCATGGACGTTGAAGTCACCCAGACTATAAGTCGAGGATGCTCCAATGCCCAGCCTGCTACAGCCTCCATCAGCGAAGACAGCGAAGACAGAAGTCCTTTGCCTAGATCGGGGTGCTTGGGAAGGGGAAATACCTCTCCCGGTCTTCGACGGGGCGCTGCTGAAAGCGGCGTGCCGGGTCAGAAGTCTAGGAGTTTTACTGGAGCCTTCATTATCATGGAGGCCCAGATAGCAGCCACTGCCAAGTCAGCCTTTTTCCATCTGAGGCGGCAAGGCAGCTGGCTCCCTTCCTAGAGCGTCAGGATCTGGCAACGGTGATTCATGCAACGGTCACCTCGAGACTGGATTACTGTAATGCCCTCTACATGGGGCTGCCTTTGTACCGAACCCGGAAACTGCAGCTGGTGCGGAACGCGGCGGCTAGATTGCTGTTGGGGCTCCCAAAGTGGGAGCACATATGGCCGGGGCTGCGCGAACTGCACTGGCTGCCAGTTGTATACCGGATTCGCTACAAAGTGCTGGTTATTACCTTTAAAGCCCTATATAGCTGAAGACCTGCCTACCTTAGGGACCGTCTCTCCCCATATGAACCCCAGAGAGCACTGAGGTCAGCTGGGAAAAACCTGCTGACTATTCCTGGGCCGAAAGAGGTGAAGCTACAAAGCACCCGCGACCGGGCTTTCTCTACTATGGCTCCACGCCTATGGAACCAACTTCCAGAGGAAACGCGGGCCCTGTGGGATCTTGCAAGACTATCCTCTTTCGATTGGCCTTCACAGACCAAGAGGGTAACTGCTAAAGAATTCGCCTTTGTAAATAGCACCAGCATATTTTTATCAATTTTAGAATTTTAATAGATTTTAATTAAATTGTTAATGTAATTTTTGTGTAATTATTTGTATAACTAATGTATGGAATTGTGTTGTTAGCCGCCCTGAGCCTGCTTTGGCGGGGAGGGCGGGATATAAATAAAAATTGTTGTTGTTGTTGTTGGTAAGGCACTGGCCGGCGCGTTAGGCGGACGGTACACCAGCCAGATTGCCAAACTCTCCCCAACATCCCACACCAGGCCCACACACTCCATGCCCTTGATCTTTGGCGGCGGAAGCACCCTGAAGGAGCAATCCTCCCGTATGAAAAAGGCCACCCCTCCCCCCTGCCCACTAGTCCGAGCCTGGTGAAGGACAGAGAACCCAGGCAGAGCCACTTGGGAGAGAGCAACTGTCTCCCTGTCCCGCACCCAGGTCTCCATCACGCAAGCCAGGTCCATATCCTGCCTGATAAAAAAAATCCTGCAGGACTGAGGTTTTATTGTTTATGGACCTGGTGTTGCACAATACCAGGGACGGAGGCAAGTGTTTCCACTTGGCCCTCCTACCTGCTATCCTTGGGATGGGACACAGGCTGGAAGGAGAGCAAGCCCTCTTGTGTCTCAGTCTCCTTCTGTTCCAACTTTGCCTGCTCCCACCGCTATACTTTCCCCTCCCCAGGAGCACTGGAATCCCCTGACCTGACATCAGCTACCAACGATCTTACAGAGTACAAGGTCACCTTTCTCAATCAACAACAACATATACAATCACGTATTCTGTTCCTCCCACCCATTCAACCTAATACTCTAATTACTGATTACTAATGCGTCTTGTGACCTAGCTAAAAACTTATTCTAACCACTAGTAACTATCCCAGCCAATTAAATTTAGAACATAGTTTTATCTAGTTGCATTGTAAAAGCTCACAAAAGTCCATCTGTTCTCAAAATAGGTTCAATGGCCACCCCAGCTTTCTACAGTTATAATGTGCAAGCAATGTAAACGCAATGCATATCATCAAGGTAAGCAATATCTTTAAAAGCATCACAGAGCCAAGTGTGTCTGCTGCAGATCATGTTCCATAGTGACACAATGAAACAAAAGACTTCTTACAAGCAAGAAAGGAATTAGAACAGGGGTGGGGAACATCCAGTCCGAGGGCCATAAATGGCCCTCAAGATCACTTGGTCTGACCCTCAGGGATTACTGGGCTGAACCGAGCCACATGGCAGCCTCCCTGGGGCCCAGCTGACCAGCAAGGATCATGTGACGCAGCCACACTGTGCACTGGCTTCTCTGGGGGCTGGCTGACAGGGATCTGCGCATCAGCCTACCTGGGGCAGGATTGGCCAGGCAGGATCGCTGTGGAGCCTGGAAAAGCCACTGTCACAGTTCAGGTAAGTTTCTTTCTTTCTTTCTTTCTTTCTTTCTTTCTTTCTTTCTTTCTTTCTTTCTTTCTTTCTTTCTTTCTTTCTTTCTTTCTTTCTTTTCATTTATTTATTTATTGCACTTGTATCCCGCCTTCCCCAAACAGGCTCAGGGTGACTAACAACGGTCACAATTTGATGACAGATTCACATTATAACAATAAAACATTATTAAAATATTAAAACGGTTTAAATACAGTTCAGATGGCGTTCTGTTTTGAATTAATTTGTGATGATATTGTGGGGTAGATAGTACACACCCCCATAGATATTAAAGTACCTCCATTTAATTATTAAAACCTACCTGAACAGATATGTCTTACAGGCCCTGCAGAATTGTAATTATTTAATTATTAAATTTAATTATTAAATTTAATTAATTAAAATTAATTATTAAATTTAATTATTAAAACCTACCTGAACAGATATGTCTTACAGGCCCTGCAGAATTGTAATTATTTAATTATTAAATTTAATTAATTAAAATTAATTATTAAATTTAATTAATTAAAATTAATTATTAAATTTAATTATTAAAACCTACCTGAACAGATATGTCTTACAGGCCCTGCAGAATTGTGATAAATTCTGCAGGGCCCTAGTCTCCTCAGGGAGGGCATTCCAGAGGGCAGGCACAGCCATGGAGAAGGCTCTTGCCCTTGTAGTGGTCAAACAGGCATCCTTTAGCCCGGGGATCTTTAACAGATTTAACGAGCTTGACCGTAGTGCTCTCTGGGGCTCGTGTGGGGAAAGGCGGTCCCTAAGGTAGACAGATCCCAAGCCATATAGGGCTTTAAAGGTCATAACCAGCACTTTGAACCGGGCTCGGAACACTACAGGCAACCAGTGCAGTGTCTCCCATGCAAGTTGGATGTGCACCCATAAAGGCAGCTCCAATACCAACCTGCCCACAGCATTCTGCACCAGTTGCAGTTTCCAGGTCTGAGTCAAGGGCAGCCCCATGTAGAGGACATTGCAGTAGTCTGTTCTTGAGGTGACCGTTGCATGAATTACTGTAGCCAAGTTGCTGCGTTCCAGGTATGGAGCTAACTGTCTTATCTGCCTAAGATGATAGAATGCAGATCTGGCAGTGGCTGCCACCTGGGCCTCCATAGTTAATGAAGGCTCCAGGAGAACTTCTAAACTCTTGACCCTCGAAGCTGGCACTAAAGGCGCCTCATCAAAGGTCGGTAGAGGGATCTCTCTTTCCAGGCCACCTTGGTTTAGGTACAGAACCTCCGTCTTTGCTGGATTCAATTTCAGTTGACTTTGAGCCATTTCACAGCAGCTTGTAATGCCCAATCCAGATTTTCTGGGACACAGTCAGCCTGGCCACCCATTAGGAGGTAGAGCTGGGTGTCATCCACATATTGGTGACATCCCAGCCCATAGCTCCGAACCACCCCCTGAGGCACCCCACACACTAGTGGGTGTTTCCGAGATGACTTCTCCCCCACTGCCACCCTCTGTCCCCGACCTTGGGGAAAAGAGGTAAGCCATTGGAGGGCAGACCCCTGAATCCCCATGTTGGCAAGGCGGTGCGACAGCAGTTGGTGGTCAACTGTATCAAATTTCGTCTCCCCATTTCTTTGTTTCCCTTAATTCTCCTTTCTTCCCCTTTCTTTATTTCCCTTTCCCTTTCTCCCCCTCCATTCCTTTATTTCTCTTTTCTTCCATTTCTTCCCCCAATTTCTTTATTTCCATTTCTTTCAATTTCTTCCCCCTTTCTTTATTTCCCTTTCTTTCCCTTTCTTTCCCTTTCTCCTTCCCTATTTCTTTATTTCCCTTTTCCCCCCTTTTTCCAGCCCTTCCTCTCCCTCTCTCTCTCTCTGTGGAGCCTGAGTGGTGGGCATTGTGAAGGACTGCTGCTGGGGTATGTAGGTGCCTTTAAAGGTCTGCTAAGAGCAGCTGCAGTTTCTTCCACATGAAGGGAGGGAGGAAGAGGTGACAGGGGTGGGGAGTGGAAGCAAGCTACCACCAGTTCAATTTGCACTTGATTACCCCAGATGGTGTGGCCTAATATGATAATGAGTTCCTGCTGTGCTTTTTCTACCAAAAAAAAAGTCTTGGATTTAGGCATTTGCCTACAGTTGTGGGCTGGGTGTGTGTGAATGTGCCAAATTAGGCTCTGCCCACATGACTTCAAATAGAAAAATAATTATTTGCATTAATTGTGCTGGCCTCAATTGTTCTGCCTTGATGGAGCACTGTTTTTTAAGCTGATAATTTTGTATGGCCCGCAAATGATATTATAAATATCCAAATGGCCCTTGGCAGAAAAAAGGTTCCCCACCCCTGAATTAGAATATACTGATTTTGAATAATGCTAGACTGTTTAGCATTATATAGAGTTAGACAACACTTACTATATTTGCTAATCTTCCAGATTCTTGAGTCTTTCAGATTCTTGAGTTCTATATATTTTTGAACTGTAATTTTTATACATATTGTTCTTTAGTTCTCACAATATCAAAATTACTATGAAATTAGAATCCTGTGAAGGTCATGCACACATAATTCCCCTAGAAACATGGTTTACTTTGTATGTTACCATAGTGACACCATGTACTTATCACCTATCTGAAAGTACTGTCTGAAAATCTGAACGGGTTCTGATGAATGATTTTGCATCCTATCAGCAATGTGTGTCATTTTAAATAATTTAAAATTAATACTAAAAGAAAACTAGTTGAGCTTCTAGCAACTATCATCTACCTTCTGATAAACAGAATATTTTGCAAAACTACATCAAGGCCTTTGTCCTTTGTGGTGCAATCTGAAGCCAAGTCACATGTTTCTAAACCCACTGAAGTCCTTGAGTTTAGACAGGTGTCCCTCTGCTTAGGATAGCAGCATTGCTTGCCCAGATGTTCTAATTTCATTTGCATTATGAGGGAGATTTTAAAAGTCTTTTTAAACATTAGCATTTAGTTCATTTTCTGACATATACTATTATAGTCCTCATTACTGAATGCACTATTAATCCACATCAATAACCTTTAAAGATTTTTAATCACTCATTAAATCAGGAATGAAAGCTTTTGGGTGTGTCACCGTGCATAAATAGGAAAATAATGCAACCACACAGGATTTTGATTCATTGCCCCCCCCCCCCCCCCATTTCATTCATATTTGCCCTGTCACAATATAAATAATTCAAGATGAGGAAACAGTTATTATGCTTCTGGTTTTGAATGCAAAGCGAGGAACCTGTAGAGTTGTATGGCACTCCTTCAGCAGTCTGCTTTACATAATTAATGCTGTGCAATGGGCCCTTTTGTTTTTCAGCACCTGCTTGTTACCATGACAATCGTTATTGTTAAGAGACCAAATAGCTATTGGCAGGAGCATATTATTGAATGAAGAATCACTGGGAAATGATTGTACTCTGAGTTATAAGAACTACAAAGAACAGTAATTCTGGTCATTTCCTTTACAATATTTTTTTTCTGATACAAAATCCACAGGCAGTTCTGGGAAGATATGAATGGATGTGAAGATCCATCCAATGTGACTCATTTATTAAACTCTCATGAAGAATTGGACAGGATTTTCTTTCTGAGCTCACACATAGAGTAACAGTTAACAGTGTGATACAGGGGAATATGTTCCTCCACCAACCTTTTTAATGTTGCTTATATATTCAAAGCAGCTCTGGCATTTGGTTAAAATTAAAGGAGATATTCTTTGTAATTATGTTGATATGTTCCTCTCAGAGAAGAAAGACATAAAATGTGCAAAGTGATACCTTTTCACTGAATTCAGTAAATAAAAAGGATAAATGCTACCAAAAGGTTTGGGAAATATATGGCACATTCAACAAAGCATTTTTGCTGCTGGTGTAACCACACTTTAACATAGAATTGATGTCATCACATTGGTCCCAGTATGGTCTCCATTTCACTCCACTCCATTCTGCGTCATTGGCTGCTGCTTTAAACAGTTGGAGGAGACATATTAGTTACACCTTAGTCCATGTAAGAATGCATAATACCAGAAAGGAGAGAGTAAGTTAACAAAGCTGGTGTTAGAAGCAGTCCATTTACACTTCCACTTTTAGGGGGCTCATGAAAAGGAGTGAAAAGGTTCAGCTGCTAAATATTTCCTAATGTACTTTTGAAAGCAATACTTTATATTCCAACACATTTTCTGTTGTAGAGGAGGGATACCCATTAATCAGTGGATATTTCATGAATTATTTAGTTATATATTTGTTGGGAGCCAATGCCCTCCCCTGATTGCCCTGACTGCCCAAGATGAGGATGGCTAGAAGTCTGACTCACCCATGCAAGGAAGGCTGGGAGAAGGAGGTGACAGGAAACCAGAGAGAGCACTCTGACACAGCCAAGAACAAGGCCTAGAGTCAAACAGGCACAAAAGAGCAGGACAGGAAGACAGGCATAGGGTTGCCAGATCCGACTCCAGAAATATCTGGAGACTTTGGAGGTGGAGCCAGAAGCAAGGGTGTGACAAGCATGACTGAATTTCAAAGGGAGTTCTGGCAGTCACATTTAAAGGGATCACACACCTTTTAAATGCCTTTCCTCCATTTGGAGGCACCTTTTTGGGGGGCTCTAGGGCTGCCAACCTCCCGTTCCGAGTGGGGGTTTCCCCGGTTTGGAGGGCTTCTTCCCACCTCAAGCCAGCTGCCCGGTGGGGGAAGCCACACCCCCAGTGGCCCCATGGGCACAGACTGCACCTACCCCAGCCACAAATTTGCAGCTTGAGAAGCAAGTGCACTCAGCGTAGGTTCTCTGGGAGAGAGCGGGAGCTGCTTGCTCCTGCCTTTCCAAGCCTCGATCGGCACCTGAGCCCGGCGCTACCTCCTGCCTTTCCACACCTCGATCAGGACTTGGAAGAACAATAGTGCTGGGCACCTGCTCTCTCAGATAGTGCGGGAGCCACTTGCTCCTGCCTTTCCAAGCCTCGATTGGGGCTTTGAAGGCCAGCTGAGCCTGGCGCCCACCCCCTCAGGGAGAGCCAGGGCTGCTACCTTCTGCCTTTCCACACCTCGATGGGGGATTGGAATGGCAGCAGCACCAGGCACCCGCTCCCTCAGAAGGAGCCGGGGCTGCTACCTTCTGCCTTTCCACGCCCTGATGGGGGCTTGGAAGAGCAACAGCGCCAGGCTTCCGCTCTCTCAAAATGAGGCAGCGGAGCCACTTGCTCCTGCCTTTCCAGGCCTCGATCAGGGCTTGGAAGGGCAGCTGAGCCCAGCACCCGCTCTCTGAGAGACAAGGAGAGCCACTATCTTCTGCCTTTCCAAGCCTCAATCAGGGTTTGGAAGGGTAGCCTAGCCTGGCGACTGCTCTCTCAGAGAGGCAGAAACTGCTTGCTTCTGCCATTCCAAGCCTTGATCGGGGCTTGGAAGGTCTGCAGCACCAACGCTTGTTTCCCTCCCAACCACTTAAAGGGAAGGTTCCTTTAAATGTTTGGGGAAACAGTGTGTGTGCAGCGCTGCATTCTCAGCGTGATGACATCATTCTACATGACATCATTGTGTTGAGGGTAGCCCCGCCCCCTCCCGGAACGCCCCCCAAATTCCCCCGCTGGGGAATAGTTGAGACTTGGCAACCCTGGGGGGCTCATAGAATTGGACTCCATGGTCCTATCTTTTTGAAACTTGGGGGGTGTTTTGAGGAGAGACTCTGGATGCTATGCTGGAAATCTGGTGCCTCTACCTCAAATAACAGCCCCCAGAGCCTCAAATACCCATAAATCAATTCTCCATTATATTCTATGAGAATCGGTCTCCATAGCGTATAATGAAGTGCCTAGCAGCCATTTCCCTCCCTCCTTCCCACTTTCTAGAAACCCTGAAGTGGGGTGAGGGACCTCCAAACCAGGGAATCCTCTGCCCCCAACCAGGGATTTAGCGAAACTATAGGATCTTCTCATACAGCTGTGAAAATAAAAAACTGCTAAGAGACACCATAGATTTTAAATAACCAGACAGTGTAATGTAGGGATCAGTGGTGTTCTGACCAAGCTTGCACATAGAACTTCAAATAGACAGAAACATGTAGCAAAAAGATATTCACAGAAGACAGTTAGAAAACAATCTTTCCAATCAGGGGAGGGACGGTGGCTCAGTGGTAGAGCATCTGCTTGGGAAGCAGAAGGTCCCAGGTTCAATCCCCGGCATCTCCAAAAAAAAGGGTCCAGGCAAATAGGTGTGAAAAACCTCAGCTTGAGACCCTGGAGAGCCGCTGCCAGTCTGAGAAGACAATACTGACTTTGATGGACCAAGGGTCTGATTCAGTATAAGGCAGCTTCATATGTTCATGTTCATGTTCAATCACAAAGCAGTAACAATATTCCAGTATTTAGTTCATAGAACTAAAGGAAGCCCTTCCAAAGACATCTGTTCTAGATATCAAGATGTTTCATCCGTCTTTCTTCATTGGAGGTTTATTTATCACTGGAACCCAATCTTTATAATACATTAATAGAAGACCAACAAAGGTCAAAACATATCTGGAACCTGGAAATCTAACAGATATATTTTGAACCTTGTTGGTCTTCTATGAATGTATTGTAAATATTGGGTGCAGTGATAAATAAGCCTCCAAACTGAAGAAAGACAGATGAAACGTCTTTATATCTAGAACAGACATCTTTGGAAGGGCTTCCCTTAGTTCTATGAACTAAATACTGGAATATTGTTACTGCTGTGTGATTGGAAAGACTATTCCATGAATATCTTTTTGCTACATGCTCTTGTTTATTTGAAGTTCTATGTTCAAGCTTGGTCAGAATACCACTGACCTCTACATTACACTGTCTGATTGTTTAAAATTTATAGTGTCTCTTAGCAGTTTTTTATTTACCCAACCAGGGATTGGCAACCCTAGCAGGCAGCAGGGGGAATCTGACCAGATGGGATGGGCCTGGGAATCCCATGAAAAGGGAAGGCACCACACCTGGCCAGGAAGAAAGAAAAGAAAGGATTGGGATCTCAGAAAAAGAAAGAAGGGCAGAGCAAGTCAATCCATGGAATAGGATTGCCAAGTCTTGCCTGCTCACTGGCAGGGGGTGAGAAAGAATTTTCTGGGAGTGGGGGGATGGGGTGACACCACTGCACACAATGCCCCTGACGTTATGATGTCACATGGAAGTGACATCATTACACTGGGGATGTTGTGCCAGGTCATGGCTGTTGGGGCTGAGGCAAGCTGGAGCCCACAAAATTGGAAGATCCCCCATTCCCACCTGGGGGCTGGCAACCCTATCAGGGAAGAAAGACAATCAGAGTCCCAGAACCCTCTGTCCTTCTCAATTCTGAGGCTGGCGTGACAGCCACATCCTCACCACCCTTTCACCTGGGGAAGCAATGCCTGCCCTGGGACAGGGAAGTATCACAATATTTCTCTGAAATGGGGACCCATAGTGGCTTGCAACATCATTCTCCCCTTCTTCATTTTATCCTTACAGTAACAGACCTGTGAGGTAAGTTACGCTGAGAATGGCAGGTCCAAGGACAACCAGCAAGTTTCCTTGGCAGAGGGCACAACTAGACAATACAGAAACGGTGCAGGCATTTACCTCAGTTCCAGCAGGATAAGCCCCATGCAGGATCTTTAAAGCAGGAGGATTCCTGAAGTAAAATGGCAGTGTTGCCCTAACTTGTCCTCGGGGAAGTTGTATTGTCTAGTTGTGCCCAGACAGAAAACTTGAGCATTCAGTTCAGTTTAATTCAGTATTACATTCTCTTTAAAGCTTTTGATTATTTAGCATGTTACTAAGTGAACATTATCACCTACAAGATGCAGAATGCTCTGAAATAAGCTGAGGACCCAATCAAAAAATGGAGGACAGGAACCCTGAGTTTTCTTGTCTCCAGCACTAAACACTAAGCACAATGCTGTTCCTGATGCCAAGCCATAAGAAGGAGGGGTTTCTTTAGGAAGGTAAGAATGAGGTATGGGGAAGCAGTATGGTAATGAAAGGGGTGGTGATTTGGCAGTCTACGGCAACATTTCATTTTCCCTTCATGTCTTTAATGGATAAAGGATTCTGTTGTGATCAAGTGTACACAGACATGTATTTATTTGTGTATATCTATCCCCCTTTCTCCTCATTGGGAACTCCAAGTGGTTTACAAAGAAATAACAAAACATATACAGTACATCTTCAACATCCCTGAGCTGGTCTTGGATCCATTGTTCCAGTTCATTCAGGGCTATGGGCTACAAGACATGGGTTAAGACCCAAGGCTCACATATAAAAGACTTGTATATCTAGCAATCCCCAGGATCAAATACTTATTGCATGAAAAGAAGCAGAAGCTCATCCCAGACATTGTTCAGCTGGCAAAAAAATTCCCAATAATCTATCCAGAGCCCTTCCAGTTTGAAATAGCAGCCTTTGTTGAACACGTTTGTTGTGAGGATATTATTATTATTATTATTATTATTATTATTATTATTATTATTATTATTATTATTATTATTATTATTATTATTATTATTATTATTATTATATGCAAGAGAAGAGAATGATGTAAGCTGCTTTGGGTACCCATTGGGGTATAAGCGAATTTTTTTTTAAAAAAATGTAAGGCACAAATATAAATACTTAGATGGTATAAAATTTGGGATCCTGTTTTTATATGAATAAGGGAGCCTTTGAAACCTATAGTAAGAAGCAATACTCTCTCACCACTATAAGACCATTATGCTCCATCCTCCAACTCATTCTGTAAAAGCTGCCTTGAACATGGAGAACAGGAAGAATGAAACAGAGAGACTACACTTACACACTGACACTCTTATTCTGACATTCAAAAGCTCTTTCAAAATTGTTGCATAATTAGCAAACAGTATTAGAAAATTTGCTGCAGCTTATAAAATATTTAAATGAATTACAGACGATTCTCACAAATGCAGAGGGAAATCAAATGAGTCATTCACAACCAAAGTTCTAAGTTTTCTGAGTCAATTCATGGCTGCCCACTGAAAGTAAATGATCAGAAACTAAAGCAAGTGAAATTTGAAAGTTGTGAGAGAATGAACATTTATTTGTACCCTGCCTTTCTCTTTAATGAGAACCTGAAGTGGCTTACACTGGTCTCTCCTGTTTTATCCTCATAACAACACTGTGACGTAGGTTGAGCTGTGAGTGTCTGACTGGCCAAAACTCACACCATAAGCTTTCCATAGTAGAAGTGGGGATCTAGTTCAACATAATAACCATTACATAAGATTCTGTGATTTCTAGTGCAATTGATTTGGACCTATCAAAACAAAAGCTGCCCAGACTGCTAGGGTGTTGATGGCTGTGTGATTCTATTCTGTTTTAGAATTACAATACAGTAAAACTTGCTGGGAAATATTCTGCATAGTGCAATTCCAATAATTTCTTCTGCAACACTTCATAATTATACTAACTTTTTTTTAGAGGAGACAGTTATCATGGGTCTACTGCTTTTGCAAATAGTGCTGTTTGTCTAACTTGCAAATTAGTTTAATGCAGCATCTTATACAGAATAAGATATTAGACAGTAATCCCCAGAAATGTAAATCTTTAATTTTAATTATCTCATGCTTGCTCGCTTCTGATAAAAAGTTCAGCTTTAAACATTACAAGGCCTGCTGTTGCCTCTCTCCCCTTTGTGGGAGCTGGTATAGAATAGCCAAGAGACTCCATTAGGATGCATGAAGTTACTCAAAATGTCATCTATAATAAATAAATAAATAATTTTTTATTTATATCCCGCCCTCCCCGCCTAGGCAGGCTCAGGGCGGCTAACAACAGGTTCAATAAAATTATACAATATACACTAAGTTTAAAATAGCATTTAAATTATACAATAATTTAAAACAACAATATCTAAAACCATTCCAATTGTCTAACCGTTCCATAATTTAACAGCAGCGGTGATGTTCTTGTTCTTGGCGCTATTCTATTCATTTACATAGTGGCAGAGGTCACTAAATAGAATCAATTTGGTGGATTGAACAGCCATCTTTTTGTCAGCCGTCTATGAAGGCCTGCCTAAAAAGAATGGTCTTACAGGCCCTGTGGAATTGGTCCAGATTCCGCAGAGCCCGCACCTCCTCCGGGAGCTGGTTCCAGAGGCATGGAGCTGTAACAGAGAAGGCCCGTGCGCGGGTGCTCTGTAGTTTTACCTCCTTTGGCCCAGAGATAGTCAGCTTGTTCTTCCCTGCTGACCTCAGTGCTCTTTGGGGCTCATATGGGGAGAGACGGTCCCTCAGGTAGGCAGGTTCTTGACCATATAGGGCTTTAAAGGTGATAACCAGCACTTTGCAGCGAACCCGGTATGTAACTGGCAGTCAGTGCAGTTCACGCAGCCCCGGCTGTATATGCTCCAATTTCGGGAGTCCCAGTAACAATCTGGCCACTGCGTTCTGCACTAGCTGCAGCTTCCGGGTTCGGCACAAAGGCAGCCCCATGTAGAGGGCATTGCAGTAGTCCAATCTTGAGGAGACCGTCGCATGGATCACTGTTGCCAGATCCCGGCACTCTAGGAAAGGAGCCAACTGCCTTGCCCGCTTCAGATGAAAAAATGCCGACTTGGCAGTGGGCACTACCTGGGCCTCCATTGATAGTGAAGGCTCCAGTAGAACTCCCAGGCTCTTGACCCGACCCGCCGCTTTCAGCGGTACACCGTCAAAAACCGGGAGAGGTATTTCCTTCCCCAGAGCGCCGCGACCCACGCAAAGGACCTCTGTCTTCGTCAGGTTCAGCTTCAGCCCACTCAGCCTAAGCCAGGTTGCCACAGCCTGCAATGCCCGGTCTAAATTCACTGGAACGCAGTCAGGCCGGCCATCCATTAGCAGATAGAGCTGGGTGTCATCCGCATATTGATGACAGCCCAGTCCAAAACTCCGGGCAATCTGGGCAAGGGGGCGCATATAGATGTTGAATAACATCGGAGAAAGAACTGCTCCCTGAGGCACCCCACAATCTAGTGTGCGCCTCCGGGAGAGCTCACCCCCGATTGCCACCCTTTGTCCCCGACCTTTGAGGAAGGAGGAAAGCCATTGCAAGGCCAGCCCCTTAACCCCTATGTCGGCGAGGTGGCGGGTCAGTAGCTGATGGTCGACCGTGTCGAACGCCGCCGACAGGTCTAACAACATCAGCACCGCCACACCACCTCGATCCAGTTGCCGCTGGAGGTCATCTGCCAAGGCGACCAGCACTGTCTCCGTCCCGTGGCCCGGGCGAAAGCCAGACTGGCAAGGGTCTAGGATGGAAGCGTCATCCAGAAAGCCCTGTAGTTGCAACGCCACTGCCCTCTCAATAATTTTACCTAAATTAAAATTAGAGACCGGTTGGTAATTTGCCAATTCGGCCAGGTCTGCTGTACATTTTTTCAGGAGGGGGCGGACGAAAGCTTCTTTCAGAGATGATGGAAAATGCCCCTCCAAGAGGGATCTATTTATTATGTCCCGTAAAGGACATCTGAGCTCCCTCTGGCAAGATTTAATCAGCCAGGAGGGGCAAGGGTCCAAATCGCAAGTTGTTGGGCACGCAACAAAGAGAATTCCGTCGACTTCCTCCAGGCTGAGTGGGTCGAATCGACCCAACTCCAAACTAGAAAACAGGCGCGGAGCCTCAAGTTCCCGTACTGCATCCAATGTGATAGGCAGGTCTTGGTGGAGCGACGTGATTTTATCTGCAAAATGTTTCGCAAAAGCCCCACAGCCTATCTCTAATTCCCTAACATTTGGTTTGCCTTGTGGCAATGTGGTAAGATCTCTAATTATTCTAAATAATTGTGCCGGGCGCGAATTTGCAGATGCAGTCTTGGCTGCAAAGTAGTCTTTCTTTGCAGCCTTGACTGCCATCTCATAAGACTTCATAAATGTTCTATAAGATGTTCTCGTCACTTCGTCCCGAGTATGCCGCCACTGCCTCTCTAGTCGTCTGAGCCCCTGTTTCAGCTGACGTAGCTCCAAGGTATACCATGGAGCCAGCCTCCTGCGGGGGAGCAGGGGACGTCGAGGTGCGATCTCGTCGATAGCCCTGGTTAGCCAACCTTGCCAGGCCTCCACCAGGTCATTGAGGGAATCACCAGGGGGCCAGGGATCCCCCAGTGCCATTTGGAATCGTTCTGGGTCCATCAGGCTCCGGGGGCGAGCCAAAATAGGCTCTCCGCCCATACAGGGTTGGGGTGGCATCCCCACACGGGCCTTGAGGGCTAGGCAATCCAACCATGGTACTGCTTCTGCCGCGATATCGTTCACCGAAATCCCGGACGCAAAGATCAGGTCTAACGTGTGCCCGGCCTGGTGCGTGGGTGTCGTAACAAATTGAGAGAGTTCCAGTGTCGCCATGGAAGACACTAGGTCCATCTCCTGAGTGGAGGCCGCGTCGTCGGCATGGACGTTGAAATCACCCAGGACCATAAGCCCTGGGTACTCCAACGCCCAGCCCGCCACCGCCTCCATCAGGGATGGTAAGGCGCTGGCCGGTGCGTTAGGCGGACGGTACACCAGCCAGATCACCAACCCCTCTCCGACATCCCATGCCAGACCGGCACATTCAATACCATCGATCCTTGGGCCCGGGAGAGCCAGGAAGGATAACCCTCCCATATGAATAATGCCACTCCTCCCCCCGCCCGCTATTCCGCGATTGGTGAAAGACCGAGTAACCTGGGGGGGTCATCTGGGAGAGAGCCACTGTCTCCCCATCTCGCACCCAGGTCTCGGTCACGCAGGCTAGATCCACGTCTTGCCGAAGCAGGAACTCCCTAAGGGTCATGGTCTTATTATTTACGGACCTGGCATTGCATAACACCAATGACGGAGACGGGCTATTCCTCTTGGCCCCACTACCTGTCACCATTGGGATGGGAAGTAGACTGGAAGGGGGCCGAGCACCATATTGTCTCCGTCCCCTGTCTCAGCAAGGAACTCACTAGTTGGTCCCCTGGTGCAACATGGGTTGACAATACTGGCCTACTTTACAGAGTTGTTGCAGAAGATTTATATGAAATGCTCTGAACAAAAGTAACTTACAAATTATCTTACTATAGAAAAATGTAAGGATGCCATTCCCCAGGTCCAGGTGGGGAATTCTTCAGTTTTGGGAGCTTCTGCCCTCCCCCAGCCAGCTGGTCAGTAGTGGAAACTCTACCCCCCCCCCCCCAGTGACATCCCTGATGTGCTGTCATCACACAGAAGTGATGTTATCATATCTGTCAGGGCTGAAAAGTGAAGTGAAAGGCCCATTTGTCCATCTCCTCCCTGGCCATCCTTCCCACTTGGCTCTCATTTGCTCCCCTTCAGTCCATTCCCCAAGTCCACCTTCCATAGGCAGACCCTGGCCAATGCCAGCCCCCCCTTCCATCTAGTCCTCACTCTCCCCCATTTTCACTGCTGCTCTCCAGTATGATCAGACAATTTGGGAGATCTTCCTTCTCTTTGCAACTGCCCGCCAATTTCCCAGCCCTTCCTGGACTCTCTGTCACCATCTTTCTTGCTTTGGAGCTGCCTTCTATGCTTCTCCCATTTTCATAAGAACATAAGAGAAGCCATGTTGGATCAGGCCAATGGCCCATCCAGTCCAACACTCTGTGTCACACAGTGGCCAATATATATACACATACACATATTGTGGCTAATAGCCACTGATGGACCTCTGCTCCATATTTTTATCCAATCCCCTCTTGAAGCTGGCTATGCTTGCAGCTGCCAACACCTCCTGTGGCAGTGAATTCCACATGTTAATCACCCTTTGGGTGAAGAAGTACTTCCTTTTATCCGTTTTAACCTGACTGCTCAGCAATTTCATTGAATGCCCATGAGTTCTCGTATTGTGAGAAAGGGAGAAAAGTACTTCTTTCTCTACCTTCTCCATCCCATGCATAATCTTGTAAACCTCTATCATATCACTCCTCAGTCGATGTTTCTCCAAGCTAAAGAGCCCCAAACATTTTAACCTTTCTTCATAGGGAACGTGTTCCAAAATCTTTAATTACTCTAGTTGACCTTTTCTGCACTTTTTCCAATGCTATAGAATTCTTTTTGAGGTGTGGTGACCAGAATTGTACACAGTATTCCAAATGAGACCGCACCATCGATTTATACAGGGACATTATGATACTGGCTGATTTGTTTTCCATTCCCTTCCTAATAATTCCCAGCATGGCGTTGACCTTTTTAATTGCAATCTCACACTGTCTTGACATTTTCAGTGAGTTAGTCGGCCCCATCCCAGCTGAGCGGCATCGCCGCTTTAGGCTGGGGGCCGGTTTTTGCCCTCCTGGAAGGAGGGAGGATGACTCAGCTCCCTAACATACGGGAGCATATGGGGGCGTGGCGTCGGGGCTATAAAGCCCTGGCCCCGCCCTGAGCAACGCAGTTCTTTTTCGCCTCTCGGAAGTGAGAGAACTGCGCTGCTCATGGGGCGAGCGAAGCCGGGCTGTGGGAGCGCGTGTGGGCCGTAGCAGTGCGAGCAGAGGCTTACCTGATCACGTGGAGCGGGTGGCAGCGCGGCGCTTTCTTCACGGAGCTCCGTTGTGGCTGGCTTCTGGGCAACAGAAAAGTTTGTGGCAAGGGGAGGGCTCTCGTGGGTGGTAGGGAGACCTTGAGCAAGGGTGCCAGGCCTCACTGCCCCTCCTCCTTGGGCATTAAGGGTTGGAAGTCAATTAGGGGGTGTTGGCCTGCCCCCCTTCATTTCCTTGCGCTTAAGTGCCACCCCCCCTCGCCTGCCCATATTCCCCTTTCAGGAGGGCAGTAGTTGACACGGGGGTGGAAAGGCTTCGCGGAGGGAGCTGGGCCTCGCCCCCCCACTCTTTTGTGTGATTGGGGTGTTAAGGGGCACCTAGGTGGTGCCATGCTCCCTTGTAAGGTGCACCTCCCACCCCTCATTGCAGCATTCAGGTGCACCCCCGGACTTCTGAATTGACCAAGCAAGGAACCAGTAGGCGAGGTGTACTTGGTAGTGGGGGTGGGCTTTTGCTGCAGCGGGAATTGCACACAAGAAGGGTCAGGGCACTTCCAAAGGGAAGCAGCCTGCTAAGAGGCATACCCAGTGGCCCGCTTCCCCTGGGGACTTAAGCAAGGAGGCCCAGTTGAGGCAGGCCATTATTGGGCAGTTGGACGTGCTTGAGCAGCAGCGGGGCATGGCCAGGGCCCCTACTTGGGAGGGGCATCGTCGGGCGTCTGGTTGGTCTTCCAAACTGACCTTTGAGAAGGAAGTCCTCGCTCGCCTTTCTGCTTTGCAGGGTGCATCGGCGGACAAGCAGCAGGAACCAGACCAAGAGGACAAGGCTGATATGGAGGCGGTAGGCAGCGAGGAGCAGGCTACTCCTGGACCGAAGGGGGTAGTATCGCATCCAGTTCCGGCTGTGGCGGATTGCCCCTCAGGGGTAGCGGGTATGTCCCAAACACAGCCCCAGTTGCCAAGCTGGCCGTGGGGCCCAATACAGTTGAGCACCTCACAGGGCTGGGCAGGTCCGGTAATGGCATCGGCAGGACAGCCTGGGCCTTTGGGGCCCGCCTTGTGCAGCGCCTCAATACCTTCGCAACCTTCCGGGCAAAGGACGGCCACACCCTCAGCACAAGGCACCTCCGCTTCAGTGGTGACACCGGGGGTACTGCCGTGGGGGGGTCAGCATCAGCTACCTCAGCAGGGTGGGTGGCCGGGTTGCCAGTGGGGTACCTGGCATTATCCCCCCAATCCGTATGGATCCATCCCCTTTCATGTCTTGCCATATGGTGACACCACCCTACCGCTAGGGGATCACTTCACAGTGGCAACTCAGGATAAACTATTGAGGGGTGAATATGTGGATGTGTTTAGTCTTCTCTTTAGAGAGCTTGAGAAGAAGGACAAGGAGGAGCTCAATGATAAGGAGAAAGAGAAGCTGAAACGCCATAATGTGGACAGGACCTGGTTTCCTGATTTATGCAGGCATTATTGCAAGGGCACAGCCTTCACGGGCTGCAGCATTGTTTCAGTATTGTGACATCGTGCATCGTGCGTACATGGATTTCGTGGGTGCAGCGTGGTTACAATACGATGAGGCCTTTAGGATGAGGGCTGCTGTTAATCCGGGGCTCCCTTAAGATCAGATCAACCATCAGCTTTGGCTCCAGTTGATGTCCCCCGCGAAGCCCATTACAGGGGACAGGGCCAATAGCAGGCACCTGGTACATAGACAGCAGAGCAGTGCAGGGGCCCGCAGTGTTGCGGGCCAGTAGGTTCAACCCCGGCTGCTTTGCTGGGAATTTACGTCCAAGGGCATTTGTTCCAGGAAGGCCTGCAAATTCAAACATGAATGCCCGTTGTGCGGTGGGCCTCACGCCTTCTCAGCCTGCAGCAAATCAAAGGCGAAGGCTGGTACCAAGTGCCCTGGGGGTGGGGGGAGCCAGCAGCCACCTGGGAAAGGGGCCCAGTCCCATTTGTCTGAGGGTACTTAGATGGCTGTTGGCCGGTTACCCCTTGACGGTTGATAAGGAGTATTTGATGGATGGTTTTACTCATGGATTCAGTATTCCATACCAGGGACCTAGGGTCCCTGGTTTGGCCCCTAACCTGCCCTTGGTGAGAGGTATGGAACACGTGGTAAGGGATAAAATAGCAAAGGAATGTGTGGAGGGTAGGGTTATTGGCCCATTTGATAGCCCGCCCTTACCTACATTGCGGGTATCCCCCTTAGGAGTGGTGCCTAAGAAAGCGCCGGGGGAATACCGCCTGATACATCATCTGTCTTACCCCAGGGGGGGATCGGTGAACGACGCTATCCCTGAAGTTCTTTGTTCCATTAGGTACACCTCCTTTGATCAAGCAATCAAGGTGGTGCGGGGTTGTGGTGTGGGGGCTGAAATGGCAAAATGCGACATTAAGTCTGCATTTCGTCTTCTGCCAGTACACCCAGAGGATTTTGATTTTCTGGGTTTCGCATTTGAGGGGAAGTATTATATGGATAGGGCCCTGCCCATGGGCTGTTCTGTGTCCTGTGTGGCTTTTGAAAGATTTAGTTCCTTTATTGAATGGGCATTGAGGGCCAGGTCAGGGCTGAATGATACTGTTCACTACCTGGATGACTACATTTTCATGGGTCCCTCTGGGACCGGTAAATGCGCCAGATTATTGCGTTCATTCGAGGACCTCGCTCGGGAGCTCGGTGTGCCATTAGCACATGAGAAGACATAGGGCCCCAAGTCTGTTCTTACTTTTTTAGGCATCGAATTGGACACCATGCAGCAAACCTCAAGGCTGCCGGTGGACAAAGTCGAGGGCCTCAGGGTCAGGTTGGCCGCACTTAAACAGCAGCGCAAGGTGTCACTATTGGAACTTCAGCAGTTGGTGGGGCATCTCAACTTTGAGTGCAAAGTTGTAGCCCTGGACAGGGTGTTCTTGTGGTGCCTATGTGACGCAATGGGGTCCTTGAAGCTCCCCCACCACAGACTGCGGGTGACGGCCGGTATGCGAGGGGATTTGGAAGTTTGGGAGGAATTTTTGAGTTCTTTCAATGGAATTTCATTCTGGCGTGATGACTTGAAGATAGAGGTGGGACTCCAAATCTCCTCAGATGCAGCCGGGGCTTCAGGTTTTGGAGTATACTTCAGGGGGCGCTGATGCGCAGAGCAATGGCCCGATGCGTGGTTGGACAGCGGGTTATGTTGGGATTTAACCTTTCTGGAGTTTTTTCCCATCGTGGTAGCTGTTTGGCTCTGGGGAGATCAGTTGTTCAACCATACAGTGCATTTCTGGTGTGATAACATGGCTGTCATACATGTTATCAACTCCTTATCTTCAAAATCAGTTGTTGTAATGAACCTGGTGCGATCTTTTACTTTATGTTGCCTGCGGTTGAATATACTATTTCTCGCCTGGCATGTGGCGGGAGTTTGTAATGGGGTGGCGGACGGACTATCTCGTCAACAGATGGAGCGTTTTTGCCTGCTTGCTCCGGAAGCGGAACAGCGACCAGCATGAATGCCACCAGAGCTTTGGCAGCTTGGGAGGCAGAAGCCGGTAGGGCACTTCAACTAGCTCTAGCGCCTAGTACCCGAAAGGCCTATGGGAGGGCAGAATTACAATTTCAGCTTTTCAGGACAGACGCGGGGCTTCCGGACAACTGGCTGGTGCCGGTGACTCACATTATTCAATTTTGTGTGCACCAGAAGGAGAGGGGGCCAGGTCTGAAATCCATTAAGGGGCAATTGGCGGCACTGACTTTTGCTAGTAAAGTCCAGGGTTTTTCCGAGTTCATCGGTGATTTTAGGATTAAAAAGATGCTGGAGGGTTCGTCAAGGGAGCGGGGGCTCAGGGCGGATCCACGGCAGCCAAAGCTCCTTCAGTGCTGCAAGGGCTTCACGGGGTTTGGTCGGAGGTGTGTTCCTCTTCGTTTGAGGCCTCCCTGTTCCACGCGGCCTCCTTGGTCACCTTTTTCAGGGCGTTACGGATCAGTGAGCTAGTGGTACAGTCGAAGGGAGATCATTCAGGCTTGGTGATGTGAAGTTTATAGGAGCACAAGTCAAGCTGACAGTGCGGCGGTCGAAAACCGACCAGCATCAGAGGGGGATGGTCATTGTGATCGGCCAATGTGCTACAGCTGAGCTATGCGCAGTCAGAGCTTTGGAGCAATATATTGCACTTAGGGGTGAGGGCGACGGACCTTTGTTTTGGCATTTGGATGGCCCTACCCTCAAGAAGTACCAATTTTGGGCAGTGACCGGGAGAGCCCTGGCTCAACTGGGTTTGGGGTGTGTCAAGTTTGGGACCCATTCATTCCGAATCGGGGCTGCATCTACGGCGATGGTGATGGGATATACCCCCCCTGCTACTCAGCGGATGGGCTGGTGGTGGTCAGCAGCTTATAGGTCTTATGTGCGCCCACTGGTTGGTTAAGTTTTAGGGAGGTATTAGCAACTGTTGCCTGTTGGCATGTTATTTTCGATGTGTGACCCTTTTTCTGTTTTTCAGGTGCTGTGGCTCGTAGTGAAAGGCGTCGCATCCTCATCTGCGGGCACAGTATAGTGTTTTGGGCAGCCCACCAGGCTAGGAGATCCCCAATTGGTACACAGCTGCGTCTCAGCAAGTGGGCGACAGTGGAGTGGCTTGGTCGCCATGGCCTGCATTGGCCAGGCATTATGCCGCTGCTTTTTCAGGGAAAAAGGGCGCCCCCCCCACATATACTGGTCATTCACCTGGGCAGTAATGACCTGGGCTTTATGAAGAGCAAGGCCCTTTCCTTACAAGCGTAAGAGGACATGGAAGCCATCAAGCGGAGGTGGCCGGGGGTTCTTTTGATCTGGTAGGCAATTTTGCTACGTAGGGTTTGGCGGTCTGCCCTGTATCCTAGGGGAATTGAGCGTGCCAGACGCAAGGTCAACCGGGCCATGCAAAAAGCCATGGAAGGGGGCTTGGGCATATTCCTCCCCCATCCGGCAATACGGGTCGAGAATGCTGACCTGTATAGGCCAGATGGGGTTCATTTATCTGAACTGGGAAACCGGGCCTTTCTGGACGAGCTTAAGAGGGGGTTGTGGTCAGCTCTGGGCCGCTCGGTGGGCGTGAATGCCTAAGCAGAGGCTTGGCATTGGCGGTGGCGGTGGCAGGATGAGGTATTGGCTACAGCATTTTTGGGGAGCACCTATGGCTCGGCACCAGTTGGTGCTGGTGGTCTGTACGAACTGCAGATGGGCTTTATGGCTCAAGGCAGGGAGTACAGATCATGACAAAGCCTCACAGTGGCTGATCCTTCCAGTGGGTTGGATGCCGGCCTAGGTGGAGGTGGAGTTTGGGCCTGGCTGCTCAGCACCAGCGAGATGATATTCGGCTTGTGCTGGGGGCAGGGTGGCTCGCCCTCCCAGGACAAGGCGGGGTCCAGGGTTTGACCCCAGGGCTTGTCCTGTTAGGCCTAGACCTCTTGCCATTCCTGCTCATTCAAGTTATGTTTAATAAAGCGGCCCGGTTTTCATCCAACATTGTGTCAGCCTCTTCATTCTGACTGGGGGGGGGGGGCAATCTACCATGACTCTCTCTTGGTCAGTCTCTGCCAGTTCACAACCCATCAACTTGTATTTGTAGCTGGGATTCTTGGCCCCAATGTGCATTACTTTGCACTTGGCCACATTGAACCTCATCTGCCACGTTGATGCCCACTCACCCAGCCTCAACAGATCCCTTTAGAGTGCCTCACAATCCTCTCTGGTTCTTACCACCCTGAACAATTTAGTGTCATCTGTAAACTTGGCCACTTCACTGCTTACTCCCAACTCCAAATCATTAATGAACAAGTTAAAGAGCATGGGACCCAGTACTGAGCCCTGCAGCACCCCACTGCTTACTGTCCTCCACTGTGAAGACTGCCCATTTATACTCACTCTCTGCTTCCTATTAATTAGCCGGTTTTTGATACACAAGAGGACCTGTCCTTTTACTCCATGACTCTTGAGCTTACTAAGCAGCCTTTGATGAGGAAATTTATCAAAAGCTTTCTGGAAGTCAAGGAAAACAACATCTTTTGGGTCCCCTTTGTCCATATATTTGTTCACTCCCTCAAAGAATTCTAACAGGTTAGTGAGGCAAGATCTTCCCTTACAGAACCCATGCTGAGTCTTCCTCAATAACTTGTGTTCATCAATGTGCCTACTCATTCTGTCCTTGATAATGGTTTCTACCAACTTTCCCGGTATTGAAGTCAGACTGACTGGCCTGTAATTTCCCAGATCTTCTCTGGAACCCTTTTTAAAGATGGGGGTGACATTTGCTACCTTCCAGTCCTCAGGAATGAAGGCAGATTTCAATGAAAGATTACAGATTTTTGACAGGAGATCCACAAGTTCAACTTTGAGTTCTTTCAGAACTCTTGGATGTATGCCATTTGGACCTGGTAACTTATTAGTTTTTAATTCGTCAATCAGTTATAGGACCTCCTCTCTTGTCACCTCAATCTGACTCAGATCTGTCAACACCCTTTCCAAAATTAGTGGTTCTGGAGCGGGCAAACACTTCTCATCTTCCACAGTGAAGATGGAGGCAAAAAATGCATTCTCAGCCATTTCCCTATCCTCCTTCAGTAATCCTTTTACCCCTTGGTCATCCAAGGGCCTCTCTGCCTCCCTGGCTGGTTTCCTGCTTCTAATATATTTGAAGATTTTTTTATTGTTGGTCTTTATGTTTTTTGCAATATGCTCCTCATAGTCCCTTATTGCCTGCCTGATCATAGTCTTGCATTTGATTTGCCACAACCTGTGTTCCCTTTTATTAATCTCACTTGGACTAGCTTTCCACCACTTAAAGGAGTCCTTCTTACCTTTTACAGCTTCCATTACTTTGTTTGTTAACTATGCAGGCCTTTTCTTATATCTGTTTGTGCCTTTCCTAACTTGTGATATATATTTTATCTGAGCTTTTAGGATTGTAGTTTTAAATAGCCTCCAAGCTTCCCCAAGGGTTTTGACTATATTTACCTTTCCTTTAAGTTTCCTCTTCACATGCCTTCTCATCTCAGAGAATTTACCCCCTTTAAAGTTAAACGTGGTTGTGCTGATCTTTGGGGGCAACTACCTATTTATACAAATGGTGAAATCAATAACATTATGGTCACTGCTCCCAAGTGGTGCTATCACTTTTACATCTCTCACCAAGTCTTGGGCATTATTTAGGACCAAATCCAAGATCGCCCCACCCCTGGTAGGTTCTGTGACCATCTGCTCCATAGCACAGTCATTGAGAGCATCAAGAAACTCAATCTCTTTCTCTCGACCAGAACACATATTGACCCAATCAATTTGCGGGTAGTTAAAATCACCTATTATGACACAGTTTTTATGTTTAGCCGCTATTTTTAATCCTTCCATCATATTATAATCATCCTCTATCTTTTGATTTGGTGGGCGATAACAAACTCCCATAGTTAAATTTCCTTTTGGGTTCTCTGTTTCGACCCAAAGCATTTCTAGAAAGGAATCTAATTCTCTGACCTCAGTCTTACTGGACTGTATACCCTCTCTGACATACGGAGCCACCCCACCTCCAACCCTTTCCTCCACATCCTTCCGATATAACTTATATCCAGGAATCACCATGTCCCACTGATTCTCCTCATTCCACCAAGTTTCTGAAATTCCCACAATGTCTATGTTTTTCCCCAACATTCTAACTCACCAATTTTACTTTGAACATTTCCCAGCCAAGTTAGGCCCACAACCTTCCTTCTGCTTCCTCAAGACTTTGGCAGACACTCCATACTGTTTGTCACCATCTCAGTGGACAACTCTGATCCATTACCCGGTAGAAAAGTAACAGCTAGCCCTTCATCTCTTTGAGATGAGTCCTCCCGAACCAGAGACATTTAATCTCCTGTTGGCTTTCCCCCAATATTTGCTTTAAAAACTGCTCTGCCACCTTTTTGATTTTAAGCACCAGCAGCCTGGTTTCATCTGAGGACAAGTGGAGACCATCTCTTTTGTACAGCTTCCGCTTGTTCCAGAAAGAATCCCAGTGCCTAACGAACTTAAACCCTTCCTCCCTACACCATCATCTCATCCACATATTGAGACTTCTAATTTGTGCCTGTCTCTCCAGTCCTGCACATGGAACGGGTAGCACTTCTGAGAAGGCTACGTTGGAGGTTTTAGCCTTAAGTCTCCTGCCTAGCAGCTGAAATTTTTCCTCCAGGACCTCACGACTTCATTTCCCCACATTGTTGATGCCAACATGCACCATGACCACTGACTCCTCCCCAGCACTGTCTATCAGCCTATCTACAGTCTTCCTCCAGACGCCTGGAAAGGAGGGAACTTCTGGGACCCTTTAAACCAGAAGTAGAATAATTATGCAGGACAGCAGGGGATATTCTTTTTTTTATTATCAACATCATCAGCCATATATGCTACTTGTGATTTTTAGATAGATGAGAGAGAGGGTGAGATTAGATAGATAGATAGATAGATAGATAGATAGATAGATAGATAGATAGATAGATAGATAGATAGATAGATAGATAGATAGATAGATAGATAGATAGATAGATAGATGCTATGGGCAGAAGGAAGGGAGGTGACAAGGAAAAAGGGGTATAAAAGGAGGCCTCTGGTGCAGACCACAGAGAAATAGCCTGAGCTGGTAACTGAAGGCCACCCTTGCAGAAGGAGGACAAGAGTAAGTCTAACCCCCTCCGCTCCCATTCTGAGGTCTATGGAGCATTCCAGTGAGGAAAGTGCAATGATGGAAGGTGACATCCCCCAGGGGCTTGCATAGGGCCTCTCTCTCTCTCACTCACTCACTCTCTCTCTCTCACACACACACACACACAGAGTTCTATGCATTTTTAATTACTAGCTTTCTCATAATTGGATTTTACATAGAGACAAGTAAAAATAATGATAGTTTTTGCCTTCCATAATGCTTTTCCTAATGGTGCTGATTCACCCTGGAACAGATAGTGTTGCTTCTCTATGCCTCTGAGGCAAAAGCCCAGCTTTAACAACTATATTAGAATATTGGTAGATATATATCCTGCATCCTGTCATTTATTTCTCAGATGTAGTAGCTGATATCACTCCTCTAGCCTAACAATTGCTTCAGAAATGATGCCCTAAGAACCTTGTTTTGCTCAATAAATGGCTGACATTTTCTCTCTTTACTATCAATCTATACTATTGAGTTCCTTGTAGAGAATTAATTAATCTATGCTTGGGGATGTTAAGTTGTTTGTCCTCCTAAACCTGAATATTGACATATTAAGGTGCATGATATAACATCTCATAATAAGCTTTAAGTAAGTTACATCCCCTTTTAAAAAATGTAATGCCTGAAATGCTGCACATGTTCCCTTTGAGTTCCAGATTGCCTGTATAGGACAGTACCAATATGATGCTGATAAACAATGCCTATGCATAGAAGGGGGAGCAGGAGCACACCCATTACATCATCCTCTAATCCTTACACATATGCAACATTACTTATGAAAGAGATTAACAAATGTACTTATGAAGAGTCTACAAAGAGTCTGCAAAGAGTCTACAAAATAAAGCTGGAGTAGAACAATGGTGAAATTATTGGAAAGAAATGGGTCCATATTCCTCACCCCTCATCATGAAGCTCATTAGAGCCAGTCATTATCTCTTACCCCAACTTACCTCAAAGGGTTGTTGTGAGGAGAAAATGAGAAGAGAACTTTATTATTAAGGATAATTTATTTAACCCTTCAACTGCAATATTTTTAGGGTGACTTACAAAGAAGTATATATTTAAACCAGTATAACAATGTTTAAAAATAATAATAGTGACCTGTCCCAGCAAACTTTCTGAAGATTTAAGGACACTTGATATTTTTCTCAATGATGATGTCAATTTCCACCAAATCCAGCTTCTCACTTTGACCCTGTGCTGTTCCTGAGGATCTAATGATCCAGAAAGAAAATTTGGGTTGTCTTTGTAGGCTGTAATAGAATGGAGAAATCAGCAGAAATTGCCACCTTTCTTAAGAAAACTTAAGTGCTATGAAGTTTTCAGAACAGCATGGTTGGATACAAGCCAGTAAAAGGGGGGGGGGTGAGCAAAGCCCAGCAACATCACAATCTAACACCACAGAAGCTACACAATTTCATAGATTTGCAATAGAGCAACATTAATAAATAAAAACTATTTCCTCTTTGTCTTCACTGAAAGCCCCTAATGTACTCTTCCCTTTCCCTCCTTGCTTCTCTCCTTCCCACCCACCAGCCAATCTATATTGATCACCCCCCACCCCCATCTTCAGGTTTTTCATCTTCCCTCCTCCTGACAACCTCTGTCCAGGAAACCTATGGCTGAGTTGTGCAATGTTGGCTGATGGGTTAGCTCCATTTGTGCAGTGGGAAACCTGCGAGGGCTTTTGGGGGGCACCTCATTTCCCCATGTATCCTGTTCCCGCACTTATGCCTCTGTTCCTCCTCCTGACAACTTACATACCCTCACCTTTTCCTATTTCCTTCTGTCCTTCCCACCCATTCACCAACCTACATTTTATCTATCTCCATCTTCAGCTATATTTTATATGTATTAATTTCATGTGAATCATGATATATGAATATTTCATATTATACATTTATTTCATTTGGAAGCTAGTGGTCTTTTATGTATTCTGGTCCTAGGCTAATTAAGGATTGAAAGGTAATAACCAGAACTTTAGATTGGGCATAGAAGCTATTCAGCAGCCTGTACAGTTGCCTTGACACTGATGAAAAAAATGCTTCCTATAAACAATCTGGTCACCTGGAATAATCAAAATATACATATCTTCTTCAATGACAGCCCAATATAAAGAACATTACAGCTGGCTGGTATGGCAGAGTCATTGTAGTCACAGTGGTCTGCAATAATCTGCTTTTACCTCTGTTCCAACCCTAGATGGTACAGTCCAGAAAAAGCAGTATTATTCACTTCTATTGAATGTATAAATGTACCTTTTAGGTAACCTCATCCAACTGTATCCTGAAATATTGTCTCATAATATTTTTGTTCTGTTCTAAATGTATGTTTCTTTTCCGCTTTTGACACCTATTTATTTTCCCAGTTTGCCTTTGTAGTCCTACAGCTTTGTTTGCAGGCCAGGTAACACCTTCTCCTACTACCCAGCTTGATGAAACTGAAGATGGTCAGCTAGTCAGCAGTGTACCATTGCAAAAATTTAAAACATCTCATCATTGTCCCTGACAGTAAATCAGCAATGATTTGGTACACAATTACTTCTATCTCACAACTATATATGCTAAAATAAAGCCCCACAGTCACTCAGAACAATCTTAAACGGAGTTATGCTTTTCTAAATCCACTGAAATCAAGATATACTCTTTTAAGTCAACTGGATTTACAAGGGTGTCACTCTGCACAGAATTGCACTGGTTGTTTTTGGTTTTTTTAAAGGGGGGGTAGAGTTGCTTGGCATGCTCAGGTAACTGATGGAAGTCCAGAGGGGTGGGACATGGGGGAGGGTGCAGCTGGTGATAGCGTGATGTCACACCTCTCTAAATATCTCCTCTCTAGGAACTTAGTTTCCAGCAATTCCTAGAGAGCCATGACACCACTTCCTGTTTTTCCAACTCAATGGCATTTTTTGTTTTGTTTTTACAGGGCAGGTTGCTGGCAAGAAGTTTCCTGCCATAGTGGGAGACCTGGCAACCCTGTTTGTGAGGAAGCATGACTAGAAAATTCTAATTCTATGTTGAATTTTTTCCTATCATCAATAATAAAACTTTGGGGGTAATCTATTTATCAGTCTTGGACACAAAAGTTTGAATACAAGATTGCTTCTGCACATAGTTATAATACAGAATTATTTATGCTACAATATGATATGATATGATCAGGACAAATTAAGATGTGACTGGATGGAGAATATGAAGATATAAAAGTCAACACCAAAATTTTTGTAGCTTGATTCAGGCAAAGACAACATAATGCAGGATTCTTAACACAGGGTTTTAGTCTTCTGGGTTTTTTTCCAGCCCCTATTCCACTTTCCCCTCCATGTTTATTTTTTCCATCCTTTTTTCTCTTTCAGTCTGTAGGGCTCTGCTCAGCAATAGACTTCGTTCTCTCTAATGGGACAAATTTCCAAACATCAACAAAGAAATAAACAACAGCTATTAAAACACAGGGAGAGATTTCTCAGGAAGAGATTTACAAGTCCCTAAATTGGAATCAAGTTTGGCCTAAAGCAAACATTCAAGGTGGATTTAGAAGTTCTTGTTCAGGTGAACAATGTGGAAACAGTGAAGAGAAGAAAAAAGACTTTGGCAGAAAAGATTACATGTTACTGTAATCCATTTGAGTCCCTCCACCTCAACACTGATTAAGGGCAGTATTATCTTGACACTCACATGTTTTTAATTATGCCTTCAGATGTAGTAGCTGTTTCTGTTTTGAATCAGTGTCTGGATGCCATGATCAAGAGAATGAGGGGAAACAAGCAGAATCTAAATCCAGACAGAATGGAGCTAATGCTGGTTGGGAAATCTGATATTGTACAGGGAACTGATGTCCCATTGTAAGATTGTTTAAGACTTTCATCGCCAGATCAGGTTAGGAGTTCTCTTAGATGCAGGTTTACTTTCAGAAAATCAAACTGGTGTTTTTGTCAGGAATACTTTTAATTTTCTGCACATGTTTTGTTGGCTTCGAGACCCAACCACTAGCTACACTGATCCATATTTTGTACCTCATGATTGGATTGCTGCTGTAACACTCTGTGGGGCTGACCTTATGGAAGTATATCATAAACTTCAGTTTGTCCAGAATATGGTAGCTCATCTGTTAAATCTTGTCAATATACAATGGTGTCAAGTCTGCAGATTCAATTATGAGTCGGTGTGGATACAAAGACTCTATTTTATTGATACTGATACTTGTGGCCTAAGCCAGGTCTTGAAAAGACTAAAGAACATACAGTAGATACATTGCATATAAGGTACACTTCAAAGGGATTCCTACGGGGGGGAGGATTGTGCAGAGGACATTCACACATAGATGTTACAAATACATTCTCATGTTGATTAGAGGCCCATTTGGCCTTGATACTCCCAGGCTCCTTCCTCTCCCCCAAGCCTGAGCTGAGAAGGCACAGATAAGACTTTTCACACATTACCATTTCAAAACAGGAACAGTTCTCTGATGGGAGGGGGGAATGGGAGAGGGTGAGCTAGCAGCATTTGGTTGTACTTTGGTTCTACCCAGCAGGCTCTTAGCTTGAGCCAGAGTTACAGACAGACTTGACATACTGCCCCCCCAAGCCGCCTCTACCGCCCTGTGGGAACATTGTTGATTAAACTTTCATATCAGATCTGGGGCTGAGATATCTTTCTCAGCCACCCATTTATTTTCACTGGACGGGAAATGTTTCCATTTAATCAGATAATAGAGAATTCCCCTTCTAATTTTAGAGTCCAGAATTTCTTGCACTTCGTGGTGACTCTGGTTCCCGATCAGGATGGGCTGGGGGGCTGTTGCCCGAGGGTGCCAACCCGAAGCTCCGGGGTCTCAATGGAGTAAGCTGCAATGAAATACAGGGTGCACTTTACTAAACATTTTGGGCAGCTCCAACTCTACTGTTACTTGGTTAATGACTCTCTTGATTTTAAACGGCCCCAGAAACTTGTAAGCTAGTTTTTTGGAAGGCTGGATGAGTGGCAAGTTCTTGGTAGATACAAACACTGAGACCCCCACTTTAAAATCCCAAGCCGGAACATGAGGTTTATCGTACTGCTTTTTGTAAGTCTCTTTAGCTGCCTCCAAATTCTCCTGGATTGTTTTCCAGCTTTCGCTCAGTTTCTGCCACCACTGTTCAAAGGAGGTTGGTTCAGAGGGAGGAGTCCCTCCCGGGAGTGAGGGAATCAGCTTCCCCTCATACCCGTATATGGTTTGAAAGGGGGAGGCCTTGGTGGAGCTATGCATACTGTTATTGTACCCGTACTCCGCAAAGGGGAGTAGATCTACCCAATCGGACTGTCGGTGGTTAATGAAACAACGTAAATATTGCTCTAGAAGCCCGTTCACCCGTTCTTTCTGTCTGTCCGTCTGCAGGTGGTAGGCAGAACTCAGCTCTTGTTCAATGCCTACCAGCTTACAAAACTCCCGCCAGAAGTTGGCAAGGAATTGCGGGCCACGGTCACTATTGACTTTGTCTGAGAACGAGTGGAGTTTGACCACGTGATTGAAGAACAGATGGGCTAGTTTCTTGGCCGTGGGAAGTTGCGTGCAAGGAATGAAATGGGCTTGTTTGGAAAAAGTGTCCACCACCACCATTATCACAGTCTTGCCATGAGAGGGCGGCAGTTCTACAATAAAGTCCATTGACACTATTGACCACGGTCTTTTGGCAGTCTCTAGGGGTTTGAGCAACCCTGGCGGTTTCCCACCCCTCCTCTTGGCCATGATGTAGATGGGGCAGGAGGCTACGAATTCCAACATGTCCCTCTTCAGGGATGGCCACCAAAACTGCCTGCTGATTAAGTGCAACGTTTTGATGTAGCCGAAGTGCCCTGCCAGTTTGTTTGAGTGACAGAACTGTAATACCTCCGCCCGTAAGCTTTTGGGAACATACAGCTTGTCTCCCTTGTACCACAGTCCGTCTCCCCTCTTCTGGATTTCCCCCGGGCGGTCGTCCCCTTCCCTCTCTATTTCAGTGGCCAATCTTTCAGCCCCCCAGCCCTCCAGGCTCCGTTTCTTTTGGGATCGAGTGGTCACAACGGCAGCCACCTGTGAGGGGGGGGGACTAAGGAGTCTACTACTTCCTCCCTCTGACTTTCATGCTGAGGGAGGCAAGAGAGGGTATCCGCCAAGAAGTTCTTTGTCCCCGGGATGTGCTTTAGCCTGACATCAAATTTAAAGAAGAATCCCACCCACCTAATTTGCTTCTCGCTTAACTTCCTCTTGCTGGTAAGGGCTTCAAGGTTTTTGTGGTCAGTCCAGATTTCAAACGGTACTTTCGCCCCCTCTAGCCACGATCTCCACGTTTTTAAGGCAAAAGTCACTGCGAAAGCCTCTCTGTCCCAGACTGACCAGTTTCTCTGCTCGGAAGAGAATTTTCTGGAAATATAGGCGCATGGTTTCAGTCACCCTTCCCCATCCTTTTGCATGAGTATGGCTCCGACGGCCCCATCGGACGCGTCACATTGCACAATAAAGGGGCGTCGTTCATCGGGGTGGCTCAGGACCGGCTCACTAGTAAACAGGCGCTTCAATTTGTCAAAAGCCAATTGGCATTTCGGGTTCCAATTGAGGCAGGCTCCTGGCCGTTTGGCCTCTAGCCCTTTCCCCTTGGTTTTTAACCACTCCGTTAAGGGGAGGGCGATCTGGGAGAACCCCTCTATAGAAACTGGCAAACCTGAGGAAGGATTGGAGCTGTCTACGTGTCCTCTGGGATGCCCAGTCTAACACTGCCTGTACTTTGGCCAGGTCCATTGCCAACCCCTCCCCCGACACCCAAAATTCCAGATAATCCAATTCACTTTTATGGAACTCACACTTAGACAGTTTGGCATACAGCTGGTGCTTCATTAATGTGCTAAGTACCTCCCTTACTAACTTCACATGGGACTGTTCGTCTTGCGAATAAATAATGATGTCATCCAGGTACACCACCACCCCCTTGAAAAGGTATTTTCTGAGCACATTGTTTATAAAGTTCATGAATACCCCCGGGGCCCCTTGTAGTCCGAAGGGCATGACCAAGTATTCGAATTGTCCCATTGGCATATTGAAGGCCGTTTTCCACTCATCCCCCTCTTTGATGTGCACTCGGAAGTATGTGTCTCGTAAAGCCAATTTGGTAAAAATCTTTCCCTCCGACACGGTGCTTAATAAGTCCCAGATGAGGGGGATGGGGTAGGCGTTGGTCGTTGAGATCGCGTTAATCCTGCAAAAATCTGTGCAAAGTCTAAGTGAGTCGTCCTTCTTTTTCCTAAAAAGTACTGGGGTGGCGTGGGGGGCCGTCGCCGGCCTAATGAAACCCCTCTCCAAGTTCTGATCTAGGAACTTGTGAAGTCCCTTCTTTTCCGCCCATCCCATGGGGTACAGTTTGGCCCTGGGTAGTGTCTGCCCAGGGATCAGTTCTATTGCGCAGTCTGTATCCCGGTGCGAGCATAATTGGTTCGCTCCTTGTTCACTAAACACCCCCATCAAGTCCCGGTATGCCCTAGGGATGGCATGGACTTCCTCCACTGACATGCACGCTCTTTCTCGAGCCACTGGAGCTCGTGGACCCCAGGCGGGGTTCCAGAGGTGGGTCCGGCAGAGGGGGTCTATGAATCTAATAATCTGTTCCCCCCACCGTATGTGGGGCTCATGCTTTGCTAGCCACCCCACCCCCAGTACTACCGGATAGGAGCACAAGGGGGCAATTACAAAGGATTCTTGATCCCAGTGCTCCTCAATCCCCATTGGTAAGAATTGAGTCTCTAGTCTGCATGGCTCCCCTCGCATTACTGACCCGTCCATTTGCTCAAATTGCATCGGGCATGGTAAAGGTGAGCTCTCTAGTCCCAAAGCTTCCACTAGGTTGGGTGTAATTAGTTCCCGGTTGCACCTCGAGTCTACTAGGGCCCGGACCTGCACGAACCTCTTCAGTTTAGTGTTCAGCAGTTTCACTACCACAAAGTACAATCGTCCCGTCACTCTCACCCTCAGTGGTGCCGGCTTCTCCTCGACCTGCTGGTTGGCACCCTTTGTTGGTTTTTTTAATTATTTTTAATAAATATTTTTATGTTTTATTGACTCTTATAAAATTGACCATTACAACATATGAATGTTAGAATTACAAATGACCCTCCCCCCCCAACCCTCCCCATCTTCTCTTAGTCTTTCCCCCTCAGCCAAGGGCACAAAGTCTTGATCTTCCTCTGAATGTCCTTCCTTGTTTCTCCCGAGATCCATTCTAAATAAGGGTTCCATCTGGTCTCAATTTCCTTGACTTTATCTTCCCACGTGGAATCCTTGTTGATTGTTGCCACGATGTCAGACTGTATGTAATCAAACAAATAGTTGTGCCAGATTTCTATTGACCATTAGGGGGAGGGACGGTGGCTCAGTGGTAGAGCATCTGCTTGGGAAGCAGAAGGTCCCCAGTTCAATCCCTGGCATCTCCAAAAAAGGGTCCAGGCAAATAGGTGTGAAAAACCTCAGCTTGAGATCCTGGAGAGCTGCTGCCAGTCTGAGAAGACAATACTGACTTTGATGGACCAAAGGTCTGATTCAGTATAAGGCAGCTTTATATGTTCATATATGTTCATTTACTTTTATCTTTCCACTCCAAAGCGATGACCTCCTTCCCTGCTAATATCATTGCCTTAACAAGGTTTTGAGTGGGTCTACTTAGTGCCAGACTTCCTATTGTGCTTAACAACATCATATTAAAGCCAATGGTTAATGGTACATTGCAGACTTTTCTAATAAATTCAATAATTTCCCCCCAGAAGTTTTTAACCTCTTCACACTCCCACCACATATGTGCAAACCAACCCTTAAATTGTTTGCAATGCCAGCACTTGGAACTCATTCCTGGGAATATATTGGCTATTTGTGCGGGTGTTTTGTACCATTTTGTGAAAAATTTATATTCCAGTTCTTTAAATTAGATTACTTTAATCCCTTCTAGTCCTTCCAAGATTTTCCCAGTCAACCTCTCTGTTAACTGACCTTCATGACTCCAAATCTTTTGTAAATATACTATTATTTTATCTTTATTTGAAATCATTTTTCTGTATAGTGACCCCACTAGACCCTTCCTTTGTTTGGCCATTACTTTATATATCTCTTCCATTGGAGCGTCTAACCAAAGCTCTCCCTTTTCACTGATCTTCTTAACTATCTTATGTAAGCCTGCTATGTTTAACCAGTATTGATTACCTAAATCTTCTGTATTTTCTGTAAAGGTTTTAGTTTACCACCCCTAAACATATCGCCCACTTTATAATAGCCTTTGTTTTTAAGCCCTTCCCACCATTTTATAGCATGCACCTCCTTAACAATAGCTTCTAGGGGGGTCCATCTTGAAACCTTTCCTAGCCACTGTGGGTACCATTTCATCCAGGTTTCTAGTGATGCTCTTCTGGGCCCTATGGCTAATTTTAGATCTTTTGTTGACACTGTGGAAAAAATACCAAATCTTCCAATACCACTGTTAACTGCATTCTCGAAATTAATCCACTTCTGTACCTTATCCTCACTCAGTTCTAGTAACGCTCTTAGTTGGAAGGCCTCATAATATTTACTTAAATCTGGGATTCCCCAACCTAATTCTGATTTAAGGTTGTATAGAATTCTCTTATGAAACCTACAGTTTTTATTATTAAAAATCCACACTTTAATTGCTTTATTCCATTGTTCAATTTGATTTTTCCTCAAATCTAAGGGCAACATTTGGAATAAATACATTAACTTTGGTATCAAGAACATTTTAAGGGATCTTATTCTAGTTGATATCCCTAGTATTTTATTATTCCATTTATTCATATCTCTCTCTATTTTCTTCCATATTTTACCATAGTTCTCATTTATCATTTTGTCCATATTTTTTGCAGGACTATCCCTAGGTATTTAAGTCTCTTGGCCCCCATTCCTATATTCGTAATCCTATTTATTTCCTGTTTTTCCTCTCTATTAACGTTAAGGTATAGAATTTCTGATTTTGCCATATTCACTCCTAGCCCTGAACACTTTTCAAAATCATCTAAAATTATCTTAATCTCTTTAACTCCGTCTTTGGGGTTTGACATAATTACTATGATATCATCCGCGAATAAATTAATTTTCATTTCTTCATTACCTGACTCATACCCCTCTATTCTCCCCGCATTCCTAATTCGCTCTGCTAGTTGTTCTATAGCTATTATAAATATGAGTGGGGATAGTGGACAGCCTTGTCTTACCCCCCCCCCCTTGAATTGGAAACGCTTGTGAATGGTCAGTGTTGACTCTAACTTTTGCATTACCACCTTTGTATATTTCCTGTATGGCCTGTAAGAACCGTTCCTCTAAACCTATCTTCTTTAATATTTGCCACAAGAATTCATGTGAGAGAGTATCAAAGGCTTTGTAAACATCCAACTTTAACAGAGCTATTTTTTTCTGTTGGCCATGGTGCAGTACAATTAAGATATTTCTAATGGGATGAGCAATAGATCTACCCTCAATAAAACCGTATTGGTCCCCTTTTATAATTGACGGAATAACTCTCTTAAGTCTATTTGCTAAAACCTTAGCAAAGATCTTATAATCTTGATTTAGTAAACTAATGGGCCTATACGAACCTACTTCTTCCGGGTCTTTCTGGGGCTTTAATATCAAAATTATTTCTGTTTCCTTCCATGAGTCTGGGGCTTTCTTTCCTTCCAAGACTTCGTTAAAAACTACCTGCAATTCAGGTGCTATAATTTCTACCATTTCTTTATAAAAGACAGAAGTAAAGCCATCCAGCCCTGGTAATTTACCTTTTTTGAGCGCTTTTATTACTTCCTTTATCTCTTGGTGTGTAATCTCAACTCCCAGTGAGGCTTTCGCTTCCTCCTATATGATTAGCTTAGGTGCGTCCCACACCTCCGTTATATTCTTTTTCATATATAACTTTTTATAGAAGTCGTCAAATGCCTTAGTAATTTCCTTAGAGGTTTGAGTTGTATTATTATTAATTTTTATACTTCTAATTGATTGTTTTGCCTTTTTAACTTTCAAATAATTAGCTAACCTTTTTGCTGTATTAATACTATTCCTCTGGAAGTCGTTCCTAACCATTATTTCCTTTTTCCACATTGTTGCCATATCTAGGGCCTCCAACTGTTTTTGAATCTCTTTAATTCTAATCTGTAAACTAGGATTACACTTTCCCATTATTTCTTTTTGTAACTCCTCCAATTCATTAAGTTTCGTTTGCCTTTTTTTATACCATTCTCTTTTTATGTCTTTTTTTTTCCTAACCAAATGGCCCCTTATTACCGCGTTAGCAGCATCCCATAATATATTAGTTGACACAGTGCCTCTATTTTCCCTAAAATATAATTTTAACTGTGTCATTAAGTATTCCCTATCATCTTCTTTTGCCATTACCAGGTTGTTATATCGCCAAGGTCTGTTTGTCGAGGGAAGTTTTAGTTCTAGTTCTGTACTTATAGGGGCATGGTCAGAAATCAAAATTGGATGGGTCTTAATCTCTTTAACCGCCATATTATTATTTTTTTCCAAAATTATATAATCTAAGCGGGATGCTGTTTTATGTCTACTAGAAATGTGTGTCGGGCTGGGTCTCGTGTCGGTAAACTCATGGGCGTCCTTCAAGCCCCAATCTCTTAGCTTAATACTATTGTTCTTGGTTATGTCCATATTTAAATCACCCACTACAATTAGTTCGCCCTCTGAAAACTGTTGTATCTTCTTAAAAACCAAGTTTAAGAATTTCCTTTGTCTTTTATTTGGTGCATAAACATTTACTATAGTGATTTTTATGGCTTCCAGCTTAAACTTAACTAACAGGTATCTACCTTCTTTATCTACTAATTTTTCAATGTCCTTCACCTTAGTATCCCTACAAATCAATGTAGCTACCCCTCTGGCTTTGGAAGACCCTCTTGCTTTTGCTAAAACCTGCCACCTCAAGTCTTTTATCAATGGTTTTCTATCATTTATTTTTTTGTGAGTTTCCTGTAGGCACAACAGATCAATTCTTTGTTCTTTAGCCATTTTAATTACTCTGAATCTCTTAAGATTTGATGTTAGGCCATTCACATTCAGTGAAAGCACTCTTAAAGGCCTATCCATTCTCTTTATTTGTAACAAACTTGGGCCCTACTGGCTGAGGGTATTTTTCTTTAATTCTTACTAAAAACCCACCCCCCATTCCCTTCCCCTGTGGCACAGACAACTTTCTGGATGAGGCAATCATCCTGTCTTCCACCTTCCAGGGAGTACGCACCCCGACCCTCCCCTTCTAGCTTCTACCTAAAGTTAGCTCAAATTGCTTTATACTTCCCTTTAGTAGTCCGTCCTTGGCCTTTTCTCTTGTCTATTTCAGCTTCCTTCTCCTGGGTCCACATCGAGATCCACTGTTTCTTCTTCTTCTTCCTCTCTCGGGTCTCTCAGGTCATCTGTGGCCATGCCCAAGTGAGTAAGGAGACCTGTTGCTTCCTTAGGGTTGCGGGCCACCAGCCTTTTTTCGTCTTTAAAAATAATTATTGAGGAAGGGTACCCCCGAGAGAATTTAATCTTATTGTCATATAATTCTTGCCCAAATGGTCTCATTAGCCTCCTCTTTCTGATGGTTTCCTGGCAAAAGTCTTCCCTCACCCAAACTTTCCTTCCTCTAAAAGAAAGATCTTTCTTTTTTTTCAAAGTCTTGAAAACTGTCTGCTGAGTCTTTTCCCTTGAAAATTTGATTATGACTTCCCTTGGGGCACCACCATCTTGTCTCCTTTGCAGTCTATGAGCCCTCTCAATGTCCTGAGATTGCAGAGTAACTCCTTGCTCACCCATCCAGTCTATAAGAGTTCCTTCCAGCAGTTTATTATTTATTTCCTCTGAAATTCCACCCAGAATCAAATTCGCTCTTCTGTTACGGTCAGAGAGTTCTGTAAGCTACGTATTCAGCTGGGCTATCTTCTGCTTGTTAGATAAGGCTAGCTCATTAGCCGAGACAGCAATGCTCCATGTGTCTTTAAGTTCAGCTGCCAGTTCTGAAACTGCCTCTCTCACTGACTTAATTTCAGATCTTATCTGGTCCTGGGACGACATTATTAAAGCCTGGAAAGCAGACATCTGCTCTGATAACTCCTTAATGGATTTAGCCATAGTTACTTATTTATTCTTCTGGAGCTACACACAACCTCTGAGTAATTAGCCTGGGCGATGCCTCCTTAATTTGATAGTAAGAGTTGTTATCTTACCCTCTGGGACCCCAGAAAGGAATTCTTACATTCTTCAGACCTTCGTAAGTAAGCTCCAATTAGTCTTGCCAAAAGGCTATTTACATTCTTTTGAGCTATTTAAAATTCCAATCCGAAGGGGAGGACGAGCAAACAGCCGGCTTCCTCAGCGCATGCGTACCATCCCCCGGTTGGCACCCTTCAGAGCAGGTCGTTCTCATTTTCCGATGGCTTGGACGGCCAAGTCAGATCGCTCAGCTCCGCCGATAAAAACACGTCCTCATCCGGCTCCTCCACCATGGCGAGGCTGCTCTTCACCGCTTCCTTAGAGCGGCTGGGCGGCTTCTTGGGGGTCGGGGTGCTCGCCTTTGGCCCTCCCGACGGATTCTTGGGGGGGGGCTGAGCAGCTGGAGGCGAGGTGGCCCGGGTCACTGCAACGGAAGCACTTGTGGGGCCCGGTGGTCTTTCCCCAGGTGGGTTTCTTGGATTTCGCTTTTGGGGGAGCTTTTTGCGGCCCCTTGCCCGACTGGTGTTGGCGTTGCAAGACCACCCGCTTCATGTTGGTCTCGACCTCCCCTGCCAATTTTATGCAGCCCACCAGTGTGGTAGGTCTGGCTTGGGTGAGGGCTCAATCCAGGATACTGGTGTTCAGGCCTCGAGTGAAGTGCTCGATCTTCATCAGTTCGCTCCAACCCCGCACCTTGGCTGAGTTGGCCTGGAACTCAGCAGCGTACTCTCGAATGGTTCTTGAGCCCTGCTGCATGTTCCTCAGGGCGGCCAGGGCTCGAGTTTCCTGGAGGGGGTCTTCGTACTGGGCCAGTAGAGCCTAAATGAAGGTTTGCACATAGTCCAGCTCCGAGCTCATGGCCTCGTACAGGCTCATGTACCATCTCTTCATGGCCCCCTTCAGCTTCGATCCCAAGTAATCAACTCTGCTGAACTCGTCAGGGAAGGTGTTCCCCCAGTAGTGCATGTAGCTGTTCGCCTGGATGGCAAAATATTCCACCTTGTCTGGATCCCCGTCAAAGTTGGCTTCCAGCTCCCGCCCTCTCCCTCCATCTCTGGATGCGCGGGGGGCCACTGGCTGCAGCGCCAGCCCCACCGGTTGGGGTATCGCCGGAGCTTGCGGCGGGGCCGGGGGTGGGCAGACCGGCGGAGGTTGATGGGGTCTCCGTGGGCCGGATATTCCCAGGGCACGGGATATCTGGGCAGTCATAGCCTGCATCTTTTCCTTCAGGTCCTTGACTGCCCCGTCGACCTCCTTTCGGACCATGGCCCAGAAGAGGCAAGCGTCTTCCTCATGCATGTCCTTCGGTAGCGGTTCTTCCACCCCCTTCTCTTCAGATTCGGGGTCATCCTCTGGCACCTGGACCACAAGGATGGAGTCGATCTTGCCCAGCTCTAAGGTGCCCAGGTTGGTGGGCTCCGCCTCGGTCATCCGCATCCTCCTTGTGTGGCAGGTCAGGATCGCTTCCCTGCGAGCGGGCGCCTCGTCCATGGTAGTGGTTGAGGTCTGCTGCTGCCACTGCCGGGGGGGTGACCTCGAGCTGGAACTGTGGAGGGGAAGCTGCAGCTCGCCTGGCATCTAGGACATGCCAAGGTGCCGCCAGCTCTTCCTCCAGGTTAGGAAGCTCCCTGTCTTCTGGAATCTTTTCAGCCATCAGATTACAAAGTTGTCAGGGTGGTTCAGCTCCAAAGGGGGAGTCTTTTCAAAATGTCAAGTCTGCAGATTCAATGATGAGTCGGTGTGGCTACAAAGACTCTATTTTATTGATACTGATACTTGTGGCCCAAGCCAGGTCTTGAAAAGACTAAAGAACATACAGTAGATGCATTGCATATAAGGTACACTTCAAAGGGATTCCTACGGGGGGGGGGGAGGGATTGTGCAGAGGACATTCACACATAGATGTTACAAATACATTCTCATGTTGATTAGAGGCCCATTTGGCCTTGATACTCCCAGGCTCCTTCCTCTCCCCCAAGCCTGAGCTGAGGAGGCACAGATAAGACTTTTCACACATTACCATTTCAAAGCAGGAACAGTTCTCTGATGGGAGGGGGGAATGGGAGAGGATGAGCTAGCAGCATTTGGTTGTACTTTGGTTCTACCCAGCAGGCTCTTTGCTTGAGCCAGAGTTATAGACAGACTTGACAAATGGTAGCTTTGAAACAATACTTGTTTCCAAATTCAAGTCAAGTTCAGTTCAAGGTGACTCCTCACTCTGGAACTTTTATACCTCCCCTTATTCTCCAGGAGCAGGCCATGTACTAATCCTCTCCGTAAATGCTGCTTGAGGCACCATCATTTTGCCAGAACTGCTCAGTTACTTCTCAGGTTTAAAAATTATGCAAGGTGTTAGGTTGGTTTTGGCCTTACTGCGGCACTATTATCTTCAGGCAATATTTTATGGGCATTGTGATTGCATTTTATTGTATTTTCTTAATGTTGTAATTAATTTGGATGAATGCAAGATATATATGCTTATTTAATAAAGAAAAATACAGAAGCACATGTGAAGTAAAGAATCTTGATGTGATCACAGAACTATAGAAGGAATCCTTTTAGCATTGTGATTTAAACAATGTGCATATTCATACATACATATTGTTAACATGTAAAGGGGAAAGACAGTAACTGAAAACAGCAGCAGTGATGCACATCAATTTCAAATTTGTTTCTTAGAAAGGGTACAAATTAAATAGGAAGATAGGTGGAACAGAAAATGTGTTAGAGCCAACTATAAAAGAAATGAATGATAGGAAAGGACCCAGAGTAATGGGAATTATGTCTCCATGATCTGCATCTAAAGCACTGCCAGTATAAAATGACTCTCATTTAGGCCTAGCATGGAAGAGTGTGATATCTCTCTTCTCCTGCAGTGCTTCTCAAATAAATTTCCCTCAAATTCTTTCCATTCTTTTCCACTCCCCAAGCTTTTCTGATGATTTCACAATAGGAAGTTAATAAGAGGCCTCTGTAAGAATAGTAACACATATGTGCATCTTGGGTTTTGTGCTCTCCACCATTTAATAAAGGGACTTTTTTGCTTGTAAAAGGGCAGCAGTCTACAAGGGAACAGTGTAATCTTTTGAGGTGTGAGGATGAGAAAGGTATTGTGCCATAAGCCTAATGAGATGGGAGTCATTTCAGGAGGATTTGGTGACATCAAATGTTCTTTTGAAGGTCAGCAATTGAGTGGGTCTGCATTGTTAGGAATTTATTCCAAAAACCATGGTAAAATGAGTACAATACTATTATTGTCAATTATTTTATTTTATTTTACAAATAATTCAAAATAAATTGATGATCCTCATAAGGGAAATTGAAATTCCTGATGAGATTCAGAACTAGGGCAGTAGTAGATAAGGGTACCCTATCATCATCAAGCCACATATCAAAGTGACAGCTGCCCTCCCCCCCCCCCCGCCGCACACACAAAATGAATACTGTATGTTTCCTATGGGGACTGAGGCAACTGTCTCTGATGGGAGGCTAGTGATCTCCTGATCCACCCATCCAACGAATGCCAGATGTTTTCTATAGAGGAAAAAGAGGGATCAGCCTATGCTTTTGTTGTAGCCTGCTTCATATTGTTTGGGGAAAGCATGCTTTGCAACACAGACATTATTTAGAGAATTGTGGAGAAACAACTCTTCTAAGCTGACATAGTTTGGAGAGGAGACATACCCAATGGATAAAATGATGGATTTAAACTGAACACAGCTCACCTTATACCAGTAACATGTCCCTTTAACATCAGGTTGCGTGTCGATACAACTCTCTGGGGCTCAGTAAAGCCATAGAGTTTTGCATGAATCCTAGATCCTCGGTTTGCCAGCCCCATTTGTTGAGAAGATGCTGTTGTATGTGTAAAATGATTGCTATTTTGCACTGGTTTGTGTTTGCAATGAGTGAGCTTTTCAAAAACATGTGAGTTCTAGGAGATCCCCACCCAGAGGTTGGCAACCCTAATGCTGGACATCTGTGCAAAAGCTGTGCTTTGGGGGAAAAAACTATGTTGGAGGTGTTAAAGGTTTTTCAGTGTCTCTCTGTGTTTTTTTTTGGGGGGGGAGTGTTGCAAGACAAGCATGTTCTGCCACCCACTCTAATAACACTGCCCCACTAATTATTAATTGCAAACACCTATAGTTTCTTATTCACTCTTTTCCAACATTAAATCCTATTTTTCTAGCATCTTCAGTGGCCTGTTCTCAGATGATTATCAGACAACCTCTTGTTCTCTGCAAGCACTCAGGGAGGTTGCCAGTCTCCAGACTGGAGAATCTAACTTTGGTTGCCAAAACAAAAAAGCACGTCCTTGCAAAAAGAGTTCTCACAGGCCAATGTCTGGGAAAGTGATTTCTTCCAAGGGGCTTTGGAACACAGCTTTTTAAAAAACAAACAAGGTAAAGCTTTTCAGCTTCATGATGTTTTGATAACTGCCTTCTAATTTGATCGATCTTATATTTTGCTATTTGTGAGACAAACAGCATTTGACCTGCAAACAGTCCTAAAAGGTCAGGGACCCTAGGTCAATGGTTTTACAGGGTGGGGAGTGCAGGCACCAGAAGGCTACAGAAATGTTGTTGTACAGTATATTTCAAATGTTGCCAGTCACTCCCAGTCTTAGACTCCCATCAGCATGAATCTTAACAGTTCCTGGACATTCGTATACACATTCTTTTAAAATTAAATACTCTGCTTAGACCTGATAAGGTCAGACAAGATAAATAAACAGAAAGAACTTGGGAGAGTTTTTCAAAAACAGATGTGTTGTAATTCTAGGAGATTTCCATCCGGAGATTGGCATCTCTAATGCACAGCATTTGTGCTTGTGCAAAAGCTGTGCAGAGCTCTGTTTGTTACATGTTTTTAACTAATTAGTTTCCCTCACATTTCAATGCAATGAACATTTTTTAAAAAAAATTTAGTTCTTTGGGCTGCCAAAGCCTCTGATATTAAATGCTTATTTTGTCAAAAGAAAAATTTAATAGCAGTGGTCTGATAGGCACAGAACTATGGGTGCCAGCCACAATACGAATCACCCAACAAATGAAATTTTATTTTTACACAATGTATAGTCCATATTATGCAGTTAAACATTCGTAACATTACCTTAGTAATATTTGCTTATAACATTGCAAATTATTGTGACTATCTGCATATTATAAATGGTATTATTGCTTCAAAGATGATTATAGACTAGATGACTGTTCCCCCAGCCTGGAACTCTTCCTCTGTAGCTTCAAATAGTTAAGCAAACTCAGTCCTTGTGTTCCCGAGTTAAGTCTGTAGCTTCAAATAGTTAAGCAAACATGACCACTGGCTCCTCCCCAGCACTGTCTATCAGTCTATCTACAACATGCGTAATGTCCACTACCTTCGCACCAGGCAGGCAAGTCACCATACAGTCAGTACGCGGTTTTGCCACCCAGCTGTCTACTTGTCTAAGGATCGAATCACCAACTACCAAGACCTCCCCCCCTCTGCCTGCCTAGGGATGGTTCCTTGGTGCAAAAGGATACCCGCTCACCAACTGAAGAAGAGGTCCCTTCTGAGGGTGCATTCCCCTTATCCTCAGCACGGTGCCCTGTTCCCTCTCGACCCTCATGCTCCCTGGTAGCAACGGGGCTGCCACATTCAGTGTGGGGTTCATCTAATACGTCCCCAAGAGTCTTCTCCAAGTGCCTGACTGTCTCTGCTTCTTCAGGTCAGTCACCTCGGCCTCAAGGGTATGAACTCGTTCCCTGAGTACCATGAGCTCCTTGCATCAAGCACACATCCAAGACTTCTGTCCTGTGGGCAGATAATCATACATGTGACACTCAGTGCAAAACACTGGGAAGCCCCCACCCCACTGCTGGCATTCTACCTTCATGATAGCTGTTTTAAAATATACAGTCCCCTTTTAAATCCTGTTTGTTTATGTGGCTCTCCTTCTGGAGGGTGTACTTACCTTATTGGGAACACAAGGAAAATAGGGATCTGGGTTCCTGGTCATTATACAGCCCCCAGGCTAAGAGCCACAGGCCAAGAGCCCTTTAGCTCTCGCCCTTTAGTTCTCAGCCTTTAGCTCTTGCCCTTCGGCTCGCGCCTCTGGCAAACCGCAACTTAATAATGCAAAGAGGGTGGGGCCTCAGTCTGCCCCAGGAACACAGCCACTCCTAATCAATCAGCAGCAATCACTTTCAGCCAACTCAAACCAAACAAATAGCAGTTCCCCAGCAGCCACAAACTCAGAATTTTCAGCAATCACACAGTCACACAAACTCAGAAATTCTCAGCAACTCCCCCAGCTGTTTAGAAAGCCAAACCTCACCCTTATAGCACTTCTTATCTGCTCTCTCTCAGAACTCTCTAAAATGTGCTCAGCCTCTGGCAAGGTGCAGCTTAATAATGCAAAGAGGGTGGGGCCTCAGTCTGCCCCAGGAACACAGCCACTCCTAGTCAATCAGCAACAATCACCTTCAGCAAAATATAAGATTGATCAAATTAGAAGGCGGTTATCAAAACATCATGAAGCTAAAAAGCTCTACCTTGTTGTTGTTTTTTTTAAGCTGTGTTCCAAAGCCCCTTGGAAGAAATCACTTTCCCAGACATTGGCCTGTGAGAACTCTTTTTGCAAGGATGTGCTTTTTTGTTTTGGCAGCCAAAGTTAGATTCTCCAGTCTGGAGACTGGCAACCTCCCTGAGTGCTTGCAGAGAACAAGAGGTTGTCTTCATAATCGTCTGAGAACAGGCCACTGAAGATGCTAGATAAATAGGATTTAATGTTGGAAAAGAGTGAATAAGAAACTATAGGTGTTTGCAATTAATAATTAGTGGGGCAGTGTTATTAGAATGGGTGGCAGAACATGCTTGTCTTGCAACACTCCCCCCCCAAAAAAAAACACAGAGAGACACTGAAAAATCTTTAACACCTCCAACATAGTTTTACCCCCCAAAGCACAGCTTTTGCACAGATGTCCAGCATTAGGGTTGCCAACCTCTGGGTGGGGATCTCCTAGAACTCACCTGTTTTTGAAAAGCTCACCCATTGCAAACACAAACCAGTGCAAAATAGCAACCATTTTACACACACAACAGCATCCTCTCAACAAATAACTGTGGGGGCTGGCAAACCAAGGATCTAGGATTCATGCCAAACTATGGCTTTACTGGGCCCCAGAGAGTTGTATCGACACGCAACCTGATGTTAAAGGGACATGTTACTGGTATAAGGTGAGCTGTGTTCAGTTTAAATCCATCATTTTATCCATTGGGTATGTCTCCTCTCCAAACTATGTCAGCTTAGAAGAGTTGTTTCTCCACAATTCTCTAAATAATGTCTGTGTTGCAAAGCATGCTTTCCCCAAACAATATGAAGCAGGCTACAACAAAAGCATAGGCTGATCCCTCTTTGTCCTCTATAGAAAACATCTGGCATTCGTTGGATGGGTGGATCAGGAGATCACTAGCCTCCCATCAGAGACAGTTGCCTCAGTCTTCATAGGAAACATACGGTATTCATTTTGTGTGCGCGGGGCGGGGGGGGGGGAGGGCAGCTGTCACTTTGGTATGCAGCTTGATTATGATAGGGTACCCTTATCTACTACTTAGGGCATAATCTCCTACCACTATTCAACTTGCCCCTATATCCAAGTTATTGCTATAACTAGAGTTATGCATCCCCATGTTCCAGCAGACTGTCAGGCTTTACTAATCACTGTATCAGTTTAAAAAAATCAGAAGAGAAGAAAAGTTGGCTTTTATACTCCACTTCTCTCTACCCTAAGGAGTCTCAAAACAGCTTAGTATCACATTCCCTCTCCCTCCCCAGAACAGGCATTTTGTGAGGTTGGTGGGGTGAAGAGAGTTCTAAAAGAACAGTGACTGACCCAAGGTCACCCAGCAGGCTTCATGTAGAGGAGTGGGGAATCAAACCCAATTCTCCCAGATTAGAGTCTGTTTGTCTTAACCACTACACCAAGCTGGCTCTCCTGATAATATCTCTCATGATTTAACTGGAAGAAAACATACAAATAATGTTATCATTTTAAAAGACAGGGAGCTATATTTTCAGCTTAAGACATACCTTATTTTTACTAGCCTTCCCACATGATACTCTTTAGTGAAATGGGTTTGGGTAGAAGTCCATTCTCACCACCAGCACCAATAGCAGACTGTAGCGTATGGACTGTGACCAAGGTTTGGGTCTATTGGCAATGGAAGTCTTAACACCTACCCATATCGAGCTGTTGAAACTAACTCAATATTTTTACACTTTTCATATTGATCCATTTAAAGTGAAAATGAAGCTGGCAGTAGAACTGGCAGGACTTCATTTCTCATCCAAATGACTCATCATTATATAAAATAAAAAGAAATAAAAAGAAAAAGCATGGAAAATTTCCTTCTGCACATATAAAATCAGTTGTTTTTAATGTCTTATGCCCAAATATATGACAGTAGATTCAAGTGTACCACTTTTTATTAGAAGAGATCAGCAGGAATTGGTTAATATATGAAAGTCATCCCACAGAGATAAGATTATTTAGATATGGAAAAGTACTGGCCAATGGCAATATAAGAAAAGAAGGTGTTCAATGACATGGCCACTTGGCTATTTGCTCAGATGTTAGTACTGACATTATGAAAATTACATGATGCAGTCTTCATCACCATGGAGCGGAGTAAAGAGTCCCAAATCCACACCACTCTGAAAATTCTACCCTTTAGAGGCCCAAGTCAGTACAAAAGAACTTAGGTTGTTATAGCATTGAGTGAGATAGGGAAAAACTTCAGATTTTTAAGATAAACACACACAGAACAACAGTACAATACTCTGATTACTGAGACAGAGGTTAATACTATGAATTAGGGGCAGAAAGAAAGCCAGATTGCACACCAGAAAATATGATAAAAAGAGCAGAGAGAAGGTCTGATTCAGAAAGAGTTTTGGAAGGAAAATTACCAGGTTATATTTCAGCACAGACTTCTCTATAGTTTTACTTCATTTTATTTAAAACGTGTTTATTAAAGGATATTTCCAAAATTATTAGAAAGTTCTTGACACCATCTGGATTTTTCAGACACCTATAGGCTTGTTATGGAATAGGCTTCCCTTTCCAACAAAATTAAGATTTCTGTTCTTTCAAAAATTAGTTTATCAGTTCAGAAATATCAAACCTGGTCTGTTGTTTTTCTTATCACAAAGGGCTTTAGGGTTTAAAATAATTTAATAAAGATTTAAGATGAAGCTGAAATTGTTGGTGACTCATAGGTCATCAGTGGGTGGCAGGTGAGAGAAGGGAAAGCCTAAAGCAGTTAAGGATTTAATGAGACTTCCAGAGCTACTTTTCAGAACATTATTACTTATTTACTTCTCCATTCTAGCCCAAAGTGAAAAACCCAGGGCACAAATGCCCCGCTAGTAGTCTTTTCTAAGCCCAACTGAAATGAATGGGACAGGTGCAAGGGAACTGCTGAGGATTTTTTCTTCTGTATATTTATTTTATTAGACTTCCCTGCATAAGAAATTATCTGTATACACCAGCACAGAATTTCATTCATTCTCTTGTCTCAAGAGTTTTTCAGACAGTTTAGAGTTTTTCAGACATATCTGTGTATATGTGTGCATATGCAGCACATTTGTCTGCGTGCCACTCAGATTACTTGTTTTCATTTTTAAATATATGACAAATACGAACAGGAGAGGGTTGACCATCTTATAACATATATTTTAAAGAGGAAGCTAAGAGCTTGGAAATACTCTGGTCTTTCCCATCACATGGTAAAATGTGATCAAGAGCCTTCTTAAATCTCTTCCACCAACAGTGTACAATAATTAGCATTCAGCAACTCTGCATCAACAACACAATTTATTCCCTTGTTTGTTGTCCATCTGGGGTAAGCAGAGTTTTCAATAATATCATTGCCACCATAACATCACTGACTTTCTCCTACATTATTCAGTTTTGTAGACTGAATAATGGAAAATCATTCACATGCCAGACATCCCTCATCTACTATAGAAATGTCAAGCACTGAACATGGTGACATTGCCCCCCCAGTCAGAATAATGAGACAGACACAGAGATGGAATAAAGGGCCACTTTATTAACTTATTGGCAAGGGGGAAAAACATGGGGACAGATCAAGCCAGGAGTCAAGCCAGAGCACCTCCTTGACCTGAAAACGGGTGAGCCCCCAAAGCCCCAGGTATGAGCCAACCCAACGGCTCAGACCTGGCCAGCCCAGCAACTTGATCGCCGCTCACCAAAGCTCCACCATCCCCAAGGCCGTACAGCCAGGAATGTGGACACTCTCCATGTGACGGGATCCCCAGCCTCCCCGGAGCCGACCTTGGGCCGTACAGCTTAACGGTCACCCAGAGAGGCCATTCACCAAAATGGTTAGCTCACCAATCCCCAACATATTCCCAACAAAAAACAGCCACAGACAGTGCCAAGCCTCTGCTTAGGCCACTGTACCCAAGCCAACCTCCAAAACGTGCACCAGCCCTTGCCATAAGTCGGCAAAAAGGCCTCATTGCCCTTAACTGAAAGATGAACACCAGCATCCCTGTACAACTCCGAAGAATTAGCCTGAATGGAAGGATGAGGCACATAAATCCCCAGCCTCCTTCCCAGGGCTTTATGCACAGCCCTATTAGCCTTGATCCGGGCACGCTCCAAACCAGCTGGATCCCAAGCTGCCCACCATACCTGGCGTGACCACAGGACAAGGACGCCCGGCCACCTTCTCACAATCAAGACAATATCAGCCTGGGCCTGAATTGAAAGGGCCCTCCCCTTCATCAGGTCCAATTCATTCTCTCCCAGATGTATCAACAAAATCTGTGGAGGAGGGCACCGAGAATCCCCAAACAGCAGTGGCAGGAGCCCCGACCACCTCATGCCCCGGCGGCCCTGCCACTCAATTATGGCTCTGTCACTCAGGCCCAGCTACGAACCAACCGGCGTCCATCTGGCCTGATGTGCCACCCAAAATACTGTGGCCACATATCAGGATCCTTTTCCTTTCAATGCCAGCCACAGCACCTAGAAGAAAAATCCATTAAAACTGTTGAACAAAACAACTGAACATTAACCCAACGGTTGCCTCTGAACCAAGTGGGTAAGGGGGGGGGGCGTGAATACATCTAGCAAGAATGAGCTCAGGCCTCAAGGCCGTAATGGCCGAACATAAGTTCGATAAGCCCTGGATTTCCAGCATCCCACACGACAAATGTCCTCACCCCGGTAACCCATGGCTGCAGCCGTAGAAGCAGCACTGATCCTGAAAGAATGGGTGCCGAATCTTACCCCGCCCAGACCTAGCTCCACTAATGCTTGGCTAGTGATGGTCCAAAATTGATACTTAGTCAAGGGTGACGTGTCAGCATGGTGAAAAAGAGGGCGATCTGACCCCCCCACGCAAATCCAAGTAATGCACCAAGGCCGCAACTGGGCATAACTCCTTCTCTGAACAAGGCCCAATTGTAACCGTGCAACCTGGTTGCTTCTGGTCCGTCTTTGACCTGCGTACACGCAATGCCACCTGATCACCAGATAATTTTAAGTCCCCCAACTGCAGGGCTCTTGTAGAAGTGTCCTTAAGGAAAAGTGCCACCAACTCAGACACTCTAAAGCCCCCCCCAAAAGCCGTCAATGCGGCCGCATGGAACAGCACCTCCTCGTAAACAGAGCCACAAACTTGCGCCCATGTGATGCGAAGCCCCAATAAAATAGATGGCGAAATAGGTTGTCTACAATCGACACGGTGGCCTGTCTCATGGGACCAACCCTCTAACATTTTTTGGATACGAAAATCCTTAGTCGCATCTGGATGACCGCGTGCCTTGCTCAAGAAAGACAACGCGGCCATCTGTCCCCTGATAGATTTTATCGAAAGGCCCCACTTCTGCTGCCAAACACAAAATTGTAACAGCTGGTCGACTGGCACAGGCCAGACCCGCAGTAACCCGGCCCCCTCCCTAAAAGCTATGAACTGGCTAGCCGCCCGGTCATACAACCTTTTGGTGCTGGGTGCTATGGTGAGGTGGATTGACTGGCTAACTTCATCCCGCCAATCTGCCACAATTCCGCTGGGATGTGCACGGGAAACGGGTTGGCTTCCAGAGCTAACTGACGGAAACGCTCCATCTGTTGGCGAGACAAAGCGTCCGCCACTCCATTACAAATACTGGGGACATGCTTAGCCATAAACAGAATATTCAACTTAAGACAACACAAAGTGAATGCCCTGACCAACCTCACCACTGGGGGGAACTTAGACGTCAAACGGTTAACAACATGTACCACTGCCATGTTGTCGCACCAGAAGTGTACCATATGATTAGCTAGAGCATAACCCCAAAGGAAAATGGCAACCACGATAGGAAAAAATTCCAAAAATGTCAAGTTCCGACAAAGCTCAGAACCCAACCACTAGTGCTGCAATTGCTCAGCACACCAGTGCCCCCGAAAATAAACCCCAAAACCAGTGGAACCAGCGGCGTCCGAGACAATCTGGAGTTCTGCTTCCAGCAGCATGTCTCTTTGCCAAAAAGAAATACCGTTGAACTCTGTCAAAAATGTCTCCCAAACTCTAAGGTCGCTGCGCATCTCCCTGTTAACCCGGGTGAAATGATGTGGCGAGCGAAGGGAAACCATTCCGTTGCAAAAATGCCTTAAGAAAGCCCTGCCGGGGGCCACTACTTTGCATGCAAAATTCAAATAACCAACTAACTGTTGCAACTCCAAGAGTGTGACCTTGCGCTTACTCAATACAGACCTAACCCGTGCTAGGAGGCTCGCCAGCTTATCCTCAGGCAGCTTGGAAAACTGGCACACAGTATCGATCTTGATACCTAAAAAGGTCAAAACCGTAGTAGGGCCCTCTGTTTTTTTGCGAGTGAGTGGAACACCTAACTCCTTAGTTAACCCCTCAAAAGCCGTTAACAGAAAAAGACACTGCCTAGAGCCCGCGGGGCCTGCAAAGAGAAAATCGTACAGATAATGCGCCGTGTCTCGCACCCCCGTTCTGGCACGTAATGCTTACTCCAAAAAGGTGCTAAAATGCTCAAAAGCCACGCATGAAACTGAACATCCCATTGGCAGCGCTCTATCAACATAAAAACTTCCCTCAAAAGCAAAACCTAACAATTCAAAATCTGCCGGGTGCACCGGGAGTAAGCGAAATGCTGACTTAATATCACACTTAGCGAGCTCCGCGCCAACTCCACACTGCCGAACTATCTGCACAGCCCAATCGAAAGACGTGTATTTGACCAAGCAAAGCTCCTCAGGTATGGCGTCATTCACTGATTGCCCCCTGGGATAAGAAAGGTGATGGATTAGCCAAAATTCGCCAGCCGCTTTTTTAGGCACCACCCCGAGGGGGGTCACCCGTAAATTTGGCATAGGTGGGGACACAAAAGGGCCTAACACTCAGTCCTCAGCACACTCTTTCTTAATTTTTGCTTGCACGATGTGCTGTAAACCCTTAACCGAACACAAATTAGAACAGGAAAACGGGGTCCGTGGGCCCTGATATGGAATCCTGAACCCATGAGAAAACGCCTCCAAAAGATACTGTGCATCATCCAAACGTGGATAATCACGCAACAGCTCCTTAAGAACCCTCAGTTGAATGGTGCTGGGCCCCTTTTGCAGGATGCTGCCCCGGCGCCCCGCCCGGCTGCTTATTAGCTCCCCTTGTTTTGGACCTGTTACAGGCCATAAATGCATGGGGGCCTCCACAAAGTGGACACTCGTGCTTGTACCTACAAGCCTTCCTGGCACACACACCTTGGGAGGTAAACTCCCAGCAAAGCAGCCGTGGCTGAACTGACTGCCCCGCGGTCGTGCGGGAGCAAGTAGGAGTGACTGTCTTCTGAACGAGGTGGCCACTATCTGATCTCTCGCCAACATTTGGCTTCACAGGTGCCATAAACTGCAGCCAAAGCTGCTGGTTAATCTGGTCCCACGGAAGGCCAGGATTAACAGCCGCCCGCATGTGAAATTGTTCATCATATTGAAGCCACGCCCCTCCAGTGAAGTCGTTATATGCCCGATATATAATATCACAGTACTGGAACAAGGGGGTAGCCTGCCATGGCTGAATCCTCGCTATGACGCCAGCATAAATAAAGAAATCCGGAAGCCAATTCGACCAGGTCCTATCCACCTTTCTCCGTTTCAGTTTCTCCTTATCTTTTTCATCCAGCTCATCCTTTGATTTCTTTTCTAACTCTCTATATAAAAGGCTAAACACGTCAATGTATTCACCTTTTAAAATCTTGTCCCTGGTGGCCACAGTAAGATGATCCCCGAGAGGCAAAGCAGGGTCCCCAAATGGCAATGCATGAAAATCCACCATGCCATATGGGACTGGTGGGTGAGATGGAAACCCCCAAATCCCACTCTGCTGAGGGAGCCATGAGGAAGACGTAGAAGGGGCCTGCTGCCAGCCCCAAGGTAGAACACCCCCCGCCGACACATGCCCGCTTGGCCCGAGGCCACTGCCTTGACCACCCACCACTGGGGCCAAATACCACAGCACCCAGGCGCCACCCCCTGCCGCCGTCGCAGCCGAACTGCATGCTTGCGGGGAAGGCATACCTGAAAACTCTTGCCTGGCAATAGGCGACCCTGCCCCCAAATAACCAGTCTCTAAAGCCTGAGACCCCACTACCGTCCCAGAACATGAAGCCAAACTCGAACCCCAAGGGCCCCATGGCCAGACAACCCCTTGCTGTTGCGCAGGTGACTTACCAGCAACCTCAGGCAGCACTACCACCACTACATCGGGCTCCACCCTCTGCTCCTCCACCGGGGGTACAACCTCCCTTGCGCCGTTGCTGCCCACCTCAGCGCCCTATAAAACAAAAAGCCGAGCGAGCACCTCCTTTTGGAAGGATATGGTAGCCGCTCTACCAGAACCCATGAGCCCCGTGACTTTCCAGGAGGGGCCAACCACCCCTCTGGCTCCCTCCAAGGCAGCCAGCTGTTCCATGATCACCTGCCGAATCCTAACATCCTCACCCTCATCAACCGAGGACTGGTCAGGGGGAGGCCTCTTGGAGGGCCTTTTGGCGGGCTCTTTGCCTTTTGTATTTCCTTGGCCCTTTTTTGGCCCCATAATAATAGCCACAGTGCTGCAGTGACAACAGCCAAAAAACCACTGGGTGTCTGTGGGGGGGGGGGAGTGGGTCACTAACCCCTTCCCTTAATAGTAAGACTCCTGAACACCCCCAAAGACTCCAAAGGCCACTTGCCCTGCAGTCACCCCCCTGAGCAAAAACACCCAACAGGCCTGCCTTCACCCAAACAGGCCGCTGCCATGCCATCCCCGAGCTTCCCGCAAGCTCGTCCGAGCCTGACAACCCAAATCAAACCAAACAGCTCGCACCGCCGCTTGACGTCCGCCTGAAGACTCCCGAGCCGATTCACAACCTTCGGGTCAACCTAGGCCCCGATGCTCCGGACGAAGCAGATGCTGCTCTGCCTCGCCCGAGAAAAATTTTCAAATGGCGTTATCGGGGGGTGAGGCCGGCCTTTTAAGGCCGCGCCTCGCCCCCACCAGCTAATGGAATGATCCACTGCCTTAATCCAGCCGGGGAGGCAATGAACGGCCCCCAGCCTCAGTGGCAATCGACCGTTTGGCTGGGAGGGGGCTGAATTCTCTATAAGCCATTCTATCTTCTGATTTATTAAGGAGAACATCCATTTTAAAACATATAGTGTGAAGTTATAATGTTAGGGATAGGGCCAAATCTTTAAAAGGCTTGTTACTCAGATAAACCTCAGATCTTTTAGAACACATGGGCACACAGCAATGAGTGCTGTTCTGGAAGAGCTTGAGGACATCACCATTTGGGAAAGAGTCAGCTAGTCAGTGGAGCTGGCAGGGATTCCCTGTGCAGGGTGGTCATGGAAGAGATGATACCTTGTCCTGCGCTCTTCTACTCCACCAAACATGCAATCATTGTGAAGGGGGAAGTTTGTCATTCCCCTGCCCCTGTTTCTCAGTACCAGATGGGCAGACTTGATACTGCACAAGAAGTGGGCAGCCAGGCACTGGCAGGTCTTGAACAAGGACCATATCTTGAGGGGGGCTATAGCAGCGCCCGCCTCACGGCCTCACTGGATCTCTTTATCTTAGTCTCTTCAGGGTATTTTACTTTGTTATCTGATGGAAATAGAATTCACTTCATAGGGGACCACAGCAGCTTTGTTAGTTTTCCCAACAATATAGGTTCCAGAGAAACTGTAACATGAACCACAGATATTTATTGTAACACAAAGTCTTTAACTGGGGATATGGGAGATATTTACACAGGCTAACACGTTGCTCAGTTGTTTCAGGCTTTACAATAACTTTTTCTTTCTTGAGTCTCTCAGTTTCACAGTTCCTATACATTACCCTTTTCACCTCTAGCAAAGGCTAGCCTCTTGGGAATGATGTGCCAAGTCTCACCCGTCGACTGGAGCCACTACTCCTAGCCCTTCTGACTTCTTAGACCCACATCTGCTCCCTCAGCCACCTCTCTAGTTCTTCAGAGATGTATATAGGTGCCTGTGACCGTACAGGTCTTCACTGACTCACACTTGTCACACACAGCCCTCTGGGCTGTTTTTGTCGAGCTTGCAGTCAGCTTGTCCTCTCTGGAAGACTTTCCCACCACTGTCTCAAGCTCCTTCAAAGAATCAGCTGCCCTCTCAGCCTCTGTCAGGCACGAACTGACTCTCTCAGATTCTGTCAGGCTCCCTGCCTCAGACTCTGACAAGCACCAACTCTGTCAGACATGAACTGACTGACTGCCTCAGCAGTTAGCTGTCACTCACACACTTTCTCTCCCTGAGAGTTCTGAGCCCTTTGGCCCCCACTGTCACGACCCGGACCTTCAGGTAGAGACGGGCGGCTGCTGTTGCACTGGCAATCGGCCAGGACGCTGGCAGCCGGCTACGGTGCTTTCAAGGAGCAGCACAAGCGTTATCTAGCAGTCCTAATTAGTCCCTACCATAAATCAGTCCAGCCGAAGGGAGAAGCAGGGCGCGTCGTCACAGGAATGCAGTGGGTCAAAAGCCAGAGGAAGCAAGCCGAATATATTCAAAGTACCTAAGCCAGTCCACAGAGCAAAAGCAGAGTCCAGTTCCAAGTCCAAGATTCAAGCCGGGTCAGGAGCAAACGGGTTCTCTCAGCAGGCAAGAGGGTGCAGGGCGTGGTCACGTCCGAGGAGGATCGTTCGTTGCCAGCACAGTTTGCCCTAAGGCCAGGACTACAGATATACTGTGCTGGCTTGTTAACTCGTTAGTACTCCGGGCTTAGATCTCTCCTCCCACGCATGCGTGCTTCTTTCCGTCTGTCTTTGAACTCCTGCCGTCTCCTTTCACGGAGCCGGCTCACAGGTGGCGGGGATTCAGGAGGCGATGCACAAGGGCCTGGTGTGACCTGATCAGTTTCAGGTGGCTCCTGCTCTGGGTTAGCAAGGGCTGGGTCTGGTGCAGGCATGACACTATCCCCCCCTCAGGCCCCCCCTCATCCAAGCCGCCTGGCTTATCCGGGTAGGCCGCATGGAATTGCCGGAGCAGGTCAGGGGCGTGCAGGTGGGTAGCTGGTTCCCAGGAACGATCTTCGGGGGGGTAGCCCTCCCAGTCCACTAGGTACTGGAGCTGACCTCGGTGCAGCCGGGACTCCAGGATCTGATGGACCTCGTACTCCTCCTCATCATCCACTAAAACTGGTGGTGGAGGTGGTGGTGGGACGTCCCTGTTCGGGTCCGGCGCAGCTGCGGGTTGGAGGAGGGAGCAATGGAAAACCGGGTGGATCCGGAGGTGGGCGGGAAGGCGCAGGCGGAACGCCACCGGGTTGATTTGCGCCTCGATGGGGAATGGGCCGACGAAGTGAGCGGTTTACTTGGAGGACCGGCCAGGGGTCTGGAGATACCGGGTAGAGAGCCAGACGGAATCCCCGACCTTGAGGGGGGCTCCCTCCTGGCGATGCCGATCTGCGGCCAGTTTGTAGGCGTCTTTGGCGCGCTGGAGCTGGGCGCGCAGGAGGTCATGGAGCGCGTGGAGTTCCTCGATCCGGTTGTCCGCTGCGGGAACATCGGCGGACGGGCCGAGCGGAGGGAAGAACCGGGGGTGCAGTCCGTAGTTGGCCACAAACGGTGTGGTCTGCGTGGAGCTGTGGACCGCATTGTTGTACGCGAACTCGGCCAGGGGTAGCAGGGAGGCCCAGTTATCCTGTTGGTAACTGGTATAGCAGCGCAAGTACTGCTCCAGGGTAGCGTTGGTGCGCTCAGTCTGGCCGTCGGTCTGGGGATGGTAGGCGGACGACAAGTGAAGCTCCGTCCCCAAGCCTTGCTGGAAAGCCTGCCAAAAGCGGGAGGTGAATTGCGGGCCCCGATCTGAGACAATCTGCTTGGGTAACCCGTGCAGGCGGAAGACGTGGTTCAGGTAGAGCTGGGCGGTTTCCGGCCCCGACGGCACTTTGGCGCAGGGGACAAAATGGGCCATCTTGGTGAACAGGTCCACCACAACGAAAATGCAGGTGTGGCCCTGGGATCGAGGTAGGTCGACAATGAAGTCCATGGACACCACGTCCCAGGGACCGGCGGGAGTAGGGAGTGGCTGCAGGAGACCGGAGGGCTTGGCGGGTACATTTTTAGCGCGGCGGCAGATCTCACATGAAGCCACGTACCGACTAATGTCCGCTCGGACGCGAGGCCACCAAAAGTCTCGGGTCAGCAGATGCGCGGTTTTGTGTTGCCCGAAGTGGCCGGCCGGGGGTGCATCGTGGGTGAGGCGGAGGATGCGGGATCGGAGAGGTCCTGGAGGGACGTACAACTGCTCCCGATGGTAGAGCAGCCCATCCCGGGTGGTTAGTTCCCCGGCAGGGTCTTGCTGAGGGTCTTGCAGGTGCTTCTGGGCCCAGGGGTCGGTGGCCTGACTGGCCTGTATCTCTGCCACCAAGGCGGGTGCAGTCAGGGCAGAGGCAAAGACCGTGGGTGGCAGGATGCTAGCCTTGGGGGCTTCGGTAGCACCAGGGGTGTCATAGTCTGGCCGGCGGGACAGAGCGTCGGCTTTCTGGTTTTGGGTGTGCGGGATGTAGGAGATGGTGAAGTTGAAACGTGAAAAGAACAGGGACCACCCGATCTGTCGCTGGTTCAGCCGGCGGGTGGTCTGCAAGTGTTCCAAGTTCCGGTGGTCCGTGAATACTTGGACCGGGTGTCTTGCTCCTTCAAGGTGGTGCCGCCACACCTCGAAAGCCACTTTGATGGCCAAGAGTTCTCTCTCCCATATGGTGTAGTTGCGTTCGGCGGCGGAGAGCTGCCGGGAGTAGTAAGCGCAGGGCTGCCAGGGCTGACTGGAGTCGTCCCGCTGGGAGAGCACGGCTCCGATGGCCACGTTGGAGGCGTCTGCTTCCACCATGAAAGGCAAGCGGGGATCAGGGTATCGCAAGAGGGGACTGGAGGAGACGCTGCGCTTGAGGTCGTGAAAAGCCTGGTCACCTTCCGGGGTCCATTGGAAGGGTTCCTTGGGGCGGAGGAGCCGAGTCAAGGGCTTGGTTAGATTGGCGTAGCCAGCGATGAACTGCCGGTAGTAATTGGCGAAGCCCAGGAGGCGCTGGACGTCCTTCCGATTGTGAGGGGCCTGCCACTGGAGGATGGCGTCAACCTTCTTTGGATCCATCTGAGTTCCTTGGGGGGAGATGATGTGCCCCAAGAACTCGACCGACGGGAGGTGGAAGGCGCATTTCTCTAGTTTTGCGTACAGGCGGTGAGCTCTGAGCCGCTGTAGCACCTGTCGGACGTGTTGGACATGCTCCTGCTCCGAGGTGGAGTAGACCAAAATGTCATCCAGATAAATAATCAGGAACCGGTCCAGCAGGTCGCGGAACACGTTGTTCATGAACCGTTGGAACACGGCGGGGGCATTGGTGAGTCCAAATGGCATGACCAGGTGTTCATACTGGCCATACCTGGTACCAAAAGCGGTCTTCCACTTGTCTCCAGCTTTGATGCGAACCAAGTTGTAGGCCCCTCGAAGGTCGAGCTTGGTGTAGATGGTGGCCCCTTTTACGCGGTCAAGGAGCTCCGGAATCAGTGGAAGCGGGTAACGGTTCCGGATGGTAATTTTGTTGAGTGCCCGGTAATCATTGCAGAGCCTCAAGTCCCCGGTTTTCTTTTTTACGAACAGGACGGGCGAGGACAAGGGCGAGGTGGAGGGTCGAATGAACCCTCGGGCCAAGTTCTTCTCCAAATACTCCCGTAGGGCAGCCAACTCCGGGTCCGCCATGGGGTAGAGGCGGCCTGCTGGTAGCGGGGCGCCGGGCATTAGGTCAATGGCGCAATCATAGGGCCGATGTGGGGGAAGCTGGTCTGCTTCCTTTTCGTCGAAGACGTCTGCAAACTCCTGGTAGGGAGCTGGTAGTGTGGTGGCGGCCCCCAGGAGGCTGGTGGGGAGCGAAGAGCTGGGTTGAGCATCAGGAGGCACCGGAGCCGGGTCCGGTTGTAGCGTGGAGCACGACGCAGGGGCACCGGGAAATCGCAGTTCTCGTTGCACCCAGTCCACGTGAGGATTGTGGGCCTGGAGCCAGGACAGGCCTAGGATGACGGGGAAACGTGGCATGCGGGAAAGGTCAAAGGTTTGTTCCCCTTGGTGCTGCTGGACCCATAGGACGAGTGGTTGAGTCTCGTGGCGGACGGGTCCAGAGCGCAGCAGACGACCGTCCACGACCTCGACCAGGGTAGGGGTCTTCTTTTCCCGGATGGGGATGCCATGTTCCTTGGCGAAGAGGTGGTCCATGTAGCAGCAGGCGGCCCCTGAGTCCAACATGGCATGTACAAAGATCCACCGGCCGTCAGGGAGCTGCAGACGAATCAGGACCAGGAACGGGGTAGGTGGGGGATCGACGGAGCTGGAGGCCCTCAAGAAATGCCCCAGGTCAGGAGCTCCAACTAGACCTGGGGCTGGCCTTTTACCGGGGCAGCGGAGCTTGCGGGGCGCTGCAATTTGGCTGGACAGGTACTTGCAAAATGTCCAGCTCCGCCACAATACAGGCACAGGTTGTGGGTGCGCCGATGGGTCTTCTCCTCGGGAGTCAGGCGAGGGCGGGCGACGCCCAGCTGCATGGGTTCCGCAGCTGGGGGAAGAGCCAGGGAACCTGGCGGTGGGGCAGCTGTGGGGACCCTCGCTGGGGCGTTGCCTCCTTTCTGCTTCTGGCGGCGGCTCTGTAGCCGCCCATCAATGCGCATGCACAACCGGATCAGGTCTTGTAGGGCGGCTGGTCGGTCGCTGCGGACCAGTTCATCCAGGATGGCATCAGAGAGTCCCTCCGTATAATGGTCCACCAGGGCAGCTTCATTCCAGGCCAGGTCTTGAGCCAACAACTGGAATTCAGTGGTGTAGTGGGAGACAGAGTTTTGGCCTTGTTGCAAAGTCCGTATCTTGCGGTTGGCCGTCTCAGCTCGCACGGGGTTGGCATAGGCAGCCGTGAAATGTGCCTTGAAACGGGGGTAATCTGCTAGCAGCGGCGAAGATTCCAGCAGTAGGGGAGTGGCCCATTTGGCCGCTTGCCCTTTAAGCAGGCTCAAAATAAAACAGACCTTGGTCTTGTCTGTAGGGAAGTCGCTCTGCCTTATCTCCATGTACAGTTCACATTGGGCGAGGAAGGCAGGGAACTCTTCCAGGCTTCCTTCAAACTTGTCAGGAACACTCACCGGGCAGCGGGAGCGAGGCGCTGCTGCAGCAGCCAGGGCCGTAGCATTGGAAGCAGTCTGTTGCTGGAGTGTAATTACAGCCTGCCTCAGCTGTTGCACTTGGTCGAGGAGCCCCGACAGGGGGTCCACACCTCCTGCCGCTTGTTCAGTCATGGGGGAGCCGGGCGAGTTATATGGGTGCTGGCAAGCTGTCGCGACCCGGACCTTCAGGTAGAGACGGGCGGCTGCTGTTGCCCTGGCAATCGGCCAGGACGCTGGCAGCCGGCTACGGTGCTTTCAAGGAGCAGCACAAGCGTTATCTAGCAGTCCTAATTAGTCCCTACCATAAATCAGTCCAGCCGAAGGGAGAAGCAGGGCGCGTCGTCACAGGAATGCAGTGGGTCAAAAGCCAGAGGAAGCAAGCCGAATATATTCAAAGTACCTAAGCCAGTCCACAGAGCAAAAGCAGAGTCCAGTTCCAAGTCCAAGATTCAAGCCAGGTCAGGAGCAAACGGGTTCTCTCAGCAGGCAAGAGGGTGCAGGGCGTGGTCACGTCCGAGGAGGATCGTTCGTTGCCAGCACAGTTTGCCCTAAGGCCAGGACTACAGATATACTGTGCTGGCTTGTTAACTCGTTAGTACTCCGGGCTTAGATCTCTCCTCCCACGCATGCGTGCTTCTTTCCGTCTGTCTTTGAACTCCTGCCATCTTCTTTCACGGAGCCGGCTCACAGGTGGCAGGGATTCAGGAGGTGATGCACTAGGGCCCGGTGTGGCCTGATCAGTTTCAGGTGGCTCCTGCTCTGGGTTAGCAAGGGCTGGGTCTGGTGCAGGCATGACACCCACCCTCAGGTCACCTGACACAGGCCCTCTGCGTCTTCAGTTTCTGGTTAACCCATAGCTTTCCATCACAGGGGCAGTATCCCAGGTGGCCTTGACCGTGCTGTCCAACCTCAGAGCATCCTTCACCACTTGGTAAAGTCTGTGTGTCAGGCAGGCATTGCCCTTGACCTCTGTCAACACGTTGGCACCAGAGTTCATGATCATGTAGCCATGGATGACTTTGCCATCACTCACCCACTTTCTCAGACTATTCTGTATCATGGCAATGATTTTTGCACCATGTGATATGCATCAATCCCCTGCACATGGAACAGAAGCACTTTGTAGCCTCGTAACAGGACTGTCCCCTCCTGGAGCCTGGCCCATGCCCTGACAGTCCTGCTGGCTGCTTCAGAGGTCTGCTATGAAGTGCATGGTTCTGCCCTGTGTTCTGGAGAGCTGAGCCTTAACCATCACCATGGCAGCCAGTGAAAGGCTTCATCCTCCATGAGGAAGAAGAGTTGGACATCTACAGCAATAATCTCACTGATCAGGTGAATGACTTCTTCCTGGACCCTCCATGTAGCCCAGGGATGTCGAATTCATTTGTTATGAGGGCTGGATCTGACATAAATGAGACCTTGTCAGGCCAGGCCATGTGTGTCAAAGACTGTAATGCCAGGTAACAGAGATATAAACTTTACAAAGAACACAGACAAACACACCAAATATATATATACTTTAAATGAAATAAGGTTAGCACTCTTGCGATATTGTGTTTATTTAATGGTCTCTGATAACTAACACTCTGAATTATTGCATCAAAATCTGGAGACAATGTCTATGCTGTAGCAATCTTGAGTATGCTGTTCAGGTGCTGTTCAGGTATGTGCCTGTAAGTTGCAACCCTACTTTTGATTTATTGACATTCATTACAAAAATCTTATGGTCAATGCTTTGAGCCTAAGACCCAGGGGAAAACATGAAATGGCTGGGCAGTGCAAGCTTTTGTACATAAGTTGCTTCATGGAGAAAATAGAGGCTTTACTCTGTAGCTCCTGTGTGATTGAGCAAGACTGGCAAAGCAAGCTGTGATGCAGAAGGAAGCACGAGAGAGAAGGAAGCAAATGACAGTGATTTGCTCACGGGCCTGATAGGAGCCCTCCAGAGGCCTGATTTGGCCCTCGGGCCACACATTTGACACCCCTGATGTAGCCCTTTTTTTACCTCTTAGCAAACAGCTCACTTTGATGTCCCAGCCATGCAGCCAGAATACAAGCTGCCTTTCTTGAAGGGGCCTCCTACTCCCCCTGCACTTCTGCCTGATAAGAGGGTCTCTCCTTCCTTCTTCTCAACAGCAATGATGAAGGTTTGCTATATATCAGGGGTGGCCACCACTAGCTCTCCAGATGTTTTTTGCCTACAACTCCCATCAGCCCCAGCCATTGGCTATGCTGGCTGGGACTGATGGGAGTTGTAGGCAAAAAACATCTGGAGAGCTACCATTGGCCACCCCTGCTATATATAATGGGAAGAAGGGGAGGTAGAACATGGCTAAGTCTTTACTTCTATTCCCTCCACCAGGCATCTACCTTGCAGAAAATATAAAACAAATGTTATTTTGTTTCTTCTGCAGGCATGTTGTCTATTGTGGATGTAGCAAGGGTTCCTGCATTTAGAGAATGTAACTAAAACACCAGAAGCAACTTTATGGCACTTAACACACACATAGAGGCAGGAACGACATTAGAACAAAGAATGAAATCGTGCAAAAAGGACCAATTTTGCTTATATGCTATCAAGAATGTACTGTTAAAATCCTTGGACACAGTTCTCATTATGCTCCTGATCATCCACCAGGATTGTCCTTTTCAGAAAGAATGTCTACCAATTCTTCTCATTGCAAAATATCTCTGACTGCTTTATGATTTACTCAATATTTTTGCTGGTCCCTCCACTTTTCTCAAGTCAAGTCAAGTCAGCCTTTATTGGCATAAAAATAGCAGTACAAAATTAATATAAGAACATAAGAGAAGCCATGTTGGATCAGGCTAATGGTCCATCCAGTTCAACACTCTGTGTCACACAGTGGCCAAAACCCCCAAGTGCCATCAGGAGGTCCACCAGTGGGGCTAGAAGCCCTCCCACTGTGCCCCACCAAGCACCAAGAATACAGAGCATCACTGCCCCAAACAGAGAGTTCCAACAATATACTGTGGCTAATAGCCACTGATGGACCTCTGCTCCATATGCTTATCCAAACCCCTCTTGAAGCTTGCTATGCCTGTAGATGCCACCACCTCCTGTGGCATTGAATTCCATGTGTTAATCACCCTTTGGGTGAAGACGTATTTCCTTTTATTAGTTCTAACCCGACTGCTTGGGTTATAGTGTATATAGTGTAAAATATAGTGTAAAACAGGATAAAAACACAACTTTCATGTACACTTGAATGAACAGAAATTATTACTGTGATATCCTTTGGTGCAACTTTAGGGCAGAGTAAAGAAACTAGGCTGACCTCTCAGTAACATTGGTAGAAAAATCATTCAAGAGTCTATGGACCTTAAATGCATCAGAGCAGTCGACCATACTGGTTAAAACAGGGTATAAATATGTATAACGTAGATCTGTATACAGATGGCAGTGCAGGAGAACATGAGTAATTGGCTCAACACATTTTTGTTTACAAGGGCAATACCTAGCTGAATTGGCTATTTTATTGAATCTGCCATCAAGAATGGCAGAGGGCATAGCATTGCACCTAGCTAGAGAAAATGCTTTGTGTTGTTGTGGCACCTGCAAATACAATGGATAGGAGGCCATCTTCCCTGTGCTGAGAGGGATCTCAAAGTTCAAAGGGGAGCAGATATTGTTAGCCAGACCATTTAACTTCTGGCGCTCATCCTGTTTTTGATCTGTTGGAATGCAGTAGTAAACGTAAGCAGTGATTCTATAGACAGGCCCATCACTTTAATTTTATTCTCTATGTATGCTGACCAATTTGACACATTGGACTCAGAAAGCATTTAATATATAAAGCTCCCAACTTCAAAACTATAATGTAGGCATAGCCAGAATTTAATGTCATAAACCATGCACTGGTTTCCATTAAGGACTGGCCAGTTTCTAAGTAGATGACTGCATATGAAACATATTTTGGCATGCCCAAACTTTTTCTCAGGGATTTGGATTGGGCACATTCAATAGCACAGTCAAAGGACCTAATCCAGATTGGAATGCCATACAGTAGAATCATAGAGTTGGAAGGGACCTCTAGGGTCATCTATTCCAACCTCCTGCACAATGCAGGAAACTCACAAACACCTCCCATTGTGTGGGAGTAATTGTGTGGTCACTTTGGCCTTAAAAATTCTTATAGCAGCTGGCACAAATTGGTTGCCACTGTTATAGAAAAAGCATGTTATAGCTGAAGCACTGGTGTTAGCTATCGTCACTGCATACTTGCAGTGGATGGACCAGGTCGCATTATATTGGAAGTAAATGCCTAAATATTTGTAGTATTTGACCTGTTCTATCTTTTTACCATCAATGACCCACTTATAAGATCTCCACTTTTTTTAGAAGACTAGGGTTTTTGATTTAACATGATTCAGCTGGAGCTTGTTACTAGTAAAAAAGACTGCACAGCGGGACAGCAGATGTCTTAAACCCACTCTAGAGCAGGACAACACTGTATCATCTGCATAGAGTAGCAAGGGTACATGTATTGCACCAAGTTTTGGACTGTGACAGCATCAGACAACTGACCAGCAAAGTCGCTGAGGAAGAGATTGAATGAAAAGGGAGCTAATATGCAACCCTGTTTGACACCCTTGTTAGCACCCTAGTCAGATTGCTTGCTAGTGTGCATTTTATCTGACAAGAATTAGAGGCCAATAATGAGTATGAGAAGTCTTTTATCCATATTTAGCTTGTCTAATTTAGTCCAAAGAAGGTCCCTGTCAACTGAATCGAACACACTTTTTAAATCCAGGAAAGCCACAAATAGTTTCTGGTTATTACACTCAGAATACTTATCAACTAGGTGCAATAGGGTAGCACAATGGTCTAAGATGGACTTTCCTTTGCAAAAACACAGCTGCTTAGGGCTCAAAATTTTCTCCTGTGTCATCCAGAGATTGAGATTAATTAGTAGATGTTTAGTTTAAAATTTACCCAAGATAGAAAGTAAGCTAATTGGCCTGTAGTTAGCAGGATTAGTGTGATCACCTTTTTTATATATAGTGGGGCCACTACTGCGCTCAGCCGCACTGAGGCGATTATATCGGTTCTGTCTATGGTTGTAAACAGGGATGCGAGGGGAGAGGCCCACCAGTCTGGGTCCAATTTCAGGATTTCAGAGGGCATGGCATCGGGGCTGGGAACCTTTCCTGGTTTCAGTTGTGCTATCAATTCTTTGATTTCCTCCAGTGACACAGGAGGCCAGTCATGTAGGTCTGCTAAAGGGAGCTCAAATGGTTCAGCACAGGTTGATTCTTGGTGGAACAGAATTGAAAAGTGCTGGAACCATACATAGGAAGAAATGACAGACAGGGGGGATCATCGGCTCGGAATGCACCCAAGACTGTGGCCCAGAGGTTTTTGGAATTCTTTAAGGTTGTGGCATGATATAGCTCATCCCATTGGATCTGAATATAATCAGATCTCTTTTTTATTGTAAGTTGGTACAGCTGATGCTTAAGCTTGAAATATTCTGGTGGCATAGTTAAAGCCTTTAAGTCACTATAGTGGCTATAAACTTTACATTGCATGGTTTTTGTTTCCTTGCGTTCTTGATCAAACCATAGATCTGTAGGTGTTAGTAGGTTGGTTATCCTCCTACTAGGGCTAACACTCAGTGATTCAGAGAGATAGGATATTAAAGAGTTGTAGACTAATATATTAGATGCCAATAACAAATGTTACTTGTACCTCAAATCAGCATTAAAACATGATTGACTGATCGATTGATTTAGGATATTTCTATGCCGCCTCTCCAGTGTGGTGCTCAAGGTAGTTTAAAGTAAAAACCATGTGATAATCTAAACAAAAAAATTAAAGAGCCCTTTGCATGGGGTGTTCAGAGCAAGAGATTAGTAGATGTGGTTTTATTTGTTTGTTTGTTTTATAGAACACTCTCCCCTATACATAGGGCTCAGGATGGTGAACAACAATAAATATAATTCAAAAATACATTTAAGATCAGCTAAAATGGCAAAAGAAGAAAGGGACAGCAAAAGATGAGATGGCTGGACAGTGTTAGTGATGTAACAAACACAAATTTGAGCAGACTTCAGAGGATGGTGGAAGACAGGAGGGCCTGGCGTGACTTTGTCCATGGGGTCGCAAAGAGTTGGAATCGACTGTGCGACTGAACAACAAAATGGCTAAAATAATAAACAACTCTAGAACTATTCACAAGCCATTTAACAACCAATTTCCATTTTTAACCAATGGAGGAGAGAGGGATGATGGGGGGGGGGGAGGCTTGGTGACAGACCACTGCTATCCTCAACCATACGCCTGGTGGAACATCTCTGTCTTACAGGCCCTATGGAACTGCACTAAGAGAGCAATCCTAAGCAGATCTACTCTGAATTCTACTACAGTATATTCAATGGGGCTTACTCACAAGAAAGTATATTTAGGTTTGCTCTGTTAATCCTACAGGGTGCGGATGTTCTTAGGCAGAGAGTTCCACCAGGCCAGTGCGAAGGCCAAAAAAGACCCTGGCTTTTGTTGAGGAAAGCCGGATATCTTTCAGGCCAGGGATCTTCAGGAGGTTCTTCTCCCCAGAGCATAATGCTTTCTAGGGGCTGTACCAGAAGATGTGGTCCCATAGATACATTGGTCGCAGATAATTTAGGGGCTTGAAGGTTAATATCAAAACCTTGAACCTGATCCAGTATTCAACCTGGACCCAGTACAGCTGGCAAAGCACCAGTTGGATGTGTGCTATCAGTGGGATCCCATTCAGGATCTGAGTTGCTGCATTCTGGGTCAGTTGCAAGGGTAGCCCTGCATAGAGTGAGTTACAGTAGTCTAGCCCAGGGGTAGCCAACAGTAGCTCTCCGGATGTTTTTTGCCTACAACTCCCATCAGCCCCAGCCAGCATGGCTGATGGCTGGGGCTGATGGGAGTTGTAGACAAAAAACATCCGGAGAGCTACCGTTGGCCACCCCTGGTCTAGCCTGGTGGTGACCATTGCATGGATTACTGTGGCTAGGTCAAGGTGAGACAAAAAGAGGAGCACTTGAACTAATCAAGTGCAGCTAAGGGAACACCAATCTAGCAGCATTTGCGATCTGGGCCTCTATTGGTTAAGAGACATCCAAAAGCACACTTAGGCCAGGGGTGCTCACCCACTAGGCACACTAGGCATTTGCCTAGGGCACCAGCAGGGCAGGGGTGCCAAAATTGGCCCTAGCCCCACCCCCTAGGCAAATCCCTAGTTGTCTGCTTCCCCCTCCCTCCCTCCCATCCACCCGCTTACTTTTTAATGCCCAGGGAACCAGTGATGAAGCACCGGCTCCTGGGGCTCTTTCAAGGGACTCCCCTCCCCTGCCAATCAGTTGATCGGTGGGAAAATTGGTGGGGAGGCCGACACTCCTATGCTGGCCTTCCGGCACTCTCCGGACCTTCAGCGCTGGGGCGGCGGTGAAAGGAAGGATCAGCAAGCAGCTGGAAAAGTGGCCACTGCCACTGCTTCCTTCTCACTTCCTCCCTGGATCGTGTGGGAGGGAAGTAGGGAGGAAGCGGTGGCGATGGAGGCCACTTTTTCAGTGGCTTGCTGATCCTTCCTTTCACTGCCACCCCAGTGCTGAAGGTCCAGAAAGTGCTGGAGCTCCCTGCCCCTTTTCCCACTGATCAGTTGATCGGTGGGGGAGAGGGGCACCTTGAAAGAGCCCCAGGAGCCAGCGCTTTGCCGCCAGTTCCATGAGCATTAAAGATTGGGAGGGAAGGTGCCACAGAGGGTGGCGGGGGGGGGCATGGTGTGGGGGGCAGTGGGCATCGAGGCTGCCTGTGGCACCATGCCCCTATGGGCCGGGCCTGACTTAGGCTCTTGGTGGTTTGTACTGGTGTTAAAAGGTACACTGTCAAGAGCCAGGATAATTTCATTGTACATACATTCAGATTTCATAAGTGTCCTATAAGATGTTCTTGTGGCTTTGTCATGAAACTGATGCCAAACTCACTCTATTGTCTTATTTCCCACCTCATTTGCTAGTTCAGACTGGGAGCAAAGAAGGCATCATAGGCAATTTCAGTAATGGATTCAGAGAGACATTTGTTCCAATCCTCTATTAGTGTATTCAAAGAGACACTGGGAAGTATTGCATCCCACAACGCATTTTGGAAACCAGTTGGATCCATTAGTCTTTGCAGATGAGCATAAATCCACTCACTGCCTAGATAGGAAGGGACTGGGACACTCAGCAGAGCCACCAGGGCATGATGATCTGACCATGGCACCCTATCACTGGCAATTAGATCCATCTCTATTCTCTTGCTAAGGATCAGATGCAGTGTGTGACCTGGTGGTTTTGTGTGGAACCTGATACAATCTGGGAGAGTCCCAGTGATGCCCTGAAAGACACTAGGTCCATAGCCTACCCAGGGGCAGCCTCATCAGCATGGGTGTTGAAATCCTCAAGAACTATTAGTATCGGGAACTCCAAGGTCCAGCCCACTACCACCTCCAGCAGGCTTGGTAGGCTATCTGTTGCTATACTAGCTGAACAGCTGGACCATTGTCATCCGCCACGTAGCAACTCCAGCCTTCTTTGGTGGACTCCTGTCCAAGTACTGACCATGGCTAATCCTGCTTAATTCCAAAGCCCTGATGAGCTCAGACCAAGCTGAGGTATTTGGGCTGATAATTAAAATCCTAGGTTAAAAAAAGTATGTTCTGGCCTGATGTCTAAAAGAAGATACAGTAGGTGGCAGGTGACCCTTAAAGAAGAGGATGTTCCAAAGGTCAAGTTCAACCACAGAAAATGCCACCCATCTCACCTCTGAAGGTGGGGGCAGAAACAGCAGGGCTTGAGAGATGAATCAACTAGTGGGATGGATAGTACAGGAGGAAAAAATCCTTTGATACTCTGGTCCCAAGCCATTTGAAGACAAAAAGGTAAGCATCAGCAGTTTGAATTGCACCCAGAAAGAGTTTGGTAACCAGTGTGGATCTCTCAACATATAGGTGATAAGATCCCTATAAGCCAGGGGTGGCCAACGGTAGCTCTCCAGATGTTTTTTGCCTACAACTCCCATCAGCCCCAGCCAGTATGGCCAATGGCTGGGGATGATGGGAATTGTAGGCAAAAAAATCTGGAGAGCTACCGTTGGCCACCCCTGTATAAGCAACTAGATCAATACACAAAAAACTTTAGCTCAGGGGTCCCCCAATGGTGCCCACTGACACCTTTCCTGGGACCTGCCAAATGTTTTTAGAAAGTGGCAGAGCCATGTGGAGCTTTTGCCTAGCAAGGGATTAGCCACTGGAGAGCTGATTGTCTACAGAGTAAAAAAAAATTACTTTGGCAACAGCTGACACAGCAGCACAAGGATCTTCACTGTGTGGCTGATGGAAGGATGTGTGTAAGCAAGAAAAAGAACAATATGTTCATTTAAAAAGTATCCTGTTAATCAGGATTTCTGCCTGTAATGTTGAAGAGTTACAATTCGAACTATGCATAGACGCAATCCCTGACATTTTGCCGTTGATTCCACTTCCCATAGCAGCCATGATATGGTTGTACAACCTTTGGCAGAATTTCAAAGGTACCTATAGACTCAAACAGTAGGGGGCTCCTGTTTTAGCTTATTGTAGTACTATTTGTGTTTTTTTTTACATTATTTATAGTCCACCTTTCTCACAAGGACTCAAGGTGGATTAGGCATAGTGAGTTAGTACAATCAATAAAATTGGATTAACATTATTTTTGTTCAACTTCAGAATACAAATAATGTAAGAAATTATATTTAATTTGCAAATACAAAATGCTAGTAGAACCCAGGGTTAATTTGCATTTCAGGCCCCCAGAGGGCTCTTATCAGGACCACAAGCAACTCACTATTGTCTGTTTCCTTCTCCCTCTCTTGCTTCTTTCTGCATCACAGTTTGCTTTGCCAGGCTTGCTCAATCAAGTTACAGAGCAAAGCCTCTATTTTCTCCATTGGCTGGCCAGCACATGAAGCAACTTGTGTACAAAAGCTCACAATGCCCAGCCATTTCATATTTTCCTGTGGGTCTTAGGCTCAAACCACTGAGCATGAGATTTCTGTAATAAACGTCAGTAACTCAAATGTAGGTTTGACACTTACAGATCCACACTTGAACAACACCTGACCAGCATACTCAAGATTGCTACAGCACAGACATTGTCTCCAGATTTTGATGCAATAATTCAGAGCAAGAGGCGTCAGTTATCAGAGACTGTTAAATAAACAAAATCTTGCAAGAGTACTAACCTTTTAAGCATGTTTTAAGTTTTTTTTTTTTTAATCTTTGTTTGTGTCCTTTATAAAGTTAGTATCTCTGCTATCTGACATTACATTTTAGGACGTACATGGCCCGGCCGATCAATGTCTCATTTATGTCAGATCTGTCCCTCATAACAAATTAGTTTGATACCCCTGTCATAAAGTCTACCCTCCAGAGAAGCCTTTAAGGCATGGGTGGGGAACGTCCATCCCGAGGGCCATTTACAGCCCTCGAGATCACTTGGTCTGTCCCTCAGGGATTTCTGGGCAGGCCAAGCCATGTGGAGGCCTCCTTGGAACCTGGCTGGCCGGCGAGGATCAAAGGGCCCAGCCGCGCTGTGCAGCGGCCTCCCCGAGGTCTAGCTGGCCAGCAGGAATCACAGGACCCAGCTGCACTGCACAGCAGACTCCCGGGGCCTGGCTGGCCGGCCAGGATTGCTGCAGGGAATGGAAAAGTCACTGTCACAGTTCAGGTAAGTTTCCCCCTCATTTCTTTATTTCATTTTCTTTCTATTTCTTCCCCCTGTTTCTTTGTTTCCCTTAATTCCTCTTTCTTTATTTCCCTTTCTTTCCATTTCTTCTCCTCCATTTCTTTATTTCCCTTTATTCCTCTTTCTTTTCCCCTTTCTTTATTTTCCTTTATCACCTTTTCTTCCCCCCATGCAGGAATACAGGGGCTAGCCCTACAATGGCTGGTCTCCTTTCTCCATGGTGGGGGACAGAGGGTGGTGCTTGGGGATGAACTATCCCAGCAGCACCCTCTACACCTTCACCCTCAATGTGGACATCAATGGAGCCCCATCAAAGGATGGGAACCTGATCTCTGATCCCAGCCCCCTGTAACCTAGGCACAGGACCTCGGTCTTTGATGGATTCAATTTCAGCCGGCTCTGTTGCAAGCAACCAGCCACAGCTTGTAATGCCCTACCCAGTTCCTCTGGGGCCAAATTCAGGTGGCCATCCATCAGCAGATAAAGCTGGGTGTCATCTGCATATTGATGATGCCCCAGCCCATACCTCTGGATAATCTGGGCAAGAGGGTGCATGTAAATGTTAAATAACATCAGGGAAAGAATTGCTCCCTGTGGCACACCACATTGTAGTGGGTGCTGCTGGGATAGTTCACCCCCAAGCACCACCCTCTGTCCCCCACCATGGAGAAAGGAGACCAGCCATTGTAGGGCTAGCCCCTGTATTCCTGCATGGGGGGAAGAAAAGGTAATAAAGGAAAATAAAGAAAGAGGAATAAAGGGAAATAAAGAAATGGAGGGGAAGAAATAGAAAGAAAGGGAAATAAAGAGGAATCCATCCTGTGCTGTGTGAACTGCACTGGCTACCTATTGAGTACCGGATCTAGTTCAAGGTGTTGGCACTTACCTTTAAAGCCCTTTATGGCAAGGGGCCAGCATATCTTCAGGACCACCTCTCCCTGTATGAGCCCCATAGGTCTTTATGATCAGCGACCCAAAAACTTTTGGTAATACCCGGCCCCAGAGACGTCCATCTGGCCTCGGTTAGGGCCAGTGCCTTTTCAACCCTGTCCCCTGCCTGGTGGAATGAGTTCCCCCTGGAGATCCGGGCCCTGTGGGATCTGTTCCAATTCTGCAGGGCCTTTAAAACAGAACTCTTTCACCAGGCTTTCAGCTGAGGCAGTGGACATCACTTGTTACTTGCCTCCCCACTTCATTCCATCCCAGTGCTATAAGATCTGCTGGACCTGGACAATAGGCCATGTCTGTGAGTCAAAACCTGCCATTTTAGTCTCTATTGTCACTCTGTAGTTTTAGATTTTATGTATTTTAAATTGATTTTTTATTGTTTTTTACTGTTGATTGTTTTATGATGTAACCCACCCTGAGCCTGTTCTATGGGAAGGATGGGCTAAAAAATCAAAATAAATAAATAAATAAAAATTTCTTTCCCTTTCTTTCCCTTTTTCCCACCTCCCTCCCTCCCTTCCTTCTCCCCTCCCCCCCCCCCCCCCCCCGCTGTGTAGCCTGAGTGGTAGGCATTGTCAAGAACTGCAGCTGGGGTATGTGGGTGCCTTTAATGGTCTGCTGGGAGCAGCAGCAGTTTCTGCATGAAGGGAGAGAGGAAGGGGTGGCAGGGGGGGGGGGTGGGAGCCAGCTACCACCAGTTCAGTTTGCACTTGATTATCCCAGATAGTGTGGCCTAATATGCTAATGAGTGTATGACCTAATATGCTAATGTTAGGGGATGTGATCTAATATGCTAATGAATTCCTGCTGAACTTTTTCTTTGTTTGCCTAGGGCAGCAGGTTGTGTGTGTGTGTGCCAAATTAGGCTCTCCCCACATGACTTCAATTAGAAAAACAATTATACACATTAATTTTGCCAGCCTGAATCACTCTCCCTTGGTGGAGCACTGTTTTTTAAGTTGATAATTTTGTATGGTAATTTTGTTATAAACATCGAAATGGTCCTTGGCAGAAAAAAGGTCCCCTGCCCTTGCTTTAAGGGAATGTATTTCTGTAGTCTGGAGATCAGTTGTAATTTTGGAAGATCTCCAGAACCCACCGAGATTGGTAAATCTAAATTTGGAGGTCTTTCTAGAGCACCATGATGTTGATTTATGCTTCCCTTCTTCATATCCCTCTCCCCAAAAAGCTCTCAAGGGTTAAATTCAAGTTAATTGATTTGAGATGAACCTATTCCTAACAGAGCCTGGCGAAGCTCAGTCATCATAAGAACATAAAAAGAGCCCTGATGGATCATACTAATGGTCCATCTAGTCCAGCATCCTGACTCTCACAGTGGCCAACCAATTCATCTGGACAGCCAACAATATGGCATAGAGGCCATGATGTTGCCTTCTGGCTCTGGGATTTAGAGGTTTAGTATCTCTGGATATAGAATCCCCTCAGTCACCACAGCTAGTAGCCACTGATAGACCTATCCTCCATGAATCTATCTAATTCCCTTTCAAAGCTGTTCATTCCTGTGGCCATCACTACATCCTCTGGCAACGAATTCCACATTTTAATCCCTCTCTGTGGGGAAAAAGTATTTCCTTTTGTCTGCCTCCATCAGCTTCACTGGATGTCCTCAAGTTCTAGTATTTTGAAAGATGGAGAAAAATTTCTCTTTCACACCTCTCTTCGCCCTATGCATAATTTTATAAACCTCTATCATGTCTACCTTTAATTGTCCCTTTTATAAACTGAAAAGTTGCTTACTGATTCCTCACTAGTAGTCAATCTGCCCCCAGACTTCTGCTTTCCTTGGAGCAACAGACAAATTTCCCACTAGCCACGTTGCAGCTACATTTCGATTTGTGGCTCCCTCTAATTTCCCTCACAGCTTTTGGATATCCAAAAAACAAGACCAATTCACCATGGGAGAAAATTTCCTCTTCTGTTTTGATTTGTCCATTGAAAACCCCTGCAAATTTGACCCCCCAAAAGTAGATAATTTAAACCAGCAGAGGAAAGAGTCAGTATATGGAGTTTAACAGCAAAAGAAGAGTCTATTTTGTAGGGCGTATGATAAGATTTTCTGGGCTTTTTTTACCTTGTGCAAAGTAACTGGAAAATGCTGGATGTGAAAAGGTAATTAGTAAAAGAAGGGATTTATAGTTGATAGTATTGTATTTATATTGTTCTTGCAGAGCTATGTTTTTCAAGCTGCAAGTTACATTCTGGTTACTGTTTTGTCCAATATGTTGAAACTGAACTCATTTTAAAAAACCATGAGTGAGGACAATCTTGACAGTCTTGAGGACAAATTGGACTTTATCCACCACAATGTTTTGTAAGCAAAAAATCAGTTGTCTGGTTGAACTCAGACTATTTCTGAAATTTCTTTTTCACTGTAATACTATATAATTGTATTAGCTATATAATTTTTTGTTGAATTGTCCTGTTTGATGAGACATCTGAATTAAAATTGTTTTAAATTTATTTGTATTACAAGTTCTATTCTTGAATTAGCCCTGTAAAACCCATACAAAAAGAAATAGGGTTGCAGTCTTCACACTAAGGGGAGGAGAGGGGATTGTCCTCAGCAGGCTTTGCATCATCACTCAGCTGGGTGGGAGAAGAAAAATGGAGGTAAAACTGGGACAGCAATTGCCAGCATCCTGAAGCACTGATATCATTTGTGGGCATACCAGAAGAGATGTCAGCACCTCTCCAGCCATTTAATAATGTTGCCCCCCACATCCGCCTCACCAGTTGCCAGAGTTATTAAAAAAAACCCCAAAAGCATGAAAAAGTTTTAGTTTAAAATGAGAGAGCCACATGTATAAATGACAATGTATATGCATAGTTTTCTGCTCATGTTGCTCACAAAAATACATATCTCAAAGTACATCTCCATCTGCATTTCAATGTTAATATCAGTCGTATCATACTATGATGTGATTAAGAATGTACACCTGTCTCTCAGAATACCATTTATTATGTGTGACTTCTTGCTCATACGTACACCTGGGTTCGGGTCTGTGTGTATTGCATTCATAATTTTAATTAGTTTCTCAACACATTGGAGTAGTATATGTTTTCCCCATATTCTTAAAAAATGAAGTCCTGAGATAGTAGTGTAAATATGAATAACTCCAGTAATTTTACTCAATTAACTTAAATTGTACCATAGAATTCAAACGTAGATTATACTAATTTAATACCTTATCAGTTTCTCAGATGATAATAATAATAATAATTTTTAATTTATATCCTGCCCTCCCCGCTGAAGCAGGCTCGGGGCGGCTTACATGGCATAAAATGCAGACATTACAATAATATAACAATAAAATACACTAATTACATAACAATTATATTTCTCAATTACAATATACTATTACATTATAACCATCAATTAAAACTATCAAATTTAAAAACAACAAATTAATTCGGTGCTACAGTCTTGATGTTACTCATCATGACACAGTTTTACATGACGACGGTAAAATAATTCCACATTAAGAAAAAGCCAGCTGGAAGAGGGTGGTCTTGCAGGCTCAGCGAAACTGGTTAAGGCTCCGCAAGGCCCGTACCTCTTCTGGTAATTGGTTCCACCAGTGGGGAGGTGTAATCGAGAAGGCCCTTTCTCTCGTAACTTTCAATTTGGCCTCCTTCGGCCCAGGGATTGTCAGTAGATTTTGCAAGCCAGATCTCAGTACCTTCTGGGGAACATATGGGGAGAGACAGTCCCTAAGGAAGGCAGGTCCTCGGCCATATAGGGCTTTAAAGGTAATAACCAGCACATTGTAATGAATCCGGTACACAATTGGTAGCCAGCGCAGTTCCCGTAGCCTGGGCTGTATGTGCTCCCACTTAGGGAGTCCCAATAACAGTCTAGCTGCCACGTTCTGCACTAGCTGCAGTTTCTGGGTTTGGCATAGGGGCAGCCCCATGTAGAAGGCATTACAGTAGTCTAGCCTCAAGGTGACCGTTGCATGGATCACTGTTGCCTGGTCATCACACTCCAGGAAGGGAGCCAACTGCCTAAGATGAAAAAAGGCAGATTTAGCAGTGGCTGCTATCTGGACCTCCATTGACAAGGAAGGCTCCAGTAGCATCCACAGGCTCTTGACTTTGTGCGCCGTTTCCAATGGCGCACCATCAAAAACTGGTAGGGGGATTTCCTTTCCCAGGCTGCCACGGCTCAGGCAAAGGACCTCTGTCTTCACTGGATTCAACTTTAATCTACTCAGCCTGAGCCAACCTGCCACGACTTGCAGCGCCAGGTCCAGATTGTCTGGGACATCGCCAGGCCAGTAATCCATCAGTAGATAGAGCTGGGTGTCATCAGCATACTGGTGGCAACCCATCTCATACCTCCAGGCAATCTGGGCAAGAGGGCGCATGTAGATGTTGAACAACATTGGGGAGAAGACCGCCCCTTGAGGCACAACACAATTAAGAGGGTGCTTCTGGGACAGTTCTCCCCCAATCATCAGCCTTTGTCCCCGACCATCAAGGAAAGAGGAAAGTCATTGCAAGGCCCTGAATCCCTGCGTCGGTGAGGCAGCAGGTCAATAACTGTTGGTTGACCGTATTGAACACAGACAATAGGTCTAACAACAACAGCACTGCCGAACCACCTCGATCCAGATGCCACAGGAGATCATCCACCAGGGCGACCAGAACTGTTTCCATCCCATGGCCTGGGCGGAAGCTGGATTGGTGGGGATCTAGGACGGAAGCGTCATCCAGAAAACTCTGTAATTGTAACACTACTGCCCTCTCAATAATTTTGCCCAAAAAGGGCAAATTTGAGACCGGCCAATAATGTGCCAATTGAGTTGGATGTGATGTAACTTTTTTCAGGAGGGGGCGGACCACAGCCTCTTTAAGAGGCGTTGGAAAAAGACCCTCCAAGAGGGATAGGACACCTAAGTTCCCTCTGGCAAGCTTTAATTAGCCAGGAGGGGCACAGGTCCAGATCACAAGTTGTTGGGCATACAGTAGATAGGATTCTGTCTACTTCCTCCAAACTGAGTGTGTTGAAGCGATCCAGGATTGAACCAGAAGACAGGCACGGGGTCTCAAGCTCACATACTGTATCCAATGTGGCGGGGAGGTCATGGCGAAGCAACATGACCTTGTCTGCAAAAAAAATTGCAAAAGCCTCACAGCCTGTCTCTAATTCCTTAGCATTTGGCTTGCCTTGTGGCAGTGTTGTAAGATTCCGAATCGTCCTAAACAATTGTGCCGGGCGCGAATTTGCAGACGCAATCTTGGCCGCAAAGTAAGTCTTCTTTGTGGCTTTGACTGTCATCTCATAGGACCTCATAAACTCCCTATAAGATGTTCTAGTCGCTTTGTCTCGAGTACGCCGCCATTGCCTCTATAACCGTCTGAGTCCTCATTTCAGCTGTCGCAGCTCCAGGGTATACCACGGGGCCAGCTTAATGTGAGGGTGCAGAAGGCATCAAGGCGCGATCTCATCAATGACTCTGGAGAGCCGGCCATGCCAGGAATCAACCAGATCATCGAGAGAATCGCCAGGGGGCCAGGGATCCCGTAGAGCCATTTGGAACCACTCAGGGTCCATCAGACTCCGCGGGAGAGCCAAAATAAGCTCACCGCCCAAACGGGTTAGAAGTGGAGCATCCACACGAGCCTTAAGGGCAAAGTGGTCCAGTCATGGCACCGCCTCCACAGTTATATCATCCCCCATAACCCCAGCCACAAAGATCAAATCTAACATGTGCCCTGCCTGGTGAGTAGGTGATATAACCAATTGGGAGAGTCCTAGTGTTGCCATGGATGACACTAGGTCCATCGCCTGACTAGAGGGCACGTCATCAGCATGGACATTGAAGTCACCCAGGATCACAAGCCTTGGGTACTCCAACGCCCAGCCTGTTACCGCCTCGATCAGGGATGGTAAGGTGCTGGCTGGTGCTTTAGGCAGACGGTACACCAGCCAAATCGCCAACCCCTCCCCAACATCACACACCAGACCAGCACATTCAATACCATTGATCTCCGGGACTGGGAGAGCCCTAAAGGAGTAAGCCTCTTGTATGAATAGAGCCACCCCTCCCCCCCGCCCGCTAGTCCATGATTGGTGAAAGACTGAGTAACCCAGGGAAATCGTTTGGGAGAGGGCCACCGTGTCTTCCTCTTGCACCCAGGTCTCAGTCACGCAAGCCAGGTCTACGTCCTGCTCGAGCAGAAACTCTCGGAGGATGGAGGTCTTATTATTTATGGACCTGGCATTGCATAACACCAATGATGGAGGCGAGTAATTCAACCTGGCCCCACTACCTGTCACTATTGGGATGGGACACAGACCGGAAGGTGGTTGAGCACTACCTGGTCTTGGTCTCCTTCCCTTATATTGTTGTCTGTTCCCACCGTAATACCTTCCTCTCCCCAGGAGTACTGGAATCCCCAGACCTGTCATCTCCCACTGGTCTCTACTTCAGCTGGAGCCAATGCGGAAAGCACAACTCACACCCTACAATTTATTAACTCCCCAATCCTCTCTGGCCTTGCCAGTCAATTCCCTTAATTTACCAACCTGCCAATTCTAAAAGTTAACCAACCAAATTTAAACCCAACCCACGACCTCTCTTATAAATTAATTAGCTCAAATACTTAATTTAATTCTGATGGCATTATTAATTATAACCCCCCCCCAACAGTAAAACACCCTTAATTTGCCAAAAATATATATATTCCATCTAAAGCCAATCAGCCCAACAATAAATTTCTCTATACATTAGTTAACTAAAACAATTCATCAATTAGCAGTTTAAAAATTCAATCATTAAAACTAGCAGCTCGGAGATAATTGGAGGTAGTTGTTGTAACAAAATAAAGTGCTGTTGTGCTTCTATAGAGCAGATGTTGTGCAAAATATCCTCAAGTTGCAGTTGTGCGAAAGCAGGGTCCCCAGTTTCTCAAAATGTAATTGTGCAAAAAGGTGCAGAGCTAGGTGGAGCGGTCATACAATGAGGTGCAGAGCGAGGTCTCTAATTTTCATCCTTTCGAGCGGAGGGTTTAGCTTGTCGATCCCCCTGAGCAGCCTGGCAGACCTGGGGGGGGTGGGGTAGAGACACTTCCCCACCACACAACGGACTCCAAAGCTCCACTCGTGGGGCTGTGTATCGCCCAGGACAGCTGCCGTAGCACTTTGCTCCACTCGTGGGCTCGTCAACACCCAGGGTGGCTGTTTCAAAACCCTCCTCACCCAAGTCAGAGGCACAGCAGTTGCAGCTGATCGCCACCGCCAATGCTCCGCTCTCTGGAGTCCAACTCCGCCGGAGTCCAGCGCTTCGCTCATCGCACAGGCCCACCCAGTTCTGCTCGCCACTTGACTCCACCCAGTCTTGCCCACACACCAGACCGTGGTCACAGCGGCCCTCCACGTCAATGCCAGGCCCGACTCGCCAAAACAGTAGGCAATTATAATTTAGCTGACACACTGAGGAACCCTCCAGGTTCTTAAATTTTCACTCCTCACCTTTCCCTAGCAACAAGTTGCTAGGTCCACCCTTAGAAGCAACTATTGCAGATGTGTGGTAGGCATAAGGTTCCAGTTTTTCAGGAGCCCTAGCACCAGAGCTCCTGCTTCGTCGCCATCTTCGGCATAGCGGTACACACAGCAACTAGGTAGGGAATCTAAATAGTAACACAGGTACGAAGTGCAAGACATATGACTCCATTTGGCAGAAGATAGTCTCAGACTCATTGGTGGCAGTTGGTGGTTGCCCAGCCTGTTATTAGTACCAGATAAGGCAGCAAGTGCCTGCAGGCAAGGGGCTGATGATGATATAGCTACAACTTCCAATGTAACTTCCAATGTCCAAGTAACAAGGCACAAAGCAAGTCCAATTATCTCATTCTTGTGACATTGAAAGCTAACACACCATACCCTATATGACAGGCTTCTTATATTTTTAAAATAGTTGTTTTATGGCTTTTGAGAATATCTATAGTTCATTCAGTTCCACATTTTGATCCTCTCTAATAATAAAAGAAAACTTCCTGAATTTAGAGATTAAAGAAAATATTTCCATATAAAAATACTGTCAGAATACTGGTGGAGTCTGAATACTGGTGGAGTCTGAATACTGTCAGACCCTGGTGGAGTTGGGATAGCGTCTGGAGCTGTAGCACCCTCTAACATTCCCATTTATAGTTCTTGGTTGATAAATACATGAGTTTTTTCATGGACCTAAAATCAGTATTTGATACATTCTTTAGACCAAAGGTGTCAAACATGTGGCCCAGGGGCCAAATCAGGCCCCTGGAGGGCTTCTATCAGGCCCCTGAGCAAATGGCTGTTATCTGCTTCCTTCTTCCTCTCTCTTGCTTCCTTCTGCATTGGAAATTGTTTTGCAAGGCTTGCTCAATTGCACAGGAGCTACAGAGCAAAACCTCAATTTTCTCCATTGGTTGAGGCTCCTCCCCCTCCTGGTATCCTGGGAAGGAAGGGAAAGAGCCAGAACTTCCTTTGCTCAGTTCCCTGGATCCCATGGGAGAAATACAAAGAAAGCACCTTTAAGACCAACAAGTGCTCATGCTTTAAGCATTTTTTAAAAAAAAAAAAAACTTAAAACATGCTTAAAACATTAGCACTTGGTTTTAAAGGTGATTTCTTTAGTCGTGTTTATTTGTATCCTTTAAAAAGTTTATATCTCTGTTACCTAATCTTAAATAGGTACACATGTGGCCCAGCCCGACAGCCCAGCCTGACAAGATCTCATTTATGTCAGATCTGACCCTCATAACAAATCAGTTTGACACCCCTGCTCTAGACCCCAGCTGTGGGAAAAGCTGAAGAGATATGTCATTGAACCACATCTCCTTTTCTTAATTCAGCAACTTTACAATCATCCTTCCACCTGGGATAGATGTGGGGAGCTGGAATAGTTATCAGAGCCATTTACCCTAGACAAAGGGTTCAAGCAGGGATGTTTACTTGTGTCCCTGTTATTCAATTTGCTCTATAATAAAAGCCCTGTGGGCTTGCCAAATCCAGGTCTCCCGTTGGCTGAGGGGGTGCATTCCATACACTCCATAAACCATTGGCCCATCACAGCTTAGTCAGTGTCTCTGGCCTCCCATTGGCTGACTCCCCTGCCTACTGCAGGCCCAGGAATGTTGAACAAAACACCAAAACAGTCTTAACTCAGAGACAGACATATCTGACATTACTCTGTGTCCTCTCTGACAACCAGCCTCAGAAAGGGCTGCTGCTCTACTGCAGCCTCAAGAAAGGTGTCATGGCTTCTGCTAGCAACAGACCTCTGCTGCCCATCAGCAGCCCACACAGATGGCCTCCCAGCACACACAGTCTCCATAGTCAGTTGAAATAGCCAGGGAACCACTACCATCACTGTAATGCAACTAAGGGGCAAGGCCTGACACCATCAGGAGTGTTTCTTCAGAGGTCATGGCTGCCGCCACTTTCCTGTCACTCCCTCTCTCCCTCCTCCCCTCAGCCTTCTTCCAGGACAGACAAGGACTGGACCATTGGGGAAGCTGCTAGCCAGAGGCTGTTACTAGCCAGCCAAGGTTGCTTCTGTCAGTAAAGAGAGAGGCCTCAGCTGAATGGAATGCCATAGAATCCCCCTCCAAATCAGCCACTTACACCAGGGAAACTATTGTTGCCAACCATTGTTCCAGGGGGAGAGAGAGACATGCCTGCAGAAGAAACAACATAACATTTTCCTAGGTAGAGGCTGCGGAAGGGGAAGGAGATGGAAAGTTGAAGTCAGTTCAGTTTTCTTACAGAAAATGGCCACCTTGAGGCACATACTCTATGGCAGTGGTGGCTCTTTCACACATATTGTGTGACTCTCGAAGCCCCCACAGCACCATTGGCTAACTTGGAGAAGGCATTTGTCTCTTTAAATCACTTCTCCAAGCCAAGCCAGATGGCATCTTGGAAAATGCATTTAAAGTTAGTTGCTATCTTTCCACCTCTCCCTCCCCCATCTATTTTCCTTCCTTCCTTCCTTCCTTCCTTCCTTCCTTCCTTCCTTCCTTCCTTCCTTCCTTCCTTCCTTCCTTCCTTCCTTCCTTCCTTCCTTCCTTCCTTCCTTCCTTCCTTCCTTCCTTCCTTCCTTCCTTCCTTCCTTCCTTCCTTCCTTCCTCTCTTGCTGCTTTCAAACATCTGATGTTTATTCTATGCTGCTCTTACATTAAGCAAGTTTGGCCACCACTGCTCTATGGTATACTATAACACAGGGGTGGCCAATGGTAGCTCTCCAGATGTTTTTTGCCTACAACTCCCATCAGCCCCAGCCATTGGCCATGCTGGCTTGGGCTGATGGGAGTTGTAGGCAAAAAACATCTGGAGAGCTACCGTGGGCCACCCCTGCTATAACACAACCAAGCCAGGCAAAAAAACCCTTCTGGATCACACCATAAGCTCAGGCTGATGCTAAACATCTCAAGGTTGAATATGACAGGAAAAAGTGGCAAAAAATGCACTACAAACAAAAGGAATGCTGAGCTTCTGCATGCTTCTGTCATGCCCTCCCCCCTGCAGTCCCCATTATTATTCTTCCTTTTCTCCATTCTGGGCCTCTTTCAGGGCTTTGAGCCACCACAGACACAGGGGCACAAACCCACACACACATGCAAGTGGGAGGGGGAAAGCCAACATCTGTTTCAGCTGTGGGATGGGTAGGAAGACAGCAATGAGGGTGAGTGAATGCCAAGCGTTGAGGGTGGTTGGGAAGACAGAAAGGATGGGGGCGGGGTTTGGCGAAGGCCAAGGTTTGCTGGGTGGGTAGGAAGTCAGCGAAGGAGATGAGTGAATGCCAAGGGTTGTGGCTAGGTGGGAGGACAGCAAGGGAGGGGTGACTGAATGTCATGGGGGGTAGTGGTGTGCCAAGTGTGGGGGGTAGTTTAGAGGAAGAGGTGGTTGTGGTGAGTGATTGTTGGAAGGGTGGAAGTGGAATGTTGGTGGGGGTGGGAGGAAGTCACCAAGTGTAGGGGGGTGAATGCCTCACTTGGGTAGGTGGGTGGAAAGACAGCAAGGGTGGGGGCACTTACCCAGAGCTTCTTTCTAGAGCCTGTAATATAGTGGGTTCTAGGCAATGATGAGGCGAGGTGGTAGTGCAACATCAGCTCTTTATTGATTTCATGATAATCAAGGCTAAGTATGAGACTGCCAACGGGGCTGACTATTTGCACACTCCCGTGCAAGCATTTGATTGGTCCATTCAAACCAGTAGGGGGCCCGTGATTGGAGCAGGGTTTAGGATCCTGCTGCTCATTGTTCCCAAGTCCCCAAGCTCTGGCCGTCAGGCTGCAATGAGCCAAGCAGGAGCACCCAACTTTGTTCTCACTTGAGTCCACATACATTACATCCCTCCCCTCCTAGTTCACAAGCCCTGACATACATAGTCCTTTAGGTAAGCAGGCTTGCGGTGCTCCTTTGTTGACTGCCTGGGTGCCAGAGAAGGTGGCGGTGCGGCGATCTCTTCGGGCATGGTGGACGGAGGGGCCAGGGATGCAGGAGCTTCTGTCAGCAGTTCCAGGCTCCTGGATGCTTCTGGCTCCGGTGGAAGGTTGGGGGTCTAGATCACAGCAGCTGCCAGGTCAGGGGCTGTCGGAACCGGAACTGCTGGTGGGTCCCACGACCCTCTGTCTTCTTCAATTTCATCCCCGGGTGCCTCCCGTGACCTCAATTGGTCTATGTGCTGCCGCATGGTAAACCCCCCCTCGGTTGTGACCTCGTACATGACTGACCCCAGCACCCTGGAGACTCTGGCCGGAAGCCATGCTGGGCCACCCCCAAAGTTTTTTGCATACACTAAGTCCCCTGTATTGAAATTCCTGGGCACTCGGACCATGTTGGACATCTCTTGCAGTTCTGGGGCCCGATCAGGGTCCATATGGCCTAGGAGCGTCGCCAGCCACCAGCCCATGAGGAGCTTGGCTGGGCAGAAGCCGATGGCAGTGCAGGGAATAGCGTGCTGGGCTAACAGGAACTCAGTGAGGCAGGCCTCCCAGTCTCCCTGGATGATGCAGCGGAGTGACTATTTTGTGGACCCTACCATCCTTTCCGCTTGGCCATTGGTAGCCGGGTGAAAAGGGGCTAACCTAAGGTGCTGGATTAGATTCCAGCTGCAGAAGTCCTGGAACTCCCCTGAAGTGAAGGTGGTCCCATTGTCTGAGATGAGAGTGTCTGGGAGCCCCTGGGTGGCCAAAACCCTGTGGAGCGCTGTAATGATGGCCTGGTAGGAAGTGGATGCAACAGGGACAACTTCCAACCACTTAGAGTAGGAGTCCACTATTAGGAAAAATAGTTGCCCCTGGAAGGGCCCCGCAAAGTCCAGGTGCAGGCAGGACCACGAGTTACATGTGGACTTCCACTGTTGAACTGGCATTCTGGGTAGTGCTGGCCATGTCTGCTGGCATAGTTGGCACCTCACTACCCAAGACTCGATGGCTTTGTCGATTCCTGGTCACCAGACATAGCTGTTGGCAAGAGCCTTCATCCACACTATTCCCGGGTGAGAGTTGTGCAGTGTGGTGAGGATTCTCTGTTGCAGAACAGGGGGCACTACAACCTGACCCCCCATAACAAACAGCCCTTGTGAACCAATAGTTCATCCCGGAGGGAAGCAAACGCTACAAACTCTGAGCCCACCTGGCCCATGGGCCATCCCCTCCACACCCAGTTGAGAACGTAGGAGAGGATTTTGTCCCTGACTGAGCATTGAGCTACGTCTTTTGCATGAGCCAGGCGGTCCGGAAGGGACTCTAGCAACATGATCTGGTGCACCGGCACCAGATCCGGGTCCCCAGAGGGTAGCGGCATCTGACTCAAGGCATCCACATGGCCCATAGCCTTTCCCGGCCAGTATTGTAGGTTGTACTAATACCCTGCTAGGAAAATGGACCATTTTAAGACCTGGGGTGATAGCATCTGGGGTGTTTGGTGGTCTGGGGCAACAGGCCTAGGAGGGGTTTATGGTCTGTGAGTATGGTGAAGGACCAGCCGTACAAATAATCATGAAATTTCTTTACAACGGCAACAATGGCCAACCCTTCTTTTTCTATTTGCGTGTAGTTGCGCTCAGGCTTTTTCAATGTCCTTGAATAGTAAGCCACCAGAACCTTGCGGCCATCCGGCAGCACATGTGCTAAGACCACCCCCACCCTGTAAGGAGGCACATAGCAAGCCAAGACGATGGGCAGCCGCTCATTGAAGTGTGCCAGCAGACTGTTCAACGTGAGGAGGTACTTCACTGCTTGGAAGGCGGTGGCCTGCCAGTAGCCCCACACTCATGGGGCCCTTTTGTCCAGCAAACAGTGGAGGGGTTCCGCTACCGCTGTCTTGTGGGGAAGGAAGGCGTGGTAGAAGTTGAGGAGGCCCAAGAAAACTTGTAGTTCCACTTTATTTGTGGGGGCAGGAGCATCACAAATGGCCTCTACCTTTTCCTTTGAGGTATGGATACCATTCACATCGACCGAATACCCCAGAAAATCAATCTCGGGCACCCCCAGCATACATTTCTCCCTCTTCACCTTTAGGCCCGATGAGTCAAAATGTTGGAGGACGGTGCAGAGGCGGGAGGCAAACTAGTCCTCCGTGGCTGCAGCAATTAACACATCATCAAAAAATGACTGGACCCCAGAGATACCTTTCAAAAGAAAATCCATTAGGTTCTAGAAGATCCCCAGGGCCACGCTGACCCCAAACTGGAGGCGATGGCCTTGAAAGCGCCTCTATGCGTCACTATCATTTGTGTCTCGGCCATGGCAGTGTACCCTGGAAGCTGCTGATAGGCCTGAGCCAAGTCCAGTTTTCCAACATTTTTTGCCCCTGCTAAGGAGGCCAACATGTGGCTCACCACTGGCACTGGGTAGGCATGGCCTTGCAGTGCCTTATTTATAGTGCACTTATAGTCCACGCAGAGGTGGACGCGGCCATCAGGTTTGACTGGGGTGACGATGGCCGTTTCCAGTGGGGGTTTCCCAGTGGGGGTTAGCAACTGGCTCCAACATTCCCTGAGCCGCTAGGAGGTCTAACTCCTCCTCTATCTTATGTTTGAGGGCAAAAGGAATGCACCACGCCTTCAGTCTTACGGGCTGGATGTTCAAATTTAGTTGCAGGGACACTGGGAGGCCCATGTAAGTTCCCAGGGTCCCATTGAAAACTGCCGGGAACTCTCCACAGATGCTCTGGACGTCCCTGGGCTGTGTGGTGACCTGATTTAATCTGGTTACCTGGATCCCTAAGGGTCCAAACCATGTTCGGCCCTGCAAGCTGCTCAAGTCCCCTTCAACAACAGGGGCAGCCTTCCTGAGAAGTAGCCATGCTTCACTTTCGGGAACCCCACTCCCTTAACTGCAATCTCCCATTTCTGATAGTCCCGGACCATGAACGGGGATGGCTGCAATTTGGCTTCCCACCCGGGCATAACCTTTGGAAAGTCCTAAGAGAAATTACAGTCTGTCTGGCCCCTGAGTCCACCTCCATTTTGCATGGCTTGCCCTCAATGAGTACAGTCACTTGCAATTTCCTGGGGGAGGGCAGGGGAAGTTGGCATACCTGCTCATCATGGGTGGAGATGGAGTGGAGGTCTTCCACCATGGCGGAGTCCTGGTGCCTGCCCGGATTCCTTCGGGTGGCACTTCTTGGGGTGGAGTGCTTGGACTGGGAAAGGCAGACCCTTGCTAAATGGCCCGTCTTTCCACATTGGTGGCAGACTGCGTCTCGAAATTGGCAGGAACATCGCTCGTGGAGGTCCCCGCAGCTGACACATTCTCAAGCAGGCACGGTCTCATACAAACAGCTTGGCGGTTTCTTCTGTGCCATGTGCCGTAGCTTGAATGTGTCATCTTCCCTGGAGTCTTCTGACTTGGACAAGGAGGCAGTAGCCCGATGTGCAAAGGCAGTGGCTCACTCCTTTCTTGATTTCTCATATGCCGTAGCCTTTTTGATGACCTTGGCTAGGTCAGTGTCATCTTTAACCACCAATTTTTGCCTCAATTTCTCATCCCTCAGGCTGAAAATGAACTGGTCCCTAAGCGCTTCATTGAGGACTGGGAAGTCGCAGTGGAGCAGCAACCAGCGGAGGGCGGCACTGAAGTCGGCCACCAACTCATTAGGTTGTTGGCAGCATTCTGAGAACTCGAGGTGGCGGGCCAGTATTGTTGGGTGTGGGGTGAAGTGAGTTGAGAGGGTCACAATGATCTCATCGAAGGTGGCCACATTGAGGGTCACGAGCATCGTTAAACCTTGGGCCAGCTCCAAGACGTCCCTGCCGCAGGAGCTGAGCAGCAGTGTTTTCTTCTTGTGTCCCGTGACCTCGTTGTAGTTGATGTGGTTCTCCAGTTGCTCTAACCAGGTCTCTTATCTCTCCAGGCAGGCCACATCGAAGGCTTGAATCGGTCCTGGCGTAACAGCCATTTCGTCAGCTGTGGCGGGGTGGAGCACGGTGCTTGATCGGAGCAGCAATGTGATGCCGGCTGGACTGCTCACCAGGATCCCATCCTCGTTGCCACTATAATATAGTGGGTTCTAGGCAATGATGAGGCAAGGTGGTAGTGCAACATCAGCTCTTTATTGATTTCAGCATAATCTAAGCATGAGACTGTTGAACTGGGCCAATGGGGCCGACTATATACACACCTGTGTTCCTGCGCAAGCGTTTGACTGGTCCATTCAAACCAGTAGGGGCCCATGATTGGAGCAGGGCAGCAGGGTTTAGGATCCTGCTGCCCATTGTTTCCAAGTCCCCAAGCTCTGGCCGTCAGGCTCCAATGAGCCAGGCAGGAACACTCAACTCTGTTCTCACTTGAGCCCACATACATTACAGAGCCCGTTGTATTTTTCTTCACAACAGGCATTATTTCTAGTTTATATATAAATATAAATGACCTCAGACTCTGTCTCTTAAAGGAAGCATGTTATCTTCCACAGTTATCCAAGCATGAAGTTCCAGTTCTTCTGTATGCTAATGATGCAGTGATAATGTGATCAATAGTTGGTTCTGGAAACTGATAAAAAAAATTGTGCTTTACTGTTAGTATTTTTTAATATAATAAATTTACAAAGAAGGAAAGCATTCATATAGCACAATAATTTGTCAACAATTCAAAATATCTGATTAAAAGAGTAAAAGCTCACTATACAACTCATTATTTGGAATTATGTTATTCAAGATTAGATATTCTACCACCGGATGTCACAATGCAACAAATTTTTCCTATTGTTTTATATAGTGGGTATCGAAAGTGTGTCTAGTCCACTTACTTACCATCTAGTGGTTATTTTAAAATATTGGAAGCTTATTGAAATTTTTTTATTGTTGTATTACTAAATGAGTGCCAGATTTGTGCCCAATGATCGCTCTTGAATCTATTTTCACAGTCCATCTGCCAACGGGTCTGAAATTTTAATAACTATTTTTTTCCCTATATCTACTGAAAGTAGGAGTTTGTACAGTTTCAAAATTAGCCCTTTCATTTGTACTTCACTTTGATTAAAAGTTCCAAGTCCAATAAAGGTCTTTTCAAGTATTGTTTAAACAAGGTGGAGTCAAACAGATGCTGCATCTGGGGATACTGGAGCCAAGGGATTTTGTGTTCAATTTTATCTTCCAGTTGGATTTTAGAGCAAAGACAACCTCTTTCAAATGTTGAAACATAGCAAAGTCCTTTCCAGATTCTTACAGTCCTTACATTCCTGGTGCAAGAATGGAGAAAGGATCAAAACTCCAGGTATAAAGGCTGCTTTGCATTTAGCCCATATCTTCAAAGTAGATCTTAAGACATTGATTTTGATATAAGCCCTGTTAACAGATGGTTTCCATAAAAATTATTCCATAGAGTATGGGGCAGTATATAATTCCTTTATTTGAAGCCAATGAGTCTGTGTTTCCCTATTCAATTCACAGACTACCTGAGAGCTTTACTGTTATCATGAGGGCTTGTGTGACGGAAGGCTATGGGTTAAGCAGAAACTGAAGACGCACAGGGCCTGCGTCAGGTGACCTGAGGGTGGGGGCCAAGGGCTCGGATTTCTCAGGGAGGGAAAGTCTGGTGATTGACAGCAAACTGCTGAGGCAGTCATTCAGTCAGTTGGTGTCTGACAGAGTTGGTGCCTGTCAGAAGTCTGTCAGAGTTGGGGCCTGACAGAGACGGAAAGGGTCAGTTCGTGCCTGACAGAGGCTCAGAGGGCAGCTGATTCTTTGACGGAGCTTGGGACAGTGGTGGGAAAGTCTTCAAGAGAAGAAAAGCTGACTGCAAGCTCAAAAATAACCAGCTAAGAGGGCTGTGGGTGGGACAAGTGTGAGTCTGTCAAGACCTGTACGGTCACAGACACCTATCTACATCTCTGAAGGACTAGTGAGGTGGTTGAGGGAGCGGATGTGGGTCTGAGACACCAGAAGGGATAGGAGTAGTGGCTCCAGTCGATGGGTGAGACCTGGCACATCAAACCCAAGAGGCCAGCCTTGGCTAGAAGTGGAGAGGGTAATATATAGGAACTGTAAAACTGAGAGACTCAAGAAAGAAAAAGTTATTGTAAAGCCTGAAACAACTGAGCAACATGTTAGCCTGTGTAAATATCTCCCATATCCCCAAGTTAAAGACTTTGTGTTATAATAAATATGTGGTTTGAGTTAAAGTTCTCGAGAGCCTATATTTTTGGGAAAAACTAACTAAGCTGCTGTGGTCCCCTACGAAGTAAATTATATTTTCATCGGATAACAAAGTAAAATACCCCGAAGAGACTGAGTTAAAGAGATCCAGTGAGTCCGCGAGGCGGGCGCTGCTATAGCTTGTCTATCAATGTGGCAAAATCCAAGGATGTAGTATTCACCAAAAGGAAAAAGGGGGAAATCTTCAAATGAGACATAGCTGGCCAACCTATGGAACAGGTCAATCAGTTTAAATACCTGGGAATCCACTTTGAAGCATTTCTTACATGGAAAATACACTTGGATCTAGCAAGGAACATGGCCTTGAGAGTAGTAATACTTCTACTCATCAGGAGGTGAATTTGTCCCCTCAGTCTTAAAGGTATTTAATGCTAATATTCTAAACCAATTCCTGTATGGTGTGGAAATTTGGACTCAAACCATTACTGAAAAAATGGCTTCCATCCAGTATGACTTTTTCAGATGTTTATTGACTACTCCCCAATGTGTCTCAGGCATAGCATTGAGAGCAGAACTAGGTGAATTATCAATGGAAGCTAGGGCTTGGATTAAAGCATTTCTCTTCAAAGTAAAGGTTTTTAAATCAGAGGGAGGATCTTCTCTACTTGGGTTTATCCAGACAGATAAATGTTATAGCCAATGGGATCAACAACTGGAAAAGAAAAATGAAATAACAAATGATACCATTAAAAATACAGACACTAAAGGCATTATAAAACAAATTTTAAAAATGTGTAAGGAAGCTGAATGTTACAAGCATGTCTGTTAGGGTGTGCGGGTTTTTTCTTCTCTCCATTTGAAAATGTTCTCCCAATGCAACTGCCAAAATATTTTTATCACTTGACAGTTCCAAATCTAAGAAGAGCTTTTATTTTGGCAAGAATGAATGCTCTTCCCTCGGCAGTTTTGGAGGGCAGATATAACAGAGTATCATACTCTAACAGAACATGTAAATGCTCATATGATAAAATTGAAACTATTGAACATATGATTATGGAGTACCCTATATTTAATGAGTTGAGGCCTAATTTAGTCACTCCTTTTCTTAAAAATACAAAATTGCTGAGTGTACAAACCCAGGTATCATGGCTGCTGTCAGATACAAATGATTGTGTCACCCTCTCAGTGGCAAAATTCATAGGTGCAATAGTCAAATATAAGAGAAATAATATTAAGTAATGTTTTAAAAATATTTTTGGTTCTAACTTCTGCTTGAGGTGATAGCTGTTTGAGCAGTGCTAGATAGATGGCAATGGCTCCAGGGGCCCTCCAGCTGGATTACAAAGGTGGAAGACAATTCATACAATACAATATAACTCCACAGGCTGCATAGTGACTAATGGTAATGCAAATATTGGGGCAGAAGCTGTGAGCATGAAGTGTATTTACTGTAAGCTGCACTTCCTTCATCTGGTGGTTAAGACACCCTGATTTTGGGTTCCACAGAAAATCCCAGATCAGACACTGTGACTCATCATTTCCAGTGTCTGCTGTGGAACTGCTGCATTCTCACTGGTCACTTCTTGCACAGAAGTGTTCTGACAGGTGCCAACTGACCAGCAATGACATCACTCACTGGAATTCCACCTGCACCACACTTGAGCATTTGATGGAGCAGGAGAGCACCTTGGGTGAGGTGGCCTTGGAGGCTGACATTGTACAGGGGGAGGAAGAATGAGCAGTGGCTCCCAGACAGGGGAGATCCTTAAGCCCTTTAAGGAGTTTGCAGAGGATCGTTCATCTGGCAGGACAAATCTGGGTCTTGACATGCCTTTGATGCAAATGTGTCAGGGGAAAATAGCCACCTTTCTGAACTCAGGCACAGACATTGTTCCAGCAGTGCATGTACAGGTGCAGAGTCTTCAAGAGGGCATCAAGTCCCACCTGGAACCTCTCATCAAGCAGGAAGTTTATATATAATCAACTAAGTATGGTCCATGTACCTGTGTAGCCTCACCCAGAATGTCGGCCAGCTCATTTGCTGGAGAGATGAGCTCTCTCAGTGGGTATGACATTTGCAGGTCAAGAGGGGCATACTAACTCAAGAAAAGGAGGAAGGGAGGGGGAGAAAGCTCTACTGCCACCACCTCTCCTTCTGGTCAGGATCCCCCATGGCCACTCCCAAGATGGCCATAGTGATGGAAGCCATCAACGAGGCAGATGGCAGTGAGCCAGGCTTCAGTGGATGCAATAATGAGGGACTACCTATCTAAGTACTATGAATTGCTTAGAAAAGTAGAGGAAAGTAGCTTCTCTTTGCCACATGAGGTCTGCAGCACATTCTGTCAGATTCAGTTTTTTGTTTTCCACCAATGCCTTTCTCCCAGCCCTCTTTAAGTCACTTGGCTCCATGGTAAACCAAGGTTCTGGTTTCTACCTTGAGGGCAGGAGAGGTCAATAGGAGGCAACCACAATTAATACTTTTTAGTTTTCAATCAGAAGCAAAGCATTTTAAAATCCAAGGAGGCTGTCAATTCCATCCTATGTAGCCCTGGTAATTAGAAACAGAGTATTGCTATGAAAACTGTAGAAATAAAAAATCAGTGAAAGAAAATACCTTTTCTAGATAATTGATGCCCAACTAATGTAGATGCAATAGAGGATTTATAGATGGATATAACATTTTTTAAAATTAATTTCCAAGGAGAAATGGGTATACTACTAGAAACATATATGTGATTCCAGTAAGAGCAAGAAGCATTGATATGGTTATTAAGCAGTAACTGTGTTTGATATCTATAGCATATCTGTATTACATTCCATTTAAATACATGTAGGCAAAAGATTTAGGATCAAGCTAACATCTTCTATTTAGGCTCTATTCTGCATGTTCACATTTTCAAAGATGAAATTGTGGCATCTAATTTGTGGAATTCCCTTCTTACAGCTTCTTTCCAGTAGTGCCTATTCCACTTAATTGTAGGTGTCAGGTTAAAACCTTAGCATTTACATATGTCTTATTATATTTGTCACAATATTTTAATATTTACATTTGTTTATTTTGTTTTTAATGGAGTAGTTATTTTACTGCTTGCTGGTCTCATTAATTAGTTTAATTTTTACTTGTTTTATTGATGGCTATCAATTGTTTTTAGCTGATGATTTTATTTTGTAAGCTGTCTCAAAAGCCATGGACTGAAAGGCAGGGAATCACTTTAAAAATCTTGTAAATGTTTTTTAAATAAATGAATTCAGAATGCATTTTATTATGCAGCAACATTTATAAAGGAACAAACTCTTCTGCAAGTGAAATAAACTTGGTTAGAGCAATGAGCTCTTTTGTTAGAAGAGTTGTAAAGATTGCAATAAAAGAAGTAGGAATGTATGTACATATGAAGTACCAATGTGTATGTACATATGAAGTACCAAAACAAGAGGCTTGTCTTTCATATGATTCTTTAGCATGTATCATTTTCTAGCCACTTAAAAATAATTAAAGTACTATGACTATTGGGAAAATCACTAATTGGAAATATCTGCTGTCATTGTTCCATATCATAATGTGGAAAATCTCCACTGATTCCTGAAATGACAATCACAGGTAGGCGGCATTAGATGATTCACAAGACAACCATCTCTACAGATTAATTATTTTTTATTTTGTTCAGAGTTTGCTGATTTATTTTGAACTATTCATGAGGAAGTTAATAAATGACATTCACTTCATTAACCAAAGTTCTACACCCATTGTAAACATTAACCTAAGTAGGGAGCAAAAAGCCTAATGGGTTCAGTTCAGAGCAATGAATCACCTACAAAATACATCATTGTGAGGGCAAGCAAAAAGACCCACATCACAGCAGTCGTATTAAAGAGGCCAACTGTAACTAGACAGTTTTTATTGAGCCTGCTTCGGCAGGGAGGGCAGTATATAAATCAAATAAATAAATATTTTGATAATAAACTTTTACAAGCTTGTTGAAAAAGGAGTGTCAGATGCTTACAGAAGTTCTTTCTGTAAGTAACATTCTGCTCAGTTTCTCTAATGACACAGAACCCCTCTACTCCACCTTTTATTTCTTCTACACTGAGCAGGCTTTGGTGATTCAGCATCTGAAAGGAAGTACTCTGTTTTCAATTATTTTGTCTTATTATCTCTTTTTATACACTTTATACCCATCTTCTCTTATTTTATATCCAATCAGGTGATTGCTACTTCCCATACTCTAGGATCCTCTCCCTGACATATGTAAATCGAATAAAATCTGAAAGAAACCAGTTTTCCACTGAAATTAATGGTGTCAATCTGAGTTAAAATGGAAGACACTAGTAAAATGCTGAAAGTATTACTCTTATTAAAGTTCTGCAGTCATTTCCCTTTCCCTAGGGGAGCTGTCAAAGGTCAGGGGGTGAGGGAAACTACCAGGCATTGAAAGAGTTCAGGGGGTAAATTTTCTCCTTCTTGGTCCCACCAGTCCAGATCAGCAATCACCCATTTACTAGAATTCCATGTGCAGCTTGGCCTTCACTATCATGGTGCTCAACAGTGTTGTTTTCTACCCATTACTACCCATGATCTACCTGATAGGTACATTTGTTGTGTTATGTGGACAGTGGCAATGCCTGTATTTACTCTGCACATAGAATTTTGGTATGTATGAGCTGATCACTGCATTTTTCAAGGATCATATTCATATGGACTAGTGTTGCCAGCCAAGCTGACAACTGATGGGAGACTCCATATGGGGAGGACAATAAAATCAGTGTCACACCAGCACCACAGTTATTGTTCTGGCATGAACTCATAAGTGACTTCACTGCTTCAGAGAAAGGCTCCAAAATTCACCTAAAACTCGATAGTGAAATTGCAATACCAGTTTTTCTATTCCCATTTTGCTCCCACTGCTCCATGGAAATGCTTTCAGCTTTAAGCATGCAAACTGAAGACCTCAAAGATAGGAACCTACCATACCATCTAAGCAGTGAGGCATCCTGACTATGATAGGTATTGACTCCTCTACGTGTGCAGTCCTGATTGACATCAACATTTCATTTTGTGAGTAGCAACCATTTTTTATTTTTTATTTTTTTTGGGGGGGATCTTTCCCGTGGCCCCCTTAGTATGTTATACTATCCTTACTTTTTTATATATATTCTTTTATGTTTGATCTGGAACAGGTGTCTTCAGTGGTCTAAATAAGAACAACATTTCTAGTGTGTGTTGTCCTTATTTAGACCACCAAAGAAGGCCCTCTGGGCCTACCCACGTTTGGTCTAGTGGTTGTTTTGTGTAACCAATGTTTTGGTCTTAGTTATTGTACATGCAATTTATATGTGTGGTTGTATGCTGTGTGGTTGTAATGTGACACCCACTACTTTGTGATGTTTATCTTTGTTTTTAATATATATTTACTGTGAACTTTGTAATAAATAGATGTATCTCATTCTTTTGTTTATCTCATCAACCTTCTAGGTTCCTGACTTGCTTCTCAGGTTGGCTCCCTCCCCTTTGCTGTTTCCTGGGAAAGGAAATAGTATCATGAAATATTTTAAGTCTTCAGTTAAAGTGTAAACAAATATGGAATTAAGGTCCACTTGGTTTTTTTCATCATAATAAATGGTCAAGTTCCCTAATGTATGAGGAACATATTCACGTATAGAGCAGAAAAGTGTCAAGCATGAGATTTCAAAATAACCAGTCCTTGGATTTTGAAACCAGTCCTTGGATTTTGATAATCCATGTGGCTCATTCGAGCTGAAGATTGGAACTGATACTTTGTAGCACTAGAATACATGCTTTAAAATGGCACATCAAAGGTTCTATAAACAATTCAACATTCACGTGTGAAATTCACACGCTGGGTCCCTTATCTATATTGCGACTAGCACATCTTGGGTTCGGGCCTGGGAACAAGGCCCAGGAGGTCTTATCTTCAAAGAGGACATTCCTGCATCTGTTAGTAAAAGCGAAAGTAGAAAGGTGGGGGCTGCTACTTTGATGTGCCCACATTTAATTCTGGGTTAGTAACAACTCTACAATCTGAATTGAATTCTATAATATAAAAGTAACAATTCTCAAATCTGGCTTCTACAATATAAAATGAGTATACAATGCTTGACATACTGCCCCCACTAAGCTCTTGCTCGGGGTTTGTCTGGGTGCAGTAGGTAAAATCTTTTGAGGAGGAGTGGGGCCCGGAGGTCAGATGCTTTAACCCATTCATCGCAACTGGGGGAAAAATACTTCCCGCGCACAAGGAAGTACAACACCCCTCTTTTCTCTCTCGCATCCAATATCTCCTGCATCTCATGATAACTCTGACTCTTCACTTGAATAGGTTTGGGCTTTGATGGGCGGGGGTGCTAATTCGTAGCCCCCGGATCTCACTGAAGAAGGCTGCAATGGAAAACAGGATGAATTTTACTAAACAGTTTTGGTAATTCTAGTTCTACTGTCACTTTGTTTATCACCCTCTTTATTTTAAAGGGCCCCAAGTATTTGTAAGCAAGTTTCCTGGAGGTTTATGGCAATGGCAGCTTCTTCGTAGATAGGAACACAGTCTCTCCTACTTTAAAGTCCCATTCAGGGGTGTGCTTTTTGTCATAATGTGCTTTATAGTCCTGTTTGGCTGCATCCAGGTTTTCTTGAATTACAGTCCACCCCTTCCCCAGCATCTCCCACCACTGCTGACAAGAGGAGGGGGGTTTGGTTCCATTGTCCTTGGGCAACAGGGGGAATGGTTTCCCCTCATAACCATTCACAATTTTAAACAGAGATACTTTGGTTGAGCTATGGAGGCTATTATTGTATCCATATTCTGCAAATGGCAGTAGCTCCACCCATTTGGTCTGTTGATAGTTCACATAGCACCGTAAATAATAATAATAATAATAATAATAATAATAATAATAACAACAACAACAACAATAATAATAAATTTATTCTTATATCCTGCCCTCCCCCGCCGAAGCGGGCTCAGAGCGGCTCACATGACATGGTTTACACCATGATTACACTAAAATCCATCAATACATTAAAACAATTAAAATAGTTAGATACAATTCAGATTAAGTTAATTAACAATTAAAATTTATCAAATATAAATTAAATTAAAGTGCCACAGTTCAGAATGTGTATAGGATGGCTAGGTATCATCTCCAAGTGCCATCTTAAATGCGAGTTGACAGAGGGTGGTTTTGCAAGCCCTGCGAAATTGATTTAGGTCTCACAGGGCTCGCACCTCCTCTGGTAGTTGGTTCCACCATTTGGGGGCCATTGTGGAGAAGGCCTGCTCCTTAGTTGCCTTCAATCTGGCCTCTTTTGGTCCAGGGATTCGTAGTAGGTTTTGAGAACTAGATCTCAGTGCTCTCTGGGGAACATATGGGGAGAGGCGGTCCCTGAGGTAGGCAGGTCCTCGGCCACATAGGGCTTTAAAGGTGATAACCAGCACCTTATAACGAACTCAGTACACAATCAGCAGCCAGTGCAGCTCCCGCAGCCTAGGCCATACGTGTTCCCACCGTGGTAGTCTCACTAACAGCCTGGCCGCTGCATTCTGCACTAGCTGCAGCATCCGCGTTCAGTACAAGGGCAGCCCCATGTAGAGGGCATTACAGTAGTCCAGCCTCGAGGTGACCATTGCATGGATCACAGTTGCCAGGTCGCTACGTTCCAGGAAGGGGGCTAACTGCCTCGCCCTCCTAAGATGGAAGAAGGCAGATTTGGCAGTGGCAGCTATCTGGGCCTCCATTGTCAGGGAAGGCTCCAGTAGCACTCCCAGGCTCCTGACCCTGCGCACTGGTATCAGTGACGCACCGTCAAAAGTTGGTAGGGAGATCTCCCTTCCTGGCCCACCGTGACCCATGCAAAGGATCTCTGTCTTCGCTGGATTCAGCTTTAGCCCACTCAGCCTGAGCCAGCCCGCCATGGCTTGCAACGCCCGGTCCAGGTTTATAGGGACATCGTCAGTCCGGCCGTCCATCAATAGATAGAGCTGGGTGTCATCAGCATACTGGTGACAACCCAGCCCATACCTCTGGGCAATCTGGGCAAGGGGGCGCATGTAAATGTTAAACAACATCGGGGAGAGAACTGCCCCCTGAGGCACCCCACAGTTAAGTAGGTGTCTCTGAGACAGCTCTCCTCCACTCGCCACCCTTTGTCCCCGGCCAACAAGGAAGGAGGAGAGCCACTGTAAGGCTAGCCCCCGAATTCCTGCATCGGCAAGGCGGCGGGTCAGCAGCCGATGGTCGACCATATCGAACGCGGCCGATAGGTCTAGCAGCAGCAATACTGCCGAACCGCCTCGGTCCAGATGTCGCCGGAGGTCATCTATGAGGGCGACCAAAACTGTCTCCGTCTCGTGGCCCGGGCAGAAGCCGGACTGGCACGGATCTAAGGTGGAAGCATCATCCAGAAAGGCCTGTAACTGCAACGCCACAGCCCACTCTATAATTTTGCCTAAAAAGGGCAAATTTGAGACCGGCTGGTAATTAGCCAATTGGGCCGGATCTGATGTAGCCTTTTTCAGGAGAGGGCGGACCAATGCCTCCTTCAGGGGTGTTGGAAAAAAGCCCTCTGAAAGAGATCTATTTATGATGTCCCGTATAGGACATCTTAGCTCCTCCTGGCAAGCCTTTATTAGCCAGGAGGGGCATGGGTCCAGATCACAAGTTGTTGGGCATGCAGAAACAAGGACTCTATCGACTTCCTCCAAGCTGAGTGGGTCAAAGCAGTCCAGGGTCAAACCAGAAGACACGCATTGGGCCTTGAGTTCGCTTACTGCATTCAAATTGGCAGGGCAGTCATGGCGGAGCAACTGGATCTTGTCTGCAAAAAAATTCTCAAAAGCCTCACAGCCAATTTCCAATTCCATAACATTTGGATTGCCTTGTGGCAATGTAGTAAAATTCCGAATTATCCTAAACAATTGTGCCAGGCGCAAATTTGCAGACGCAATCTTAGCCGCAAAGTATGTTTTCTTTGCGGCCTTGACTGCCATCTCATAGGATCTCATAAACTTCCTATAAGATGTTCTAGTTGCTTCGTCACGGGTACGCCGCCATTGCCTCTCTAGCCGTCTAAGACCTTGTTTCAGCTGGCGTAGCTCCGGGGTATACCACGGAGCCAGCCTAGTCTGAGGTCGTAGAGGGTGTCGAGGTGCGATCTCATCAATGGCCCTGGAGAGCCGGCTATTCCAGGTCTCCACCAGGCCATTGAGAGAATCACCAGAGGGCCAGGGATCCCGCAGAGCTATTTGGAACCGTTCCGGGTCCATCTGGCTCTGCGGGTGAGCCATAATAGGCTCATCACCAAAACAGGTTTGGGGTGGCATATCTACACGGGCCCAGGGGATGAGGTGGTCCGACCATGGCACCGCCTCGGCGGTTATATCGTCCACCATAACCCCATCCGCAAAGATCAGGTCTAACATGTGCCCGGACTGGTGAGTAGGGGTTGTAACTAGTTGAGAGAGTCCTAGCGTCGCCATGGAAGACACTAGGTCCGTCGCCTGATTGGCGACTGTTCTAGAAGCGCGTTTACGCATTCCATCTGCCCGTCCGTCTGGGGGTGATAGGTGGAGCTCAACCCCTGTTCCATGTCCGTTAGTTTGCAGAACTCCCGCCAGAAGTTGGCAATGAACTGCAGGCCATGGTCGCTAATGACCTTATCGGGGAAGGAGTAGAGTCTAACAATGTGTTGAAAAAATAGGTATGCCAGCTTCTTTGCAGTGGGCAACTTTTTGCACGGAATGAAATGTGCTTGCTTTGAAAAGGTGTCCACTACTACCAGTATTACGGTCCTGCCCCGAGAAGTCGGTAGTTCCACTATAAAGTCCATAGATACTACGGACCATGGCCACTCTGCAGTCTGAGTGGGTTGAAGGAGACCGGGGGGTTTCCCACCTCGCTTTTTCGCTGTTATACACACTGGGCAAGTAGTTACAAATTCTGAAATGTCTTTCTTCATTTGAGGCCACCAGAATTGTCTATTGACCAGATGTAACGTCTTTACGTAACCAAAGTGGCCAGACAGTTTATTACAATGACAGTGTTGTAATATCTCCTGCCTCAGTACTTTTGGAACATATAGTTTCCCATTTTTAATTTTTATTTGATTTATATCCCGCCCTACCCCACCGAAGCGGGCAGTTGGTTCCCATTGTGATACCAAAAGCCCCCAGTCCCTTTAGTTAATCCTCCTGGTTTCCCCTCACCTTCTCGTTCTGCTTCTTCTATTAGTCTATTACCCCCCCCCCCATAGCTCTGGCGCTCCCTTTTTCTTCCCTGACCGGGTAGTCACGGCGCCGGCCACCGCGCTGGGAGGAATGATGGAGTCCACCATTTCCTCCCTCTGACTCTCGTGTTGGGACAGTCTGGATAGCACATCGGCTAAGAAATTTTTTGCCCCAGGAATGTGTTTTAGGGTGAAGTCGAACTTCGCAAAGAATCCCGCCCACCTAATCTGTTTTTTCAGTTAATTTCCTCCGACCAGTCAGCGCTTCTAAGTTCTTATGATTGGTTCAGATCTCAAATGGCACCCTCGCTCCCTCTAGCCAGGACTGCCATGTTTTCAATGCAAAAGTTACTGCAAATGCCTCCTTGTCCCACACCGACCAGTTGCACTGCTCTAGTGAAAATTTTTTAGAGATGTAAGCACATGGTCGCAATCTCCCTTACGAGTCTCTTTCAAGTTCAAGTTCAAGTTCAAGTTTATTTATATTCCGCCCTTCCCACCGAAGTGGCTCAGGGCAGCTCACAACACACAAAAATCTAACATAATTTGAATTTAAAACATCTTACACAGTTAAAACAGTAGAATAATAAAACATATAAAACATATAACGGCGGTCTATCAGAACTACACTCAGCTTCCAATGCCAGTTAATTATAAGCCAGCTGGAAGAGGGCTGTCTCACAGGCCCTGCGGAACTGATCAGGGTTCTGCAGGGCTCTCACCTCTTCCGGCAGTTGGTTCTATCAGAAAGGAGCCATTATGGAGAAGGCCCTGTCCCTGGTGGATTGCAGGCGGGCCTCCTTTGGCCCGGGGATAACAAGCAGATTTTGAGATCCCGATCTCAGCACTCTCTGGGGAACATGTGGGGAGAGACAGTCCCTAAGGTAGGCAGGTCCTAGGCCATATAGGGCTTTAAAGGTAATAACCAGCACCTTGTACCGAACTCGGTATATTATCGGCAGCCAGTGCAGAGTCCGGAGCCCTGGCCGAATGTGCTCCCATCTTGGGAGCCCCAATAACAACCGGGCAGCGGCATTCTGCACTAACTGCAACTTCCGGTTCCAGCACAGGGGCAGCCCCATGTAGAGGGCATTACAGTAGTCCAACCTCGAGGTGACCGTTGCATGGATCACCATTGCTAGGTCATCGCGCTCCAGGAAAGGAGCCAACTGCCTCGCCCGCCTAAGATGAAAAAATGTGGATTTAGCAGTGGCTGCTATCTGAACCTCCATCGTTAAGGAAGGCTCCAATAGTACCCCCAAACTCCTGACCTTGTGCGCCGCTGTCAGTGGCGCACCTTCAAAACTGGCAGGGGGATTTCCCCTCCCGGACCACGATGACCCAAGCAAAGGACCTCTGTCTTCACCAGACTTAGCCTCAGCCCGCTCAGCCTGAGCTACCTGGCCACGGCTTGTAATGCCCGGTCCAAGTTTTCTGGGATGCAGGCCGGCCGTCCATAAGCAGATAGAGCTGGGTTGTCATCAGCGTACTGGTGACAACCCAGCCCATATCTTCAGGCAATCTGGGCAAGGGGGCGCATATAGATGTTAAATAACATTGGGGAGAGAACCACTCCCTGAGGCACTCAAGCATGTGTCTCCAGGACAGCTCACCCCCAATCGCGACTTTTTGTCCCTGACCCTCAAGGAAAGAGGAAAGCCATTGTAAGGCCAACCCCTGAATCCCTGCGTCGGCGAGGCAGCAGGTCAGTAGCCGATGGTCAACCGTGTCGAACGCTGCCGACAGGTCCAACAACATCAGCACCGCCGAGCTGCCCCGGTCCAGATGCCGTTGAAGGTCATCTACCAGGGCAACCAACATCGTCTCTGTCACATGGCCCAGGCGAAAGCCGGACTGAAGGGGATCAAGGAGATTGCATTAGTATGGCTCCTACGGCCACATTGGAGGCATCGCATTGGACCACGAAAGGCTTAAGTTCATCAGGATGGCTTAATACTGGTTCGCTTGTAAACAACCATTTAAGTTACTGGAAGGCTTTTTGGCAGGCGGGAGTCCATGCTAGCTTCGCTCCCAGCTTCTTCGCCTCTGGTCCCTTCCCTTCAGTTTTAAGCAAGTCCGTTAGGGGTAACATCACCTGGGCGAAATTTGCTGCCACAAGATGTAGTGATGGCACAGAATTAGACAGAATCATGGAAGGTAGGTCATCAGTGGCTACTAGCCATGAAGACTAAAAGGGAGCCTTCCCATTCAGAGTTAGTAAACTTCTGATTACCAGAGACAGGACGCAGCATCAAGAGAAGGCATTTGAGTCTATGGTCCTGCAGAGTAACTGACTGGTCACTATGTGACACAAGCTGCTGGACTAGATGGACCATGGGTCTGATTCAACAAGGCTCTTATGTTTATCTTATGTTATGTTCATTTATTAAAGTGTTTATACCCAATCTTTGCTCAAGAAAGCTTTGTATGTTTGTTGGCCCTCCAAGGCAAATGGTTGGCTCTTGTGTAAAACAAGATGCTGGACAAAATGGACCACTAGTCTTGTACAGCAGGGGGTTTTTTACATTAACATGTGTGGGGGGGTATTTTTATACTTTTTCTATGTCCGTGCGGTCTGGAGGAGGTCGATACGGTTCCCCATCTCATTCTGAACTGTCTTTTCCATACAGAGGCAAGGTACAGACTTCTGTGGAACCATCTAATGCTAGCTAAATCTTTAAATCAGGCCCAAGTCATTTACTTCCTCTTAGGGGATGGGAGTGATCAACTTTCTCTGGATCTTGCTAAGTTTCTATATGTTACCGACCTTGACAGGAAGAAATTTAATGCTGTTTGTATTTTAAAGAAGATGCCCTTAGTTAAGTGTTGCCTACGTCAGATAATTTTATTACTATTTTGATGGTTGTACATAGTTTTATATTGTTATGTTATATTTTAGCTTGGTGTTGTGTTGTACTGTTATTGATGAGTTGTGTTGTTGTTGTTGATTGGCCTAGAGCCGCAATAAACTGACTGACTGACTGACTATGTGCATGTATGTGCACATGTGCACATCTGGAAGTCATAGTGACCTCTGGTGACTGACCCCCTACTGGGAGTCTGGAGGATAGTCAGAGAGGTAGCTGAATAAAGCCTGCCCCTGCCTGTGGCTCTGGTATCCCAAGGAGGTCTCCCATTCAAGTACTTGCCAGAGTCAACCCTGCTTAGCTCCCAAGATCTGATGAAATCGGGCTTGCCTGGGCTATCCAGGTCAGGGCTTCTTCTTCTATTAATGTGCTATATAATTCCTTGAAATATCAAGAATGAAATGTGTATAGATGTTATATTACTGTACTAAATCTGTATAAACTGCTTAAATATTCTGTTAGCATACCAGCCTTTACAACAAAGCAATCAAATTTACAATAATTAGCATTTAATGATCTTGTGTAAAATCATGAGTGGTGTGAAACTTTGAACAGAGTATTATTTCAGAATGAAAGCTATTTAAAAAGAGTTATTTTATTTTACTTCAACTATATTTTGCCTTCCTCTTCAGTAAGGACACACAGTGGTTTATATCTCTTCCTGTAGCAATCAGAGCTTGTCTGCCCCTTTGTCAATGTTACACACAGGATTTCTATCAGAAAAGCAATAGATTTACTCCAGGAGCAGCATAAATCTATAGGGAGATTTGGATAATAGTTTATATTACTAATTGTATCATTTTGTAATGACATAATAATCTTCAAGTCTCTAGTTCATTTGCATCCTAGAGAATTAAAGTGAACAATATTAATTTCCTTCTATGCAGAGCATAAGTACTATTTATCACCCATCTACAGATTTAAATATACTGTAAATTATCACCTAATTCTAGTCCTCTGTTCCCTAGTGGACCCAGTCATGATGCAATTTGTTGTCAGTGTGCTCATATTCTTATCAATCAGATTCCAGCCCCTGGCACAAGATTAGAGGCATTCTACTTGTTGGTCTGGTAAATAGCTATCCTTAGAGAAACAAATAACAATTGCTCTCATTCTGCTTCACCTCTATAGATCACTAGGAACAAACTTTAACAATACTACTGGGGGCGTTTAATGAGTTATACTGGATATATGAGGATTGACATAGCAAGACAAATGTAATAGACATTTATTTTTCATGGACAAATCATGGAACATGGGAGAAAAGCAAACAGATTAAAATGCCAGAACCCATTTGTTATTTGAGTAGCATCATAGAGTGAAAACACAGAGGGGCAACATTTCAAAACTCTGTGTAGGTGGTACCTACTGCAATATCTTGTCTACAAGATTTTCTCCATGTCCCTTTCAAACCGGCTCTGAACCATTAAAAAAACCCCCCACATAATCTTTTGAAAGACAAAATTCAGAGAAGGTAGTAGTGTTAGTCTGTTGGATCAAAAATAACAGGCAGTTCTCATCTAGGGATGGGCACAAACCAGGAAAATACAGTTCATTTCAGTTTATGGTTTGTGATGTGCCCAGTTTGTGAGCCACAAACCATCATTAACTTTTAAGAGATAAATGAACCAGTTTGGTTTGTGATGGCATAGGATACTCTTACTGGCATATCAGAGACACCAAACACACAGGGAAACTCCATTTCACTCTCCTCTGCCTGCCCTCCATGTTTGGTGAGGATTGGATTTGTGGAATCTAAGTTACAGCCCACTTAAAAGATGCCCCCATCGTTTCCAATAGAGGAAAGAAACAGCAAAAAACACAAACAAAACAAGGGCAATTGAAGCCCAGCAGATCATAACTAAAGTCCCAGATAATCTTTGCAGTAGAAACTGAAGGTGGGGGGCATTTTTGCAAGTCCAGCAGAACCAATGCATGTATCCAGCACAACAAGGGCTTTTTTTTGTAGCAGAAACTTATTTGTATATTAAGCTACACCCCCTGACAGGGCCAGATCTAGGGGGGCAAGAGGGGGTGCCTACCCCTGGTGCCGTCGGGGGGTGCCAAATTTACCCACCCATGCTTTCTCCTTCCAGGGTCTGGGGAAGAGAAAATGAGGGTGCCCCGGTGGTGTTTGCACCCTCCTTGGAACTGAGGAGGGTGCAAACGCTGCCCCCGTCCCTTTCTCCTCCCCAGTTCTGTGTGCACAGACTGAGGGAGGAGAAAGTGAGGGCATCCCGGTGGTGTTTGCACCATCCTTCTCCCCCGATCTGTGTGCACAGACTGGAGAAGGAGAAAGTGAGGGCATCCCGGTGGTGTTTGAGCCATCCTCAGAGCAGAGGACAGTGCAAATGTTGCCCCAGCCCCTTTCTCCTCCCTTGGTCTGGGTGCACAGACCTGGGGAGGAGAAGGCAAGGGCGTCCTGGTGGTGTTTCTGCTGTCCTTGAAGCCGAGGATGGCACAAACACTGCCCCCACCCCTTTCTCCTCCCCCATCTGTGTGCACAGACCCAGGGAGGATAAAGCAAGGGCATCCCAGCAGCATTTGCACCATCCTCAGTGCTAAGAATGGCATAAATGCTGCGGTGCCACTCCCACCCCCTTTTTCTTCCAGAATCTGCGCACAGACCTTGGAAGGAAAAAGGGGGCAGGTGCCTCTGGGAGGCAGAAAACTGGGGCTGCATTGTGGGGTGGGGGTGCCTTGCGTGGTGTGGCGGGCACACACCCTCATACACATTTTTTTTAGTGAGGGTGCCATTTTTTTGTTTTGCTCCCACTCCAAAAATGGATAGATCCGGCCCTGCCCCCTGATATAGCCAATCCTCGAAGAGCTTACAGGGCTCTTTTTACAGGGTCTACTGTAAGCTCTTGGAGGATTGGCTACATCAGGGGGGGTGCAGCCTATATGCAAAGGAGTTCCTGCTACAAAAAAAAGCCCTGAGCAGAACCAGTTCTACTGTGGTGATTCCAGGTCAACAGGACTGATGTCTAGCACAGAATCACAATCCAAGCAAGGGGAGGGGGTTGCAAACCCAGCAGAACTCAGTGCCAATGTAGCAATGCCAGCTCAATCACAAGCCAGCAGTAACAGTGCAATCATAGAATGCCCAGCAGAACCTAGATCCATGGGTATTGCAAGCTTAAAAGGACTGATCTCAAAACACAGAATCATAAGTTCAAGTGGGAGGGGGGTTGCAAGCTCTGTAGAACAAAATGGAAAGTGAACACAAAGGAACACTGGCAAGAGGGATGCCTTTTGAAACTGACATGACGAGTTTGAAAATGATAAGTGTTTTCAAGCTGGAAAATTCTGCCCTCCCCCCTCCCATTGCTTTGAAGTTTGGTAAACATTTCATTTGAGTGGAGACATTCTGTCTGGAAATATATCCATTCTTGAACCATCACAAACCTCAATGAATTGCTTGAAAGTTTGTGGAAAATTTGCTCCAGTTGACCTATCATGAACTTCAGTTTGCTAACCATGAATCAGCCAAAATCCATCATGAACTTTCGTTTGTGAGCTGGATTGTGCCCATCCATATTCTCAACTACTCATCCTGAGGAATGGTTTTGTATCAGTCTCTGTTTTTAATTGTGAATGATGTTCTGATTGGAATAGGGATGTGTATTTGAATATTTACAGTCTTAATATTTATTTAAGTAAATTTCTATTCTGCCCATTCCCTGTAGGGCTCAGGGCAGAGTACAACATATAATAAAACAATAAAATACAATAAAAACATTTTAAAACAGACAACTCAACAGCAACTCAACAGTATATATATATACTAAAAAGCAAATTATCAGTACTTTTAAATATATATATCCAGGACTCCAGAGCAATAGTTAGGATTCTCAGAATATTGGCAATAGGGTCCTAAATATTTCTGGATGTATCCAGGACCAGCATTTTAAGATCCCCAAGTCTGTTGAAACAGAGGCAGGTCTCCCAGGAAATGGGATGAAGCATTAAGGAGGGCACTAGAGCTATCTGCCCAGTCATAACAGTTTGGTGTAGTGGTTAAGTGTGCGGACTCTTATCTGGGAGAACCGGGTTTGATTCCCCGCTCCTCCACTTGCACCTGCTGGAATGGCCTTGGGTCAGCCATAGCTCTGGCAGAAGTTGTCCTTGAAAGGGCAGTTGCTGTGAGAGCCCTCTCCAGCCCCACCCACCTCACAGGGTGTTTGTTGTGGGGGAGGAAGGTAAAGGAGATTGTGAGCCGCTCTGAGACTCTTCGGAGTGGAGGGCGGGATATAAATCCAATATCTTCTTCTTCTTCTTCTTCTCTCACAAATCTCCATAGGTCTCTGAGCATGAGCAAATATGATTTATCTTTATTTCAGTAAAGCTTTTGATAAGGTTCCACATACTATCCTTGTTGACAAGTTGGTAAAATGTGGTTTGGATCCTATTACCATTAGGTGGATCTGTAACTGGTTGACAGATCGCACTCAAAGAGTGCTTGTGAATGTTTCCTCATCCTCTTGGAGAGGGGTAACAAGTAAAGTGCCTCAAGGATCTGTCCTGGGACCTGTTTTGTTCAACAACTAAATGATTTCGATGAAGGAATAGAGGGAATGCTTATTAAATTTGCAGGTGATTCTAAATTGGGAGAGGTCGCAAATACAGTAGAAGACAGAAACAAGATACAACACAGGATGACCTTGATAGGCTGGAAAACTGGGCTAAAACCAATAACATGAATTTTAACAGGGATAAATGTTTAGGTAGGAAAAATCCAATGCATGATTACAGAAATATAGTGCCCAGATCACGCGAAGTGATGGTATCACTTTACTCTGATGTGGTAAGACCTCACCTGGAGTATTGTGTTCAGTTTTGGGCACCACATTTTAAGAAGGATATAGACAAGCTGAATGGGTCCAGAGGAGGGTGACGAAGATGGTGAGGGGTCTGGAGACCAAGTCCTATGAAGAAAGGTTGAAGGAGCTGGGCCTGTTTAGCCTGGAGAGGAGGCGGCTGAGAGGTGATATGATCACCATCTTCAAATACTTGAAGGGTTGTCATATAGAGGATGGTGTGGAATTGTTTTCTGTGGCCCCAGAAAGTAGGACCAGAACCAATGGGTTGAAATTAAATCAAAAGAGTTTCCAGCTCAACATTAGGAAGAACTTTCTGACCATTAGAGCGGTTCCTCAGTGGAACAGGCTTCCTCAGGAGGTGGTGGGCTCTCTTTCCTTGGAGGTTTTAAACAGAGACTAGATGGCCATCTAGCAATGAAGATCTTGTGAATTTTGGAGGAGGTATTTGTGAGTTTCTTGCATTGTGCAGGGGGTTGGACTAGATGACCCTGAAGGTCCCTTCCAACTCTATGATTCTTAGGCTAGATTCAGGTTTATTTATTTTTTTAATCCTAGTGGTACTTGCTGCTGCTGCTGCTCTTGTCTGTGTCAGAGGTCTTCTGTCTGCTGTTTCCTGTTTGGGAAAACTTTCTTGTTTTGTGCCTGGACATATTCAGGACTGGTTTGCCCAAAGCAGACTTTGTTTTAAAATATTAAAATGCTATTTCAAATTTTTCTGGGTTTTTTTTTTTGCATGGAGGATTGTACTTGGAGTGGAGGGAACCTTCCTTTGCCTTCTGATTCTTTTGAAAAATAATTCCCATCGTTTGTGTTTTGTACTGTTTTAAAAATATTTTAAAAGATTTGTGCTGTGTTAGTTCTCTTCTATTGGCTACTTTTAGAATTTTGAACTGTTTTGCATTTTCTCTGTTTTATATATATATATATATATATATATATATATATTTAATTTAAAGAGTTTATGCTGGTGAAGGTTCCAAGCTGGTTTGACATTAGTTCTGTTGGGTTTGCCACATTGGCCCTGGTTTCTGCTTGGATTATGTGGTTTGTCATTGGTTCTGCTGGGCTTGCAACAGTGTCACTGGCTTAAGTTGCTTGGCTTGGATTCTCTGGTGTGACATTGGTCATGTTAACCAATGGTTGTCTTGTGTGTTTTGCTTTTGACTTCTTTGCCCTGGAGAAAACATGGATAACTCAGGGGGCTGCAGAATTGGACCCACTGATCCAATTCACTTGAAACTTAGGAGGATCTATTTAGAGGACAGAGTACCAGATTTCCTGCAATTTTTGATGTTATTTGCTTGAAAGCAGCTACTTCAGCCCCCAGAAAGGAAATAATGGATCCTAAAAATATTCAGATTTCTTTTATTAAAAAAAAACAAACTGAATCTGAACCTTGAAATTGTGTTGGGGAGCATATTATCCAGAATACTGGTATGGAAGCCATTCCCAAAATTTGAGTCTGGAAAATACTGAATCCCACCCCTCAAATGCATATTCCTAGTTAGGACTAGAACATGTTTCTTCATGCAGCCAATAGAGAATGGGGTTAAGAACAGTTACATAAATTGGCTAGTTCTTCACGCTTTTTGCTACAAGTTGACCCTCTCCTAATTTGATGTGACATTAGCAGGTCATCTTTTAGGGGCCAAGACCAACTTCCTTGGACTTCCTTCAAATTGGCATTGTTTTAAGATTGGGTGAATACTTAAATTTAGGCCTGGTCTTTGTGACTGGTTAAACTATAACTTGGGAGGGCAGGGATAGGGCAGGTTGCTAGAATTCAGATAAAGCTAATTGGTGAACCTCCTGTGGTACCTAAAGATGAAGGACTGTTCCCAGGCTAACCTGTCATTGAGTAACTGGGTGATTTAGGCTGAAAAATGTCCTTAGTCCTGTACAACATCAACTTAACATCTCAAAATGGGGCCTGTAGTACTTCTAACAATACAATTGATCTCCAAACTACAAAGAACCATTGCTCTGAAAGAAGTGGCAGCTTTGGCAAGTGCAGTCTGTGTCAGCATATCACTACTGAGCTCTACCGCCCCCCCCCCCCCCCAAATTCCACCTCTAGGCACCATCTTCAGATCTCCAGGGATTTCTCAAGATGGCTTTGGCAACCTCAGCACTTAGTTGCTTAAGCAACATGTGGGAGGAGGGAGATGAGGCTTTAGTGGTAAGCCCTAGCCAAGTTTGGAGCCAAAGAGGATTTCTCCAGAGAATGGAAGCCATAATAGTGATCACCCCAGAATTCCCTGAGATGTCCTACATTCCTCTGTAGGATTTTCTCTTTTCATATTACAAGATGATCCTGGCATGAATTCAGCACAATTCTTTCATAATCCTTTTTAGCCTTAGCAGCATGAGCAAAAGTCAAAAGACCATGAAAGGTTTGCTTTCCTTTCTGCTCCTCCCACAAAAAAAAAGGTGTGCAGACATACAGACACACATGAGAAGGCAGTATGCTGGAGGGTCTCTAGCCCAGAGTCCCAAAAAACCTGAAGCTGCCTTTGAAAGCCTGTTTCATCATATTCAAGTGATGCCATGAGTTCTAGTTCATGGAGGCTTATGTCTGTTAATGTGCCATTTAGAAATTTGAGTAAGGACATGTGTGCTTGGACATGAATAAATTTGAAAGTGACTACATACAAATTGCTGTCTTGCACCAGGGTTTCCTTCATCTAATGTCTAACAAGTGAATGAGAGATAAGGATCCATAAATAGCTATATGCATTGGAGAGCCATGGAATAAATAAGGAATAAAGGATATGTGTCTGTTGTTTAGTCTTAACATATTTTCTTAGCAGGAAACAGAATTTATCACCAATAATACCCACAGCCAACATTGCTGCATTGGCAAATAGGGGTATACCATAAGCTCAACTCCTTATTGCTTTATCAGTCTCCCTCCCTCATATTTCTGCCTTTGAAATATTACAACTGCTGAATCCTGTCCACTGTTGAGCCCTCAATCTTGCCTTCTTCTTCTTCTCTTTACAGCCCACATCCACTAATCACCACCTAAATCGAATGTGACAGCATTACCATTTCTCTAGGCTTTGAGGCTGCTTTTAACCCCAGAAGGTTTTACACTGTGTGAGGAGGCCAGAAAGAAAGATATGTTTTGATATTACCTTTGTTGCCTTTAGTCCCTAGGGTGAAATTAGGATTAACAATCTTTAAAAATTGGTAGGTTGGCTACTACTGCCTTCATATTTCTTTCATCTGAGTATATTTACTGACTGCGGTTTGAAAACAAAGTTAATTTCTCCTCCACTTTTAAGATGACAGCCTCAGGAGGAGGGAAAAATCGAAAGAGAATACTCTTATGAGCATGACTCACAATATAAAGTGACTTGGATCTGACGGCAGGAAAAATCATTAAAATGAACAAAAGGACAGATTCTGTGAAGTTTCAAGCTTCTCCAGGAGGATGCTATGCATTTTCATATCCCATCTACTTCAGTAACATTTGTGGGTACCTTATACCAAAGTGACCATCATTTTGATATATGGTGAGTACAAATGTTCCAAAAATGACCACAAATTGCCATCACTTAAGAGAACTGTGCTAAAGACACATTAGAAAATCAACCACTGTTACCAGACCAAAAGAACCTTTGTTAGACATGTTTGAGAGAAATCAGTAAAATTATGAATGTGCCACATGCTGAACCCAACTTTTAGTCCAATTAGGCCAGTATTAGCTACTCTCACTAGATGGAATAGTGGCAATATCCCAGAGAAGAATTGTCTCTGCCCTACAGCCTAAGATAATGTTAACTGAAGATGTTCAGCTGAGATTTTTTTTTTAAGTGTCAAGGGCTGGAGAACAATGCAATAAGCATGAGAGAGGGATAGAAGTTAGCTTTTCTTGTCCATATACCCAGTTTCTGTTAAAATACTACCCCACTGTCCATTTCAGATGTTGACTAATGATATAAGAGGATCTCTCAAGCATATACTATTTGTGCCCACCACCGCATTTCTTCAACTGCCAAATATCTAACTGGCAAACATCTTTTTCTCTTTTTTTACATATGTGCTGATTCCTAATTTTACAACATCCTTCCAGTTTTCTTGAACTTTTTGTTAATACAATCAAGTGGCAGATCCAAATGTTTCTGATTACCACCAGCTGTTTTCCTTCAAGTTAGAACAGTTAGAATCATTGTATGGAAGAAAGGAGTATTTTGGATTAAGTTTTGATTAGTTAATATCCAAATACATATTTCTGTTAAAGACAAGAGCTCCAAACACATCCCTGGATGCACAAAAAGAAGCATGATAAAGCTTCTCCAGTCTGATTTTGTGGCTGGGGCTATGCACATATAACTCAGTGAAAGAACTTGGAATTTTTCCAGTCATCCAGGTGGAAACCAAAGAAGGGGAATAGATTTAATACTCTCTTTAGTAAACATCTAATTGACAGGATCACAAAATCTTTTAGTGGGTGCATGTGGGCACAGCTACATACATACTGTTTTGAACTGGGCCAAAGCTGAAAGTCACTTCTGAACATTTATAACTGACATGTGTTTGGTCAGTTTCCCCTCTTAAAATATACTATGGGGAAGTGACCTGGTTGGAAGAAAATGATGTGGTTCCCTATCTCAGTTGGCACCACCTGGTCAGGTAGCCCTTCATCAACCCTGTATGGGAGGTGGGGAGGGGCTGCAAGTCTGCAAGTGTTTCTCTTTTCACAGGAGGTGGTGGCTTTTCCTCTGTGAGTCTTTCTTTTTTCACAGATTCCCAGAGCAAACTATAGCTGGCATCAATTGTCTGTTCCTTATATTGGTTACAGAAATAGCTTGGAGATTCTGCATTTCCTGATGCCTGGTTCTTCACATGACACTGTGTAACCTGGCTCAAGTAATCTCAGGCTTGGTGCAGGAGACACCTAAATTTGACTCTTCTGGGTGATTTTAATATTCATGCCAACAAAACCTCGCCTGGGCTGATTCAGTATTTCATAACCTCTATGACCATTTTGGGCCTCTTGTGGGTTGTGCTGGACCCAGTGTAGTAAAGGACATGCCTGAGACTTAATCTTTTACACCAAACCTTGGGAGAAAGTCATGTCCAGGGATGGGAGGTTCAGCTTGTGCCATCATCTGACCACTGCTTCCTCAAGGCATAGGTCAATGTGACACTGATGCTCTGAAGGAGTGAGGGATCAGTTAAAATGGCCACCCATGTAGACTAATGGATCCAACTGGTTTCCAAAAGGCCCTGGGGGATTTCAGGGTTCCAAATGATGGCTCTTCTGTGGCCACAGTGGGAGCCTGGAATGAGAAGCTTCTTGAAACTGTCGACGTGATTGCCCACTTCACCATCTTCAAGGTGCAATCCAAAGCCCTGATTTACTGTGGAGCTGGGTGACTTGAAGAGAGCTGGCAGACATCTTGAACAGCATTGGCAGAAAACTTGAAGTGGATCTGAATGTGCTGTAGAACTTACTAAAGACAGTAACTGTGAGGCAGCAGTAACTGTAGCAAAACAAATCCTTATTTTCTGCTACCATTGCATCAACTAGATGCATCCAGAAGCTGAAATACTAGGAATCCTCAGAACAGTGCATTAATGGATCATTTTGATCCAGTTTCAGCAATGGATGCCGGTAGATTCCTGTGATTAGTGAAGGCCTCCACACAGTTGTCCAACTTGGTTATTGAAATCATAAAGATTGCATTACTGGGTCCCTCATGTTCTTTATAAATCAGATTCCATCAGTTCAGGGCATATTTCCTTGTTCTCTAAAACAGGCAGGCAGTCATATTGCTGTGTGGTGCTGTTCCTCACTGAGTTCACATGGCCAATAGGAAAGATACAACACATGGAACAATTGTCAGATATTATACTCATAATAAGAAAAGGCATATGATCCACCCACCATGGGACATTTTTAATGCTTATAATGAAGCAGAGGTAGGTGTTTTCTGTTATATTTACTATATGTCCATTTAACACCCAAATGTAGCAGTAGAAAATAGAAAATATGACGCACAATACCCCAACATACTGTATACATTGTGGTTAAATTGAAGTTATATCCTGAATTGACAAGCAGGGAATTAGTTACAACCATATATTCGTTATTTATACATACACACACTGCAAACTGTTCTGAGTAGCCTAAAAAAATTAAGAAAGTTCTCCAAACAACACTTAACCTCTCCTCCCTTCTTTCTAAGCATAAAAATGAACATAATCATTAATATTAATATTGCAAACTGCTATTCTTAAATAGACTTGTCTTCTTTCCAGAATTTGGATTCTAAGCAACCATCTGAATTTATTTTTTGCTCTACAAAAATGGGAAAGAATAGACTCTACAGCAATATGTTGTATCAGTCACTGGCATTTCCCTTCCTATCTGCCCACTCACTTGTGCCTCCTACTTTGCAGGCTCTGGAGGCTTCTTGCTCTAAAGCTATGTTTTTCTGAAGAGTAGTAATGTTCAAACAGTATCAACAACAGCCACAAGGATGTTTAAACTAAAATGTTATTAGAACATTGATTTAAATTATTAGTACTATTTATTCAATTTATAGTTTTTCAGAAGCAAACTTTTTATAAAAGGCTTGAATTTTCAAAAATATCACCAAGATAATATTATCTCTTATGCAGCAGTTTCCATTTGTAGATTTCAATGTTTTCTTCCAAAGATAGTCAATTCTAACACAGCACAGTACTGAGAGCTTGCTTCTTTACCAATATACAGCAGCTACTTTTTCCTCTACATTTTCCTGAAGTGATTCCTTCGTACCCACAAAGTAAGCATTCTCTGTTTTCCGAAGACCCATAGTATCTGGACTTCACTGTATTAGCCCACAACAGATCTCAATCTAATGAGTGTCATGTGCGAAAATGTTCATGCAACAGAACAAGGGCACCCAAAGAGGTTGCAAAGACATGTAAAGGGGACATAAACAAATATAACTCTGTTAAGCCTTTCTATTATAGATTGGTCTCTAGTAGTCAACATTCTTTTCCCTTAAGCAATCCACAATCCAAATTGTAAACATTTTGTAGGAATCAAACATGTTCTTGTAGGAATCAAACTGCTGTACAGCAGTTACTTTGTATACAGTAATAGAATCACCAAGTATGGTGATATATCCATAGTATTCCAATGTATTTCTCTTTTAGGACAGTGTATCAGAATAATGCTTTTATATTGACATACTCAAACAAGGGATATTGGCTGTTTATCTCATTACATATACTAAACCCACCTTCCACTATATTTTAATGTATTTTTTTCCTAATGGCAAACTAGAATGATGTATATATTTATGTTACATGTTAAAAGGTAAATTAGTTGGACAGGAAAAACTTCTGGGAAAGAAACGCCTTCTTTTTGACCCAGGTTTATTAGCAATAGAATAATTAACAGGCATTGTCACATTCTGACATACTACTGTTTTATGGTTTCCCACGCTAATGCAACCCAGATCAAAGGTTTTCTGAATTTGTTAATTTTACTATACTGCCATTTTACTATTCTGGTTTTTAACTTTGTACCACTTGGCATTCCAAACCCCACCAGCTATATGTGCTCTGCTTACTGTACCTCATTCCTCGTCTGAAGAAGTGTGCATGCACACGAAAGCTTACATTCTGAATAAAACTAAGTTGGTCTTAAAGGTGAAATCAACTCCTATTTTGTTCTACTACTTCAGACCAACATGGCTGTCTATTTGGATCTATCTACATAGAATTAAGTAGTTAGTGATAGGAAAGACTTCTGCCTGATTCTCTGAAGAGCTCCAGCCAATCAGAAAAGGCAATACTGATGTTAAAACAACAGTGGTCTCACTCATTATAAAGCAGCTTCTTGTGTTCATGTGAAACCACAATAGGCTTGTGGGACTGGGCAAGTATAACTAAAAACAAAAAACTACTGGTAGGCTTATGACCCAGTTGTTATGTTAGAAATGTAGACGTGAAATGTCAACAGTGTTTGAAAATGATCCCAATTTTTATCAACCAATAAATACATTTCTTGAAATGAAACTCAGAGCTAGTTAAACAGAAAATCCAGTTTTGAATTATAAACTTTACTACATCAGTAGCACCTTTATATTGGGAGAGAGATTCATGCGCTAATACAGTGAAATCCAGATACAAATAGTCTTTGGAAAACAGAGGATGCTTACTTTGAGGGTACAAATGCAGAATAAGCTTTTCAAAAATTTTATTATTAGTACAAATTCACCTTAATTTAGGACAGCAGATGAGAGCTCATTTTCTTCAGTGTGACCCTTCTTCAGGGAAGACCTGTGTATATATAGCTATATAGCTATTGTCATCTTCATTTTACTCAGACAAGTAAAGCAGTCTCTCTGCTCATATTTCCAAAGGAATGGGTTGCAGGAAGATATTGGAGCCTTGCATGAGTCTGTCTCTAATAGTTTAGGGCATTCAGTGTAGGCACCTATGTGTGTGAGCTCTATGTCCTATGGAGATTCAGCCACATGCAGGCACTGTACCCCAAGAGAAGTGAATCAAGCCCAAGGTATTATCCTGTAAAGCAAGGTGATAATTACCAATTTAAATTCCAGTCAATTAAAAAATGTAGGAAGTCTTTAACTCTCAATAACAGATAGTTGGCCAACAGTCTTTTCCTGTTAAAAGCAATTCTGGTCATTCATGTGGAAGTTTTCCCATACCATTTAGCTATGTTTTTCTTGTTAATATTTAAAGCTCATTTATCTCTTTTCCCATGCACACTTGGATTAAAGCATAACACTGTGCTCTTCCATTTTCATGAAACTTTGTCCTTGTATGCTTTATATTAGAAGATGAATGATTTTACAAAAGTCATCATTTACATACCATACTCTTTCTCTCAAATTCTCATAAAGTAATATCTGATCTTTAATTTCTAGGGAAAAAATGAGGCTCATTTTGTTCAGGAAACACCATCCACTGTTCAGGATGCTTTTCATCCTAACTTTGGTTGTGCATGGACTCTGTAGTTACACAATAATTATAAAATACTGGGTTTGATGCATAAGAAGGCTCATAGTAGAATGATCACAGCTTTTTATTAGTGATCACAGCATTGCAAAGACTAAACTAAGACTGAAATCCAGGGCCAACAGCCCTGCTTAAATGCATGCAAATGACCCCACCCAAAACCCAACAACTCTTAATTATAGGTACAAGTACTGGCCCATTGGCTCCTGATTTGCCACCTCCCAGAGTCCAGGCGGCTATTGTTCTGGAGCCTCAAGTTCAGCAAAGTCTCCAGTAGCACACCCAGGAATGTTCCAGTACCAATAACACTCCTCCCCCCTAAATCCCAAAACACCTAACCAACGCATTCCTTGAGGTGCACTGGCTTGTGCCACTCTCTGTTGGACCATTGGCGCACACTCGGTGCAGGCGAGGCATCAGGAACTCTGGTTGGGGTTGATGGAATTGTGCTAGCAGGTAGCAGAGGAATGGGAACAGGTGCAAACACCGGAATGTCCATGGCAACAGGCAGTGGTACCTCTGACTCCAGGCTGTCTGGCTGTGTGCTGGCAACTGCCGGCTCCTGTTGCGTTAGTGGTGGCAGTTGGTCCTCTGTGATGGGCAACAGGTCTGGTTCAGCTGGAAGCATGCAGCAGCGCAGTTGGTCCACATACCTGCATAGGACTTGTCGTCCATCAGTCGACACCTCTCAGGATACTGGGTCGGTGATGCAGATGACTCTGACCAGGATCCAGGTGGGACCACTGTCGAAGTTCCAAGCATAGACAGAGTACTCAGGGAAGAACCCTCATGGCCCTTCTTGGCACTCTGGGGATGGCCAAGGCTCTGGGGCTCAATCTGGGTGCAGGTAGTCCAGCCAGGTTCTCAAATTGCTGCCCATGAAGAGCTCTGCAGGGCTGTGGCCAGTGGTGGTGCTTGGGGTCACACAATGGCCAAAATTTCACTGTCCTTTCCTGGCCACCACACGTAGCTGTGGGTAAGCGCTTTCCTCCTCACAATGCCCAGTGTCATGTTCTCAGGGTGCAGGCAGGCAGGAGTCCAAAGCCAGTCCAAGGTCAAAGCCCAGGAAGTCAAGCAGGAGCCAAGTCACTAATGCAGAATCACAAACCGGAATCAGAAGTCAATGTCCAAAAGCCAAATGGTCAGGGTGCCAAGGAAATCAAGCAGGTCAGGATCAGGAAGGAGCGTGGATGCAAGCCAGAGAATAGACTTGTTGCTTCCACAAGGTTACCAGGTCCTGGGTGGGAGCTATATGGGAGTTTCAATCAGCTTGCTCCCTGGGTGACAGTGACTCTGCTAGAACTCAGGGCTGAGAGACCTGAAGCATCAGCGTGCCTCATGTCTTCACTCTGAAAGTTCTTTCCGGAGCCTGCTTCAAATTCTTGAGATGGGAGGAGGAGACTGATCGTCAACAGCTGACACTGGTACCTGGAGAGTGATTGATGGGCCAGCTGCTGCTTGTTCAGCTGAGGAACTGGCTGGCAACTCTTCCAGGTCTGTTAGCCCTTCCAGCTCCTCCTTGTCAGAGCTCATGGCACCCAGGTGAGTTTCATGCAGGGCCTCCAAAACATGCTGGCACAAAGGATCTGGGACTACAACATGGCTACCCCAGAGCAGGCATCCCTTGTGCATAGGGAGCACATCCCGGTGGAAGTGAAGGCTGTAAACTCTGGGCCCACTCTGCTAGTAAGCCATCCCATCCCCACCCAGTCCAGAATGCGGGAGAAGATGTGGTCCTTAGCAGAATGGTGGGCGATGTCCACAGCTTGCAGGGGTTGTCGGGAAGGTCCTCAAGGAGCAGGATCTGGTGTACAGCTGCCGTATTGGGGTCAGTTGCAAACCAAACAGCTTATTTGTTTTTTAAAGCAGCAAATATAAATAAATAAGCAAGGGAAAAACCACTCCCTTGGAACCATCCTCTTTACTCAAGATATTGGGAGCACATGGAAAAGAACCTGTCTAGCTAATCTTAATATCCTGGCAGAGACATATTGTTTAAGGCAGATCTTTTAAGTATCCTAGTCCTAGATTGTTCCAAGTTTTAGAAGTAATCACTAGTGTCCTGAACCAGACCTGAAAGCATGTAGGCAGCCAATAAAATCACCTTATTTTTTTGTTAAAGAGTGTGACATTTAACTCCATTGTGACTGTCTCCTACTCATCCATTACAGTATTCTCCTATTACTCCTGGTAGGAGAGAAGGCCATTTTGACAGAGTTTAAAGAGTTCAGAAATGTACAGGTAGCACGCTAATCCATCGTACAGCAGTTTGTCATGTTACTATTACTGTCATGTTATCTATTATAGCTATTGCACACATCTATCAATCCACTGGATTCATTTCCCTGCTAAGTGTAAATGAGTGGTTAAAGCTAGAAATTGATCCATTCCAGACAAAGGTTGCAATGTTTCTTTTCTTTTTTTTCCTGGCAAGGATGTCATCTATTATAATTGTATAATATGTTCAGTTTCCTTCCATATATGTATATTGTTTTTGCTTATGGCTCAGCAAGCTTTCCTATAAAATATCATTTTTGTTTGTTTTCATTTTCTTTCTCTGAGGAACAACTATCTGAAAAAGGAGACTGTTCTGGAGTTGTCAAAACCTAAGTGAAAAACTATGTCTGATGTAAAAGTAATTGTTTAAATATGTGTCTCTATGACAGAACCAGCCCAGTTTGATTTTCAGACTCAGTCCCATCAGTTCCCTCTTGGGCTTGTGCCCCTTCTTGGAGGGTGCTATTCTGCTTCCTGCCTCTAGGACATGCTGCCACCACCTGCTCAATTTAGAAGTCCGGACTGAGAGGAACAGGACTGTCAGTCCCCCTTTCCAGTTCTGAGGCCTGGCTTTGAGGTCCTCTGCTACTCAGCACTTGGTTATCATAGAGACCAAAGTCATTCTTTGGAAGACCCCTGGAGGATTGGCACCCCTACCAACTGCATGCCTTCCCCATTTCCAGAACTCCTCTCTTACAGAAGCGTGCTCTGAGGCAGTTGAGGAACTATGTGACACAAAGCTTTACTGTCAGCACTCAAAATAGTAAAACGTTTATTAAAAGGAGAAAAAAGTTACAAGCATAATCTTAGCACAGCACACAATCAGCAACAGAAGATCAAATATTGCCCCCCCATTCGGAATAAAGAGACTGACAACAATGTGGGATAAAGGGCCACTTTATTTAAAATAACGGCAATGGGAATAAACATGGGGCCAGGTTGAGCCAGGGGTCACTTAAACGCAGACCACCTCCCCAACCTGAAACTGGGCGAGCCACAGGCCCCGGGAGTGAGCCGACTCAACGGCTCAAACCCGGCCGGCCAGGCACTAGATCCAGCTCACTGAGGTCCACCCTCCCCCGTGCCGTGCAGCCTGGGCTGTGGACCACTCCCTAGAGACTGGATCACCAGGCTCCCTGGAGCCAACCTTGTGCCGTGCAGCTTAGGTCCCCCAGGGGCGCCTTTCACCCCCAAAGGTGCATTGCCATGTGAGCTCACCAAATGCCCCCAAAAGAACATGTTCCCAATGGTAAAACCGCCAGTGACCAACTAAAAGCAGCACCGCCGTAGCCAATTGCCAGCACACCATCTACAGTCTAAGGTAGGCGAAAACACTCCCAAGCCAGCCAATTTGCTTGGAAGCGAAAAATTCCTACCTGGCCCCACAATCGGCGACCAGCCTGTGCCTACACTGCATGATGGGCGGGCGGGCGGGCGGGCGGGCCGACAAGCCCTGAACCGACTGCACAGGGAGGAGAGGGGCCAGCCTACTTAAGGCTGCCCCACCCACCAGGCAGTCAGGGCAAACCAAGTCTCCCTCTCCTTCAGGGGAGGCAAAGAACGGCACCCATCCTAAGGCGGCCGATTGGCCGCCCGGCTGGGTGGTGCCGAAAAAGTTGCGTTTAAGCGCATCCTTCTGTCCCTGGTTTAAAAACTTGTCCTACGAGTAAAGCAGGCAGTCCTAAGCTTAGTAAGTTACCAAAGGTTCTAAGGATACCTCATTGCTTCAGACTTACGGCATCTAGCCAGGCCCAGCAGCATGGTCAGTCAATATGGCTGGCTGGCTGCTGATCAGAGCATAGTAGTCTGTTCTCTTCCAAGGCCTTTGGGGGCAAACACTTTTATTAATCCTCTGACCTCATCCACTTTACATCACTCCCCACTGCTTTTTACCTGGTCTGTCTAGGTTTTAGGGTTGCCAAGTCCAATTCAAGAATGTCTGGGGACATTGGGGGTGGAGCCAGGAGACATTGGGATGGAGCCAGGAGCAAGAGTGTGACACGCATAATTGAACTCCACAGGGAGTTCTGGCCATCACATTTAAAGGGACCAAACACCTTTTAAATGCCTTCCTTCCATAGGAAATAATGGATAGGGGCACCTTCTTTTGGGGCTCATAGAATTGGATCCATTTACTTTTATCCTTCCATCCTGCCGCTATTACCGCTTTACCCGCTGATATCATTGCTTTTAGTAAATGTTGGTTGTTCTTCCCTATTTTTTCATTCCCTAATAAACTCATCTGCATTAGTTCAAAGTTAATTCTCGGCTCTACCTGAAAGAATTTCTTTATCATTCCCACTACCATATCCCATAGTTTCTTGGCCTCAGGACACTCCCACCACATGTGGGAATACCATCCCTTTTCTTTCTTACAGTGCCAACACTTAGGGCTCAACCCAGGAAACATATTGGCTAAAGTAGCCGGAGTTCTATACCATTTAGTGAAAAATTTCAATTCCATTTCTCTAACCTTATGTATCTTAACTTTTTTTAAACCTTCCATTATCTTCTCCCCTGTTCGTTTCGTTATTTGGCCTTCTAAACTCCATGACCGTTGAAGGTAGCTTATTGCTCCTTCGTTACCTAAATTCATGCTCCTATATAGGATGCCTACTAATCCTTTTTTTGTTTTACCCATTAATTTATAAAACTTTTCCATAGGTTCTTCTTCATTTAAGTTACTCTTCTCCACTTCCTTCTTAACTTTAGTATACAATCCTGTAGCCTTAAGCCAGTATTGTATTCCTACGACTTCTTGAAATTCATGTAATGGTTTTAACTTATCTAGTATTAACAAATCTTCTACCCTTCTAAATCCTTTAGCCTTAAGTAGTTCACTCCACCTATGCTCCTTGTCTCCTTCCATCAACATTTCTAATGGTGTCCATCTAGATACCCGATTCAGCCATTTCGGTTGCCATTTCTTCCAAACATTTAGCCCATTTTTCCTTGGTCCCACGTTTAAATTAAGTTCCTTCGCCCCCATGTTCGTAAAGATGCCATGTTTTCCTACCCCATTATTAGCTTCATTCTCAAACCTTATCCATTTCTGGTCCCCTTCCTTCTCTATTTCTAATAATGCTTTAAGCTGAAATGCTTCATAATAATTGACTATATCTGGGACTCCCCATCCAAGTTCTGATTTATGATTGTATGCCAATTTTTTTGGAAATCTAAGTTTCCTACTACCAAATATCCATTCCCTTATTTTAGTGTTCCAGTTAGTCATTTTTTGCTTATCTAACTCCAATGGTATCGTTTGAAAAAGGTACGACAACCTTGGCATCCAAAACATCGATACACTCTTTATTCTAGTGGTCAGGCTCATCGTCCTTTTCCCCCACTGCTGCATATCCCTCTCTATTTTCTCCCAGATTTTATTATAATTTCCCTCCACTATCCTGTTAATATTTTTATAAATTTCTATCCCTAGATATTGAAATTTCTTAACTCCCATCCCCATATTAGTTATCCTATTAATCTCTTTCCTTTCTTCCAAACCAACATTAAAGTACATTATTTCAGACTTTCCCATATTTATTCTTAAACCTGATACTGCTTCAAAATCTTCTAAAATAATTTTCGTTTCCCTAATGGCTTCTTTCGGGTTAGATATTGTCATGATTATGTCATCTGCAAATAAATTGATTTTTATTTCCTCCTTTCCTATTCTACAGCCTTCTATTCTCCCTGAATTCCTAATCCTTTCTGCTAGTTGCTCTATCGCCATTATAAACAGGGATGGGGAAAGTGGACACCCCTGCCTCACACCTCTCTCAATTGGGAGCTGATCCGTATGTTCGTTGTTTACTCTTACCACTGCTGACCCCTCCCTATAGACCTCTTGAATGGCTTTTAAGAATAGTGGCCCAATCCCACACTTCTTCATTATGGACCATAAGAATTCATGTGACAGCGTATCAAATGCCTTGTATACATCTAATTTAAGTAAAGCAAGTTGCCCAGGACGGTTATGGTACAATACATTAAATATATTCCTTATAGGATGTGCAATACTCCTATTCTTTACAAAGCCATATTGATCCTCTTTTATTATATGAGGTAATATGTTCCTTAACCTATTTGCTAAAACTTTAGCGAAAATTTTGTAGTCCTGGTTAAGTAAACTTATTGGTCTATATGAACCCACTTCCCGAGGATCCTTCTGGGGTTTTAATATTACGGTTATTTCAGCCATTCTCCAAGAGTCGGGAGCTTTCCCTCCCTTCAATATAGCATTAAACACTTGTTGTAATTCGGGGATCAGTAACTCCTTCATCTCCTTATAAAAATCCACAGTAAAGCCGTCAGGCCCTGGGGATTTACCCACTTTTAAATTGTTCACAACTTCCTCTATTTCTTGAACTGTTATTTCCTTCTCCAAACTCTCTCTATCTGTATCTCCCAACACTTCTCCACTTTCTTCAATATGTTCTGTTATATCCCTCCTAGCGTATAACTCTTTGTAGAATTCTTGAAACACTTGCCTAATTTCTCTCGGGTTCTGCGTGACCTTTCCTTGTCTCTTAATACTTTCCACCTTTTCTTTCCTAGTCTTGAGATAATTAGCCAGTCTCCTAACGGAGTTTATTGAATCTCTTTGAAACTCATTTCTTACCATGGTTTGTTTTTTCCATAATGCCCTCGAATCCATAAAGTCCAATTGTTTCCTAATTTCATCGATCTTTTTTTTCCTATCAGGGCAGAATCTAATACCTTGACTGCTCTGCAGTGCGCCTAATTCCTGGAGTTTCTGTGTCTTGTTAGCATACCATTCTTTTTTTATTTCTTTCTCCTTCATCATACAATGACCTCTTAACACTGCTTTTGCTGCTTCCCACAAGATATTTGTGGCCACTGTTCCCTTATTTTCTCTAAAATATTGTTTTACTTGATTTTCCATATATTGTCTATTTTCTTTTTTTAATAAGACCATACTGTTAAATCTCCAAGTCCTTCTAATTTGTTCGTTTTTTATCACCAGTTCTATAGTTAGTGGAGCATGAGCTGAGATCCATATTGGATGGGTTACTTTCCTCACCTCCCAATTATTTGATTTTTTAAGAAATATATAATCTATACAAGAAGCTGTCTTGTGTCTACTTGATAAATGTGTCGGCTTTGGAACCAAGCCTAAGGCCTCATGTGCTTCTACCAAATTCCTTTTCCACCTAGCCTCCTTCTCCTTGGTCATATCTATGTTAAAGTCTCCTGCTATAATAACTTCTCCCTCTGAGAATTTCTGAACTTTTTGCATAACTTTATTCAAAAATCTCCTCTGTCCTGTATTTGGGGCATATATATTTATAAGCGTTATTACTCTATTTTGAAACCTACCTTTGATAAACAAATATCTCCCTTCCCTATCACTAATGAGATCTAGTATCCTAATATCGATCCTTGTGTGTACTAAAATTGCTATTCCTCTCGTCTTAGTTCTACTTCTTGCTTCAGCCAATACTTTCCATCCTGGGTGTTTAATCAACGGTTTAATATCATCCTTTGCCTTATGTGTTTCCTGTAAATACACGATATCTATATTGTGTTGTTTTGCCATTCTTGTTAATCTATATCTTTTCAGGTCTGAACTTAGTCTGTTGACATTCAGTGAGAGCATTTTCAAAGTTTTAGCCATAATCATTCACCTCCTTTCCCTTCCCTGGCTGGATAACAAAGTCTGTTCTGCCTCTCCCCTTTCTCCCTTCCCCCCTCCCACACCCTTTCCCCCCACTCTTCCCCATCATCCCCCCTCCCCTCTTCTGGTATAGGGCTCGCTTTTGGGTTGATCTCTCCACCCTCCCTATACCTTTAGGTGGGCACACCTCCCCCCCCTCCTGGATCTTTTATTATTTCCTTCCTTCACTTAAGACCGTGATATTCCCTCCCTCTTATTTGTGGGGTACTTCCCTTTTTTTTTTTTGAAGTTCCTCCTTTTCCTTGAACGTCTTATAGTCTCGTCCTCTGTCGTTTCTCCTGACGTGTAGAAGGCCCCTCCTCTGGTTCGTCGACATTAAGCTCTTCCTCTGGTTGAGTTCCTGTTTCTCCTGGGTCCAGACCCATCTTCTCCAAGAGTTTCCTTGCTTCAGCTGGGTTCCTTGCTGTGAGTCTTTTGCCTTCTTTGTAGATCACAATAGTGGCTGGGTAAGCCCATGTAAACAATATCTTGTTCTGAAAGAGTTTATCTGCAAATGGCTTCATTTGTCTTTTTTCTTCCAGTGTTTCACTGCAAAAGTCTTGTCTCACATATACCCTTTTCCCTTTAAATTCCAGTGCCCTCTTCTTCTTCAAAGCCAAAAAGACTTGCTGCTGCACTTTTTCTCTTGTGAATTTGACTATTACTGGTCTCGGAGATCCTCCTGACCTTCTAGATCTAAGCCTATGGACTCTCTCGACCTGGTCAGCATTAATCATAACACCTGTTTGCTGTTCTGAGAGCCAATTTATTATCCCGTCTTCCAAGTGTCGTGAGTCAATGTCTTCTGAAATACCATGAATGATAAGGTTTGCCCTTCTTGCTCTGTCGGAGAGGCTTTTAATCTGCCCCTTTAAATAAACTATTTCCTTCTGATTTGTTGACGCTGCCTTATCAGCTTTGTTGGCCAGCTGCCTAATATCTTGCAGATCCTTGTTTATCCGGCTAACTTCATTTTTAATTTCAGCAACAGTTTCCTCTATTTTGTTCTGAGAATGCATCATTAAAGCTTGAAACTGTGCTATCTGTTCGGAAAGCTGTTTCACTGTAGTGGCAGCCATTTTAACGGTGCTAATCACTGCCTCCGGTTCTTATCTGTTTTCCAAAATACTCCGTTTTTCTCAGTGCTAGCTGTCTTCTGAGCACGCCTTTAACTTCTTTGACTCTCTAGCTTCACTGCCAAATATTATGACCCCAAAACTTCAATATTTACTTATCTTTCGGTCCTAATCTCTTTTCTTGCCCGGAGAGGGGCGAGCCGAGGCTGCTACTCTTCAGAGCGTGCACATTCCACCTCGAGGACAACAGACGTCTTAAGCCCACTCTAGAGCAGGACAACAGCACTGTATCGTCAGCATAAAATAACAAGGGTACATGTAATGCACCAAGTTTTGGACTATGGCAGTCAGGACCAGACAACTGAAAAGCCAGGTCATTAAGGAAGAGATTGAATAAAAAGGGACCCAAAATGCAACCCTGTTTGACACCCTTATTGGCAGCAATTTTCGATGTTAAGTTGCCAGCTAATGAGCATTTGATCTGGCAGGTGGTAGAAGTGTGTAATCTCTTTAGAAGAAGATAGAAGAAGAAGATGATTTTGGATTTATATCCCGCCCTCCACTCCGAAGAGTCTCAGAGCGGCTCACAATCTCCTTTACCTTCCTCCCCCACAACAGACACCCTGTGAGGTGGGTGGGGCTGGAGAGGGCTCCCACAGCAGCTGCCCTTTCAAGGACAACCTCTGCCAGAGCTATGGCTGACCCAAGGCCATGTAAGCAGGTGCAAGTGGAGGAGTGGGGAATCAAACCCGGTTCTATCCAGATAAGAGTCCACACACTTAACCACTACACCAAACTGGCTCCTCCTCTCTTAATAAGCATAAGGCGTCTTTTATCCATGTTTAGTTTATCTAGCTTAATCCAGAGGAGGACCCTGTCAACTGAATCAAATGCGCTTTTTAAATCTAAAAAAGCAACATATAATTTCTGGTTATTATGCACAGTGTACTTGTTGACTAGATGGGATAGGGTAATGCAGTGGTCTAAAGTGGTCTTCCCTTTGCAGAAGCCCAACTGTTCAGGGCCTAGAATTTTTTCCTGCAACATCCAGAGATTGAGCTTGACTAATAGATGTTTGGAGTAAAGCTTGCCAATGATGGAGAGTAGGCTAATCGGCCTGTAATTGGCAAGGTTAGTGTGATCACCTTTTTTGTAGAGCGGGACCACTATTGCATTCAACCATGTCAAGTTATGCCAGTTCGATCTACAATTGTAAACAGAGATGCAAGGAGAGAAGCCCACCAGTCTGGGTCTAATTTTAAGATTTCGGAGGAAATGGCATCCTGGCCAGGAGCCTTTCCTAATTTCAGTTGTGTAATTAATTCTTTTATTTCCTCTGGAGGGACAGGAGGCCAGTCAGGTAAATCGGCTAGAGGAAAATCAGATGGTTCAGCACAAGTTAGATCTTGATGGAACAGAACTGAGAAGTGCTGAAACCAAACATAAGAGGAAATGCTAGACATAGATGGGTCATCGGCCCGGAATGCACCTGAGACTATGGCCCAGAACTTATTAGAATTTTTTTAAGGTAGTAGCATGGTATAGCTCTTCCCATTGAGTTTTAATATAATTGTGCCTCTTTTTTGTGATAAGGCGGTGCAACTGAGTCTTAAGCACAAAGTATTGTGATGGCAAGGTCAGGGTTAGGGTTAGGGTAGGGCCTTTTAATTGCGGTATTTGTTGTAAACTTTACACAGGAGAGTTTTTGTTTCTTTACATTCTCTGTTGAACCATTGGTGTGTAGAATTTACTAGAATAGTTGCACCTCTGCTTGGGCACCCTGAACTGACACTCAGTGATTCAGAGATATAGGGTCAGATGCACATATTAAAGAGGATCTGTATTCTACAGTGGGACCGGATCTGAAGAGCTGTTGGGTTTTCCAAACTGTGCGATCGTTCCATGGAATTCTGGGCAATAATTCAGTCTTGTAAGGTTGCAAGTACAAGTTACAAAAGGGATAAACATGAGGACCAATTTGAAGAGTCAAAATGAGGGGAAAATAGTCACTAATAATAAAATCCCCCAATGTAAAATCTTTGACATAAGGTTTCAATAAAGGAAAGATTAAAATGTAATCAATTACGCTACAGCCCCTCAGGAAGACAAAGGTGAATTCTCCTGAATTTGGGTAGCCAATCAAACCATTTAACCAAATTCTGTTGTATTGCATACAGAATTTGGTAAGACAGATGCCTGCTGAATTTAGAAGGTTATCCTTGGAGTATCTTGGATAGGAGAAAATGAGTGGAAGGGTGTCGTCTTGGTTAAAATCAAGGGCTTCAAAAAATATGCTACAGTCCTTCCCTACCCTAGCATTAAAGTCGCCCACTAGAATTATTTCTATAGTTGGAAATTTCCTCTCTAATTCTTCCATTAGCGTGGCCAAGTGCTCCTAATATTGCAAAAGAGTTAGCTTATCTAGAGACGGTGGTACATATACATTCACAATAATTAAGGAGAATTTTTTGAGGAGAAGCTTGACGACCTGCACCATAGAGATGTTTGCCTGTAGAGTGATGTGTTCCAACGCAAAATGTGAGGAGACAAGTATAGACAATCCTGCTTGAAAATGACCCCTTGTATTAATCCTGAAGGCTGGGAGGGAATAGGACTTGTACCCTTCTAGTTGGATCTGGTGTGGAGTCCAGGTTTCTTGTAGTAGTATAACATCAAACCCCTTAAGATATCTTATAAACTCAGCATCTTTAGCCTTATTCTGCCAGCTGACCACATTCCAGGAGATGATCTTAATATCCAGAATGGTGAGGGTTTGGATGGCGAGAATATGAAAGGGGTGGTGAGTCAGTCTTCTCTAGTTAGTTGTTCAAGGGTGTCATTGGTATCATGAAACACAGATCCATTACCCAAGCCGCTCGAGATGTTCTTAATTAGTTGACTTGTATTTGGCCACACGATCTCACTATTGCTGCTCAGAAGGGGGTTCTCAGCCATTACTGGAGACGTATGAACTTCAGCTTGTGTTGTGGGAAGTCAAAAGGTAACCGGAACAACTGACAAGTTTGACCTTGGAGAACAAAATGAAGCCGGGCAAAGGCTAATAGAGTTTTGTCAAGAGAACAAGCCGGTCATAGCAAACACCCTTTTCCAACAACCTAAAAGGTGACCCTACACATGGACATCACCTGATGGGCAACACAGAAATCAGATTGATTACCGTATATACTTTGCGGTCAAAGGTAGAGAAGATCCTTACAGTCATCAAAAACAAGACCTGGAGTTGACTGCGGCTCAGATCATGAGCTACTCATTGCAAAATTCAGGCTTAAACTGAAGAGTCGGACTCAACTGTGTGACTGAACAACAACAAAAATCTTTGAGTCTGAATAATTCTCTGGAAGATGCCAGTCATTTTTCTTTATCAAGAGATCTAGAAAATCCTATTAGATGACAAATACCTATGTTAGATCTGAAATTTTTAAACATATCACAACACGAAACTAGATATTCTATGAAGTAAACAGTCTGCATTTTTTAAATGGAAACACTCCAATGCTATTAAAAAGCTGAGAGAAATTCTCAAATAGATTCATATTTTGCAGCATACCCTTCATTAAACCAGTATAATATTAATATATGCTGAAATGTATCCTAAAATGTCTGTGAGTCACAATTCACTAGAGGTTTCTTCTAGCCTACTCAATATGTGTGTATGTGTTTAATCTAGCTGTATGATATGGTTACTTACAGCTAGTTTCTCTTGAGGATTGTTAGATTTTCACATGCTGAGATTTTATGCAGGATATAACTTTTAAAAATAAACATACGCATTTTGCATTTCACTTGATCACATTTATTTAGCAGGGCTATTTATTTATTTACTTACTTCATTTATCCCTACCTTTGTCCTTAGGGTGGCCCAAAGCTGTTATGTCTCCTCCATTTTATCCTCACAAGAACCCTGTGAGGTAGGTTAATCTGAGGGAGTGTAACTGGCCCAAGGTCACCCAGTGAGCTTCCATGGGGAAGTGGGGATTTGAACCTGGATCCTAATCCAGCACTCTATTGCACCACACTAGCTCTATTTCTGTCTCAGTAGTAGGATCAATGCTTTGGAACAACCTTATTCAGGAGATATTTCAAGCATTATGTGCTTAAATCCATGTGTAATGAAGATCTCTCTTAAAGGGTATTGTGGATTATATATATATATATATATATATATATATATATATATTGGTTTTGATTTCCGGGCTGCTTGCCAATTTTTATTCTTCCAGCAGTGTTTTGGTTATGTGTGACCTTGGAAGGAGTTGTTCTAATCTCCTTCTAATTAATGGTTACCCTCAGCTGCATTGGGTTGATAGGTTCTTCCGGGATGCCCATTTTTGGTTTGTCATTAGCCAGCTGAGGGGGATTTATACTGTTTCCCAAAACCGTTTTTTTTTTACTACTATTTTCTTGGCAAAAAGCCGTCCTGCTTACCGGCTGGTGATTATGGTGTGATGTAAGTCGTATTAGTTAGTTATATTTTATAATGTTGTTGTTTTCTTTGCACCAGTCTGTTTTAAAACTGCCTGCCAGCTCAATAAAGTAATATTTTTGCTTATTTTTGAGTTGTGCTGCCTTGTCTGTCACTGTAAAGAAAACACCTTGCTCTGCCTCGAGCTGAGGGGAGTGTAGGTTGTTACACCATGTTATCAAGTTTATTTTACATATGCATGTTTCCAACAACCTTATGGTAATCATAGCCCATCCATCCACCCTGGTGTCATTTAATTTTCTAAACCAGTCATTCATGACTCTGCAGGAAAATTGATTTCACCTCCTGTGTGCATGGAAAAACAGGTCCAGGGCAAAGAGAAATAAAACACCACTCCAGCAACTGCACAGCAACTGCACAGCCACAAAACTGCTTGAATAGAATGATGGCAAATCAATGAAATTACAGGCTTGTCTCCCATGTGATTGCAGCTCCTAAAACTGTTACATTCACTAGCTGAATATTTTCACCACTAAGTTCATGGCAGCTGGCTCCACAGCTTACTGCGTGCCTAAAACGTTCAAATATGTAAGTGCATGTCTCCTCCCTCCACTAAATACTTACAGTAACATTTCCATCCCATCAAGCATTTCCCTTCTAAGATCATTAATAACATTGATTGAGAATGGTATAACTCTGCTTAAGATTGTGCTGTAAGCATTGTGTAAAAGAACTAGGAAGTTTCTTTTGGATTTTGAAGTTAAATATAGAAATTCTATTAATATATTAGAAGTCCTACTTCACACATATTTTCTTTTTAGTTATACATATGTGAAAGTGTGTCCTGATATAACCCAAGTCCTGAGATAACTTTAACTATAGTATCTATTGCTGTGGAAACCATAATGAATTCTACAGACAAGCACATGTTGCTTTAGTTTATGCACACTTGTGAGTTTTGACAGGTACATGAAATTGCTTTTATATAGAGTTCATCGGGGGTAAAGTTAAGAGTATCTAAGGCCTCTGAACATGAACTGCGTAGTGTGTTTGCATAGAGGTTAAGATAATTAATTACCTTTTAAGATTGTTAAGGAACATTCTAATTCTAAGCACACTTTCCTGGGAGTAAGTCTATTGTATAACAAGAGTTACTGCTGAGTAGACTGGCTTAGCATTTTTCCCAAGGTCTCCAACAGATGTTCTCTTTCATAGAATCATAGAGTTGGAAAGGACTTCCAGGGTCATCTAGTTCAATCCCCTACACAATGCAGGAAATTCACCCCAATGCAGGAACCTCCCCCCACCTCATCCCCAGTTACCCCTGCTCCATATCCAGAAGATAGTTAAAACAAAACAAAACAAAAAACCTCCAGGATCCCTGGACAAACTGGCCTGGAGAAAATTACTTTCTGACCCTAAAATGATCAGCATCTCCCTGGGCATGTAAAATGGGGCCATGGGAACTAAGCACTGATTCAACCCTTCCTGCCCTCCTTCTCATGATCTAAATTCACAGAATCTGCATTACTGTCTGATGGCCATTTAGCCTCTGCTTGAAAACCTTCTGTGTAAAGGCATAAGTCTGCTTAGTATTGTGATGCAAACGTTTCCCTTAGTTCAGTATTGAAATCTATAAGAAAGTGCAGATTTGGTAAATCAATTCTTTCAACAGATTTGGTACTTCACAGACCATTTCACCTTTCAGATTTGGTAAAGATTTATTCCTTCAGATCAATGGCACTGCTGTGGGTACCCACAAAACTCTACAATATGCCAACATTTTCATGGTTAATCTAGAGAAATGCTTTCTTAGCTGCCATTCGTTAACACTCCTCTTTCACCTGAGATTTATTGCTGACATTTTCATCATTTGGACATTTGGGAAAGAAGCATTGGTGAAATTTCACCAGGTCTTTCAGCAACTTCCACCCCATAATTAACCTGACCATGAACCAATCCATGCAAGAAATACATTTTTAGTCATGACTGTACACATACATAATGGAAGCATAAAAACCACCTTATACCAGAAACCTACTGATCACTAATATCTACATGTCTTCAGTCACCATCCTAACCACACAAAACAATCCACTGTCTACAGCCAAGCTCTCCATTACAGCCATTTGTGTTCCAGTCTCTCAGAGAATAAATTCTTACCTGCAGGATCTACAACAGACAATACCCACCTGATATAGCAAGGAAACAGATCAGCAAAGCCAGAATGATACCAAGGGATAAACTCTTATAGGCACAAATGAAATTGGGAATCAGGCTGCCCACCCTGGATGATGCAGCACTTGTGTCATCCCAGATGGTGAGAATCCTGGGGGTGGGTCCTGGATGCCTTACTTTCTATGAACACCCAGGTTGCTACAATGCCCAGATCTGCCTTTTACCACCTCTAGCAGATCAGGCAGCTGGCTCCCTACCTCTCCCCCCCCAGGACTTGACTACAGTGAGCTATGCAATGGTTACTTCCAGGCTTCATTACTGTAACTCGCTTTATGCAGGCTTGCCCTTGCAGCTGATCCAGAAAGTCCAGCTGGTGCAAAATGCAGCGGCATGCCTGTTGATGGTATTACCTGTGTGTACACACATTCAACCTGTGCTAAGCCAATTGCACTGGCTACTGATTGAGTACCAGATCCACTTCAAGGTATTGATATTAACCTTTAAAGCCTTGCACAGCCTGGGACTGACATACCTGAGGGACTACCTCTCCCCATATGTGCCCTGGAGAGCTTTGTGTGCTGCAGATCAAGACCTACTAGTAGTCCCCTGTTCGCCTAGCCTCAAACAGGGCCAGAGATTTTTCTGACTTGGCCCTGGCCTGGTAGAACATGCTCCCATCAAAGATCAGAGCCCTGTGGGACATTACCATTCCGCAGAATCTGTAAAATGATGCTGTTCTGCCAAGTTTTTGGTTGAGGCACTGTGGTCCAATATGATCATGTCAATTTCTTTATTTTATTATGTCATTTTTTTCTAATAATGAAAATGAATATTTACCCCATTCTTCTAAAAGGTCTTTTGCTTCTTCATTAAGAGGTGTGTAATTACAACAAAATAAATCATTGAGATTACTTGGGATCTTGATTCCAAGGTGCTTCCAGATTTCCTTGACCCATTTAAATGGATAAGCCTTAGACAAAGTGTTTCTTAGACAAAATGGAATATAATTCTGATTTCCCAAAGTTTATAACAAAAGCTGAAACTTTACTAAAGTGATCTATAATGTCTATTAGGGCTTTGAGGGAAGAATAGGGATTAGAAATATAAAAAACAGCATCTTCTGCAAATAGTGAAAGTTTAAAGGTGGAATTCCCTACCTTAATACCTTGAATCTCACTACTTTCCCGAACTGGATGCGCTAAAGGATCAAGGGATAAGGCAAAAAGGATTTGAGAAAGGGGACAACACTGATGTGTGCCTCTTGATAGCAAAAAGTTGTTAGATTAACATTGGTAAGTGTGTAGTTGTGCCTCTGGATGACTGTAAATGGCAGCAATTAATTGTATGAATTTTGGGCCAAATTGCATATGTCGTAGTAAGGAAAGGAGGTATTTAGGTTCCACTCTGTCAAATGCTTTGTCTGAATCAAGTGAAAGTAAAATAAAGGGAACTGGTTTTACAGTGAGTAATTAGATTAAGTGTCTTTTGAAAGTTATCAAAAATAGAGCAGCTGGGGACTCTAGGGGAATGTATTTGGATATAATTTTATTTAAACAAGAAGCTAGGAAGGTAGAAAAAAATTAAAATTATGGTTTAGGATAGAAATGAGTTGCTATGAGACTGGGGAGAGTTTATCCTTTCCTTGCTTGTGAATGACAATCATCCTGAATTTTAACCAATTGTGGGGGATTTTACCTGTGGACAGTAAATGATTTCAGATTTTTTTCTAACCGTGGTAGTAGTTGGTTTTTGAACCTTTTATAAAATTCAATGGGGAAACAGTCTCTCACCATTATTTTTTTATTATTATTTTTTGAAGTACATTTTCCAATTCTTTGATGGTAACTGATTTAGTATTTCTGAGTGCTCCTTGGATAAAGCCACATTTAAATCAACAGATGACAGATAGGCTGAGATTTCTTCAACTTTGAGATTAGTAGAACTATAAAGGGATTTATAGTAAGATAAAAAAAGTATTTATTTCTTTAGATGTGTTGACAGTTTCCCTTTGGCTGTCCTAATGGAGTGTATAATTCTGCTAGCCTTTTTCTTAGCAGTCCTATATTTAAGTAATTTTTAAAATTTGGGAATTCTAGTTATGAATTTCTGATTTAAAAACTAGGCCTTTTTGAATAATTGAGGTTTTTGATAAGTCTAGTTTAGTTCTGGTTTCTTTTAGTTTTTTAAATATGTTGTTTTTTTTTAAAATGTGAGATTTCAGTTTGAAGGTCTAATATAGCTTTTTTTTTCTTTTTTGCAGGCAGAAGCTATTGATACAAGCTTACCCCGCATGATAGCTTTAATTTTATTTATTTATTATTTGCATTTATACCCTGTCCTCCCCAGTCGATCTCAGGGTGGCTCCCAGAGAATTCTTGTGACATCCTGCATGGTAGCTTTAAAGGCCTCCCAAATGAGTGACATCCCATAGTCCAAATTAAAGAAAAAATATTATTTTATTTCTTTTTCAATAGTTTCACAAATACTCTTGTTGCTAAGCAGGAACTTCTTTAAGTTCCAGCCTAAGTTTGCATCAATGTCCTGTTTAGTATGAAATGTGCCTTGTAACCATGAATGGTCAGAAATGATTCTACAGCCTATGTCTATTGCTGTAAAGTCATTCAATAAAGCTTTTGCAGCCAGGATGTAGTCTATTCTTGTGTATGTATCATGGACTATAGAATAATATGTGTATTCTCGAGCTCCTGGATTTAGAGCTCTCCATGTATCTATAAGGCCAGCTGATTCTAGCAACTTTCCAAGCTTATGTAGTTGTGTTTTTTTTAATTATTTTTTATTCTGCTGTTTGTTTGATTTATCCAATGTGGAATCAACAATGGAATTCAAGTCACAGCCTATAAGGAGTCCACCTCTTTGGAAGGCTAGTACTTCTGGAAGGCTAGTAAAGGTGTCTTGTAAAAAAGAAATTTGATCAATATTAGGGGAGTATATAGAAGCTATGGTGAGCAGATAGCTATCTAAATCTCCCAAAAGAAAAATGTATCTCCCCTAGGGTTTGCTGTGATATTTATGTAATTAAATGATGTTGTTTTTGAGAGTAGAATGGCTACCCCCCCGGGCTTTGGAAGAGCCTGTTGCCTGGTAGCATTTGTCAAACCAAGTAGTTTTTAAGAGCCAAGCTGATTTCTTTTTCACATGAGTCTCCTGTAGAATCATAGAATCATAGAGTTGGAAGGGATCTCCAGGGTCATCTAGTCCAAACCCTGCACAATACAGGGAACTCATGAACACTTCCTCCTAAATTCACAGGACCTTCATTGCTGTCAGATGGCCATCTAGCCTCTGTTTAAAAACTTCCAAGGAAGGAGAGCCCACCACCTCCCGAGGAAGCCTGTTCCACTGAGGAATCGCTCTAACAGTCAGGAAGTTTTTCCTAATGTTGAGCCAGAAACAATTTTAATTTAACTTCAACTCATTGGTTCTGGTCCTACCTTCTGGGGCCACAGAAAACTATTCCACACCATGCTCTGTATGACAGCCCTTCAAGTACTTGAAGATGGTGATCATATCACCTCTCAGTCACATCCTCTCCAGGCTAAACAACCCCAGCTTTCCTCATAGGACTCGGTCTCCAGACTCCTCACCATCTTTGTCGCCCTCCTCTGGACCCATTCCAGCTTGTCTATATCCTTCTTAAAATGTGGTGCCCAAAACTGAACACAATACTCCAGGTGAGGTTTTACCAGAGCAGACAAAAGCGATACCATCACATCACGTGATCTGGACACTATACTTCTGTTGATTCAGTCCAAAATTGCATTTGCCTTTTTAGCCACTGCATCACACTGTTGACTCATGTTCAGCGTATGATCCACTAAGACCCCTAGATCCTTTTCGCACATATTACTGCTAAGACAAGTCTCCCCCATCCTATAACCATGCCTTGGATTTTTCCTACCTAAATGCAGAACTTTACATTTATCCCTTTTAAAATTCATTTTATTGATTTTAGCCCAGTTTTCCAGCCTGTCAAGGTCATCCTGTATCCTGTTTCTGTCTTCTTCTGTGTTTGCAACCCCTCCCAATTTAGTATCATCTGCAAATTTAATAAGCATTCCCTCTATTCATCCAAATCATTGATAAAGATGTTGAATAAGACAGGTCCCAGGACAGATCCTGGAGGCACTCCACTTGTCACTCCTCTCCAAGAGGATGAGGAACCATTCACAAGCACTCTTTGGGTGCGATTTGTCAACCAGTTACAGATCCACCTAATGGTAACAGGATCCAAACCACATTTTACCGACTTGTCAACAAGGATAGTATGTGGAACCTTATCAAAAGCCTTACTGAAATCAAGATAAACGATGTCTACAGTATTCCCCTGATCCAGCAAGGTGGTCACTTTCTCAAAAAAAGAGATCAGGTTAGTCTGATATGACTTGTTCTTGAGAAAACCATGCTGGCTCTTAGTAATCACATACATTCTTTCTAAATGTTCCAGGACCGACTGTTTGATGATTTGTTCTAAAACTTTTCCAGGTATAGAAATCAAGTTAATGGGTCAGTAGTTACCTGGATCCTCTTTTCTCCCCTTCTTGAAGATGGGGACAACATTTACCCACCTCCAATCTTCCGGCACCTCTCCTGTTCTCCAAGAATTCTCAGAAATAATAGCCAGAGGCTTAGAAATGACATCCGCAAGCTCTTTTAGAACCCTTGGATGCAATTCATCTTGCCCTGAGGACTTAGTTTCATTCAAAGAAACTAGGTGCTTATGTACTACCCCTATGCTGATCCTAGGTTGGAACTTCATACCCTCCTTATATGTTCTGCTTTTGCCATGTTGAGCACCGTTTCCCTCAGAAGAGAAGACTGAAGAAAAGTAGGAACTGAGCAGTTCCACCCTCTCTTTATTACCTGTTACAATTTCACTTTCTTGCCTCGCAATGGGCCTACCATGTCCTTGTTCTTTTTCTTACTCTGAATATAAGAAAGGAACCCTTTTTTGTTGTCTTTAGCATCTTTGGCCAGCCTGAGCTCATACTGAATTTTAGCTTTCCTACCTTTTTCTCTACAAGCACTGGTGATTTGTTTATATTCATCCTTAGTTATAAGGCCCTCCTTTTTTTATTTCTCTAGTCTTTAGAGAGCTGTTTATGGAGCCACTTCAACTTCTTTAGGCTTTTTCCATTTTTTTTTCTCATAGGAATCGTCTGTGATTGTGCTTTCAGGATTTCACTTTTAAGAAACTCCCACCCCTCCTGAACTTCCTTCCTCCTAAGTATTTCTGACCATGAGGTTTTACCTAGCATAGTTCTAAGTTTATCAAAGTTTGCCTTTCTGAAGTCCAACCTATAAGTCTGACTATGTATCGCTTTCCCCTTCCCTAAGACTGTAAATTCCAAAATCAATGGTCTCTACTGCCCAGAGTGCCCACTATTTCTACTTCTTCAATCAATTCTTCCTTGTTGGTGAGAATCAAATCCAAGATAGCAGATCCCCTTGTTTCCTTCTTCACTTTTTGGAAAAGGATGTTGTCAGCAAGACAAGTCAGAAATCTATTTGACTTTCATTTTTAGCAGAGTTGGACTTCCAACAGATGTCTGGGTAATTGAAAGCTCCCATGATCACTCTATCCCTTTTCTTGGAGAACTTTGTAATCTGTTGTAGGAGCATCTCATCCAAGTCCTCTGCCTGGCTTGGTGGTCTATAGCAGACCCCCACAATAATATCACTGTTATTTCTTACTCCTTTTATTTTTACCCAGAGACTCTCAATTGAGCTGCCATGCTCAGATTCACATATTTCCTCACAAGTATATACCTCCTTCACATATATTGCTACGCCTCCACCCTTTCTCATTTGCCTGTCTGTTTTAAATAAGTTGTACCCCTGAATCCTAATATTCAGTTGTGAGTGTCATCCCACCATGTTTCAGTAAGACCTATTATGTCATAGTCTCCTTCCTGTATTAGGACTTCCAGTTCCTCCTGTTTGTTTCCCATACTTTGTGCATTAGTATAGAGACATCGGAATCCACATTTTATGCATCCTGAGGGTTTGGTTTTCATACAAGTCTGCAAGTTAACATTACCTAGCGTATGCGCCACTCTTTGCAAATCTTTAATGTTCTTATCCCCAGTTTCCGGCATCATACGAGGCTTTGAATTATTGTCTCGCTTCCCCATACAATTTAGTTTAAAGCCCTCCTTATTAGGTTACCAAGGCTGTTACCAAACACCCTTTTCCCTACTGCTGTAAGGTGCAAACCATCTCCCGATAGAAGACCACCATCTCGAAAGCGTAAGCCATGGTCCAGAAATCCGAAACTTTCCTGACGACACCATCGACGTAGCCAGTCGTTTATTTGAAGTATTCTTCTTTCTCATCCTAAGCCATGGCCTTCAACAGGCAGCATTGATGAGAACACAACCTGAGCGCTCAGCTCCTTCACCTTCTGACCCACAGCCACATAGTCTTTTCTAATACATTCAGGGCTATGACGGGCAGTATCATTCGTTCCCACGTGGATCAGCAAGAAAGGATAGTAATCCTTGGGCTTGATAAGTCTTCCAATCCTTTTTGTCACATGCTGGAAGCGTGCACCTGGCAGACAGCAGACCTCTCAGGATGACAACTCCTGTCGGCATGCTTTGGGCTCCACCCCTCCGAGCAAGAAGTCTCCAATCACCACCACCTTCCTTTTCCTATATTGGGGAGCAGAAGCTCCAGGCTTCTTATCCACAGGATCCTGAGAAACTTTCTTCAAGCTTCGTGGAAGCTGGAAAAGTAGCCCTTGTTCCAATGGTTCAGAATTAGTTACTGTGGGGAGATCCTGCAACCTAATGCTAAGCAGCAGGGGCTCAGAACATCTCCTGATTTTGTTTCTCCTTCAGGTTACATTTTTCCAGGAACCCTCCTCCTGTGTTGGGTTCTCTTCTAATTGCTGAGATACCATTTCCTCTCCCTCCTCTTGTCCTTTCAAGAGCGCCTCATGCGTTTTGTCAAGAAAATCCTCACCTGCAGTGTGGACAATCGTGCCTCCAGTCCCTGTATCTTCTCCTCCAGCACGGCTACTAACTTACACTTGCTGCAAGTGTAATTTGTGCTACTCTCAGGTAGAAATACAAACATTCCACAGTCTTTACACGACACTACCTCTGTTCCCTCACCAACCATACTGCTGTAATCCATTTCAATGTTTTCTTTATCTTCACTTCTCTTTAAATCCCACTACCAACTGCCACTTGAAACTACTTGTGGGTAACTACCCACCTTTCTACAGAACCCCCAGGCTAGACCCCCAGGCTAAGAGCCACAGGCCAAGAGCCCTTTGGCAAGGATAAGCCTTGCAAATTAAAGGCTCAAGCCTCCACCCGTCTCTGACTCAACAGCCAGAGCAACAGCAGAGGGTGGGGCCAGCAATTACCCCCAGGCAAACAAGCTCTCCTCACTCAGCAGCAGCTACACAAAAGACACACAAAAGCGATCAGAAACCCCTCTCCAGCAGATAGATAGATAGATAGATAGATAGATAGATAGATAGATAGATAGATAGATAGATAGATAGATAGATAGATAGATAGATAGATAGATGAATTTATTGTCATTGTTCTCAACAAAAAGAGAGCAACGAAATGAGGTGCTCTTCCACAAACATACCAACACATCAAACACACATATTCATAAACCATTTAAATACATCTAAAACCATTAAACCATTTAAACCATTAAAACCATTTAAATACATCTAAAACGGATAAACATTCATAAAACCATTAAAACCATTTAAACCATTAAATAAACATTCATAAAACCATTAAACATTCATAAAACCATTAAAACCATTTAAACCATTAAATACATCTAAAACAGATAATCCTTCATAACCCTGCATTTAACCTAACCACAGCACTTGGATAGAAACTGTCCTTAAATCTGTTTGTCCTAGCCTTCAACACTCTATATCGTCTACCTGACGGTAAGATCTCAAAAAGCAAATGGCCCAGATGTGTATGGTCCCTTAGGATCATTTGTATCTTCCTTTTAGGCACCAAGCACTCACACAGTTACCTCCCACAGCAACCGTAGGTAATGCTTCCCAGTGGTTTTAGAAAAGCAAATCAAATCTCACTGTAGACAAACTATATTTGGTCTTTCTTTCGTTATTAGAGATTCTTCTTAGCTTAACTGGATTTTTAAATCCTCTACAATTCCAGGATTACACTTTAAGACTTTGGGACATTGCAACTCCAGTCAAAGAGGTTATTTAAATAACAACAATACAAAGAAAAAACAAAACAAAAAAATCACCAATCCAAGATAACTGTTGCTATCAAAGTGCTTGTCTGGAACAACTTCAAATAACTATTATATAAACTATTAAACCCTATGCTGGGATAAAACCCAGATTATGTTTCTGAGTCTCTGCAAAAAAAAAAAAACAACAGAGTTAATAGGGTCGCTTCACTTCAACCTATGTCCCTGTGCAGAAACTTTATATTATAGGAAAGAGACAATTGCTTAGATCTATTGTAGTGAAGGTTTCTCTCCCCCCACCCCTCCAGTTTAAAAGTTGCAAGACAGGAGAATAATCAATTATTTCTAATAGTAGTGTAATAAGAATACACTAATAAAGTCTTAAACAGTTAAAGAACTTTAAAAATCAACAAGTAATCTTAAAGCTACTTACTCGTCAAGCCTCTCTAGAGCTGTTGTATTTTACTCCCTCAACTCAAAATCAATGATACTTAGTTATGAATATTAAATTTCAACTCTATAAAGTGAACAAAATATATAAACCTATTACATACTTGGCTAGTCCAATATTACAAAAAAAAATGAAAACCAGTAGCATAAAGACAAAACCAATATAGCATCTAAGGCTGTGATATAACTATTATTTTCAATAAAATATTTAAATCCAATGTTATGGTATTTTTATGCAATACATATATACCTATGTATACATAAATATACAAACACCCATACTCTCATACACACCTTTATATATAAACTCTCTTACTACCATAAACATCCATACTCCCACTCACGTATTTATATAAAGACACCCTTGCCAACAATTAAATATACCCAACCCCAAATTTGTAATAACTTGAATAGGCATATATTACTATTTATCCCCTATCCCTGTCCTTACATCTACATATGTACCAATATCATCTTATTTAATTATAATTTAATAAGATATTTAATTATAATCACATTCTATTACCTATAAAAATATTCTAACTTGTTTATCCAAAAAGATATAAATCAATACTTGCGGCTGTCCTACTTATCTATTTGAGCCTTCTGTAATAATACTCAGTCCTCGCTTTCTACTTATACTTACAAGCAGTGTTCCTTTCTTAACTCACACTTTCATATTTACATTCACATTTATAATTATACATCCTTACACACTTATATCCTTATTCCTTTACATTCAAACTCCTACACAGTCTTGTATGCAGTCTTATATGTTTCTATACCTTTATCATAATATGCATGGACTCTCATCCATACCCACACACTCACACCTACACATACATCCAAATGTCTATCGACCTAAACTCTCAAATATTATATAAAAAGTATTAATATAGCAAACAGTGCATAATTAGTTCAAAGAGTTGGTTAAAGGTTCAATATATCGAATAGGTTAGAATAACTTTAAAAATAAGGCACATTTTGAGTCATGTCCACTGATTACTATAACCTTGAGTGGGTGACATAGTCAAAGATCTTGAGAGTCATACAATGAAGTTGCAGCAGTTGTTTTAGCTCTACATAAGTTTCTTTAATTGTCTTAAGGAGATTACACCCGTTGTATGTCAGATGAACGGAGAGTCTTTAGGATTTCCTCTTCTTCCTGTCAAGCATGTGTTTTACATTCAGTATTAAATGATAAGGTTGGTGCTTCTCTGTAGAATGCTTTCCCATGTAATTGCATATCAAAGCTAAGTAGCTCTTCTTTTTTCTCACCTCCCTTTTCTCTTTCCCACCTTTGAGTAGCAAACATAGGCTTTGATAGCAGGCGCCTCCCTGAAAGGTTTCCACACTGTAACCATCAACTGTAAGAAGAATGCCTGAGACCAAGGGAAGTTTTAACCACAAAGATAGGCTGTTGCATAGTTTGTAGTAATTCACACGTTCTTGTTATGTCTTTGAGATATCACACTGGAATGCTTTGATGTAACCCTTAAAACGTTACGCTTTGCAATACTTTGTATCACTTTCAAGGTGTCCCACCTCAAAGCAACAATGGATTATCAATAAACTAAGACTTTGTATTAAACAATTACTTGGTTATCTGAAACTTCCATGCTTGACACTTCCATTGTTAATTGTATATTAAGGTGGGATAGCATGGCTTTGCCAGAAGCGATATCCGAAGCTTTGAGAATAGAGCCGTCTCTATATAGTACAATGTCCGATATGTTGCTGCAGCTGAATTTTATATTGGTGCTGAAGAGTTTGGATGCAAAAAGTTTTAGCTTCTGTCTTTTTTTTTTTAGATTTTCAGGTGAAAGGTCTAGTAAGACCAGGACTCTGTGGTTTTTAAAAGGCACTTCTTTGTCAGGCTTCTTTGAGGATTTTATCTCTCATTCTGGGGTACACAAATTGTACCCAGAAATCCCTGGGTCTGTCTTTTTGTGCCATATTTAATGGGCTCAGACACATTGCTTTTGCTGCAGCAGTTCCTTCTTCTAATGAAAGGCCTTCGGCTAGCCAGGAGGACATAAAGATGGCCACATCTGTATGCTCCTTCACCACCTCTTCTACAACCCGAATTTTAAATTCAGAGCTTGCCATCTTTGCTCAAGAGCAATAATTCTACTCTCCATTTGTTGGTCATTTACCTGAATTTGTTTCACTTCCTTCTGGAGGGTCAAGGTGAGTTCTGCCAACTGCTCCGCCATTTTGGATGCAAGAGTTATTTCCTCAGTCATTTCATTAAGTTTCTCATTAATAGGTTTTAAGTATTCTTTAATAGATTCCTTAAAGTAGGAATGAATATCTTGCCTAAGTAGGATTAAATCCTGTTTGCAAATTGGGGCTGAGGCATTTTCATGCTGTACAAGCTGGTTTTCCAGTATGCTGGAGTCCATTTTGTTGCCGGTCTCTTTCAGCGTGCTGTTTGAGTCCTGGGTTGGAGTTGCAGGTGGAAAATAGTCTTTTACAGAGGCTAACAGTACAATCCTAAAAAGGCTTACTCCAGTCTACACCCATTAAAATGAATAGGCTTAGACTGGTGTAACTCTCTTTAGGATTGCACTGCAAATCTGCCATTTTGCCGCTGCTTCATTCTCTGAGATTTACCCATTTATTTTGGTAGGATTTATCCTGCAATTATCAGTTGGAGATAGAGTTAGGGGGGAGAAGGCTGGAGCTCTAGAAAGCTGCATCCACCATTAACTAGCGATGCCCCACCTCTCCCCAGAGGAGAACAACTCTTGTTGGTCTCCAAGATGCTACTGACTCTGTTCTGCTGCAGATAAACATGACTACCCTCTGAAACTCTTTTAACATGATTGGTTTATTTTTAAAAATATATATATTTCCTATCCCTTTAACCACAGGCTCATAGGATTCAGAAAAGGGGGGGGGGACACACAGATCAATAAATCATTAACTATTACAACTGTTTAAAACATGTGCAAGGAATTTAGCAACAGCTTGCAACCCATCTATATCATTAGAAAATAAAACATTCAAGATAATATAGTTATTAGAACACCGAATACCAGAATTAATAAAAGCTCCCAAAATATCTCACCAGGCTTTAGCAGACAAGGGACAATGTAACAACATGTGTGAGACAGTTTTAAAAACACTTTCTCTCCCTGCAGGGAGTGGCTTTAAGCCCTTTTATTATTATTATTTCTGTTAATTTATATCCCGCTCCTCCCAAAATCAGCTCGGAGCAACCTTCCAGTATGCTGGGCTATAGGAAGCAACTTGCATCTTGCTAATAACATTAAATGTCTATATTTAGGGTTTTGCATAGTGATCAAATAGATGGCAGCCATAAAAAGAATGGGTATGATTAGTTAACTGGGCATGATTGTTTATTGAACAATTTCTACCTCTTATTTGTTTACATGTTGAACAGGTAGAACAGAGGCCAAATGAAATATGGGGAACTGGTTACAGGTAAAATGACAGTCTTTAGATTTTCATCTCTTTCATCATTCAAAGGAGGAGGAGAAGAATTGGTTTTATACCCCACCCTTCATTACCTGAAGGAGTCTTGGAGTCTTCTGTTTCTCTCCTTCCCTTTTTCTCCCTACTACAGGCACCCTGTGAAGTAGGTGGAAATGAGAGAACTCTGAGAGAACTGTGACTGACTCAAGGTCACCCAGCTGGTTTCATGTGGAGGAGCAGGGAATCAAACTTGGTTGTCCAGATTAGAGGCCATCACTCTTAGCCACTGTACCACGCTGACTCTGATAAGTGGTTATATAAACCATGGATGGAACATTTGTTATCTTTGGTTTGCAAAGGTGCATGATGTGCATAGAAGAGCAAGAGAGGTGGAAAAAATGAGGATATTCTGTCGTTAGTAGCTAGCTGAGTGGCCTTAAGTTGGGCAGTACAATATAAAATGGCAAAAGGCTTCAAAATAGAAAACACCATTGTAACAATGCAGGTTACAATTAATATTTTGGGAGGCAGAAGAATGAAATTCAAAACAAATTATACACTCTATAATTTTTAATAACATACAATATAAAATCTCCTTTCCAAATAATGAATGATTAGTGGCTGATACAGAGATTCCTATTTCTTACTCACATAACATAATTCTGCTTGACTTACATTACTCAAATAAGTCCCTATGTTAGAGCTGTCACACACAAGTGTCCCTACACATGTTAAGCGAAAACACAAGTTGACAAAGAAGCTATGACAGCCCCATCTACTTCCTTCCCTCAAATGCAAGATTTTCCCTCCATTTTTCTTTCCTTTCTGTAACTGACCCACTCTAGTTATCTGTTTTCTTCTTCCCTGAAGGATTTGGGCTGTCCCACCCTGTCACAGTATAATATTTTGGCTGCTTGTTCAGCCCAGGAACCTGAGGGAAAAAATGGAAGCCCCCTTTAATATATATGGCACTTGAGAAGTTTTTGTATTCCAAATTAACAAAATATTTTATTCAACATAGAGGGGAAAGGTCAGGTGGAATCAGGGGTAAAATTTCTGAGATAATACAAATAACTCTGAGGTAAAACCAGTACATTCACGAACTTTAGCTCTTAGGCTTTAGGCTAATGAGAGTTTCTTCAGCTATTCAAAGTTACTTAAAATCTTTATGTAGGGAGGCTTTTGTTCCAGTGTTTTCCCCAAACATTTTAGTACAGTTGCTTTGAGTATTCTCTAACTCTTTTGGTTTCCAGAAGGCTAGTTCATTCTTTCCAGTACCCAAACCCATTCACTTGAAACACCAGTATTCATCTTAAGTTTTTAACTGATTCTTAAGGACTCTAAAGGCAGCTTCTAACTACACCAGAGCAGGGATCTCTATACTCTTTAGAGCTATCACCCTGTTTAGACTAGCTAGGGGAATTTCTTCTCTCTAGAAGGTCTGTCTCCTTTCCTTGGCCCAAATGGGCATCTAACTACCCACTCATCCTTGCCCAATTTCCCCAGTTCTCCTGTTTGTGTTAAACTGCTCTTAGACAGGGCTGAATTCTGAAACTGTCAGCACTTGACTTTTCTCAGCTAGGGCTGAAATCAGACTGAATACCTCTTCAGCATCCAGTTCAGAAAAGTCTATCTATCTGAACAGATGATGCTAACCAATCAGATCTCTTAGAACAGCCTATCACTCAAGACTCTTTGGCTCTTGTGAGAAATTAACCCTTCACAGTCTGTTTACACAGACTTCTAAGCTTTTAAAAGTGCAGTCCATCAAAGAAGCTTTTAGTCTGTTATATATACAACCCCCAGTCTAAATACTGGATAAAATAATATCAAATAAAGTAAAGATGTAACAGAGACCAGCACTTAACCAGAAAATAATTTTATTTCTCTAAACAAGAAACGGACAAGAAAATGAAAAATCTGCAGAAGAATCGAGCAGGCAAGTAATTTTATTATGATTGCCATTATAAATAATTACTTTTTAGTTGTGTTACTTTAAATGAAATACACAATTAAAGTTATGTTTACTCCAAATTATGCCCACTCCCCACCCCCACCCCCGACTAGTCCAGAGAAAACCAATCCAGAGAAAGGAGACAGCTGAGGGGTTGTCTAAATTGGGGCCCAAAGATGCAGCAGAATAACCAGGAATGGGACTTTGCAGAGAAAAAAAGCTGTCCCTGCTCAGAATGCAGTGGGAAAGGGCTGGAAGACAGTGATACAAGCTAGTCCTAAACAGTAAATGGAGACACTAAGAGAAGGTAAATGGATAAATAGGATGTAAAGTTTTACTCTCATGCAAAGAAGCAGAATAGTCAATATTCCAGTAATTTGGTGCTCATGGTGATAAAAGATGGTTTAGGAGAGGAACTACCTATGAAAACAGAGAGACTGAGATATCCTTGCTAATTTTCTTATGCTTCTAAATTTAGCTGGATGTAAAAAAAAATATGGAAAGGAAGAAATCTGATCTTGGCTTAATTTGGTCCCCAAGTCGGATCTTTGATGGAATTGGATCAAAACTTCAGTTGCTTAATGGTGAATTTTAGGTTATTTAGTATTATTTATTATATTTGATTTATAGCCCCCCTTTCCCGAATGAGCTCTGAGTGGGTAACAACTATCAATAATACAAAGTTAAAATCAGATTCAACCCCTCTATTTTACCTATTTAAAACCAAACAATTAAAATTATACACCCTCAATAAGATAAAATTAAAAATTTAAAACTTTGTTTCTTCTTCCTATTGTTCTCTATTGTTATCAATGATGCACTAAAAAACTCCTCTGAATGACTCTTCAATGGTCCCCCTTTAAGAATCACTGATTTTATTAGATAAAAATATGGAGCAGAGGTCCATCAGTGGCTATTAGCCACAGTGGATATATATATATAAATAAATTATTGGCCACTGTGTGACACAGAGTGTTGGACTGGATGGGCCATTGGCCTGATCCAACAGGGTTTCTCTTATGTTCTTATGTTATGTTCTTATCTGGGGACTTTGGGGGTGCAGCCAGGAGACTTTGGGGGTGGAGCCAGGAGACATTGGGGTGGAGCCAGGAGCAAGGGTGTGACAACCATAATTGAACTTCAAGGAAGTTCTGGCCATCACATTTAAAGGGACCACACATCTTTTAAATCCCTTCCCTCCATAGGAAATAATGAAGGATAGGGGCACCTTCTTTTGGGACTCATAGAATTGGACCACCTGGTCCATTCTTTTTGAAACTTGGGGGGTATTTTGGGGAGAGGTACTGGATGCTACGCTGCAAATCTGGTGCCTCACCTCAAAAAACAGCCCCCTCAGAGCCCCAGATACCCATGGATCAATTTTCCATTATTTCCTATGAGAATAAGTCTCCATAGGGAATAATAGAGTTCCCTCCCCTCCCCCTGTTTTCTCTCTCACACTCACACACACGCTTAACTGTCTCCGGTGCAAGTGGGCAGCCGTGTTGGTCTGAAGCAGTAGAACAAAACAGGAGTCTCTGGTGCCTCCACAATGAGGTCTAGAAAGTACAGGGGCTAAGCTGCTCTTTTACACACACACTCACTTATCCAAAAAGAAAGCAAAGCAAACAGAGGGGCTGCACTCTCAGGAGGTCTGCTGTTGCTAACCCTTCCCCATGAAGTACTTCCTGCTCCAATTTAAAGGCACACACACATTTTAAAACTATACCTTTTTGCAGGTCCTGCCCAAGATTTATAGGTACAGGGTGGCTGTGGGGGAGGAGCTTCCTCCGCCGGCCAGCTGGATGGGGAAAGCTGGAAAACTGGGAATCCCCAGCTGGGACCTGGGGATTGGGAAGCCTAAAGGGAAGGAAAGGGGCAAAGAGAAGCTGTTGCGATGGGGCTGGGTGGGAGGGGAAGGGAAGGGGCGAGGAGAGGCTGCTGCAATGGGGCTGGGTGGGAGGGGAAGGGAAGGGGCAAAGAGAAGCTGCTGCGATGAGGCTGGGTGGGAGGGGAAGGGAAGGGAAGAAGTGAGGAGAAGCTGCTGCAATCAGGGCTGGGTGGGAGGGGAAGGGAAGGGGCGAGAAGAAACTGCTGCAATCGGGGCTGGGTGGGAGAAGAAGGGGCAAGGAGACGCTGCTGCGATGGGGCTGGGTGGGAGGGGAAGGGAAGGGGCAAAGAGAAGCTGCTGCGATGGGGCTGGGTGGGAGAGGAAGGGAAGGGGCGAGGAGAAGCTGCTGCGATGGTGCTGGGTGGGAGGGGAAGGGAAGGGGTGAGAAGAAACTGCTGCAATCGGGGCTGGGTGCGAGAAGAAAGGGCAAGGAGACGCTGCTGCGATGGGGCTGGGTGGGAGGGGAAGGGAAGGGGTGAGGAGAAGCTGCTGCGATGGTGCTGGGTGGGAGGGGAAGGGAAGGGGTGAGGAGAAGCTGCTGCGATGGGGCTGGGTGGGAAGGGAAGGGGTGAGGAGAAGCTGTTGTGATGGGGCTGGGTGGGAAGGGAAGGGCCGCTATTTTTCCCCCGCTTCTGGATTTTTGGCAAGCGGGGGAGGAGGCTCCAAATCGGGGGGGCCCCCTGCCCGGGGCAGGGGATTGGGAAGCCTATCTGTGGGGCTGATCGGTGGCACTTGTGCCTGCCAGGGGCCTCTGGGCAAGCCTGGCCTCTTCCCCCACCACCAGCCATGCTCTCTTGTGCCATGTGCTGATGTACACATCAGGGTGGCACAGCCTTATTCCAACTTGGTCCCACCATTGGACCAGTGGGTGGTTTGAATTGCAGTGCTATCCCACTTTGCAGCCTTCTTGGCCTCAGTCCTGCCTGCCTTCATTTTGCCATACCAGCAAGGGGCTCCCACTGGCCAGTGCAGGAAGAGCTGTAGTATCTCAATAAGCCTCTACTTCTTCATCATTTACTGTCACAGTTTCCAAATATTCTCTATTCAAATCCAATTGCACCCTCCATATTTGTAAAATGTTAGCTGGCTTTTCTTGTTGTGAGTTTACTGTGGGGGTAGGGATTTCTATTGTCTCTGTGTCTGGGTTCAGGCACTTCACAACTTCGACAATTTTGGCTGCTGATGTTGCTTTCCTACTTCTCTAGCATTGGACAGAACCTTCTAACATGTCCCTCTTACTGACAGTGGAAGCAGGTCACTGTCCCTTTTCTAGTTTGAGGAGGACTGGCTCACATTGCAGGATTGTTGGAAGCAGGCCCAAACTTTTCTGAGGGGAATCCACACTTTGGATTTCTTCAAAGGTGCCACCCACTTAGATCTTCCTAAATCTCCCTCTATCTCATCAACTATTGTGGTTCTTTCTCCCAGTTTTTAATTTTTTGTCCCTCAGAAATCATCTAAACTGGGAGCGAACTTGGCTGTAAAATTGTTCCAGCCCAATTAGCTTTTTCAATTAATCAAAAGCAGTGACTTTACTCCTTTCAATCCACCTTACTTGAGAGTAGGTCTCCCCTGGTTTCCTTTTAATCTCCCTAAAAGTTTTTCTGCTATGTTCAGCAGTAAGCCCGTATCTGATCCTCTTTCTTTGAGCAATGCATAGTCAGATGTTTCATTGTCTCACATTTCTGAATATATTTCACTCAACTCTCCACATATTTGAGGATGCAAATACGGCATCCTGTCTTCATCAGTGATGTGTAAATAATGGCATATTCATCACCCCCCTCTAAATGCATCACCCCCCTTCTGATCACCCCCCCCCCCTTCTTATATTGGGGAAACTTCTATTTACTGAAAGGCTGTCTTCATTTCTGTGAGAACTTAGGCTATCTGCCCTCACCTGCAACTCTTTAATCTTGAGATGATACATCTCTTTCTTATGTTCTCTGTCCCCCTTTTTCCTCTGCCTCCATTCTTGCCTTTTCTTGCTCTGCCTATTCTGGCCAACTGCAGTTCTTTTTCTGCTGCAATTCTTGATATTTCTACTCTTTCAGCTTTTTTTGCCTCAAGTTTTGCCCATTCTACGTCTCTCTCTCTCTCTCTGTCTCTTTCAGCTTTCTCTGCCTCAATTTTTGCCAACTCTATCTGTATCCTCATCACTTCTATATTCTGACTGGGGTTCTCCACAGCAGTTGCCCCTTCTGCCTGTCCATCTCCCTTCACCTTTCCAGCCTTCTGAGGAGGTGCCATTTCTGACAAGAAATTTTTCTTTAAACTGCTTCAAAGATATAAAAATATTTTTTCTATTCTATTTTTGTTGAGGAATAACTATCTGTAGGTTATTTCATATCACAGCACTGCCACCAAATGTTACAGGGGTAACTGTTCTACTAAGGACTCCCATGTAACGATCACCCTCTTTTGACAGAAGCAGTTCACCAACCAGAGTGAGTTCCATTAGCTGGCATTCACATGCACTGCCTCTCAGCATGCATATTCCTGCTGTCCTTTATAGGGGGCCTCAGGTGGAAGTCAGGCACAGGCCCGCAGAGGCTATGGGCCTGCCTGGTGGAATGGCCAATAGTCAAGGATTCTGGAAAAAAGACTTTGAGGTAAGTGAAGGCAAAAATAATAGATAAACGACAGATGAAGGAATAAAATAAACTATGTTTTCTCTAGCTTAGCTAGTACAATAAAGCAAGGTTCTGAGTTACCAGATGTAAATCCAGAGGCTTACATGTTCAGCAGCAAAATGGCTCTTGCCTTCAGAGGCACCTAGGGCCTTAGCCCACATGAGCAGCAATTCAAGATGGATGCCAGGAGCAGAGTAATTGGACGGTGAAGCAGTCACTTCAAGCTGGGCAAAAGCACTACTGAATGACAAGCGCTAACTGACTTTAGAGTAAGGGTCTCAAATTGGCTACTGGCCTGTTCAGCCAATCAAAGATCTGACAGGTGATGTAACTCTCTTCAGTGTTGCTAAGCATGTGAGGTATGGGGTGACTGAGGTATGGGGTTTACTGCAAAAAGGCTTCACTCATTCCCACAGCTGAAAACTATAGCTCAGTCATTTGAAATGTGTTAACTGAATTGTCCAGGGTAAGCTGCTACTCCTTTCCATTTCAAGCAAACACAAGCTGCATGTTATCTTACTAGCAAGGTCATGCTGACTCTGGTCTCCAACTGTCTCTGGGAATGTATTTGAGGCCTCATTGCAGCCTAAACCAAAGATTTTTTTCACAAACAGAAATTTGCAAAGAAACCATTTTCTTTACAGACCTATCATGCATAAGTTTGCTTAATCTTCTTTTCAAGCCATTTATGCTCATGGACATAGCTACATTCACTGCCAGTGAATTCCACATTTAATGGAGCAACCCTATATCCACTGAAAAAAAACTAGCTTGCTTGCCATAGAGTAATGTTGTTCCTTCAGGTAGATGACAACAGTGAAACTATCCTTTTCCTGCACCCTCCATCTCTGTCATTTATATAAATAAACAAAAGAGAGATGACATTTTGAATTTTCAGTTTAGGTGTAAAAGTGTCTAAGACCACAAATGCAACCTAGTATGCTCCACAGCCCTCCTGTTAGGCAAGGAGCAAACATAGTGTCTCATGAATATTTTTTGGTACAGTTATTATAAAGCAGTCTTCTTAGATCATACAAATGAAAATCAGTTGAGGGAGACAGAGAGGGAAAGAAACCAAAAAAGATTCATGAGACACTATGTTTGCTCCTTGCCTGATAGGAGAGCTATGGATGTGGTGAGAAAGGTGTCACACAGGAGTTTATCATAAATCTGATTTACTTTCAAGAGTGTACATCCAGAAGTTCCCAAACAGAAAAATACCAGTAAATCACCTTTTCATAATGGTTCAAGGGTTTCACATACATTTAAAACAATTCTGGAAGTGTTTGGGATTTTTAACTTTTATTTTTTGTGTTTAATTTATTTGTACCCTGCCTTTCTCTCCAATGGGGACCCAAAGTGGCTTACACCATTCTCCTCTCCTTCATTTTGCCCTCACAATAGCCCTGTGAGGTAGGTTAGACTGAGAAAGTGTGACTGGCCCAAGGTCACCCAGAGAGTTTCAATGGCACAAGTGAGGACTTGAACCCTGGTCTCCCAAATGCTAGTCCAACACTCTTATGGAAATGTATCCTGCATAATTTGGGGGTTTGGGGGGGAGTTTCCAGATTTTGGGTGTATGTATGGCTGCTCCCCCCCTCCCCACCTTGAGACACTTTTCATCCTTCCAATGAGATCCCTAGGAGGCATCAAGAGAGCACTTCCTGGCCAATCACAGCCTTGCTCAGTAAAGGATCCTTACATAAACAACCTCCTCTAATGTACATGACAAAGCATAATTACTTACTGTGCTGCCACATTTCCTCCTGCTGCTCCTCCTCAAGCAACTCTACCATAGACTGACATGCGACCTGGTGTGCCTCTCCAACCATTGGTTTGGGGGGCTTCTGTTAGTGGCACAGTTTCAGCTGTGGAAGATAATACCTTTTTCTCCTCTGGGGTATCAGGGATGTTGACTACCATCTTCAGCAGTAGCTCCTCCTGAGACTCCTTCATTTTTCAGCAAGCTGACAACACTCACCTGGAAGCCTACAGAGCAAGTGGGAGTAGGGTTGATGGATTAAGAAACATTACAATATAGAATGTAGCAACTGGACAGTTGTCTCCATCATTTAGAAGAAGGTGGAGTTATCAAGAAAAGTCTGTTTTTTGCAGCGCACGTGCACACAAATACATATACACAGGCTTTCTTTCACCTACTCTTTCCATAGATAATCTAAATGGGAGAAAGTTTATGTATAACTTTCAAAACAGAGATGCATCCCACAGCAATGACAACATTTTGAAGCATAATGGCAGAGTGTGGAGCAGAAAGGTAGCAAAACAATTTATTTGTCACTTTGAGGTTTCTTTAAACAATGAAGACAAGAACACAGCGGGCACCTTCTTCAGGGTTCCATAAAACTGGACTCCTTTGTGGGGACTTTTAGTGTACAGTGAGGAACAAGTGCAAATTTGGAGGCAATACCTTTAAAAAGAAACCAAATAGAAATCAAATATAATAATTATATAAATAAAAGTAGTCACCCTAGGCACCCTAATTGATCCTCCATAGGCAATAACAATTCTGGAATCCCAGAAGCGGAAAAACTATCGAGAATAGGATTATGGAATGGTAACAGGCCAACCCAGAAATTTGGGGTAACAAACTGCTCCCTCCTAATCCTGGATCTGAAAAGAAAACTAACGGTTTTTACCCAACACAGGTCTCTATTTACTCCTGGGCAAAAGGAGAAGGGGTTCCTTCTCACCTGATGATAGCTGTCAACAGGGGTCGTTTTGTAGAAAAATAGGTGGTGGAGCTCATCCAGGGATTGTTATGCAGCAGCACCTACTATTCAATGGAGAAGGTGAGAAGGAGGAGGTGGAACTCTCAGAGAAGTTCAGGAGCTGTGATCCTGTGAGGTCACACTGAATCTGAGGCCTGCCTGTCAATGGAAGTACAGCAGTGAGTGAAGAGAGTTTCACTGGGCCCACAGTCCTCCAGGACCACTGTATTTTTCTTCACAAATGAGACATGGATGTACAGCAGATGTCAATTTCCAAAGGCTCCTTGGAAAAATCCAATAGGATGGGAGAATGAACTCTTTGTTTGAAGCAAAACAAATTCATTCTAGACAGATATAACTAAAAGCAATGGAAATTTCCTGAAAGACAACTAAATCCAAATCTTCTATAACAAGTTGAATTTTGTGTCTGCACCACTGATCAATTGTTAAGTAAGCTGCAAATGGATTTCTTATAAGAAACAGTCTACCTACGCAGCTTCTTGGACAGGTAGCAGTAGCCCAATCTATGCCCTTGAGATATTTTGGACCAGTCTAATTGGTTGATGATTCAGGCTTTCTTTTTTCTCCCAATGTTCCTGTAAATACAATAATGACAGGGGAAATATATTTGCTTGGACTTTGTACTGCAAATGTCTGTGTCAATACTCAGAAGATGGACGAGAACAAATAAAGTGGCATTGCTCTCAGATCAGGGAGCTTAATTATAAGGGAATATTTTGACCTTTAATCATCCTAAAGCCATATATCATCTTCTTGCTTCAAGATCTGGTAACTTATCTTGCTTAGTTTCACAAAAATCTATCAAGGAAATCAAGATCTTTAGAAATAAGTTGTAGATGAGATGAAAGTAAATAGGGGGGAGTGTGGGGGGAGATTTTAATTAATGACTCTCCTAAATTACTATGTTACATGCTATTAGGGCATGAGAGTGTCATTAATTTCTCTACATAGACTGAGGAGTAGATACTGATTGTCATTCAGCTGAAATTTTCAGATGACTGACTTTTTATGCCTGCCATATCTCTCTATTCTTTATTAAAACACTTATGACACATAAAGGTTATACATGAAGAAGGGTCTGTACATGGCAGGGATCCTACAGAATGTGACACATCACTGTGCATTCTGCATTTCCCATTGTTTCCATCACCCATGGATACAAGTTCATGCAGTGTCCAGGATCTGAAATGTGAAGCTTTACTGCAGTGGTTCATGGGATCCCACCCACCCACTTCTCAGTCACCACAATCAGTTCAGGAAAGAAAAGGTAACCAGGAGGGCTTGCAGGAACCTCCATGAACCTAACCATATGCATTTTAGATCAGATTCCAGATGGTCTGTTGTGGTCTAAAACAGATATTGTTGTATGGATCCTACAAATCCTCATATCAGTCATCTCTACTTTTGATAGAGTTCTGACTCTGCAAGAGGCAAACAGATTTCATGGGGACTTGCACACCATGACTTTTGAACAGGGCTTCTAACAGAAAAGTTCATCTTGGAAGTTCAGTAAGAGAGGTTGACGGGGAGCTGGAGAGAACTCCTCTAGTTTGAAAGACATACAAGTTCCACATCAGAAAGAGGGTGGTGTACTGCAGTAATCTTCCTGCTATGGAAATCCACACAGATTCAGGTGAGCAACCTGTTTCAACCCTAACACATCTTTAAGTGACCAAACAAGTTATGAAGATAGAAAGCCAGCAGGGGAGTGGAGACTACTAACTGTTTTTAGGGGGTGCCACAGGTATGATTATCTGCCCACTGAATAGAAATTGTGAGTGTGTATTTGATGCATAGACTCTCAACTGGAACAGGTTCATTCCCCTGACACCAGGGTTGCTGATCAGGAAAAGATGAAGAAGACAGAAAGGTTTGCAGATGAGACCTTCAGGGACCTAGTAGAGCAGTCTGACTCTTGTGCTGACAGCTGTTTTGCTGTCATGGAGACTGAGGGTCTCAGGATTGAAAGGTGTCAGGCTGTGGAGAAATCTCCTCCAACATCCTGTGTGAGATGAGATGCTGGAAGAGATGGACCACTGGGCTGATCCAGCAGAGCTCTTCTTATTGTTATATGATAGTTTGCATAAAAGGTTGTGAAATTCTTTGCTGAATGAAAGACACATCCCTTCCCAAGTGCTGCTGAGCTGATGAACACTGTTTTACTGTGAAGTGTTGTGATTGTTTCATTGCATCTTGACCAGAAAGCCATAGAGACTAGGTCCCTTGACAACATGGACATTTCCTCCACCCAAGGAAGGCAATATGACATAATTTGTCTTCAGTGACATCGTAACATAGCCAAAATCTAATTAGCTATATAGTGTCCTGATACTTATTACATACATAGTGCCATGCTAAACATCCTTCTAAATCAATTTAAGTCAATGGATTTGAAGAAGAAGGAATATTTAAAATGAGTGCATATCTGGAACACTGTCACTGCCAGCCATCTTTGCTATGGGGAATCTGCAGGATTTTTGTATTGGACATTCTTCTTCAAGCATAAGTCATTGGTATTAGGGAATCAGTAAGATTGTATATTGGACTTTTTAACATTGATTGTTAGTTGTCAAAGGGTGATTAACATGTGGAATTCACTGCCACAGGAGGTGGTGGCGGCCACAAGCATGGCCACCTTCAAGAGGGGGTTAGATAAAAATATGGAGCAGAGGTCCATCAGTGGCTATTAGCCACAGTGTTTATGTGTGTGTGTGTGTGTGTGTGTGTGTGTGTATATATATATTTGGCCGCTGTGTGACACAGAATGTTGGACTGGATGGGCTATTGGCCTGATCTAACATGGCTTCTCTTATGTTCTTATGTCAATATATATTGACATTTTGTTTCATTGTGTGTATTTTTCTAATTTGTTTGTCAATCCACTGTGGTCCTCAGTCTATTTCTTCTTCTACTGCAGGCTGCAGCTGGGAGGCTGCCACAGCTGTGCAGTCTCCTTCCCTGTCTGCCCCCTGGCATAGCCAATCAAGTGAGGCCTGACATGGCTGTGAGGACAGGGCCCAGCAGGCAGTTGGAATATACCAGGCCTTGCCACACTGAATCAACCACTTTGTTTTATTACTTCACCCAGTTTTCCCCTTTTTTGTGTTGCTACAGTTGGTTATTGTTATTGCTTTCATCACCACAATTGTGTTGGGGGTGTCAGCATGGAGGTGGATGTATTTGGGGGGAAATTTGGTTTGCATGCCTATTTCCCCCATCTTTGGGGATTCCCATAAGGGATTTTGGGATAAGGGATTACAGGGGACATGGACAGTTCAGGGGCTGTCACAGAACCCTCACTTCAAATGGTGGGGGAGACCACTAAGTTGCTTCTGCCCAAATGAGATCCTGCACACTGCCATCCCATGGTATTCTCAGCAGGCATGCTGGGGATGGTGCCCATCAGCTGTCAGGCAGATCATCTGATGCCCTGAATCCATTTGCCCCATGCTGCACCAAGGTTCTTTCAGCTGTAGCCAATAAAGTTGTGGCCTAATATTAACTCAACACATGCCTGGTCATCTTGTTTACATGCTTGGGTGGACAGTCTTGTCAGTTCCTGCCACTCTCCTTGGAGCTGGGCCAGCAAAGATTAATTTTCTCTAAAATGAGGGTGCTGTCTTTTATATATTAACAGCAAATTTGTCAGAAGGGATGCCTTAAGAGGGGGTACAATGATGTGTATAGAGTGAATTTCTCATTATAAAAATCAATTTTAGCAACATCTAGATTGGTTAGCTAATAAGAGTAGCTTCAATCTTAGTATTAATGAACAAGTTTTTCGAAAGGGGAAACTGCCTTTTTTGTATGCTGTGTGATGGACTGTCAAGGGTTAATGACTAATGGAGTCTGCAAATTTTTGAGTGACAGGCTGTTCCAATGGAATTCTGTTGAGCGAGTCAGTTAAGAAATGACAGTGGGGAACTGACAGTTGAAGAAGAGACGGTTAAGCACTGACTATGGACTGGGAAGGAGGCTAAGAGAGTGAGTGGGTCAAGAAGGATCCCCATTCAAACCCAAAAGGGAAATAGCTTCTAGTACTGATAAGTGATCCCTGCTCAGTTAAGAAGCAAAATAGCTTATAGTACGGAGAAATGATTCCTGTTCAGTCAAAGAAAGGAAATAGCTCTCAAAGAAAGAAGTGATCCCTGATTTGTGTACAAAGAAGGAAACTGGAACTTGGTTGAATGTTCCTACCTTCTAAACTTTACACATCAGTGAAATTCAGAGACCTATGTTTGAGTATTTAAGTAAAAACTGAAAAGAAAGCATCTCTCCTCAAAGTTTTAAAGACCTTGTTGAATAGCAGAAACACTTACTTATTGGTAACAAATTATCTGGTGAATACAAAGTTACCTCAGTTTATTATCTGTTCATCTCATATATCCTATACCTGATTCCACTTGCCTTTTCTCCTCTAGGTTAAATAAAAGATTTTGTTTATTTGGAACTTTCAAAAGCCTCTTGTATGCCTTCTCAAAAACTCTTTTCTCAGTTCCCTGGGCTGAATCAACATCTCCTTCCTTCCTTCCTTCCCTCCCTCCCTCCCTCCCTCCCTCTCTCATTCTCTCTCTCATAAAGCAACTAGGTGGGACAGCCTTAGACAAACAAATAAGAAGAAAATAGAACAAAAAGATTGCTCAGCAAGAAAAAAGACAAAAGAGAAAATCCTATGTGTGAGGGAGGAAAGAGGGTGAGATTGCCATAGCTGCTAATATGGAGGTCTAAGCACAGGTCCACAAACAGGTTCTACTGGAATCCAGGATCCTGCACTTTTCCTTTTAAAAAAATCTATATAGGTTTTCAGCTCCAATTTAGCTGTGTCTGTATGTATCTCAGTGGGAATCATTCTGAAGCACTCCCATAAAGGAAGGTGTTATTCTGAAAACCAGTCTCCAGCCTCTATTCTTTTTCTTCTGTTGGTTCCAATAGCAATTACATTAATTAGCAATTATGTTAACTTCCAATTAACTATGTGAAGACTCTCTAATTGCATTTCCTCACAGCTGAAGTAATTAATCCATTCACTGCCTCACAATCAGCTGATAAACAAGCAAATATGCTTTTTAATGGTGATTCTTCCATGGATGTTGGAAAGAGGAAGGAAACTAATAAAAAGATGTAAACTTAATTCCATTTATGCTAGAGTAATCAGATTTTGTTTCACTATTCCCTACGGTATTTCACTCAAGTTACCTGTACACATATTAATAAATGTACTGTGAGTGAGAGACCCCTAATTTCACTTATATACGGACATCGTGATCACCCGTTTGGTTGCCAAGGTGCCTGGAGTTTCAACCCACACACATCTGCTCTGAAATGTGGGTTTTACCTGCCATTTTCCAAGGGACTTATGTGGATACCAACAGCTTCAGCCTTTACAGCACTCTCTATCCCTGAAAGGGTGCTAGCCAGAAGTACAGACAGGTTCCCTGATGCTCCGTGCGTGCACAATCTCGGCCATTGCAGTGGAAGAAGTCGAGACTTCATGAGCTGTTCAATCAAACAGTTTCCAGCCTTGTCCACGAAAGACGTGCTGTTAGGCTAACATCATCAGTGACCATTTTCCTGCACTGCCAGACTCCATGACAGAGAAGCGAGAGGCTCACGTATCCAACAGCTGTGTCAAACATCTGCATAAGGCAATCATGCTTATCTTAGGTGTGGATCCTGCCGGACTGCCCAAGCTTTTGTTAAACAGAACTTTAGACAAAGGATGCTGCCAGCCAGAGAAGCAAGAAGAGGAAGATCAGCTTTACCCAGAGCCAGAGTTATTGTGTAAATTGGGTGTCACCTTAGGTATCAATTCAGCTCTGTATTGTCACTTTTTAGATAAGTTTGTATAACGTGTTTTAATCCCCTCCACCCATACCTCCACCCATGCCTTGCCCAAAGTATCACTCTGGAGCCTCCCCTTTTCCTGAGGTAACACACCATGTGATGCCACATCATGTCCCATCTGACCCTGTGTTATAATCCTCTGCCCTCCTACCCCCTAAGGGCTCAAGGTAGACCTTATAACCTCTGACCCTACACCCTGCAAGTGTGCATCTGACAGTACCCCTATCCTGCTGTTTGGATATGCCCTCGATACCTGATCAGTTGAGGGCCTCCTCACCCACCACCCTCATTCATTGCCATTGGACCTTCCTCGAAGACTACGATAGGTAATTATTATCCTGTTTGTCCATCCTGGTGTTTACCCCTGTACATTTTCCTGCTGTTTTCCTAGACCTGTATGTACGTTGTATGATTTTGTACCCTTGTATGTTTGCCCTTAGTTCATAATAAAACCCTTGATTATTAGACAAATATCTCCTTGTTGTTGGGTGACTTCCAAAGATGACACCTTCTGCATACATAGATTCTGATCTCGCTAAAGCCTAATTGCCCACCCTCTAATTCCCCAAGACTAGTTTTTGGGCAATTCAGGTAACAGTACTTTCTACAAGTATGTCTACATGTAATTCTATAATGTAGTTTATTCACTGGTACTGTACATTGTGCAGCTTCGGTCATGCATTTTTTCTTGCATATTTGTCAGTTCCACACTACAGCCCATAATTACCCTAAAATGTAAGTGAGATGACCAATCTAGTTCCACTGGCTGGTTTACATATACCAGACTGACTGTCTTTACCAAAGCTTCCGTTTATATTTTAGTGAGAGAGGTCACTTGTGTCTCCAGATCATTACTTGGAAGAATAATCCTGAGTAAACTGCTCTTGTTCTGACTAAACTGTTCTATATAACAACCAAATCCAAGTCATGTAATTATATTAATTAAGACCAACAAAAAATAAAAACAGCATCATATGCAAGTTTTTGGTGTTTTCCAGGACTCTTAATTGAGCTTGCTGCTAATTAAAAAGAAAAAGAAAAAAAGGACAGAGTAGATCTCATTATACATGAACCTCAGTTTGGTGGTAGTCATTCTGATGGGGGCCTGAAAAGGAATTGCCTGGATCTTGTAACTTATAGCTGCCTCTGCAACAATGAGTGTTCCAAAGAACCCAACTAATCAAATCATCCATATCCAAGTTCTTTGACATGGAGCAGAGCTGGTGAAAACTTAGCAGCTTTCCTTGCTACCCAATCAAACTATGTCCCAAATTTTTAGTAATAACAAGATGTTGCGGTTAATAAATGACTCTTTGGACTGAGACTCCTAAAAAGACTGTATAAGATGGAGTTGCCAAACTAGCTTAACATAAGAGCCACATAGAATAAATGTCAGATGTTTGAGAGCCAGGAGAAATTAACCCTGGATGTTTAAGAGACGGAAGGAAGGAAAAGAGATGACGGAGGGAGGGAGAGGTAGAAAGAAAGCAAAAGAAACAGATAACCCCAAATTTCATGGGATATTTGGGTCTGATTATGTAGTTTGCATATGATCAGAAAAGGCTTCCAAATACTTTATTCTGCTGTTAAGCATTTTCCTTGCTAGAATGGTACTTTGTTTCGCCCACCACACTTATATTAATTTTCTGTACCGTGAGCTGGAATGTCAGGGTACATTAGTACCTGATCTATAAAGGGAATGCTGAGACCTCACTGGAAGTGTTAGTCACTGCACCTTGGGACAGCAGTTATGCATTTCCGTTGTTGGCCCAAATGCCTGAGATGCACATGCTCTGATTCTTAATGAAACATATATCTTGTCAAATTCATTACCAATAAAAGAAAGATCACAAACTTTCCCCAAGTTATTTAGCAATTTACAGGCCTTTACCCTTGCATGCATGTGTTTGTGGATTTTGTATTATACCAGATATGAAGGAAATAATATTACTATTCCATTCTATTAAACAACACAATCCCTAGGGCATATATTCACTACCTACTAGTATGTAGGCGTGTTTTTACTTTTACTCAGGATATAGCCATTATTTAGAAATTGACAAAAATGAAAGTGATGTCTTCCACAAGGTTAATATACTAAAATCACGATCCCTTGAGATTGCTTTGCATGTTTCCCCGGGGCTTTTCATATCTGCCTAAATAGATTTAGATCCTGTCTCCTTGCCTACTTCAGATAGTCTTTTCTAATGTCATTCCAGATACGCCTATTGGTGCAATGATTCTAGCGTGGTGTAGAATCTTTCTCCCATTGCAATCTTTCCCTCCAAACTCTTAATTGTGAGATAATTCACCCTTATGCAATGTTGTTTGGTGCCACTGTTTCTCCTATGTGCGGCAAATTCACCATTTTGCCTTCTAATTATTGCTTTAGTGCCTTTCTGGATTAGTTATGTGAGCATTCTCTCCTAATTGGGGGGGCATAATAAATAGAATTGTGTCTTGATTCTACACAGATCATTATATTTGGCGATTTGATGACCTTACTGCAGGAAGAAGAATTCAATGCAGAGTTAATGCAAGGCTGCCTGGATGCACAAAGCAGTCACTGGAAACTTTCCTTAATAGTGGGAACTTTTACAGGGAATCTTAGGCGCGGTCACGCTCACCATTAAATCCATCCCTAACCCGTCGCTATTATACCCCGCGGCTTTCTTACAACGAATTTCCTGATCAGACATCCCTCCATCCTTCAGTTCTAAGCAGCGTTGGTCCCGTCGCTGGTTGATCAGAGGTCTCAACTGGATCTCATTTTTTGAGATGGCATTCCACACTTGCGCAAGCGCAGTACCATGGGATATCGTGCTTGGCTTTTTTTTTTTTAAGGTGCCAGAAAAGGTGGGCGATCTGCCCTTCCCCCATTTAAACACCCAGAAAGGAAGGGGAAGCCCAGGAGCTCTCTTTGCTGTCTCTCCGCCTGGTGGGGAGACAGCAAAGGTGGGTGATCTTCCTCCCCCCCCCCCATTTAAACATCCCACCATGGTGTTTAAATGGAGGGGGGAGCACGGCAACTCTCTTTGCTGTCTCTCTGCCTGACGGGGAGACAGCAAAGGTGGGGGATCTTCCTCCCCCCCCATTTAAACACCCTGCCATGGTGTTTAAATGGGGGGGAGCACGGCAACTCTCTTTGCTGTCTCTCCGCCTGGCGGGGAGCCAGCAAAGGTGGGTGATCTTCCTCCCCCCTCCATTTAAACACCCCAACGTGGTGTTTAAATGGGGGGGAGCATGGCAATTCTCTTTGCTGTCTCTCCACCTGGCGGGGAGACAGCAAAGGTGGGTGATCTTCCTCCCCCCCCTCCATTTAAACACCCCAACATGGTGTTTAAATGGGGGGGAGCATGGCAACTCTCTTTGCTGTCTCTCTGCCTGGCGGGGAGACAGCAAAGGTGGGTGCTCTTCCTCCCCCCCCCCATTTAAACACCCCGCCGTGGTGTTTAAATGGGGGGAGCATGGCAACTCTCTTTGCTGTCTCTCCGCCTGGTGGTGAGACGGGAAAGGTGGGTCAACTTCCTCCCCTGGCAGGGAGACAGCAAAGGTGGGCTATCTGCCTCCCCCCCCCCCCCCATTTAGGAAAGGTCCCCTGTGCAAGCACCAGTCGTTTTCGACTCTGGGGTGATGCTGTTTTCACAAAGTTTTCATGGCAGACCTTTTTGACAATCATTCCTCACTGAATGATTATCAATGGTGGTTTGCCATTGCCTTCCCCAGTCAGCTATACTTCTCGCCCCCCCCCCCCCCCAGCAAGCTGGGTACATATTTTACCGACCTCAGATGGTTGGAAGGCTGAGTCAACAATTGCTGGTGCAATGATATCATTTGGAGTGGGCTCTCGCAAGGAAGCGGATGTGCGCTTGCGACGAGTCGGCTACAATGGAGCGTTCAAACATAGAAAGTATTCGCGGAAGTCATCGGAAGCATTCTTATTCCGGATTTAATGTACTATCAAAAAATCCGTTGCAGTTCGAGACACGACTGAGCCAACGACCATTGCCAGATGCTGATGTTTGGACAACCGCATAAGATCCGACATGCATCTGGCTTTTATCCATGCCCATCTCGTCAGTTTATGTGTGTCTGACCTCGGCCTCCCAGACATGTTGGTATCGGACAATGGGATGGCCTTCAGCTCGGCCAAGTTTCAGGATTTCTGTGGCCAAAACTTAATAAAGCACATAAGGTCAGCCCCCTTTCACCCAGCCACCAACAGCCAAGCGGAAAGGATGGTGCGAGCTATGAAGGAAACGTTCAGCCACATCATATATGGGAAGTGGGAAGCCCGCCTTGCTGAGTGCCTCCTGGCACAACATTTCACCCCTAGTACTGTCACCAGCCGCAGCCCAGCCGACCTTCTCGTGGGCCGGCAGCTGACAACCCTGCTTGACCGCATGCACCCTGACTGCACCCCAGACCTACAAGAGGTGCCAGAGGCAGTCCGGGCTCCCCGGGGTTTGATACAGGGGACTTAGTGTTCACCAAAAACTTGGGGGGGGGCAGCGTGGATACCAGCACGTGTATCCTGGGTATTAGGTGCCATCATGTGCAAGGTCACCTCTGAGAGGGGTTTCACAATGAGGCAACACATAGACCAATTACATGAGGTGCTTGAGGGGAAGAAGAAGACGAGAGTTCCACAACCCCAGTGACAGCACCAGGTGTAATGACCCCTGAGCCGGAGGAAGCAGAGTGGCTGGCAGCAACACCCCCGCCAGAACCAATGGATCAGATGGGATCACCATCAGTGCCAGAGACCTCTGGAGACCCTTTCCAACCGGCTGAGCTCCCCTTGGTACCTGGGCCTCCGTCTGCCATGCCGGGAGCAGCAACCGTGTCACTGCCCACCCCAGCGCTCAGGTGATCGACGCGAGAGCACCGCAAGCCTGCATATCTGAAAGACTATGCCCACTAGGGGCTTGCAAACTAAGGGGGGAGGGATGTTATGTATGTGGACTCAAGGGAAGACTTATGAAGGAATGTTATTAGGCTATGATCTATAATGAGATAGGTCTTGCCCTACAGTGGCCCCTGTTCCCTGCTGCCACTTGACAGGCCAGTGAAGGAGAAAAAGCAGGGGGGGTCAGTCTATAGTTTCATCATAGAGTTTTGGCTGAATCATAAAACATCATCCTGATACGACAACATCACTTCCAGTTTTCTATCAAAAGTGACACTGCACATTGGCACTATGCTGAAGTAATTGGCCTCACCCCTCAAATGTTCACACCATGTTTCCAGTTATAGCTGGCACAAGAGCCAGCATGGTGTAGTTGTTAAGAGCGGTGGACTCTAATCTGGACAACTGGGGCTGGGTACAGATGGGCAGCTCCAAGCACTTGGGGGATGTCTCAAATTGCACTAACCCAAAATGGAGCAGACAAATCCTGTTCACACACTGCCATGTGAGGCATCCATATATCACACGGGGGTGCTTTGGTGTGTTCACACAGTTGTTGTGTGCCATCCCCTTAGCACAATTTGGGTTACTTTTCCCTCCGTTACATTTTTAGTCGCCATGTGCTTATGTGCTCCGTGGCAGTGATTTTTTTAAAGAAAAACTAGATGGTTTTCAGCTTTGGAATTCAATGTGAAGCATTGCCCATTCACAAAATAGGACTGGGTCCCAATTAGTGAATGATCATTTGTGGAACTGGAGAAGCTGCATGCAGCAATTTAAATTGTGATTCATGACTGAGGAAGGCGTGGCCAAAACCGGTCTCTTGTTCAAGTTTTTTTCTTTTCTTTTCCATGATTTATTTCAACAAAATTGAAGATTGCATCTCAAGTACAAGACTTAGGACCGTATAAATTTTGTGTACTGGGACTTTTGGAAGCGAACTGCAACTTGTGAATGTTATTGTGCAATTGATGTGTATTTCTTTAATAACATAGTGTGTGTGTGCTACTTGGTTTTTTGTATTTTTTGCCAACAAAATTCAGAAGGCTTTTGCATCAGGTTAGAGAAGAGGTTCATGAATAGCTGACTGCTTATATAAATATAATGTAAAGAGCATTTTGCCAGCCAAATCCAGAGGGCTTTTGCATCTGGTTAGAAAAGAGGTTTGGGACTGCCTTGCTCCTAGTATAAATGCAAACATTTAAGTGGGATTGAGAAGTAAATTCCTAATAATAATTAAGAATATATATTTTTTAAAATTATTCATTTAAAAATTTTTAAATCCATTTCCATTTAAATCCATTTCCATTTAAATTTTTTAAATCCAAATCCATTTAAATCCATTTCCATCCAGCTTTGTGTTGTGTCTCGTTATAATCTCCATGGTTTATTCCAGGATGAGAAATTCTGAAGAAAATAAAGAGGTTGCAGAGAGCATTTTTTCCAGCCAAATTCAGAAGGCTTTTGCATCTATTTTGAGATGTTAAGGCCTGGTTTTCTCCCAGTATTAACACTGAATTATAATAGGATGCTGATAACTTTGAATAATATAGAAATACTCGAGGAAGACTTTTGATGAAATGAGCCTACATCCATGTGCTCATTGGATGGACTTTTCTTTGTAATCTTGTAAAGTTGTTCTTCTTTATTATGTGTTTAGAAGGATTTATGTGATGTTTTAAAAATGTTTTACTAAATGCTGTTAGCCAGTATATCACAGTGTTTGTGTGTGTGTTTTCTGAATAGGTGCAAGCATCTAGGCCTAGTTAAGTCATGCCAGTAAGAGGGCATCAAGTCACCCAGAGGGTGCTTCTAGACCTAGGGTAGGAAACCTCCAGGTTGAGACTGAAAATCTCCTGGTATCACAACTGAACTCCAGACAACAGATCTCTGGAGAAAAGAACTACTTTGGAGGATGGACTCTATGGCATTAGATTTAGCTGGAGCCTCTCCTCTCCCCAAAGTCTGGCTTCCATAGACTCCACCACAAAATTTCCAGGAATTTCACACCAACCTGGAACTTGCAGCCCTCGTCAGTTCCCAATAAGTTCTTTCTCAAAGGCCAAAATAAGCCTAGAAAGGGCCTCCTCACCCAACCTTTTACTGACAGAACCAAGCTTGGTTGTAGGATTGCCAGGTCCAACTCAGAAAATACCTAGGAATTTTGTGGGTGGAGCCAGGAGACTGTCCCATCCCCCACCCAAAATAAATAAAAATACAGCAATACAGTTCCCCTGAATACAGTCTTCATTTCCTTGTCCCCAGCAGCTGTCTGCACTTCCACTAAATGAAAGTAAACAAGTATACACACACACCAACAAAGCAGCCAAAATAAATACAGTTTGCAAGTGCACACTTATGTGATCTCACTGGGACAATTTACTCACTGGAGCAATTTACTCACCAGAACTGCTAAATGTAAACATCTGCTATATTTCAACCTTCTTCAGATTAACAGGAAAATGAAAGCTGAGCAGCTCCAAACAAACAGAGGGACCCTGCACACTTCTCTTCCTTTTGCACACTCACTAGGAAGACCCAGGAGCCCTCAGCCCATTGGGGGAAGGCTTTCTGTGGCTGCTTTCCTTCTCTTTCCACCATCAGCCAATCAAGGAAAAGCTTTCTTTATCTTCTGTGTGAAGCAGTGCCATAGAGAGAAGGCTTTCTATGGTAGTTTCTCTCCTCCCTCTGTCAGCCAATTGAGAGAGACTTTCTCTTTTTCCTCTGCAAAGCAGTGCCTCAATCCTTAGCCAATGTAATGCAAAAGACCTTGAGTGGCAGTTGATGGAGCACAGGTTGATGCAGTGCACACCACAGCCAGTAGGACAGCTGGACACATGTGTGTGTGTGTGTGTGAGAGAGAGATGTGTGGGGGTGGGGGGAGAGAGAGAACATGGGAAAATTAATACCATATTCAATATTATTATAAGGACTTAACAGCAAAAACATAAAAACAACAAAGATAAAAATACATGTGGTGACAACAGCTTCTCAAAACATGGTATACTGGTCTGACGAGAGCTCTAGTGGCATATTTACAAAAGTTCTGATAGTGTGCACCAGATTTCAGCACTGTGCAAAGAAAGAAACTTGGAGTGCTATTTGTCAGCATCTAGGTTTTAGCTTGATCAATTTTAAATAAGTAAACAGCATAATCAAAGGGGTTGACCTCCAGCACCCCCCTGCTACCCCTTTGCCATTTAGCATCGCCACTCCAGGTAATCATGCAACCTCCAGAAGGTGATACCAATCACTATGAGAAACACTATTTTAGAATACTGGGGAGTTGTGTTAATGATAGCAACATTCTGGGTCAGTTAAATTCATTTAGTAAAAAGGAGTGAGAGTAGAGCCAAAGAGAAAAGGTACAGATTCAGAGTCCCCTTTCTAAAGCCATCTCCACATATTGTTATATATTGCATAATCATTGCACTAAACAAATTATTTGCCACTCAATTTTCTGGCCTACCCAGGAAAAATGCTTTTGTGAACCATTACTATAGTGCAACAACAGCATAATCCAATGTTGTGTGAATATAGCCTTTGTTATCTTAAGAACTCTGTTGATGATTACTAATATAACATAAAAATAATAGGTTCAAAATAATATCCATTCATTGTTCAATTTTTAATAATTATTTTAATTTTCTATTGAACATCTTTTGTATCTGCCTCTTCTGTTAAAATAAAGTAAATATTGCCAGTTAATGTGCCAAGGATTCACATACACCAGTCCAGACAAAGAGTTTATAAATAATTACCAGAAATTAGAATAAGAACCAAATCAGAAGTCATTTGTTTTCCTTTTAATATAAAAATTCCAATACAGCTTAGTACAATTGGTTGCAAAATTGGAAGAAAATAGTATATAAGTAGAAATAAGGTTGTGTGTGAGAGAAAGAGGGAGGGAGGGAGAGAGCTACAAAAAAGATTAAGAACAAATATAGAATTATGGAAGTAGAAAGTATCTTCAGTAAGAAAGTAAATAAATAAAAGTGCAGAAAGAGCAAATTACAGTAGAAATCAGAGTCTGTTCCTGCCTATTTATTTGTCCCCTAATACTTCCATTGCAATGAAGATAATAAGCATGTGGGTTGATATATTTAACATCAGATACACCTTGAGTCCACTGGTAAGTCTTCTGCTCAATAATAGTTTGCTTTTGTTAACTTATTGGTTACAATCACAACAACACAAGGCAAAATAGGATCCTGAACCAACCTGATATGAATGAAAGAAAATAAACTTCCTTCTTGATACCAGTTAGTTTATCCTATAACTCAGGTATGTCCAACAGGTAGATCATGATCCACCAATAGATCGCGGAGGGGTCAGAGGTAGATCATCAGCCCCACATGGTCTCATGGTTTGCTGGACAAGTGTTTGGGGTTTTTTGATGATTGTTTGGTGTGGTGGTATTTGATTATTGGTGCCAGTATGATTAATTCTTATTTTTACTTTTAGAACTGCATGTGTGGTTTTGGCATCATCCAGAGGTCTTCAGTTCCTGTTGATCTTTAATACTTTGGGACAGTGACAGTTTTGGACCAGATTCAGCCAGCGTTAACTTAGCACCCCAGCCACCCCAGTATAACGAAGAGCAAAACCTACCACTTTCATGATGAATGGGAAATGGACTACTTCATCATGGTGAAAGACAAGTGTTGTTGTCTACTTTGTAACACCGCTGTATCCTTGTCCAAAAAGGGTAATCTGGAGTGTCATTATAAGGCTCTGCATAGCAATAAGTTTGATGCTGATTTTCCACCCAAAAGTGAAATTTGTAAACTGAAGCTCAAAGAACTTAAATCTAAATTGGCTGCACAGCAACAGTTGATAGCGAAGCCAAGGTCACATTCGGTCAATGCAACCATGGCATCCTTCAAGATCAGCAACCTGATCACAAAGAAATGCAAACCTTTCAATGAAGAAGAATTTCTAAAAGATTGTTTTCTTAAAGCAACAGACAATGTTTTTGAAGGATTTGAGAATAAGAAAGAGATCATAGCTGCTGTTCAAGAGGTAGAATTGTCAAGAAACACCATCGTGTGGCGAATAGAAAAGATGTGTGGAGACACAACTGAACAATTGTTGGAGGATGTTTCAGTTTGTGTTGCTTTCTCACTGCAACTGGATGAATCTACAGACATAAGAGACATAGCCCAGTTACTAGTCTTTATCCGGATGGTTTTTGAAGACTTCAGTGTTAAAGAATGATTTCTTGGAATGATTTCTTTAAAAGGGAGAACTACTGGTCAGGAAATATTCAGCTCTTTCCATTCTTTTGTGACAAAGTATAATCTTCCATTGCACAACTTGTTTCCATCACTACTGATGGAGCAAGAGCTATGACAGGTGAGGTTAATGGTTTCATAGGCCTCTGTAGACAGCATGACGACTTTCCAGATTTCCTTTTTTACTACTGCATCATTCACCAGCAAGTTCTGGCAAGCAAGAGACTCAATACAAAGACTGTCATGGACATCACTTTCAAAAATGTAAATTCAATTCATGGAAGATCACTTCAAAGACGGCTTTTCAATCTTACTCTTGATGAAGGGGCAGCAGAAATCATTTTGTACACAGATGTAAGGTGGCTAAGTAGGCACAAATTTCTGCAAAGATTTCATGATTTGCTGAATGAAATAAGAAGGTTTTTGAAGGAGAGGGGAGATGACAAAGCAGAGTTGGAAGATGAGGAGTGGTTATGTGATCTGGCATTTCTCGCTGACTTTACAGGTGAACTAAGTCATATGAACATTGAACTACAAGGTAAAAACAAATGCATTGGCAAGATGATGAGTACAGTTTCATCCTACAAAAGCAAATTTGAGCTAATGATGACTGACCTTGCAAACAACACTTTTGATCATTTTCCTAATACGCAGGACCATCTGGGACAATATCCAAATTTTGTTTTTCAGAATGAGAAGTATGTGACAGAAATCTGCTCTGTTATCCAGGAATTCAAAAAAAGATTCTGTGACTTCCAAAGAATTGAAAAAGTTGTGGAGTACTTGTCATACCCATTCAAAGCAGATATGGACATTAAGGAAACTGCGGCTGCTATCAGTAAAAAAATACTCATTGAAAAAGGCATCTCTTGAAAACAAAATAGTAACCCTTAAAAATGACATTTTTCTCAAAACCCATGCTGAGCAAGAATCATTTGGAAGCTAGTGCCTAGAGACAAATTTCCCAACTTGAGAAGATGTAGTGAAGCTGTACACTCCTGTTTCGGTTCAACTTATTTGTGTGAATCTGCGTTTTCCCATCTGAAAATGACAAAGAGTACACAGTGTTACAGCATGACAGATGAACATCTCCAGGATTCCCTGAGACTGGTCCTTACACAATATTCACCCAACTTCAAAAAGCTGGTGGATAAAATGCAGGCTTAGACATCTTACTAATTAGCAAGAGCGAAGTTTAAAGATCGCGCAAGTTCAGCCTGGATCAATACTTGACCTACATTTAACTCAAATTACTCAATAAATAACTTTATTAAGAAAGTTATTTATTACTCAATAAATAACTTTATTTATTAAGAAAGTTATTAAGATGGTTAAAAAAAGTTATAACAATAAAAATTTAAGAAAAACTTTTCGTAGTTCTTTCTGGATCTTCATCTCTCTGTTTTGTTTTTGCTTATTTTGCTAACCAGTAAATGACAGAAGGTGCATTGTAAATGGGGGGGGGGGGGGGGGGGGGCGGCAGTGGAACCCAACTTTGGTGGGTTAAAATCTAATTTGAAACTAATTTGAAACTTAATTTCCATGGTGGTAGATCACCAGCACTTTTGTCTGGAAAAAATAGATCACAATCTGTTCGAAGTTGGACATGCCTGCTATACCTACCTATCATAACTGGTGTCAAGAAGGAAGGGGTGTTTTTTTAATCCATGGCGGATTGGCTCAGGATCCTACTTTGCCTTGTGTTGTTGCTTTTTCTTAAAGCATGTAGTTTAGCTTGCTTGTTCAAACATCTGTATTCTTTGCTACAATGATACTATCATGTGAGGCATCTACTGTCAGCATACTTGATAGTGTACTATGAACTGAGTGCTAGTCTGGAGGGAAACTGGTAGACACATGTTCTTGCCTTGCAGCTGAACTTTGATCCAAAAGGATTCTGTCTTCAGGGAGACCCTTTTTTATTAATGGCAACCACTGCCAAAGAAAATTTTAAGTCAGTTTTGTTAAAGTTTATGTGTGCCTTCTCTCCTGTGGTACATTCAGAAAATGAAGATGAATTAGCTGTAAACCAGGTCAGATTAAAAACCAATTTTATGTCCAAAAATAAATGTGTGGGAAAATATTTTTCACTATTTGCTCAGAGCTGACATTTAAATTCCATACAACGATATTTGCATTGTGGAGCAATTACCAAAGGTTGCAGTTCAAACACCTGCAATGCAGCAAAATTCAAATATAGACATAGCTGTCATCAAAGACCAAAAAGTGAATTAAATGCACACTCAAGGTCCTGGCTAAGCTTGAGCCATAGTGCTGAGGAATGAACAATATGTTGCCTGTGACTACCACCAGCTTCTGGGTTGTTGCCCTGAGATTCTTTAATGATGTATCTTGTTTGCAAAGGACTTTGTTAAATCCTGTACATCATCCATACATTATGAACATCCCACCAGATACTTCTATATTGCAATATGGTGTGGATGTAGAGAAAATAATTTTTCAGTAATACCTCTCATGCTGCTTTGTTCATTGCTATATTGCTGAGAGAACTGGAAAAAATAAGTTATGTGGTCTTGACTGTTAATTGCTTCACAGTGCAAATATTATTATATGGAATTTAAATGTTATTTATCAGCAAATAGTGTGGTCCTAGTTGCAAACAACATGTTATGGATCACAGATAATGATCAAAATTTGCATCAATTAAAACTGGCATATCACTTGAGGTTTAGCTGAAAAGTTTATAAATTAGTTGTTCAGTAATTAAATTCCCATTTGGGAGGGGGGGCAACAGATTCAGATTGTCATTTGTTTAAAGAGATTTGAAGGGAGGAAAGGCAGCTTGGCCTAACCCAAGTCTCATCAGATCTCAGAAGCTAAGCAGGGTTGATATTTGCAAAGAAGCCTACCAAGGAAGACTCCAAAGAGGAAGGGAATGGCAAACCACCTCTGTTTCTCACTTGCCTTGAAAACTGCTTGCTGAGGTTGCCATAAGTCAGTTGTGACTTGGTGGCATTTTACACACATACATACTGGTTTGAAATAATTTAGTACAATGTAGAAAAGCAAGGGAGGGGCAATTTCCACCAATCCCCTTTTCCCTTACACCTCCTCACATTGTATCGTGATAACAGTTACAGTAACTAATGCTGCAAGTACAGCTATGAATGCTCACTGAGCTCTAAGAGCCCAGCTCAGCAATGATGTTAAGAGGTAGCACACCCAGCTTTCAACCATAACATATTAAGGCCTTAATGCACTGATAAACATTTTAGAAAGTGTTAGATATTTAATGAGGCCTTATACATTGGTGTCATCCACCATCTCAACAGCAAACAGAATCATTCCTACGCCAGGCAGGTAAGGCCAAATAAAAATATTCTGGAATGGAATGGGCCATCACTGTCTGAACTTTGCTAAGAAAGGAAACAGCAAGAAAAAACTGTGATGGTTAACATAACTGGAACACATACAAAGAATGGCAGTCCTTCAGATCAAAGGACACAGTTTCCCTTTTCCAAATCACAAATTCCTTTTTTAGATAACTCACTGAAAATGTCAAGACAGAGTGCGATTACAATAAAAAAGGCCAACGCCATGCTAGGTATTATTAGGAAGGGAATTGAAAACAAATCAGCCAGTATCATAATGCCCCTGTATAAATCGATGGTGCAATCTCATTTGAAATACTGTGTGCAATTCTGGTCACCGCACCTCAAAAAGGATATTATAGCATTGGAAAAAGTGCAGAAAACGGCAACTAGAATGGTTAAAGGGTTGGAACACTTTCCCTATGAAGAAAGGTTAAAATGCTTGGGGCTCTTTAGCTTGGAGAAACGTCGACTGCGGGGTGACATGATAGAGGTTTACAAGATTATGCATGGGATGGAGAAGGTAGAGAAAGAAGTACTTTTCTCCCTTTCTCACAATACAAGAACTCGTGGGCATTCAATGAAATTGCTGAGCAGTCGGGTTAGAATGGATAAAAGGAGGTACTTCTTCACCCAAAGAGTGAGGTTGCCATAAGAGGAAGGGAATGGCAAACCACTGTGGCCACTGTGTGATACAGAGTGTTGGACTGGATGGGCCGCTGGCCTGATCCAACATGGCTTCTTTTATGTTCTTATGTTCTTACTTACCTGTATGCTAAACAAATGGAGCTGAAACAATTGATTTTTTTTTTGCTGCTTCTTCAATCAAACTTTCTTCCTGGTGTATACATGTTCCATCTACAACACATTCTGAAAATAATGGCAGTGCTAGTCATAATATTTACAGTTTCTCATGAAATGTTTCAAGCTTAAGTCTTTGCAGGCGTAAGGAAGCTATGATGTTTCCTTATCTCTAGGGGAAAAAAATACTTGGAGACAATTTCCTGGCATACAAATGTAAAAAATCTGAAGTGACAACTCTAATTATGGAAAGTAGTGGTTTAGTCACATGGCCACACTTGTAGAGGAGTCTGATCTGGTATGACATTTTTCAGCTCTAATTTTTGGATCAGCTGTTATTCACATGCTTGGCTCCATAATAAAATATTCTGAAATTTTGTAAGGCTGGAACCACATGAACATTTATGTGTTGGCTACTTAAAGCAGTACTGTATGGTATCCTTTAACTTATGTGGTGGTGAGCTAGCCTGCAGCTATTTGAAGAGCTAAACAGTACAACTTTAATATAAGTACCAAAAAAGGATAAGTGATTTGTACAGTTCAATTCATCATACAGTTACAGAGAAATGGCTGTGTGAGGAACCAGTGCTGTCATATGGTAGACTTTAAATAGCCATCACACAGTGAATTTTCATGAGATTCTACACTTAGGTGGATGTCAGCTTTTCTATTCATTATTATACACACAATTGCCTCCTCCTCAGAAACTATTTGTATACTGTTTTGAAAGTTAGTTATTGCTATTCTCATTATCCTCCCCATTTTTCTCCTACATTGTAAGGACAAACAATCTCTTGCTGTTCCGAGCAACAATCAGGTCTACTTTGTATCAGCCTTAAGTCAGTTCTTGGAAATAATTTTGATTGCATGATGGATTCTGGAGCAGTGTTGCTTTATTTATTCAGCTTCAGATATAAATAGGATTGCCAACTACAGATTGGGAAATTCCTGAGATTTGGAGGTGAAACCTTAGGAGGGTGAGCTATGGGGAAGGCAGGGACCTCAGTGAGGTATAATGCCATAAGGACCACCATCCAAAGCAACCATTTTCTCCAAGGGAACTGATCTGTGTCACCTGGAGTTCAGTTGTAAAAGTAGGAGATCTTCAGATCCCACCTGGAGCTTGGCAGCCCAAGATATAAGGCTAAACTGAACTGAGGTATGTTTTGTGAAAAACTGTGTGCTCCTTAAGTGATTATACGGGTAACCTCAAAAGTGAGCAACCATATGTTTACACAGCTCCCATCCCAAGCTTTAATTACTCAGTCTTCAAAGACAAGACACATCTTCCCAGTTCCCACCCGCATAGATGGGGTGATGGAGAAGACTGAGAAGACAACTGTGATGGACTGCACTTTTAAGAAACTTAGAAGTGCTGTACAAACAACTAAAGGACTGTGGATGGTTAATTCTTCACAGAAACAGAGAGCCTTGAGTGACAGGCTGTTCCAAGCAATCTGTTTGGTTAGCATCAGCTGAGCAGAGATAGACTTCACAGCTGAGGAGAGAGTCAGTCAGATTTCTGCCTTGACTGAGTTGAGTCTGATTTCAACTGTAGCTGCAAAGAGTCAAGTACTGACAGTTTTGGAATTCAGCTCTGACTGAGAGCAGTTTAACACAGACAGGAGAACTGAAGAGTGCAGAGATCCCTGGTCTGGTGGGGTTAGAAACTGCCTGAAGAAACCTTAAAGGTAAAGCTAGTCCCCTGTGCAAGCACCAGTCGTTTCCAACTCTGGGTGACATTGCATTATGACATTTTCATGGCAGACTTTTTACAGGGTGGTTTGCTATTACCTTCCCCAGTCATCTACAGTTTACGCCCAGCAAGCTGGGTACTCATTTTTCCAACCTCAGAAGGATGGATCAGTCAACCTTGAGTCAGCTACCTGAACCCAGCTTCTGCCAGGATTAAACTCAGGTTGTGAGCAGAGCTTGGACTGCAATACTACAGATTACCACTTTACGCCATGGGGCTCTTAAGAATCAGTTAAAAACTCAATATGGGTATTGCAGGAGAAGGGGATTGGATATAATGTTCCCTCTAAATTGCAGAGTCTTTTGAGCAAAAAGTCTACTTTGTGAGTTACTGACATGAAATTTGTGAGCTACTGGCATGAAAGTTGTAAGCTACTGCATAAATTAGTGTGCTCTAGGGTCATCCTTCTTGAGCTAGGACAAAAATGTGTGAGCTTGAGGCTAAAAATCTGTGAGATAGCTCATGCTAACTCAGCTTAGAGGGAACACTGGTTGGATACTGGAAAGAGTGTACCAGCCTTCTGAAAACTAAAAGAGTTAGAGAATACTCAAAGTGTATTGGAGTGTTTGGAGAAACAATGGAACAAAAGCCTCTCAACATGAAGATTTAAGTCACTGTAAAAAGCTTAAGAAACTCTCATTAGCCTAAAACATAAGAACTAAAGTCTGTGCATGTACCGGTTTTATCTCAGAAATTTCAACCCCTGATTTCACCAAACCTTTGCCTCTATGTTAAATAAAATATTTTGTTATTTTTGAATTTCAAAATGCCTTGATGCCATTTAAATTAAGTTAAAGCAGGTTCCTTATCCTTTCCTCATGTTTCTGGACTGAACCAACAGCCAAAATATCATACTGTGACAGGGTGGGACAACCAGAGTTCTTCAGCAAAGAAGAAAAGAGGGAAAATCTTGCCTCTAAGGGAGGAAAGTAGATGGAGCTGTCATAAAAACTAACTTGAGAAATTAATCAGTGCACCAATTAGCCTTCTAACTTTAGGAAAACTGGGACAGGAAATTTCTGCCATTAGTACGATAGTGCTCCAAGTTATATTAATGAAAGAATGCCAAAGTACTAGAGCAATGTAATTAAAGTTTGGGGTTAGTGCAATCCTAAAAGCACTTTCCTGGGATTAAGCTCCATTGAATAGACTTTAGCAGAATTCAGGGTAGGCCTGCTTATGATTGCTTTCTGATTTTCAAAATACCAGAAGGCTTTGCATTTTTTGTAACTGTCACAAGTTCTACCATTGTACTTATATGTATAAAGCGGCTAGTGAAAGAACAGAAGGCCAACGCCATGCTGGGAATTATTAGGAAGGGAATTGAAAACAAATCAGCCAGTATCATAATGCCTCTGTATAAATCGATGGTGCGGTCTCATTTGGAGTACTGTGTGCAGTTCTGGTCGCCGCACCTCAAAAAGGATATTATAGCATTGGAGAAAGTTCAGAAAAGGGCAACTAAAATGATTAAAGGGCTGGAACACCTTCCCTATGAAGAAAGGTTGAAACGCTTAGGGCTCTTTAGCTTGGAGAAACGTCGACTGAGGGGTGACATGATAGAAGTTTACAAGATAATGCATGTGATGGAGAAAGTAGAGAAAGAAGTACTTTTCTCCCTTTCTCACAATACAAGAACTCGTGGGCATTCGATGAAATTGCTGAGCAGACAGGTTAAAACGGATAAAAGGAAGTACTTTTTCACCCAAAGGGTGATTAACATGTGGAATTCACTGCCACAGGAGGTGGTGGCGTCCACAAGCATAGCCACCTTCAAGAAGGGGTTAGATAAAAATATGGAGCAGAGGTCCATCAGTGGCTATTAGCCACAGTGTGTGTGTGTGTGTATATATATATATATATATATATTTGGCCGCTGTGTGACACAGAATGTTGGACTGGATGGGCCATTGGCCTGATCTAACATGGCTTCTCTTATGTTCTTATGTTCTAGAAAATCATCTGGACAGACTGCTTCTCCAAGCAGTTTCCCAGTATGAATTCCTCACAAATTATTCTGGGCACTGGGCAACATGTTGGTTACTTGGAATTCTATCCTTGTTCACTATAAAGGGTAGATTCAGATCCACAACTGAGGAGATGGAACCACCAGGTTCCAATTTCTTTGATATAGCAACTATTAATCTCCATGTGAAGTCATTACCTCATGCCTCAATTCATATGAGCTAAATAGGGCCCATTATTTCACACAGTACAAGTTGCACCCCAGACGGGCTAAGCAGAAACAGAAGGTTCACAAGGATTCTAGTTATTTTATAAACTATTTTTTTTGCATACCTATCTGAGGTTATCAACATGAGAGGAATAAACAATTTGGAAATTCCATCCTACCCCTCAAAATCTCCCTTTGAAAATTTTCTAAGCTCGCAGCTTGACTTTTTCTCTCCCTTAACTGACTTCCCACTTCTGTAACTAATACTCAGCTGCTTTCAATATTTCATCCCTTCTTGAGCATTTTTAGTCTTCACCAGGACCGCTAACAGACGGCAGGCTCAGGATGGAATCAAGCCGATCTGGAAGTGATCTGGCCGCAAAAGGAGCATCCTGATGGCCTGTGGAAGAGGGATGGGCTGTGGGTGCTCAGGGAGCATCTAGAGAGCTCACACACCCCATCTGTGGCTCCCTGGGTGCTTCCTGGCTGTCAAGATGGCTGGGGAGGTACCTCAGAGGTGCCCCAGCAAAAGCTGGCTCCTGGTGAGTTGGGGATGGCTTGGGGGTGGGACAGGGATGGCAGGCAGATGTGTGCATGTAGACTTGCTTTTTTGGGGTGCTCACCTGCCATCTCTGGGGCAGCTTAAACCACCCATCTGTAACCAGCCCAGGTTTCTTTTTAAAAGGGGGTTCCTTTTTAATATGCTACATCATATTTTTTCTGAATCATGTAATTCCCCAGTTTTTCTGTTTATGGTCCTATTGTGTGGCTTTTGTCATCCATCTAGGGGCCAGCCAGTTTACTATTAGAGATAGTGATATACTAACATCATAATTTTTGAATGACTCATCCATATAAATTATGAATTGCCAGATAACCATGAGCAGGAGTCAGTAGTGATGGGGCATTGGCAAGACATAAATATGTGTATATTTTGTATTTTGCAATGTGTTATCAAGAACAAAAATTAATTTATCAAGTAGATTTTAGGAGGTTTATTCATGACCATCAGAGCCAGAGATGCTGTTGCCCTAGCCTCCTCAAAATGAAATGAAACACAAAGCACTGATAGTTTGGGTAGTTGATTGCACAGCTATGGGAGATTGCAAATAGGAGATGATAAAATTGGCTGTACAGCTCTTCCATGCAGGCTTTTGTGCTATTGAGGATGTGTGGTAAGCACTTTAGAATAAGTACTGCAGCTTTTTAGTTTAATATGTTTAATACTGCAGGTTTTTTAGTTTAATATGTTCAGCAATTGTGTGTGTGTATATATATATATTGGACTGGAGAGAGACAGAGAAAGAGAGAGAGTTTCCCTGCGCTGAAAATCAGCAGATTTCTCTTTAGCAATAAATGGTGTTCAGCCTCCCCTTTTTCCTTTGTCCTAGCAAATGAAGGTGATGCTATCTCAGTGTGTTTAACTTTTGTAGATGCATTTAATTGGAACACAATCGTGACAGCAGGATCTCAGGGTCAGCTCAAAAGGGCAGTGAAGTTCAGTTGCCTTTTACAGAGCTCTTACTAGCAGGGTCTTACATTACCTGGTGCACAGATTGTCTGGTTAGTTAACATTTTCTGGTCATAGGCCTTCCTAACTTTGGTTGGTTTGCATTGCATGGTACACCCAGAGCCTTCCTAGCTGCCTTTTGCAGAGGTCCTTCCTCAGATTATTTATGTAAGCCATTCATATGTGCTTTTTAAATTTATTGTAGTTGACACTATGGTTCCCCTGCTAAATCGTTAATTTGATAGGTTCGCTTGAGTGTCTCATCAATTGTGGTTGCTCACCAGCAGTACTTCCTGCCTTGTCCAGCGATGCTGGCTGGCCATATGTACCAATCACAAATGCTAAGTCAAAGGACATCTGCAATGAAACAGGAACAATGCCTTAGCTGGTGGGTCTGGCAAGGATGTGTTTATTGCAGCTGGTGGGTCTAGCAAGAATGTGTTTATTGTTTATTGTTGGCGCCCTCATTTTGCCCATCACAGGTGGCATGGATGTGTTTATTGCAGCCTTGGTGTTGGTGCCCTTATTTTGCCCACCACAGCTGCTTTGCCAGCATCCCTATCTGCATTACCTTTTGTGTGCACAGTAAGAGCATTCTCCATGTTTTGTCTCTTGAGATGTAGGGCTAGCCATCTTTCTTGGGCTGGGTAAATTAGATCAACTTGACTTCTGTAGAAAGTCAACTTAGGTAGGTGTTCACCTGAAGGGGACAGTTTGGTTTCTCTTGTGTGTGAGGACTCAAGTGAAGACGTACATGTTCCTGCCTGGCTCATTGGAGCTATTAGAACAGAGCTTGGGGACTTGAGAACAATGGGCAGCAGGATCCAAATCCCTGCTGCCCTGCTCCAATCACAGGCACCCTGCTGATTTGAATGACCCAATAATGTGCTTGCGCGGGAACCCTGAGTTGTATATAGTTGGCCTCTTTGGCCCAGTCTTACAGTCTTTGATTGCAGCCCTATACTATGCTGTACCTGATGATCACTACTACCTCGCCTCTTCATTGCATGGAACCCACTATATTATAGTTTCTTTAGAACCCAAAATAGTTGGACAGTTTTTGACACCCTGTGCCAGGAGTGGAAGATAAGTCTATTCAGGGCATTTCATTTTTCTGGTTAAAGCCCTTAGTACCAAAAGCAGAACACTTTTGATCCTTAATTCAATCACCAGCATTAATTGGTGAAAGAAGTGTGGAATGCTATGGATCTATGCTGCTTCCCTTTTAAGGTTTTGAGGGAGGGATGGTCCTGAAGTGATTGTCCTCATATTACAGGATTTGAGACTGTGATTTGAGCTATATCCAGACCAGGGGCGTAGCTAGGGCTTTGGGGGCCTGGGGCCCAAGATTTATGTGGGCCCCCCTATGTGTGTGCACGCCGCCAGAAACAGGATATGATGTCACTTCCGGTGATGTCACTTCCGCAAGATGGCCACCACTTGTAAGACAGGGTTTGGTATTGGTGGCCCTCAGTCAATTGCAAGAGTTTTTTTTTTTAATGGATGCAATAGTGGCAACTGCCACTGGAGAATTTGGAACAAGGACTAGTAAGGATCCAGTTTTGTGGTTCCATCCCCCCTTTAGGGTTGCTCTATCTTTATTTTCTGCTTTCCTTTCTTGCTTCCTGGAGGCCTTTTTTTCATGTCATTTTATTCCCTTCTGCAATTATTTTGCAAAGTATGGTGGCCATTTTGGTTTTCACTCCACTCACTGTGGCAGCCATTTTGAGATGGCATTCACCACTCCCTCTCAAAATTCCAAAGGTGCCTGCAGGCTCAAAGAGGTTGAGAGCCCTTGCATTAAAACATATTGGCCTGTGTATCATAATTCCCCTCTAGGGTTGCCAAGTCCAATTCAATCTGGGGACTTTGGGGGTGGAGCCAGGAGACTTTGGGGGTGGCGCCAGGAGACATTAGGGGTGGAGCCAAGATCAAGGCTGTGACGACCCTGAAGGGGGGGAGGGCCTCCAAACCGGGGGATCCCCTGCCCCCACCTGGGGATTGGCAACCCTACCGGCCAGCAGGGAAGGCGAGGAGGGCCTCTCCCTCCCGCCTTTTGCCAGCCTTCCGCATCACCTCCGGCCTTACCCAGTCCTTGGCTCAGAAGGCCAGCGCGCCTCCGCCGCAGCCATGCCGCTCCTCCTCCTCCTCCCACCACGGCTCAGTTCAGCGCCGCCGCCTCCTTCTCCTCCGAGGCCGGCCCAGGGTGCCAGGCAGTCTAGGGCCGGCCCTGGGGATGTTTTCAGGCAGTCTAACTCTGGCCCCACTTTCTCTCCAGATTAAATCCTCGACAAGAAATAAGTCTGGCTGTTTTGACAGTGGAAGTGAATGGAAAAGTAAAGAAGGAGTACTGGGAGGGGAGATGGAAGTTGCATCTCCTGAAAAACCCCTGTCCATGGCTTGCCATGTTCCCAAGCGCAATGCCACACAGTTCCTTCTGGTGGAAAAGCTGCTGAGAGGGTACTTTGAACAGAATTTTTTAAAAAAACCCAGCAGACAGGGTTTATGTTCATCCTGTTCTCTTTCCTGGCCCTCTCTCACCCCCTGCCTGCTCTGCCCAGCAAAAGAGTGTTGCATCATTTCATCCTTACCACAAGCCTTTGGGTAGATGTAGTGGTGGTGGTAGGGGGAGGCTGGTCCAAAATCACCCAGTAAGCTTTGCAGACTGAATGGAGATCTGAGTATTGGTTACCTTGTTCCTCACCTGAACAATCTTATTGACTTAACATCCTTTGTACCCCTCCTTTCTCTGCCATGGGAACCCAAAGCAGCTGACACCCTTCTCCTCTTCTCCATTTTATCCTCACAACAACCCTGTGAGAAAGATTAGACTGAGAATGTGAGTGGACCAGCCAAAAGCCTTCTGTGGCAGAGTGGGTGTTCCAGCCGAGGTCTCCAAACCCATATTGTGCGTAATTGTTTTTAAATGTCAAGTCACAGCCGACTTACCAGGACCCTGTTTGTTTTTAAAGGCAAGAAACATTCAGAGGTGGTTTGCCATTGCCTGCTTCCCCTGGTATTCTCCTCCAGATACTGCCCAGGGCCCACCCTGCTTAGCTTCTGAGATCAGCCGAAATTTGGCTAGCATGGGTCATCCAAGTCAGGACATGTGTGTGTACATAGGTCAACGAATTTTTATGGAGTGTCTCCACCCTGCAGGGTGTACACAGGAAGACTACCTGAGGTGTTTGCCATAGGCCAGGCATCCCACTACAGCAGTCTGGTTTGAACCACAAGCAGGCACATGCTACCACAGGGATCCACGGCCCAGGAAGACGGGAAGCGGAAAGGAATAAAGTCCCCATCGGTGTGACCCGGATAGTCCCCGCTTACCCGCATGTAATTGAAGCGCAACTTGGATATCAGGTGGGGGATCCGCTGCAGGAAGGTCTCCAGCCATATCAAGCTGGCCTCTCGCTGCGTGGGGTCATCTTCTTGCAGGTGGTAAAAGAGGCGCATGGCTCTGGCCTCTCGGATGCTGTGGCTCAGATTGTTGCCTCCTTCCGGCGCCACCATGACGCCCCCCAAGTAGAAGCCCATGATGACGCGCCCTTGCCAGAGAGGGAAGGTGAGGTTGGGCAGCAGGGCCTCGATGACCGTCGGATCCCCCCCGACGGCGCTGAGCAGCAGGCTGGGGCTCTCGCAGGAGCCGAGGCTGCGGGCGCAGATGTTGGCGTAGGTGTGTCCGCCCCCTTCGATGCCACGCACGGCCGCGTCCAGCGCCAGCAGCTCGGCGAAGGCGTTGTGACTGAGGATCATTTGGTGTTTGGACATGGCCACGAAGGAAGCGAAGGTGCCCTCGGTGGTCAGTCTCTGGCCGGAGAAGCACTCAGAGTCGCACATTGAGAAGCGCTCCCGCACCAGGCGCCACTCCACCTTGGCCGGCCCGTCGCGGGGCGTGAACTGCGCCTCGATGTCGTTCAACCTGCGGCGGGGCAGCTGCGAGAAGCCGGCCCCCAGAGCGACCGTGAGCGCCAGGGGCAGCAGCAGGAAGGGCCACGGGTGGGCGCCCACCAAGCCCCCCAGAGCCCGCAGCGTGCGGGTCAGGGGCCGCTCCACGCAGTCTGTCTGGCAGAGGCCGCGCATCCCGCATCCCCTTGCCTCGCCCCCGCCGGGCTTTGGAGGCGACGAGCTCCTAGGCGCACCCCGCGAAGGTTCGCCCTGCCAGCGCTCTCTGCCCATTGGAAGAAACTGGCGCGCACGACTCTGCTGAGGCCGCTGCTAGGCAATGCCCATTGTGGCGCAGTTAGAGGGAAGCGCGCGCAGCCCAGGGACTAAGACGCCTGCGTCGGAAGCAAGGGCCTCCGGATAGACTTGCTGGCGCAAAAGTATTTCTTCTGTACAAAGTATTAGTATTAAATGCTGATGAGATGGGTTTCTCATAACCGGAAGCCACCACCAGTTTGTTAGAAATCTGTCAGGTGGCCACAGTTTTTGAACGATGACGAATCATTCCTTTGGAAGGTGGCGTGAAATCGCTGATTAATTATAGGAAGTGGCACTATAATGATGCCCCTTGCTGCCCGCGCAGCCATAGGCCCAGCAGAGGGGCTGGGCGGAGAAGCGAAGCGCGTCCCCCCTTGCCCGCACAGGCCACCTTCGCCCCTGCAGGGAGTGGAGGGGCAGGCCGCAAGTCTGGCCTGCTCTTGCTCCTCCAGCGTTGCTGCTCGGGGTCCTAAAAGGACCCAGATTCGGGGCTCGCCACACTTCTCCGTAGCTGCTCCTCCAAGATGGGCTCAGCCTGAGCCCATCCCGGAGGAGCAGCTACGGAGAAGAGGCAGCAGCAGCGCAGCCTCCCCCCGCGCAGCAACACGGCCATTGTTCGGGACCCCCCTTGGCAATGTGGGGACCCCCCAGACCTGGGGCGACCCCCCCGCCCCCCCTCCCTACACCACTGATCCAGACATTGTCATGTTGTGAACAGAGCTTCTCCAGGGGAGAGTCTGGAGTGAAGCAGTAAGTCTGCAAGTTGGGCTGGCTAGGAAGATTTTTAGGGTCTTGAAGTGGGCAGTGATGGAAGGAGCGGAAGGTTATATTTAGGGATGGGCATGAATTGGGAAAACATGTTTCAGTTTGTGGTGGACCCACAAACCAAACCACGAACTAAACCAAGCCAAAATGGCCTCATATGAACTGAACCACTTCATGAAGTTCATAATGTGGCAGAAAAGCCCACTGGCATACTAGAGACTCCAAACTCACCAGTAATCTCCAGATAACTTTCCTCTACCTGACAACCAAGTTTGGTGAAGGTTGACTTAGAGGATACAAGTTGTGGCCTACAAATAAGATGACCCTAGGAAAGTGCTTTAGGGGAAATATCAGATGCAGCTTCAACAGTGTCTAGAACAGACCCTGTGCAAGCTATAGACATAAAATGCACAGCTTATCTCCCCCTGATACTCCTATACATACCCTCCAAGTTATGTGTAGATTGGAGTTGGAGGTGGCTGCATCCCTGGGCCCTGTCCACCTTCTGCTGCCAAAATGACTGCAGGACATGGCCAACCCTCTTCTTGTTCTGCCTGGACCCAGGAGCCATCTGCACTGTTGTGGGTGATGACATCGCCAGGCTCCATTCACCTCCATCATTAATATGATTGTAGAGTATGGCCAACCATCTCCTCCCCTAGGCCCAGGAGTCACTGCCACAGGAGGTGGTGGCAGCTAAAAGCATAGACAACTTCAAGAGGGGACTGGATAAACATATGGAACAGAGGTCCGTCAGTGGTTATTAGCCGCAGCGTATTAATGGAACTTTGTCTGGGGCAGTGATGCTCTGTATTCTTGGGGCTTGGGGGGGCACAGTGGGAGGACCTCTAGTGTCCTGGCCCCACTGATTGACCTTCTAATGGCACCTGGTTTTTTTGGGGGGGGGCACTGTGTGACACAGAGTGTTGGACTGGATGGGCCGTTGGCCTGATCCAACATGGCTTCTCTTTTGTTCTTATCACTCTGTAATTTTGATCCTCTCCAGCTTGCTGCAAAAAGGAGAGCTGGCCTTCTGCTTTGGCTTTAAATAGCCTTCAGATTCCACACAAATGAATAGGAGCTCTGTAACTGGCAACCAGCAGTGCTGGTCAAACTTTGGAGGGTACCTATTGGTGTTTCCAAGGCTGGAGAGAATTCCACCCCAACTGTTGCCTGGGAGTTTGCTCCATCAACACCAAGTTTTCTGTGAAATTTTTCCGTTTCTTGAACCACCCCAAACTGCCTGAACCTCCCCCAAAATTCAGGCAATGTTGAGGAGCATGTGCTTCCTGGACCCCAAACTGACCAAAGTTCACCATGAATTTTACTTTGTGCACCCATTCATACCCATCCCTTCTTATATTTCCCATCCAACCATCAGATATGGCATGACCCACTTGTATAGTGGTTCACCTCATGGCATGACCCACTTGTATAATGGTTCACCTCACTTCTGAATGCTGGGTCATCTGTTTTGCTGATCTATGGCAAGGTCTGGAGGACACTGGATTCTCGAGGCAGACAAAGGATGTTAAGTTACACTGACCTCATTGGGTGAACTGGTGAGCACCTTGATTTCATTGTGCAATAAAGAGGGGCTGTTTGTGAATTCTGTGGTTTGGGAGGAAATGCCCCAGGTGTTGAGCAACATCACCCAGATTTGTGAATTTCCTGCATTATGCAGGAGGTTGGACTAGATGACCCTGGAGATCCCTTCCAACTCTATGATTCTATTATTCATAAAAGTCCTGCATAGAACATGTTGGGAATAGCTGGTTTATAAAGTGGTGTTCATATGCAGGAGTGGAGAATGACCAAGAGAACTGGATACCAATGAGAAAAGAATTCTATCATTCCAAAAAGAGGACTGGGTAAAACGACTCTATGGCCGTTTTCGCACTCACGTTTTACTGGCGCCACGACCCTCCTCACGCCGGCGAATCTGCATGGATTTCGCACCAGAAGCGCCGGCGCACCCAGAAGCGCCGGCTACTTCCGTCGCTAAGCCAGCGCAAACGGAAATCGCAAAGATGCAGGAAAACGTTTGCGCTGGCTTAGCGACGGAAGTAGCCGGCGCTTCTGGGTGCGCCGGCGCTTCTGGTGCGAAATCCATGCAGATTCGCCGGCGTGAGGAGGGTCGTGGCGCCAGTAAAACGTGAGTGCGAAAACACCCTATGCCTCCCTTTTCCAATCCCAAATATTACTGTGGACCCAGCAAGAGATCACATCAGCAGAAAAAAAGGATTAAGGTGTAAACTGTACAGTTTGCCATTTCCCCCCTTTTAGAATAAGTTCAAAGAGGAGATATAATTGTGATGAGGGGATATTTAATTTATGGAATGCATTTCTCAGTCCTGTTCCTCTCCTGCAAAGCCTTTCAGCAGCTAATGGAATTCATTCTTTGCAAGTGAAAAGATCTGGAGAAAATTGGTCACCTTCAAGCTGAATTTCCCCTCATCCCTTCAGTAACAAGAGGCTTTCCCCATGAATGTACTTGTATATTAAACCTTAATGGCTGTGAAGATAACAATCATATATGTCTCTTTCCTTGATTCCATTTGTGTTTTCAGGCTGCAGGCTGGCTCTTATTCTTTGATATGCATATCGTCTAATGGAAAGATCTTTCCTGAAACACTCTCCAAAGTTTATATACATCATTCTCACCTTCTTCTCTAACTCTGCTTTTGTCATTTGTCCCATCCTTGGCACACTGAACACAAAAGGCTTTCATGTTTGAGTTTGAACCCCACCTTCTTTTTCATTTGTTTATATGTTCGGGGGTAGGGGGTAGTATTGCCAGCTCAAAGCTATTTGGACAGGATTTTATGCAAACCCACCCCCTAGACCTGTATGTGTTTGCATTCCTTCCAAAGAACAGGCAAAGTTTCATACACCATGCATATATAGAAAAGCTCAACGTCATGTCAGCATTGAAGTAAATAAATGAACAGTAGGGTCATTGCTGTGGCAGTGTCATCTATCAGGCAATAGGTTCAAAGGGTTGTGCATTCATCAGAGTCAGAGGGCTAAGTATCTTTCAAGAACTTAAACAGTGAGTATGGGAAATATAAAGGAAGTATGTGGCTCTGACTACTGAGCAGTAATCAAGGAGGAAGGACGTCATCACCAGTTTTTGCCGGCCACTGATGAGCATTCAACAACCTCATGCTTGCAATTTGTAGTCCTCCTGTCAGCCCTTCAGCTGCAACATCATCTGATAAGGATGGTCTCCTCCCCTATTCCCTTCAGGCACAGCTCAGTGACAGTAGCTTAATTTCTAAGCAACAAAATGTGTAGGTCTACACAACATGTTTATTGCTTACATGGCTTAATTTAAAATGGCCCAGCATTTAGTGCATATTACTGTGATCCATTTGTAAACAGTTTGACTCTTCTTTGACTGAAAGCTATAATGATAGGTTTGGAAGATCTAAGGTACCAGGTGAGATCATATACAAACAAGGCAATTATATAATTGTCATCTCATCATATTCTCTTTTTTGGACAGTAAAAGTCAATGGAAACTGGGGTTACCAGCCCCAGGTCCCAGAGGGGGTTGACCTATTTTGGGGACTCCAGCCCACCAGCAGCCAGCTGGCCAGTGGGGGAAGCCCCACCTCCAAGTACAGCCACTGGTGGCCATCCCTCTCTCTCCCCCCTCATGTGAGATGTAAAGGGCCCTTCAGCAGATTTGTGGGAAGCACTAATCAGCTGGGGGGAACTTTAGATCTTGCAGAAGGGAGGGAGAGCAGTGGCGGCTCACCACTTGCCTGAATTCCAGTGGGTGTAGGGAAGAAATGCCACATCGGGGAGGCAGGCTCGCATCCCTGATCTGGTACTTTCTCCCCTTCCCCACTCACTCCACCATGGCAGGGCACACTCCCCAGTCTGGCACTTCCTCCCCTTCCCCACTTGCTCCGCCATAACAGAGTGTGTAGGAAAGGAAGCCAGATTGGTGGGCAGGCTTGGCTCCCTGATCTGGTGCTTTTTCACCTTTCCTGCTTGCTCTGCCATGTCAGAGCAAATGTGATGGTAAGAAAATAAGAATATAAGAGAAGCCATGTTGGATCAAGCCAACGGCCCATCCAGTCCAACACTCTGTGTCACACAATGGCCAAAAAAAATTTATATATACATACACACTGTGGCTAATAGCCACTGATGGACCTGTGCTCCATATTTTTATCTAAACCCCTCTTGAAGGTGGCTATACTTGTGGCCGCCACCACCTCCTGTGGCAGTGAATTCCACATGTTAATCACCCTTTGGGTGAAGAAGTACTTCCTTTTATCTGTTTTAACCTGTCTGCTCAGCAATTTCATCGAATGCCCACAAGTTCTTGTATTGTGAGAAAGGGAGAAAAGTACTTATTTTTCCACTTTCTCCATCCCATGCATAATCTTGAAAACCTCTATCATGTCACCCCGCAGTCGACGTTTCTCCAAGCTAAAGAGTCCCAAGCGTTTCAACCTTTCTTCATAGGGAAAGCGCTCCAGCCCTTTAATCATTCTAGTTGCCCTTTTCTGGACTTTCTCCAATGCTATAATATCCTTTTTGAGGTGCGACAACCAGAACTGCACACAGTACTCCAAATGAGACCGCACCATCGATTTTTACAGGGGCATTATGATACTGGCTGATTTATTTTCAATTCCCTTCCTAATAATTCCCAGCATGGCGTTGGCCTTTTTTATTGCAAACGCACACTGTCTTGACATTTTCAGTGAGTTATCTACCACGACCCCAAGATCTCTCTCTTGGTCAGTCTCAGCCAGTTCACACCCCATCAACTTGTATTTGTAGCTGGGATTCTTGGCCCCAATGTGCATTACTTTGCACTTGGCCACATTGAACCGCATCTGCCACGTTGACGCCCACTCACCCAGCCTCAACAGATCCCTTTGGAGTTCCTCACAACCTTCTCTGGTTCTCACCACCCTGAACAATTTAGTGTCATCCACAAACTTGGCCACTTCACTGCTCACTCCCAACTCTAAATCATTTATGAACAAGTTAAAGAACATGGGACCCAGTACCGAGCCCTGCGGCACCCCACTGCTTACCGTCCTCCACTACGAAACTGCCCATTTATACTCACTCTCTGCTTCCTATTACTCAGCCAGTTTTTGATCCACAAGAGGACCTGTCCTTTTACTCCATGTCTCTCAAGCTTTCTAAGGAGCCTTTGATGAGGAACTTTATCAAAAGCTTTCTGGAAGTCAAGGTAAACAACATCTATCGGGTCTTCTTTGTCCACATGTTTGTTCACCCCCTCAAATAAATGTAACAGGTTAGTGAGGCAAGATCTTCCCTTGGAGAACCCATGCTGAGTCTTCCTCAATAACCCGTGTTCATCAATGTGCCTACTCATTCTGTCCTTGATAATAGTTTCTACCAACTTTCCCGGTATTGAAGTCAGACTGACTGGCCTGTAATTTCCTGGATCTCCTCTGGAACCCTTTTTAAAGATGGGGGTGACATTTGCTACCTTCCAGTCCTCAGGAACGGAGGTAGATTGTAATGAAAGATTACAGATTTTTGTTAGAAGATCCACAAGTTCAACTTTGAGTTCTTTCAGAACTCTCCGATGTATGCCATCCGGACCTGGTGACTTATTAGTTTTTAATTTGTCTATCAGTTGTAGGACCTCCTCTTTTGTCACCTCAATCTGACTCAGGTCTTTCAACACCCCTTCCAAAATTAGTGGTTCTGGGGTGGGCAAAAAGTTCTCGTCTTCCACAGTGAAGACGGAGGCAAAAAATTCATTTAGCTTCTCAGCCATTTCCCTATCCTCCTTCAGTAATCCTTTTACTCCATGGTCATCCAAGGGCCCCACTGCCTCCCTGGCTGGTTTCCTACTTCTAATATATTTGAAAAAATTGTTATTGTTGGTCTTTATTTTTTTTTTGCAATATGCTCCTCATAGTCCCTTTTTGCCTGCCTGATCACAGTCTTGCATTTGATTTGCCACAGACTGTGTTCCCTTTTACTAATCTCACTTGGACTGGTTTTCCACTGCTTAAAGGAGTCCATTACTTTGTTTGTTAACCATGCAGGCCTTTTCTTATGCCTGTTTGTGCCTTTCCTAACTTGTGGTATGTATTTTATCTGAGCTTCTAGGATTATAGTTTTAAATAGTGTCCAAGCTTCCCCAAGGGTTTTGACCATATGTACCTTTCCTTTCAGTTTCCTCCTCACATGCCTCCTCATCTCAGTGTATTTACCCCTTTTAAAGTTAAACATGGTTGTGGTAGTCTTTTTGGACAACTCCCTATTTATACAAACAGTAAACTCAATAACATTATGGTCACTGCTCCCAAGTGGCACAATCACTTTTACATCTCTCACCAAGTCTTGGGCATTACTTAGGACCAAATCCAGGATCGCCCCACCCCTGGTAGGTTCTGAGACCATCTGCTCCATAGCACAGTCATTGAGTCACTTCTGTGCAACATCATTGCATTGGGATGTCCCTGCCCCCTCCAGGAACACCCCTCTAAAGTCCCACAGTGGTAAGGCAGAGGGTCCTGGCAACCCTAATGGAAGTAAAGCATTCACATTTGTCAGGCCACAGCCAGTTTGGTGTAGTGGGTAAGTGCACAGACTCTTATCTGGGATAACCAGATTTGATTCCCCACTCGTCCACTTGCAGCTGCTGGAATGGCCTTGGGTCTGCCATAGCTCTCTCAGAACTGTCCTTGAAAGGACAACTTCTGTGAGAGCTTTCTCAGCCCCACCCTCCTTACAGCGTGTCTGTTGTGGGGGAGGAAGGTAAAGGAGATTGTAAGCCACTCTGAGATTGAGATTCAGAGTGAAAAAAATGTAAAAGGTAGTCCTTTGTACAAGCACCAGTCATTTTCGACTCTGGGGTGACGTTGTTTTCACCACAGACTTTTTACAGGGTGATTTGCCATTGCCTTCCCTAGTCATCTACACTTTCCCCCCAGCAAGCTGGGTACTCATTTTACCGACCTCGGAAGGATGGAAGGCTGAATCAACCTGGAGTCGGCTACCTGAACCAGCTTCCGCTGGGATCAAACTCAGGTCATGAGCAGAGGCCTCTGACTGCAGTACTGCAGCTTTACCACTCTGCGCCATGGTGCTCTTTCATCAAAGTTAGGCCCACAAAAATCTAACCTACAAGTCTGGCTACGAATCTCGTTGCCCACCCCCAAAGCAAGAGTAATCATAAGAACCCATGGTCACTTCCCCCTAAAGTCCCCACCACCTTCATCCCATCTACCAGTTCTTCCTTGTGGGTTAATATCTAGTAAGGACAAGCCCCTAGTGGCTTCTTCCATCATTTGAGAAAGGAAGTTATCAGCCAGGCAGGTCAGGAAGTTGTGTGATTCAAGAGCGACATTTGTTCTCCCCCTCCAACCCTGATTTTCCTATATTTCCCCACAGAATCTTTCCTTTCCCCTTTCCTATATTTGAAATTCAATAAAACTTTTAATTTGAAAAAAAAGGAAGTTGTGTGATTCTTGCCACTTTGCCAAATTTGCGTCCCAGCATACATTGGGGGAAAACAATTTTCTGTAGCTTATCAACCAATCTAAACCAAGAACTTTGAAAACTATCTTTATCGGAATCTAACCGGAATCGGAAACTAAGATTATAGCGCCAAAATATTTTATGTATTTTATGTTTTTATACTATTCTGTGGTTTATGGTTTTAATGTATTACTGTATTTACTCATGCACATGTATGTCTATGTGAGCCATCCTGAGCCCGCCTTGGTGAGGAGGGCGGGATACAAATAGAATAAAATAAATAAATATTTAGGTGGTATAGCTAGTACTCCTATGAGGAATAAAGCTGGGGCTACCATGAGTTGGTTGCAACTTCACAGCACCTTATTATTATTGTCGCTGTTGTTATTTTTGTTGTCATGAATCAGAGTAAGGCACTTTATGTGTTCAGCATCATTCCTGAGAACATTAGGAAAGTGCTCATGATAAAGCTATGGTATTTTCGGAGACCATTTGTTGGAGTTTAGATCTGGTAGGTTATGATGGTTTTCATGTCTAATTTTAACTATTAGCTTCTATTTTATATTAGTAGTAGTAGTAGTAGTCATGTTTGGAATATGCCCTTTCCTTGGGTATTCTCATTTCTTGATCATCTTTTTTTTTTATCTAGGCCCTGAAAAAGAATAGGATGAAATAATAAATTAATACCAAGTTCTCTCTCTCTCTCTCTCTCTCTTTCTGGTATTTTTGTATTGTGTGTGTGTGTGTGTGTATGTATGTATGTATCTGTTTGTGCACCTGGAAGTCATGGCAACCTCTAGTGACTGACTCCTACTGGGGGTATGGAGGATATTCAGAGAGGTGGCTGAATAAAGTCTGCCCCTTCCTCTGGCTCTGGTATTCCAATGAGGTCTCCCATCCAAGTACTTGTCAGAATTGACCCTGCTTAGCTTCTGAGATCTGATGAGATCAGGCTTGCCTAGACCATCCAAGTCAGGGCTAATACCAGGTTTTCTTGTAGAGGTAACAGATATTTTCAGTCAGTATTCCAGTCTTAGGTCAGCCCCTGCACCAGCTGCGTTTAGTACAGCAATTTCATATGATTCCTTCTGCTGTACTTGGTGCACCCATTATTTATTTATTTATTTGTGCTAATTTCGAGTCCACCCTATCCCACAAGCGGGCTCAGAGCAGATTACAACAAACTTAAGCAATAAAAATTAGAAATAAACTTAAACAGTTAAAACAATAAAATGATAAAATTACTCCATTTCAGGTGGAAGACTAATCAGGCCATAGTGCAGGGGTGGCCAACAATAGCCCTCCAGATGTTTTTTGCCTACAACTCCCATCAGCCCCAGTCATTGGCCATGCTGGCTGGGGCTGAGGGGAGTTGTAGACAAAGAACATCTGGAAAGCTACCGTAGGCCACCCTTGCCATAGTGCATTACCAGGCATTGACATGGTTCATTCCTTTGCTATTGAAAAGATTGCTGGAGGTAGTACATAAAGCACTGCTGCTTCTTACCTTCAGTATTGTGCTTCTCCAGTGAGCTTTTTCTTAGGAGTAGCCTTTTACATTACTTGATATATACTATTTGACAGGGCTTTTTTTGAGCAGGAACTCAGTTCCGGCTGGCCTAGTGTCAGGGGGTGTGGCCTAATATGTGGCCTAATATGCAAATCAGTTCATGCTGGGCTTTTTCTACCAAAAAGTCCTGTGTTAGACAATGGTTATATCAGGGGTGTGGTCTAATATGCAAATGAGTTCCTGCTGGGATTTTTCTACCAAAAAAGCCCTGCTATTTGATATATACTTGGCATTTACTTGATATATACTTTTACTTGATACATACTATTTTCACTGGCAGGTGTTTATGTGATGTGGTTTTCTTTTGGAAAGTCTCTCTCGGCTTGGCTTCGCGAATGAAGATTTAAGAAGGGTGCAATAGTCCACGTCTGCTGCAGGCTCGCTGGTGGCTGACAAGACCAATGCGGGACAGGCAGGTCCGGCCACAGTAGCTGCAGGGAAAAGTCTGATTTAGGGTTGGTGCTGTAGCAGTGCGATTCTTCCTCAATCTCCTTTTGTCCTCAAGACCAGCTATGCGTGCGTTCTCAAAGGAAGAGACAGCCTGGTGGATGGTGTGCCTCCATGCTTTGCGATCTGAGGCTAGGTCAGACTACTGGTGATGGTTGATGCGACAGGTGCCAAGGGATTTCTTCAAGGAGTCCTTGTACCTCTTCTTTGGTGCGCCTCTATTTTGATGGCCAGTGGAGAGTTCGCCATACAGGGCAATCTTGGGAAGGCGGTGGTTTTCCATCCTAGAAATATGCCCTGCCCAGCGCAGCTGCGTCTTCAGCAGCAGTGCCTCGATGCTGGTAACCTCCGCCCGCTTGAGGACTTCAGTGTTGGTCACAAAGTCACTCCAGTGGATGTTGAGGATAATGTGAAGGCAGCGCTGATGAAAGCGCTCGAGGAGTCACAGGTGATGACGGTATAAAACCCACGATTCGGAGCCGTAGATGAGGGTTGTCATCACAACCCCTTTGTAAACATTGTTCTTTGTGCCTTTTTTCAGATGCTTGTTGCTCCACACTCTTTTGTGTAGTCGGCCAAATGCACGGTTTGCCTTTGCCAGCCTGTTGTCAATCTCCTTGTCGATCTTGGCATCTGAGGAGATGATGCACCCCAGGTAGCTGAACTGCTGGACTGTCTTCAGAACTGATTCACCCACAGTGATGCAGGGAGGGTGATAATCTTCCTGGGGTGCAGGCTGGTGGAGAACTTCTGTCTTCTTCAGACTAACTTCTAGGCCGAATACCTTGGCAGCCTCTGCAAAGCAGGACGTCATATGCTGCAGAGCTGATACCGAGTGGGAGACGAGTGCAGCATCATCAGCAAACAGTAGCTCTCGGATGAGTTTTTCCATTGTCTTGGAGTGGGCCTTTAGTCGCCTCAGGTTGAACAGGCTGCCATCGGTGCGATAGCGGATGTAGACACCATCGTCATCATCTAGATCTACTGTGGCTCTTTGAAGCATCATGCTAAAGAAGATCGTAAAGAGAGTTGGCGCGAGAAAGCAGCCTTGCTTTACACCTGTGCCTATTGGGAAGGGCTCCGAGAGGTCGTTGCAGTGTCTGACTTGGCCTCGCTGGTCTTCGTGTAGCTGGATGATCATGCTGAGGAACCTTGGGGGACATCCTAAACGTTCCAAGATTTGCCACAGGCCTTTCCTGCTAATGGTATCGAAAGCTTTGGTAAGGTCAACAAAAGTCACATACAGAGGCTTGTTCTGTTCCCTGCATTTCTCTTGGAGCTGCCTGAGAACAAATACCATGTCGGTGGTGCTCCTGTTAGCTCTGAAGCCGCACTGGCTCTCTGGGAGGAGTTCTTCTGCAATGGTGGGCACCAGTCTGTTCAGGAGTATTCTGGCAAGGATTTTGCCTGCAATGGAGAGCAGGGTTATCCCCCAGTAGTTGGAGCAGTCTGACTTTTCCCCTTTGTTCTTGTATAGGGTGATGATGATTGCATCGCGAAAGTCCTGTGGTAATTTGCCTTTTTCCCAGCAGGTGACAAGTACTTTGTGAAGTGAGCTATGTAGTACTGTGCCCCCATGCTTCCAGATCTCTGGTGGAATTCCATCAACTCCCGCTGCCTTGCCACTTTTCAGTTGCTTGATGGCTTTAACAGTCTCTTCTAGGGTGGGGATCTCATCCAACTCTGTTTTCACTGGTTGAAGTGGAGTGAGGTGGATTGCTGAATCTTGAACTACGTGGTTGGCACTGAAGAGAACCTGAAAATACTCCGACCACCGGTTCAGTATGGATGCCTTGTCTGTGAGGAGCACTTGGAAAGTATTGTCCTTAGATTTATTCAATAATGTTTTTATGTGTCATGTGACTATGAATCTTTTTGTAAAATATATATATATTTTAAAAAGTTACAATGCCTTGGTATTTCCCTAACAGATGATGTGACACTAAATCTCAAAGCCTGTTTTAAACCAGTGAAGCCACCCACCAGCCAGCCAAATGAGACACCTTAGAACAAGAGCTTCTGCTATTACTTATTATTAGCTTTACTCCTATTTAGTCACCCCAAGATCACACTCTATATCTGTCACAGGACAAATTTTCTTGAGAAAGACCATACATTATAGGCAGCACCACCTATGTTTCTTTTTTTTTTCTGGTTAGGCTGCTAAAGAAGCTGCTGAAAAAAATATGAATATTCTTCAAAGTCCACTTTTTTAATTGAGTAACTTTTAATTGGCTCAAATCTTATACAGATGTTTTCTATGGGGGGAAAAGAGGAATCAGCCTATGCTTTTGGTGTAGCCTGCTTCATATTGTTTGGGCAAAGCATGCTTTGCAACACAGACCTTATTTAGAGAATTGTGGAGAAACAACTGTTCTGAGCTGACATAGTTTGGAGAGGAGACAAACCCAATGGATAAAATAATGGATTTAAACTCAACACAGCTAACCTTTTACCAGTAACATGTCCCTTAAACATCAGGTTGCGTGTTGATACAATAATGGATTTAAACTCAACACAGCTAACCTTTTACCAGTAACATGTACCTTAAACATCAGGTTGCATGTCGATACAGCTGGTTTGGTGTAGTGGTTAAGTGTGCGGACTCTTATCTGGGAGTACCGGGTTTGATTCCCCACTCCTCCACTTGCACCTGCTAGCATGGCCTTGGGTCAGCCATAGCTCTGGCAGAGGTTGTCCTTGAAAGGGCAGCTGCTGTGAGAGCCCTCTCCAGCCCCACCTCACAGGGTGACTGTTGTGGGGAGGAAGGTAAAGGAGATTGTGAGCCGCTCTGAGACTCTTTGGAGTGGAGGGCAGGATATAAATCCAATATCTTCTTCTTCTTCTCTGGGATTCAGTAAAGCCATAGAGTTTTGCATGAATCCTAGATCCTTGGTTTGCCAGCCCCCACAGTTATTTGTTGAGAGGATGCTGTTGTGTGTGTAAAATGGTTGCTATTTTGCACTGGTTTGTGTTTGCAATGGGTGAGCTTTTCAAAAACAGGTGTGTTGTAACTCTAGGAGATCCCCACCCAGAAGTTGGCAACCCTAATGCTGGACATCTGTGCAAAAGCTGTGCTTTGGAGGAAAAAACTATGTTGGGGGTGTTAAAGATTTTTCATTGTCTCTCTCTGTGTTTTACAGGGTGGGGGGAAGTGTTGCAAGACAAGCATGACTAGTTCTGCCACCCATTCTAATAACACTGCCCCATTAATTATTAATTGCAAACACCTATAGTTTCTTATTCCCTCTTTTCCAACATTAAATCCTATTTTTCTAGCATCTACAGTGGCCTGTTCTCAAACAATTATGAAGACAACCTCTTGTTCTCTGCAAGCATTCAGGGAGGTTGCCAGTCTCCAGACTGGAGAATCTAACTTTGGCTGCCAAAACAAAAAAGCACATCCTTGCAAAAAGAGTTCTCACAGGCCCATGTCTGGGAAAGTGATTTCTTCCAAGGGGCTTTGGAACACAGCTTTTTTTAAAAAAAAACAAAAACAAAAACAAAAAAAAACAAGGTAGAGCTTTTCAGCTTCATGATGTTTTGATAACTGCCTTTTAATCTGATCGATCTTATATTTTGCTATTTGTGAGACATATAGCATTTGACCCGCAAATAGTGTTTAATACTATCCTAAAGGGAAGAAGGGCTCCCAATACTTGGAGGAAAGCAGAAATAACTTTAATAGTGAAACCTCAGAAAGATCCTCAAGAAGTGGGTTCATATAGACCAATAAGTCTATTAAATCAAGACTACAATTTTTTTGCCAAAATAATGGCAAATAGACTGCGAAATGTAATACCTTATATAATAAAAGAAGATCAGTATGGGTTTGCGAAAGGTAGAAGTATAGCACACCCTATGAGAAATATATTAAATGTAAATGTAATATGTCATAGTCAGGCCAAGAAACTAGGATTACTTAAATTAGATGTATATAAAGCATTTGACACATTGTCTCATGAATTTTTGTGGTCCATAATGTTGAAATATGGAATAGGCCAGCCATTTATAAATACAATTCAGGAAATTTACAGAGAAGGTACAGCAGTTGTAAGAGAGAATAACGAACATACGGGACAATTTCCAATTTTAAGGGGAGTAAGGCAAGGTTGTCCACTTTCACCAGCCTTATTTATAATGGCGATGGAACAACTAGCGGAAAGAATTAGGAATTCAGGCAGAATAGAAGGATGCAGGATGGGCAAGGAGGAACTTATTTGCAGATGATATAATTATGATTATATCAAATCTCAAAGAGGGTATTAAGAAAACGAAAATCACATTAGACGACTTTGAAGCAATATCAGGATTAAGAATTAATATGGGGAAATAAAAAATAATGTATTATAATGTGAATCTGAAGGAAAGGAAGGAAATTAATAGGTTAACTAAAAAAGGAATGGGTGTCAAGAAATTTAAATATTTGGGAATAGAAATTTATAAAAATATTAATAAGATAGTGGGAAAAACTATACAAAGGTATGGGAAAAGATAACAAGAGATATGAAGGGATGAAGGGAGAAAACCATGAGTATAACTGCTAAAGTAAAAAGTGTTACAATTACAAAATTATGGTTACAAAATTATTATATTTATTCCAAACAATACCATTAGAAATGGATAAACAAAAAATAAGTAATTGGAACACAAAAATACGAGAATGGATTTTTGGTACTAAGAAATTTAGAATTGCAAAAAAGTTAGTATATAATCATAATTCTGAACTAGGATGGGGAGTACCGGACATAATAAACTATTACAAAGCTTTTCAACTTAAAGCATTGCTAGAAATAGAAAGAGAAGGGAATCAGAAATGGGTTAGGTTTGAAAATGAAGTTAACAAAGGGGTAGGGAAATTTGGTATTTTTACAAATAAATGGACTAAAGATTTTAAATTGGATACAGGACCAAGGAAAAGTACATTAATGGTCTGGAGAAAGTGGCAGCCAAAATGGTTAAAACGAATATCTAGATGGTTGCCTTTGAAAGCTTTTGAAGAGGAAGGCATAGACTATAGATGGGGGGAACGTCTTAAACAAAAAGGATACAGTAGAGTACAGGATTTGTTATCTTCAAATATCTTAAAACCATTTCAAGCTTTAGAGGAAACAGTAGGTACAAAATACTGGTTAAAAGCTGCAGGCTTATACACAAAAATTAAAAAGATAATTGAAAATAGTGATATAAATATAGAAGAACCGATAGAAGAAATTTATAAATTAATAGAAAAAAACAAAAGAGGATTGGTAGGTGTAATCTATAAGAATGACCTCAGATGAAGAAGGAATAATAGCCCATCTCCAAAGAAAATGGAGTACAGAAACTCAAATAACAGAACAAAAAGCAAAAAAATTAATGGAAGGAATTAAGAGAATAAAAATACATAAGTTTAGGGAAATGGAGCTAAAATTCTATACCAAATGGTACAGAACCCCAGCCACTTTAGCCAACATGTTTCTAGGATTAAGCCCAAGCTGTTGGCACTGTAAAATAATGAAAGGATGGTATACTCACACGTGGTGGGAATGTCATGAGGTTAAAACAGTATGGGAAAATATAGCAAGAATAAAAAACAAGCTCTGTCGAGTAAAGCTGAACATAGATTTTGAATTGATGTCAATGAGCATCCTAGGTAATGAGATAATAGGGAAAAAGAACCAAGATCTATTAAAAGCGATGATACTAGCTGGTAAAGCAGTAATAGCAGTAGGGTGGAAAGATAAAAATAAATGGACAGAAAGAACCTGGCATAATTATTTGTTTGAATTTCTTCAGTCAGACATAATGGATATAGCAAACCAGGATCTACCATGGGAAGATAGAACATCAAGGATTAAGGAAAAGTGGTCGCTTTACCTGAGCTGGATAAAAGAAAAACAGAAGGAAGACATACAGTGGAAGCTTCAAGCTCTATGCCCCTGGCTGAAAGAAGAAGTCTAGACCGAGGGGGGGAGGAGGGACAGGGGAGAAAAATTTATAACGGAACATTGGGACAACGGAAAATTGTACATTCTAATGAGTAAAAAAATAAAAATTATATATATATAAAAATGCATAATTTGTCAAAAGAAAAATTTAATAGCAGTGGTCTGATAGGCACAGAACTATGGGTGCCAGCCACAATACGAATCACCCAACAAAGAAATTTTATTTTTACACAATGTATAGTCCATATTAAGCAGTTAGACATTCATAACATTACCTTAGTAATATTTGCTTATAACATTGCAAATTATTGTGACTATCTGCATATTATAAATGGTATTATTGCTTCAATTTTTTAATTTTGTATTAATGTTGACTTCTCCCCCCTTGAAATGAAAAATGATCAGTGTGTCTGGTCACAACTATATAGTTTAAAACCCATCCATGATTTCTATGATATGTATTAAGGGTTGGCTCATGTTTCTTAACTTATCATAAGTTTAATTCATTGTATAAACACATCAATGTTGATATTAACTTGTTTGCTTCAAAAAAGTAATAAAAATATAAATAGGGGAAAAAAATTAGATGTGCAGAAAGCAAGAGCGAAGGCTCTGTTGTGCAGGCAGTCTGTTTGAAACACAGTCTGCTCTTTTAATTGGGAAATCATTATCTACTACAAGTTATTAAACTAGAGCACAAGATAAGGGGGGAGATGACAACAGCATCTACCGGCTATGTAGATCTAAGTAAAATTATAACAACAATTTAACCATACACTAGTTACCGTCACAACATGCCACGGATGTTCATGGAGCAAATACAAAGCAGTCCCCCCCACCCTTCTCTATGTAGGGGAATCCATTTCCTAGCATTTGGCCAAAGAATAAATTTAAATGACATATATCAAAGTTAGTGGGACTTTCAAAAAGGGAGCACGAGGCTGAACAACGGTCTCTTCAGTTTATATCTATCAGTCTGATTTAATATCTAGAATGGGTATTCTTCTAGACACACGTGTACTCTAAACCCGCCCGAGGCACTTTGTGTAGCTTTGAACTGTATCATTATATATCAAAATTATTGCTTAAAACGACAATAATGTATATTTTAAAAAAGAATAATAAGAATACAGAAAGAAAAACAGAGAATAGAGAGAGAGATAATTATATTAAAAGTTTACATTTTAACAAGCAGATTCTCAGCATTATTATACGGTACAATTGACATAAACTGTAGAGCTGAAATAAAAGTTAAGATTAAAAATGAAAATTCCACAAAGATGATTATTGACTAGATTACTGTTCTCCCAGCCTGGAGAGAGAGCAGATAAGAAGTGCTATAAGGCTGATGTTTGGCTTTCTAAACAGCTGGGGGAGTTGCTGAAAATTTCTGAGTTTGTGTGACTGTGATTGCTGAAAATTCTGAGTTTGTGGTTGCTGGGGAACTGCTGTTTGTTTGGTTTGAGTGGCGTGAAGGTGATTGCTGCTGATTGATTGAAAGTGGCTGTGTTCCTGGGGCAGGCTGAGGCCCCACCCTCTTTGCATTATTAAGCTGCGCCTTGCCAGAGGTGCAAGCCGAAGGGCGAGAGCTAAAGGGCTCTTGGTCTGTGGCTCTTAGCCTGGGGGCTGTGTAACAACCAGGAACCCAGATCCCTATTTTCATTGTGTTCCTAATAAGGTAAGTAGACCATCCAGAAGGAAAGCCACATAAACAAACAGGATTTAAAAGGGGACTGTATATTTTAAAAAAGCTATCATGAAGGTAGAATGCCAGCAGCGGGGTGGGGGCTTTCCAGTGTTTTGCACTGTGTCACATGTATGATTATCTGCCCACAGGACAGAAGACTTGGGTGTGTGCTCGATGCAAGGAGCTCATGGTACTCAGGAAACGAGTTCGTACCCTTGAGGCCGAGGTGACTGACCTGGAGAAGCAGAGACAGTCAGGCATTCGGAAAAGACTCTCGGGGACATATTAAATGAGCCCCACTCTGAATGTGGCAGCCCCGTTGCTGCCAGGGAGCATGAGGGTCGAGAGGGAACAGGGCACAGGATAAGGGGAATGCGCCCTCAGAAGGGACCTCTTCTTCAGTTGCTGAGCGAGTATCCTTTGGTGCCAAGGAACCATCCCTGGGCAGGGAAAGGGGTGGTAGGTCTTGGTAGTTGGTGATTCGATCCTTAGGCAAGTAGACAGCTGAGTGGCAAAACCACATACTAACCGTATGGTGTCTTGCCTGCTTGATGTGAAGGTAGCGGACATTACATGTGTTGTAGATAGACTGATAGATAGTGCAGAGGAGGAGTCAGTGGTTGTGGTGCATGTTGGCACCAACAATGTGGGGAAATGCAGTCATGAGGTCCTGGAGGAAAAATTTAGGCTGCTAGGCAGGAGACTTAAGTCCAGGACCTCCAAGGTAGCCTTCTTAGAAGTGCTACCTGTTTCACGTGCAGGGCTGGAGAGACAGGCACAAATTAGAAGTCAAAATGTGTGGATGAGACAATGGTGTAGGGAGGAAGGGTTTAAGTTTGTTAGGCACTTGGATGCTTTCTGGAACAAGCGGGAGCTGTACAAAAGAGACGGTCTCCACTTGTCCCCAGATGGAACCAAGCTGCTGGCACTTAAAATCAAAAAGGTGGCAGAGCAGTTTTTAAACTAAATCTTGGGGGAAAGCCGACAGGAAATGAAATGTCTCTGGTTTGGGAGGACTCATCTCAAAGAGATGACGGGTTAGCTGTTACTTTTCTACCGGGTAATGGATCATAGTTGTCCACTGAGATGGTGACAAACAGTATGGAGTGTCTGCCAAAGTCTCGAGGCAGCAGGAGGAAGGTTGCAGACCTAACTTGCCTGGGAAATTATAGATGTTTATATAAAAAAATGCTAGAAGTGTTCGAAGTAAAATTGGTGAATTGGAATGTATAGTGTTGGGGGAAAACATAGATATTGTGGGAATTCCAGAAACTTGGGGGAATGAGGAGAATCAGTGGGACAAGGTGATTCCTGAATATAAGTTATATCGGAAGGATAGAGAGGGAAGGGTTGGAGGTGGGGTCGCTCTATATGTCAGAGAGGGTATACAGTCCAATAAGACTGAGGTCAAATAATTAGCTTCCCTTCTAGAATGCTTTGGGTCAAAATAGAGGGCCCAAAAGGAAATTTAACTATGGGAGTTTGTTATCGCCCACCAAATCAAAAGATAGAGGATGATTAAAATATGATGGAAGGATTAAAGATAGCGGCTAAACGTAAAAACTGTGTTGTAATAGGTGATTTTAACTACCCGCAGACGGATTGGGTGAATATGTGTTCAGGTCAAGAGAAAGAGACTGAGTTTCTAGATGCTTTCAATGCCTGTGCTATGGAGCGGATGGTCACAGAACCTACCAGGGGTGGGGCGATCCTGGATTTGGTCCTAAGTAATGCCCAAGACTTGGTGAGAGATGTAAAAGTGATTGCACCGCTTGGGAGCAGTGACCATAACATTATTGATTTCACCATTTGTATAAATAGGTAGTTGCCCCAAAAGACCAGCACAACCATGTTTAACTTTAAAAGGGATAAATTCTCTGACATGAGGAGGCATGTGAAGAGGAAACTGAAAGGAAAGGTAAATACAGTCAAAACCCTTGGGGAAGCTTGGAGGCTATATAAAACTACAATCCTAGAAGCTCAGATAAAATATATACCACAAGTTAGGAAAGGCATAGACAGATATAAGAAAAGGCCTGCATGGTTAACAAAAAAGTAATGAAAGCTGGAAAAGGTAAGAAGGACTCCTTTAAGCAGTGGAAAGCTAGTCCAAGTGAGATTAATAAAAGGGAACACATGCTGTGGCACATCAAATGCAAGACTGTGATCAGGCAGGCAAAAAGGGACTATGAGGAGCATATTGCAAAAAACAAAGACCAACAATAAACATTTCTTCAAATATATTAGAAGCAGGAAACCAGCCAAGGAGGCAGTGAGGCCCTTGGATGATGAAGGGGTAAAAGGATTACTGAAGGAGGATGGGGAAATGGCTGAGAAGCTGAATGCATTCTTTGCCTCCATCTTCACTGAGGAAGATGAGAAGTGTTTGCCCACTCCAGAACTGCTAATTTTGGAAGGGGTGTTGAAAGACCTGAGTCAGATTGAGGTGACAAGAGAGGAGGTCCTACAACTGATTGACGAATTAAAAACTAATAAGTCACCAGGTCCGGATGGCATATATCCAATTTCTAGGATCTTGGGATATGAATTTAAGAAAGTTGCAGAGACTTTTCTGTTGGGATTACAAATGGAAAAATTTCCAAAAGAAGATAGAACTTTAATTTGGTACTTGCTTTCAGCTGTTAGGACATTATATGCGCAGTTGTGGAAGCAAGAAAAAATACTAGAGAAATGGGATTGGATTGTAAAAGTTATGACATGGAGTGAAATGGACAAATTAACAAGAATTTTAAGAGACTATGATTTAGAAGTTTTTAAGATGGAGTGGAAAAAGTTCAGAAGATACATAGAAAAAGAGTGGAAAATAAAAAGGACATTGCACAATTTTTGATAATGATTAAGTCTTAGAAAAAAGAGGACTATTAATTTTTGCTCTTATTAGTTAAGGGTACCTTTAAATATTAGTACTTTAAGTAAATAACACTGGTGGGGGTCAAGTAACGGGGGAGGGGTGGGTAGAAAGTAATATATGGGATAGATAAAAGAAGTTATTAATGATGCAAGAAATATAATTTGTTACCATATGTTACCAAATAAAATTGTTTTAACCCAAAAACTAATAAGTCACCAGGTCCAGATGGCATACATCCAAGAGTTCTGAAAGAACTCAAAGTTGAACTTGTGGATCTCCTGACAAAAATCTGTAATCTTTCATTGAAATCTGCCTCCGTTCCTGAGGACTGGAAGGTAGCAAATGTCACCCCTATCTTTAAAAAGGGTTCCAGAGGAGATCCGGGAAATTACAGGCCAGTCAGTCTGACATTAATACCGGAAAAGTTGGTAGAAACCATTATCAAGGACAGAATGAGTAGGCACATTGATGAATTTGAGGAAGACTCAGCATGGGTTCTCCAAGGGAAGATCTTGCCTCACCAACCTGTTACAGTTCTTGAGGGGGTGAACAAACATGCGGACAAAGGGGACCCAATAGATGTTCTTTCCCTTAACTTCCAGAAAGCTTTTGATAAAGTTCCTCATCAAAGGCTCCTTAGTAAGCTCGAGAGTCATGGAGTAAAGGGGCAGGTCCTCTTGTGGATGAAAAACTGGCTAAGTAGAGAGTAGAGTATAAATGGGCAGTCTTCACAGTGGAGGACAGTAAGCAGTGGGGTGCCACAGGGTTCAGTTCTGGGTCCCATGCTCTTTAATTTGTTCACTAATGATCTGGAGTTGGGAGTAAGCAGTGAAGTGGCCAAGTTTGCAGATGACACTAAATGGTTCAGGATGGTGGGAACCAGAGAGGATTGTTAGGCACTCCAAAGGGATCTGTTGAGGCTAGGTGAGTGGGCGTCAACGTGGCAGATGAGGTCCATGTGGCCAAGTGCAAAGTAATGCACATTGGGGCCAAGAATCCCAGCTACAAATGCAAGTTGATGGGATGTGAACTGGGAGAGACTGACCAAGAGAAAGATCTTGGGGACATGGTAGATAACTCACTGAAAATGTCAAGACAGTGTGTGATTGCAATAAAAAAGGCCAACGCCATGCTGGGAATTATTAGGAAGGGAATTGAAAACAAATCAGCCAGTATCATAATGCCCCTGTATAAATCAATGGTGCAGTCTCATTTGGAATACTGTGTACAATTCTGGTCACCGCACCTCAAAAAGGATATTATAGCATTGGAAAAAGTCCAGGAAAGGGGAACTAGAGTGATTAAAGGTTTGGAACAGTTTCCCTATGAAGAAAGGTTAAAACGCTTGGGGCTCTTTAGCTTGGAGAAACGTCGACTGCGTGGTGACATGATAGAGGTTTACAAGATTATGCATGGGATGGAGAAAGTGGAAAAATAAGTACTTTTCTCCCTTTCTCACAATACAAGAACTCGTGGGCATTCAATGAAATTGCTGAGCAGTCAGGTTAAAATGGATAAAAGGAAATAATTCTTCACCCAAAAGATGATTAACATGTGGAATTCACTGCCACAGGAGGTGGCAGCAGCTACAAGCATAGCCAGCTTTAAGAGGGGATTGGATGAAAATATGGAGAAAATATGGAGACTGGATGGGCCATTGGCCTGATCCAACATAGTTTCTCTTATGTTCTTAATATTAATACAAAAAAAATCAGTATCAAATGGGCTTAAATCATATCTATCAATTATTAAATGTTTTGCTACATCTCTTGAGTGAAGTTTTTAATAGAATGAAATCTCTGCTGAAGTGACGTCACTGCTGCTCTATTTATAGCTAAGTTTTCATTTGGTATGGAAGTGCCTTTTCATGTTGGCATCAATGCTTCTGTTCCCATTGTAAACGAGAAAAGGAAAAATAATCCATTGTTTGGAAAACTAAAAAGAAACCTATTGAATTTAAGAAAATTATATGTATGTATGGAGCACTGATGGAGTATGGAAGGGAGATGTTTTAGTAAAGGCATGATAATTTTTATTTATTAGAAATGGTGCTGAAGCCAAAGAAAGAAAGAAATTCAGTAATAAAAATGAAAATTTTCTGCACAGCTCAGAGACCCACTGAACATATTTATGTATTATCCAGTTATTTTATAGATTTCTAGTCACTTCATCAGATTTCAGGTTGTTAGTAAAGAAGCTGGATTCCACAGGAAATTTTTGTGAACCAAAGGGGAGGCATATTTACTACTCTTCTCCCACTGCTGGGTTTTGACTCTACTTTCCTGCTGTGCTGGGGGGCAAGAATCTTCTGTTCCCTCAGATCAGCATTTCAGGAGGCATTTTGGCATACAACAGGAGGGGAGAGGCATGGAAGATCCATTCCATTAATGAGAATCTTTTATGTCACTGACAGGGCTTTTTTAGTAGCAGGAACTCCTTTGCATATTAGGCTACACCCCCTGATGTAGCCAATCCTCCAAGAGCTTACAGTAGGCCCTGTAAGAAGAGCCCTGTAAGCTCTTGGAGGATTGGCTACATCAGGAGATTGCAGCCTAATATGCAAAGGAGTTCCTGGTCACTGGAAATTTTCCATCTTGATGGGACACAACCATTGTGTCATGTACCCCTCACCAACACTGGCTGGCCTGTGGGGAGTCAAAGGCCGATAAGAAAATTCTCCAAGTAGTAGAAAAAGTAAATAAAATATGAAACAGGAGTTGCCGCTTGACTTTTGCCTCAAGTACATTTTGTAGGAAAGGCTTTCAAGACAGTTCAAAATTCTCAAATTGTTCATCCAAGCAGGAACCTCCAAATTAACTGTAACATTTTGCTAAGAGAAACTCAGTGCCGATTTCCGGGTTTTGGCATCTTGAGCTCAGTGGGGTCCGCGGAGCTCTCTCTCAGTGGCCCCCTGAACTGTGTGGTAGGAGGGGTGCCACAGCCGTGGCATCTCAAGGGAGACCCTGGAGGGGTCTTCTGACAGCAAGGGGCTCTACAGGAGCCAGGGAAACAACAGCAGCTGGTCCCTGTTCCTCCTGTCTGCCTCGATGCTCCACCACCACAGTCGCCATGATGGAAAAAGATGAATGCCTGACTGCTTTTTTCTTTAACAAGTTTCTTCACATCATATTTCTACCTTAATCATCGAAATGCTATCCTGCAAGTAAGTCTTCCTTTTTACTACTACCAATTAATGGATCTTTTGCTATTACGCCAATTGGGACTGTTCCAAAAAAAAAAGGGGAAGAGGAAGATATCCCCACTCCCTTTTCTCTCCAAGGGAGGCTTCAAAAAGACAAAGAACAAACTTAAGAACTTTCAATAATTTAAATTGAATTGAACATGGATATTCAAATGGATTTGGCTTATAATTAAACAAGCTATAATGAGAGTATTATTTTGCTTCAATGCGGTCTGAATAAAAGTTAGATATATTTTAAAGAGAAATGCTTTTGATACCTGATTGGGACTGAAATGATTATAACTGGACTATAAGCACAAGGCTGGAGGAGATTTAGATAGACTATCTTGGACTTTGAGTGGCTTTTTAACTGAGTCATACTGCGGAGACGATGGCGAGTCAACCCAAAGCATTTGATAAAAAAGATATTATGGTTGTCATATCCTCCTTAAAGCAGGAGATTGATTTGCTGACAGAGTTAATACAAGATAAGATGGAAACGTTTATTTTAAAACACAGCAAAACTGAAAATTTACATGAATTGAGTGGTGAAGGGATTCCAATGATGTCTACAGAGATGAGAGAGGTGGATAAAGATCCAGTGGGAAAAGAGTCTAAAGAAATCAAAATGGAGACATGGTGCACAGTTACAAAAAGGAGGCGGAAATCAAGTCTGATTAAAGTTCTTACAGGAGGAAGTGACGGCATGGAGATCTCATCGCTTTCAGTGAAACGGATCTATGTGCCAAAGGAAGAAAAGGCAAACTACTTTAAGAAAATGAAGACTTGGAAAGTTTTCAAAAAGAAGGGATTATAAACTGCTGCTCTTTCTCGTAATTGGTCAACATGGAATTAATAAAAGGAAATTGGTGTGTGGCCTTGAAATGGCTTTGAAAAGTCAAGCGAGATTCCTAGAGGAGTGTGGCTTTGAAATGGTGAATGAGACTTTTAGAATCTGAATGCTTCTCTTTTGTTTGTTATTCTTATCTGTGGATCGTATATTTTCAAAGCCAAATAGAGCAATTTAACAGAGAGTGGAATATAGAAGTGTATGATTTTTTCCATAGGCAAAAATGAATAAGTGGGAGAGAGGGGGCCATTTTCATCTAGAGTTCTTGCTTCTTTTTAAAAAGTTAAATAGAGTAATTTAATAGAGAGTGGGTTATAGAGATTGTATGATTTCTTACCTAGGTAAAAATAATAAGTATGGGAAATGAGGCTGTCACTGTTTATTAAATGTGTGCTTCTTAATAATAACAATAATAATAACAATTTTTAATTTATATCCTGCCCTCCCCGCCGAAGCAGGCTCAGGGCGGTTTACATAACATAAAATATGGCATTACGGTAGTACAATAATAAAATACCCCAATTACATAACAGTTATTCCTCAATTAAATATACAATTACATTAAAACCATCTATTAAAACAACAATTTAAAACCACAGATTAATTTGGTGCTATGATCTAAATATAACATAGCTTTGCATGACGATGGTACAATAATTCCACATTAAAAGGCCAGCTGGAAGAGGATGAGTAATATGAAATAGGAGATATAGACTCCAAAAAGTTTAATGAATCTTAAACACTCACCTAGATAAACAATTAATTTGGATCAATTTATAATAAGTTATAATAACAATTTGTAATAACACAGGTATTTTAAAATTTTAAAGATCTGCTCCTGGTATTGCTTTTTTCTTGTTTTTTTAGCAATAGAATCTGTTGATATTGAAATAGATAAAGTATTGTTTGTTAGGTTTTATTTTGGTCTCTTGTTATTTTTATTTATTTTATTTTTTTCTCTGTTAAAAGCAATTAAGGTAGTATTAAAGATAAAGAAATTATCTTTTATCTTCTCTGCCTATGATTATTGTCAATATTGTTAAAGCTAGTGTTTATCCCTAACATTGTTAAAATTAACCAGCGGGCTTTATTTTGTGGTTGGTTTCTTTGCTTTTCTCATTTGTTTGTATTAAAGATGACTAGTTTAGATCTATATCATAAGCAACAGAATAGTAAAAAATATATAACAACATAACAAGACTGTAGAATGTAATGGTTGTATTGGGTTAAAATGTAAGACTTACAGGTAGAAAGAATTTAGTATTAGGTTTGGAAGGTAGAAATGTAACAGCTATAACTACTGCTTTCCTTCTGTTTACTTCTTCCCCTAACTTCTTTCTTTCTTTTTTTTTTGCTTCTGTATTTCCACATCATTCTTCTCCCTTTATACTGAAAATTAATTAAAAAAACCTTAAAACATGAGAAACTCAGTGGCATTCATCAGGGAATTTGAAAGCCATTGTAAGCTATGGATGGCAAAAAACAAACAAACCCAGTCCTCCCCCCCCCATTTGAGTCTGTTGGATACAGAAAATATTGGTATTTCCAAATATTCCTAAATATTTTAGGTATTGATATTGTATTGGTATCTGGGTAAATGCTCAGGAACGCAGGTTCATTTGGCTCCATTATACCCTGTAAGGACTGTTCCCATAAGGTATAATGGAGCAAAATAAATTCAGATTTCCCAAATATTAGTTTATATGGCAAGCTTATTATTTCTGTTTGATCCTTGAATCTGTTAAACATTTTCATTGTGCTGTATAATAATTTACTGCTCACCCTCTAACTAAATGTATGGACTGGTAACTTCCATGTTTGTCTCTGTCTTAATTAGCCCTTCCAGACAACTAACCCACCACCCTCTTTCTTTATATATGTAATGGTTGAGGAAATTCTGTTTCACTGTTTCTGAAGAAGTGTGCTTGTGCACAAAAGTTTATACTTTGAATAAAGTTGTGCTGGTCTTAAAAGTGCCACTGGACTCAAGCTTTGTTCTGCTACTTTAGACCTAACTTATTAAAAGTGCTTGGATCAAAGGCCTACATTTACATTCCTAAAGAAAAGTGGATCAAGACAGATCTTAGAGCAGAAGAAGGCATTTTGGGTGGCTATGCACTGGGATGCAAGGATACGGAATCTTCAATCAAGAAACAGAAACAGACAAGATCTGTAATGTGGTCTATATTGATGAAAGGGAGAAAACAAGCAACATGGAGAAAAGTGAACTGCAGCAAATAAAAACAGTGCATCTTAGCACCATGGACAATACACATAATACACCTGTGGAACTGAAGAACCAAAAGGACCTGCAGAACCAAGACCATTTTCGCACACAGCTTACCATGCAGTCACAATCCTGTTCCCTCCGCAGCATCCGGTTGGATTTCCCACCATCTGCGCCAAAGTTACAGGAAGTGCCGCAGCTTTTGCGTAGCAAATGTAAACAGCTAAAACCCAATTTACGTTTGCTATGCAAAAGCCACAGCACATCCTGTAATTCCGGCGCAGATGGTGGGAAATCCGACCGGACGCTGCGGAGGGAACAGGATTGTGACTGCGTGGTAAGCTGTGTGCAAAAACAGTCCAAGTGTCAGACAGTCAACCAGATCAAAAAAGGAGTACCACCAAGATTACTTTCTTATTTAGCTAAGGAAGAAGCTATGCTTGCACCTTCCACTTGGGAAGACATAGCAAGAATGCCTGAAAAAGAAGCAGAAAAAAATGGAGAAAAAGAGAAACAGAATCTTTGATCAAGAACCAAACAAGGACACTTATAGAACTGCCACTAGGGAAGAAGGCAGTAGGATGCAAGTGGATCTTCAAAATCAAGCATGATACAAAGCCAGACTGGTAGCTAAAAGACACTCTCAAAAGTATGGAAAAAACTGATGAAACGTTTGCACCAATAGTGGGACATACTTCAATAAGAATGCTCTTGAGCATAGCAGCAGCAAGGAAGATGCATGTGGAATATCTGGACATAGACTGCCTTTCTACACAGAGAAATAAAGGAAGACAAAAAAGACTAAATCCAGCAAAGACATAGCATCAAAACTGCAAGACGTCATAGTCCTGCTTTACACCATGTTGGTCAGGCCTGGGGTTTCGTGTGCAGTTCTGGAGGCCTCACTTCAAAAAGGATGTGGGTGGAATGGAGAAGGTGCAGAGAAGAGTAACGAGGATTATCAGAGGCTGGGAGACCAAGCTTTATGAGGAAAAGATGAGGGACTTGGGAATGTTCAGTCTGGAGAATAGGAGGTTGATTGCTCTCTTTATGTATTTGAAGGACTATCATTTAGAAGAGGGGAGGGAGCTGTTTCTGTTGGCAGCAGAGGAGAGGATGCACAATAATGGGTTTAAATCACAGACAAGAAGGTACTGGCTGGATATTAGGAAAAACGTTTTTACACTAAGAGTTATTCAAAACAGTGAAATCAGCTACAGAGGGAGGTGGCAAGCTCCCCTCACTGGCAGTTTTTAAGCAGCGTCTAGACAAACACTTGTTGGAGATGCTCTAGGCTAATTCTGCATTAAGCAGGGGGTTGGACTAGATGCCCTGTATGGCCCCTTCCAACTCTGTGATTCTATGATTCTAGATGTTTACATGGAACAGCTGGTCCGTAGCCCTGAGGGGGCCTGTGGGGGACCTGCACCCTGACTTCATGGGAAGGGCGGTGGAACAGCTGCCAGCCTCTCATGCTATTTAAAGGGTCTGCCGATTAGCTGATCAATGGCCACTTTAAATAGCACAGGAGGCAGGATTGCACTGTAAAAATCCCTGAATTATTCATGATCAAATACTGTCTTCCTCTTCTTTCCATATCAGTTAGAATTCACTATCTTGGTGATAACTGACCAGAGAGAAATATAGCTAGCTTTTTTCTATTCCTTTAGCATTTACCTGGATGCCCTCTTACTACCGCTTCTTACTCCTTTTCTTGCATGCAAAAATTCAGGATAGTTTCATAGAAAGTTCTTCTTTGCTAATTAATTGGAAAGCAAGAACTGAGGTTCTTTTCCCCCTTTTGACAATGCAGTACAAATGAAATGCCTTTCTCCATATCTTTTACAGGCTATAGAGGAAGCCCGCCCAATAAAAGAAAGGTTGGCTGTGGATAGTTTTTTCTAGCATCTGCATTTTTTTAAAAAAAAAAAATCTAACTGATGGTGTATTCATGCTAACATCTGCATCTGGACAAAGAATGTACACTTTCTCCCTTTGCTTGCAATCAAAATGAAACAGAGCAATCATGGCTGGCATGTGCGAGCAGGCAAGGTAGGCAGCAGCCTGGGGTGCCACCTCATCTATGGGGTACCATTAGGTGCCCTCTCCCCACCACTCTCAGCTTCCCAGATCATGTGTCTACGTGTGCTTTCCTCTGAGCCCAGCTTCCCTTGCAAGGGAAGGCAGGCTCGGAGGAGAATGTGCCCTGCCCAGCTGCTCTCAACTTGAACGCTTGGATGAGAATGCTTGAGCAGTGTGCTCTCAGAGGTGCTCCAACATTGCCCTAAGAAGGGCAGTCTTGGAACACCTCTGAGAGTGCACTGCACAGGCACGGTTCACCTGGATCCCGCCCAGTCCTCCCCTGCTGTGCTGCTGCGCCTGCCCTCCCTGCAGGCAGGGGTGCAGTAGCTGGGCAGGTACCAGCCTGGGGCATCTGAGGCCCTACCACCAGGCCTGAGAGCAGTGTAGCAAGGCTTCTTTCAACCAAAATGTCAAAAACTCTGTGGAAACTCAAGGAGAAAAACTTTATGCATTCAATTCAAATAAGTATTCTTAGGGCAATTGCATGAATCATAAATCTTACAGGATAAGTTCATGGTGTTGCAAACATTTCTTTAGGAGTGGTTCCACTTACTTTTATAGAACTACTCTAGAATATGTGGATTGCAAACTAAAGCCTGAAACACTTGACTTCAGCCTTTTAAAGGAGCTCAGCAGCAACAAGAAAAAATATTTTCAGTAGAGGTGATCGAAAATTTTGTCCTTGGACATTTTCAAGGTGAAGAGTATGCTTCTGATGAGCACAAAAAAAAGTATCATGAAAAAGCCCTTTCTGTTCTTTTCAAACACTTATGTGCCTTCCCCTCCCACTGATCTGCAGATAATTTGGCATCATTTTTTTACAAAAAAATAACAAGGTTTCTTTTCTATCTTTCATTACATGATTACGGCCAAATTGGCATTTTGTAGTGAATGTGATAGTACACAGAGTCAATCAGATGTTGTGATGTTAGTGAGGGCAAATGAAGCCACATTGCAAATGAGGTCTGCCCACACACTGAATGCCAAATCCAGATGCAGTTGCATTAGAAATGTGCATTGGGATGAGTATGTCATTGAAAAGAACAGAGAATGGATAACATTAGCATCCACCTTCAGACATATTCTGTTTCACACTAAAATGGCTAAAATGCATGACTTTTCTGTAGAATGGAAGAGTCTATGGAGCTATCTGATGGAAGAGGTGCACAAGAATCCTGCCCTCTTTCAGCTTTGGAAACTATGTAAGTGTGTTCTTTTTCAGAGAAGAACTTGTAAACAGCATGTCAGTCCAAAAGTAATCCCTCTGCACCCCCCTAAAAGAATAGAATAAAATCCACATAATACCTTTTGATAGGACCAGCCAATTGTGTGTGAGCATCCAAGTTCACCAGAACTCTTCATCAAGATGGTTGTTCAATTTAAAATATTTTTTAAAAAAAATTTAAAAGAGACAGGAAGTTTGTCAAGACATGATGATGAGCCTAGCTCAAGCCTGCACTGTCACTAAGTGCAGAGGTGCTTCAAATAGTGCTGGTTTTCAAGTTGCATCCAACTTTTTAAGGCAGGAGGCAGTAAATCAGACTCCATAAACATAAAGAAATCAGGTGACCTTTTAAAATTAAAATTAAAAAAAATGTCCTGGTGAGTTAGATTTCAAAAACTACTTTTAAGCTGCTGTAGGCTGTGATTCATATGGTGATTTGGAGTTTTAGTGTTTTCATTACTTTGACAGATGAGGGCCATTTCCACATGGGTTAGCTGCCAGGTTCAATGATGTTGAAAAGGGGCTTTTTTCCTGCTTCCATACAGCATTGTGGTGCATTCTTGCATTTCCCAGGTTTCCCTGGCTTTTTTCCTGTTTTCAAACCTGCTTTTCTGCAATGTTTTGGGAAATCACAATAAAGTTAGGTGGCTGCCATATGGGTGAAAAAGTTAGGATTTCCCACCTTTTCTACTACTATTACCTCATACTGCTTCTTAACTTTTTAGTTTTAAATGGATTACTAAAATAAAGAAAAAGGTAGATCCCATTTCCTTAGCTGTGAAATTCTTTCACAAATGCATAAAACTTTGCAGCTAAAAGAGTGATAGGTCTGCTGTTATCAGTTATATATAAATAAAAGCCCAACTGTGGTGGCAATTCTGAGGATTTTCATTCGTTAGATGTGGCTTGCAAAGGATTGGCTCACACTGTCTCTGCCATGCCATTGGCTGATTCTGCTCTCCCCGCCCATCGCCAGCCTCATCAGACAATAACTCCAGCATAAGACCACTGACTTTCAAGGGAGACAGTTCTCTGCTGACAGGGGGCTTACTGATCAGTACGGCCTCTCCTTAGGGCCTGTTGTAGGAAGTCCAGGACAGTCCATCTTAGAGCAGGCAAGGAGGTGCAAGGGTGTAAAACAGGGGAAAGATTTGTGGTGCCTGGCCCCCAGCCCCCACCTCCCAGCTACGGGCCTGTGTTCATGAGAAAACAGTATGTTTCCTTCTCTTCAACTGAGGCAAAAAGAATGTTCATTCACAACAGGGAGGGGCCTTTTCCACCTGCCAATACTCTTCACTCTTTCTATCCCAATTAGGCTGCAGTGGGCTCATATGACAGAATGGACTCTTAAGGAGAGGCCTTTCCTCCTGGGGAACCACTGTTGCCAATCTCCCGGTGAAGACTGGAGATCACTCAGAGTTACAAGTGCTCTCCAGATGGCAGAGATTAGTTCCCCTTGTGGTGGGGGAGGGAGTGAATGCTTTCACTTGGGTGGGTGGCGAGACACAAGGCTGGGGGGAGCACTTGCACAGAGGCCTTTAGTGGTACCTTTCCATGTTGGTCAGAAATTCCTAAGCCCTCTGAAGGAGGCTTCCTTCTGGGGAACCACTGTTGCCAATCTCCAGGTGAAGGCTGTAGAAGCTGACTGGGTGATTTCAAACCAGCCTAACCTGCCTCCCGGGGTTGTTGTTCAGAAAGGAGAGGAGAATGCTGTAAGCTGATATAATGGCTGACGACTCCTCCCTATTAAACAATCTGTCAGAGATAGACTGTTAGTCTGAAAGGTATCACTACAGGCCTCTGAGGCAGAACGCATTGGGCTCAGTGCTGACTAGGGCTGCCAGTTCCAGGTTGGTGAGAAATTCCTGGAGATTCTGTAGTGGAATTTGAGGAGGGTGTAGGAGTTAGGGCTTCAGAGTGGGGTCTGGAGATCACAAATTTTCCTATATAGTGTCTGCAGGGAGGGGGAAGGAGATGGAAAGCTGAAGTTGGAGGGGCAGATAAAGGGAAGGAGATAGGGTTGCCAACTCCAGATTAGGGCATTCCTGGAGATTTAAGGGCCGGCCCTGGAGAGGGCAGGGTTTGAGGAGCAGTGGGACCTCTGAGAGGTACAATGCCATAGACTCCAAACCAACAATTTCCTCCTGGGAACCACTGTTGCCAATCTCCAGGTGAGGTCTGGAGATCACAGAATTACAACTGCTCTCCAGATGCCAGAGATCAGCTCCCTTTGAGGGGGGGGGGGAGACTGAATGCCTTCACTTAGATGGGTGGGAAGACAGCAAGGGTGGCAGACACTCACCCAGAGGCCTTCAGTGATACCTTTCCATGTCGATGGGAAATTCCTGGAGATTCTGTGGTGGACTTTGAGGAAGGCATAGGAATTAGGGTTCTTTCCTGCACTGCTGCCAGATCTTTGCTGTGGAAGCTGACTGACTGATTTCAGTTCAGTCATAGACTTTCAGCCTAACCTGACCCACAGGGTTGTTGTTCAGATCAAAGGGGGCAGAAGAGAATTATGTAAGCTGCTTTGGTTCCCCACCCCCCACTGTGGAGAAAGACAGTCTATGTAGAAGCTGCAGGGAGGGGGAAGGAGATGGAAAGTTGAAGTCAGAGGGGCAGATAAAGGAAAGGAGATAGGGTTGCCAACTCCAGGTTAGGGAATTTCTGGATATTTAAGGGATGGGGTTTGAGGAGCGGTGGAACCTCAGACAGGTACAATGCCATTTCCTCCTAGGGGACCACTGGAGATCACTCAGATTTACAACTGCTCTCTAAATAGCAGAGATAAGCTCCCCTTGACATGGGGGGAAGTTGGTTAAAACAATTTATTATGATGTAATATATTGTAGTAGCATATTATCATTTGTTATTAAAAGTTAAAACACATATATCACATTATCTCCACCCCACCCCCCTTTTGATGACCCCCATCAGTGCTAACCCCCTTTGTAAACACTTCGCTATTACTATTTTTATTTAATTTGTTATAAGGTAATAAACTCTATCTATTAAAGAATCTTCCTTCATTTAAAAAAAACAAATAAAAAAGAGAAAAATACCAAAAGAGTAGCGTCTCTGTCTTCCTTTGGTATCAAAGAAATTACAGCTTCTTTCCATGTGTTGGGTATTTTCCCATCTGTTCTTATAATAGTCATCAGTTTCTGAAGTTTTGGTAATAACGACTCCACAAGAACTTTATAAAATTTAGCCGAAAAGCCATCTGGACCAGGTGCTTTTCCTAACTTCATTGAGTTAATCACCCCCTCTATTTCTCCTTTCTCAATTGGTTTATTCAACACGTTCTTTATATTTTCTGTTAAGGAGTTTACCTTAATTTCCTGTAGATACTCATCAATTCTTTTTTTATCTATACTTCGGCTTCTAAACAGCTTGGCATAGTATTTGTAAAATTCCCTTTTAATTCCTTCATGATCAACAATGTCTTTTCCTCCCAACACAATTTTGTTAATTGTTTTATTCTCCCTTCTTTTTTTCATTTGCCAAGCCAGGTATTTTCCAAGTTTGTTCGCACCTTCAAAAGACTTCTGTTGGAGTCTTTTTAAATTCCATTCCACTTCTTTATTCAGCAAATGACTTAGTTGACTTTGTAATATTGTAATCTCTCTTATAATTTTCTTTTTCCCAGGTCACTTTTTAAGCTCCTCTTTTTTTCCAATTTCTTTCTTGATATCCATCATTTGTTTATTTTTGGCTCTTTTTTATTATTCAATGTAATTAAAATGCCCCTCATTACTGCTTTATAAGCATCCCACACAACTTGGAATTGAGTGTCCTCATTTTCATTTATTGGGAAGAAGCATTTAGTTTCCTTTTCCAGAGACACCACTTTCCAGTTTCTGTCACAAGTCCTCATTTATCCACCACCTTAGAGTCTTTTTCCCTGATTTTGCAGACCACAGTATTGGATTGTGGTCTGCTCTGATTTTAGGAAGTATCTCTATTTTTTTCATTAAAAGTCCAAGATTTCTTGTGGTCCAAATCATATCAATTCTCAAAAAAGAATTATGCCTTGCCGAAAAGTAAGTATAGTCACGTTCTTTGGGGTTTAATTCCCTCTAGATGTCTTCTAGATTCTCTTGTTTTACCAATTCGAAGAATGATTTTGGTAATTTTCTTTCAATATTTTTTTTCCAGTTCTGTCCAAGGTATTTTTTACTGTTCCGTTAAAGTCTCCCATTATCATAATTTGTTCATGCACCACTTGGTCTAATTGTTGCATTAGATCTTTAAAGAAAGAGTCTTTTGCTCCATTTGGAGCATATATTCCCAGCAACAAGTTCTTTTGTAGTTCAATGTTACTTCTACCGCAATATATCTGCCATCATCATCTTTAAAAATTAATTTCGGGTCTAATTCTTGTTTAATATAAAAAAACTACTCCCCTTTTCTTCTCCTTGGCCAATGAACAAAATTCCATACCAAGTTGTTTATTCCATAAAAAATTATAATCCATTTGTTTGATATGTACTTCTTGCAGACAAATTATATTACATTTTTGTTTCCCAATCCAATGAAAAGTTGCCCTTCTTTTTTGTGGTGAATTAAGTCCATTTATATTCCAAGATATTAATTTGTAATCCATAATGATTTTGGTCTTATTCTTGATCTGTTTCCCCAAAGTCTTTATGTTCCCTCAAGAAATTTGTCATTTGCTGAGTATTCGTAATAGTAAATCTTCGTCCTTTGAATTCAAAACTCAGACCTTCTGGAAGTTCCCATCTGTATCTCAGTTTTTTTTCTCTCAACTTCTCCGTCAGCTTTTTGTAAAGTCTCCTGTCATTAATGACTTTCCTTGGCAATTCTTTCATTACTCTTACTCTACTACCATCCACTTCCAATGTGCTCTTGAATTGTTTATTAAGAATCCTTCCCACCATATCTCTTGTCAACAATCTCACCACCTCATCTCTTGGTAATTTATTTCTTTGGACGTACTCTGAATTTACCCTGTAAATGTAGTAAAAAAAATGGTCAATTTCATCTGGGTCTTCTTCAAGAAATTCAGCAATAATTTTAATTATATAGACCTTAAGTCGATCTCAGTAGACTCAGGCACCCTCTTAACCGTATCTGGTTCTCCATTAGTTTACAGTCCACTAATACTGCTTTCTCCTGTATTTTTTGAATAGTGGAATCCACTTTGTCTATTCTTGTATCTTGGTCTTTCACCTTTTCCTCCACCTTTTGACCTTTTTGTAATGCTGCTTGAGTATCTTTTCTGAGATCTTCAATGTCTTTTTAAATTTCTTCTGTGCTGGACTCAATATTTTTTAATTCTTTTTTTAGTTCTATTTTTGTTTCTCTCATTATCTTTACCAATCTTGCCTCCATAGCATCCATTGTGTCTTGCCATCCATCTTTGGCCATTCTTTCTTCTTCAAGTGACCCAGCCCTCGTTTTAATCTGCTTTGCTGCAAGTTTTTTTCTCTGACATCACTGTTTGCCTATTATTTAATAGGTTCACATTTTTACCTCTCGGATTCAAATTTCGAGTACACAGTCCTGTAGATTAGACCATGCCTTTTAATATGAGCCCAAAATCGCCATTCTCTGATGTTCCTAGGTCGAGATATTAATTTTTAAAAAAAAAATTCAAAATGGCTGCCGCGGTTTTTCTGTCCTTTTAAAAAGTTTTTTTTTTCCTTTTTTCCCCAAAACTGCACCAAAGTTAATTCTAAGTATATAGTCCAATAGATTTAACCTTTTAATAACAATATCTGCCAGCTCTGCAATTTTTCAATGTCCAGTTTTCCTGTAACTAATTTTTAAAATTTTAACCTTCTTATAATGGCCGCTGGTACCTCTCTATGTTTTTTAAGTCCTAGAGAGGGCTGGGAGGCTTGTTATTTTCCCTTCTCCTAATGGTTCCTTCCTTTACCTTCCTTCCTTTCTTGACACGAAGTCTCATTTTCAATGGTTATGAAGTCTTGCGTTGTTTCAATGACGACATTTCCTGTATTATATTCACCAGCTCAGCATTCCTTCTCGGAGCGGGTTGTCTACTCCAAACCACAGCTATTCCAAACAAAATTTGTTTTTCGTCTTTTAGCCTTATTTCTCCAACTTCACAAGTCCCAGTTTTAACCCCTCCTTTATCTTCCTTAATATAAAATGTTATATCTGGATCCAGACCTTAATTTTTGCTTTTATTTGTTTTTATATTAGTCCCGGAGTGATAGATATAAATATTTTACCTTCTTTTCCGATACCCTTCTGTGCACCACTCTCTTGGTATATTAGATGTTAATCAGTCTCAAAGAAGCTTTGTATCCTGGTGGATTTAAGCCAATTTAATGACCTCAGGAATCCTCTGTAGACGGTTGAATGCAGTCCTTCTCAGGGGACTCTTCAAAGCCAAAAAGGAACCCCACTGGGGTCCCTCATCAGCCAAAGTAAATCTCCTCAGAACTTAATATGCATATCTTGGCCTTCTCCCTTCCTGGAAGAAGTAGGCTGTAAATGTTAAAATCACCTTATCTGCCCAGAACAGAGATTCTGATCTGCTCAACGGCTGAAGAGCAGCTCAATCTGCCATGACCAAAACCCGGAAGTTGAGGTGGGGGGAAGTTAATGCCTTCACTTGGGTGGGTGGGAAGATAGCAAGAGTGGCAGGCACTTGCCCAGATTCTCCTTCTAGAGCCTGTTGTATTTTTTTTTCACAATGAACCTTACTCCTAGTCTTCTAATAAAAGAGACAATGTCTCCATATGTTCTATATTTTGGTGCAAAGGAAGACTTAAAAGATTCATAGGCTTAGAAAAATGATTGCATTCAAAGGCCACATAATATAGGGTGTCTACACTAATTATACCACAGTCAAAAATCATTTTGCAAGGGAGGTATCTTAAGAGTATGGTATATTAAGATACCTCCCTTGCAAAATTATTTCCCCACCCATATGGCAGCCATTTTCCACAATGGAAGGGGCTTGAGACTTCACCTTTTTAAAAAATGAAAGCTGAGAATTCATATGTATGAAATTGACTTTTTAAAAAATTGAAGAAGCCCAAGTGACGTGGAAGAGGAGGTGGACATCGCTGAAAGCCTGGGGAAGGGAAACTATAGGGGAAAGTGCCATGTGGAAGCCCCTCTGCAGTTGCACTGTATTGACAGTCATACCTGCAAAGGGGAAACCACACAAGCCTGCTCCTGTAGGGAAACCACAAAGAATAAATTCAACCATAAAATCACTTGTATAGGGTATGTAAATACCTCCCAAGACAGGATGGTTTGCTGCTATCTATCATCTCTCTTCCACTGCAATAGAGAAAAGAAAGTGAGAGATGATAAGAGACAAGTACACATCCTATGGAAAAGGGGATAGCAAACTGTTCTGTGTTTGATTTAGAATTGCCTGTGGTAAACCGATCAAGCTGCTTTGTTAACCAATCAGCAAATTGCTTGATTTTTTCCATTTCCAAGCTTTTAACAACCTGTTTTATTCCCAGTGGCTTCATCAAAAAGCCACAGAAATGCTCAACCAGCTATTTCTTGTGTGTTTTTCTGGATGACTGTGGCAACTGTGGTGGTAGCAGCAAACACACAGATGGCAGGCAAGAGGAAAGATGAAAAGTTTTTCACTGATTCCTCACTAGCGGTTGCTCCGCCCCCGGGCTTCTGTTTTCTTCAGAGCAAGCAACCGATTTCCCACTAGTCACTGGGCAGCCACATTTTAATTCGTGGCTCCCTCCAATTTCCCTCACAGCTTTCAGATCTCTGTCTTCTCTTGTCTTCATACCACACAGAGAGACCTGTTTGCCTTGGATGCTATTTGAACAGGGAACATTAACCTATGGAAATGTAGTCCCCGAGGCATTTGGCATTAGAATAGACAATTATTAGAAAAAAGAGGTTTGCATCACAAGGCTTATGTTGATCCTGCTAACAAATCTAATCATGTTGAGGCTTTTCAATGGAATCTATTGTGGCATTTAAAATACTTTTGAGATTTTAAGAACAGGAAATATAACATAATCCTCATATAGCTTCTTTTTTTTTATTTTCAAGGCCTAAAGAACCCAAGCAAAACACACAACATGAGGTGAAATTCTACATTTTTGGAACAAATATCTGTTACATAAGAAAAGCATTAACACAACTCATCTGGATTATGGATGTACTGGGAAAATTTTAGAGAAACAACACTAAATTTATCCTGAAAATGATGGGAGGTGAGAGCTGTGGTAAACACAAATGCAGAAAGGGGCTATGTTGGTTCAAACTGGACATCTGAATACAACCTCTGAGAGCTTTCTCAGCCTCAGCTACTTCACAGGGTGTCTGTTGTGGGGAGAGAAAGGGAAAAGAGACTCCAAAAATGCTCTGAGACTCCAAAAATGGGGTATAAATCCAATCTCCTCCTCCTCTTCCTCTCCTCCTCCTCCTGTGATTGGATTTACAAATAAGGAATTAGGAAGTGTTTCCTTTTGCTTTGCCTCCTACACTGCAAGACCAATTGGAAGAGAAAACCCATCAAACATGACTGAACGGTTAACAACAACAACAAATTTGAACTTCTGTCTGGTATGAGTCACGAGGAAGCAACACTGTACTTAACATTATCATCTACTCCAATACAAATAAAATGTTAGAACTTCAAATTTATGACCATTTCTAAAATGCAGTAGTATTGTGTTTGCCACTTGGTAGTTGTGCCCGATTTACCTTCATATTCAATTAATTTTCTACTCATCTGGAAGATCACTCCATCAGTTCACAAAAGCTCACTTCATCTTTGGACTGTTCAAAATACAAACTTCCTAAGCAACTATCTGAAGAATTTCTTTTCACTCACCAAAGAGCTAATTCATCCGCTACAAAGAGCCCCATGGCACAGAGTAGTAATCTGCAGTACTGCAGTACAAGCTCTGCTTTTTACCTGAGTTTGATCCTGGCAGAAGCTGGGTTCATGTAGCTGGCTCATGGTTGACTCAGATTTCCATCTTTCCAAGGTCAGTAAAATGAGTACCCAGCTTGCTAGGGGTAAAGTGTAAATGACTGGGTAAGGCAATGGCAAACCACCCCGTAAAAAAGTCTGCCATGAAAACATTGTGAAAGTAACATCACCCCAGAGTCGGAAACAACTGATGCGTGCACAGGGGATTACCTTTACCTTTAACAGCATCCTGCTAATACTATGGGAAACATAGGTAACCTGACAAGGCATAGTTCTAAGGTTTGAATGTTCTTGTAGCTGAGAGGTCTAAGGGAGCTAAAACATAGAGCTGCATAGATAAATGAATTACAGTTTAATTAACCATACTTCCAGCTTTTTTTACAAAAGCAAGGATTTAAACCCGGCCCGTCCAACTGCTAAATTAATCTGGGAGGAAGATTGGGCAAAATGCAACTTGTTCTGTTTTTTAAAAAAAAATAATTGGGGGGGGGGGGTGGAGTTTAATGGTGAAAATCCTGAGCTAAATTATAGAACTTTGTGTAATGGAATGATTAAATTCTATAAATATTGTCCAGAGTGGTTCTGTGTTGGCAAGTATAGATGGTAGAAATTGCAGGTACATCTAGTATACATCAGTTAATTAATATTAGAAGTTAATCCTGATCATCCATAAGGTATTAATATTATATCAATCCATTATCACTGTAGTTCTGATACTCTTATCTTTAGTGCATGCCTAATACCAGAAATCTCAAGATCATGTTATCAATGACTTCCACACATAGGTCTTCATATAGAACTGAATTTCACCAGTAGGGGGAGGAAACACTTCACCAAACCACCATGGTTTTAGGAAATTGTCTGTTTCAAAATGACTTGCTCAAATCTTTGACTGGAACATAATGACTGCATGATCTGCCCAACAGAAAGTTGGTAGAACGCCATCAGCTGTGTCTCAAAGGACACATGAAGCTGCATTGTTACCAAACAGCCATGACTAACCACTTGAAAGACAAACCAAATACAGAATTTAAACTGACACAAACATGTCACAATATAAAAAGGTCCTTTCAACCCCATTTACAAAGGAAATTAAGTGCAATGTTTATACAAGATGCAGAGTAATAAGAAAACGGCTGGCGAAAATTGATGAAAGGCTCAGGGACTGAAACATTTCTAGGAATAGACTAATGCATTATCATACCAATTTGGTTCTGATTCTCTAGGGCAAAAAATTAGAACAAAATCAAAGAACATGAGGATGCTAGGGTTTTACTTTTAAAAGTATTTGTATTTCTAGGGTGCCCCCCCCCCCACCCCGTTTATATTTTTAGTGTGCTGTTTCCACCAGTTGTGTACAACAGGGCCAATATATTTGCAATGCAAGTTCAAAATATCTTATTCTTTTGTTTTAAAAAAGTTTATTAAATGAAAATCTGTGTAACTATTTAACATCATTATTTTTATTTCAGTTTTTGCAATCTAAAACTATATTACTCAGAAGCAAAATCTGAACACTGAGTTGAAATGTATGACCATACCAGGATCATTCATTTTATCTTTAAATTCTTATTATTATTTTTTTAAATAGAAATGACTGAGAGAACTGCATTCCCCTCTCTTCCCCTTAATATAATACATTTATTACAACTGGGAGTCTGTTCAGCACTATAATGATAAAAACATGCATCAGAGAGATGTAAGGAACCAAAATATCTCCACAGGCTCCTTTCACAAGCCTGAAGTTGGTTCCCAATTCCTGATTCACATTTCCTAATTCCTTATTTGCAAATCCAATCACCAGGAACTCATTGGCATATTAGGCCACACCTCCTGATGTCACCATTGTTTCACATAGGGATTTGTTGTTGATAACGCTTAGGAGAAACTCATTTTCATATTAGGCTACATCCCCTGATGCCAAGCCAGCAGGAACTGCGTTCCTGTGTGTTCCTGCTCAAAAAAAAAAAGCCCTGCCAATCATAAATATTGAGGATAATGTAAAAGCTCTGCATAAGCTCTGAACTCAAAAATAAGGTCTGGGCCACCACATATCCCCACATTCAGGGAACTCTGCTCCTTAAGCGGATTGGTCCAGACCTCAGTTCTTCTGCAAACTGCTGCAAAGTGGGTTACTGCAACCCAAAAAAACTTTTAAACCACTCAGATTCACAGATTCCATTGTCCCACATGTAAACCTTGGACCAGTACCTGCATCAGTATAATATTTCAATTCTTTATTGCTCTCTGCAAAATCCTCTCCTATCTTGAAATGTATGATTCTAAGTCCTTTACTTTTAAAAAAAAATAATTAATGTTATATTGTAATTGCTATTGAATATTTACCCAGTAAAACTTGTTTTGGGTTAATTTCTGGAAAGATGTCAGGAGCTATACTACAAAGAACACTGAACAAATGCTGTTCTCCTGCTTTGTCCAGTTTGTTTCTCAGTGCAATGTTAAGTGCCTCTAATCTATACTGGCTATGATCAATTGTATGGGAACTGATTATTTTCCCTTCAAATGTCAATGGAAAATTTGTTCTTTGGACCTTCTATTTTTATTGCAACACTACTATCACCAAGAGGCTAGAAATGTCCAGGAGTGCTTTTGGAACCTTTGGAGGACTTAAGCATGGCAAAGGATCTTTGGCGTGGAACAAAGTAGGACTCCAGTAGCACCTTTAAGACCAACGAAGTTCTCAGAGAGAACTCCAGTTTTCTGGGTTACACCTCTGAGGATGCCAGTCACAGTTGCTGGTGAAACATCCAGTCTCATAATGCCAAGACTACGCCCACACAGCCTGGAAAATCTACAACAACCAATGAACTCCGGCCATGAAAGCCTTTGGCAACATATCTCAGGGTCATTGTTTAGACCCTGAATGATTGTTTAACCTAAATAATTCTCATGGATTTTGTTATGTATGTGGACTCAAGAGAAGACTTTGGGGTTTCCGCCTGGCTCATTGGAGTCATACGGACTGAGCTTGGGGACTTGGGAACAAAGGGCTGTCGGATTCAAACCCCCACAGCCCAGGACCAATCTAGGAGCCTTCAGCTCTCTGTGGACGCAGCCACAGCAGAAGCGCAAATGATTGTATTGCACCGGGGGGCCTTCAGAGTTAGACGCTTGCAGTTCGGGGTCAGCATGGCTCCAGGACTGTTTCAGAACTTAATGGACTCTCTTCTTAAAGGCATCCCTGGGGTCCAGCCATTCTTTGACAATGTGCTGATTGCAGCAGCCACCGAAGACGAATTTGGCGACTGCCTCCAAATGGTGTTACAGCATTTCGAGGGGGCAGGGTTAAAGGTAAAATGGGAAAAATGTGTATTGGGGGGGCCCACCATAGATTTTCTGTGGTATACAGTGGACGTGAGCAGCATTCATCCGGCCCAGGACAAAATAAAGGCCATTTGTGATGTGCCGGCTTCCACCAACAAGGCTGAGTTACAATCGTTCTTGGGAATTCTCAGTTTCTACCATGCCTTCCTTCCCCACAAGGTGGTGCTAGCAGAGCTCTTACACAGACTGCTGAACAAAAGGGCACCGTGGGTTTGGGATCTTTGGCAAGCCGCTGCTTTCCAGGCAGTAAAAGACATTTTGACTTCAAATAGCTTGCTAGCGCACTTTGACCAGCGGCTACCCGTCATGCTCGCATGCAACGCATCACCTTATGGGGTCGGCGCCATGTTGACCCACAGGCTGCCGGATGGGCACAAGGTCACGGTAGCCTATTATTTAAGGACCTTGCAAAAACTGGAGCGAAACTATGCTCAGATAGACAAAGAGGGCCTGGCTATTGTGGCAGGGGTAAAAAAATTCCACGATTACGTGTACGGCCGGCTCTTCACTATCTTGACGGTCCACAAGCCCCTGCTGGACCTGTTCGCCCCTGACCGACAAACGCCCCAAATGCTTTCACCGCGGGTGTTGAGGTGGTCCATCTTCCTGGCGGGTTATCTGTATGATCTCAAGTACCGCCTGATGCTCTGAGTCACCTGCCACTGCCCTCCATGGACCCAGACCCGGCCTCAGTGTTCCAGATCATGTCACTGAAAGCCCTCCTGGACCACCCAGTGCACGCGAAGGACATTGCCCGCTGTTCATCCAAGGACAAAACTCTCTCCCGAGTTCTGGACTGGGTGTGGAGAGGGTGGCCAGAAGAATGGGTGGGCTCATAATTCTCTGTGTTTGCATCCTTCTGAGATGAACTGTCTGTGCATAAAGGGTGCCTGTTGTGGGGAAGTAGGGTGGTGGTGCCCTCGGTACTGCGGCAGCGAGTCCTAACAGCGCTGCACAAAACCCATCCAAATGGTTAGATGTAGTGCCAGTGGTCTCCACCTCTTTTTGGGTGACATTAGGAGCACTACGCAGGGTATTCACTACACATGGCCTCCCAGACACATTGGTATCTGATAATGGGACGGCCTTCACCTCATCCAAGTTTCAGGATTTCTGTGGCCGGAATTTAATAAAACACATAAGGTCAGCCCCCTTTCACCCAGCCACAAACGGCCAAGCAGAAAGAATGGTGCAGGCTATGAAGGAAACGCTCCGCCACATAATATATATGGGGAGTGGGAAGCACGCCTCGCCAAGTGCCTCCTAGCGCAACATTCCACCCCCAGTACGGTCATCGGCCGCAGACCAACAGAGCTTTTCATGGGCCGGCGGCTGACAACCCTCCTGGATCCCATGCATCCAGACTGCGTGCCCGACCTGCAAGAGGTGCCAAAGGCAGTCTGCCCCCCGGGGGGTTCGACACAGGGGACTTAGTGGTTGCGAAAAACTTTGGGGCATGGATACCAGCATGAGTATCCCAAGTACTAGAGACCGCCATGTACGAAGTTACCTCAAAGGGGGGATTCACAATAAGGCAACACATTGACCAAATACGTGCGTGAGAGACGCCCGGGGGGGAAGACAAGGATGAGAACGCAACCTCTCCAGCTCCTGCTCTTGGCGAACAACCCCTGAGCCGGAGGAAGCAGAAGAGCCTGAAGCTACACCCATGCCAGAACCAATGGAACAAACGGGACCACCATTAGCGCCAGAAAACTCAGAGGGTCCAGTCCAGCCGGTGGACTCCCCCTCAGCACCAGGGCCTCTGCCAGCAATGCCTGAAGAAGAAACTGCGCTGCCACCAACTCCTGTGCTTCGGCGGTCAACGCAAAAGCACCGCAAGCCAGCGTACCTAAAAGACTATGTCCACTAGGGGCTTGCGAACTAAGAGGGGAGGGATGTTATGTATGTGGACTCAAGAGAAGACTTTGGGGTTTCTGCCTGGCTCATTGGAGCCATATGGACTGAGCTTGGGGACTTGGGAACATAGGGCTGTAGGATTCAAACCCCTGCAGCCCAGGACCAATCACAAGCCTCCACCAGTTTGAATGACCCAATAACATGCTTGCGCATATAAGTTCGGCCCGTGGGCCCCAACGCCAGTCTTGTACTGTAATCTTTTACTATGTAATTCTATTAAAGAGCTTGTTATCACTTACTCCAAGACTCTGCCATGCATAGAACCCACTATATTATAGATTTTCTGCTGCATTTCTCTGTGGAGACTAACTTATTTGCTCCCCTTAAAGGTCACTTCATCAACCACTCTGAGTTCATGTCTACAGTTCCAGATACCATGGATAGTCAGGTCACAGGTTTTGTGAGTTTCAGGCCACTGACCAGAGACAGCTTAAATGAGAGTCTGTAACAATGAGTCTTTAGCAGTCTTATCTTTTATGCAGTGCCATGCTTTTGTAGACACCAGAAGGGAAATTAATAATCATGTCCACATACGCTTTTAGTTCATTCTCCATAGTTTTTCTTTTGATTCTCACAGGAGAAATGGCCCATGAAAGCACATTGTTTGGATCAACAATGTACAGTCATTTGCTGCTTAAAGCTATGAGCGGCTTATCATCTGTTTCGCAGCCACTGCCTGTCCATCAAAGCACTGACTGATTCTTTCACAAGCAAATAAAATACTAAGGAGCTCCTTCTCAATTTGCTCATATCTAGTTTCTGCATCAGAGAGAGACCTGGATGCATCTGGTACAGGTTGCCAGCACTCACTGTGTTCTTGTAAGAGGACTGCAATCTAACTGGTTTGGGATGCAGCTAATGAAATGTTGATAGATTTCTGTGGGTTGTAGAACTTTAACACTGGTTGTTGAATTAGGTCATTCTTTAAAACTGTTTAAGATTCCTCTTCTGCTGCATCCCAGTACCATTCAATTTTCTATTTCAAAGGTCTCCAAAGAAGTACCATCACTGTAGATGAGGGATGATTTTTTCCCCAGGTAGTTTACCTTCCCCAAGAACTGCTGGACATTTTTCATGGATTGTGGGTGTGGCAATATTCTTCAAACATATCTATCATCACCTAAAGTTTCATATGCTCACCTTCTGCAAAGCTAAAAAGTATTATAAATGCCCAAAACTTCCTCTCTTATAAAATGCAGAAAAATGGATGATCAGACTTCATCAGGTTTTTTTATCAGCTCCAGGAGCTGCCAGATAAAGTTCAAACCTTTATCTAATTTTCCCCCAATTTGTCTGCAATGTCCCCAGAGAACTGCAGGCCTGATGATGGTTGCAACATCTCCATGCTGAACAAGGAACTATAATAGTTAGCAGTAGTTACAGAGGCATTCTCACTTGCTGAAGCTGGGGTTTGCATAGCTCCTAGGTCACCAAATGAGTTACAGTTGATGTCAGCACACTCCTCATTCCCTGCTTTTGACACCATGTAATGTTTCTGGGTTCCAAAACAGAGACTAGAAGAATTGTGCCCATCCCATTTCCATTCTCTGCCCTGCCTTTTTCCATATCCTCTAGGCTAAGAGGTCAGAAGGAGGAAGAGATGTAAATCCACACAAATACTGATTGAATTCAGCACTAGGTAATAGAATTCAGAATTTTAATTGCAAAATTCCCACAAACTTTATGCAAATCTGAATGCAAGGACATCTCAATACTGTGATAATTTCTTGGGCTAATCTTGCATCAGCTTCATGGTTGCCCAAGATGACCATGTGGCATCATGGTGTAAAATTAGTACTATACTGACTAAGTCATACAGTAGCCCAATATAGTCTTGGAGGTGATCTGATTTTTAAAAAAAGTGGTTACAACTTGAAGGACTTTCATGACAAGTTGTTTTTTGTCCACACAATATGTAGGGTTGGTTCCAGTGCTTAGTCTTCTCTTGTGCTAGAGCTCTTGCATAGGCAGAAAGACTGTTGCATCCTCTTGTGCTTATTGCATCTCCACTTGCATTTCTGCTCTGACAAAATTTTGGACTAATTTTAAGGCACTGTACTACAGAGAGAGGAAAATGCTTGGTGGTGCACAAGATCTTGTGCTCTAAGTTCATTGGTGGGCACCACACGCGCTAAATAACACGCTTTCAATCCACTTTATCTAATACATTTTTATTGAAGTTTTTTTAAGGGGAATACAGAATAAAGGAAGAAGGGAAGTGGTAATTATGAAACAAAAACACGCATGTATTAGGGCAATTTTACAAATATTAAAGGCATTCTTTGTTCAAATGTATATGTATACAATAGCAGACAAAACAAGAAAGAAAATATATTATAGCGTTAAAAACATATAATATATATGGCATCATGACCCATAATCAGCTTTCCAGTTTGCTGCAAGTAGTACTCTTGCTGCAGTCAACATATATCTGAACAAGCTGTGCTTTGTTCTTTCTGTGCTAGCATTGTCTCAGGTATCATAGCAAATTTAATCTTTAAAAAAATTGGATTTTGGTATGTATCTCCTTCCAGTATTTGCTAATAGTTGGGGTTTTTTTTCCAAGGCTACCACATATGGTAAAAGGTATCATCTATCTCTTTCCACTTCCAACACAGTACTTGATAATTTTTATCCATCTTCTCAATGGCTTTTGGGGTGATGTACCAGCAGTAAAACTTTTTATACCAGTTTCCTCTAAGTTTTATGTCTTTATAGCTTTTCCCATTGCTGGAATGGGATCTCTTTCCCAAAATTTTGTGACCATTTCTCCATACTTGTCTTAACTTGTCTTGTTTCTATGTCATGTTGTAACAGAAGTTTATAGATATGACCTAGGAGATAATCTTTTTTATTCAAAATTATATTTTCAAATTAATTTCCTTAATCTATCTCCTTGGTGCTTATCTTCTTTAATGCTAGTCACAGGTATGTTCACCATTGTATCTTCTTTCCTTCTTCATTAATAATTTGCCAGGTTTTGATTTTCCCCTCTTTACAGAAATTGTTTTGTATGTTATAAAGTTGTAATTTCTCCTCTCAGATTTGTTGTAGTAGGTGTCTAGTGGCAACATTAAAGGTTATACTGGAGGAATTATTCTTGTGTTAATTAACCACCCATTTTTCAAAAAGCTGTCTCTAATAGCATAACCTGTGCTTCTGATAAGGTTTTTTTTTTTTTAAATGTTTTACCACTTGCTTTAATCCAAAACTGTCTATGTAATCCATCAGATAAATCTGCTGCTTCTAATTTCATCAGTCTTTCATTCTGATTTTTAATCCAGTCTGAGATTCATATCAAGCAAGCTGCTTGATAGTACAGTTTAATGTTTGGGACTGCTAATCCTCCCCTTTTCCAGGACTTTTGTTGTTAAAAAAAAAAGGCCAGCAGGAACTCACTTGCATATTAGGCCACACCCTCTGACGCCAAGCCAGCAGGAACTGTGTTCCTGTGCATTCCTGCTCAAAAAAAGCCCTGCTCTTTTCTTTTCATCTTCTAAAACTTTTAATCCAACCCTTGGTTTCTTGCCATTCCATAGAAATGTGTTTATTTGTCTTTCTTACACTAAATAACACACTTTCAATCCTCTTTCAATATACTTTGCAACTCTGTGAAATGGCAAAAACGGCAAAATCCACTTGCAAATGGTCACTGAGTTGGATTTAAATTGCATTATTTAGCATGTATGAAAGTGTTTCTGCTTATGCATCATCGAATTCAAACCAAAAAGTAGCTTGTAGCCACTTTTGCTACTTTTTCCTATTTTGAAACAGCACCGCTAAAAATGTAAGCAAGACTTTAGATTTCCCAGAGATTTCCCAAAGCATTTGAACACATGACTAATGAATCCAGAATTCTTAAATCCAGTGGTTCCATATACATGAAACTTTAATGTAATTATTTACAGTTCAAATATCTCTCACAAAGAAGCATTAATTGGTTGAAAACAAACCTCAAACAATTCTCAGCCCTGCTTACTATTTTGCATCACTTTAAATTTGCATGCCTACTTAAATTTAATTATTACATAATGTTCCATTTATGCCAATCATTCCAAGATGTTCAGTTGTGCAATTGCTTCCACTGAAGACTTCTTTAGGAAAACAAGACAGGAAGTATATGAAACAAGATTATGGCTAGAGTGAAATACTCAAAAGTAAAATCTGCAGATAAAATTTTGTTGAAATGTTGAAAGAAGGGAGATCCCAAGCCATAATAATAAGCGGGTTAATGCTTAGAAGAAAGCAGTTGTATCCACTTGTACAGGGATCTACTTGTGCAGTGTATCCACTGTATGCAGGCAGGGAAGGAGAATTGGGAGCATCTTACACACACACCCCTTCCCGCACACACTACCAACCCTCCTGGAGGGATTAGGAAGGAGAAGCAGAAGCCTTCACTTACCCCCACATGCCTCCTCCACTCCTGCTATGCACATAGAAATATGAACATATGAAGCTGCCTTATCCCAAATCAGATGCTTGGTCCATAACTCAAACTGGCAGCAGCTCTGCAGAACCTCAGGCAGAGGTCAATTGCCTGGTCCATTCAAGTGGAAATGCCGGGGGATTGAAACTGGAACATTCTACATGCCAAGCAGATGCTCTACCACAGTCACAGCCCCTTCCCCCATTCTCCCAAGTGGCTACTGCCACTGCCACAACTTGAGTAGTAAAGAAGAGGGGGAGAGACATATGACTGGGGCATGGCAAGCAAATAGACAGAGCAGCTGAGAGGAAGCAGGCAAGCAAGTCAAATCCCCCAACTGCAGTGGAAACAACCCTGTAGGTAAGCAAAATGGGAGAACAAGCAGCCTCCACAACCATCTTCCTTCAACATTCCAAATCTGCTGCTGATCTGCCTACTCCATTAACATTTTGGGGGCTGTCATGATTCTGGGCCAAGTGAAGCCTGCCTATGAGTTCTAAAGGAGCCTACATTTTCCAGGATCCCTTCTGTCCCTCTGATTAAGTGGCAAGGGCTTTGGAAGGAAACTGGCCCAGAGAGGGGTGCAGCCTGGGAGGAGAATATAAAAGGGCTAAGCCCAGGCAGTGTGTGTTCTTTTCCTAGAGGGCTGAGCTGGAGGCAGGCTGTAGCCTAGAACAGGGGTTCCCATCCACTGAGTTGCCCGCACCCCCACCCGTGGTGCCCCACAGCCTCACGCCCCCCCTGTGCCGCCTCCTCCCCCTCCCGCCTCCTCCCTTTATGTTTATTAGGTTAAGCAGGGGAAAGCGCCTTCCCGGCTCTTTAAAAGTTCCCCTCCCTCCCCCGTGGCAGCAGCTGATCCACGGGGGAAACCGACAGCAGCGGTGAGCAACCACTGAACAAGCCGCATGTCATGTTCTCAGGGTGCAGGCAGGCAGGAGTCCAAAGCCAGTCCAAAGTCAAAGTCCAGGAAGTCCAGCAGGAGCCAAGTCACCAATCCAGAATCACAAACCAGGATCAGAAGTCAATGTCCAAAAGCCAAAAGGTCAGGGTGCCAAGGAAATCAAGCAGGTCAGGATCACGAATCAGGAAGGAGCGTGGATGCAAGCCAGAGAATAGAGTTGTTGCTTCCACAAGGTTACCAGGTCCTGGCTGGGAGCTATATGGGAGTCTCAATCAGCCTGCTTCCTGGGTGGCAGTGACTCTGCTAGAACTCAGGGCTGAGAGACCTGAAGCATCGGCATGCCTCATGTCTTCGCTCTGAAAGTTCTTTCTGGAGCCTGCTTCAAACTCTTGAGATGTGAGGAGGAGAGCTTGGAGGAGATTGATTGTCAACAGCTGATCCTGGTGCCTGGAGAGTGATTGTTTGTTCAGCTGAGGAACTGGCTGGAAACTTTTCCAGGTCTGTTAACCCTTCCAGCTCCTCCTCATCAGGGTTCATGACACTGCGCTGCCTTTGCCTCCGGAGGCAAAGGCAGTACCACTTGTTTAGCAGATCGCTCACCACTGCTGCCACGGGGGGGCGGGGGGAGGTGAGCTTTTAAAAAGCCAGGAAGACACTTCCCCTGGCTTAATATAATAAACACGGAGGGAGGAGGTGGCAATGCAGGAGGAAGAGGAGGGGGCGGGGTGGCGCGGGGGGGGGGAGATCAAATTCAGTCCCCCTACCCTGCGTTTCCTCCACCCTGCCGGTCCCTGGTGCCAAAAAGGTTGGGGACCACTGGCCTAGAGAGCTTGTAGCAGGGGAAAGATCCCTCATCCAAGGAAAGTGATGAGTGTTGGTTAGTAGAGTAGGGACTGTATAGTTAAATGCGTCAGGGCTTTTGTTTCTTTGCCCCAACATTTACTATTCTCATATTCCCTTCAGCACTAAATCTTTGTCACCCACTTATTATTTGAGCACTGTAAATAAACTGTTGTTGTTATACTCCTTGGGTCCTCACATCTCCTTAGTCACAATTAGGAGGTATCTATTAATAAGGAGGATACAGGGGTGGTTGGGTGCTCTGGGCCCTTCCATACAGACTCGTACCAGAGAGGTGGCAGCCAGTGAAGGTTCTGCTAGACCCAGTTGTGTGACAGGGGTGGCTGAGAAGGACCAAGAGTCTCCACCATGCACTGCAATCTGCCCTCCACCACTAACTCATCATCATGCAGCTGCTGCCACTGCCATGATTGGGTGGCCAGAACATCAGAGAGAGAAACAGTCAGGCAAAACAAATCCCCTGCCACCACTGCTTCAGAGAGAGGCCAAGAAGGAGCATGAGCCCCCATCCCCATATCTCCATTTCTGCCACTGTGATGTGAGGCAGATGACTGGGTAGATGACAGAGCCATGGAGGGGGAGATGGTCAGGCAGCCAGCCACTGCTGCTCAGGCATTCCCTCTCACAGGGGACCCCCATTTTGATTCTATACTTTTTCACCCTGTTCTTCTGCACTTCTCCAGTCTGGTTAATTTCCCTCTTCAGATCTGCCCCACTGTTAGCATGGGCCTAGGAATGAAAAATAGAGTCTGGAACAAGACAGTATCGAAATGACAGCGAATCATGCTGAGGGTGTCAAAGGAATGCAAAAGCAACTCCTCTATTAATCATGAAAAAGCTACACCTGGTAGGAGTCAACCAAAGGGCCTTTTCCCCCAAGGACCTAAGGGGTCCCCTCCCTGATAATTTGGCCTTAGCGAATGACCCAAATAATCAAGAGAATAGACAAACCAGCCAAAGCTATTTCCTTCTTATTTTAAGTAGAGATGGGCACAAATTGCATTTTTGCAGTTTGGTTCATGGCTGAACCACGAACCTGTATGAACTGAAAGGTTGGTTTGCAAATGGAACTGGTTTGTGTAGGTAAGTGACCCCTGCTTTATGCAGCTTTGTACTCTAGCTGGGAACCAACAAGAGCCCCATGAACTGTCTTAAAAGTTTACAGAAGTTGATGACTGTAGACGCATGGTTTGGTTTCCAAACCATGAACAGGGCAAAATTCATCACAAATTTTGCTTCATGGTTTGGTGTGTACTCAATCCTTAATCTTAAATGCTGGACAGGGAGATTTTTCCCTTTACTTATGTAAAATACTCAGTTGATATGGTACTTGCCCATTTAACCTCTTAATCTCTCTAAAGGAATACTTCTTCTTGATACCTCTACGTTTAATACCAAATAAGAAAACTCCCCTCCACAATGAACACAAAAAACCCTTTTCAAATTAGCTCATTTCTGGAGAAGTGGACTTTTCACAATCTAATACCAACAGCCTTTGTCTTCCTTAATTTTAGCAAAAATGTATAAAAAGTTATTCTTCATCCATCCAATTTGTAGCAGGTTTTGACCCCAGACTGTTATCCCAACCGTATAGTTGGCTTCTCTGTCCTCAATTCTCTCCTTTTATGTCCTCTTTTAGTAGCAGGTAGAGAATTGAGAAGCCTACTTCCTAAAACAGTGGGGCAGACCTCCTATCAGGTCTGTGAGCAAGTCTGCTTCCTTCTTCCTCTCTCTTGTTTCCTTCAGTTATCAGAGACTGTTAAAGAAAATATTGTAAGAACGCTAATCTTTTAAGCATGTTTTATTTAGAGCTTTTTTTAAAAAAAATCCTTAATTATGTTTGTCTGTGTCCTTTATACAATGTATGTCTCTGCTACCTGTCATTACATTTTGTGACACACGTGGCTGGCTCCGACATCTCTTTTTTGTCAGATCCAGCCCTCAAAACAAATGAGTTTGACACCCATGATTAAAACTGTGCTTGTATTTCACATATGCACTTATTTCCTTTCTGCAGCACCCCTATTTGCATTTACCTGATTAAACTGGGTTCTCATTCTGTTAGTTCAATACATTAATTTTCTTGTTTAATAAGCTTATTCCTCTATTTCCTTTGAGCATTGGTCTATATCTTGATCCTAGTATATACAGGTTAAAATCTCAGTAAATAATATTCCACAATACACACATTTTTTCTTCGCTAGCAGAAGGACCTTTTTTGCTAGCTACAATGGCTCCACATGAACTAGTGATTTGGTTAACAGCATAGCTATGGGTGATGAGAGAGGGTAAGAAGTGAGAGTCCATAACAAGTATAACCTAAATCTTTCTTCCATTTTTTCATAAACATTTTTAATGATATATCCAAATACCTAAGCAAACTGTAGACTCTATTATTTCATTTGAGCATCTAGTGTTGTCATACAATTTCTTTCAAATGCTAATAAATTCCACAGACCCAATTATCCTGGGAAATGATAGAACCAGATTCCTGAGCTATACATAATGGAAAACAGTGGCTGACATCCCCCATTTTGGCTGTCACTTGATTGCTAGTCAACATTGGCTATTTACTAAAAGGTGTTTCAGTATCAATAACTCAGAATATATCCTGACTCCCATACCTCTAAATACAACTGATAATTATGTTAGAGTGAAGATGATGGTGATAATCATTAACCTGAGTCAAGACAGATTTAAGACTAAACCAGGTATCCAAAGATAAACAATAGAAGGAAGTCTGGCACATTTCTAGTTCCAATTCCTGGGACCTTTTTTGTTCAACATCTTTGTAAATGACTTGGATGAAGGAATAGAGGGAATGCTTATTAAATTTGCAGATGATACTAAATTGGGAGGGGTCACAAATACAGTAGAAGACAGAAACAGGATACAGGATGACCTTGACAGGCTGGAAAACTGGGCTAAAACCAATAAAATAATTTTAACAAGGATAAATGTAAAGTTCTGCTTTTAGGTGGGAAAAATCCAATGCATGGTTATAGGATGGGGGAGACTTGTCTTAGCAGTTGTGTGTGTGAAAAGGATATAGGGGTCTTAGTGGACCATACGCTTGTTAAGCCAAATGCTCTCAAAATGAGATTGGGGAATTAGTTAGATAGAACTCTGGCTTAATAGGAATCTTTTTACCAATGTATACCAGGCTCAACCATCCAGAAGGTAAATGCCCAATAAAAAAGGCCTCTAATTTAATAAAACCAATTGTAATTTATTGTGAAAAATAGTTCTTTCATACAAGATAAAAATACAAAACAATCACACATTCACACATTCACACAGGTCTAAGGAAATACAGATAGATTGATAGGGGAACATATATGGGTAGACAGACAGGGCGATAATTACCTCTCGCAGACTCCAAGGAAGACTCCGATGGCGACAATTGAGGGAATGGGGGAGGACCCGAAACTGATCAGGAATCGGGGATGTATCTACACAGCGGAAAGTGGGTTGCTGAATAGAAGCACACCTGTGGGTAGCTAGTCCACAGGTTATAAAGAGTCACCTGAGTCCTGAGGGGATGGGAGGTGACGGGGAGGGGAGATAGGAGGTTCTGCGATGTCCACGAAGGCTGGACATCAGCAGAACCAATGGTGAGTCCTTTGGTGACACCTGATTGGGTGCTTGCTTTGACCAATGAACTTCACCTTTGTCCTGGGCATCCTGGAAACTTCCAGGTTGCGACAGGGCCTGAGGCGGCTCCCATGGTATCAGTATGGAAATGGCTGGGTGCTTGCGATGAGATGGGATTATCTGGGAAGGTGACAATAGGGAATCAAATATTGACCTAGGTATCCCCGGTGTGGACAAAAGGCTTGGATGTGACAGGAGATGTCCTTCCTCTTTTCTCATCATCTTCTGGACCAGAGTTATTGTTCAGGGTATTGCTAAGCAATTAGGATCAACAGTTGAGCTGTTAATCCATTCATGGGACGAATGGGTTGCTTGCGGGCTAGGAGTGACTCAGGGTGTGTACGTGAGATTCCCACTATGAAGGACTGAAGTCCAGCCTGGCGGGAAGATGGCTACGAGTGGTGTTAGCGAAACACGGTGGCTTCCGTGCTTGGCACTTCAACACCGGTCACCTGGACAGCTCCGTGGCGGCGCAGCTTCTTCCCCACCATGGCGGGCCTCGCGCAGTAACGGGGAAACGTCCTTGCATGTTGGCAAGCACTCTGTGTCTGTTTAGAATGCCTGCACACTTAAGCTGCTCGTACACATGAGTCCCATTTAGTTCCTGGATGGCTTTACTCGCACTCTCTGGCCAGACGGGTGCAAGCTCACTTCTCCAGGCGCCCTGGCAACCATGCTTGTGACTATAATATTGGGGAAAGAGGGGTCTTTTCCTCACACGCTGAACATGAGTCAACAGTGTGATGCAGTGGCTAAAAAGGCAAATGCAATTTTGGGCTGTATCAACAGAAGTATAGTGTCCAGATCATGTGAAGTTATCACTTTGCTCTGCTCTGGTAAGACCTCACCTGGAGTATTGTGTTCAGTTTTGGGCACCACATTTTAAGAAGGATATAGACAAGCTAGAATGGGTCCAGAGGACAGCAACGAAGATGGTGAGCGGTCTGGAGACCAAGTCCTATGAGGAAAGGTTGAAGGAACTGGGCATGTTTAGCCTGGAGAGGAGACGGCTGAGAGGTGATATGATCACCATCTTCAAATACTTGAAGGGCTGTCATCTAGAGGATGGTGTGGAATTTTTTTTTCTGCGGCCCCAGAGGGTAGGACCAGAACCAATGTTACCGGAAATGCTTTTGGGTGTCCCTCTTAGATGGGGAAATTAGCAGGAACACCCAAACAAGAGCCTTAAGAGCTGAGATCTTTTGTCAATAACATGGAAGTCAGGTGCGTTAGAAAATAACTCCACACTTAAGTGCAATTTAAAATGTTTTACTAGAAAAATGTAGGTGTTGCAATACAATCACTCTCTATACAGATAAAGTTACATAGGCTCACACACAAGACCTAAGAAATGAAGGGGTGAGAAAATAATGGAAATAAAAGGGAAGACACACATGTCTTTTAGGGCTCCCTTTTTTATTTGGCAGCACTCTGGTATCACCAATGAGTAAAAATTAAATCAAAAGAGTTTCCAGCTCAACATTTCCTGAAGCTTGGGGCGTCCCTGGAAATTGGGGAAAAATAAGAATGGAAGCAAGACAGCCAGTGTGTCTTGCCTCTAAAGGGACCTGATAAAAGGGCTTACCGGGGGATGCAAACTGTCAAGGGTGCCGTACAGAGTGCACACCCTATGACTCCAGCCCTTGGCAATTATAGGGTTGGAAGGGGGAAGTTTCATCATGGGACTTGATGGTGGGGTGAGGGGAGATGATGGCTTTATCGAGGATTTACAATGAGTGTCTGGAGGTGAAACAAAAGGTGAGTATTATACCTGTATGGCCTCTCAGGAAGGGCAGTTTGGGTGACAATCTAGTTTCGGCATTCCCAGGAAACAAAGATGTAACAAGACAATAGGGTAACACATAGTGTATTGAAACAAGACAGGGGGAGATGAGTCATGGGGAAAAGGGAGACATTGGTGGGATTATCTGGTCATGTAGGCACATTCCAGGATTTTTTCATTGCATTCACTGAAGGAGAGGTGGGGGGGAAGAAAGGTCAATCAGAGGCATGCCATATCCTATGCAAGCCAGCCTTCCAGTATGGTGTTTTCCTGGTCTCCATCTTGGGGCCTTCTAGGGACACACAGGCTAGCTTGAGGGGACCCCCATGTCTTTTAGGGCTCCCCTTTTTATTTGGCAGCACTCTGGTAGAATGAGTTCCAATGAGTTGAAATTAAATCAAAAGAATTTCCACCTCAACATTAGGAAGAACTTCCTGACTGCTGGAAAAGTTCCTCAGTGGCAGGCTTCCTCAGGAGGTGGTTTTTAAACAGAGGTTAGATCGCCATTTGACAGCAATGAAGATCCTGTGAATTTAAGAGGAGGTATTTGTGAGTTTCCTGTATTATGCAGGGGGTTGGACTAGATGACCCTGAAGGTCCTTTCCAACTCTATGATTCTATGATTCAATTTTCCTCCTGAAGCATGACAAGATTAAACACATCTCTAATAACAATTCGCTGTTCTGTATCCAATTTCCAACTCTGGGATGATGTCGCATCATGACATTTTTTACAGGGTGGTTTGCCATTGCCTTCCCCTGTCATCTTTTTACAGGGTGGTTTGCCATTGCCTTCCCCAGTTATCTACACTTTACGCCATCAAGCTGGGTAGTCATTTTACTGACCTTGGAAGGATGGAAGACTGAGTCAACCTTGAGCTGGCTACCTGAACCCAGCTTCCACTGGAATCAAGCTCAGGTCGTGAGCAGAGAGGGGCTACCTTTACCTTTTTATCCAATATCTTTTCTGAAAATAGTGAGTTTTGAAAGGAATCCAATTTAATAGCTTCCTAATACATCATAATATTGAGAGTACTCATTCACTTTTCCAAATAAAATTCATGATTGATTTTTTTTGTTAGTTAGATTACTAACTTCAAATTGGATATTGATAAATAAGGATTTTGAACAAGACATTCATTTTAATTGTCATGATTCTGCATATCCTTCAACATTGTCCATTCCCTCTGGTGTTTTATATTGACCAATCTTAGTTACATCTTCTAGAATCCAGACTCCTATCCAATCTCTGTTGTGGGATTCCTGCTGTGACTTCCTGACTTACCTTAATGCAAGGATCATTAAAACTAGGTTACTGTAATTTCAGACCTGGTGTTGGATCATCAAAGAGCCTGGGCATGTGTCACAGAATCATGATGTCATCTTATCTCAAATGGTGCCAGCTGCATATACTGCCCTACACCAAGCTCCGTAAGGTAGATGGTGGAGGTGATGTTCATCCATGAACCTTTCTGCTTCCACATGCAGTTATCAGCTGGCATTGATAGTATGTTTTGTGTGTTGGGCATCAGGGACAGATTTTAAGTTCTGCTGGTTTACTGTCCACCTAGCTTACAAGTTTGGACAATTATGTTGCAAAAAACCCACATGACTGTGCTGGGGGATTTCAACATTCATGATAAGGTCCTCTTGTCTGGCCATGCTCAGAATTTTATGGCTACTATGGCAACTGTTGGACTATCCCAAGTTGTGTTGTGGCCCAAAACACCAAGATGGGCATACACAAGAGTTCATTTTCTGTACTAAGCACTTCGCTGGTGATCTATTGAATTAAAGATTAGTTGTTTATCATTTCCTGGGACTGAGTGTGCTTACCCTTCTCTGCAAAGGTGGTGGCCCAACAAGACTGGCCCTTCCTCAGAGCTAGCTGGATTTGTTTTTGTTTTTTTTATTATTATTATTATTAAGATTTATACCCCGCCCTTCTCACCTAAGTGTCTCAGGGCGGCTTACAACATAATAATTAAAACAACTTCAGTTTAAAACATTTAAAAATACAATTAAACCATAAATTAGTAAAAAAAACAAGATAGAATAAAACCGGCGGCCTATAGATACATTTTGTTCCATCCAAGATGTTTTACATTGTCAGCTAATGTCATAGGCCTGCCGGAAGAGGACTGTCTTGCAGGCCCTGCGGAATTGCCCTAGATCCCGCAGGGCCCGCACCTCTTCCGGCAGCTGGTTCCACCAATAAGGTGCCGTTATTGAGTAGGCCCGATCCCTGGTGGATTTTAGACGGGCCTCCTTTGGCCCGGGGACTACCAACAGGTTTTGTGAACCTGAGCGTAGTACTCTCTGGGGAACGTGTGGGGAGAGACGGTCCCTAAGGTAGGCAGGTCCTAGGCCATATAGGGCTTTAAAGGTAATAACCAACACCTTGTACCGGACTCGGAATATTACTGGCAGCCAGTGCAGACCCTGGAGCCCCGGCCGAATGTGCTCCCATCTTGGGAGCCCTAATAACAGCCGGGCAGCAGCGTTCTGCACTAACTGCAGTTTCCGGGTCCGGCACAAGGGTAGCCCCATGTAGAGGGCATTACAGTAGTCCAGCCTCGAGGTGACCGTAGCATGAATCACTGTTGCCAGGTCGTCACGTTCCAGGAAGGGGGCCAACTGCCTCGCCCGCCTAAGATGAAAAAAAGCGGACTTGGCAGTGGCTGCTATCTGAGCCTCCATCGTCAATGAAGGCTCCAACAGCACCCCCAGGCTCTTAACCCTGCCCGACGCTGTTAATGGAGCGCCGTCAAAAACTGGCAGGGGGAGTTCCCTTCCCGGGCCGCAGCGACCCAAGCAAAGGACCTCTGTCTTCGCCGGGTTCAGCTTCAGCCCACTCAGCCTAAGCCACCTAGCCACTGCCTGTAACGCCCGGTTCAGATTTTCTGGGGCGCAGGCGGGCCGGCCGTCCATAAGCAGATAGAGCTGGGTGTCATCAGCATATTGATGGCAGCCCAGCCCATACCCTCGGGCCATCTGGGCAAGGGGGCGCATATAGATGTTAAATAACATCGGGGAAAGCACCGCCCCTTGAGGCACCCCACAATCAAGCGTGTGTCTCCGGGACAGTTCCTCCCCGATCGCCACCCTTTGTCCCCGACCGTCAAGGAAAGAGGAAAGCCATTGCAAGGCCAACCCCTGAATCCCTGCGTCGGCAAGGCGGCACGCCAGAAGCCGATGGTCGACCATATCGAACGCTGCCGATAGGTCCAGCAACATCAGCACCGCCGAGCTGATTTGTTTGGTTTCCAGAATACTCTGAGGCATGCTGCTGTGGTGGCACGCCTCGGTGAGTGAAGGGAAAGCATGTAGGTCTCTTTAAGTCACTGGTGAGGTGATTGCTGTGTTTGGCCAACCCTTCTCCCTCATGGAGGACACAGCATTTTGTTGACTGCTGTGACACTTGCCTCTCTGGTACTCTGCCCCCTTGTGGAGGACAATTAGTCAATGAGTCTTGCCCACCACACACCATTCTGCAGTGGCAATGGTCAAGGATGAGCTCTCCAAGGTGCCAGGATTTTTCATGTGATGGGGCCCACATCCAGGATTTTCATTTAGAGGGGCACATTTTTGTTTAAATATATTATACCTAAAATAATGGATAAATAATGCAGGCAAGTCATTTATCTCTCAAAAATATTTTAAGTTTACTTTAAAAATATAACCATTACATATATAATGAATTATATTATTAATGCTTCTGGTGTATCACTAACAGATATAATTACAGATACTGTATCTATAGATATAATGAAGATAAGGCATTTATCACTCAGAACTGTTTCTTACCATAATGAGGACAAGTAAAATTGTTTCTGGGTTATCACTAAGAGACTTACCATTAGAGATACAGTGAAGATAAGTAGAAATGCTTCTGGGTTATAACTAAGATGCTTACCATTACAGATATAATGATTACTACTATTAATGCTTCTTATGTATCACTAAGATGTTAACCATTATAGATCCTGCCATGCATTCATATGTGGTTCATGATTGGCCTGTATTATGTTCCTGCAGTTGGTTGGCAACTCACACTGTAGGTTTCTTGCAGGCAGTTGAAATGTCCTTGGTGAATTCATGTAATGCTTTCATCCCTCTTCTTTCCCAGCCATATGCCTCCCTCTCATCTGATTTCCTCCATCCTCTTCTTCCCCTCTTTTTTTCACACCGACTCGAGATTGAGCCTCTGGCCTCTGGCCTTCAAGGCTTATAAATAAAGATTGTATTTCTTTAGCATGTGTTTATTGCACCATAGACATGTTTATAGTCTTTGCAAAGCAGCATCAAACACAATAAGACATTGAATTTTTAGGGATGCAAAACACCAGGTGACTGAGATATTGCCAATCCAGGTTGCATTCCCCCCGCCCCTTCCCAATTTTGTGCATCTCCTGGTCTCACTAGGAGTCTGGCACCACCCTCACAAATGCAGACTTTTGGAAGGTTTTCAAAGTCCAGCCCAGTGTATCTCAAGGTCACACCTGAAATCACCGCTCAAGCAGAAATTTGGATTCCATCCCATCAGGAATTTTCTCTCCCACACACAAGAAAGACATTGGGAATTTTTTAAAGTGCATTTCTATGGATTTTCAGGTCCTGCTTGGAGTTTGGCATCCCCTCCCCCAGACATTCCAGGGGATTTCCCACCCCACCCAACTATGTTTTTTTAGACTTGCATTACATTTGCCTTAGCTAGTAGGAAGATCAAGCTGGAAATCTGATTGATGGAGGAGGAGAAGTGGCTAACGCAGGGAACTTGCCAGCTTAGAGAGCTGGAGATGCTTGCCATGTGTTTGGAGGTGGGTCTTGCTAGCAGCAACTGAGCAACAGTGTGTGTTTGGAGGCAAGTCAGAGAAACAGGCAGAGTGGAGGGAGCAGCCACTTTTGGATTGGAGGATGCCTTTGTGATAGGCGTTGTGATTGGAGGGTCTGCTTGCATGATGGGAGACTCAAAATAGGAAGTAAAAAGAGAGGAGAAAGTGGCTGCGGCGTTGCTGCTCAATCAGAGTGGCAGCAGTGGGTGCTACTTGGAGCGGTGGCAGCAATGACATCAGCATTGCACAGCTTGATCTGAGCAATGGCGGCATCAATGAGTGCTTGCTGCTTGAATGGAACAGCAGTGAATGACTGTGAGGTGTGGGGGACTAAAATGATGGGCTGTAATGGTTTCAAAGAGATTTGATTGATGGGGCCTGGAATTCTGGACCCACTCCTTCACTACGGGCCTGCAGGGGCATCACCTGCCTGGTGCACATGCTTCACCTGGTGGTGAAGGATGCTTTGGGGCTGGGGAGCACTGTCAGAGCTACCTGGGACACTGCCACCTTGAGATACTATCTTTGCTGGAGACCTGACAGTGCCTGGCTGCCCACTTCTTGCACAGCCCATCTGCTGTCGAGAGGCTGGGGGAGGAGAAGAAGCTGAATACAATCTCATCCTGGACTTACCCACCCACTGGAACTCCACCTATGCTGTGATTGTGTGTTTGGTGGAGCAGAAGAGCATGGTGCAGGATGTAACCTCCTCTGTGACCATTCTGCATAAGGAAGAGGAGTTGGGCATCAGCTCCAACGAGTGGTTGATCCTCTCCAAATGGTTCATGTCCTCAAGCCATTCCAGGACGCTGCACTCATATGGCCAGCCTGGGACAAGTCATCCCCCTGATTCAAAGACTCAAATGGGCATTGGTCTCTGCACTGCAGCTGAGCCCTGAGGGGATGCCTGTTCTCCCATGCGTTAGGCCCTTGACAGAGAGGTTGCAAGTGGGCATTACCAAAAGATTGCATCCTCTCTACAAGAAAGGGGAATACAGGCTGGCCTGTATCTGTGATCCCCTGGATAAAGGGAAGCATTGGTCTCCAGAATGTAGCATTCATGCTGTTGAAAAGTGTGCTCTGCAAAGAAGTGCAGAGGCTACAGGCCAGCAGCCATGGCCAGAGGGAACAGTGGGTGGAAGAGGCTGGGAAGGAGGAGCCACAGTCCAGTATCTTTACCTCAAAGAGCCCAGTCAGGGAGAAGCGTCGCTACTGGTGAACTGGGAGGTCAGCAGCAGTAGGGCTGCCAGGCTTGTGATGATGGAGGATTCAGCAGAGTTGATGGTGAGGGAGTACTTCACCAAGTCCCCTGAATCTACCTCTGCTGATCCTCTGAAGTACTGGTCAACCAGGGTTGCTATCTGGCCCAACTTCTCTTGTATGGTCATGAGTCTCCTCTCTTGCCCTCCCACCAGTGTTCAGAGCAAGTAGGTGTCCTCCCACCTGGGAGACATTCTCTGCCCCTACCACTCCCATCTGGACCTGGCCAGGGTGGACAAGTTGGCTTTCCTGAAGGTCAGCTTCCCCATACCAGGCTACCCCTCTATGAACCTCAAAGGGTAAGATCCAGGCCTACTGTTGCTCCCCTGCATGTCCCCCCATTCTTCCTCCTCTCTGAGTGATTTGGCCTGTGGCCTGTGGGTTGTTGCCTTGGTGTTTGGGTGGGAGGATGGCTGCCTCTGCTGTGTGTGGGTGGACTCTCTCACCTAACACCTATCTCATGAAACAAAACCATCTACCTCATAACACAGCACCTACCTTACATATAAAAATCTGATTTCCATTGGTCTGGTGGTGCTGGGATGCCCTGCCCACCATGCTGTCATGGAGTAATTTTGGGCAATCTCTGTCAGAAGTCTCTTGTCATGTCTGCCTTTCTGTCATTGCATCACTAATCAAAATAGAACCTCTAATTTCCACTGGTCTGATGGAGCTGGGGTGCCCACCAAGTTGTTATGACATACCTTTGGGGAGCCACTGTCAAAATTCTTGGGGTGTTTCTGTCCTTCAGAACCTGCCTTTGGAAACCTGGGGGAGGGGCTACAAGCATAGGGGGGATGCTTCCCTTGCTTCCAGTATTTGGCTGGGGGGGGGGGGAGTCTGCCCAGATGAATTTTTCCTGTGAATTTGATGTTACTGGCTTTTCCCTGAGTCATTCCATAGACTCCTGTAACTGCAACTGTCTTTTCTAGAGAAAGCGCTAGGGAGACCTGTGATCCCAGAGATAAAATTTGCCCACAGGTGGCAGGATGAGGTTACCTGTGCATTTGATGCATATAGCTTGCAGGGGGTCCATTCTATTCATTTTTGAACCTGTGCATGACATTTGCCCCCCAAGGTCGGAATAAAGAGTCAGACACAATGCATTGGAATAAAATTGGGCCACTTTATTAAATATCAAAACAAACAGCAAGGGCCTGGCCAGGGCTAGGGGTCACCGCAACCACTCCCCTGCCATTAGCGGGCAAGAGACCCAGCCCCCCAGCCGGAGCTGAGTGACTCAGCTCCCTCCAGGCAGGCCCAGCAGGGAGGCATGAACCAGAGGGCCCAAACCCAGACACACGTCTCGACGGAAAGGCACCCTCTAGCCGAGCCTCCAGGACATTCTGCATTCTCCAAACCCGGGTCTCCAAACCCCAAGGTTGATCATGCCAGATCCCTAATTCCCCAAAAGGGGGATGCTTCACAGTCCTCCCCTAGCCGCATAGTGCCCTAAACCCCAAAAACCTGCCACTACTAAGGCCAAGTCTCTACTTAGGGCTTAGCACCCACTGGGAGATCCAAAGCCACCCGCAACCCTTGCCGCAAATCTCTCAGGGAAAGCATATTACCCTTTTCCGAGAGATGCACTCCATCCGCTCTGTAGAGGTCAGGAAATTTCGATGAAATGTTCGGATGAGGCAAATAGTGGCCCAACCCCCCTTCTAACACCTTTTTAATCTCCTTGTTAGCCTTATACCGGGCCCTCTCAATCGCTGCAGGGTCCCAAGCACAACGCCAAACTGGCAGGGCAGCATGGCTGACCACATTATGATGGTCCCAGGCCATCGCTCCCTAATGTGCTGAAAGTCATCGCAGGCCTGCCAAACCAAGGCCTTGCCCTTTAAAAGCCCCAGATCATTACCTCCCAGGTGAACAATTAAAACCTGAGGAGGCAGGCCCAGCCACTGAAGGCCCCGACTCCTCCACCATTCAATACAAACGTGTTGGCTGAGTCCCAGCTGAGAGCCGACCGAAGTTCTCCGCACCTGGTGAGCGGCCCAAAACACGTGGCTATGGCCACAGACAAGAACTCGGCTCCTCTGGCCAGGAACAACAGCATCTAAAGAGAAAAAACAGTTAAACAGGTACATAACCAGTAGCAACCAATAAACAAGCTACTTAAGGTCTAAGAAATGGACGAACATAAGACTTGTAAGCCGATGAACGCCAAAGGCCCAAGCGCTGAATACAAGAGGAAGGATACCCCATGGCGGCAGCTGTTAAGGCTGCCCCAATCCTGAAGGAGTGGGTACCAAACCGCACTCCCGTCAAACCCAGTACCCCCAGAGCCCGTGATGTCACAGCCCAAAACTGATGTTTCGTCAGCGGGCTACCATCCTGATGGCAAAACAAAAACCCATCCTCGGGCCCCCGGACTGCCAAATAAGCTGCCAACACAGTAACCGGACGCAGCTCAAGCTCTGAACAACTACCCAATTCGAGTACCACACCTTTCTGCAACTGATCCATCTTAGACCGACAGACCGTAATCACTGCCTTACCCTCAGATAGCCTCAGATCCCTCAATAATAGAGCCTTACCAGAAACATCATTTCTGGACTGTGCCACCAGTTCACTGACTCTCAAGGCCCCCAAAAATGCCATTAAGGACGCAGCATGAAACAAACGTGCTTCAAAAGAAGAAGCACACACCATGTCCCACACCCCTCTTAAACCCCGCAGAATCGACAGCGACATAGGATTCCGCGTGTCCACTCTGGGTCCAGCCTCTCTGGCCATCCCTCCACCATGATTCAAAGCCAAAAGTCAGCTGTCTCCTCCCTATATCCCAGCACCTTACTGGCAAAAGCCAATGCTGACAGGTGCCCCCTAATGGATCGCACGGCCAATCCCTTACCTCGAAGCGAAACACAGTAGTGGAGCAACTGCTCCACCTGGAGGGGCCAAACAATGCGATACCCTACCTCAGCCCTAAAGTCGTCAAACTGCCGCACAGCCCATTCATAAGACTTCCTTGTGCTGGGCGCAATGGCCAGGCCAATCGCTCTCTGTCTGTTTATGAGAGAGAGTGTCAGCAACTCCATTACTCACCCCCGGAATATGTCTGGCTAAAAACAAAATATTAAGCCGCAAACAACGCAGAGTGAAGGCCCTCACCAACCTCATAACTCGCCGAGATTTGGATGAAAGGGAATTAATGACATGACTACTGCCATATTATCACACCAAAAATGGACGGTGTGATTGGCCATATCCTTCCCCCACAGCCAAACCATGACTAAAATGGGAAAAGAACTCGAGAAAAGTAAGATCTCTCTTCACCCCTACCTTTACCCAGGAGTCAGGCCAACTATCTGCACACCAATGTCCACGAAAATAGATTCCAAAACCCAAGGTTCTGATAGCATCAGACATGACCTGAAGCTCTGCTTCAAGTCTCATGTCCTCTCTCCAAAAGGAGACTCCATTGAGGGACTCCAAAAATTCCTGCCAAACCCTCAAATCATCTCTCATGCTGCAGGTAACCCGAGTTCTATGCTGAGGCAAGCGTAACCCTGCCATAGCATCACACAGCCTTCTGAGAAAAGCACTCCCTGGAGCAACCACTTTGCACGCAAAGTTTAGGTGCCCCACCAGCTGCTGCAACTCCAGCAAAGTAACCTTTTTAAGAAGAAATGCAGAAATCCTAACCCTCAACTCAACTATTTTCTGAAAAGGCGCCCTTGACAGCTGCGCAACAGTATCGATCTCAATCCCCAAAAATTCAGCTTTGGACCGGACCCTCCGTTTTCTCAGGGGCCAAAGGGACCCCAAGCTCCGCCGCCAGGTCAATAAAACTTGACAGGAGCTGCCTACAATGCCCAGTCCCCACGGGGCCCATGAAAAGGTAGTCGTCCAAATAATGAACACCATCCTGTAAACCTACTTTCTCCCTCACGGCCCATTCCAAGAATGTGCTGAAGCACTCGAAAGCGGAACATGATACAGAGCAGCCCATTGGCAATGCTCTATCCATGTAAAATTGGTCTTCAAAAGAAAACCCCAAAAGCTCAAAATCATCGGGATGCACTGGTAGAAGGCGAAATGCAGATTTAATATCGCATTTTGCCAACTCTGCACCCACCCCGCAGCGTCGCACCACAGCTATAGCCTGGTCGAAGCTAGTGTACCTAACTGAGCATAAATGCTCAGGAATCCCATCATTCACAGACTTCCCCCTGGGGAAGGAGAGATGGTGAATCAAACGAAATTCACCAGGCACCTTTTTGGGCACCACACCTAATGGCGAAACCCTAAGAGTACCCACTGGAGGATGTGAAAAAGGCCCCAAGATCCTACCCTCCACCAACTCCTTGGTGATCTTGTCCCTAACAACCTGTTCCAAACCCTTAACCAACTTAAGGTTCCCGGACATAAAAGGAACCTGAGGCCCCTGAAAAGAGATCCTAAAACCAACTTTAAAACCCTCTAACAAATACAAACTGTCAACCCTACAAGGATACCTCGACAACCAACGCTCAAGGGGCTCCACCCTTATTGGGCTGGCCCCTTTCTTAGTTGGATAGGATCCACCACACCACCAGGCTTCTTTGCATTTTTCTTCCCCTCGCTCGGTGGCAGCTATCAAAGGAGTGTGACCCCCCCACACATGGGGCATTCGTGCTTGAACTGGCAAGCCTTCCTGTTACACACTCCCAAAGTCCCATATTCCCAGCAGAGTAAACGGGGTTGAACCGCCTGCCCTGCTGAACCACGGGGAGAGCTGGATGAAGCTGAAGCCGATGCCACTGACCTACTTACCAGGTGACCGCTATCAGAGCGATCACCCAAATTACGCCTAGCTGGGGACATAACCTGCAGCCACAGCTGCTGATGAATACGGTCCCACGGAAGTGACAGATACAAGGCAGCCCTCATCCGAAACTCCTGATCATATTGCAACCAGGCAGGGCCACTAAATGCCGTATATCCCTGATAAATTATATCTAGATATTGAAAAAGGGCAGCTGCCTGCCACGGCTGCGCCCGGGCAATAACCCCGGCATAAATACAAAACCCTGGCAACCAATTCGCCCAGGTCCTGTCTACTTTCCGTTTTTTCAATTTCTTTTTCTCCTTATCATCCAACTCCTCCTTGTCTTTTTTTCTCCAGCTCTCGAAAGAGCAAAGAAAAAATGTCCACATACTCCCCTTTCAGGATTTTTTCCCTGATTGTGAAAATCAAGTAGTCCCCTAATGGCAAGGCAACCTCCCCAAAGGGCAAGGATGTAAAAGGAACCATCCCATAAGGGGAAGGTGCGCCCGTAAAGGAACCTGCCAAGCCAGGATGCCCTGCGCCGTGGTAAGCACAGGTATTGCCCTGTCCATTAGGCCAGCCCCAATTGGGGATTGAACCGGCTCCCACAGAAGCCGACACCCCAACACCTGCAGCAGAAGTACCCTGCCCGACCCCTAAAGCTGGTCCCCAAGGCCCCCATGGCCAAACTTGCCCTGCTCTGGCCTGCCAATTATCACCAGACCTGCCTCCAAATACAGAAGGCACCAATGGCAAACCGCATCCCGACCCTCCAGCTGTCTCCACTGAACCGAACTCGGGACCACCGAGGCCAGGATCCCTGCCAGGCAGCACTCCACCAGATCTGCCCTCAAGAATGGACAGCCTTGTAAGAATATTAGCTTGCCTACCCTTCTTAGAGGCACTAACACCCTCTACTCCACCTGGTGAAGGGATACCTGACGCCTGCTCCAATGCCCTCAACCTACTAATAATACTAGCATCCACTGCTAAATCACCCTCATCCTCAGATGAGGATGACGGGGTGGTGCCCTCTTAGCAGGCACCTGGGTGCCCTAGGTGCTGGCTTCTTACCCTTAGGCTTACCCGACCCTTTACCACCTGCCATTATAACAGAAGAGAAGAACTACAAAATGTCCCCAAAATGTTACCTAAAATGGCCGCCACCCCCTGAGCAGGGAAAAGAAACCTAAAATGGTCGCTCAATTGCTTTTACCACCACCTTCCTTCACAAAGAAGGGCTTTAAAATGGCTGCCCCACCAATGCCCTCTGCAAAGGCAGCCACTTACCATGCAATCAGCCCCCTGCCAGGGGACCTCAAAAAGAGTAGGCTGCACTCCCCTCTTCTCCTAAATAGGCCGCCAGTAGCAATCCCTTGCACCTGGGACTCAAGCCTCCCTCAACCCTCACCCAAGAAGGAAAAAGAAACCACCCCAGGCTTGCACACCAAAATGGTGCCCAATGCAAGCACAGGCCCTAACACCTATAGCCCAGGCCCCAACACCAACACCCAAAGCCAGGCACTCCACTAAGCAACTCCCCCGGCGTCTGAACAACCCCCCAAGGGCAGCCACCCACACCACCGTGCACCTGGCACTAAAATCTGCCCAGGACAACCCCAGTCTCCCGCGCAAAAAAACCCACGGCACCCCAGATCCCACACAAACGCTCAGCCCCCAGGCCAACTCAGGCAAGCAGAGTCCCCTGACGCTCAAACTCCGAACGAAGCTGCTGCCGCCGCTGAACCCAACGCGCACAAAACCACGCGCTGTCCACCGATTTTCAAACGGAATGCCAGGAGGGAGCGGGGAGCTAGCCCTTAAGATGGTTAGACCCCGCCCCAGCACTGCACGCCCAAACCCAGGGTGGCTCTGCTGCAGGCTGCAAGCCCCTGATTTCCACGACGTGCACGAAACCACGCACTGTCCACCGATCCTCAAATGGAATGCCAGGAGGGAGCGGGGAGCTAGCCGTTAAGATGGCTAGACCCTGCCCCAGCAATGCACACCCAAACCCAGGGAGGCTATGCTGCATGCTGCAAGCCCCTGATTTCCACAAAGCGCACGAAACCACGCACTGTCCACCGATCCTCAAACGGAATGCCAGGAGGGAGCGGGGAGCTAGCCATTAAGACCCCACCCCAGCACTGCGCGCCCAAACCCAGGGAGGCTATGCTGCAGGCTGCAAACCCCTGATGTCTCCCGAAGCACTTTTCTGGCTTGAATTTAGTCCTGTTGGGTTTGTAGAGCCACAGTAGCACTTGTTCTGTTGGGCTTGCAAAACTGCCCCCTACTGTCAATGTCTACCAAGAGATTCTTTGATTTGACATTAGTCCATTGCAAACAATGGAGGAAGGGCACCTTTTTTTGCAGGGGCTGTAACTTGGACCCCATAAATCCAATACTCACCAAACTTGGATGGAAAGTAGAGGAGAGTTCACTGGAGACCTGATATGATTTTGATGTTTCTAGCTTGCGCGTTGTGTTCTATACACTCCTGAACTTTCTTTTTTGTTGTTGTTGGTGGTTAAAACAATTTTATTTGGTAACATATGGTAACAAGTTATATTTCTTGCATCATTAATAACTTCTTTTATCTATCCCATATATTACTTTCTACCCACCCCTCCCCCCATTACTTGACCCCCGCCGGTGTTATTTACTTAAAATATTAATATTTAAAGGTACCCTTAACTAATAAAACCAAAAATTAATATTCTCCTTTTTTCTAAGACTTAATCATTATCAAAAATTGTCCAATGTCCTTTTACCTTCCGCTTTTTTTCTACATATCTTCTGAACTTTTTCCACTCCATCTTAAAAACTTCTAAATCATAGTGTCTTAGAATTCTTGTTAATTTGTCCATTTCACTCCACATCATAACTTTTACAATCCAGTCCCATTTCTCTGGTATTTTTTCTTGCTTCCACAATTGCGCATATAATGTCCTAGCAGCTGAAAGCAAGTACCAAATTATAGTTCTATCTTCTTTTGGAAATTTTTCCATTTGTAACCCCAACAGAAAAGTCTCTACAACTTTCTTAAATTCATATCCCAATGGAAACAATGGAGGAAGGGCACCTTTTTTTCAGGGGCTATAACTTGGATCCCATAAATCCAATACTCACCAAACTTGGATGGAAGGTAGAGGAGAGTCCACTGGAGACCTGATATGATTTTGGTGTTTCTAGCTTGTACAAGTTGCATTCTATACACTCCTGAACTTCCTGAACTGTGCCTGTCATTTCCCCAGAAAGCACTTTCCTGGAGGTATTATCTTTGGTGGGGGGGGGGGGATAACTTGGACCCCATAAATCCAATCCTCACCAAAATTGGAAGGCAGGTAGAAGAGCTTCCAAGAGACTTGTGAGTTTCTAGCATTGGGGGGGGGGGGGAATTCTGCCACATCACAATCCTCATAAACTGAACCAGTTTGTTTAGCACAAAAAAAGTTCATGGTGGTCTGTGATTTGCAAATGGAATATGCCACAAACTACAAACTGATCCAAGCAGTATTTTCCAAGTTTGTGCCCATTCCTAGTCATGTTTCTCCCCTATAAAGAAGACACTTGTGTGTCTGCATACACAATGTGTGCTTCTGATTGTGAATATTCAGAATTTACTGGAGCAAAGTCATGGATACCCCAAGGTCATGATTGTGACATGCATCAGTAAAAATGTATTTTATGATTAAGTGTTGTTTCTGCAGAAGAGCCCCATGGCACAGAGTGGTAAAGCTGCAGTACTGCAGTCCTAAGCTCTGCTCAACCTGAGTTCGATCCTGGCGGAAGCTGGGTTCAAGTAGCTGGCTCAAGGTTGACTCAGCCCTCCATCCTTCTGAGGTCGGTAAAATGAGAACCCAGCTTGCTGGGGGGGGGAGTGTAGATGACTGGGGAAGGCAATGGCAAACCACCCCGTAAAAAGTCTGCCATGAAAACATTGTGAAAGCAATGTCACCCCAGAGTCGGAAATGACTGGTGCTTGCACAGTGGACTACCTTTACTTTTACCTGCAGCTGTACAACTAGCAGAAATCATCACATATCACATTACACTGCTGGCGAGAAGCTACATGCTTCAAAACATATATGCTGCAAGGTCAGGATTAGAACATACATCATTTAAATAAGCTGATTTCAATATTTTGTGCTGCAGTTTTTCATCTATGCAATCAACAGCACATTAATCATTACAGATGATGCAGGGAGGCTAGGAAACCATATATATGGCCATTGGAGCAAAGGTGAAAGTCAGCAAAAGGAGGGAACACTCCAACATGGCACGTAATCTGGGTGTTTTTTCCTGTCATTTCAGGAAGATTTTTACTGACTTCTTCAGCCTAAGGAGCAGATTCTCCTTCTTGCAGAGATGACAGCCTCAATTAGGAAAACCCAAGCAGCCTGCACACAAAGGGACTCCCCCTGAGAGGGAGAAGAGGTACTTATGAGAGTGAAAAGAGAGCATATGGTGTGTAAGAGGAAGAATATTTGCAACTCATGTGGGTTCAATGAGCCCAGAGAGACATCAGACTAAGCCCCACCCATTATTTTAAGTAACAAGGCATCCACCACCAAGCACCCACAGTTCTGGGCAGGGAGAACCATAGTATGTTTATTAAATATGAGGTATATTATTCACTATAAATGTCATGTAACAAAACATTTATTCCTTACTTATGGACTGTTTCAATTCCAAAAGGGCTGCTTGTGATCCTATTATAGGAACAAATGCTGCTGTTGCTGTTGTTTTATTAACAAAGACAGAGTACATATGCATTCAGCTATTCCAAACCTCATTTCTGCTAAGTGCTTAACATGTCCCACAATGCATATTTCCAGTGGTTTAACATAAAAGCATTTCTATCCCCCTTACTAAGGATGTGTTTATAATGATATTTTTTTCAATATTAATCAGAAACATAAATATTATGTGGCAGCTGTTTATACAGATGTTTCTGTTCGGCTTTTGCCCTCTCCTTAAATTATACAGCTTCTCATTCCATGTTCAATACAGTGGTATTTCTGGAAATGTTTATTTAGCTTCAAAAAGTTCATATTACAGGGAAAAAAACAAGTAACATTCTGTCCAAGCTCCAAATGAGGCAAGAACCTAGTGGTGTGAGAAAAGTTATATTTCATTCAATACATATTCACACACTTACACTTGAAAAAAATACACTACTAATAGGGGGGTGGGAGCAGATAAACCTAACTTAACATGCAATTCTAAGCAGCTATTCACTTCTAAACCTATTGCCCGCCCACCCCTTGAATGAAACACAACACAAGTTATGGGTTAAACTGGGAATTTTATTTAAACACAAGCTGATATGCAACACATTAAAGCACGGGTTGTATTGTGCTTGCAGAGCAAACGTCCTAACAGGGAACACCCACCCTGGCTCAGAGTCAGGTCTGGGATCCCTCTGGACGTTACTCATCACTGCCCGCACAATAGTGCATAGAGGGGAGGGAGTGCCAAGCCTTAAGGCTCGTAATATGCTCCCCCAACCCCGAAGAGGCCCCCAACTGATACACCCTGACTGCAAAGCCCATGCCTGTACCAAAATCTTAGAATCCTGAAAAATTTGAGACAGTGGGAATAAGGATGTAGATGAAAGATGCCTGATGCAGCCACTTGCAGCAGCCAAGCAAACAGATGTTTGTCCCATGCCTGGATGGGAGATCTCCAAGAAAGACACATGCTTTTGTAGATTCCTGTGTTGAACAATGGTAGGCCAGATGGCCTGTTTGGCTCCTAAGTCTTATGATTCTGTGAAATCCCTGAGTACCATAACTGGTGATCCAAGCTATTAGGCTAGTGTACCAGAAGACAAACCAAGAAACACTATGAAGGTCCATGGTGTCTCCATCCCCGTTCCCACCTACCAGTATTGAATAAAGCCTTACTTGTACAGTCTTCCCGTAGAAGGAAATGATCCCTAGCCTCCTATCTGTCTCCCTGGTAACTGCGTAAGAGGTGTTCTTCCTCTCCCCCCTGCAACATATGATAATTGATTCTGGCAAATATACAGCCCTATTTGCCCTTAAAAAGAATGCAGCAGCACCTAGAAGATAGTGTCGTTCAAAAGCTGTCAGCACTATCGTATGAATAGCTAGAAATATGGAACATTTTAATTGGCCTCTGTTCATCGACTCTATATGCCCTTTCTGTCCTCTACTCAACAAGCAAATTGGGGATATTTAGCTATCACCAGCCTTCCTATAGACATGAATTAGTACCTCAAATTTAATACAGGTTTGATGCCCGAAATGCTATTATATCCTGCCTTCCAGGTCTCCCAACTCCTACCTGTTTGCCTTGCAGTCATCACTCAAGGTGGGGGGGGGTACAACTGTGGATGCTGTATGTTAACAACTAATACTTGTCACACCACCGAAGTCAGTGTGAGGGGAAACTGTTTCCATCCCAGCCACCCACAGCAGGCCACTGTGGTGCGATGCCGCAGAAGACCTGATAGGTCTGGACTTGCCTAGGCCCACCCACCAAAACTCTGTCAAACCTGGCCTGCTGTAGCAGCTCCTTGTGGCTGCTGAAGCTCCACTGTGTAAGGCACTCCATGTAGTAGCTTCTGGTCCCTGCACAGGCACATAGCTTCAATCTCCTTTGATCTCCCCTGTTTGATGTTTAAGAACCTGCGAGTAGGTGCTTTGCCTCGCCACGAGGTTCTCGCTTCTCTGCCAAGCGTGCAGCTCCATAATTTTGGAGCTTGCGCTGCACCAAACTGATGCTGAAGGGGTGGCTGATGCCAGACCTGGCTGGTGAGCCAACATCTCATTGACCAGCACTCCTGCGCTGAGCCCCAATTGTTTTTCCCCAACCTTGTGCTTCCTTTGAGGAGATGGGAGGGGCTGCCAAATTCCGCCGCCTGCTTCAGAAGAGGCAGCGGTCTTGACTTCAATGGAATTAGAACAATGTAACTCTGTTTAGGGTTGTGCTTTTTAAAATAAGTAGATGTATCTGACAATAACTCAAGTATAATGTAGGGGGAAATATATTAAGAAGCATTGTTTCTATCATGGGACCAACTAGACAGGGATGTTCTCTATGGGCTAAAATTATCCATAGTGTAAAATCTCAGGGAGCCTTTCAGACTTCTGATAGCTTGCTTTCTTACTCATTTTTCTTTCTTTTCAAAATATTCTGGAGATGGACCACTGAGGTGGATCCTACACTTATCCTCCCACTCCACTGAGCAAAATTTCAAGCCTTCCTCCAACTGAAGGCAGCCTGGGGAGCCTTCCTTCAACTTCAATGGCTCTTACTTACAGGCTAGTTTGATCCATTCCATCCATTCAATATTTTTTTTAATTTAATTTACAATACTTGGTAAGTGACTGAGTATAGTTTGAAAAGATCATCCTTATGCTTGGGATTTTTTAATTCTATTCATTATTAAAATTTATATATGTTATCATTCCAAATTCCTATTTTGTACCTGCATGGTTGAAATTCATCAGAGTAGGAGCTCTGCTGGCAGAAGTGCAAAAGTTGACTGACTCCTAATTCAGACTTAATGAAACTAGCCTTTATTGCAGAAATTGACTAGGCATTTGAAACATGAAAATGTAATTTTAAAAACAATACCCCTCTTCCCAGCTCAAACAGATAATTGACTAGGGAATTTCCAAGTTAAACAAAACTTGGGAGTCCCAGAAGCAGGGAATGCATAATCAGAATGTGGACATGGCTGCTGAGGGTACCCACAAGTCCAATTTGGGGACCAACCAGAGAATAAAGTGTCAAATAGCCCAATAAATGTAACAATTGAAATGAGAGCAACACAAGGTAGCCTAGCTTTGTCTTTTCCTTTTGGCCACTGCACTATAATTGCCAAGCAGCAATTTGCAGGATAAGAACATGCACATGGAAACAAGTGGGCAAATATAGATCTCAGTGATAAGTTAATTTGTTTTGAGCACTCACAGATGCCTCTTGCAGTGCTAAACATGAGCTGAGGTAAATTTGTTCATTACTAATCTTAACATCATAGCTATTTGAGTTGTTAAATAAGAGTGAAATCTTATATTCTAGTAGTGAAGTTGTCCAGTCTTTGGATACTTAAATCCAGTGACTGGAGCTGTGAAAGGGCTTTCTATAAATCTGTAAAGAGCCCTAGGTTTGCAGAAAAAGGTGAAACCTAAAACAAAAATACATTGGGGGCTTAAAAACACAAAAATGATGAAAGGAACACCTGTAGCTTTAAGCAATGGATTTCCTGTGGCTGTTGCTAGGCAACCACTGTGTTCCAAGGCTTGGTTCTGTCAGTAAAAGAAAATGAGGAGGGTCTCTAGGCCTATTTTGACCTTTGAGGGAAGGCACCTTGGGACCAGGTCTGACTAGGATTGCCAGCTCCAGATTGGGAAATTCCTGAAGATTTTGTGGTGGAGCCTGAGGTGGATAGGATTTGGGGAGGGGATAGGCCTCAGCAGAATATACCATAGAGTCCAACCTACAAAACAGTTATTTTCTCCAGGGGGACAGAACTCAATCATCAGTTCAGTTGTAATTCTGGCAACTCTAGGCCTGGAAGCAACCTCTGAGTGACCTGATACTACCCAACTTCCATGGCTCAACTAGGCCTGGCTGCTTGCTACTGTTCAACAGCAGCTACCTTATGAAAGCCAATGTGGTGTAGCAGATAGAGCTTCAGAATAGGGCCTAGGAGACCCAGGTTCAAATCCCCATCTTGCTGTGGAAGCTCAATGGGTGATTTTTGGGGCCCAGTCACATACTTTCAGCCTAACCTATCTCACAGGACTGATGTGCAATTAAAAAGGAGGACATGAGAATAATGTAAGCTACTTTGGGCCCCACTGTGGGGAAAGGTGAGATATAAATGAAGTAAATTAATAATAAATATAGCTAAAAATAGGAGGCAGTTAAAAGTTAGGTTGGTGAGTAGAGGTGGGCACAAACTGGCTCATTAATGATGAATTTTGGCTAGCTTGTGGTTTGCAAACTGGGGTTCAAAGCCGGTCAACTGGGAAAAACTTTCAAGCCGTTCATGGAGGTTCATGGTGACTTCTGAATTGATACATTTTTAGACAGACTGTCTCCACTCAAACAAAATGTTTACCAAACTTCAAAGCAGCAGGGGAGGGATTTTCCAGGTTTGGAAATACCCTTGTCAGTTTCAAACTAGTCTTCTCAGTTTCAGGAGGGTCCCCCCTCTTTGCTGGGGTTCTTTTATGTTCCTTCCCCCCCTTTTTCTGCACACAGCTTGCAAAATCCCCCTTTTCTGGGAGACCTGCTGAGCTGACCAGTGCAACCCACTTCTAGCTCAATAGGACTGATTGCTAGCACAGAATCACATTTCAAGCAAGGGTGCAAGCCCAGCAGAACCCAGTGGCATTGTGGCAATGTCAGCTCAGCAGGTCTGAGTGAGGCACAGAATCACTTTCCAAGCAAAGGTGTGTGTGTGCAAGCTCAGCACAACCAGTACACAATACAGAATTCCCAGCAGATAGTTTTAATAGAAATAGCCACCTACTCCTCTCATGTGATCCATCATAAAGTTGTAGATAATGTTGCCAGATCCTAGCAGAAAAAAGACACCACCCACTAAGGGTGCACCAAAAAATCCTTTGATTAATAAATAAGACATGGGAAGTCTCAACCAAAAAAGAATCTCCAAATTAGTCTTGAAATTTTGCTTTAGGAAAAAAAAAACCTGGTAGCAACTAGGGGTGTGCATTTGGTTCGGCTGAATCGAAGAAACCTTCAAATCACCCCGATTCGGAAGTATACGGCGCCATATACTCCCGAATCTAATTGTAAGCCATTATACGGCTTCCGTATACTTCCAAATTAACCAATCACAAAGCAGTGATATTTTTTGAAACTGCTCTGTGTAGGGCCAGAGAACCTTTTTAAGGAGTCTGCCTGGCTGGACTCCATTCCATTGCTGCTATGTTGGTGTTGGTTTGTGAGAGAGATTGTGCTGCGCTGGCCCTTGGCCTCAGCTGCTGCTGCTCTCTCTCAGCCTTGCCTGACCTGCCTGGAGAAGAGAAGACATCTAAGGTAAGACAATCTTGGGGTTCTTGTTTTTATTTTAGTTAGTAAAAGGACTTTTTCAGAGTCCCTTTACTTATTCAGATTTGGGTGGGTGGGTACTGGGTAGCTTATTTGGGGTTATGGGTCTGGGTTCTGCTGGGGGTGGGGGCCTGGGGTGGGGGGTTGCCAATTTGCCTATATCTTACTTTAGTGAGAGGACTTTAAAAAGTGCAGTGTCCTTTTACTTTTCCTGATTTTGGTGGCTTGAATTTCTTGAGGATTCTGCGTTTGCTTTGTTGCTGCTGTGTTGTGCTGTTGTTGTTCCTTTTCTCTTCTGGTTCTGGTTCTTGGGGGGGGGGCTGTTTGGCCTAATTTTCATTGTTAAAAGGTCACTTTTTTAACAGTTGAGTTTCTTGACCTTTTCTCAGTGATTTGGATCTGTTGTTGTTGTTGGTTTTGCATCGTGTCCTGTTGTCTCTTTTCCTGGTTCTGGTTTTGCGGGGGGGGGGGAGGGTGGGCATTGTTGACTGATTTGGCCTGAGGTTTTTATTGTTAAAAAGGTCACTTTTTTAACAGTTGAGTTTCTTGGCCTTTTCTCAGTGAACTGTTTGAGTCTGTTGTTGTTGGTTTTACATCCTGTCCTGTTGTCCCTTTTCCTGGTTCTGGGGTTTTTTTGGGGGGGGCGGTTAAAAGTTAAGGGTTTTTTTGTCACATTTTGGTTTTTTTTAATTACCTCTGGTTGGTGCAGGGGTTGGTGTGTGGGCTGTGTGGGGTGAGTCACTTTCATGTTTTTATAGAGTTATTTTTGGAGTCTGAGGGTGCTTTCAGTTTGGCTAGGGCCACTAAATAGGCTGCCCCACTAATAGGGGTGTTTTTAGGGATTGTGTTTTTTGAAAATTTTTAAAAAATAATCCAGTTTAGGGTTTTATCCTCTTTCAAAATTCAACTAGGCCAGATAGGGGCAATTTAAAAAGATTTTAGGTTTCTCATAAAAAGCAGCATGACTACTAGGCCACATCAGGCTCCCTTTTAAAGAGACTAGGGTTGCAGTGCATCTTGCTTTCAGCCACTGAAAGCTGGTGCATTCTTAGATTTCCATAGAGTAAACCACAACTTCTCTCTACTTATAGGGGACACCTGATTTCTAGTTTGCAAGGAAATCCAGTTTGTCCCAGGATCTAGTTCGGAGAAGTTTAACTAGGAGGATATAACAAGGATTGCCTTCATCTCAAGAAAGCCTTTTAAAAACTGTAGCCAGGTAGAGGCAGGATCACCTAGTCTCCTAACCTTTACCAGACTACTACTACCCCAACCCAAAGAAGGACAAGTTAGGGACCAAAAAAACAAACAACCAAGTTTTGGTGGGCAGGTTTTTAAAAAGAAGTCAGGGCACCTGTTGGTTCAGGGTACAGTGTAGTGATTTAGGTTTGTAAAAAAACCCACTCTCAGTTCAGGTTGTGTGAGATTGGCCAAGGGTGACATGAGTGACAGGCAGCAGAAAAGGGGCCCTTTGGGCAAGGCCAAAAAGAAGACTAGAGGGGTGAAGGGGAGGGGAAGAACCCAGGTTTCCCCCCACACCTGTGCGTAGGGCCACTCCACAGTCGCCTTCCAGCACTCTGACCTCTGGCCTTCATCGAGGCGCCATTAGGTGCTGCCATTGAGCAGGGATCTGCTGCTCAGGCAGTCTCTCCTCCAGCTGATGTCGCTCGGCCTCAGCAGCCAGAGGAGGGGCAGCAAGAGCAGCCCTCCTTGGAGATGAGCTTTGGGGACAGTTTTCTGTCCAAAATGATCACCCCAAGAAGGGTGCAGAGTGTCGTGCAGGAACTGGAGGAGAAGCTGGTTGAGGAGGACCAGCCCCCTTCTTTGGTTCCTTCGGGCACCAGCAGTCCTTCAGGGGATGGCCAGGAGGGGAGGCCACATGAGGTGGAGGGGGAAGAAATGGAGACACATGAGGAGCCTCCATCTCTGCCCACTACCCCCCAGTGGCCAGCCCCTCCTGCAACCTTGAGACACGATGTGCACTTGTGGGTGGGACCCTGCCCACCTGACTCTGGGGAGGATGCGGAACCACCTGCAGAAGCACCACCAGGCGGTGCTTCTTAAGGGGAAGAAGCAGGTTGGTGCTAGGGTGCCCAAGCAGCCAACACCACCCAGCCAGGAGGCCCATCCCATCGCGACTACCTCCAGAGCTCTCTAGAAGAGAGCTGGCACCCTGGTACAAAGTTCCTGCTAGAACCACCATTAGCAGGACCATTGTGCCATCTATTTTCAGGACGACCAGATCTGTGGTGAAGGTGCATTTGTCCTGTGCTGCTGGGGGGACTGTTCATTTCACCTCAGATATCTGAAGTTCCCAACATGCGTTCGAGGGGTATCTCTCCCTGACTGCGCATTGGTGGCAACCCAGTGAGCTGCAGGGCGGGGGTGGCAGTAGTGGCAGGTAGGGTCAGGGCCACCAGGTCAGCTATCGCTGGGCCTTGCTGCACACCGAAGCAGTCGATGTGCTGCACACGGCAGACACTCTCAGAGCCATTCTCTCACAGCAGTTAAAGGGCTGAGTATGCAGCGGGGACATCACCACGGACTTCATGGTGAATGACAGTGGCTCCAACATCAAGGTAGCTGTCCAGCGTCAGGGCCTAAAACGCCTTCCGTGCATGGCCCACCTTCTTGCAATTAAGGACGCATTGGGCAGGACGAAAAGCCAGGATCATCGGTATCTAGCCGCGACCCATGAGTACCGACTTCTGCTCCAGAAGTGTCAGCACATCATGGGTCACTTCTCACGCAGCAATATGGACTCGTATCTGCTGCGTGAGAAACAGACACTGACAGGCGTGCCAGGGCACCGCCTGATTGGTGATGTCAGCACATGCTGGATCTCCACCTGTGCCATGCTGGAGCGCATGGTGGAGCAGAGAGCAGCCCTGGATGCCTTTGTCTCTGAGATGAGGGTCTTTCAGGATGAGAACCATCTCACCCAAGAGGATTGAATGGAGAGCCAGTTTGGTGTAGTGGTTAAGTGTGCAGACTCTTATCTGGGAGAACCGGGTTTGATTCCCCACTCCTCCACTTGCACCTGCTGGCATGGCCTTGGGTCAGCCATAGCTCTTGCAGAGGTTGTCCTTGAAAGGGCAACTGCTGTGAGAGCCCTCTCCAGCCCCACCCACCTCACAGGGTGTCTGTTGTGGGGGAGGAAGATAAAGGAGATTGTGAGCCGCTCTGAGACTCTTTGGAGTGGAGGGCGGGATATAAATCCAATATCTTCTTCTTCTTCTTCTTCTTCATTTCTCAGACTGTGGAGGTTCTTGGGCCCTTCGAGACCCACACGAAATGCTCTCGTCTGACACGGCAACTATCGCACTGGTTGTCCCCATGGTCCACATGGCCCGTGAGGACCTGACCTCATTTCTAGTGCCAGCTCAAGGCCATGCAGACGTTTTTCCAGCGGTGCACTCCCTGGTTGTTAGGCTGCAGGAAGGGCTTAAGGCCCGCTTTCAGACTTTCACCCAGGATAAGGTCTACATGATGGTGACCATGTTAGACCTGCGCCTTAAGGGCATGATCTCCGAGCAGGCCAATGAGCTTGATCGCTGGCGAGACGAGCTCTCCCAGAAGGTCGAGCACTACAGAGTCAGGGCGGGCCCAGTGCTAGTAGCTGAAGAGGAGGAGGGTGGAAGCAACTCATCTGCCACTTCCACTGCTGTTCATCCCCGACCTCCCCAGCTAGGCAGTGTTTCCCACCAGACTCACGCCAAGAAGAGTGCCGAGATGACACTCATCGGGCGGCTCGTTGGCCCCTCTGGGATCTGTAGGCCCCTGAGAGAGGAGACGGGTGCTGCGATGGTGAGGGACTATCATTTGGAGCCCAACAAGTCACAGGAGACATCTCCTGTGGACTACTGAGTCATGAAGGAGGGGATCTGGCTGGCCCTCTCTTCCGTGGCCAAGGCATTCCTCTCATGCCCACCGACGAGCATGCAGAGCGAGCTCATCTTTTCACATATGAGCAACATTGTCTGCCCACATTGCAGTCGCCTGCAATCCTGGACAGTTGAGCAGTTGGTCTTCCTGAAGGTCAACTTGCCTCTGTTTGGCTCCCTGAACGTAGACTTTGAGAGGGAATGAAGTGAGCACCTACTTGTGCCTGCATCCTCTCTTGGCCCGAGCTTGGAAGGTGGTTGTAAAACGCTCTCCCACTAAACATAGACTAGAGTCCAAAGACAGCCCTAAAACTCACTCACAAATTGATTGGCAGTGCACCACCCCCCCCCCCCTCATCCATCCCCAAACCAAAAGTGAATGCTGGTTTAAAATCTGCAAAGCAATCCAAATTTCCCCAGTCCCCATCCACACATGCCTAATAATACTGAAAGGACCATTGCAGCTCCCAACTGTAACTGACAGCACACACAGGCCCAGCCAGGATAACCCAGTTTTTTTTTCAGCGGCAGGAGGAAGAAAGAGGGAGTGCCAGTGATGACAACAGGCAGCCAGCAGCCATACCAATGCTGAGGTCCCTGTAATGGGACAGTGATAGCTGGTGTGTTGCTGCTGAGCTGAGAGAGTAGAAATGGTTCCCTTCCTCTCACACAATCTGAGGCCCTCCCAGTGATCTTCCTCATTTGGGGTGCAACTCTGGCTCGCCTCCTCGTGGTGCACCCTGGGTAACGCAGAAGAGCCTGGACTAGCCAACCATCCATCACTCAAGGTAAGTCTAAATGCTTCTTGCTTTGTGTCAGATACAGAATGACGTGGAGCTAGGTGTGGTCCATCACTTCTCTTGTTTGAGAGTTGTGTTATTTGGGCAGGGCTGGAGAGCTGGCATCTGTAGATTGCATGTTCTGTGGCAGGGAAGCTGGCATCTGGGTGAGAGACCCAGAACCAGATCGTTGTGCTTGACCAGATCTCCCCATGTTGTTTGGGGCAGGGCTGGAGAGCTGGCATCTGTAGATTGTGTGTTCGGTGGCAGGGAAGCTGGCATCTGGGTGAGAGACCCAGAACCAGCATGCTTGTTGTGCTTGACCAATTCTCCCCATGTTGTTTGGGGCAGGGCTGGAGAGCTGGCATCTGGGTTTGCTGCAGCCAGGTCTGCAGAGCAGACCTTGAGCAGATTGTGTTTTGTGTGGCAGTGACATTGGCAACTGGGTTTATATTGGTTCCAGGCCAGCAGGGTTCATAGAGTAGATAGATGGATGTAGTGCATTGGGGTCCTATAGATATTCTCTGGTGTGAAGTTAGGTTTGGCTTTGGGTGCCCCAGGAATTGGACCCCCTGGTCCATTTTTTTTTGGCCTTGTGGTTTTTTTGTGGGACAGTGCCCTGAAGCTGCACAGCAGTTTGGGGGGCTCTCCTCAAAATCCCCTGCTCCCCAGAGTCACTTTTCCCATGACAATTACAGTGGGGGAAGTGGCTCTAATTGTTTTTTTCTCACCATTGGGAACAGTGTTCCTTTTGGGGTGCCCACAGATGGGTGCAGTCTTTTTGGGCCAGGAGGGTTGCATGTGGGGGAGTCTCCTGAAGCTGCCCTGCAGTTTTGGGGCCTCTCCCTCAAACCCCCCTCTGGCCAGAGCCACTTTCCCCACAGCAAATATAGTGCTGGGCTTTTCCCAGCATTGGTGGCAATGGGCCTTTTGGGGAGCCCAAAGACAGGGACCCCTTGGCCCAATCTTTCTGGGACTTGGGGATTTTGTAGGGAAGAGTCCCCTGTGGGTTCCCTGCAGTTTTGGGGCTCTCCCTCAAAACCCCTGCCCCCCCAGTAGCCTCTAATTATGCCCTATGTTGCCATTGATTTCAACGGCCCATAGGGTATAATGGTGGGACAGGGGCACCCTCTTTGGGTGCCCCTGGAATGGGACCCCCTGGCCCAATCTTTTTAGGACTTGGGGTGTTTGTAGGGGAGAGTCCCATGCAGGTCCCCTGCAAATTTGGGGGCTCTCCCTCAAACCCCCTCCCCTCCAGGCAGCTTCCAATATACCCTATTTTGTCATTGATTTCAATGGCCATAGGGTATAATGGGCCTGTATATTCGGAAATAGCCATACATCTACCGTATATATGGCTATTCCAAGTACCAGTATTTGGAAATAGATGGTATTCCAAATATTTTGGCCCTGTATATTTCCAAATCTGATTAATTCTGATTTTTTTTTTTTTTGCACACCCCTATTAGCAACCTTAAGGATGTGTGGAATACACACACCATACACATATTGAGGAAATATAATGAGTTCTATTCTAAATTATTTTTGTTTGCCTCAGATTTGGGGGGGGTAAGGGTGGAGCTGGTGCAGTTGGACTAAAGCAAACTTGTGAGGTGATTTTTTAAACATCTAAATCTGATTTCTTCAACTCTATGAAACAATAGTGCTCCATGTCACAGCTGGAGTCCATAAACAAATATAGAACATGAAGTCTGAAGAAACCAGTTGCGGTCTAATTAATTTTAAGTAGAAAGCTGCCATACTAGCAATGAAATTCGGTAGTATTACATCCTTCTACTTCCATTGCAATCAATGGACTTAGAAGGTTGTAGCTTTTCATAGGGTTTTTCTGTAAGGATATCAGCAGTTTGAGTAGAAATATTGTGTATTTAGAGGCTACCTTTTCTTCACCTGGAAGGTACCACCCAGAACTTAGAAGTGCCTTGACTCTGACCCATATCCTATATTCTTCAGGCTGCCACTGCATTGCCTCAGTTCAGAGGAGCCAAGGCCATAATTGTAATTTCTGGTTAGTCTGAATCACATTTGTGCTCTGAACCACTAAATGCTGTGTGCCTGGATATCCTTAGTGTTCCAGTCAATTTGGGATTCAAATTTCCATTAAATCACAAAAGTGCCTTTAGCCAATTTTTAAGGATTATTAAGCATCATTATAATGAAGACATGCTGAGTTTTCCAGCCTTCTAAAAAAACTCTCTTAAAATTCATTCATTTTGTGTACCCTCTTTCTCACGGATAAATGTTGCAACATTTCCTGTTAAAAAATCTAACCATTCTAGTCAGCTCATGATTAGCAGTGCACTTTTGGACCTCCTCCCTAATTCAATTGAAACCATTGCCAGTAGAGGCTACTGCCTTCATTCCTTGCTTGTTCTTATTCCAGAAGCACTGGGGGGTTGTGGCGGGGGGGGGGAAGGGAAAGGAGGGTATTGTATTCCACATGTTATTAAATTTGGGACTACAAACTGCCTTTACCCTCAAAAGTTAGTATTGGATTTGTAGTGGCTTGCTGGATGCTGATGTTTCTGTAGATATGTCTGTATACGTTATGTCAGCATTGGGTTGGCTGCTATCTTAATCCCTTTGGAGATAGGTTTTAAGATTCAACTTTATGAGGCATCCTTTAAGGAGAAGAGGGAGGGGGGATTTGGAACTTGTTATTGTATTTTGATTTTAATTGGAAATGTTTTAAAACTATTATTGTAAACTGCCTTGAACCATGGGGAAAGGGGTGGTGATAAAATGTTTTACTAAATAAATACAAATGTAACCTTATAACACATCAGATTTACTTAGGATTTTGCTGCTTCAAATTGATAATGCCCCTGTCATAGTCCTTCTCTATGGCATCATCAGCCCCCTCACATGAACCTCAAAGTTTGGGGTGCTGGGGACATGTATATCACACTCAATGCAGCACCATTCCCCATCATTATAAATTTCTGGCTATAGGGCTGAGTAAAGTCTGTGGTTGGCAGAAAAAGAAAATGAAGAGGAGAAAAAGAAATTATTATACCTACTAAACCACTATTCAGATGAAATTTTGAACTGCAATTTCTACAACCAGATGATAAACCTCCAAAATATCTAAAGACTGAAGAAGCTAGATCCCAAGATAGTTTTCCAATACAGAGGAGCAAGCTTTGGGGAGTAAAAAACTACAGGAATCAGTTTGCAGTAGGGTTGCCAGATCCAACTCAGGATATACCTGGGGACTTTGGAGGTGGGGCTAGGAGACATTCCCATTCCCCCCAAAAATACAGTTGTGTAGTTCCCCTGAATGAAGTCTTCATTTCCTCATCCTCTTTTTTACCTTCAAAGGCTTCCCCAGCAGATGCACTTCCACTAAATGGAATTGACATTTGTCAAGCCATGACTTTATTAAGGAACACACACAAACACTCACAAAGCAGCCAAAATAAACACACTTTGCAAGTCCACACTTTTGTGATCTCACTGGGGCAATTTACTCATGAGAGTTGTTGAATTTAACAGTCTGCTGTATTTCAACAAACTCCTTCAGACTAACACAGGAAAACAAAAGTAAGCAACAAAGCAAAGGGGTGGAGTTTTCTTCCATTCCATAATCAGGTTCTAGTTTAGTCTATTTCTATCTATTTTCCTTTGCAAACATCTTCTGAAATAAATTCAAAGCAAACGGAGGGACTGTGTTCTCTCACTTTCTCACAGCTTCACACACTCACTGGGAAGAGTCACATGGTTCTGCTTCCTCACCCCACCCCCATCCAGTTGTCCTCCTACTGAGATTTAAAGGCACACTTTTCCAAAACACAAGCAGTTTACAAGCTTCTTCTAAGCCTGCTGAGATTTAAAGGCATATGGTGGCTGTTGGGACAGAGCTTCCCCCACCAGTCATCAGGCTAGCAGTGGGGTGGAGCCTAAAAAACTGGGTGATCCCCCACCCAGACCTGAGGACAGGCAAGCCTAGTTTGCAGGGATGCTGCCTGAAGGATGCAGATTACTGCAATACTCTCAAATGGCAGGAAATCATGGTAAATTGAATAAACTGACCACTAAATTGCCTCCAGGAAATAACTGGTAATTAAGCCAGGAACATAGATTTCCAATGCCATGGAAAACTTGTGGCATATCCATGTATAAATAATTTATTTTAATTTTTGAATTGAAGCATTAGAATATCTGCACCTCAGGTGTGACAATAAGATGTTTTAAACTGGGATCTTAGGTTTCCTGAATGAAAACCTGAGCCAGAACAGAATTAAGTGAAATAAAGTAAAAACTGGAATTTGAACTCAGCTCTCAATTCTTGCCCAGGAGGTGCACCTATATCAGGTAGAATTCATTAAACAACCAGTGAAGGTTGCAGAGGGGACGAAACACACACCTTTTCCTGGGACATGTGTTGTGCTTCTAGCTTCATATGGAATGCTAAACTGGAATAGAAAGCTGCCATGCAGAATCACCTTAAGCACTGTGATATTTATGACTAATGCCTTTTTCACACACAAGGTGTCTCTGCACTTAAAAACGATGACAGTGTTGTACAAACACCGTTAGATAAATAGCACTTTAAATAATGTTGCCAAGTTCTGCACAATACTAAGAAAAGGGTTAGAAACATGGATAAGCCCATTCTTGTCGAATATTTCTATGGAGCATATGCACAATATCGACACTAATGTCAAGTCAGGTCCTGGGATGTTTTGAAATGGCTTTGTGCAACTTCAGAACCCAGCAGATTTAACAGAACCATCTTGAAAAGGTGACAAATGCCAAGTCTGTCACCATGCAAACTCTGTGACATATGGCCAATAGGTTGTTAGTAAATATTTTATAACCTGAAACATTACTCTCTGACGCAAAACCTCTTATATTACACACAAGTAAAGGTATTGCAACAAAGTGTGTGCTTCTTTCAGACAATGGTGTTGTGTTACAGACTGCCCATCACTCCAGACTACAATTAAAACTCAGTCTGTTAACATACTGGAATACAACTAAGCCAAAAAGGCCTTCCATATATTTTCTTTATTTAAATCTGTCATCTGTGAATCAAGTGTTTCTGAAATAGACTGTTAAAAAAAATTCTCCATTTGATGTTCAAAGAACAAGTTTTGTTTGATGATCTCCAAACAAATCTATTGGCTTGTACTCTTTTTTTTTAAAGGAGCAATAGTACATATTCTGTGGAAGATGGCTTTTCTATTAAAAACAATCTTTCACCAAAAGAATGCATACTATTGTTCTTTTCTTTTTTTAAAAGAAAAGGCAATTGAATTGTTTGGAAATAATTAAAGAAAATCTATTCTTTGAGACCCAGAAAGCATGTAAAATACTTACAACTGATTTCAGACTACCATTTGATTCAGAGTCAATATTCCTAGCCTGCAGTAAATTTGCAAAGTCAGGTTTATAAGAATATGAGAAAAACCTGCTGGATCAGACCATCCAATCCAGCATTCTATTTTTCACAGCAGTTATTCATAATACAATATTCATACTATTGTAAATTGCCCAGAGCCCTGCAGCAGCATGGATAATGTGATCCATAAATTTAATAAATAAATAAATAAATAAAATAGATGCCCTGAAAGATCAACAGAAGGAGCAGAAGACCTGGCATCACAGCTGCTACCTTCCAGTAACTGACATTCAGGAATATACTCTTCCCAACAATGGAGGCTCCATTCAGCCATAACAGCTGTTATCAATGATAATCTGTTCTCTATGAATTTGTCTAATACCATTTTAAACTAGTATTATTGTAACATCTCATGGAGCAAGTCCCACAGATTAAGTATGCTCTATGAGACGATTTTCCTTTTTCTGCCCTGACTCTGCTAACCATTATTCTCATTGGGTCCCCTGTCCCCAGTTCTAATAATTTGAGAGTGGGTGAAAAAGTTCACTTTCTACATGCATTGAATCAACAATATACCTAATTCTCAATATGGACCCATCTGTAGAAACTTAACTCCAGAAACTGGAGCGATGACTAGATGATGAATCTTTCTACAAACATGAAGAAATATTCAGGTTTACAGAGAAATCTGAAATCTAAATTTTAAAAAATCCTGGAGGAGTTACTACCTCACCCCAATAAGAGAATCAGTGCCTGTACCTTTCAGGAATGAATGTCCTCTGAAATCTCAATGACCACTGTGAGGATTGTTAGGCAACCACAACAATATTGCCAGCTTTCCAACCTTGGTTTCTATAAGTAAAAGGGAGAGGGGAGGGTGAGGGGCAGGACCCTTTGCATGGCTATTTTGGCATGCTAATCTGCCCCTGTGCACCTTCCCTCTTTCCTGGAGGGAAGACTCACTGGGGCCACTTGTGACCATGTAGTTTGCATAATTCACCCAGGTCCAGAGCTACCAGGCAACTTGATACCACACAACTTGTGTAAGTTCAGCAGCACAACTTGTGCAACATGGCCAGTTCTAGAAGCTTGTTACCACATAGTTTTGCAGATTGGTCAGACTTTTCCCAATGAGCCCTGAGGTACAGAGTGGTAAACTCAGGGGGGGTGGGGTTGAGCAAGAACACACAGGAATGTAGTTCCGGCTGGCTTAGTGTCAGGGGGTGTGGCTTAATGAGTCTCTGCTGGGCTTTTCTACAAAAAAAATGCATGAATCAATGGTGATGTCAGGGTGTGTGGCCTAATATGCAAATTAGTTCCTGCTGGTAATGAGTTCCTGGGTAAACTGCAGTACTGCAGTCCAAGCTCTGCTCACGACCTGAGTTCAATCCCAGCAGAAGCTGGGTTCACGCAGCCAGCTCAAGGTTGACTCAGCCTTCCATCCTTCTGAGGTTGGTAAAATGAGTTCCCAGCTTGCTGGGGGTAAAGTGTAGATGACTGAGGAAGAAGAAAAGAAGAAGAAGAGTTGCAGATTTATACCCCGCCCTTCTCTCTGAATCAGAGACTCAGAGCGGCTTACAATCTCCTTTATCTTCTCCCCCCACAACAGGTGGGTGGGGCTGAGAGAGGGCTCTCACAGCAGCTGCCCTTTCAAGGACAACCTCTGCGATAGCTATGGTTAACCCAAGGCCATACCAACAGGTGCAAGTGGAGGAGTGGGGAATCAAACCTGGTTCTCCCAGATAAGAGTCTACACACTTAACCACTACACTAAACTGGCTCTCAAGGCAATGGCAAAGCATCCCATAAAAGGTCTGCCATTAAAACATAGTGATGCGACATCACCCCAGAGTCAGAAATGACTGGTGCTTGCACAGGGGACTACCTTTACCTCTTTTTTTACAGACTTTTCCCAGAGAAAGGGAAAACAGAGACCCATTGTAGTGGCCAGAGTAGAAGACTAGAATCTGAGAGACACAGGTTCAATTCCCCACTTTGCATAACCTTGGGCCAGTCACACACTTTCTGAGTCTAAATCTACCTCACAAGGTTGTTGAGAGGATGAAGTGGAGGGGAAAAATAATGTAACAAATATAGCTGAAGCTGTGGTGGGGAGAGGTAAAATCAAGTTTGGTTGGTGAATGGAAAGGAGAGAATAAAGCAGGAAAATGGGGGGAAATATGGTGGCTGCCAAGAAGAGGAAAAGAGGAAATAGTGTGGGGAAGGAATTACAAGGGGAAAATGAAGTGACCCTCCACAAGTCCTTGGTTTCCCACTAATAATTTTATAAACATCCATGATGCCTCCCAGTCATCTTTTCCCCCACTAAACTGAAAGTCCCCCAAAAATTAGCCATAGGAAAATTTTGGTTGCTCTTTTCTGTATATAGCATCTTTTTTGAGATGAACTGATCAAGACTGTATATTGGCTTTTGCATAGATCTATACATGGGTTTTACAATACTAGCTATTTAATTTCCAGTCCCTTTTCTAATATTCTCTAGAACAGAATTTGCCTCATCACTTCTGCTGCATTATGAGTCAACAATTTCATTACGTTGTCCACTATATCCATATGATCTTTCTCTTCAATCTCCCCCCACACACACAGTCCACACGCTCTCAGTGAACATGTGAAATGAAAAATTATTCTGTAGTTGCTGTTGCTCTGCCCTCTGGCTTCTGCTTTTGTCAGATCAAGCAATTGATTCTCCACCAGTTGTTGGGCAGGTGCATTTTGACCTGCATCTCCTTTCAGTTCTCCCTGTGCCTTTCCATTCTTGTTTTTTAGCGATCAGGAAAATGCAGGGAGAATTGGAAGGAGCCAAGGGTCAAAATGCATCCATGCAGCCACTGGTGGGGAATCAATTGCTTGAGCTGATGAAAACAGAAGCTCGGGGCAGAGCAATAGTGACAGCAGAATTAATAGAAGATTTTTTACCTCAATGTGCATCAATTTATATTTATTGACACTGAATCTCATTTGGCATGTTGTTATTCATACTATCAGTCTGAAGAAAAATATTATTGGAGATCTTTGCAATACATTTGGCTTTTACCATACTGAATAAAAACTAGGACATTCACAATCTCAACTAAAAAAAGAGAAAATGACTTTATACTTGAGCAGGAAGGATATTTCTGGCTTATCCCAAATTGCAGTTTCATATAGCCACAGATCCATACTCATTTTTAAGAGATATTTTGTAATGTTTTCTAGACCCTGTAATAAATAAACAAGTGTTTATTTTAGCATGTTCTAGAAGTATGACCAAAACTAAAGAATTGCTGTACAAGCAGTTAAGCTTGTGCCGTCTGCTGTGAAAATGTGGGCTGGGATAATGTGTATAATTTTCTCTAATAACTTCTAACCTTTCTCATTGTCTGATATAGTAGGCTGAATGATATATGTACAGATATCATTTTAGGTAATTAATTAATGTTGCCTGTTCTCCTCTTGTAAGACTTGTTATAAAGATTGACTAACTGAATAAAAAGTATGACCACAACTAGTCTAGTGTTCAAAGCCAAGTTCTTACCAGTTGTATTAATACAATCATCTGACTTTCATATAATGTGAATTTGATGTGAATTTCTAGCTTTGCTTAATATATTTATATTCAACTTTTAAAAGTCCCCAAGTTGGTTTATAGCTTAATAAAAGACAATAAAAAGAGTAAAATGCAATAAAAATTCTGCTGAAATACAGTAAAATTCATAAAACACATTCAAATATTTTTCTTCTTTTTAATTTTTAATTGTTATTATGCATAACAAAAGTTACAATAAATAGATGGTATATAAATAGAGGTAGTATAAGAATTGATAACTTGCTTCTTAACCAATCATTTATATAACACAGTGCAGTAATGAACATGGGAGAGGTGAATGCATGTACATTAAATACAGCTAGGGTTGCCAATCCCCAGGTGCGGGCAGGGGATCCCCCGGTTTGGAGGCCCTCCTCCCGCTTCAGGGTCGTCAGAAAGCGGGGGGAGGGGAGGGAAATGTCTGCTGGGAACTCTGTTATTCCCTATGGAGATTTATTCCCATAGAAAATCATGGAGAATTGATCTGCGGGTATCTGGGGGGGGCTGTTTTTTGGGGTAGAGGCACCAAATTTTCAGTATAGCATCTAGTGCCTCTCCCCAAAATATCCCCCAAGTTTCAAAAAGATTGGACCAGGGGGTCCAATTCTATGAACCCCAAAAGAAGGTGCCCCTATCCTTCATGATTTCCTATGGAAGGAAGGAATTGAAAAGGTGTGCCGTCCCTTTAAATGTGATGGCCAGAACTCCCTTTGGAGTTCAATTATGCTTGTCACAGCCTTGATATTTGCTCCACCCTTATGGTCTCCTGGCCCCACCCCCAAAGTCTCCTGGCTCCACCCCCAAAGTCCCCAGATATTTCTTGAATTGGACTTGGCAACCCTAAATACAGCTATAGTGCCAAGATATATCGGTTTGAGCAATGATATAGCAGGATAGGTTAAATAATAGAAGTCAGGTTACATTAAGTCGACAAAATGAAATATGGTAATATTTCTTTAAAATTGGTAATATTTCTTTAAAATTTCTCAACTAAGTCTGTTTGAGTTGAAATATTCTCATGCTGAAGGATAGCATTTGTAATTTTATGAAACATACAATATTCTAGCAACTTAGATCACCATTGTTGTAAGTAGGGATAGAATCTTTTTTTCCAGTAGGAAACTATGTGTGCTTTAGCAGAAGTTATCATCATCATGATTTCTTTTGGGGGTTTGGGAATCAATCTGTATTCCTAGATACTGAGAAGGACTGCTTCTGGTGGCCTTGGGATATCATGCACTGTTTGCTCCTTAATTTGGTCTATAATTATATTCCAGAACTTTTGGGTTTCAAAACATTCCCATGAACAATAAATCAGGAAACCCCTTTTTCCACACATTTTACAACAGGTTGTAGGAACAGATGAGGTGATATGCGAGAGTGTTACCAGAGTTAAGTACCAATGTGATATGACTTTATAATTTAAAAGCTGAATGTTAAGACATCTAGAGATGTAGGCTGGAGTATTCCAAATCTGAGCCCATTGTGTATCAGGCAGCTCCTTTTGGAAGTCTGCATGCCATACTTTTTGATAGAATAACAATTTAGCATTGTTTGGGTCCAAAAGCACCTTATAGATTTTAGAAGTGAGCCCTTTACTAGGTAGTAATTCACTTTCTAATATTTTTCCAATTATGTAGATGATGAGCAAATTGGGTGTGTGGCTTGTAGTAAGGTGATGATATGATATTTCTATTAAAATGGAATTATTTCAATGAAATGCATTCTCTCAATAAGACAATTATTGAGACATATCAAAAAGACAGGTCTAAATTTTGCCTGTGAAAAACAGCCACTCATTTCAGCTTCCCAAATACCTTATATATTTTACCTTCTTCCTCTTCACTTAGTAACAAATATACAGTTTTAAAATAATATAAATGATTTAATCGGTCCTGTACTGGTCCTGTCATTTACTGATACAGTATGGGGCTGTGATCATCATCTTTAAAGTAGTAATATATAATAATTGGATAAATTCATGGAAGACAAACTTATCAGTGGAAGCAAACCTATCAATGAATTTGCTGGATTCTTTTTCAGTTATAATATTTGGATTAGAGTCCAGTAACACCTTAGAGATCAACAAGAGTTTCAGGGTATAAGCTTTCAAGAGTCAAAGCTTCCTTCTTCAGACACAAGAAATATAGATTATTTAATCCTTTTTAATCCTAGTTAGAAGGTGGGAAGGTGTAAAGAATGGCTGTAAAGGATGTTTAGCTACAATGCACATTGTAATCCGATTGATTAGAGCAGAGAGTAGCAGAAAATTAGCATATGTAATAAGATAAGAATTCTATCTCCCTGTTCAGCCCGGGAGGGGGGGGGGGTCCCATTGTTATCTAATTATTAGTTAGATTGTCAATTTAGTAGGATTTAATGGAAAATCTGGATTTAATGTTAGAGCCTAAATTGTTATAAGTATAGTTGGTACCTTGTAATAGCTGTTAATTGACAAGTAATTAATTGGATGGGTAGAATAATTTACAGGGGTTGTGAGTATCCAATTTGAGATTAGTTTAATTAATTAGTGGTAGGGACCAAATTAGGTTGCTTTTTATTAAATTAGGCTAGATAGGTTAAGAGTAGATATAAGGTATAAATATAAGATTAGGAAGCACAGGATAGGTGTAAGAGGACATTCTCTCAGTGTGATTGGTCTGTGGCTGAGGCAAAGACCACCTAACGCTGATGTCCAGTCAGGGGATCCCAGTGCTCTTGGGCGGGGAAAGTATAGCAGTGGGAATAGGCAAAAACTAAAGGGAAGAAGACTGAGATATGGGAATGCTCGCTCTCCTTCCAGCCTATGTCCCATCCCGATGGTAGCAAGTAGTGTGGCCAAGAGAAATTACGCACCTCTATCCCTGGTGTTGCGCAATGCCAGGCCCATTAATAATAAGACTGCAGTCCTTCAAGACTTTCTACAGGAGCAGGCAATGGACCTGGCTTGCGTGACCGAGGCCTGGGTGCGAGATGGAGAGACAGTAGCTCTCTCTCAAATGGCTCCACCTGGGTACTTGGTCCTTCACCAGTCACGGACTAGTGGGCGGGGGGGGAGGGGTGGCACTACTTATATGGGAGGCTTACTCCTTCTGGGCACTCCCATCCCCAATGATTACTGGCATAGAGTGTGCTGGCCTGGTATGGAATGTGGGGGAGAGATTGGCTTTCTGGTTAGTGTACCGTCCACCTACTGCACCAGCCAGTGCCTTACTGTCCCTGATGGAGGCCATAGCAGACTGGGCACTGGAGTACCTATGGCTTTTAGTCCTGGGTGACTTCAATATCCATGCCGATGACGCGAACTCCTTACAGGCGACGGACCTGATGTCATCCATGGTGACACTGGGACTCTCCCAATATGTAACAACTGCCACCCATCAGACGGGGCACATGCTGAATTTGATCTTTGCGGCGGGAGTTACGGTGGACCAGATTACTGCCGAGGCAGTTCCAATTGGTAGACCACTATGTCCTGAAGGCCCATATGGCTGTGCCGTCACAACCCTGTTTAGGTGATGAGCATATTTTGGCTCACCCACGAAGCCAGATGGACCCTATGCGGCTTCAAATGGCTCTGCGGGATCCTTGGCCCCCTAGCGACTCACTGGATGAACTAGTGGAGATGTGGCATCAACAACTCTCCGCAGCCATCAACGAGATCACTCCCCGGCACTGTCTTCATTGCCATTCACAGCTTGCACCATGGTACACCCCAGAGTTGCGGCTGATGAAACGACAACTAAGATGGCTAGAGAGGCAATGGCAGCGTGCCAGCGATGAAGCAACAAGAACATCTTACAGGGTGTTTATGAAGTCCTATGAGATGGCAGTTAAGGCTGCAAAGAGGGCATATTTTGCAACCCAGATTGCATCTGCGAATTCTCACCTGGACCAATTATTTAGAACAATTTGGATGCTTACAAACTTGCCACAGAGCAGACCAAACGATAAGGAATTGAAAATCGGCTGTGAGGCTTTTGCAGAATTTTTCGCAGATAAGGTCCTGCTGCTCCGCCATGATCTCCCCGCCAATCTTGACACAGGGAGTGAACTCGAGGCCCTAAGTGCGTCTTCTGGTTTGATCCTGGACCATTTCACTCCACTCAGCTTGGAGGAAGTTGACAAGGTCCTTTGTACTGTACGTCTCACTACCTGCGATCTGGACCCGTGTCCATCCTGGTTGATATGTGCTTGCCGGACAGAACTGCGAGCCCCGTTGCAGATGATTATCAACAGGTCCCTGATTGAAGGAACCTTTCCCATGCCCCTTAAGGAGGCGGTGGTACACCCTCTCCTCAGAAAACCATCTTTGAACCCGGCCATATTGGCAAACTACTGGCTGGTGTCAAACTTGCCCTTTCTGGGTAAAGTCATTGAGAGGGCAGTGGCAGTACAGTTACAGGGATTCTTGGATGACACTTCCATCTTAGACCCATTTCAGTCCGGCTTCCGGCCAGGCCATGGGATGGAGACGGTACTGGTCGCCCTCATGGATGATCTCTTGAGACATCTGGATCGAGGCATCTCGACAGTGCTGTTGTTAGACCTGTCGGCTGCATTTGACAGTCGACTACCAGCTTCTGTCCCACTGCCTCATCAACACGGGGATTCAGGGGTCTGCCCTTCAGTGGCTTACCTCCTTTCTCCAAGGCCAGGGACAAAAGGTGGCTATAGGGGAGCAGTTGTCCCAGAGGCATCCTCTTGTATGTGGGGTCCCTCAGGGGGCAGTCCTCCCTGATGTTGTTTAACATCTACATGCACCCCCTTGCCCAGATTGTCTGGAGATACGGGCTGGGTTGCACTAGTATGCAGATGATACCCAGCTCTATCTATTGTTGGGGGGCCAGTCCAGCTACGCCCGGAAAGATCTGGACCTGGCATTGCAAGCCGTAGTGAAATGGCTCAGGCAGAGTTGACTGAAATTGAACCCAGCGAAGACAGAGGTCCTGTGCCTGAGTCACAGTGGCCTGGGTAGGGAAATCCCCTTCCTGGCCTTTGATGGGATGCTATTAGCACCAGCGTCGAAGGTCAAGAGCTTGGGGGTGCTCCTGGAGCCTTCACTGACAATGGAGGCCCAGGTAGCAGCCACTGCCAAATCCGCATTCTACCATCTTAGGCAGATAAGGCAGTTGGTTCCATACATGGAGCACGACAACTTGGCAACAGTGATCCATGTAACGGTCACCTCAAGAATAGACTACTGTAACACCCTCTACATGGGGCTGCCCTTGACTCAACTTCGGAGGCTGCAACTGGTGCAAAACGCAGCAGCCAGGTTGTTAATGGAGCTACCTGTACGGGAGCACATTCAATCTGTGCTGAAAGTGTTACATTGGTTGCCTGTGGCATTCCGGATTCGCTTCAAGGTGCTGGTTATAACCTTTAAAGCCCTGTATGACCTGAGACCTGTCTACCTTTGGGACTGCCTTTCCCCATACATACCCCAAAGAGCACTACGTTCAGGGTCTCAAAATCTCATGGTCCCTGGACCGAGAGAAGCTCAATTGACCAGCACTAGAGCCAGAACGTTCCCAGTAACAGCCCCCACATTGTGGAATGCCATCCCCAAGAACATCAGGGCCCTGCAGGACCTGCCACAGTTCCACAGGGCCTGTAAGACCGAACTTTTCAAACTCACCTTTAATGGTTAGGGGGAGGTGGCTATTACCTTCAGCATCAACAATCTCACTGAATTAATATAATGGGGAACAGAAGCTTGCCATCTCGGATTTTTAATATATATGGAAATGTTTTTTATAGATCTAATTTTAATATGTTTTTAAACTGTTGTTAGCCGCTCTGAGCCTGTCGGGGGAGGGCGGGATATAAATCTGATAAATAAATAAATAAATTGTTTTTCAGTTAGCCAAGCTATGATGAGCCAACTGGAGCCTCCATGATGCATATCTTTCTCTGATGGCCAAATAATTAGGTGAAAAGTAAGATAACTATTTTATCATGCCCAGCTTATCTAAAGGCCTTCCATAATTATTTGGCTGGCTAATGTTGGACTACATGGACTTTGAGCTGATCCTTCAGTTCTTACCGTCTTACAGTTTGCTGAATGCAGATGCTAGGGTGAAAGTCCAACTAGAAATAGCAATGAAAATACACCAGAGCGATTTCAATATTATAATCCTGGTGTTTTCAACATTTACTTGATAGGAGGAAAAAACTGGGTCCCTTCCACTTTAAACCAGAACTTCCATGTTGTTTGAAAGAGAAATTATCTTTTTTTTGTTAAAACAATTTATTATAATGTAATATATTGTAATGGTATGTTATCATTTGTCATTCAATGTTAATACACATATATACAAATACATATATCACATTTTCTCCACCCCACCCCCTTTTTGGTGACCCCCCCCAGCAGTGCCTTCCTCCTTAACAAACATCTCCATATTACTTTTTAATTTAGTTTGTTATAAGGTAATATACTCTATCTATTAAAGAATCTTTCTCTAAAAAGCCCAAAGGTTATAATTATAGTCCATCTTCATAATATTTCTTCTTAGTTGTTAGCAAGTAAACGAAAAAGTTATAATCCAATAATTCTATTTTTTAAACTGTAATCTATATATAGTTTCTTTAAAGATTAACCAATGTCAAAGATCACCAAATGTCCTTTAACGTTCCATTGTTTTTCAATATATTTTTGAAACTTTCCCCACTCGCTTTTAAACTTCTCTACATCTTGTTCTTTTAAGATTCTTGTAAGTTTGTCCATTTCACTCCAATGCATGACCTTCAAAGTCCATTCCCACTTTTCTGGTATTTTAGCTTGCTTCCACATTTGCACATATAATGTCTGTGCAGCTGAAAGCATATACCAAATTATTGTTCTATCTTGCTTTTGAAATTTTTCCATTTGTAATCCCAACAAAAAGATATCTGGTGCCTTCTTAATATTATATCCCAAAACTTTTGAAATCTCTTGCTGAATCATTTGCCAAAATTGTTTCACCTTTTCACAAGCCCACCACATATGGTAGAAAGATCCTTCATGACATTTACATTTCCAACATCTATCCAACAACTGATTGTTCATTTTTGCCAATTTCTTAGGTGTCATGTACCACCTATATAACATTTTGAAGCAATTTTCTTTTATGTTATAACACATAGATATTTTCATAGAGTTCTTCCATAAGTATTCCCATGACTCCATCTGTATTTCCTTATTTATATTATCGCCCATTTTATCATTGTGATTTAGTTTGAAAGAGAAATTATCCATCAGATTCAGAAATTTACTGCAAGACAGATGGGATTGTTAAACTCCCAAGACTGTAAATATAGCCATGTACACAATATTAGTAGAACTCTAAAAGCTTTCTTAGGATAATCTTGAAGGGAGTTTGCACCAACTGTCTTTTCAGGTCATCTGACTGTTTCAGTTCCTCATTACTCACAGTCAAAATTCCAGCCAAGTGATGAATGAAAACATATGTGACATGCAGAAGAATTTGGGTTTTAGTTTCAATTGGTAATAATGATTTTGAACATGTGCTATTTAAGTTTGTTTAATCTATTCCAGCGCAACTCATCATCAGGAAATCTTGTCATAGGCAGCATTAAGAAGGCTTGAAAAATCATATCACGGCATCTGTCAAAGCAAGAAATGTGGGCAAAAATAATTCAAGCTGTTGTTGAAATTACAGGCAGACTCCACAGGGTGGCACAACACAATAAATCATGCATAAATATCCCTGTCCTAAGTACATTTATGTGGACTCAAGTCTCTCTGATTTTGGTGCAAGTTACTTCAAATCAAGTGTGCTCTGGATTGCATCCTGGAAGTGCTAGTGTGAATGAAAAATCTGAGGTCATATGGTTAGCCTTAAGTCTATTCTTTTAGCCCATTGTGATGAACTGTGGTCATAACAGCAATCCTGTTCTTCTTTAAACAGCAAAGCATAACCAAGTGCTTTTTTCTGCCACTTTCTCAATTTTGCCCTTTGGGAAGGGGGGAAAGCATTTGTGTCATTTCTCGTGGCGGGGGGAACCCTTGATCTGAATCTTGTATGGGATGCTTACTCCCAGGAAAGTGTTCTTAGGATTGTTGCCTGAGTCTACAACATCTCCTGAAGAGTCATAAATAGGTTTGACATTTGCTATGAATAGCTATGATTGGTTTCCCAGCCTGGACTTGGCCACCAGGATTCTAGGAAACTGCACCAATTTCCAAAATGGGCCCTGGTTAGTGGGACATCTCAGACATTCTCAACAGTCTGTTACAGTGAATATAAAAACATACATCTTCTTTCTAGGTGCACAAAACCTACAATACAAGGACATGCCAAAAAGCTGCCTCCAGCAACCTAGTAGCTCATAGACAACCACATGTTATCTCATATACCTCTTTTGTGGAAATCAATGCACACCTTTGGGCACTATGGCATTTCCTATTTTTTCTGCTATTTCTGTATTGGGATATATGCCTATGAAAAGCTAAGTGTAAAAATGTTATAGTAAAATCAGTAATACTGCTTAAGCAAAATCTAATTTAACATTTGAAATTAATCCAAAATATCTACTGATTCAAATTCGAATAGTGATGTTTTCATGCTACTGTATGGGCACACTACATTGGGAATACACCTTGTATAGACAGGATGGCTGATTACAGACCGGCACTTTGGGTCAACTCAGAGACGCCTCTGAAGTCAACCAAAAAAAACCGGCCAGACGGCAACATCTGCACTTACCCCGTCCTGAAAGATGCTCCAACCGCCTCAAAAAGGAACCACTTGGAAAGTAGTCCCTTTTCTCTGGAGCAGCTCTGAGGCGGCGCCTGGCTGTCTGGAAGACCAAAGAGTGCCTTACGAGCACCCGGGGAGCTGTGAGCAGGACACATAAGCATTCCAGACGCTCCCCAGCCACCCAAGACCCCCCCCCTTCCTCCAACGCTATCCAGAAGCTCCGGGGTGCTCTTCTTCAGGGCGGCTTTCTTTGGAGCGGCTTTCTTCGGGGCGGCTGCAAGCCCCCCTGAACTGGCCATCTGTTATCAGCCAATATGTAACCAACAAATTCTGTAACAATAAAAGGAAACTTACATATTTCAGCTGCACAAAAATACAGATGTTTCCCATGTACAGTGGAAAGAAAATGAAAAATCTATTCAGAAAAACTGTTGTTGCATTGTCTCTGAGTAATAGCATTTATTGATGCTTTCAAATACAGAAATCAGTTTCAATGTCACATCTAAAGAACTGAGAACTATTATTTTTGTTTATGCTCTACAATTATATAGTTTGGCCTAATAAATCAAGATGCTTTAAGTACTGGAAAATATATGTAAGCAAGCAGAAAACAATTACCCACATTTTAATGAGACAAGGTATCCTTACAGGTTTGCTTTTGCTTTGGTGGTACAAGTAGTGACTGATGTTGCTACTAAAGCTTGATGTGCAATTAAAAAAAAATATTATATGGCATATAGATAACTGTGCAGAGGAGCTGCACATGCTGTTGAGCAACTGTAGCCACCATGTGTGTTGCACAGCTGTGCCATATGAACAGTAGGGAAAACCATGAGTAAATGTGGAAACTTCCATATTTTATCATATGTAGAGCTCCCCATAGGAACGTACTCTGTTATTTTAGTTTTTATAGTTTCCTCTAAAATTGCAAGGCTTCTTTTGTAGCAGGAATTCCTTTGCATATTATGCCTCGAAGAGCCTAATAAGAAGAGCCCTGTAAGCTCTTGGAGGACTGGCTATACCAGGGGTGTGTGGCCTAATATGCAAAGAAGTTCCTGCTACAAAAAAAGCCCTGCAAAATTGTATAAATCATATATATTTCAAGGGGGCATGTTCCTGAGCAAATACAAACTAACAGACAAGTATCTGTGATTCACACAAAAGATTAGACTGCTCTCCACCAAGCTTATTTGCAATTAACTTGTACTCAATAGGTTGATTACAATACAGTTTACTGTGTGAAAATATTTGCCTTGACATAGAGCTGGTTTGGAGCTGTTCTAATTCTCAACAATTGCAAGGGGAAGGTAAACATATAATAATAGAAGATGAGTGCGTAAATTAGATACATTTTTGAAAATAAAGATTAACATTTGCCGGCAAGGACCAGAATAAACACTCTATGCAAGTATTTGAATCTAAACCACAGAAAGGTTACTGTGGGTATAGAAACCAAAATAATTTCAAGTTAAAATCTATATCTGAGATAATCAGTACTCATGCTTCTTCCTGACAAGGTAGGGAAAACCTCTGCAGCTCCAGCCACAGCAGAGCAGGATGCCAAACATTGTTTCACGTCTGAAATGGTGGCCAGCATCCTTCTCTGCTGCAGCTGGGGCTGCAGCAATTGCTATAGGCTTGCCAGTTCTCATATGCAGGCAGTGAATCCCTCAGTTTTTCAGGCTCCTCCCTCTCAGCAGCCAGCTGGCCAATGGGGGAAGCCCCATCCCAACAGCCACCATGTCCCTTTAATTCTTGGCATACTTAGAAGAAGCTTGGAAACTGCTTGTGTTTTGGAAAGTGTGTGTGCCTTTAAATCTCAGTAGGAGGAAAGCTGGATGGGGGTGGAGTGAACATGCAGAGCCACATGGCTCTTTCCAGTGAGTGTATGAAGCTGTGAGAAAGTAAGGAAAGCACAGTCCCTCTGTTTGTTTTGCATTCATTTCAGAAGTTTGTTTGCATAGTAAAATAGATAGTAAAGAATAAACTGGAACCTGATTATGAGATGGAGGAAAACTACACCCCCTAGACTGCTCTGTTCATTACTTTTGTTTTCCTTTGTTAATCTGAAGAAGTTGGTTGAATACAGCAGACTGTTACCTTCAACAACTCCTGTGAGTAAATTGCCCCAGTGTGATCACAAAAGTGTGGGCTTGCAAATGGTTTGTTTTGACTGCTTTCCGAGTGTGTGTGTGTTCTTTAATAAAGTCATGGCAAAGGACTTCTGGGGGTATGACATATTTCACTTTCACTTAGTAGAAGTACATCTGCTGAGGAAGCCTTTGAAGGTAAAACAGAGGATGAGGAAGTGACTATACCTGAGAGACTGCACTGCTGTATTTTTATTTATTTATTTTAGGGAATAGGAAATAATCGATGCAAGTCTCCTGGCTCCACCCCCAAAGTCCCCATATATTTCCTCAGTTGTACCTGGCAACCTTAGGTTGCTGGCTGCTGTTGCTGCCAGCCACTGAAGGCCTAGCCACAGCAGAGAATGCTTCTGGAGGTTGTCTGGGCCTAGGTGTGGTGGTAGTCCCTGACAGCCACAACAGAGCCACACACAAACACAAGCCTTTATTGGCATATATCAGATTATAAATAAGGCCAAAAAAAGAGATACAGAAATAACAAAATATATCAGTTATATACAGCTATACATTGGACAATAGATCCTTGATTACCAGACTCAAGAATAAAGCAACCTTTTTGGTTATTTCAGATGACAAATCATTCAGAAGACGGCACACCCAAGGGGAAACAGAAAACACTGGTCACCACTGCAGGCCTGGGACCTGAAGTGGAGGATGCCAGCAGCCATTTTGGGCATCGTGGCGAAGAAGGCCAGCAGCTGCTACTGGCTGAGTGGTATGTGGTGGGATTGGCACTTCACCAGCCTCAGCAATGGGGAGGTATGGGATTACCCCCTGTCAGTCTTGCAGGCTCACCTCTATATAAAAATTGGAGCTAGACTGATAGTATTCTACTGTTTCATAGTGTTATGTAGGTATATATAAAGGGGGGCAGTAAATCTTGAACTTATGAACTTTTAATTCATAGAAGACATCTTTACTGCTTGCTCTTTCCCCTTGAACCCCCCCCCCCCGCCCCCAAGCCTCTCCTGAGTTCAGGGTACTTTCAGGTATAGAATGTGGAATTGGGGGGGGGGGGCGGTTCCTGGAGGAGACAGCAGAAAATGTCTTTCCCACTCTTGTATAACATTTTCTGTGAATGGAGCAACAATGCAATAGAAGGGCTGATTTCTTATCTCCATCTCCATCCCTCTCTCCATGCTGCAATCTATGCCATTTGTAAGAGTATGCCCATCCCAAGATGTGGCTTTGGGGGAAGTTTGGAGGGAGGTTCTAGTGAGTTCTGGTGGGAAGGGGTAGATTTAAAAAGTTCCCTTCTGTGTACTCTGCTATATGCAAGGTTCTTTGGGTCCAGTCCTATGTCTGCAAAAAGCCTGTTATAGTCCTCAAAAATTAGACACTGCGACAAGCATCACTGTAGAATTCTTTCAGCTCTGTGCTGTGTTATATGCTGCAAAAATCCATTCCATAAAATAATGACTACAGAAGTGTAAAACAGCAAACCCTAATATTTCTGTAATCAGTACTGTAACTATTCATGTTAGAATTGTAGACAGCATATCCAAATTTGTCACAAAACATTTTTCACTTGCGCTTCTTTAACATTGCAGTTTTTTGCTAGTTTTGACCCTCAAGTGGAATATAATTGCAAAATGAAATAGGTTCTTTCATTTAATTTCCTGTTGTACTTCAGCAAATTCAGTGGGGAGCATTACTTGAACATTCAAATTTCATAACTTTCCTGCCAATAGGAAAACTGCTGTGTATTCATCTGGGGGTGGTGGTGAGCTATACAAATGACAAGTTACTTTAATGGTTTGATGCAAGTAATTCATGCCATTTCATTTGTAAGATGACCCTACTGCCAAACCTTAAGAGTTTGAAGTTTATCAATTGCTTTGATGAATATTACTCTTGTAGCAGGTATGATATTCAGCATGACTGATAAGTGAAAATGAAAGTGAAAGACACAATTATTATACCACTATTGTCCCAGGTTTGTGCTATCAGAAGAAATGATAAGATCACAAAAGAAATATAACAATAAATGTCACAATTCTTTTCCAGGAAAAAGAGCATTCTTGGAACACCCTTGGAAACCTTGTACAAAATTGGATAGTGTTATGTGAGATCAACTAATGGATTGGCACAATGTTTTTAAAAAGTAAATTGCAACTGTCAACCTGCTGATTTGGACTAAGGCTTATGGTATGGTATGAAGGGAGAGAAAAGCCAGCCATTTCACTGGGCTGTTACTAGCCTCAGAAATGTATGACAGGTACCTTTTCCTTCTAAAAGATTTAATTAGCAAGTGGTATCTGAAATTTTGAGACAAGAGGAAATCATGACAGTGGAGGATGAATAAAGTTGCCTTTCTTGGTTCTATTTTTCATATGGAATTGAAGAACAAAAAGTACTTGTGTTGTGGAAGAGGTATTTTGAAGACCTTTTTGTCCTTGCTATATGGCACTAGAGAAAATGAGTTTTCTTTAAAAAGCTACCCTATTCAGCCACAAAGTTTTAGTGGGGACATGAGTAAGCAGGTAACAAAGGTATTTTAAAACTTCCTAAAGATATCATAACTATCTCTCTCTCTCTTTTTTAAGTGGAAGGTTTCCTTTATGTGTTTCTTTCCTTGTTTGACTATTTGCTTGACTATTGGCAAAGTTGTATTATTATCCTATGAACAAAGCATGAGTAAAGTTGCACCTTTAAGACCAACCAATTTTTATTTAGAACATAAGCTTTCATGTGCTCTATAAGTCATTCTTCCTACGAAGTGTCTCTCTGGGAAGTACTTGCTAATTAAACTATCTCACACACACAATTATTGGCATCAGACTTGTATCTCCTCTAAAAAAAATCTATATGTAAGCTCTCTTTATTAGCTTGGTCGAAGGGATGGGACTTTGTATGCTTTACTATGTGTGCCTGTTGAGCATACAATCATGAATTATTTCAAGTTGGTGAGCATTACTGGTAATTTCAAATAGTTTGTTTTCATGTATGTGGACACTATCTTCCATTGTATAGTGCCTTAAACTGATTTTTCTCTGGTATTTTAACCAGTAAACTTTTAAATGACTTGATTTTTATTGGGGGGGGGGATACAAACATCTGTACCTTTACATTCCTCTTGAGAATAAAATGGCCAACTTTAAAAAAAATCAAAATGGGAAGCAATATGATCCAACTGAACAAAAAGTAGACAAGGTGAGGCATTACTGCTCAAAGAGGAACAGGAAATGTTGCCAGGTGAAAGTGAAGGTCTCATCTGTTTTATGCAATTATATTCTATAGACAAAGGTGTAACATAACATTGGTCAAATCATCCACAGAGGGAAGGACACAATATTTCCATTGCTGCAAGCTAATTCACCTGGCAACAAAAGGCTGCCCTTTGAGTTCATACTTGATGTTTGGAAAGTGTCCATGAAGATAGTATATAGCCTAAAAAGGTAAAGGTAGTCCCCTGTACAAACACCAGTCATTTCCAACTCTGGGGTGACGTCGCATCATGACATTTTCATGGCTTTTTACGAGGTGGCTAGGGATAGATTATTTGCTATGAGGCATCATTTAGTAGACCTGCCCCCACTCCATTCTAACGCTCCCTCTTTTTTCTTTAATCTCTGCTCTTAGCTGCCTGACTGTATGCAACTTTTAATATGTCCTCTTGTTGATGCACTATGTTGGGTATGAGGGAGAGGGGAGGGATAGAGGGATTTTGTTGTAACATTTACCATCTTATATGGAAAAACAATAAAAATCTTAATGGGAAAAATGGGAAACCAAAATATGCTTCCTGATATGCTTAGCAATGTTTTGTTATGAAAATTCAGTTACTGATCCACATCAGATACCCATTCCCAGGTCCTACAACGAGATTAACACAGGTACATGGCAGCATAATCAGTGCATTTTTATATATAGTGTCAACAGAACCTTATTTATAAGCACAAATGTAATTCATTATATTAGAATTTGGGCAGAGTGGAGTAAGACAGGAATCTCTTTGACTTAGCCACAATATGGCTGCTGGAAAAATAACGACAAAGAATGGGCATTTTGTTTCAATCCATCCCAAATTTTAAAATCATTTAATTACATTTGAAGAACTGATATGAGAAATCAAACAATGTAGGTGGTGAGATGGGGGAGCTTTAGATTTATTATGATGTTAGGGTTTGAGCTTCTGTATGATTTTGATGTAACACCTTGAGCACAAGACCAGAAAAGTGAGGTAGAAATATGTCATTTCAAAAATGGGTGTGTGTAAATAAAAATTATTCTGCATTCTTCACACAGGCACCCATTTGTTCCTTAAATTCAACCCCCACCTTTTAATGTGGTTGTGGATTATGGAACTGACACAATCACACTGAATTGTTTGGCACAAAAACAAGGAAATAGGTACCCAATTAAAGTACACCACTAATGGATTGAAATAAAAAGCAACACATTTATTTCTCATGTTTGCAAAAGAAGAAGTACTTCTGGAGTACTTTATAAGTTTTTCCTATGTCTGTGTTCCTTATAGGAACAGTCAAGTATATTGTTGCACTATTTAATTTGAAAATAATTGTATTGTGTTGTGAATAAGGTAGATGTGATGAACAATAATGTAAGATCATACCAGCATAACAGCGACTTGAGGTCTCTGAATAGGATGCTTCCAAAGTGGCTTCATCCATACATAATAATAATAATAACAATAATAACAATAATAATAACAATAATAACAATAATAACAATAATAATAATAATAATAATAATAATAATAATAATAAGAAGAAGAAGAAGAAGAAGAAGAAGAAGAAGAAGAAGAAGAAGAAGAAGAAGAAGAAGAAGAAGAAGAAGAAGAAGAAGAAGAAGAAGAAGAAGAAGAAGTTTTATTTATATCCTGCCCTCCCCGCCAAAGCAGGCTCAGGGCGGCTAACAAGACATGGTGTGTACCATGATTATAATACAATTGATATGATAAAATACAATTAATAAATACAGTTAAAACAGTTACATAAAATTTTAAAAACTACAATAAATTAGGGGTGCTACATTTCAGTGAGATATATATCCAGATGGCTAGATGTCACTTTCAGGGTTCAACCTTATAGGCTTGTTGAAAGAGGACAGTTTTACAAGCCCTGCGGAACTGGTTAAAGTCCCGCAGGGCTTGCACTTCCTCCGGTAGCTGATTCCACCAGTGGGGAGCCATTATTGAGAAGGCCTGCTCCCTTGTTACTTTCAGTTTGGCCTCCTTTGGTCCAGGGATTTTTAGGAGACTTTGGGAGCTGGATCTCAATGCTCTCTGGGGAACATATGGAGAGAGGCGGTCCCTAAGGTAGGCAGGTCCTCAGCCATATAGGGCTTTAAAGGTAATAACCAGCACCTTGTTGCGAACTCAGAATACGATTGGAAGCCAGTACAGCTCCCTCAGTCCAGGCTGCACGTGTTCCCACCGAGGTAGTCCCACTAGCAGCCTGGCTGCTGCATTCTGCACTAGCTGCAGTTTCTGAGTTCGGCACAGGGGCATCCCCATGTAGAGGGCATTACAGTAGTCTAATCTCGAGGTGACAGTTGCATGGATCACTGTTGCTAGGTTGCTACGTTTCAGGAAGGGGGCCAGCTGCCTCACCCTTCTAAGATAGAAGAAGGCGGATTTAGCAGTGGCTGCTATCTGTGCCTCCATTGTCAAGGAGGACTCCAGTATCACTCCCAGGCTCTTGACCCTGCACACTGGTATCAGTGACGCACCGTCAAAGACCAGTAGGGAGATCTCTCCTCCCAGCTCACCGCGACCCACGCAAAGGACCTCTGTCTTCGCTGGGTTCAGCTTCAGCCCACTCAGCTTAATCCAGCCCGCCACGGCTTGCAACGCCTGGTCCAAATTTATAGGGGTGTCAGCGGTCCGGCCGCCCATCAATAGATAGAGCTGAGTGTCATCAGCATACTGATGACAACCCAGCCCATGTCTCCAGGCGATCTGGGCAAGGGGGCGCATAAAGATATTAAACAGCATCGGGGAGAAAACTGCCCCTTGAGGCATTAAGTAGGTGTCTCTGGTTTATCTCTCCTCCAACTGCCACCCTTTGTCCCTGGCCTTCAAGGAAGGAGGAAAGCCACTGTAGAGGGCGTCAAGGTGCGATCTCGTCAATGGCCCTAAATAGCCGGCTATTCCAGGTCTCGACCAGGCCATTGAGGGAATCGCCAGACGGCCAGGGATCCTGCAGGGCCGTTTGGAACTGTTCTGGGTCCATCTGGCTCCGCGGGCGAGCCATAATAGGCTCATCGCCTAAACAGGTTTGGGGTGGCATAACCACACGAGCCCTAAGGGCGAGGTGGTCCGACCACGGCACCACTTCGGTGGTTATATCATCCACCATAACCCCGGCCCAAAGATCAGGTCTAACATGCGTCCGGCCTGGTGAGTGGGGGCTGTAACAAATTGAGAGAGTTCTAGTGTCACCATGGATGACACCAGATCCGTCGCCTGACTAGAGGCCGGGTCATCAGCATGGACGTTGAAGTCACCCAGGATCACCAGCCTTGGGTGCTCCAGCGCCCAGCCTGTCGCCGCCTCGAGTAGGGACAGTAAGGCACTGACTGGTGCATTAGGCGTACGGTATACCAGCCAAATCGCCAATCCCTCTCCAGCCTCCAACGCCAGGCCGGTACATTCAATGCCCTCGATCTTTGGAGCCGGGAGCGCCCTAAAGGAGTAAGCCTCACGTATAAATAACGCCACTCCTCCCCCCCGCCCGCTAGTCCGCGATTGATGAAAGACCGAGTAACCTGGTGGAGCTGTTTGTGAGAGGGCTACTGTATCTCCCTCTCAAACCCAGGTTTCGGTCACGCATGCCAGGTCCATGTCCTGTTTGATTAAAAACTCTCGAAGGACTGAGGTCTTATTATTAATGGACCTGGCATTGCATAACACCAATGATGGAGGCGGGTTGTTCATCCTGGCCCTACTCCCTGTCACCATTGGGATGGGACACAGATTGGAGGGTGAGCGAGCGCTGACTTGTCTCGGTCTCCCTCCCTTATATCATCTGTTCCCCCCGCCATACCTCCCCCTCCCCAGGAGCACTGGAATCCCTGGACCAGCCTTGTGTTTGCTGGAGGTGGGAGTTTTGTGCCTCCTAGATGTGCACCTGCTCTTGTCTGCTTGAAACCACAGCTTTCATGGAGTAGCGGCTTTTATTTCCCACTGCTGCTGTTTTTGCATCTTCAAACTGCCCTAATAGAGCCACCATTGTGGAAATGACATGCAGCACATAAGTAATGTGATTTTTACAACGCAGCCAATAGTGGCTCCATGGGGCAACGTGTGGACACAAAAAAAAAAGCTAAAGCCATTTCTCCTTGTGTGCTGTGGCTGCAAACAGAAAAGAGCAAGTGTGTATCTGAGGGGAACAAAAGTCCCATCACATATAATTCTAAGTGCTCATGTTGCTCTCTAACAAACACAAGCATTTTATAATACATAGACGGAAAGAAAAGTTATTTGTTCTTCTGATAGAACAAGATAGGTAGCTGTGTTTGTCTGTCTGTAGCAGCAGAAAACCGTAATAGTCCAGCAGCACCTTAAAGACTAGCAAACATTTTGGTAGGGTAGCAGTGACTTACAAAAGCTTATACCTTACCACAAATTTTAATAAGCTTTAACGTGCTACTGGACTCTTACTCTTGTTCTTCTGAAACATCTTTAATTCAGAACAAAGAAGTCAATTGAATAATTAAGCATTGAATGATTTGAACACAGTGATGACCTAATTTTCACCCATGAAATTTAAAAATCAAACTGACCATGCTCACAATTAGAGGTGTGCATTCGGTTTGTCCAAACAGAATAAAACCCCCCAAAACAGCTGATTCAGCTGTATTTGAGCCATACAGAGCCATACAGGTGCCAAATACAGCAGCCACAAGTAGCTGCTGAAATTCAGCAGCCATTTGGCTCCATTATTTCCCATGGGCCATTGAAGTTAATGGCAAAATAGGGCATAATAAATTGCAGCTTGGGGGGGGGGTGAGGGGGTTTGAGGTAGAGGCTCAAAATTTGCAGGGCAGCTGCAAGAGCCTCTCCCCCACAGAACCTCAAGTTTCAGAAAGATTGGACCAGGGGGTCCAATTCTAGGGGCACCTGAAGAGCACCCTTTTCCCCTATGCTGGGAAAAACGCAATCAGTCACTTTTCCCACTGTAATTACATTGGGGAAAGTTACTCTAGGGCAGTGTTCCCACTAAGCTGAGTTAGTGTGAGCTAGCTCACAGTTTTTTGTCTCCAGCTCATACATTTTTGTCTTAGCTCAGGAAGGAGCAAACTAATTTATTCAGTAGCCAAATCACTCACACAACTTTAATGCCAGTAGCTCACAAAGTAAAATTTTGGCTCATAAGACTCCACAGCTTAAAATGAGCATTGCTCGGGAGTGAGGGTGAGGTTGAGTGACAGGAACCAAACTTGCAGGGCTACTTCTGATGCCTCTTCCTCAAAGAAAACCCAACTTTCAAAGGATTGGACTAAGAGTTCAACTCTAGGGGCACCATCTATGACAGGAAAATGAACCTCAGGCAGCAGTCAGATTCTCCTAGTGAATCTCTGCAATCAAGACAATTCTGCTGAGGGTGCTAGCTTGCAAAGAACTTAGTTGCCCAGCAGAACAAGTGCTACTGTGGCAATGGTAGTGCAATGCACAGGTCCTCAGGTCCTGTGGAGAATCCTGTAACACTGCAGTGTAAGAAAGAAAATTCTGGAAAACAGGATGGGACACTTAAAAAAAGCTTCTGAGAAGTCAAGGCTGCTCAAGGGGAACCTAAACTTATGTGGCAATAAGTTGCATGAATATCACTTCTAGTCTTCTTTTAAAAGCAAGTAGATTGGGAACCTGTCACTGCACCATACTTATTCTAGTTCTTGGTTCTGGCATGGCACACACCTGAAGAAAGCATTCCTATCTATCATAACAAAGTTGAGAGACCAGTCACCACAAAAATACAAGACACAGGAACCCCCAGGACTTAATAGAGATATCAGCTTCCTATATCAGTGGACATCATAAACTTGCTCAGCTCTTAATTTTCCCCAGAATTTAGATTCTGTGGGTTTTAAAAGTGCCTCTAGTCTCAGACTTAGTTCTCATGTTACTAATAGGGACTGGAGCAGGAGACTGCTGAATTACAATCATTACACTCATCACAACGCTCAGGGCAATAGGATCCCCAGGCATCCAAAGAGGTTGCCATTCCCTCCATGGCATCCTATAGTTTTCTGAGACAAACAAATTTTTATTTAAAGTATAAGCTGCTGTGTGCAAGCACACTTCCTCAGATATATTACAACAAAACTGCAGGTTACTAAGTTCACACAGTGAATCAGATTTCTTCAAATAAAGAAAGAGCTGATTATGTAACAGAGCAATAAGCACAGTCAATATTAGAATAACGCACTTGCTAGGACATGTGGATGGCAGCAAATTGACGTTCAGATAATAAAGGAGTTAAAAACAGGTTTGAGAACAAAGTTTGAGTCCAGTGACCCTTTTAAGACTAACAAAGTTAAAATTCCATGTATAAGCAAGAGCTGAGTGACTTAGCTTGTGTAATGAGATGAGAATCCAATATCTCTGTTGGTCCCTGGGGTTTCCATTGTCCTGAATTTTGTAATGATTGTAATTCAGCAATCACTTGTTCCAGCCTGTTTCTGAAATGATGTTGCAGTAAAACAGGTTGCTCAGCTTTGTGAATCTTGATTTTAGATTTGTGTCCATTCATCTTTTGGCATACCCAGACCACAAGGATATACACACCCCTATTAATAAAATACCTGGTTCAATCTTTTTAAAACTTGGGGGTTCTGTAGGGGAGAGGCTCCTGCAGCTGCCCTACAAATTTGGAGGCTCTACCTCAAACCCTTTCCCCCCCAGCCACAATCCATTATACCCTATTTTGCCATTGTCTTCAATGGCTTATAGGGTATAATGGGGCCACATATTTGGGAATAGTCAAATAACTCCTGAATTAGATTCAGCTACTGCTATTAGGAGATATTTGGGGGGGGCAAATTTTTAAGCCCCAAATACGCACAAATCTGAATTTTCCCATTTTTTTTTCTTAGCACACCAATACTCACAATAGGTTATTTCTCAATTTAAACATCACATTGATGATTTTACTGGAATTAGAGATGCATAATCTATCATAAATCTCTAGGAGTTCCATAACACTCTATGAGTTGAATTCAGCACATTTACATTTGCATTAGAGCTCTTGAACAACTGGAAACACAAGAAAATACTGCAGCAGAAATTTGTGCTAAGGCAGATTTATTTTATCTGTGCATGCGTTTCCACTTGCATAAGCTCTTGTACAACCAACCCATAGGTTTCAGGAAGTGAACATAGTGGTTTCTTCATTTTTGTTTGTTCCCAGAGATACAATATGGGAGATGGAGAACATTATTATGCAAGATGTTGCATGTTTATGATGTGTATATGAGAAAGTAGCATATGTACAAAATACTGTTTTCCTTCTGAAAATGGATATACCTGAATTGCTTTTACCCCCACTGGGGAAAAATAAGTAGTTATACTTTTTTCCTACTACAAGTAAAAGCAGCTTGGAGGTATGATTATCCATATGAAAATGGCATAAGCAGGAAGAATCAAATGCTTCCTTCTTCCACTGTGTAGTCTTCCCCTTCAAAATACAGTCCCAGCAGTTGCTTTTTGTTTTAAAAAATAAGGAAAGAGAATAATAGAATTGCAAGAATTGTAGTTCCACACAGTTGAAAAGAAATGTATTGTTTCTTTCTGTGATTTTTTCTTATTGGTCGCATAAAATATGTCTATAATAGAGAAAATATGAATTTCTTAGATGTTCATATTAATCATATGCTCAACAATATAATTAGAAATTGGGGGGGGGGAATAAAAGTTGATTTGAGATAGTGATGATTCACAAAGCACTGAATATGCTAAAACAGTTTCCAGTCTGAGTCATGGGGAGCTCAATGTACTATAGATTTTAGCTAGGAGCAATGGTAATAATGTTCAAAAATATTACAATTTTAAATATGATTATACTAACGTGGAAGCAGTTTTGAAGCCCTGCACAGATGTGGCACTACAAGAGAATATTGCTGTTAAATTTGAATCAAGCCAATTAGACTTTTAAACATTCTTCCTTAAACCACTTAGCTGGTTGAGATTTAGGTCAAAATGTTTTTAAAATGTGATAGAAGGTGGCTTTTGCCACCAAGGAGCTCTAAGAACACATGTGTATTATTAGACATGTGACGGTTATGTTGTCTTTAATCTTATACTTTTCATCTTCTTTTGAGGCTTCAGGAACCGTCACAACTAGGGTGATGTGCAGAATCTTACCATGGTAACTTAATTATGAAATCACTGAAGAAGAGAGAGTTTTAAATGTGAAGAGCAGGATCCGTTGCAGGGAAAGGGGGAATTTATATCTGCCTTCAACCCTTAAGAACATCAGGGAGGGAGATTATGGGGGATGGGGTGTGATTTCCTCTTCCCCATAATTCCATGCAGGCTCAGCTCTGAACAGAAACTCAGTGAAAGTGTGGGAAATAATGGGATATGGTCTATTCTTGGATACAAGTCACACACAACCCACCAGACATGTATGGATGTCTATCAGGAAGGCATTATGTTTCTTGTTCTATAAGTGCAGAGACCTGCAAAAACAGAAAGGCAGAATTCATTCAGTCGCAGTTCATTCAAGCTTCATCACTATTTCTTTTTATTTAGTTAACTTGTATTCTGTCCTTTCCCGCAAGTGGGCTCAGGGCGGATAACAACATAGGTTAGGCAACAATTAAAACTTACAAATTAAAATCATACAATACAAAGCAGTACAATAATTACCTAAAGGGACAATCAAGTTTCTGTGTAAATATCAGCCTGCACATGTCTTACAATCTGGATGTGTGGAGCTGTCTAAACCCCAAATCAATGTAATTATGATTTCTGCTCACTGTGAGAGTTCATATATGTTATATAAACTAACAGCTACAGGAAGATAGACAAATCCATTGTTAAAGTTGTAGAAAAGCATAAGACTAGTAATTCGGATAAGTACTATCCATGAGTCTTTGCATGCACATTTGTTTAAACTACCATGGATTCTCAGTAAAGATAACTGAAATGCTTAATGTCAAATGTAGCAAAGTACCTTGCTCCCAAGAGAAACAAGCAGGATTACACAGTTTTTGTTTCTGATCCACAATTCCTGGAACTAACAACAAATATATTTGCTCAGAAATACAACATAAAATGAAAGGACCTTTCAAGTTAGAGCAAACCTTTCCAGTTAGAGCAAACTGGTTTTGCTCGAACTGACAAGTAACCTAAAAAAAAACAGAGGTAAAAAAATAAAAATGTATGTTAGGGAAAATATTTCTCATCTTTCTAAGAAATTTATATCACCAAATTTGCATCTCTAAATAATGTTGACAAAGGCAGCTCTCAGCCACATGAGAGGGAACTGGACTTGCCCCCTCAGCCCCAAAATAGAGATGCCACATGATTCAACACTGCTATAGCAGTTATCCTAAATCTAAGTTAGGTTTAAAGGATTTCAAGCAACAGGGCTTCAGGGCAGAGTGATTTCTCTTTCCTACAAGAATACTTTTCACCCATCTGTAAATGAACACCCATTGTTCAGTCAGTTGAATAGCTGATTCACACACCCTTTACCAAGTAGGTCACATTGGTGTGATTGGCTAAGGCAGGAAGGAGGAAGAATAGACAATATATATTTAGGGTAAGTTGCAAGTGAGCCCAGCTCTGAACAGAAACTTGGTGAAAGGGTAAGAAATAGCGGAATACAACCTCTACAGGAATGACAGAGAAAGATGTATTGGAGGGGGTATTGCCTTGTATGTCAAGGAGGGCATAGTGTTTAACAAACTAGAAAGCTTTAAAAGGGCCAGCTCCTCCACAAAATCACTGTGGGTGACAATACCAGGCCCCCAAAATAATTTAGTACTGGGGACTCTCAGGGTGATCTTGAGATGGAAAATGAAATCAGGGAGGCAGTCAATGGAGAAGGAGTTGTAATAACAGGTGACCTAACTACCTTCATATTGACTGACTAAATGTGTGTTCCAGCCATGCCAAAGAGGTAAAGTTTCTGGATATTCTAAATGAGTGTGCCCTAGAACAGGGTTTCCCTTGACCCAATTATTTTTACACTTCTCCTTTGTGGCCCACTAAAATTTGGGGATGGAGCCAGGAGACAGAAAATGATGTACAAACAAGCCTAAAACTCTTGCAATATTTTGTTTTGGAAAGGTAGGATAATGGTAGGATTTTGCAATGCAATTTTAAAAATAAAAAAATCAAGGATCATACAGCAGAAAACTAAAAATATAAAATGCTCTCATCCTGGGAAAACATGAAATAGCAGGGCATTCCAAGCTTCCCCCCCCCCCCCGGTCTACTCAAATTAGCAATGGCAAGAAAGGAAGGGGAGAGAGAGAGAGAAAGAAAGAAAGAAAGAAAGAAAGAAAGAAAGAAAGAAAGAAAGAAAGAAAGAAAGAAAGAAAGAAAGAAAGAAAGAAAGAAAGAAAGCAAAAATGCCCTCAAAAGAAGTTGGAGAATTGACAGGTGGGCACCTTTGGCTTGAAAGGATCTAGAATCCATGTATACAAGATTCCACTTCCAGAAATTATTGCTTAAAATTACCTGGGACACTAACAAAGAGAAACCATCAAAACTTTATTACAGAAAAATATAGAACACACACACACACAAGGTCATGAATTTATACAACACACATACAGTCCTAATAAAAATAGAGAGAAATGCAGAGATAACACTGGGATGAACAAACAGGGTGATAATTACCAATCGTAGTCTTCAAGGAAGGCTCCAATGGCTGAAAAATGAGGACTAGGGGGATGGTGACCCTCAACTGGCCAAGAATCGGGGGTGTAACTAAACAGTGGAAAGGGGATACTGCTAGATGCACACGTGTAAAAAGTTGGGTCAGAGGTTATAAGGCTTCCCGTGAGCCCTTAGGGGATGGGAGGTACAGGGGCGGATGACAGGTGGTCAGCTGGTGCATGACCTCAGAAAAAGGGGCGGCTCTGCAGTGACCATAAGGGCTGGACTTATACAGTAGCCAATAGCCAGTTAATTGGCAACCCCTGGTTGGATGTTCATAGCTAACCAATGAGCAAACTTGGCCTTAGTTATCTGATTGGACTTCCAGGCAACAAAGGGCCAAGGTGGGAGGCTCCAAGGTGACCATCAAAGGAAAGAATGTGTGACATTCCTGGGGTGGGGGTAACTGAAAGCTATTAAACATACCAAAAAGGTGTCAATAGATGGCCAGATTGCTACCTAAAGTGGCACCCAATCTATACAAAGACACTTGGCTCTGTATGATGCTGTTCTTCCTCTTCTTTATTCCTCTGCTGGTGCCATCTTTTGTCTTGGTTCTGATGAACAAAGGCTGAGGCAGTCTGGCAGATTCCCCTCCTGGGGTGAGTTTGATTGCCTTATGCACAGGTGACATCTATTGTGTACGTGAGCATCCTGCTTTGCTATCATGGAGACTTGTGATAGTGGCTTGTAGTGTTAGCCTTCCCATAGGGATTCCATGGTCAGGAGCTGGAAACCGCTTGTCTGGACAGTCCCTGACAGTGCACCTTCTCCCGCTGCAACGTTATTAGTGCTCATATAAGTCCCTTATATTCAGGTAGACAAAACCCCACATTTCTTGGCAGATGTGTGTGAGTTGAATCTCCAGGCGGCCTAGCAACCGTACTGGTGATCACGATGTCCATGTGTATGAAAAGTAGGGGGGTTTTTGCTCACAAATGGCAGTGCTGGGAAAACATGAAATGGCAGGACATCCCCCCCCCCCAAGGTCTAGTCAGATTAGCGGAAGGAAGGAAGGAAGGAAGGAAGGAAGGAAGGAAGGAAGGAAGGAAGGAAGGAAGGAAGGACTATATTTATTAGCCAAACTAGTTGTCAGTTGTCTCCACAGCATACAACAGCCCTTTACCTTATGCTGGCCATTGAATTATAAACTTAATGCGACCTATTGCTGGCCTTTATTTGGGAAAAGAGAAAAAAGGCCATCTAATATTCTGTGCTCTTCATTGTGAAATGGAAAAATCCAAATTTAAACTAGCTTCTAAATAATTAAACATTCTCTCTTTAAAAGCTCTGCATAGATCTTGACCAAAAGCCATTGAAATCACAGCATGTAAAATAACAAAACTACCCCCCACAGCTCTATAGCTCAGGAGTATGTGTGATACTTCTAATAGAACTTCTTTTCTTTTGAGCAGATGTAAAAATCTGGTGATGGCCACTGATGCAGATTGTTTATTCAGCAGTATAAAGCACACCAGCTTTCCCATCTTGCCCCAGAGATTTCTGGCACTGGCATATAGACACCTATAATATGCTTTCTTTTCCAGTAACCCTTGCCTCCGTTAGCCCCTTAGTCCCCACAGATGGCCCTCAGTCACCATCCTGCCCTCACTCCTAAGTTCTATTGCACTTCTATCACTATTACCGTGGATTGTGCTTATTTAGCTGATCTAGATCAAGGCCAGCACACTGTTATAGTCAGCAGATGGGACAAGGCGTATTAAGTTAAACTTAATGCGCCCTATTGCTGGCCTTTATTTGGGAAAAGAGAAAAAAAGGCCATCTAATATTCTGTGCTCTTCATTGTGAAATGGAAAAATCCAAATTTAAACTAGCTTCTAAATAATTAAACAGTCTCTCTTTAAAAGCTCTGCATAGATCTTGACCAAATGCCATCGTAGGTAAATCACAGCATGTAAAACAACAACAAAACTACCCCCCACAGCTCTATAGCTTAGGAGTATGTGTGATACTTCTAATAGCACTTCTTTTCTTTTGAGCAGATGTAAAAATCTAGTGATGGCCACAGCAGTATTCTGGCCTTAACTAGTTTACTACAATTAGCTGATCTAAGTCATCAAATTTAAATATGCTAATATTTAAATGGCTCAGCTGCAATGAGGAGGAGCAGTCCTGCTTGCAGGAAATGAAGCAGGACAGAAATCGAATAAATTAAACTAACTAAACTAAACTTTGTTTTGGCAAATCCACCCTGGCTTCAAACACACCTTGCAGCTTCAGCCAGCCTTGTTTGCCTTATTTATTTATTTATTTATTTATTTATTTATTTATTTATTTATTTATTTATTCATTCTATAATTTATATCCCGCCCTTCCCACAGAGTGGCTCAGGGCGGCTCACAACAACGACAAAACAATAAAACAAGGTACAAAGTTAATACATTTAAAAGTCAAAACATTTAAAAAACCTAAAAACATTAAAATCTTAACATTAAAACTATCCAGTATATTTCACTAAAATCTGATAAGCTACATTTATCTAGTCGGCATAAGCTAACCGGAAGAGGGTTGTCTTACAGGCCCTGCGGAACTGAGTAAGATCCCGCAGGGCCCTCACCTCTTCCGGCAGCTGGTTCCACCATGTGGGGGCCATTATAGAAAAGGCCCTGTCTCTGGTTGTCTTGAGACGGACTTCCTTGGGCCCGGGGATGGTGAGAAGGTTTTGAGTCCCAGACCTCAGTACTCTCTGGGGAACGTGTGGGGAGAGACGGTCCTTCAGGTAGGCAGGTCCCAGGCCATATAGGGCTTTAAAGGTAATGACCAGCACCTTGTACCGGACTCGGTATGTTATTGGAAGCCAGTGCAGAGCCCGAAGGCCCGGCCGGATGTGCCCCCACCTTGGGAGGCCCAATAACAGCCGGGCCGCGGCGTTCTGCACCAGCTGCAATTTCCGGGTCCGGCACAGGGGCAGCCCCATGTAGAGGGCATTGCAGTAATCCAATCTCGAGGTGACCATAGCATGGATCACTGTTGCTAGGTCGTCGCGGTCCAGGAAGGGGGCCAACTGCCTTGCCCGTCTAAGATGAAAGAACGCGGACTTGGCAGTGGTTGCTATCTGAGCCTCCATCTTTAGGGACGGCTCCAACAGCACCCCCAGGCTCTTGACCCTGTCCGCCGCCGTCAGCGGCGCACCGTCAAAAGTCGGCAGGGGGATTTCCCCCCCCCCCCCGGTCCACGACGGCCCAAACAGAGGACCTCTGTCTTCGCAGGATTCAGTCTCAGTCCACTCCGTCTGAGCCACTCAGCCACGGCCTGCAATGCCCGATCTAGTTTTTCTGGGGCGGAGACAGGTCGGTCGCCCATAAGTAGATAGAGCTGGGTGTCATCAGCATACTGGTGACACCCCAGCCCATACCTTCGGGCAATCTGGGCAAGAGGTCGCATATAGATGTTAAATAACATGTACATACTTCACTTGTACATACTGTGCTAAGAAGTGCCAAGCCACATTCCCCCTTCCCTGATGTGCCATAAAGCCACTACCAGGTATGGAAAAATGCAGCTCAGCACCAAAGGCACTCCTTCCCAAGCTCCATCCTGCTGTAAAGCCAATGATGGTCTGTTCAGGATGTTCACCACTGATGCCTACTTATCCTAACCTGCCCTATCCATGCTAAACAAGGGGGCTAGCCTAACTTAATACGCCTTGTCCCATCTGCTGACTATAACAGTGTGCTGGCCTTGATGTAGATCAGCTAAATAAGCACAATTCACAGTAATAGTGATAGAAGTGCAATAGAACTTAGGAGTGAGGGCAGGATGGTGACTGAGGGCCATCTGTGGGGACTAAGGGGCTAACGGAGGCAAGGGTTACTGGAAAAGAAAGCATATTATAGGTGTCTATATGCCAGTGCCAGAAATCTCTGGGCCAAGATGGGAAAACTGGTGTGCTTGGTGCTCAGTGACAATTTAGATACAGTAGGTATCTCGGAAACATGATGGAATGGAGTAAAAATGGGATACAGTTATTTCTGGGTATAAGCTCTAAAAGTAGGTAAGGGAGGGATAGGTTGGTTAGAAAACATCAAGGGAATTAACTCCCAAACAAAAGTGATATAGGTGGAAATGCTGAGACTTAAGGATTACTTAAAAGTGGGGGTATATTATCACCCACCTGATCAAACCCTTGAGGCTGATGAAGAAAGAAATAAGGGAGGTGACTGAAGCAGAAAACGTTATGACTTCAGCTACCCTTGCATTGGCTGAGTAAACATGTGCTTAAATCATGCTGTAGAAATGTGACTCCTAGACATCATAAATGACCGTGCACTGGAACAGGTGGTCAGATCCTCCCAGTTCTGATGCACTTAACCAGCCCTGTCACTGGCCCTCAAGCTCATGCTATTAAATTGGAGAGAGGTCAGGGTGAATGAGGGGAATGGAGTGTTAAAACAGAGAGGGAGAGAAGTACTTCTATCCTGTTCACTCCTTATCCATTTGCAGTTATAGTCTCTCTGCTGGACTGTGTTAAACACAAACTCTTGCATTCCACTCAGCACACTTATCTCCACCACGACTCAGCCAAGGCTTGCCTTCACAGCTCTGAAACTCCAGCACACTCCTCTCCTGCTTTTGGCCAGAGGCAACAAAAGCCTGCAGAAAAGGGGTGAGGCTTGCTTAAATAGCCCCTACATCCAGTCTTCCCATTGGATAGCTACCATTCTTCACAGCCAATCCCATACTCATGCCTTATTTGAATAGAGACTTGGGCAAATTAATCCCTGGGTTAAGGGCTATGAATGCTTCTTTTGTCAAATATGACATGATGTTTTAGGCCTGCACTGTTTTCAAAACCAAGATAAATATCTTACAGAATATTGGAGTTTCCAGTTGGTTAATATCTCTAGTTTCATTTCAGTAGAGACTTCAATGGCAGACCTTTAGGTAACCTGTGACAAGTGACAACCTACTTCTTTCTACCTACCTCTTCTTTCAAGCTTTAGTTTCAAAATTAGGCCACCATGTAAGTAATGCTAAACGGTTTCATAATTCACTTTCTTACATGCTTTTTTTGTTAATATATGCAATGCTTAAGAAAGAAACCAGATTATGATATTCTCTGTTCACTAAACTTAGTTTTTCAAATGCTTTCACATACAGAGTGCAGGTTGGCAAGAATCCTGGAGGACATTGGCTCACTCTTTAGTAACTGTAAAAATGATTAAGTAAATGGTCTATGATACATTTGTTACAAAAATGTTCTCTGTGATAGTAGCAAAGCCCCATGATCTCAAAATTGAGAAGCTGTTTGACCAGATTATATGCCTTTTAATCTTAGAAAATTCAGCTTTGGACACTATGCTCATTTTGCAAAGAAAAAACTAAACTGCTTGAGAACTTTCTTGCCTCATTCTTCAGATCCATTTAGTTGTATTTAAGTGTCATTCCCCATTGCCTCAGGACTAAAACTGCAGGCAAAATAATACATAAGCAGGAAATTGGACAACAAAAGGCTAACATCACATTATTCTTTATTTTCTCAAAAATTAAAAGTGCAACTAATTTCCATTGCTATATTTTGGAAACTGCTTCTTATCTTGGTTTTCAGTGTAATGCTGCACTTTGGATTTCTTATTTAACTCCAAAAACATGGTCTTAATATTTCCAGATTCAACCTTCGTTGCTAATTTTGCTGCCTCTCCTATTGCATAAGTTCAGATACTCTATAAAAGTCATTTTCTTTAAGCTAGACTTTCCATTTCCATATTTCTTATCTAAAAATATCTATAAACATATGTATCCCACCTCCCCATCAGTCCAACTCACCTCCCACCTCCTGCTCACTAATAGCTTAATCCTGCATCACCTCCCACTCATCAAGGCAAAAGCATTTTAGATGCTGCAGCTACACATCAGCATCTATACATGCCCAGGCAAAGAAAGACAAATAATTCTTAAAATGAATCAAAGAACACTGGAACATGATGTAAAGTATTGGTTGAATGCTTCATAAGCAATTATAGGCTTACACACATGAACACCCCATACTAACAATGCCATGTCATGCTGCACAATCCCTTAACTATGGGTTAGGACAATTGGAAGCACCTTGTATACCCTCCTTTTCCCATTTTTATTCAATGAGAATTCTCTTCCATTTTTCACTTTTGGAGTTAATTATGATCAGTTATGTGCACATAAACCTTTTCACAATCCATAGTTAAAACCAAACCATGGTTACCTATAGATAAAAGAAAATATGAAACTATGGTTTGGGCATTTTTAATTAAAGTATTTTATTATCTCACCCCTCATGCCATAGTGATCATGAGCACAGATGACTTTTTTAAGAGAATCAGTTTGGTGTAGTGGTTAAGTGCGCAGACTCTTATCTAGGAAGATTTGGGTTTGATTTCCCAGTCCTCCACATGTACCTGCTGAATGACCTTCAATCAGCCACAATTCTTGAAACTGATTCATGACAAATTTTGCCCTGTTCGTGATTCACACATGGAAGTTTATGACAGGTCTACCATAAATGAACTTCCATGAACTTTTAAAGCAGTTTGTGGTCGTTCATGGCAGTTCATAGATAGAACAGAAAGCAGGGGTTTAAAGGGACTATGAGTCCTTTTAAATCCCTGCTTTCTATTCCCTACTAAAGCTGCAAAAACAAATTTAAAGTTTAAGGGACTGCACAAGACATCCCAAAAGCAGCCGAGTGGCAGGGAGTGCCTACTCCTGCCATTCAGCTGTTCTTTGGGCTTCCCGCAAACCCTGGTTAAAGGGATTTCAAACCCCTTTCAGGGTCACAAACATGAATCAATATAAATTGCATTTTTCAGGTTCATGCCCATCTCTATTCATCATGGCTAGTAGCCATTGATGAACCTATTGTCCATGAATATGTCTGTTCCTCTTTTGAAGAAGAAGAGAAGATATTGGATTTATACCCCACCCTTCACTCAGAGTCTCAGAGCAGCTTACAGTCTCCAGCTGAGAGAGCTCTTTCCAGAACTGCACTTGAGAAAGCAGCTGTTTCAAGAACTGTATTCACAATACCAACCAAAACCATGGGGAAAAATGAAAGATATTAACAAGGTTTAGGCTAGTGAATAATCCCTTCCTATCTTATTACAAAACACTGAGGTATTTATCATACATATATATTCACAGTAATTAAAGTGCAATTTACAATGTCTCTTGATGTATTAAAGTGCATGAACAGTTCATTCTGAGTTGGTTTCAGAATTCATCAATAGAAAATTTTGTAATTTCAAAGTTCATCATTAAAGGAAACTTTCATCACTGAAAGACTCCATAAACTTTTCAAGCATCACTAACATCATCTCACTGCTCAGACAAGCTGATTTAAAATGCTAGTGATGGTTCCATTGTAATAAAGAATTCTCCAATACTTGTAAAAATAATTTCTTATAGTTTCTTGCAAATTTATAAGGTTTCATTCCAGCCTTCCCAATTTCCAAAGTACAAAGTCTCCTTTGGTCTCAATATGGATTTCAGATAGCCTCTGACAGAAATGCCAACCTGTGATACCGTTTCTCTGTAATCTCTTTGTCAAAGAGCAATCTTACCAAGATCACATTCCAATGGATTACTCTCACCAGCACAATTCATAGAGAAGTTTCAAAAAGTGATTTTTGCCTTGTGGTTTGGTTTGTCCCCATCCCTAATGGGAATCTTCATATTCAGAGGAATTAAGCTTCTGAATACCAGTGCCAGGAAGCAACACCAGAAAAGCCTTTGGCCTCCATGTTCTATATGTTGCCTCTCCAGAGCAAGTGGTTGGTTGCTGTGTGAAAAAGGTCTATGGATCTGATCATTTTTAGGAGCTTAATGGCTGCTGCAGCTTCCCCATCCAGGAGCCGCAAGAGATAACTCTCCATTTCTTTTTGCTATCTTAAAAAAATGACAAACCATGCAGATCTTGATATGATTATTTCTTCTCATTAGAGTTCAGACAACAGGCAACCAATCTGTGACAAGAAGATGGGATCTTGCAAGAACACAGGGACCAGCACACATAACCTGCCATGCTGCTCTTTAAAGAGTTCTGGGGAGCAAGGAGGTAAGAAGAGCTATCTCCTCCAACTTCTGGAGAAAAGAGATCAGGCAGTTGGTAGATGGGCAACTAGCAGCAGTGTAGCCAAGAAACGTCGCCTGTTCATACAAGAGCACCCCAATAACTAGAGAGAGAAAGTGGGGCTCCTATTCCTGGAAACAAAATGGATTCTGATCAGAAACAGGCCAAGAAAATACTCCATTCAAAATGGGGTAGATCCAGTAGAGAGCTTGTTCTGATCCCCACCTAAAGGCACCCTCTGGACATAGCCCTCTCCCCCGCCCAAACAGAGTGCATAATAACAATGGGGACTGCTGGCAAGTATTGTTCACATCCTAATCCTCAGCTACTGATTAATCAGCCACCTCCCTGGCTCCTTGCAGCAACTCAGCTTCTCTTTGTCTAATGCTATGGTAATGTCTGATACCTAGACAAATTCTTTATTCTCTATGCTTGCCTCTCCCCAGGGATATCTTTGCTAAACCTCCCAAACAATTAACACATATACTGACCTTTTGTAACCTATTGGGTGGACATTACTAAACCAGCACTACCTATTGTTACCTGGAGATCCATTCAGGTGACCTGAGTCAGCTCTACTCATTGGCTTGAGGTGAGCAACCAATCGGGTATCCAGAAAAGACTAATCACTGCCCACCAACAAGCCAGCCCCTTTTTGGGAGAACCTTTTCCTTTCCAAAAGATTATAACCTGAGAGAAAGCTTCATCTCTCTCTCTCTCTGCCTGAGCAACATGTAACCAGATTGCCCCCCCCTTACTCTAAGTAAGGATAGGGTTGCCATCCGTCCCGATATATCGGGACCATCACCATTATGGACCTTCTTGTCCCGACATCCCGACAAGACTCAATTTTGTCCCGATTTGCACTGTGCAAAGTGCTTTGAACTTTGACTGAAATGCTAAACTACAGCCCCCAGTAGCCTTTTCACACCGCTCTTGGGCTTCTCGACACAGCCCCGCCCCCTCCACCCCGTTCAGCAGCTTTTTTGGAGAAGCCGAAAGCCTGGCAACAGCAGCTGGCGAAATGCTTGCTTCTTCTACGCATGTGCTAAAGCCAGGGGGAGGATGAGGACAACTAAGGAGAGTTCGGCTCATTTTCTCCCCCGCCCCTCCCACTCCGAAACCGGCATTTGAGGTAGCAGCAGCAGTGGCGGCAGCGGCGTGCGCTCTTCAGGCAGTTTGAGAGGAGGCACAAGACCCCCTTTAGAACGTCACGGGGGAGCAGCCGCGGCGCACGCCTCAGGTAAACAAATTAACGGTCACCCAACTGCCTTCCCATTACTTTCTGGGCAATGTGGCACGTTGTTGGGGTGGGGTGTCCTGACGAGGTCCCAGCTAGATATGGCAACCCTAAGTAAGGAGCATCAGACTTGGCACATGGCAGTGCATGTCTATATCTTTTAGTTGTAACTGGACCCTAAGGCCATCAGGACCAGGTAGTATACCCTATCTATGTTTTACCCTTGTGTTACCCCTGTATATTTCATGCTTTATTTCTTAGGCCTGTGTGTGAATGATTTTATACCCTTGTATGCTTGACTTTGTTTTATAAAAAAATACCACTGATTATTAGACAACATCTCCTCATTATTGGGTGACTTCCAAAGGAGAAAACTTCTGTATACACAGATCCAAAAGATCTCACTAAACCCTAATTCCCCACCAAATTAATTCCCCAAAACCTGTTTTTAGGGCAGTTTGGCTAACAGCAGATAGGACAGAAGATTGCCATGCCTCTACCTGCTTGCTGAGGCAACCATCTTAGGATCTTAGGTCACCTCATTATAAAGTCATCCCTGAACCATGAACTGAAAAGAATCATTGCTTTGTGAAAGGGTATACAATGTGTGAATCTTTTAAGTATTCTAAATTGGCTACCTGAGGTCAGACTATGCAGTGTTTAGTCTCCATTGCGCATTTGGCAAATATGTTTTTTAAAGCAGCTAGTGCTAACTTTGAGCCTCATAAGTGTCTAGGGGATCTTACTGGGGAAACAAGTGAATTCAGCTGTGAAAAACACTTTCGTCCACCTTCACTTAGCTTTGACCTGGCCACTCTGGCTACAGGGATCCATGCCACAGTAACCTCTCAGCTAGAGTTTTGTAATGGCTTAACCTTTTAAGACAACTTGGAAACTTCAGCTGCAGAAAAATTACTATTGGTAGCTAGACAGAGTACTTATTTTATTCCTTTTCTGCAGTCACTCCATTGGTTATCAATTAATATCTGGGGTCATTTCAAAGTACTGATCATCACTCACAAAGCTCTTCACGGTCTGAGACCCACATGTCCCCACAACTGCCAATATGTTCCAGTCTGGTAGTTGTGCTCATTTGAGCAAAGCTTTCTGGAGGTTCTACCCTGCAAATAGTAAAGAGCAAGAGCTGACCATACCTGAGTATCTTCAGCTGAGGCTCCCATCTGGTGGATTAACCTGACTGATGGGTTCTAGAAAACTACCATTCTATAGAATGTTTAAAATGGCATTGTTCTGGAGTGCATTTTTTAAAAAAGTGAATAAGACTGTAGTTAATGTCTGTGGGATTTTAGGCAGCCTTCACTGTATATTTTATATTGTCATATTGCATTGTTCCTTTATTTTGCACTCCAGCTTTTCATTGTTTGTGATATAATTTTTCACTGCATCGTTCACCAATCTTATCTTGCTTTGTCGGTACTCCTGTACTTTTAGTGCATTTTTCTCTAAATTTTACTAGTTGTTTATTATACTGTTCATAGTGCATTGTTTCTAGTTGTAATCCACCTTGAGTCTCATTAAGAAAGAGGAACAATAAATGAAATAAATAAATAAAAGTTACTAAAGGCTGAAGCAAACCTGTGATTGTCCACAATATACAGAAAATGACTGAGACATTAATAATGAAAGGCCTTTGTTCAGTTCCTGGTAATGATATGATTAGTAATTACATTTCTCATTAAAGTAGATAGAAGCAATACTTTTGAAAAGGTATCCGTACTGAATAGAAATATGCTCATTTTGAATTATCTTGTAAACAAAATGTAAGATTCTCCTGATAATATCAATTGCACATAATTAATAAGGATAATTGAATAACTGTTTACTAATGATGCTCTACAGTTTTGGTTCTACCCACTTGTCTTGGTGATTTTTATGATAATGCTTAGTACAAACACAACGTGTTCTCAACTGACCCTTTTAAAGACAGAACAATAAGAGGCAATTACCCCAGCCTCACAAATTGAGGAGGCCACATCAATATTCATTTATTTTATATATTTAAGAAATGATTACAATTTTCCTTCCCAAAACCTTTAAAAGGCACCCAACAACAGAGTCATAGAAACATGAATACAAATAAACCATACCAATCAAAAGAGAGCAAAGAAACCACCCAAGCAATAAGGGCCAGCTGTTGAACATAATTCAGCACCCAAGCCCTGACTTGATAGCCCAGGCAAGCCTGATCTCAGAAGCTAAGTAGAGCTGACCCTGGCAAGTACTTCAATGGGAGACCTCCTTGGAATTCCAGGAACAGGAGGCAGAGGCAGGCTGTATCAAGCAGTTCTCTGAGCATCCTCCATGCCCCAGTAGAGGTTGCCAGAAGTCACCATGACTTCCAGGTATTCATGGGAGCATGCACAGCACACACAAATACAGAAAACACCAATCCTCCCTCCCACCAAAAAAAACCCCCTGAGCACCCAAGATACCTTGGGCTCAAACCTTTTAGGTTAAAAAAAACATTGCCCTGAACACTGCACAGATATAGACTGGTAGCCAAAAAGTTTTCAACAGTACCAGATTTACATGTTCTGTTTCAGTTCAAATTGTGACATCAGCACTAATGATAGTTTCTGAGCACACCTCAAAAGCAATGACATGTAGAACAGCATCCAAGTCAAGTTGACAAACAGTAATATGTTTCAGTGTTTGAAATGATCACATTCTTTTACTTCTAAGGTAGTTCCATTGGTCAGAGAAAATGTAATCCCAGAACCAGGATAAATATCACTTTGGACTTGGCTCAGAGCTAAGTCGTTAAGTTTTAGCATTTTTGGCTACCCCCCCCCCCAAAAAAAAACCCTTAACTGTAGATTGGAGTCCAAAAATATTACATAAACAATGGAGAAAATCACCTAACTGCACTATGGGATGATGATATTCTTTATCTGTGAAATAATTCACTTAAACATACTTTAGAAACACAAATAGTGTTACATTACCAATTAGATTTTGTGTCCAAAACTGCTCTTACAGCTTAGCAACAAAAAGTAGTATTCAGTTCTCCCTCCATCTCATCTCTGCCTTTGTGTGCAGAGTCAAGTGGCCAGTCTAGGGCTTTATAAGAACATAAGAGAAGCCATGTTGGATCAGGCCAATGGCCCATCCAGTCCAACACTCTGTGTCACACAGTGGCAAAAAAAATTATATATATGTGTGTGTGTGTGTATATATATATATATATATACACACACACACACACACACACTGTGGCTAACAGCCACTGATGGACCTCTGCTCCATATTTTTATCTAAACCCCTCTTGAAGGTGACTATGCTTGTGGCCGCCACCTCCTCCTGTGGCAGTGAATTCCACATGTTAATCACCCTTTGGGTGAAGAAGTACTTCCTTTTATCTGTTTTAACCTGTCTGCTCAGCAATTTCATCGAATGCCCACGAGTTCTTGTATTGTGAGAAAGGGAGAAAAGTACTTCTTTCTCTACCTTCTCCATCCCATGCTTTATCTTGTAAACCTCTATCATGTCACCCCGCAGTCGACGTTTCTCCAAGCTAAAGAGTCCCAAGCGTTTCAACCTTTCTTCATAGGGAAAGTGTTCCAGCCCTTTAATCATTCTAGTTGCCCTTTTCTGGACTTTCTCCAATGCTATAATATCCTTTTTGAGGTGCGGCAACCAGAACTGCACACAGTACTCCAAAAAAGACCGCACCATCGATTTATACAGGGGCATTATGATACTGGCTGATTTGTTTTCAGTTCCCTTCCTAATAATTCCCAGCATGGCGTTGGCCTTTTTTATTGCAAACTCACACTGTCTTGACATTTTCAGTGAGTTATCTACCACGACCCCAATATCTCTCTCTTCATCAGTCTCTGCCAGTTCACACCCCATCAACTTACATCTGTAGCTGGGATTCTTGGCCCCAATGTGCATTACTTTGCACTTGGCCACACTGAACTGCATTTGCCACGTTGACGCCCACTCACCCAGCCTCAACAGATACCTTTGGAGTGCCTCACAATCCTCTCTGGTTCTCACCACCCTGAACAATTTAGTTTCATCCGCAAACTTGGCCACTTCACTGCTCACTCCCAACTCTAAATCATTTATGAACAAGTTAAAGAGCATGGGACCCAATACCAAGCCCTGCGGCACCTCACTGCTTACTGTCCTCCACTGCGAAGACTGCCCATTTATACGCACTCTCTGCTTCCTATTCCTCAGCCAGTTTTTAATCCACAAGAGGACCTGTCCTTTTACTCCATGACTCTCAAGCTTTCTAAGGAGCCTTTGATGAGGAACTTTATCAAAAGCTTTCTGGAAGTCAAGGTAAACAACATCGATCGGGTCTCCTTTGTCCTCATCTTTGTTCACCCCCTCAAAGAAATGTAACAGGTTAGTGAGGCAAGATCTTCCCTTACAGAACCCATGCTGAGTCTTCCTCAATAACCCGTGTTCATCAATGTGCCTACTCATTCTGTCCTTGATAATGCTTTCTATCAACTTTCCTGGTATTGAAGTCAGACTGACTGGCCTGTAATTTCCTGGATCTCCTCTGGAACCCCTTTTAAAGATGGGGGTGACATTTGCTACCTTCCAGTCCTCAGGAACAGAGGCAGTTTTCAATGAAAGATTACAGATTTTTGTTAGAAGATCCACAAGTTCAACTTTGAGTTCTTTCAGAACTCTCGGATGTATGCCATCCGGACCTGGTGACTTATTAGTTTTTAATTTGTCTATCAGTTGTAGGACCTCCTCTTTTGTCACCTCAATCTGACTCAGGTCTCTCAACACCCCTTCCAAAATTAGTAGTTCTGGTGTGGGCAAAAAGTTCTCATCTTCCACAGTGAAGACAGAGGCAAAAAGTGCATTCAGCTTCTCAACCATTTCCCTACCCTCCTTCAGTAATCCTTTTACCCCATGGTCATCCAAGGGCCCCACTCCCTCCCTGGCTGGTTTCCTACTTCTAATATATTTGAAGAAATTTTTATTGTTGGTCTTTATGTTTTTTGCAATATGCTTCTCATAATCCCTTTTTGCCTGCCTGATCACAGTCTTGCATTTGATTTGCCACAGCCTGTGTTCCCTTTTACTAATCTCACTTGGACTGGTTTTCCACCGCTTAAAGGAGTCCTTCTTACCTTTTACAGCTTCCATTACTTTGTTTGTTAACCATGCAGGCCTTTTCTTATGCCTGTTTGTGCCTTTCCTAACTTGTGGTATGTATTTTATCTGAGCTTCTAGGATTATAGTTTTATATAGTCTCCAAGCTTCCCCAAGGGTTTTGACCGTATTTACCTTTCCTTTCAGTTTCCTCTTCACATGCCTCCTCATCTCAGAGAATTTAACCCTTTTAAAGTTAAATGTGGTTGTGGCAGTCTTTTGGGGCAACTCCCTATGTATACAAACTGTGCAATCAATAACTGCTCCCAAGTGGCACAATCACTTTTACATCTCTCACCAAGTCTTGGGCATTACTTAGGACCAAATCCAGGATCGCCCCACCCCTTGTAGGTTCTGAGACCATCTGCTCCATAGCACAATCATTGAGAGCATCAAGAAACTCAATCTCTTTCCCTCGACCAGAACACATATTGACCCAATCAATCTGCGGGTAGTTAAAATATCGGCGGGTAGTTAAAATAACTACCCTTTGAGAGATCTGGCTTTGAGAGATCTGGCATTAAATGCTTCTGATCCAGCTTAGTTTTTATTGGCCAGCACTGCCTATACCTATGAATTTAGAGCTGGAATAAGCATTGTTGTCTGAAGTCCCAATCAAGTTCAAAAATCCCACTGAAAAAATTAACAAACATAATACATCACAAAGCTACATTAGGCATATATCTGTATTAGATCACAATTAGGAGATTCTCTAATGCGATATATAGTTAAAATCACATTTGATCATTTCATATAGTATACTGTCCAGATCACATGAAGTGATGATATCACTTTACTCTGCTCTGGTTAGACCTCACTTGAAATATTGTGTTCAGTATGGGGCACCACAGTTTAAGAAGGCTGTTGCCAAGCTGAAATGTGTCCTGAAGAGGTCAGCGAAGGTGGTGCGTGGTTTGGAGACCAAGTCCTATGAGGAAAGGTGAAGGAGCTGGGTCTGGGTATGTTTTGCCTGGAGAGGGGACAACTGAGAGGTGATATGATCACCATCATCAAGTACTTGAAGGGCTCCACAGGGTGGAGAAGAGTTGTTTTCTGTTGCCCCAGAAGTTCAGGCCAGAACCAGTGGATTGAAATTAAATCAAATGAGTTTTAGGCTAAACATTAGGAAGAACTTGCTGACAGAGTAATTCCTCAGTGGAACAGGCTCCCTCAAGAGGTGGTGGGCTCTCCTTCTTTGGAGATTTTTAATGGCTAGATGGCCATCGGACAGCAATGCTTATTGTGTAGACTTAGGCAGATCATGAGAAGGAGGCAGGAAGAATTGTATCAGTGCTTAGTTCTTGTGGCCCTTTCTTACATGCCCAGAGAAATGCTGATTGCCACTTTGGGGTCAGGAAGCAATTTTTCTCCAGGCTAGTTTGGCCAGGAATCTTGGGGGTTGGGGGGTTTGCCTTCAGATCAAGGGTCACTGGGGAAGGGGGGATAAGGTAGTTGTGAATTTTCTGTGTTGTGCAGGGGGCTAGACTAGATGATTCTTGAAGTCCCTTCCAGCTCTATGCTTCTGTGTTTTATAAGTTTCATAAAAACTCTAATGTGATATTAAGAGATTTTCCTGTGTTCTCTAACACTGGAGAATCTTAATGTAGACTGGAGTATGTTTTCCAATGATTTCTGAATCACAAGATTCTGGCTCACTTATGGCACTTCAAAAAAATGTTATTGTCCATGTAAGTAGGAGAGACAAAAGAAGTATCTAAGGAAGTGTGCCTGCACATGAAAGCTCATACCTTGAATAAACTTTTGTTGATTTTAAAGGTGCCTCTGGACTCAAAATTTGCTCTACTACTTCATAAGAACATAGCTGCCCTATAGAAGGTATTGGAGTGAAACCACATGAAACAGATCAAATCTTAAACAGCACGCATGCAGAGGAATTTGCACACACCTATTTCTGCATTTGGCAAAAGTTTAGGGGATGATTATTCTCAAGATTGTACCCATGATGAGATCAGGTGACACTGTTGTCTGTCAACTACCAGGTTCAACTATCAAGTTCCATGACACTCACTGGAAAAGGCAGCCCTTCCACAGACACACCTACAGTATAATCCTAAAAATACTTTATTGGAAGTAAGACCTATTAAAGAGACCTGATTTGAATTGCTTTTGTAAACACTCAGAGTTACAGCATAACCATTAGGATATCATTTCCGCAACATGCTTGTACAGGAATCCCATTATAGGAATCTTTACAACAAAGATCACTGGTTAAGGATCACAAACATGCACTTTGCAAATGGGCTTTTATCGATTCCCTCATTTAGCCTAATTGAAATGAAGGGCTCTTCATCTTTAGATTATTTTAAAACTAATTTAACATTCAGAGGAATATTGTCCCATTTAATCTCAATGGCTATCAGCAATAATACCACAGACCTTTTGTACATCCAATATCCAAGGCTATGTTAAGCAGAGTTAACTCATTTTGGGCACCATATTACTGTAGCATTTTAGACTTTTGCCAAGAACTTCCCAAAGCTCCAATTGCCTTCAGGCAAACAATTTTCAATATATTTTCAAAAGCCAGAGAATGCAAAATGTACTGAATTGGAACACACTATAGTAGTTGAAGAGCCCTGTGGTACAGAGTGGTAACCTGCAGTACTGCAGTCTAAACTCTGCTCATGACCTGAGATTGATCCTGGTGGAAGCTGGGTTCAGGTAGCCAGCTCATGGTTGACTAAGCCTTGCATTCTTCCAAGGTTGGTAAAATGAGTACCCAGCTTGCTGAGGGGAAAGTGTAAATGTCTGGGGAAGGCAATGGCAAACCACTCCATAAAAGTCTGCCATAAAAACGTTGTGAAAGCAACGTCACCCCAGAGTCGGAAATGACTGGAGCTTGCCAGTCATTTTACCCAGTGTTCCCTCTAAGCGGAGTTAGCATGAGCTAGCTCACAGATTTTTAACCTCCAGCTCACGCCTTTTTGTCTTAGCTCAGGAAAAATGGCCCCAGAGCACAATACTTTATGCTGTAGCTCAAAACTTTAATGCCAGTAGTTCACAAAGTAGAATTTTTGCTCACAAGACTCCACAGATTAGAGGGAACATTGCTTTTACCTATAGTAGTTGAAATACAGCAAACATGCAGGTTGACAAAATAAATTTGTTTTCATTTAAGTTATTCTAATATAATCTTTACAAGCACTGGTATTCAATAATTGCAGGAGTCCCTGCCCTTCCGTCTACCATACCCAGTGGTGACAATTACCACCACAAGCAAGCAAGCATTCAGACTTAGAACCTAACATACAAACGCTCCCCACATCCACAGATCCACAGCAGACAGTGAAAAGGCTTCAATAAAACATAGTATAAATCTTTAAAAGACTGTATTGAGACAAATGCCACGGATGTGAAAGGTGTCACTGGGATTACCAATGACGTGCTAATGGTTGTTCAGGCAATTTCTGTGCCTCCTTAGGTCTGACTCACAGTCTCCCTTTGGAGGCATCTCTCACGTCATTGAGGGACTGAGGGTTATTCACAGATCACTGACTAAAGGCAAGCTTTGGCTTCCTGCCTGCATCTCCCTGGCCATATGAAAAAGAACTGAGGTCACTGACAAGAAGCCTTTGAGCTGTTTATCAATCAAGCCAATGGGAAAAAAAGGAAGAAAACAAGAAATTGAACTGTCATCTTCCCTTACTCTTCTTGTGTTTTGGTCTGTGTTCTGCCCAGTTATTTTTACAAATTAGATCTGTTCTCCTGTGGCAGCTGTTTGAAAATCCTACCTAGATGTTATGCTGTGCTTAAAATGATGAACATTTTCAGGAGGCTTCAGATGTTATTTTAAAATGTAAAATCTTATACCAGGTAGGAAAATAATGTTTTGTTTTTCTATCACAAAAGATCAAGTAACATATTTAATAAAATTTAATTTGCATCTGCTGCTCATGGTGATTTTTAAAATATCCTTGTCATGCAAGTAATCAAAACAGAAGATTTCAGGCAAATGAAGATAGCAATGCAAGGCCAGTCATCAGTGAATTTCTACTTCTATACAGGATTGAAATCCACAGAAGATGGAAACAACAAAAGGGAACAATATCCATTGCTGCCAGCAAATACATGATATAGACTGATACATCTTGGGGTTTAGTACATTAATACATGATTTTCTCAAAATGGCATTCCAAGTACAGAAATAAACAAATTACTCAAGAATATCTAGAGATTCCAATGTGACATTCCTACTCAGGATCCTGCCTCTGACTTCCAGATAGTACTCAAGAGCAAAAATACAGCTCAAAATAGGAATGCCAGGCTATGGCTTGGCACCCTTGAGAGGATTTGGAGGTGGAGACAGGCATCCAGCATCACACCAGCAAAAACCAGAAGTAACATCATGACAGTGGGGCTGATGCTCTAGGATTCACTTAAACTCTATAGCTAAACCATTTCTCCCAAATTTTCTCCTGCTGGATTTTGAGGTGCCAGCAAGCAATGTAACGATTGCTAGGAGGTCTCCCACCCTAGCAGGAGACCTGGCATCCCTGGCTCAGAGAGAGGTGACCTGAGATCAATGCACTTTCCAACTAGATTTTGCCAGTTCACACAACAAAATTTGGAAAAGGCATTGAAAGTGCATTATTTAGTGTGTGTGGACACAGCAGTAGAAGCAGGGAACTCTGATATATTTCACACCATTGTTATGGTGTTAGACAAGCCACTGGCTCTCAGTCCCCATAGTAATGAATTTGTTATAACGATTACTGAGATAGTATATATGGAAGGCAAATATAAATGTTGAATGATGCCAATAATATGAAAAAATTCAACCTTTTGGATATTTTTAGTCTCACTGTATAAATTCATTTATGATCTCATCAATCTCATCACACCCTTTAAGGAACAGATTTAAATATTTCCCATATCAGAACTGAATATTTATAGTTGTAAGTAGAAGGAAGCCATTTTGAAATTAAGTTCATTTCAAACAAGTTATATCTGTAAAAACAATGTCAGTACAATTTGTAACATTAATCAATTAGCTTTGCCTTTTTCCTTATCTCAGAGAACTAGTGTGGTATAGTGGTTAGCAACAGACTTGGGTTTGATTCCCCACCCCTCCACATGAAGCCTGCTGGGTGACCTTGAGACAGTCACAGTTTTCTCAGAACTCTCTCAGCCCCACCTACTTCACAAGGTGCCTGTTGAGGGAAGAGGAAGGGAACACAATTATAAGTCACTTTGAAATCCTTGAAGGTAGAGAAATGCAGGATATAAAAACCTACTTTTTCCCCCTACTCTTCTTATGATGTAACTAGGACATTTCCATTGCCAAATAGCAGTGGTCTTATCTCATACTGTTGGTGTTTACTGTTTTGTCTTAATATCCACATTTATTGTGGAAAACTATAATGAGCTGTCTCAAATGTAGACAGGACACTGAAGAGAGAGAAAAAATATTTATTTAAAGATTATTATTCTCCACAGATTGATAGTATCCTTAAGATTTTACACTGGAACTAAATGAGCCACCATTCAAAAATGTAATAGTGTGAAACAACATGAAACATAATTTTAGACTGCATTAACAGAAAAAAAATATTCAGGGCTCAGAAATCACAATGTCACTTAACTTATTACCAGCATGACACAATGGCTGATTTCGCACTGACCTTTTACTGGCGCGACCACCCTCCTCACGCCGGCGGATCTGCAGGGATTTCGCACCAGAAGCGCCGGCGCAGCCAAAAGAGCCGGCAACTTCCGTCGCGAAACCCGCTCAAACGGAAACCGCCAAGAAGCAGGAAAACGTTTGAGCGGGTTTCGCGACGGAAGTAGCTGGCTCTTTTGGCTGCGCCGGCGCTTCTGGTGCGAAATCCCTGCAGATCCGCCGGCGTGAGGAGGGTGGTCGCGCCAGTAAAAGGTCAGTGCGAAAACGCCCAATATGAAATAGGGCATTCTGTTCTGGGAGCCTCAGTTCAAAAGGATGTGATCCAATGAAGATAGAGAATTTTAAAACAATATTCCGAAGGCTGAAGCAACTATGAAACAAAGAAATGAGATTACTGACAGATAGTAGGATGTTTCAAGCTTCCCTCTAGCCCAAGGCTCCTTCTTCCAACTTGTAGCTCTGTCACTGGAAGGTTATGTGTATGATATGGGCCAGCCAGTATGTTGAAAGTTTTTGAAAATTGTGACCTCCCCTCCCGCTGGCCCTGCCCCTTGGGGGTGGCCGTGATGTGGAGGAGGAGGAGGGAGGAAAGAAGGAGCGCTTGAGGTCTCAGAATAGAAGGGGGGTAGATGTTGCCTCAGGCCACCACCTCCTCCGTGGAGTCAGGCACTCTGCATCTCTCTCTTTGAGTTTGCCTGTTTCTCCCATTTGTCTTCCTCCCCAGTCATCAGCGCTCTTCCCCCTTTTATCCCTCTCACACTTCTGTGCCATGATCCTCCTTCCCTCTCCATCCCCCTGCAAACCTGCCCATCACCAGTTTTCCCCAGCCATTCATCACCTCCCCACTGTATATACAAGATTGTGTGCTAAGAACTGATAATTTAATAATTTGTGTTAGTGTTTTAATTGTATTTTGTAGTGGTTGATGGTTGTTTTTATTGTAAACCATTGTGAACTAAATAACAGCAGAATGTAACATTTTAAATAATTAAAAATAAAGGTATACCAGTCTATAGACATAATTCTTCTTATTGAATACTCAACATGTAGGATGAGGTGGAAGGACTGTGTTAATTGGCATGTGTGTATACACATACACAGGGCTTTTTGTAGCAGGAACTCCTTTGCATATTAGGCCACACACCTAAAAGGCCCTGCTAACATCTGCTGGCAAAGTCCACAGTAGGTCTCTCATATACTAATCTACACTGGAGCTAAGATTCTGACTCCTGCACCTATATTTCTAATAATGTCCTATATTTATACTTATTCCTAATGCCTGCCTCTATCTTGTCCTACTTCTAGCCTAATCTAAAGAAAGAAAAAAATAAAGAAGAAATAGAAATCTAATTTGGTCCCTACTACCAATTAATTAATAGTTAGTCAATTTGGATGCTATCTGCACTTCATAATGCACAATCAGGCCTTGTCAGGTTTTCTCCAAAGAAGAAGACCGTAGATTTTTACCCTGCCCTTCTCTCTGAATCAGAGACATCATGACACTTAGAACAAATATAAATACTTCAGTATTCTAGCAGATTCAGAGGTAAATGGATATGTTAAAGGAGACTCCAACAACAACAACAATAGTGCAGGGCTCTGGGCAATGTAGAAGAGCCCCGTGTTAAAGCAGCAGTACTGCAGTCGGAGCCCTCTGCTCACAACCTGAGTTCAATCCCTGGCTTCCACCGGTTTTCAGGTAACCAGTTCGAGGTTGACTCAGCCTTCCATCCTTCCGAGGTTGGTAAAATGAGTACCCAGTTTGCTGGGGGGAAAGTGTAGATGACTGGGGAAGGCAATGGCAAACCATCCCATAAAAAGTCTGCCGTGAAAACATTGTGAAAGCAACGTCACCCCAGAGTCGGAAACGACTGGTGCTTGCACAGGAACCTTTCCTTTTTTCCTGGGCAATGTAAAGTAACATTAAAAATATCTGCCAGATAAAAACAATACACAGGGTTTGAAGATACATTATAAGAACAGATGGCAAGCACTGATACATTAATTATCCAAATTACAGACTGCTGGCCATTTCATGGGCTGGGTGGAAGGGGGGTGAAGTAGCATGAGAAACAATTTATTTATTTTATTTTATTTATCACCCTCTCCCAGCTTGTGCTGGGCTCTGGGCAATGTACGGAGAGTCATAATGACATACAATAAATATACAAACATTTAAAATTCAATATACAAACTGTTAGTTTCTAGAATAAAAAATTAAGATTGCATCCTATAGGTTTTCTCTCCCAATTCTGGATTGCAAGGCTCTTTTTTGGGGCAGGGGGAGGGAACTTGCTAACAAAATATACAGCAGGGAAAGGGTAGGAGGGTGCCAGCCAAATAAAAAAATGTTGCTGTTACCAAGCTGAAAAGTGTCCAGAGAAGGTCAACGAAGATGGTGAGTGGTTTGGAGACCAAGTCCTATGAGGAAAGGTGAAGGAACTGGGTCTGGGTATGTTTTGCCTGGAGAGGGGACAACTGAGAGGTGATATGATCACCATCATCAAGTACTTGAAGGGCTGTCATATACAGGGTGGAGAAGAGTTGTTTTCTGTTGTCCCAGAAGTTCAGGCCAGAACCAGTGGATTGAAATTAAATCCAATGAGTTTTAGGCTAAACATTAGGAAGAACTTGCTGATTCCTCAGTGGAACAGGCTCCCTCAAGAGGTAGTGGGCTCTCCTTCTTTGGAGATTTTTAATGGCTAGATGGCCATCGGACAGCAATGCTTATTGTGTAGACTTAGGCAGATCATGAGAAGGAGGGCAGGAAGAATTGTATCAGTGCTTAGTTCTTGTGGTCCTTTCTTACATGCCCAGAGAAATGCTGATTGCCACTTTGGGGTCAGGAAGCAATTTTTCTCCAGGCTAGTTTGGCCAGGAATCCTGGGGTTTTTTGCCTTCAGATCAAGGGTCACTGGGGAAGGGAGGGTGTAAGGTAGTTGTGAATTTTCTGTGTTGTGCTAGACTAGATGATTCTTGAAGTCCCTTCCAACTCTATGCTTCTGTGTTTTATAAGTCTCATATAAACTCTAATGTGATATTAAGAGATTTTCCAGTGTGCTCTAACACTGGAGAATTTTAATGTAAACTGGAGTGTGTTTTTCCAATGATTTCTGAATCACAAGATTCTGGCTCACTTATGACACTTCAAAAAATGTTATTGTCCATGTAAGTAGGAGAGGCAAGAGAATTATCTAAGGAAGTGTGCCTGCACAGGGAAGCTCATACCTTGAATAAACTTTTGTTGATTTTAAAGATGCCTCTGGACTCAAAATTTGCTCTACTACTTCATAAGAACATGGCTGCCCAGTACAAGACATTGGAGTGAATCCACAGGAAACAGATCAAAACTTAAGCAGCATACATGCAGAGAAATTTGCACACACCTATTTCTGCATTTGGCAAAAGTTTAGGGGATGATTATTCTCAAGATCATACCCATGGTGAGATCAGATGATACTATTGTCTGTCAACTACCAGGTTCCATGACACTTAGTGGAGAGATTAAAAAAAAAGTTGCTGCCCTCAACCAAAAGCCTGGTGGAACAACCCTGCCTTAGATACCCTGCAGACGTGCATAAGGTCCCACAGGGCCCCACTGATATTTGGCAGAGAGTTCCACCAGGTCAGGGCCATGACTGAAAAGGCCCTGGCAAGGACAACCAGATGTCCTTAGAGCTAGGGATCACAAGAAGGTTGTTATATGCAGAGCATAAAGCTCTGCGGGGTCATATTAGAGGAGACAGTCCTTCAGATATGTTGGTCCCTGACCACACAAGGTCTTAAAGGTCAATATCAAAACCTTGAATCTGACTCAGCATTCCACTGGGAGCCAGTGTAGCTGGCACAGCACAGGTTGAATATATCCATGACATTCCCATCAGTACTTGCACCATGGCCTTCGGGATCAGCTGGAGTTTCCAGGTCAGTCTCAAGGGCAGGCCGGTGTAGAGTGAGTTACAGTAATCGTGTCTGGAGGTGATTGTTGTGTGGATTACCATGGCTAGTGTAATGTACTCAGTGACGAGACGTGTTGAAGCAACATACTTTATTAGCGGGTACATCACAAGAGAGAGAATGGTGGGCCGGGTCCCGATTATATACATGCCCCAGAACAACCCTTTGTGAGGTCAGGTCCAATCCTGGTCAGTTAAACTTCCCGCCACAGATCTTGATTGGCGGTGCGTATTAGCGAGCTACATCCGGGGACCAGTGGGGTTCCACTGGTCGCCTCTGTAGCGTGCGCTGTGCTGTACATAAGGATTAGAATGCAGGACATAACAGCTAGGTCAAGGTGCAACAAGAAATGAGTCAGCTGCTGAGCTGGGTGATGATGGAAAAACACCAGCCTAGTTGTATGCATGACTTGGGCTTTCATTAATAAAAAGGCATCCAAATTCACCCCAAACTCTTGATGGAGGGTGCCAGTGTCAGTGGTTCCCCTTCCAGGACTGGAAGCCTGAACTCCAATCTTCCCCCGCCCCCGCCGCCCAGCCACAGAACCTCTGTCTTTTTCAACCATCCCACCATGGCCTCCAGTCCCTCAGTCAGATTTTGTGGGGTGGTAGCAGCTGGCCATCCAATAACAGAACTGGTTATCATCAGCATATTGATGACACCCAAGCCTGAAACTCCTTGTCAGCTGGGCAAGGGGGTGCATATAGATGTTAAATAACACTAGGGAGAGGAGTTCCCCCTGAAGGACCCCATATAGTAAGGGCTCTCTAGAGGACACATTCTCACCTAGTGCAACCATCTCTCCCTGACCATGGAGAAATGAGGAAAACCATTGAAGGGTCATCCCACAGACTCCAAGATTAAACTTGCATATGAGGTTTTTTAGTACCTAAACAAGATCACAGAATCACAAAGTTGGAAAGAGTCTTACAGGCCATCTAGTCCAACCCCCTGAACATATGGAAATAATTCTGTGTGCTCTGCCCAAAATTTCATAATTCCTGGAGCTGCTCCCACTGAGAAAGAGAAAATTGGGATCTGTTGCAGTGAAAATAAGAAACAAAGACTGGGTTCACAGCTCTTCCCTGTGTACGTATATCAGTTCTTTGAATGCTGACCTTAATGCTCAGTTTACACTTTGTGACAGCAATGCCTCTAAGAATAGTTTGCGTTTTACAGAAAACACAACAATTTTGGTGTCATGACTAAACTTTTGGAATGGCAATTTGGTGTGTTTTCACACTCTATCTTTCCCATGGTTTTTTTTTAAAAAACTTCTCTCTGATGTATTTTTGTCCTTTTCCCATTTTCAACGTTTGTGACACTTCTGCTTTATAAAATCAATGTTAAAGGAGGAGGGAGACTCTGGAACTACACAAGTATATTTTTATCACAGGTTTTAAGAAATGTGCAATTCTGCAGGGGGGACAACACATCTAAAAATGGATTTGAGATAGTCCCACACCTAAAATATTTGTGGTATGCTTCACATTTGCTTTCCTTTTTTCCAGATGATTCACCAAGCCTCTAGCTTTCTGTGTTAATCAGATATCTGACACCAGTGTCTGAGGGCTACTTCACACATGATGTTTTTCCCTACACCGAAATAATCTCAACAAGGAAACAACATGTCACAGCCACCTGACCTCTATATTCATGACAAAATAAAGATTTCTGCTGCACTTCAGCGGTGATAGTTCACAATTTCCTCCTTCAACAATATTCTATTTATATAGTTGCTATTGCCATTTATGAAGCAGCTCTTGTTGGAACTCATTCAGGTACTTTTTCCCCTATAATTAAACAATATAATTTAATTAGTCTTTTCTCACAGATCACAAACATGGATATTTGTATTGGGCTTTAATGCAATGTTCTTCCAAGTTAAGTTTGCTGACCCAGATTACAGTAAATTCCATTTGGTGTGCTTTCAAAGGTGATAAAGCCAATACAAATTGTCAGTACCTCCCCTTGCTAACAAGTAATCTTCTTGGGCTGACTTCATGATGCCTAACTAACCCTATTCACCCTTTAATAATCACATTGGGGGTTCTTGTTGTTTCATTCCAGATGTACAATGCCTATTTCTCAGAGAAAGCCAAGTAGCATCTCCAGCTTTTCCAGCAGAAAATACTCTTAGACATCAAAGCACTCTGTTCCAACTAGGGTTGCTTGACCACTCTTCTGTTCAAATTGCTATTTGTTTACAACTAGAATTAGACTATTGATCCTCAGAACAATGCTCGATTATATTTTAAACACTTAAAATTAGATCAAATTGTTCTGTGCATGTACATTCTCACACCTACCTTTGAATATAGTTGATATTAAGTGGTGTGTGACCTGCCCATGATGACCTGGAGATATACACAGTACAGTACCGGATTTACCATTGTGCTTAGGAGTGCTAAAGCCCAGGGCCCTGTTGGCCAGGGGGGGCCCATCTTCCTTCCAAACATTTTTCAAAATCCTGCTGAAATGCATTAAAATATATCTCCATCAATTCAGCATAAGCTTTTGCACATGTTAGTAACCTAAAATCAGGTTGATCTACTTAAACTTTTCAGATATAACGAATTTAAAAGCTGCTCCATATGGGAAACTTGATAGCAAATGGTGAAAACAATTGCAGTTTTTAGCAAGAAAAGCTCATCATTCAATATCAGAAAAGACATTGAATGATTCAGTATAAAATTTTACACAATATAACATATTAAAAATATTGTTGTATTGGTGAAAATCTCAAGTTAGCGGCTAGCAGCATTCAATTAATTAATGCAGTCCGCGATGTGTGATGTTTTCCTGTTGCCTAGTGCGAGCAGTGATATCATTTGGTGATGGGGGATACAGAGGGTAAGGGAGAGTATGTGTGCCTGTGAGCACATGTGCATGTGAACGCTTCTGGTTATGTGCCATAGACAGCAACAGTTTTCAAGCGGTTTTCTCCAACAGGTGTGTGTGCCTCTCTCCTCTATCTTCCTCTCTCTTTCTCTCTCTATTTGTGTGTGTGTGTGTTCTGTTCTGTATGTGTGTGTGCATGTCCACACAGCGTTTGTATACGCACATGGATTTGCCTGTGGTCTACACAAATTCGTTATATCTGAAAAATTCAAGTAGATCACCCCGATTATAATAGCGTACAATGAGTTATATATGTGTGTTGGAAAGTTGTGCGTACGGTACATTCTATCAATGGGTGAAAACACATTGTTCACGTGACGTGAATCAAACAGGACCTCCGCTTAGAAGAGCTATGAATTCCAACAATATCAGAAAACAAAGACAGGAGCGTTGCATTTACGTATATTGAGTGTGTATATATATATATACACACTCATATATAATTATATTTATTTATGGGTTAATTTTTAGTTAACGTATTATTACATACTTTAGAACTTTCCATACTTTAGAACTTCCATACTGTGAGGAAAAGCCCCCTACTTTTCATACATGTGAACATCATGATCACCAGCATGGTTGCCAGGGTGCCTGGAGAATTGACTCTCACACCTCTGCTCTAAGGAGTGGACTTTGCTTGCAGTTTCTGGCTTATGTGGATACCATAAGCCTCAGCTTTGCATTCTACGTCTCTGAAGAGTGTTAGCCAGAACTACAGACATGCTCCAGCTGCTCTTGGCCACTGCAGTGGAAGAAGCCACCATGTTTCCAGCCTGGCTCCATGGACCTAGAGCTAACAACAGCAGAAATCCATCTTGCTTTCCTGATTCCATCTCAAGCATCTGCTTCAGCTTTTGCATAAGGCAATCAAGCTTGTCCAAGCACACCCTGCCAGGCTAGAGACTCCATTCCTCCTTAGTGGGAAAGTCACACGTACACACCCTAGCCTGCAAGCAACCCATTAACTCATGAATGGATTAATAGCTCAACTGTTGATCCTAATTGCTCAGCAATACCAGAACAATTACTCTTGCCCAGCAGAAGATGAGAAAAGAGGAAGGACATCTCCTGTCTTCATCAAGTCTTTTGTCTACACCGGGTGGTACCTAGGCCATGTATTTTATTCCCTATTGTCACCCTCCTAGTTAATCCCATCTAAACTTAAGTACCCAGCCATTCCCATTCTCACTCCAGCCTAAGTACCCTGGGGCCAACCCAGGCAATATTGCAGCTTGGAAATTTCCAGGTCCACTGGACTAAGGTGAAGTTCATTGGCCAAAGCAGGCATCCAATTAGGTGTCAGTAAGGAATGTCCAGCCCTCTTGAACCTCCCATCTCTCCTCCCTTGGACCTCCCAGTCCCAAGGGTCTGAGGAAGCCTATTTAACCTCTGACCCAACTCCACTCATGTGTGCTTCTATTCAGCAACCCACCTTCCGCTGTCTAGATCCATCCCCAATTCTGGCCACAGTTTTGGGTCCATCTCCCCTGTCCTCTCATGTCGCCATTGGAAACCTTCCTGGAAGACTACGATGGTAAATATTACCCTGTCTGTTTATCCATATATGTTCCCCTATTGATCTATCTATATTTCCTAGACCTGTGTGAATGTGTGAGTGTTTTGTATTTTTACCTTGTATGAAAGAAATATTATTCTAAATAAATTACAATTGATTTTTACTAAATTAGAGTCTCTTATTGAGCATTGACTCTCTGAACGGTTGAGCCTGGTATACAATTGATAACAAAGATTCCTTTTTGGGGCTAACTGTCTCTCAATCTAATTCCCCAATCTCATTTTGAGAGCAGTTTCCCTAACAGAAATTGGTGGAGAAAGCGTTGGCATTATCCTGTTTGTAGGAACACACGCGAGTCGACACGCGTGTCTTCATACAGACAGACGTAGGGTTGCACCGTTCAAACAGTCTTGCTAGGGAGGCTATTGCATGAGTGATTGAGTGAATGAGTTCTGTGTGAACGGCTCTAGCGAGCATCTCTATATAATTGTGGGTTGGGCTACTCCCATTTCTATCATTCAGCGTTGGACTTCTCAGCCGCCCCTAGGAGGCCAGACCCCTCGCAAGAGGACTGAGCCCGATCGAACGCAAGGGGGAAGTCCCGTGAAGTCTGGCCGCCGTCCCGAGGCCTTCTAAACGCGTCTATCGTGGGAGGGAATGTCAGGACAGGCTAGGATTGTTTAAGATCTGGATAGAGCACCCTTCCCTTCTTCCTTTTCTTTAGAGCTTAGTGCACACACGCACACACACTACATACACATTCAGACACTTGCACACACACACCCAAGTCCTTACACGAGTCTAGGCCAAGGCTAGTCTAAGGCACCCGACAGTCAAGAAGGCAAGCGGGTCACAGGACCGTTGCAATCTGACTGCTGGGCAACTTTTATTTTGTTTTTGTTTGCCCGGAGACGCGATCGTTGGGTCGGCCCGTGGCTCCCCTTTTTCACCCGAGACGCGATCGTTGGGTCGGCTCGTGGACTTCCCTTTGGCTGAGACGCAATCATAGGATTGGCTCATTGCCTAAAACTCTGCCCGGAGACGCGATCGTTGGGTCGGCCCGTGGCTCCCCTTTTTCACCCGAGACGCGATCGTTGGGTCGGCTCGTGGATTTTCCATTTGGCTGAGACGCAATCATAGGATTGGCTCATTGCCTAAAACTCTGCCCGGAGACGCGATCGTTGGGTCGGCCCGTGGCTCCCCTTTTCTGGCCGAGACGCAATCATAGGATTGGCTCGCTGCCCCCTAAACCCAAGCCGAAGCGCAATCAGAGATTGGCAGTAGGCAAAACAAAAAAGGGAACATAAGTAAAGTTGCCAGCCCAGGTGTAAAATAGCACATAGGAGCCAGGAAGCATCTGGAAATATGCTGCTAGTTCTTACACTTGGCTGTGCCTTTAAGAGAATTTAGTGGAAGGAGCAAGAAGCTCTCCCTGGGGGTTAAAAATTTGTCCCGGGTCTGAGGAGGTAGGAACTCTTCTCAGCCGAAAAATTTCCCTTTTGCTTAGGGCCAACTGAGGAAAAGTTCAGGCTCTGAGACTTTTAAAACCTTTTGGTGAACTCAGACTTTTGATGGTTTGGAGGCAGAGGCTAGAGAAAAGCCCCTCCTGAGGAGCTCAACAATGTGTGCAAGGCCATAAGCCCATGCCACAAACATTTGTTAGTGTTGCAGAGAACTAAGGAAGGTCCTGCAACTCTCTCCTTTACTTGTGAGACACACAGAGGTGTCCTGCAAGTTCTTTGCTAAAAGTGCCAGGGAAAGCTCCTGCATCAGTTAATTGTGGTGGCCTGTGGTTAGGCACCTAACAGTGCAGGAGAACCAGCCCTGCAAGTAAAGTTAGAACTTTGAAAGGAACTAAATTGTAAGCTATGGAAATCTTTGCCAAAAAGGGAGAACTCCCCAAGTTGGAGAAATGGTTAATAAAGAAAGGGGACAACCCCTGGAACAAGGGAATCTTTAACCAAGGCTCTGATCCCCTTCAGTCCTTTAGAGATATATTTGAGGAGAACTGTAGCAACAAAACAATAAGTTCGGGAAAAAGAGATCTCTATGCCTCATGGGGTCTGTTCCTAGCCTTGCAGGAAAGCTCCAATGTGAACAGACAGCTCAGGGAACGAGTTGAGCAGCAAGAGCAACAGTTAGAATTAAAGGAACAAGAACTAGAACAAACTCTTAAAAGCCATGCATCAGTGCTGAAGCAGGAGTTTCAAAGCCATGTGGCAGAGAAGGAACTCATGCTCCAGGCCTATGCAGCAGATTCTCATGAGTCATGAGGCCAAAGTAAAGCAAATGCTGGAAACTCATGAGGAAGAAAGGACAAGATTGAGAGAAGAACAGCAAAAACAGGTATCCTCTGAGCTTAGAAAGACAGAAGCTAGGTTAAAAACTTATGAGAAGGAGGTAGAAAGGTTCAGGGATGAGAGATATGAGTACCTAATAGACAAACAAAATTTAACCCACTCTCTCCATGAGGTCAAATGGAGACTGGAGAATGCTTTAAAGCATGCCCAAGTCTCTGAACAAAGAGTTGCTGTTTTAGAAACACAGCTCACTCAGGCACAATATAATCAAGAGCAGGGTGGGCATGGAAAAGAGAGCCAGAACTGGAAGTTCCAAAACACTGGCTTTGGTTCCAGCTCTTCTTGCCATCCCCAGCTTGCCCCAAGGGTTCCCCTCTACAAGCAGGCTTATGCTCCTAGGCGACCCTGTCCTCACTTAGCTCAGCGGACCCCTCGAGACAAAGTCAGAATGGCAGCTTGGTCCCAGCTTAGAGCCACTGGAGCAGACATGAGGCAGTTTGATAAGCAGCCCACACATATGTTACTTGCTGCCCTTTCAGAAGCCATGAAGCCACCAGGGCACATGGTTCCCAAAGCCCCAGGGTTTGCAGAAAATGGAGACAGCCTCCCCAAAGCTACTGCTTTGGAAAATTTCCCTAATAAGGAAAGGGTAGGGAAACTTACAAATCCTACTCATGAAAAGGATTTAGAAATCCAACAGCTTGCTGAGAAAAATCAGGAACTTCAGCAAAAGTTAGAAGCTAGCAGGAAAGAAAAGGAAACTGCCAGTCTCCTGCAACATGTCCTGGAATCTTGCAGGGCCACAGAGAGGAGACTGGAAATTCTGGAAGTGCAGGATAAAAGGAAATATGGCGGGGCAAACCCAGCTGTGCAGCCCCAGACTTCTTTCCCCCATGAAAATGAGAAAACAGTCCCTATTTCAGTTCTCTTACCCCAGAATCATGAAGGAAATGTGGTCTCTGAGCCTATGCAGAGTTCCACAATTATGGCACAAGGTATTCCTTTTTGCAAGGACTTGCTCCAGACACTCCTACATGAGCAAGCCTCAGCCCTTTACGCCAGAAATTTTCTGTCTTTAGCTCATCCCATTTGGGGAATTTGAAAGCCAGAATTCTGTGGAACTCAGAGAATGGTAATCCCACATGGGCAGGCAAGGTTCCTTTGTCTCTGAACCTCCCCCCACCCAAAGGAAAATCTAACTCCTAGACTTGAATGTCTCTTAAAACAGAGAGATCTGGCCTTATTTAGGTTTAAAGGTAACAAGGGCACCCTTTCCCTTGACTAAATAAGAAAACATACAAGCAATGACTTGGACTACAATTAGACCAGGCCATTTCTCCAGGTGAGGCCTGGAGATCTCCTGGAATCCCAGCAAGGGTTCCAGCCTGCAGTTAGTTTCTCTGCAGGGTAATGGGAGCTTGATGTAATATATATTTAGTCTAACCCTTTAAAGATGCCAGCATCAAGTACCTGAGAAAGAGAGACTGCACTAGTTTTTGTTAAATCAAAGCATTCAGAGCAAAATGTAAGAAACTGACTGTTTCTAACTTTCAAATTGGCTGAATGAAAATCTGTGAAACTCCCAAGTTCACCTTTCTCTCTCTCTTGCTTATAAAGTCAGAAAATATTTATTTCCTCAGTTCTATGAATGTTAAATGGTATAGCCTCTGAGCTTGTACAGAGTGCCTGCAGATTAGTCCAAATAGAGCTGGCTAAAGTATTGCAAATGCTCAGCACTCCTGCCATCAGGAAGAAATGCTAATTGTTTTCCCTCTTGCTCAATGGAAATCTGTAGCAGTAAAGATTTGATAAGTAACTAAGGCAAAGGAATAGAGTTTTAAATGTATTGCCCTGAGAAATTAAATTTTTGTTTATCTCAGGTCTCCTTAAGATACAAGCAACTCAGTGTCTTTGAGAGAGAGCCTCATTGTCTTGTAAGAAGTGTTGCCTCTCCTTCTCAAAGGTCACAGCAACACAAGACAGCTAACCTCAAATGGGCAAGTCTGTCATTTAAATTTGAAAGTACAGAAAGGAGAACCTCCAGCAACAACTAATGTAGTACTGATTGGCAAATCTCATGCAGACCCTCTTGAAATAAACTCAGCCAAATTCAGCTTGAGTTAAAGAAACTGGAAAAGAGTTACAATTTTGAGCCCCACCCAGGCAGAAAGCTCATTATTTTCCTCCTCCACCTTTCTTTGTAAAAACTTATCAGGGTCAGATAAGAGAGTACTGGCCAAATCCATTGTGTCTGTTTTAGCCTTTTGTTAAGCTAAACTTCATGCAAGAGGGAAGGCATTTTGGTTTGTCTGTTAAAACCCTCCCCACCTTCTTCATCTAGGGGGGGGTGGAAACACAGTTGAGGTATTTTTGTGCTATTTTGAATTCTCATCTCCTGATTTTGGGTCCAAAAAAAAAATATAATTTCAAAAGTTTTTCATTACCAAACTTTTTTTATATTGCAGTCTCTCACAGAGACAGCCTCCTCCCAGCCAGAGAAATACCTGGATGGAAGATGTGCATACTACTTTGTTTTTGTAAAGTTGCCAGTCTCCAGGTGGGACCTGGAGGTCTCTCCCAAAATCATAGCCTTTTCCCCAGTACATTGAGGCTAAGCCTCTGGAGGAAATAAGTGTCCAAGGAAATGGACTGCATGCCTTGTGATTTCCAAATTTGATTCAAAATTTCAGGAATCTCCAGCCTGGAGCTGGCATCCCAAAGCTCTACTTACAGCCAATCCTTCTCTGCTAGAGAAAATCCTCTGCCTGTAAACTGCCCTAATACTAAGAAATCTCCTAGATTAGAAGCTTGCTTTCTGTTACTTATTTTTGCTTTACCTTTTAAGTCTTAATTTTTTTTTTTTCTTCTAGTGACTGGTACCAATCTCTTCTATACTCAGATTTTGTAGCTTTTAATTTTAAGGGAAACACTTTTAAGAAATTGCTCCTCAAAGTCTATTGGGCATTCCCAATGCTTTATAGTACAAGGAAAATGCTTTGCAATCTATAGGCCCTTTGCTAAACATTGGAGCTCAGAAAATTTTATCTCACCAATTTTGGTTCCTACAAGAAGTACAGGACATCTGTACACTCCCTTGGGGTAAAATTACCCTCTCCCTGTGCTTTTTCTCTCAAGCCTCAAGAATTAATACTCTTGTTTTGACAGAATTCCTGAAGGTTTTTGGTCTCCATTAGAAATTTGGATTCCTCAAATGTACTTCAACTATTGATATCTTCATTTTCTCTCTGAATGCCATTTGCATCATCAATCTTCCCTTTTAGCTATTTGGTGAATCTTGAGTTTTAACTCTAATTTAATCCTGTCTGCCTGTGGAAAGAAGTATCTGCATGTTCTTAAAAGGCCCCACCTTGTGGGCTCAGTATCTTTGTTTGGTCTTAAGTAATAGAATGACCAATGGATGGTTCTGCCTCCACCTATATCTTGTTAGAACTAGACTCTTTCTGAGTGAAAACCCTTTTCTATTTTCCATGTTCTCAAGGAAATGAGCAATAACCTGTTAGATTCTTAACATAGATTCCTCAGGGTTCATTTCTGATCATGATTTTCTTCTTGCTACTAAATGTCCTTTTGTGTTATTTTTGCATCTATAACCAGTTGGCTGAGCCTATCAAGGCTCCCCAATTAAGTCTTGTTGTATTATGCTCAAATTTTGGTCTACTTGGTATTCCTGACAGGATGTTGCCTTCTAGCAACACATTCTTTGCACTCTGTGTATGCACCGAGGAAAATCATTCTCTGGCACAAGCCTTAAACCTGGAGCATTGTGCCATCATCTTAGTCTTGCCTTTTACTCCATAAAAGGTTTCTTCTTCAAGGGATATGCTTTCGTGCTTCAAGTCTTTCTTTTGACTTGCCCTTGCAACAACTAAGCATTTTTCTCGTGGTACTACAGATGCCTTGCCCATCTTTTCTCTTTTTATGAATTGTTTAATGTGTTTGTCAAGGTGAATTAACCATGATTTGATTTCTAGGATTTGTTTTGTTAAGTTTGCTCATCTTTCCTTTCAATATAGATATGCAGGGAATCTGGACCTGCAAATCAAGTCTAATGCATGCTCAGTAGTTCTAAGAGTTGTTGATAGTCCTGTTAAGAATTGTTTTATGTATGTATAACCATTATGTTGCTTTTCAGAATTCCTGTTTTGTTAAGTTTTTGTTGAAATCTATGCTCACATGTGAGACCCCCATGCCAAGATCGTTTTAGCTGAACTAGCCCAGAGAAAAACTGGATTTAGTGGGGCCTGATCAGCTCACTAATGTCCAGGTTTTAACTTCTCTGCTCTAGCTCACCTGCCATTTTGGGGTATGATCCCTCTCATATAAAGCTAGCTAGCATTGTTCTATTGAGGCCTCAGTTTTTGTTTTTGAAGTTTTTATATTGTTTTGACAATTTATTATATTCTAAGGCTATAGCAAAGGTTTTCTTTTGTCTCTTCTTTATGGAACTATTTTCGTCATATGGGGGACGCCCCAAACTATGGTCATTTTCCTGGATTGTGCACAATGTTTTATTTTAAGTTTTATGTTGCAACAAAGAATATTTTGGGTTGTGTTTTCTGTATTGTGTATCTTACTTCCCTTCCTTGACAAGGAAAAAGCCTCCTAAAGTCCTGAATGATTAGTGTAATAGGCAAACCTGCCCAATGCAGGCCCCTAACATGACATATGTAAGCTTGTGACGTAAAAGCTCACTGGTCACCACACTCTGGACAGGAGGACACTTCACTAATAGCTTTTTAAGATTCCTTTCTTCATGGTTGAATGTATGCATTTTTGATCTGCTTTCACTGCTCCCTACAATGGTACAGAATCATCTCCATGTTGTCATGTGTGAATGTTTTTGGTTCCTTTTTGGTTCTTTCCTCAAAGCCCACTGTTGCTCTATGGACCATCAGTGATACAGGCAGAAAAGCACCATTGCCAATTACATGCTGGGTTACAGGAAGACTCCCTTTTAGCAACAATAAAGACAGATTTCGCTGGGTGCTAGGGGGGGTGGGAAGACTCTTTAGTTCACCCTCCACTAGGACTTTCACATACCCAATAGGTACCTGGAAGAAGATCCTCTTCAAACCCCAGTATAAGAAGCTTATCAAGGGGGGGAGAAGAAGAAAAGAAGACTCAAGATTAAGATATGGATTCACTTGTAACCATGAACTCTAATGTACCTGTGTGTTTTCCTAATCAAGTATTGTCATGATTGTGTGTGATTTATAGATCAATTCTTATTACTTATCTGGTTTAAATAGCAGTAATGATTTTATGAACTCAACTTTTATTTCAATGATTGTAACCCTGTGTTTTAATACTGTATGCCCTACAATGTTGCCAATGCCTGTTACCCCTGCATCGTAGTATTCAAAGGAAGGAACCTTTGGCCTATTGGGATATTTTTCCAAATTGATTTTTGAATAGTTTAGATAGTGGCTCCAACCTTTTTAGATAGACGGTACACCCCGGTAGACAATTGAAGCTACGTGGACTCGCCGCCTGTCAACTACAGATATGGACATTGTGTTATTGCAAGACCTCGCCACCAGATGGTGACATAGGTCTTGAGGGGGGGAACTGTGAGGAAAAGCCCCCTACTTTTCATACATGTGAACATCATGATCACCAGCATGGTTGCCAGGGTGCCTGGAGAATTGACTCTCACACCTCTGCTCTAAGGAGTGGACTTTGCTTGCAGTTTCTGGCTTATGTGGATACCATAAGCCTCAGCTTTGCATTCTACGTCTCTGAAGAGTGTTAGCCAGAACTACAGACATGCTCCAGCTGCTCTTGGCCACTGCAGTGGAAGAAGCCACCATGTTTCCAGCCTGGCTCCATGGACCTAGAGCTAACAACAGCAGAAATCCATCTTGCTTTCCTGATTCCATCTCAAGCATCTGCTTCAGCTTTTGCATAAGGCAATCAAGCTTGTCCAAGCACACCCTGCCAGGCTAGAGACTCCATTCCTCCTTAGTGGGAAAGTCACACGTACACACCCTAGCCTGCAAGCAACCCATTAACTCATGAATGGATTAATAGCTCAACTGTTGATCCTAATTGCTCAGCAATACCAGAACAATTACTCTTGCCCAGCAGAAGATGAGAAAAGAGGAAGGACATCTCCTGTCTTCATCAAGTCTTTTGTCTACACCGGGTGGTACCTAGGCCATGTATTTTATTCCCTATTGTCACCCTCCTAGTTAATCCCATCTAAACTTAAGTACCCAGCCATTCCCATTCTCACTCCAGCCTAAGTACCCTGGGGCCAACCCAGGCAATATTGCAGCTTGGAAATTTCCAGGTCCACTGGACTAAGGTGAAGTTCATTGGCCAAAGCAGGCATCCAATTAGGTGTCAGTAAGGAATGTCCAGCCCTCTTGAACCTCCCATCTCTCCTCCCTTGGACCTCCCAGTCCCAAGGGTCTGAGGAAGCCTATTTAACCTCTGACCCAACTCCACTCATGTGTGCTTCTATTCAGCAACCCACCTTCCGCTGTCTAGATCCATCCCCAATTCTGGCCACAGTTTTGGGTCCATCTCCCCTGTCCTCTCATGTCGCCATTGGAAACCTTCCTGGAAGACTACGATGGTAAATATTACCCTGTCTGTTTATCCATATATGTTCCCCTATTGATCTATCTATATTTCCTAGACCTGTGTGAATGTGTGAGTGTTTTGTATTTTTACCTTGTATGAAAGAAATATTATTCTAAATAAATTACAATTGATTTTTACTAAATTAGAGTCTCTTATTGAGCATTGACTCTCTGAACGGTTGAGCCTGGTATACAATTGATAACAAAGATTCCTTTTTGGGGCTAACTGTCTCTCAATCTAATTCCCCAATCTCATTTTGAGAGCAGTTTCCCTAACAATACCATAGTTTGCCTTGATATTACCCGCTTAGGTGCTGATGAGGCGTTAAACACCAACTCTCTCTCTTTCCAGAATCGAATCCAGACAATTGATATTACTGCTCCAGCTTTTTAATCCTAACAACAAGTAGGTGATATGAAAGTGGTGCAAGTAAAAGAAAACATCAAAAAGAACAAAAAGATATAGTCAAACATTTAAAGCCAATCACATCATTTGGCTTTGCATACCCAAAACAAACAAGTTCAATTGCAGATGCTGAAGATTCAGATACATTACTTGACACCCAGGAACATTTGTCAGTAACACTTAGTATCAGTGGCACCCAGGAACATTTGTCAGTAACTCCATTTGATAAAGGGTCTCATCCTCAAATTATTAAGACCCATGAAAATTCAAGAAGTCATATGGAATCTATGTTGACCTACTTAACAAGAAAACGTGGTCAGACGCTTACAACAAAGCTTGATGAGCAAATCAAAGCAGAACAGGAATACTGGAGGCATGTACTTCAATGAGTGATGTCAGTGATTTGTTTGTTGGCAGAACATGGATTGGCTTTTAGAGGAGATGATAAAACCATCGGCTCTCCAAAAAATGGAAACTTTCTCAGTTTGCTGGAATTTTGCCAACTTTGATCCCTTCTTACGTGCCCATATAAACCAGTATGGAAATAAAGGATCTGGCCATCCATCATACCTATCCAAGACCATATGTGAAGAAGTTATCCAGCTAATGACTAAAAAAGTTCTTGAAAAAACAGTGAAAGATATCAAAGAAGCAGGGTATTCTAGTGTATCAGTCGATTCAACCATTGATGTTTCCAATGTTGATCAACTAACTGTAATTGTTAGATATGTTTCTCCCCTTGATGGAATACCAGTTGAACGACTTTTGGCATTTATTGAACTGAAGAATCACAAGGGTCAAGGAATGGCTGAACTGATACTGAACTTACTCACTGAAAATGTCAAGACAGTGTGCGATTGCAATAAAAAAGGCCAACACCATGCTGGGAATTATTAGGAAGGGAATTGAAAACAAATCAGCCAGTATCATAATGCCCCTATATAAATCGATGGTGTGGTCTCATTTGGAATACTGTGTGCAATTCTGGTCACCGCACCTCAAAAAGGATATTATAGCACTGGAAAAAGTGCAGAAAAGGGCAACTAGAATGATTACAAGTTTTGAACACTTTCCCTATGAAGAAAGGTTAAAACGCTTGGGGCTCTTTAGCTTGGAGAAACGTCGACTGCGGGGTGACATGATAGAGGTTTACAAGATAAAGCATGGGATGGAGAAGGTAGAGAAAGAAGTACTTTTCTCCCTTTCTCACAATACAAGAACTCATGGGCATTCAATGAAATTGATGAGCAGTCGGGTTAGAACGGATAAAAGGATGTACTTCTTCACCCAAACGGTGATTAAAATGTGGAATTCACTGCCACAGGAGGTGGTGGCGGCTACAAGCATAGCCAGCTTCAAGAGGGGGTTAGATAAAAATATGGAGCAGAGGTCCATCAGTGGCTAGTAGCCACAGTGTGTATATATATGTGTGTGTGTGTGTGTGTGTGTGTGTATATTTGGCCACTGTGTGATAAGAGTGTTGGACTGGATGGGCCATTGGCCTGATCCAACATGGCTTCTCTTATGTTCTTATGAACTTTTTTGAAGAACTTGAAATTGATTTCAGTAAATGCAGGGGTCAATCATATGACAATGCAGCTAACATGGCTAGAAAGTATAATGGCGTTCAACAGAAAATTCTAGAAAATAATACATTTGCAAAATAAATTCCCTTTGCTGAACATTCCCTAAATCTGGTTGGAAGACTTCAGGCAGTTGACTCCTGCCTGGATGCAGTGAATTTCTTTGCCATCGTAAATGAACTTCATTGCTTTTTCTCTGCCTCTATAAGATGGTGGGCAGTGCTGAAAAACTTCTTGCCACCAGTCAAACGTTTTGCAACATTTATCTGACACAAGATGGGAGGCCCATTTCAGAGCTACGACAGCCATCAGTGAAAGTTATTCACACATTGTTGAAGCACTCAGTCAAATCCATGATGATGGCACTGAAAAGGATGATACTAGATGACACTCGTGCAAGGCCCCTCACAGCTCCAGTTGTGTCTGGAAGCCATGGTGGCATGGAGGCAGCATGGCCACCTCAGCTCATGCCACAGTGTGCAAACCATGGGGGACCGTGGTGGGTGGTGTCCCCTCCTCCCTCTGCCAAAACCCCCCTGGGTGCGGCTGCTGCACATCCTCCCTGCTCTTTATGTGTGGATTGCACGGTGGTGGTAGATACGCCATCGGGTGCGCAGGTACCGGGAGCAGCTGAGCACTTTGCGTCTCAAGAATTCCACCTGTCTGGACTGCTTTCGCGTGGACCACACTGCCATCCAGGACCTGTGGGAGCAGCTCGGGGCAAACCTCTGCAGCCAGGTGACCAACCCCCGCCTCCTGCAGAGGGTCCTCATCTCCCTGCGGTTCCTGGCGATCGGCTCCTTTCAGGGTGTGGTGGTTGAAGTCCTGGAGGTCTCCCAGTCATCAGCCAGTGACTGCCTCCACTCCTTCTATTAGAGACAATCTGTCCACCTCCCCTGGCCCCTCCAGGAGATGCAAAGAAAAAGAGCTGTCAGTCGGGAGTCTCCTTTAAAGTATACAACTTTATTGATATCAAGAAAGAGGGGAGTCGCTTTTCAACGAGCTCTCTGATCAGTTCCATACATGCCCTTTTATCCTCTACTCCCGGCCGATGAGTCCCTCCTCCTTTCCCCATAGGCTGAGGTACTTAGAGGGTACAGGCTACCCGGCACGCCTACTTCACCCCCTCCTTGACATGTACCTCTCCCGTTACATACATTGCATGTGCATTTAAATTTACCTTTCCCCGAGGTGGAGTGTGTCAGTTAATATTTATTACTTGATTATGCCTGCGTACTTGCTATTTATTAGTCTCTATTGCTATTAATCTTTACTGTTGCCATGGCTTGTTCAACTGTGTTATTTCTTTTCTGCTTCTGCGTTTTAACAATGGCTATTACACCTGTGCTATGGTTACTAAATGTTTGTACCCGGTTCCGCTCCTTGCACCTTAACAATCACTAAGACATTACATTTGGTTCCTTCTGTTTCAGCTCATTTCATTATTTCACTCCTCTCACTTCCTAGATGCCATGCTTCAGCGCCTCCAGCGGCATGTGTAGTTCCCAACAGACGAGGAAGAGTTGCGGGCTGCCAGAGATGGCTTTGCAGTGGTTGCAGATTTCTCCAATGTCGTGGGGGCCATGGACTGCACCCATGTCGCCCTGGTGGCCCCGTGGGAGGATCCCATGGTGTACTGTAACAGGCACCACTTCTACAGCCTCAACATGCAGGCATCCTGCGACCAACAAGGATTCTTCATAGATCAGGTGGCAAAGTTCCCAGGGAGTGTACACGACGCCCAGATCTTCACGTCCTCAGGCCTCAATTGTCTCCTGGCAGCCTGGCAGGATGGGAAGGGGTGGTTGCTAGGCAAGGCCACCAGCGAAGGCCTCTTGGCTTAGCGAGCTATTCCTCTGCCTCATTATGCTGGGCCTGTGGGATCGAGGCTTGTCTGCAGCAGGACTGCTCACACGCCCTGCTTCCCTCTTTATTGCACCTGCCATCCAGCTGCCATTATTGGACAGCCAATTCTGCACCCAGGGCTGCCCCCCCTTCCCTGAGGGCACCCGCCCCGATCTCATCCCCCTCCCCAGCAGCAGCATCACAGGGCCAGGCGGGGTGGGCTTATAATGCTGGGTCAGTCAAGGGTCTGCCTCACAGCCCATCAGCCACACCCTCCCCCGCTATTGACCACTGCATATCCCACACAACTGCACCAATTGGGGGCCCCAAGATTCCCCCCGGCCACAGAGCCATGTCCGTGGGACGGCCATGAGCAGAGTGAGCAGGGGAAGCAGTGAGGTGGGCCAAGATGGGAAATGAACCAGACACGGGAGACGGGGTGGCTGCACTTAGCCGTTTCAAACAATTTTATTAGTAACATATGGTAATAAATTTCAATTTCTTACATCATTACTTTTTTTTAATCTATCCCATATATTACTTTCTACCCACCCCTCCCCCTGTTATTTGACCCCCGCCAGTGTTATATACTTAAAATCTTAATATTAAAGGTACCCTTAATTAATAAGAACCAAAATTAATATCCTCCTCCCTCATGTACTTCGTCATTATCAAAAATTGTCCAATGTCCTTTTATTTTCCACTCTTTTTCTACGTATCTTCTGAACTTTTTCCACTGCATCTTAAATACTTCTAAATCATAGTCTCTTAAAGTTCTTGTTAACTTATCCATTTCACTCCATGTCATAACTTTTATAATCCAATCCCATTTCTCTGGTATTTTTTCTTGCTTCCACAACTGCGCATACAATGTCCTAGCAGCTGAGAGCAAGTACCAAATTAAAGTTTTATCTTTTTTTGGAAATTTTTCCATTTGTAATCCCAACAGAAAAGTCTCTGCAACTTTGTTAAATTCGTATCCCAAGATCTTAGAAATCTCTTGTTGAATCATCTGCCAATAGTTTTTCACTCCTTCACAACTCTACCACATATGGTAGAAAGAAACTTCATGTTTTTTACATTTCCAACATCTATCTGGCATCTTATTGTTCATCTTTGCCAACTTTTTAGGAGTCATATACCATCTGTACATCATCTTAAAACAATTTTCTTTAATACTCTGACATGTTGAAAGTTTCATAGAGTTCTTCCACAAATATTCCCATGTGTCCATCTGTATTTCTTTATTTACATTAATTGCCCACTTAATCATTTGAGATTTCACTACTTCATCTTCCGTAGACCATTTTAAAAGTAATTTATAGATTTTCGAAATTAATTTTTCATTATCTCCAAGCAGAACTTTTTCCATTTCTGTTTGTTCTTGTCTTATTCCTTCAGTTTTAACATCGCTTTCCACCAAACTTTTATTTGTTGCATTTGAAACCAATCATATTTATTATTCAACTCTTTAGCAGTTTTCAATTCTATTTTACCACTTTGTATTTTTAGTAATTGACTATATGACATCCCTTTTTCCTCTCCTGTCTCAGCTGTTATTCTTATTACTTCTGCTGGCACTATCCATAGTGGTTTTCTCTCATTGCCATATTTCTTGTACTTCATCCAAATATTTAGTAGATTAGGGGTGGCTGCACTTAGCAAAATTTATTGGTCTGCAAGCAGGGAGGGCATGAGCACACATGGTGGTTTGTGGTTCCCACGGCCCGAGATGCCATTGACGGAGGATGTACAAACAGCTGTGGAAATGAAGGGACCGGACAACTGTGCTTCACCAAATGCCGAGCTCCAGTGCTTTGCACACACCTGGAAGACAGAGAGATAGGGGGGAGCCTTGTCGGCTGCAGGCATAGGGATCCCCACCTGGGCAAGCCTGTGGGGATCAGGGTGAACACCCCGGCTTCCCCCGGTGGGGCCATCCCACATGATCCCAGGTGTCCTGCATGATGGCGCAGATTGCTCTCATGCTAGCCCACAAGCACAGCAGCCACAGCGGGGGCCAGCACGGACAGCAGGACCTCCCCTAGATAACGGGAGGGCTGCAGGAAGCCAAGACACCTGTTGCACCCCCTTTGCCCCGGCAGGGGGTGGGGGTGCACCAGCTGCATGGATGGGCAGGGCGCATCCCCACATGCACTGGTCTGGTGGCCAGAACATTGGCCGAAGTCGCAACCACACTGGCTGGTCTTGGGGGCTAGGGGCCGTGGGGACTCCCAGTCAGATTTACCTGTCCATGTGGGAGGGCTCCGGGAGCATGACCTGTTAGGACTAGGAAACAAGAATGGTTAAACAGACAGTCCAAACTTTGCTCACCTCCCCCATGTCCAGCTGCTCAAACTTTGCTAACATCCTTCCCTGTGCCATTCCCAGTACCAAGTGCACCCCTCCTCACGCTAAATCCGCACAGCGTGGCCCTCTGAAGCAGAGTGCCATGCCGTGCGCCCTGGCCTCCCTGGGAAATTCTGTGGGGCAGGAGTCGGAAACTTTGTAGGAAGGGGAGCACTGATTGGGTGTGGGAGGGGGGCCTTGGACTGCCTGGAGTGGCAGGGGATTGGTGGAATGATAACACGGCTCCCAGAAGAGTTTGTGCGCTGCTGCGGTCGCACCATCAGTGTGAGCTTTGTGCTTCCACTAGCGCCTATGGGGCATGTCAGCATTTTCTGTGGTGCAGGTTTGTGCCTGGCGGTGGGGGGCATTCCCGCACCGAAAAGTCTCTGGGACCTGACCAGCAGTGGCCATGCCCCTTTGCCTGCCCCCTCCTGCACCGACGTGGTGCCCTGTGCCTCTCCTACGCTCCTACATGGCAAGTTGCGGCAGCCGGAGAGTGGCGCACATCCCATTTCCGCCGGCGCAAAGGAGGATGAGCCGCCGTAAGACTCCCTACCACCAGCGTAGTGGTAAATCCGCCTCCAGAGCACTTTCAGCCCCTTTCCTTAGGATTGTGCTTTAAATTACCTACCGTAAATGTGTAAATAGCCTTAACAGGGTAATGCAAAAACATGGCAATTTGATTATCTGACTGTTTTGTGTAAACAATAAACGTCTTCATCAATCATCACTGTACGATTTAAGATTGTTATTTTCAATGAAGTTTAAGATTAAAAATTTTGTCAGTCTTCAAAGGTTAGACAGTTACATAAAGTCTCAATTTAATTACATGATGTTGACTATAATGATTGTCCTGTCTGTTCTCTTTTCATCAGGTATGACTATTTCATCATGTGACCTGTGTAAGACAGTGTTGGGCGGGTTGGGGCTTTGGTTAATATATAATATCTTTCAAGTTTGTTGTAATGTACATATCTGACCTATAGCCCATACAGTCTAGACCTGAATTTAGCCATAAAACTCCCCAAAAACATTCCATGAGGCTGAGTCCTGATAATTCAAAAATTTGCCTAAAACTTGTTGAAAATAATGATTGATCAAGTAACATGTAATATTTTTAACTACTCCTAAATTTTCTGAGCAGGTATGCCGGACTGCCTGTGTAGGCGTGCCGAGCCTACCTCCTTCAGGGCCCAAGCTAGGGGTCTCATAACTTAACTAGCACAGGGCCTCATTTGTTCTGAATCCTGCACTGACACAGTACAATCAAGACAATAACTTGTGAGTGTGCATCAGCAGTGGCTAACCAGCCATCCACCATGCTGAACATTTCAGTTACACATTTGCAAAGCTGTCTGAAATGCTACTTGTTTTGAAAATCAGTCAAACTGTTGAGGTATTCATATGAGTCAACATGAAAAAATATTATGAACAAGGTAGATTTAAATGTCAGTCACAGTTTTTGAAGCATTCCTAGTTCATACAGTCACTTCCCCATATCATTAAAACAAGACATCAGGAAGTTCATTTCCAGGATTGTGGACTTGTGGTACCCATATGGACAAATAGCTACATGAGTCAGGAAGCTATAGTGGGGAGGGGGAAGAGGATGAAATCATCCTCCTTCCTTCTTCCATTAGCACAGCACCACTGGTGGAAGAAGAAGACTGAAGATTTATACCCTGCCCTTCTTTCTGAATCAGAGTCTCAGAGCGACTTACAATCTCCTTTACCTTCTTCCCCCACAACAGACACCCTGTGAGGTGGATGGGGCTGAGAGAGCTCTCAAAGAAGCTACCCTTTCAAGGACAATCTCTATGAGAGCTATGAGTGACCCAAGGCCATTCCAGCAGCTGCAAATGGAGGAGTGGGGAATCAAACCCGGTTCTCCCCGATAAGAGTCTCCACACTTAACTACTGTGCCAAACTGGAATAGAACATTTTCACCCATTCCATTTCTCACTGCAGCCCACCGACCTACATAGCTATCAGTCCACTGCGGCCCCATGACCTCAAGAGTAAACTTTCCCTGGACTGGCAAGAACTACTGGTAGGAGAGAAATGTGGAAAACACTGGTGATCTGGACTGGCAAGAACTACTGGTAGGAGAGAAATGTGGAAAACACTGGTGATCCTTGTGTTTGCAGATCACTGCATTCAATCCAATTCAATATTCAAACAGATATTCTCTTTTATTAAAAAAATCTTACTGTAGCTAACATGAGGACATTTTACTGGTGTTGGTTATGTTGTAATTGTCTTGCTTACTGAAGGAATTGTGGTTTTTTTTTAAAAAAAATTCTGGTTTTCTCTAAAAACACTCAAAACAATTTACAGTTTAAAAAGAGGAACAAATCAGTATGAAGATAAAATCACAGTACCCTGTCCCCCCAATAGCAGCATTCTCGTATATGAACTGAACAAGAAGCTCTTCAGTGAGTCTTATTCAAAAGCTTAGTAGAATAAAAAGGTGTAATCAGTTCCCTAAAACAAATCAGGGCCAATCATGATGCCATTATAGAGAGGACACTGCTTTTCACTCCTGCCTAAGGAACTATATATGTGGTCATAAAGGTGATGATACGATTACGATAATGCATATTTAGTTGAGATCAAACCAGTAAACAATTTTCATGCCTGTATGTCTGAGTGTCCAATATACATTACTGACTTATCTACAAATTAAGTATCTTGGATTCATGACACCAAGATGTGAAATACATATTTTATAATGAAATAAACTGTACATACTATTACTCTTACTTTTTTGTTTGTTTTCATAAGTATCCCAAAATGGTAATGAATTATGATGCCCTTATAGGACAGTGTAATGAAAATGTTCTTAAATTTCAAAACTTTTGGCCCTGATTTACTTGTGTGCTTGTACAATAGCCAGAAAAGTGTGACTGTAGATCTACCAGACAATTTTTAGTCTCCCCAATCCTGTTTGCAGGCACATCGGATGGGTGAGACTAGGGATGGACACAGACCCAAATCTGAGCCAAACTCAGTTTTCAAACTGAGGTTTGGGGAAGCCACTTTCCCCAAAACACTCACCAAAGCTTTTCTGCTTGGTTCAGCATGCCACTTCTGGATGGCATCAGGCCCTGCCCCTGGTGTGCCTGTGTAATCTGTGAGTGATGTAACTGCATTGCCAATGTGCTCACATCGCTTCCGAGTAATGCAGGTGCAGTGGGAGCAGGGCCTGCCACCATCCAGAAGTGATGTGATCACATTGGGGGTGAAGCACTTGCATCATTTCTGGATGATGTAGGCATGCCAGGGGCAGGGCCTGATGCCACCTGAACTTGGTTCAGTTTGGTGGGTTTTTTTGATAGGGAGTTCGGTCCAGGGCCACCTGGTTCATGAGCCCTGGACCAAACCAGGCTTTTTCCATTCTCTGCCCATGCCTAGGTGGGACTAAATCTACATTCTCCATTCCTCTGCCTGAATAGGTGACTTGAAATATCAGTTCCTACCTGAACTGAAACATTTAGTGTTATTTATTATTTTATTTACTGACTTACTTTTTCTCAGTAGCATTCCATCCTTGACACAATTTGTTTAGGTTAAATTTGGCTTTCTGAATGATTCCATTACATTTGAGTAGAAGAAAAAACACCATGCCTATTTATTAGCATTTTATTGCTAATTAATACTAATTGCAATGAAAATTAATTACTCTCCGGTGACCTTCAGTGCTCCAAAATGTACACTGGAGACTAAAGACACCTGGGGGGCTCAGAGTTACATGAAAACCATGTTCATTATGATGAATGCTTTGGTATAACTTGAAAATTAAAATAAAGAACCTTTGTGACAGCAAAGTGAAGGATTTAAATAGGAAACTCCAATTGTTTCCTTGCTGAGCTTGCACAGTTGGTACAACAGTTGCACTATGTTAAGTTACTGATTCATTGTTGGCTTGAGGGCAACTAGTCTATGATAAAGCTGACTGAACAATAAGGAAGCACAAAAGTGTGCATCTGAGATCAGTACGTGATGCCTGACAGCATTAATTAACCCAAAGCAGTTTGATACAAGAAAAAAAAATAACATGATTAACACCCAGTCATTATAGCAGCATTGTCGAGGAAGAGAAACATGCTGAGTGTAACAATAAATAAATCAATGGACATAACTGGTTGGGTATTAAATAAAAATGACAGCTGAAATCTAAAATTATGTTTGTACCTTGAGGAAACTATCAGCAGCAACACAACCAGCCTGTGACAACTGGAGAACTGCTTTTCAAGAGTAGTTATATCATAGTAATAAATGTTACCAGCACTCACGTTATAATATTTATTGGCATGTCGCATAAAACAGATGCTTCTGCTTAAAGGCACTGGCTTCTTTTCCTCTTCCAAATTGTAGGCTGGATCATCGCAAATTCACTGCTGGTAACATATAAGCATCTGCTGTCATGTGTCTCTCCTGTTATTTCACTGCTAAATCAAAAAAAGACTGCTTTGTTGGGAAAGCAAAGATAAACAGACTATCCAAGGAAAGCCATGCACACATGAATTATAATATAGAAAGGACATAAGAACATAAGAACATAAGAGAAGCCATGTTGGATCAGGCCAACGGCCCATCCAGTCCAACACTCTGTGTCACACAGTGGCAAAAAATGTTATATACACACATACACTGTGGCTAATAGCCACTGATGGACCTGTGCTCCATATATTTATCTAAACCCTTCTTGAAGGTGGCTATACTTGTGGCCGCCACCACCTCCTGTGGCAGTGAATTCCACATGTTAATCACCCTTTGGGTGAAGAAGTACTTCCTTTTATCCATTTTAACCTGTCTGCTCAGCAATTTCATCGAATGCCCATGAGTTCTTGTATTGTGAGAAAGGGAGAAAAGTACTTCTTTCTCTACCTTCTCCATCCCATGCTTTATCTTGTAAACCTCTATCATGTCACCCCGCAGTCGATGTTTCTCCAAGCTAAAGAGTCCCAAGCGTTTCAACCTTTCTTCATAGGGAAAGTGCTCCAGCCCTTTAATCATTCTAGTTGCCCTTCTCTGGACTTCCTCCAATGCTATAATATCCTTTTTGAGGTGCGGTGACCAGAACTGCACACAGTACTCCAAATGAGACCGCACCATCGATTTATACAGGGGCATTATGATACTGGCTGATTTGTTTTCAATTCCCTTCCTAATAATTCCCAGCATGGCATTGGCCTTTTTTATTGCAGACGCACACTGTCTTGACATTTTCAGTGAGTTATCTACCACGACCCCAAGATCTCTCTCTTGGTCAGTCTCTGCCAGTTCACACCCCATCAACTTGTATTTGTAGCTGGGATTCTTGGCCCCAATGTGCATTACTTTGCACTTGGCCACATTGAACCGCATCTGCCACGTTGACGCCCACTCACCCAGCCTCAACAGATCTCTTTGGAGTTCCTCACAATCCTCTCTGGTTCTCACCACCCTGAACAATTTAGTGTCATCTGCAAACTTGGCCACTTCACTGCTCACTCCCAACTCTAAATCATTTATGAACAAGTTAAAGAACATGGGACCCAGTACCGAGCCCTGCGGCACCCCACTGCTTACCGTCCTCCACTGCGAAGACTGCCCATTTATACTCACTCTCTGCTTCCTATTACTCAGCCAGTTTTTGATCCACAAGAGGACCTGTCCTTTTACTCCATGACTCTCAAGTTTTCTAAGGAGCCTTTGATGAGGAACTTTATCAAAAGCTTTCTGGAAGTCAAGGTAAACAACATCTATCGGGTCGCCTTTGTCCACATGTTTGTTCACCCCCTCAAAGAAATGTAACAGGTTAGCGAGGCAAGATCTTCCCTTGCAGAACCCATGCTGAGTCTTCCTCAATAACTCGTGTTCATCAATGTGCCTACTCATTCTGTCCTTGATAATGGTTTCTACCAACTTTCCCGGTATTGAAGTCAGACTGACTGGCCTGTAATTTCCCGGATTTCCTCTGGAACCCGTTTTAAAGATGGGGGTGACATTTGCTACCTTCCAGTCCTCAGGAACGGAGGCAGATTTCAATGAAAGATTACAGATTTTTGTTAGAAGATCCACAAGTTCAACTTTGAGTTCTTTCAGAACTCTCGGATGTATGCCATCCGGACCCGGTGACTTATTAGTTTTTAATTTGTCTATCAGTTGTAGGACCTCCTCTTTTGTCACCTCAATCTGACTCAGGTCTTTCAACACCCCTTCCAAAATTAGTGGTTCTGGGGAGGGCAAAAAGTTCTCGTCTTCCACAGTGAAGACGGAGGCAAAAAATTCATTTAGCTTCTCAGCCATTTCCCTATCCTCCTTCAGTAATCCTTTTACCCCATGGTCATCCAAGGGCCCCATTGCCTCCCTGGCTGGTTTCCTACTTCTAATATATTTGAAGAAAGTTTTATTGTTGGTCTTTATGTTTTTTGCAATATGCTCCTCATAGTCCCTTTTTGCCTGCCTGATCACAGTCTTGCATTTGATTTGCCACAGCCTGTGTTCCCTTTTACTAATCTCACTTGGACTGGTTTTCCACCGCTTAAAGGAGTCCTTCTTATCTTTTACAGCTTCCATTACTTTGTTTGTTAACCATGCAGGTCTTTTCTTATGCCTGTTTGTGCCTTTCCTAACTTGTGGTATGTATTTTATCTGAACTTCTAGGATTATAGTTTTAAATAGCGTCCAAGCTTCCCCGAGGGTTTTGACCGTATGTACCTTTCCTTTCATTTTCCTCCTCACATGCCTCCTCATCTCAGTGTATTTACCCCTTTTAAAGTTAAACGTGGTTGTGGCATTCTTTTTGGACAACTCCCTATCTATACGAACGGTGAAATCAATAACATTATGGTCACTGCTCCCAAGCGGCGCAATCACTTTTACATCTCTCACCAAGTCTTGGGCATTACTTAGGACCAAATCCAGGATCGCCCCACCCCTGGTAGGTTCTGAGACCATCTGCTCCATAGCACAGTCATTGAGAGCATCAAGAAACTCAATCTCTTTCTCTCGACCAGAACACATATTGACCCAATCAATCTGCGGGTAGTTAAAATCACCTATTACAACACAGTTTTTATGTTTAGCCGCTATCTTTAAGCCTTCCATCATGTTATAATCGTCCTCTCTCTTTTGATTTGGTGGGCGATAACAAACTCCCATAGTTAAATTTCCTTTTGGGCCCTCTATTTCAACCCAAAGCATTTCTAAAAGTGAATCTAATTCTCTGACCTCAGTCTTACTGGACCGTATATCCTCTCTGACATACAGAGCCACCCCACCTCCAACCCTTCCCTCCCTATCCTTCCAATATAGCTTATATCCAGGAATCACCGTGTCCCAGTGATTCTCCTCATTCCACCAAGTTTCTGAAATTCCCACAATGTCTATGTTTTCTCCCAACACTAAACATTCCAATTCACCAATTTTACTTCGAACACTTCTAGCATTTGCATACAAACATCTATAATTTCCCAGGCGAGCTAGGCCCGCCACCTTCCTCCTGACACCTCGAGACTCTGGCAGACAGTCCATATTGTTTGTCGCCTTCACCGTGGACAACTCTGATCTGTTACCCGGTAGAAAAATAGCAGCCAACCCTTCATCTCTTTGAGACGAGTCCTCCCGAACCAGAGACATTTCATCTCCTGTCGGCTTTCCCCCAAGATTTAGTTTAAAAACTGCTCTGCCACCTTTTTGATTTTAAGCGCCAGCAGCCTGGTTCCATCCGGGGACAAGTGGAGACCGTCTCTTTTGTACAGCTCCCGCTTGTTCCAGAAAGCATCCCAGTGCCTAACAAACTTAAACCCTTCCTCCTTACACCATCGTCTCATCCACACATTGAGACTTCTAATTTGCGCCTGTCTCTCCTGCCCTGCACGTGGAACAGGTAGCACTTCCGAGAAGGCTACCTTGGAGGTCCTGGCCTTAAGTCTCCCGCCTAGCAGCCTAAATTTTTCCTCCAGGACCTCACGACTGCATTTCCCCACATCGTTGGTGCCAACATGCACCACGACCACAGGCTCCTCCCCAGCACTGTCTATCAGTCTATCTACTACACGCGTAATGTCCGCTACCTTCGCACCAGGCAGGCAAGTCACCATACGGTCAGTACGTGGTTTCGCCACCCAGCTGTCTACTTGCCTAAAGATCGAATCACCAACTACCAAAAACCCCCCTCTCCCCCTGCTCAGGGATGGTTCCTTGGCGCGAAAGGATTCCCGCTCACCAACCGAAGAAGAGGTCCCTTCTGAGGGCGCATTCCCCTTGTCCTCAGCATGGTGCCCTGTTCCCTCTTGACCCTCTCGCTCTCTGGCAGCAATGGGGCTGCTACGTTCAGAGCGGGGCTCATCTAATACGCCCCCGAGAGTCTTCCCCAAGTGCCTAACTGACCGTCTCTGCTTCTCCAGGGCAGTCACCTCGGCCTCAAGGGTACGAACTCGTTCCCTGAGAACCAGGAGCTCCTTGCACCGAGCACACACCCAAGACTTCTGTCCTTTGGGCAGATAGTCATACATGTGACACTCAGTGCAAAACACTGGAAAGCCCCCAACCCCCTGCTGGCATTCTATCTTCATGATATATATATCATGAACAAGGAAATCAGGGATCTGGGTTTCTGGCCCTTAGAGAGCCCCTAGGCGAAGAGCCACAGGCCAAGAGCCAGGGGCCCATGGATCATGAAGTTTTCCTGAGCAGTTTACAGGACTCATTCATAGGCCTCAGATTCAGTGAGCGCTCACATGAGCACAGCTCCTGAACCTGAACCTTTCTGAGAGTTCCACCTCCTCCTTCTGAGAGTTCCACCTCCTTGTCCATTGAATAGTAGGTGCAGCTGCATAACAATCCCTGGATGAACTCCACCATCTATTTTTCTACAAAATGACCACTGCTCATTCCATGAAATAAATCTGAAAAGACAAGCTGCAGGGGATAATTACAGCAGACAAGCAGTTTAAAATAAGGGAGGAAAGGAGAAGATAACATGAAGTCATGGGTTCATTTAGCAGACAGAGTAAGCAGTGCACATTTTGTTGTCATTGTTGTTATTTCTCTTTCATAATCTGAAGTATGGTTTCTATCATCATTGTACAGAACAATGTACATCTTAAATGCCAAAGAAAACCTGATACTAAGAGATCAGAATGCTGTCTTGTTTAACAAGCAATAATATTAATGGCTGGGATCCAAAAGAGCAACTCAAGTTGCAAGAGATAAACAAGAGCCCTGATTGACTAGACTAAAAGATCCACCTAGCCTGTGATCACACATACTGAACAATCCACTTTCAGTGCACATTCCAACTGGATTTTATTGTGTGAACTGGCAAAATCCAGTTGACAAGTGCACTAGAAGTGTATTAAAAATGCATCATTAGTGTGTGTGATTGCAGCCCTAATCCAGTTTTAACAGTAGCCAGCCAAATTATGGATTTAGTCACTGATGAAGCTGGAGTGCACCAGAAAACTTTCTGTTGCACTGTTGCTCAAAAACAACACTACAGGGGATGTGTGGTTCCTTAGGGGAAGGTACCTCCTTGGGCACATACACACTTGACCAGGTACCAGAGCTTATTAGTATTATTCATATGCATATGCCACAGACCCCTGACATCACTGGAAGTGCATCAGAATGCCAGGTAGTGGAGATATAAACTTTATAAAGGGCACAAAGAAGCGCAATTAAAGATTTTTTAAACTTAAAATAAAACATGATTAAAACATTAGCACACTTGCAATATTTTGTTTAACAGTCTCTGATAACTGACACCTCATGCTCTGAATTATTGCATCAAAATCTGGAGACAATCATGCTGTGGCAATCCTGAGTATGCTGTTCTGGTGTGTATCTGTAAGTTGCAAACCTACTTTTGATTTATTGACATTCATTACAGAAATCTCATTCTTATTTATGTGCCTTAAAGTATGTACTTCCTGCCGGCTCATCGGAGCCAGGAAAGCAGAGCTTGGGGACTGTATAACAATGGGTAGTGGGATCCAAATACCTGCTGCCCTACACCAATCACAGACCCTTGCCTCTTTGAATGAACCAATGGCAAGCTAGTGTGGGAGATTAGAGTTGTATATAGGTTTGGCCTACAGGCCCTTAGTCAGTCTTTTGTGGAAGCAGCCATTACCATGCTGCCCCTAATAAAGAGCTGTCCTCACTATGATCTCATCTCTGCAATGCTTTAAACCCACTATATAATAGTGGTGACAAAGGTGGTATCTTGGTAGGTGACTGAACAAACAGCACCACACCGCGCCACAGCAGCTGTGACCCAGCTCCGTGCATTGCACCGCCATCGCTAAAGTAGCACCACACCAGTACCAGAGATGAGCGACAACCAAGCTTTCAGCTCCTCCAGCACCACCGTTTCCAAGACGGCACCAGTGCTTGGCCCCCATGGGTGACTACCAGAGTTCGATCCCAACCAACCAGAGAGGTGGGAGAGATGGGAGAAGAGGCTCAACTTCTACCTCCTCTACCACAACATCACAAATTTTGTTCAGCCTCTGCAGAGAAGACATGCTGGCACTGGCCGAGAACCTGATGTTTCCAGTGCGGCTGACCGATGACGCTACTACATACAAGGGCATCACAGAGAGGCTCACCGAGCATTTCTCACCCAGGCCTACGCTAACAGCCATGAGACTAGAATACCACCAGAGGGTACAGAAAGCCAGCGAGACCACTTCGACTTTCCTAGCTGAGCTGCACTGCCTGGCCTGAGACTGTGTTTTCACAAGCCTTGACGAAGCGCTGCTGTGCCATTTCATGGCAGGCCTCCACGACGAGAAGCTACAGACCAAATTGACAAGACATGAGAAGCTTACGCTGGTGGACGCCCTGGATGAGGCAGCTGCCTATGAGAAGTCGCATAAGGAGCGGCGTACCATTGCAACGAACCAGGTCGCCAGCGGATCCAACTCGGAAGACTCCAGCAAGGAAGACGCACTTCAGACACTCCAGGCCCCAAAGCGCCAACAGCCATGCGCCACCTACCTCAACGGGAGGATGCACCAGCTGCGGGGAAGCCTACGAGCGCCATTCCTGCAAGTTCCAGAATGCCATCTGCCACACGTGTGGAAAAACAGGGCACCTAGCATGGATGTGTCAGTCGAAGTTGCTGCACCCTGGTGGAAAACCACGACAGAAAGATGGCTGCCGCCACAAGGTCACATTCATGGAGGACATCCAGGTGCTCACCGAGGCAAGGGACCAGGTATGCCAGCTTCCCATGCCCTCCCCAGGCAAGTACAAGGTGACTGTGCTCATATCAGGCAGGCCCTGCCAGATGGAAGATGATTCAGGGGCAGGCCAGATGGTAATATCGGCCTAGACATTCAGGAAACTGTGCCCAGGGAGGGAAGCCCAGTTGAACCCATCCCCCTTCGTAGTCCAGGACTTTCAGAAGAGGGAGGTCGCAGTACTGGGAGTAGGAAATGTCCATGTCAAGTACGGCCAGATTTCTGGCTGGCTGCCCCTGATAGTAGTTGAGATGCACCTGTGCAGTCTACTGGGGCAGTCCTGGTTCAAGACCCTGGGAATCTGGGTAACCGGCATCCATCATGAGCTCGCACCCTCCCAGAGGGTGTGCAAAGAATTCCCCGCCATTTTCTATGGCAACCTGGGTACATACACGGGAGAACCAATGACCCTACAACTAGACCCTAATGTGCAGCCTATTAGACTGAAGGCCCGGCAGGTGGCCCTGGCATTAAAGCCCAAGATAGAGGAGGAGTTGGACCACCTCATGGCTCAAGGAGTACTGGAGCCGGTGGCGAATACCAAATGGGAAACCCCCATAGTCACCCCATTAAAGCCCAACAGGAGTGTGAGCAAATGTACGATAAACAAGGCACTGCAAGGCCATGCTTATCCAATGCCGGTGCTAGGTCACGTGCTGGCCTCACTGGCAGGAACTAAGATTTTTGGGAAGCTAGATTTGGCTCAGGCTTATCAGCAGCTTCCAGTAGACGCTGCCACCGCAGACGCACAGACAATCATCAGACACAGGGGGATTTCAGGGTCAAATGGTTGCAGTTCGGCATCAGCTTGGCCCCGAGGATCTTCCAGAACTTAATGGACTCTCTCCTTAAAGGCATTCCTGGAGTCCAGCCATTCTTCGATGATGCGCTGCAGCCACAGAGGAGGAATTCACATCCTGCCTCCAAGCAGTATTACAGCGGTTCGACCAGGTGGGGTTGAAGGTCAAGAGAGAAAAATGTGAATTGGGGGTTACCAGCATTGACTTCTTGGGGTACAGGGTGGATGAGCAAGGGATTCACCCGGCAAGGGACAAAATCAGGGCAATTTGTGATGCACCGGCCCCCAGGAACAAGGCGGAATTACAATCATTTTGGGGACTTCTAAATTTCTACCGCGCCTTTCTTCCCCACAAGGCGGAGATAGCAGAACCTCTGCACCGCCTACTGGACAAAAGGGCTCCATGGGTTTGCAGTCGCTAGCAAGCCTCGGTGTTTCAGGCAGTAAAGGACATTTTTACTTCCAACAGCTTGCTGGCACACTTTGACAAGTGGCTACCAGTCGTCTTGGCCTGCGATACGTCACCATACGGTGTGGGGGCGGTCTTAGCTCATGTGCTGCCAGACGGCCGCGAGGTCCTGGTGGCATACTATTCCCGAACTTTGCAAAAGCCAGAGCGCAACTACGCACAGATTGACAAGGAGGGTCTGGCTATAGTTGCAGGGGTAAAGAAATTTCATGACTATTTGTATGGTCAGAATTCTCTGCGTTTCTATCTCGCCGGGACGAATTGTCTGTACACAAGGAGTGTCTGTTGTGGGGAAACAGGGTGGTGGTACCCCCCGGTTTTAAGGCAGCGGGTCCTCAATGCACTACACAAGACACACCCCGGTATTGTGCGAGTGAAGGCACTAGCCCGCAGTTATGTCTGGTGGCCAGGGATCGATGATGCCATTGAGTCCCGGGTAGCTCATTGCCAGCCATGCCAGGAGACTCAGCCAGCTCCGCCAAGAGACCCAGGTCAACAGTGGGAACACACATGAAACCCCTGGTCCCACCTGCATTTAGATTGTGCAGTACTAGGGGCACTCTGAAAGGTTTTCACCACACACGGGTTGCCAGACACCTTGTCTCAGACAATGGGACGGCATTCACTTTGGCTGAGTTCCAAGACTTTTGTGGCCAAAATATAATAAAGCATATAAGGTCAGCCCCCTTCCATCCCGCCACAAATGGCCAAGCGGGCTACCAAAGAATCACTCCGCTGCATCTTCCAGGCGACTGGGAAGCCGCCAAGCCGAATGCCTGCTCACCCAACACAACACCCCTAGTATGGTAATCGGCCAAAGCCCAGCGGAACTGCTCATGGGTAGGAGGCTTAACATATTGACCGCATGCACCCGGACCGGGACCCAAACCTACAGGAGGTACCGGAGATGGTCCGGGCACCCAGAGGGTTCAACACCTGGTGTTCGCTATCAACTTTGGAGGGGGAGCAGCATGGATATCGGCCCGAGTCTCCAGGATACTGGGGGCTGTAATGTATGAGGTCACCTCAGAAAACGGATTCACAATGAGGCAACGCATGGACCAGTTATAGCCCCGCAAGGCACCAGAGGGCAGGGCAGCAAGCCCCGATGCCTCACCGACCGACAGTCCGGAGGTGGAGCTGGAAGAAGCGACTGCCCCGGCGGCCGCAGCTCAACAAACACCCGTGCCGCAAGGGGAATCGGAACATCCCGCCGAAGCCGAGCATCAGGAAGACCCCGAACCACTGGCCAAGGCTCCAATGCTACCAGGCCCCCAGCCCGCTGCACCCAACGCCACAACCTCCCCACCTGCAGCCCCATAAGAAGGTCAACACGCAAGCGGAGCAAGCCAGCGTACCTACAGGACTACATACAATAGGTCCTGCGAACTTAGCGGGGAGGGATGTTATGTATGTGCCTTTTGTCTTTTGTAGAAGCAGCCATCACCATGCTGTTCCTAATAAAGCACTGTCCTCACTATGATCTCGTCTCTGCAATGCTTTAAACCCACTATATAATACACATGTTCAGCGCTCAGTGCCCTGGGACCCAGGGGAAAACATGAAACGGCTGGACATTGCAAGCTTTTGTACATAAACTACTTCATGTGTTGGTCAAGAACATGTGAAGAAACCATGACACAGACTGAGGGCTATGTGTTTGTCTATAAAACTGTAGTCTTCCCGAGAGAAATTATCCTATTAGGCAGTGCAAGAATAGAGAAACGGCTGAATAGTGGTCAATATCAGCCTACTATCTGGGAAGTCTAAGTTCAAAATCCACAGTCAATCAAAGGAAAATGTGAAAGAAAATTAATGAAATGTGCTGGGTGAACTTGGTCTGGACACACACTCTCAGCCTAATCCTGACTTGTTGTTATTCCTCTTCTGGAAAATGAAGGCATGGATCATGAAGGCATTAATACAGTGAAAGGGGGAAGGCAAACCCAGTTGCACCCAAAAAGCCCAGACATAACAAGCCAACAAAACACACTTTCTCTCTTTGTGCAGCAAAGCAAAAAGTTCATACCTTGAATAAAACTTTGCTGGACTTAGAAGTGCTTTCTTTGTATCTCTCCCATGCAGTTGATAGAGGGAACTAGACAAAGGAAACTCTCTCTCTTTCCTGCCCTTCCAAGGGGACGAGGAAGGAGAGGAACCTCAGTGAATGGAAGGAAGAGAGGCTTGGCTCAGTAGCTCTGCAGTGTGATTGAAAATGCCTGGCAATCTTGACAAACTCAATCACATAGCAGAGCTACAGGGCCAAGCTCCTTCATTGGCTTTGGGAAGAGGAAGAGGGAAGAGTGAAAGAGCAAAAGGCTGCTTTTCTCGGCTGCCTCATCGCAGGGAAAAATACAAAATTGGCAACAACAAGCAGGAGAGAGGGAGAAGGAAGCAAGCAATGGCCATTTGCTTGGGGGCCTGATTAGAGCTTCCAGAGCTGTGCTCTGGGGAACTCTGTCCCCAAATGAGACCTGCACTTGACTAAAATCAATGAGAGAAAGCTGTGAGATTTGAAGGCGGGTTATAGTTAGGGGTATGAAATGAGAAAAAAAGTTGTAATTTTGGATCCAGGCTTTGAGAGTGATTTTTATAAAACCATAATTGCTTATTTTGGGGTGGAACATTACTGGTTCAGGATTCAAGTTCACAGAGCTCCTTTGTAGCAGGAGCTCCTTTGCATATTAGGCTACATCCCCCCTGATGTAGCCAATCCTCCAAGAGCTTACAGTAGGCTTTGTAAGAAGAGCCCTGTAAACTCTTAGAGCAGGGGTGGCCAACGGTAGCTCTCCAGATGTTTTTGCCTACCATCAGCCCCAGCCAGCTTGACCAATGGCTGGAGCTGATGGGAGTTGTAGGCAAAAAACATCTGGAGAGCTACTGTTGGCCACCCCTGTCTTAGCGGATTGGCTACATCAAAGGGGTAGCCTAATATGCAAAGGAGTCCCTGCTACAAAAAAAAAGCCCTGCAAGTTCATATAGTTCCAGAGTTTAGAACCATTATTTTCAATGGGGAATGTATATGAGGGTCTGGAGCATCTGCTTATAGAGATAATGGCAGCAAATTTGCTCATAAAACAGTCCTCCCTGTAATCTAAAGATACCATAATTTTCAAGCCGGTTGAACATAAGAACATAGGAAGAACCCTGCTGAATCAGAAAATCCTGTCAGCGTTTTCTAAGAAAAAAAAACTGTTTCACTAAAAATTCAGCATTATGCCAGCTTTCCTTGCTATGACTGTTGGTTTCCCTTCACATGTAACCCCCGCCCCCGCCAATCCTTTTCTGTTGATCTACTAAAAAGAATGACAGAAATGCCCTTTGGGAACCATAGAAAAGTCCTGAAGGTCCACTGGATATAATTGAACCAGGAATGCCAATGGACTCAGGCTCCATTGAAATATTTTATAGCACATAAGTTGCAAAAAAATGCAGAATGGATTACAAGAAACCTCCACTGGGTCTGGAATGACACCCTCTAGAGTGGAATGATGGTCCCTGGGAGTAGAATGACAGCCCCTGGGAGTGAAATCAGTGCTCTGGAGTCTGTCATTTCAGTCCCAGGGCAGGTTTCTCATAAGCCATTCCACATTTTCATTGCAACTTTTGTGTACTGTACTGCATATCAATTGAGCCTACGTAAGTCAGCAGTCATTCTTGGCTCTCATTATATTAAATGGGCCTTCTCCTGTTCCCAGTAGGCATTCTTATCTTTCAGTACATCCTGACATTATGCCCTATAGGAAATTTTTCAGGGGGGCAGGAGCGGTTATTTTTCAACCAAATGACACCAAGATTGCAATTGGTGGGGGGGGAGGGGGAATTCTGCCTGTCTTCTAAAGAATCAGGTTTCACATGAATTGGAACTAGGGGATAAATGTCATGGGCCCTTGAACAATTTGCCCCATATCTCTATTTTCCAAAGACACAGAAGAACAAAAGGGCTCTGCCTCTCACAAAGGAAGGAGGGAAAGAGAACTGCAGCTTTCTGTGGCAATTGGATGGGAGCAGTCTGTGTTCCTCCCTTGCAAGGATTTGATTGTAAGGGAGATATGCCAGTGCTTGAGAAATCAGTAAAATCAAGGGAAACATGAGCCCAATCTGTAGCAGCACCAAAGCACAAAAACAAGACATGCTGATCTTACACCAGGCAGAATATTCTCTTTCAGTGTGCTTTAAAAAGTGTTAGTTTACATTGCATACAGCCATCACTTCTGTCTTGCGTTGGATTTTTTTTAGTAGTTCACAGCATTTTTACCATGGAGTTGCTCTTCACTTTACAAAACCCCTTTTGAACTGAGTTTTCTGCAGATTCAAATCTAAAGCTGTAAGTCTAGAGTTTTCAAATTCCTCCCCAAAGCCCTGTCCTTGCAAGAGCACTGATTCAGGAAGTCGCTAGGTGTGTTGCTCAGAGGTGTGTCAGTGTATACTCTCCTCCAAACTGGGCAAGAATGCACCCTACCAGCAGCCAGGCAGAGTGTCATGAGCCCTGACAAGGAGGAGCTAGAAGGGTTAACAGACTTGGAAGAGTTGCCAGCCAGTTCCTCAGCTGAACAAACAGCAGCTGGCCCATCAATCACTCTCCAGACACCAGTGTCAGCTGTTGATCAATCTCCTCCAAGCTCTCCTCCTCCCATCTCAAGAGTTCGAAGCAGGCTCCGGAAAGAACTTTCAGAGCAAAGACATGAGGCACGCCAATGCTTCAGGTCTCTCAGCCCTGAGTTCTAGCAGAGTCACTGCCACCCAGGGAGCAGGCTGATTGAGATTCCCATATAGCTCCTACCCAGGACCTGGTAACCTTGTGGAAGCAACAAGTCTATTCTCTGGCTTGCATCCATGCTCCTTCCTGATCCTGACCTGCTTGAATTCCTTGGCACCCTGACCTTTTGGCTTTTGGACATTGACTTCTGATTCCAGTTTGTGATTCTGCATTGGTGACCTGACTCCTGCTTGACTTCCTGGACTTTGACTTTGGACTGGCTTTGGACTCCTGCCTGCCTGCACCCTGAGAACATGACACAGAGTGATTCAGAGGCGAATGCCTCTGCAGTGCGCTCTCAGAGGTGCTCTATGCCTCCAAGACTACACTGCATAGGCCTGGCTCAGCCAGAGCCCACCAGCCCTCCTTCCATGTCATATAGCCTGCTCTCCCCATGGGTTGGAGTGCGGCAGTGTGGCAGGCACAGTTGGGGAGGCATAGGGCAGGTGCCAGATGGGGTGCCCAAAGCCCTAGCACTGGGTCTGCCCAGGTCCTGTGTAGTCAAAAGAGGCAGCGATGACATGTACACTGCTCAGAGGTGGAGAGTGCCCCACCGCCCCCTTCACCTGCCTGGGTTCTGGCAGGTGATAGAGGTGGTGCACAGCAGCATTGTGTGCACTGCTGCAAGGGGCAGGGGTCCTTGCCTGGAGTGGCAGGACCCATGGCCAGTGCATGGGAGTAGGCAAGGTAGGCAGCTGCCTGGGGCACCACCTTGCCTATGGGGCACCCCACCGCTCTCAGCTGAGAATGGCTGGACAGCGCATCAGCAGCACTCTCCACCGAGCCTGGCTTTCCTCACAAGGGAAGCTGAGCTTGGAGGAGAACGCACTCCGCCCAGCTGCTCTCACCTTGAAAGCAAGAGCAGCTGAGCAGGGTGCATTCTTCTCCTCAAAGCTCATAGGAGAAGAGTGTGCCCAGCCCACCTGGACGCTCTCACCTTCAGGTGAGAGCAGCTGAACAGGGTACCTTCTCCTCTGAGCTCAACTTGCCTTGCAAGGAGAAAGAGGCAGTGTGTGGTTGTAATGCTGCTGCGGGGGCCTGGAGTCCTTGCCAGGGGCAGCATCTCTCCCCTGCTCCAGATTGTTGGCAGCTCTGCCCGCTTCTCCTCCCCCCACCCCAACTCCTGGAATAAAAGCCCAGTTCCAACCAGAGCCAAAGCAAAGCCTGTTTGGGGGTGGTTGAGGGTATGTGTGTGACAGTAGCACCTTGACTGGGATTTCAACCCCCCCCACACACACACACACACACACCCACACACACACCTATGACTGGGCAATCTCAAGAGACAGCTGAATTGAATCTCCAGCCTCCGGGAGGGGTGAGGGCCTGCAGTCTTTCTTCCTTCTTTTTCAAATATAGATGTAAAACTCCGCAAAAGGTGAGGAGCAAATTTTTAATTGTGGACACATTTTGAATGACGTGGATCTCTAGCAGGCGGTTTCAGTGCTCATCAAACCTGAATGTAGAATCAGCCACAAAGTTCTTCAGGGAGTGTAGTTTTCTTTCACTGAAAATCCTGGATTGCTGATTTAGAAAATCACAGTAATGACCCGAAACAGTAGTTTTGATGAATATCTTTGGTTTGAGAATTTAATTAGTTGGGGTGCAAAGCATACAAACAGACAGAGATAATATTCAACTCTTAGACAGAGATAATATTCAACTCTTAGTTTCTAATTTGATTAGGAACATATATCCCTCTCTACCCACTTTTTCCACTGGTAAGGATGTCCCTGCTCCCAGTAGACAAAAATAATTTTTAAAAAAGAATGGGAAGGGAAGAAAGATGTTGATTCATTTGGTAGGTGGGGTCAGCCATGGTTGGTAAACTTCAAAGTTCACGCAGCCATGTAGCAGATGCTTCTGGGAAGCGTAAAAGAAGGGTATGTGTAAAGCCAGTGATTTTTTTTTTACTCTTCTGTTTTGAAAGCAGATACAAACTATAACTTAAAGAGGAAAACTGAGTAAATGCTTAAATCTTTCCAGTGCAAATGGTACAGTAGGAGATGCCATTCCTATATAGGTGTGTCATGGTGTGTTTGTCCCTTAGCAATTAGTTTAATTAAAACTGTGTTCTCAGAAAAGAATACTATCTATTTGGCTTTAATTGACTCTTACCTTCTCTCTCTTTTTGTGTGTGTATGTGTAAGGGAGAGAGAGAGAGATTTGGCCCAACCTAGCTACGCCTCCCATTCAGATTAAATGTGCAACATCACATGAGCACATCTGCCCTCTGAGCCACACCCATTCTCACCCCATCTCCAGAAGACTCTTATCCAGATTAAAAAGCCACCTGGATCTTCCCAATAGTTTCCCCCTGAATCGCATTTAGGCCGCATATTCACTGGTCATCTGAACACCCAGATGTGACTCATAAGTGGAAGAGCAGTGTGATCATGCCAACCCATTTCCAGCACGTTAGGGTTTCCTAACCCTGCTCCAAGGAGTGCTTGTGCACTTCTCTGCTTGAGCGCACACACCAAGGGACTTTTTTATATTTAAAAATAAAAAATAAAAATAAAAAAATGTTGTTAGCCGCCCTGTCTGATAGCCCGAAATTGATCACACAAAACATTGTGCAAAGTTTCAGTCTCACCAGAACTTTTCATGAGACTGGGAGATTACCAAGGAATTATGTTACCAGAAATGCTGGGGAGGTGTATCCTCTTTTTATGGGGGAATTAGTAGAGGCAAACCTAGGCAGAGCTCTTTAAGAGCAGGATTACCATGAAGTGTATACCAGTACTAGTTCAGAGAGATATATTTTGAAATGACCAAACCAATTGGATGAAGAAAGGAATTTTATTGAAATAAAATAAAATAAAATAATGATTTTTAAAAATACACACACAAGCAGAATTTAAAGAACACCAGAAAGATAGTTGTTAGCAGAGTGGATAGGAGTTAAAATTGTGTGTGTGTAATGTATTGGCTGAAATACGCGCCCACGCGCAGAGGCGGCTGGGTATCCCAGGCATCTCTAGCGCGGGGCGCGGAATCCCCGCCTACTACATCCACGGCGGGAAGTTTGACAGGCCAGGATTGGCCCGACCTGTACAGGAGGCTGAACCGGGTAATGTACATAAGCGGGGCCCCGCCCGCGTGCTGGCACTCTTGCAACGTGCTCCTAATAAACTATGTTGCCCTACTCTCGTCTCCGCTTCGAGTACGTTACACTGGCGACGAGGATGGGATCTTAGCCTCAGCGGCTACCACGGAGATCTAGGGCAACCACAAGGCCTGACCGCCGCCGCCATGGCCACACAGAACGGAACCACCGGCTACATCGAGACATTCGACCCCGCCAATCCCGAGGCCTGGGAGTCCTACGCGGAGCGGGTCGAGTTCTACCTAAGGGCCAACAAGGTCACCGACGCAGGCTCAAAGAGGGACGTTCTCCTGAGCATCTGCGGGCCAGCCACGTTCGAGATCGCCAAGGGTCTCTCGGCTCCCGCCCGCCTCACGGAGAAGTCCTACGAGGAGATCATCAGGCTCCTCACCGGCCATTTCTCGCCACAGCCTTCGCGGGTGACCCGTCGGTTCCTGTTCCACAGAAGAGACCAGGCCGTGGGGGAATCGGCCGCCGACTACCTGGCGGCTCTCCGCAAAATCGCCGGGAACTGCAACTTCCCCCAGCTGGAAGACACCCTGGCCGACCGATTCACGTGAGGCCTCCGCGACGAGAGGCTCCAGCAGAAGCTCTTCGCCAAAGAAGAGCTCACCCTCCAGAGCGCCTTCAGCGAGGCGGTGGCGTTCGAGAGGACCTCCAGGACCTTCCCCAAGGCCCGGACAGAAGCCGCCCACCACGAGGAGCTGGACCACGACTGCCCAGAGGAGGAAGAAGCCCACCAGCTGCGCCGCCCAGCCGGGCCACCCAGCAGAGCCGCCCAATGCCCCCGAGCGGCCGAACGACCCCCACCGACGGAGAGGGTTCCGGCCACCAAGTGCGCCAGCTGCGGCGACCCCCACGACAGGCGGGACTGCCGATACCGGAACTGGGACTGCCGGAGCTGCGGAAAAACGGGCCACATTGCGAGGGCTTGCCGAGCCAAGCCCAACCGCCGGAGGCCGACCACGCATCACGAGTCGGCGGAGTTCCATTCCACGGACTCCACGTCCCTGCAGGTACTGAACTTGCCCCTCTCCACCCCCGATAAAATCAAAATGGCGGTCCTCATCGAGGGGAACCCCTGCCAAATGGAAGTGGACTCTGGTTCCTCCATCTCCATTATAGCGGAGGAAACCCTGAGGAAGCTGTGCCCCCCCAGCGGCTGCAAATAAGGCCGGCGAACTTCATACTCCGGGACTTTCAAAAGAATCCGGTGCAAATCGCGGGGTGGGCGCGGGTGCAAGTCGAGCGGGGGTCCTTCTACGGCCCGCTGGACATCCTGGTAAAGCGCCAGCTTGCCACCCTGCTGGGACTGGCGTGGTTCAAACCCTTGGGGATCCGGGTGGAGGGGGTGGGGCAAACCCTAACACCCAGGGGGTTCGGGGAGATATGCCAAGAGTTCCCTGACGTGTTCGATGGGTCTCTAGGGAGCTACAAAGGGCCGGCCATCTCCCTACCGCTAGACCCCACGGTCCGGCCGATTCGGCTCAAGGCGAGGAGGGTCCCGTTCGCTTTAAAGCCAAAAATAGAGGCCGAACTAGACCGCCTCACAGCCCAGGGAGTCCTGGAGCCGGTGGACTATGCCACCTGGGAGACCCCCATCGTAACCCCCATCAAGCCAAACGGGGAGGTGCAGATCTGTGCAGACTATAAATGCACGATAAACAAGGCACTGCAGGATAACCCCTACCCAGTGCCGGTGGTAAGCCACGTTCTGGCTGCCCTAGCGGGGTCCAAGATCTTTGGGAAGCTGGACCTGGCACAGGCCTACCAACAGCTCCCGGTAGATGCTAAGACGGCGGAAGCCCAAACGATAGTGACACACAGGGGGGCCTTCAGGGTGAGGAGGCTCCAATTCGGGGTTAGCGTCGCTCCCGGGATCTTCCAGAGTATAATGGACGCTCTTCTGAAAGGGATCCCGGGAGTCCAGCCGTTTTTTGATGACGTGCTAGTCGCCGCCCCGGACCCCGAAGAATTCGGCAACCGCCTAAAAGAGGTACTCCGCCGGTTCCAGGCAGCGGGGCTCAAAGTCAAGAGGGAGAAATGCCTGTTGGGGGTCCCACGGGTGGAGTTCCTGGGGTTCGCCGTAGACGCAGCGGGAATCCACCCAACGGAAGAGAAGACCCGAGCCATTGTGCAAGCGCTAGCCCCCACCTGCAAAGCGGAGCTACAAAGCTTCTTGGGGGTGCTTAACTTTTACCATTCATTTCTCCCCCACAAGGCGGCCCTAGCAGAGCCCCTGCACCGCCTGCTGGACAAAAAAGCACCTTGGGTTTGGGGCAAACGCCAAGCGGCCGCGTTTCAGGCAGTTAAGGATGTGTTGGTGTCTAATGCGGTGCTCCACCATTTTGACGAGGGCCTCCCCGTCATCCTGGCAGGCAATGCGTCGCCATACGGGGTGGGAGCAGTCCTGGGGCACCAACTACCCGACGGGAGGGAGGTACCAGTCGCATACTACTCCCGCACACTGACACCAGCCGAGCGCAACTACGTGCAAATAGACAAAGAGGCACTGGCAATCGTGGCGGGGGTCCGCAAGTTCCACGAATATCTGTACGGGCGGAGGTTCACTATTGCCACCGACCACAAGCCTCTCCTAGGCCTGTTGGCCCCTGACCGGCAAACCCCCCAAATTCTCTCACAGCGCGTGTTGAGGTGGAACCAATTCCTCAACTCCTACACGTACACACTGGTGCACAGGGCAGGCAAGGCCATGGGCCACGCGGATGCGCTCAGCCGCTTGCCGCTCCCAGAAGTAGGCCCAGACCCCGCCCCCGCACACCAGGTCATGATGATAGAGAGCCTCCCGGAGCAGCCCCTCCACGCGGCGGAGGTCGCCAAGGCAACACAGAAACACAAAACACTGGCTAGGGTGCTCGACTGGGTGATGAGGGGCTGGCCGGAGGGAAACATGGGGGAAGAATTCAAACCATACACGACCAGGAGGGAGGAACTAGCCGCGCACAAGGGGTGCCTATTATGGGGAAGCAGGGTGGTGGTCCCGCCTCCGCTGCAAAAGCGAGTCCTGGAATCTCTACACGAGACCCATCCCGGCATAGTCCGAATGAAGGCGTTAGCCAGGAGCTACGTCTGGTGGCCGGGAATGGACGGGGAGATTGAGACGTGGGTGCGCAGGTGTCAAACATGTCAGGAGTCAAGGCCTGCGCCCCCCAGCGCCCCCGCCACACGCTGGGAGTCCACCCGGAAGCCCTGGTCGAGGTTCCACATCGATTTTGCGGGGCCATTCCAGGGTCAAATCTTCATGATCATTGTGGACGCCTATTCCAAATGGCTGGAGGTCATTCCCGTAGGGTCCACCTCAGCGGCCGCCGCCATCAAAGTGCTGCGCAGGGTCTTGTGCACACACGGTATTCCGGATACCATAGTCTCGGATAACGGGACAGCATTCACAGCGGCGGACTTCCAAGGGTTCCTCAATAGATACCTGATTAAACACATTCGCTCCGCCCCCTTTCACCCGGCCACCAACGGCCAGGCGGAGCGGATGGTCCGCACAACCAAGGAAGCCTTAAGCCGCATCGTTCAGGGAGACTGGGACCACAGACTAGCTGCGTTCCTTTTCGACAACCGGGTCACCCCCAACCCGGCCACCGGGGTCAGCCCGGCAGAGCTCCTCATGGGGCGCAAACTCATAACACGGCTGGACCGACTACACCCCGACAGGACCGCTGACCCCAGCGGAAGTCCCGAGGTCCGGGACGCGGCAAGGGGGTTCTTCGCAGGCGACCCAGTTTATGCCCGGAACTACGCGAGGGGACCCGAATGGGTGGCGGGCAGAGTGTTACGAGTAACGGGGTCCCGCCACTACGACATATCGACCGAGGGGGGCCAGGTCCTACGGCGGCACATCGACCAGCTACGCCGCCGGACGCTGCCCGAGGACCCGGCAGACATAGAGGAGGCGGAGCCAACCAGAGGCCGGCCAGACGAAGCGCCCCCAACGACAGCAGGGCCGCCGCCCAAAGTGCAGGGGCCCACCGAGCCCGACCGGCCCGAGGAACCAAACCCACCGCCTCTGGCGGCACCACAACCCCCAGACGTGCCCGCCAGGGAAGCAGCGCCCCCCCCACAGGACCTTCCCAGACGGTCCACCAGGGAGAGCCGACCGCCCGCGTATCTTAAAGACTATGTTCGTTAACTAGGGGGGGAGGAGTGTAATGTATTGGCTGAAATACGCGCCCACGCGCAGAGGCGGCTGGGTATCCCAGGCATCTCTAGCGCGGGGCGCGGAATCCCCGCCTACTACATCCACGGCGGGAAGTTTGACAGGCCAGGATTGGCCCGACCTGTACAGGAGGCTGAACCGGGTAATGTACATAAGCGGGGCCCGGCCCGCGTGCTGGCACTCTTGCAACGTGCTCCTAATAAACTATGTTGCCCTACTCTCGTCTCCGCTTGGAGTACGTTACAGTGTGTGTGTGTGGGGGGGGGGGGGTTGATAGCTACCTGTCCAGAGTGTAGAAGTTTGCAGAGAAAAACAGTAGAATGACCACCACTTTACTGTGGAGGTACCCAAACAGAGTTGGGAGTGCACATCTGAAGGTGCCAAGACTGAACACACTGAGCATGTCCAAAGTGCTTCCTTAAATAGGCAAAACCATATCCTGAGGCTGGGCATAGGTGGTCAGGATGTTCCTTAGGATAATGTAAGATTGAATTATGGAATTGTGAGACAATGAGTGCAGGAGTAAATTGATGGGTTTTGCTGAGACAAACAAAGGGTCTCGGGAAGCCAGGGTGACTGGCTTGAATATAACTACTAGGTGCTAATAGCCATTTCCAGAAAGGTGATGGGAGAAGAATAGAGGATGGGCAAGGTGATTAGATTAGTTGGTTGGGGGCAGGAAGTTTCTGGGATGGAGGCAGGGAGAATCAGAAATTGAAATTTGAGATATTAACAGGAAATATTGTTAGGTTATTGACACAACCAGAGGTGATATTGACAGAGACAAAAAGTTTAGATGAGAGGACAGAAATTCACGTGGATAGACTTTTTTTAGTCTATGCATTTCATGGAGGCTGAGAAGATGATTAGTTTAGTTAGGTGCTTGCTTTCTCCCAAAGCCCAGTGACCACACCTTAGCCAGAGATAAAGAGATGGAGGCATACTTATCTGCATTGCTAAAGGATTGTATGTGCTGCTGAGTCTAGGAGGTCACACTCACAACATGTTTGGAGCTGGAGCAGGTTGTACAAAGTGCTGCTAGACTCCATTTTGTGTGCAAAGCCTGGCACAGAGTTTCCAAAGTGTGCCAGTGTCACAAGTGCCCAGTGATATTAAGGGTTGCTCATGCTGTGGTGCAGTCTGGCTATGTCCTCCACAAAGCACATGTAAGCAGGGCATGTAGGGGTGGGAAAATACCATGGTTGCTATGCAGAGGCAGGCAGTGGCAAACCACTTCTGAATGTCTCTTACCTTGTTGCCATAGCCCTTGCCACTACCTTGCCCAGGAATGGCAATTTTGACACTGGGCGATAGTTTGCTAGGACCGTAGGGTCCAAAGATGGTTTCTTCAGGAGAGGACAGACCACTGCCTCCTTCAAGGCCTGTGGGAATGCCCCTATTGAAAGGGACAATATTTTTGGTAATAATCTATTTCAGCATTTCCCATTTGCAGGGTCGCAACCGGTATTGGGCCACAGACGCCTCAATACTGGGTCACAAGAAAAGCCAAAGCTAGCCTGCCCCCAGCAAAGCCTGAGCTCTGCTCTGCTTCTTTCCCCCACCTCTCTGTTGTGCAGAGAAAAGCTAGGCTTGAAGACTGACACAGGCTGCAAAGTCTGAGCTCCGTTTGGCTTCCTTCCTTCCCTCCCCGGTCTCTAGGGTTACCAATCCCCAGGTGGGGGCAGGGGATCCCCCAGTTTGGAGGCCTACCTCATGCTTCAGGATCATCAGAAAGCGGGAGGAAGGGAGGAAAATGTCTGCTGGGAACTATTATTCCCTATGGAGACTTATTCCCATAGGAAATAATGGAGAATTGATCTGCAGGTATCTGGGGCTCTGAGGGGGCTGTTATTTGAGGTAGAGGCACCAAGTTTGTACTATATCATCTAGTGCTTCTCCTAAAAACACCCTTCAAGTTTCAAAAAGATTGGATGAAGGGGCCAATTCTATGAGCCCCAAAATAAGGTGCCCCTATCCATTATTTCCTATGGATGGAAGGCATTTAACAGGTGTGTGGTCCCTTGAAATGTGATGGCCAGAACTCCCTTTGGAGTTCAATTATGCTTGTCACACCCTTGCGCCTGGCTCCACCCCCAAAGTCATTTAGCTACACCCCCAAAGTTCCCAGATATTTCTTGAATTGGACTTGGCAACCCTACCTGTCTCTCTGTTGTGCAGAGAAAAGCTAGGCTTGAAGACTGACACAGGCTTCAAAGCCTGAGCTCCGTTTGGCTTCCTTCCTTCCCCCATCTCTCTGTTGTGCAGAGAAAAGCTAGCCTTGAAGACTGACACAGACTGCAAAGCCTGAGTTCCATTTGGCTTCCTTCCTTCCCCTGTGTCTGTGTTGTGCAGAGAAAAACTAGCCTTGAAAGACTGACACAGGCTGCAAAGCCTGAGCTCTGTTGGACTTCCTTCCTTCCCCTATCTCTGTGTTGTGCAGAGAGGAGCTGGGCTGCCTCTCCTTCCTTCTCTCCCCCGCGCCGTGTTTGAGAGGAAAGCTGGAGTCCACTGGCATTTTAGACTCATGAAGTGTTCCCCAAGGTATGAGCTTTCATGTGCCTTGCAGTATGTTCTTTTGGGGAGATTTCCCCAGGAGGTCTGGGTGGCAAAGAAGGCCGGGAGGGACAGGGAGTAGGCATTCCAGTAGCTTTTTTTTTTTTTTTTACCAAACACCCCCTGGGCAGAATTGTTGCTGGCTGGGGTCATCTAATGGTGAGTAAGGCCTTTTTTTTTCTTTATTCCCTTTCTTTCTTTCCCTGCAAGTGATGCTCTGTATTCTTGGTGCTGGGCGGGGGGGGGGGGGGAAGCAACAGTGGGAGGACTTCTAGTGCCTGGCCCCACTGGTGGACATTCTGGTGCTTTTGGGGCATTGTGTGAGAGAATTTTGAATTGGATGGTCCACTGGCTTGATCCAACATGGCTTCTCTTATGTTCTTTTTTCATGTCTTTCTTTTCTTTTCTTTTTCTTTTCTTTTCCTTTCTTTTCCTTTTCTTTCATTTTATTCTTTCCCCTTCTTTCTTTCACTTTCTCTTTCTTTCTTTCCTTCCATTTTTACTGGATGAAACTTTTCTGTTCATCATACTGTTATTGCAGACATAGGAGCTCTACCAATGAAAAGTTGGCACTCCCAGTTGTAGCCAGCTGGCCTTTCTGTGAGATTTCTGTGTGAGTGAGAGATGTGGGGCAGAAAGAGATTATTGGAGATTACTGCTGTATATCTCAACAGCGCTAGGAGTGATGGCACTATGAACTTGGCACCATTTTACTGTTCCTGCTTTTAACAGCTGTCTGAAACCAAAACTAAACTCCTCCTGTAGATATTTAAAAGGATGAAAGAAGTTCACTGGCTAAATATCTGCACAACAGGTTGGTTTTAAAGGCATGGGAAACACAGCCAGTAAAAAGCTTCAAGCCCCTCATAAATATCCTTTTTGGAATAACTGCAGAAAAGCTTGTATAAACTTCATATACCTTGAAATTAATTCATTAACTGCAGTACAATTCTCTGCTACCTTTCACAGCAATTTCCCAGTGTTTCAGCCAAGGAAAAGTATGAAAAATAGCTGTCAAAAGATTTTCTTGAAATCAAGCAAGCTTGGTTGTAGCTTGAGGCAGGGTTCCAGTAGTAGCAGCTGAAGGAAGAGCCTACTAAATGTGTCAGCATATTTTGAGGTAGAGCAGCTTCCAGGGCTCAGTGTGGGTGGTACACAGTGCTGGCATTCCTGATGGCAATGGCAACAGCACTCCCAACTGCATACACCAGCAAGGGCTGTTGAGGAAGGGGTATGTAGAAGGTACAGGCAATTGAACATGGGCATTAGGAGTGCTTGCAAACTGAAGAACACACAAACAGATAGATGCATGCAAGTGTGGGGGTGGAAAGAGAGAACCCTGGGAATGTATGAAAAAGTTGCAGACCGCCCACTTTCCACTCCCATTTTGGCTCAGAATGAGTTTCAGAGAGATTTTTCTAAAAACAAAGTCACTTCAGAAGAAGAGGCAGGTTTGGGGGAGTGCCCTGGAAGCTCAGGGCTTTTTTTGTAGCAGAAACTTCTTTGCTTATTAGGCCACACACCTCTGATGTAGCCAATCTTCCAAGAGCTTACAGGGCTCTTAGTACAGGGCCTACTATAAACTCCAGGAGGATTGGCTACATCAGGGGGGTATGGCCTAATATGCAGAGGAGTTTCTGCTACAAAAAAAGCCCTGATGAAGCTAATGTTAACATCTGAATTGAGTGCACTGAGAATTGCTAAATTCTATTGCCCTGTCAATAAAGACATCTTGTAGCAAAACACCCTGACATCTCATTAAGATAATTGTTGTAACTCTCAGGGACAAAGACAAAGGAGTGACTCATGAAATTAAATATCTTACTGTCAAAAGCTGAATGAGATAATAGCAGGAGATTTTTATTTTTATTTTTTTTACAAACTCCTATCAGCTGCTGCCACCATTCTGTATTTTATGCCCAAAGTAAAGTGCTTATCTTTGAAACTGAGAGATAAAAAGCTGTTGAGCTTTCAGAAACAAGATCTTGGTGGTCTTCACTATAGAGATAAAGATTTAATCAAAATGTATCACACAATAATATTCTAAGAAAGCGCTCTCGTCTTATCATTTCTTATCACAAGTGTTAGGGAAAGAAAGGTTGAACATACAGGAAAAGAGTGTTGTAGCACTCTCAGCAATGCAAACAAGGTTACCATAGCTCTGATAGCAACACCAAGAGATGCATGACATTGCTAAGCAACGCTGCACCTATAAAGGGGTTTGTGCTGCTTCTGTAGGGCATGAAAGAGCAATGAGAAGAAGAGCAAAAAAAAAAAATAGAGGACAGTGGAAATTGTAACAAGCAAGGAAAATTGAGGAAAATCCTCCTTAAAGAATCTGGGAGAAAAGGTAAAATCTAATTACCTTTACAAATGAAATGGCTACAATATATAGAGCCATCAAATGATTGGCATTACTAATATTTAAAGGATAGGACTTAGACTAAAGTGTATGATTATATTTTCAGAAGCTTTTAAATACTTTCAGGGGTGGAATTCTAGCCGATCCTCCAAGAGCTTACAGGGCTCTTTTTTGTAAGCTCTTGGAGGATTGGCTACATCAGGGGGTGTGGCCTAACATGCAAAGGAGCCCCTGCTAGAATTCCACCCCTGAATACTTTTCAAATGGGTTCACCAAAGCTCAGACATACTAAGAACATTTTTCTGAGAGTAAATACCATTGAATAAAATGGGACTTACTTTGAATATACCCGTCTAGGACTCCTTTAAAGGTCCACTCAGTTTCTAAACCTGGAGCCAATTCCTTTGGAAAATCAATCATGGCAAGCTTTCTTATAGTGAATTCATTAACAACTGTCGTAACAGAGTCTACTGTCCATCCTAATTCTGAAGTTACAGAATTCAGATCCATCATATACACTACTAAAAGATCCTGGATTTGAAAGGTCCTCTTATAAATGCAGGTGAAAATAAGCAAAATTATTGTAAATAGTCCTCAAATAATCTTTGAAACAAAATAATAGCATCATCTCAGACATCTCTGGTTGCCCCCCCCCCAAGCAACAAGGTTTTTGTTTTGAACAATTGACTCACAATTATATATTGATATAAAGAATTCAAAAGATATCTTTTGTGAACTGTTACCACATGCATATAGCTAGCCATTAATTGCAGTAGGAGACATTAAATAAAAGCTTATTTATTGCCTTTGCTTGCAAGTCACAAGCATTATCCTCCATACTCCCTTTAACTCAGGGGTGACAAACATTTGGCCCATGGGCCGGATGCAGCCCACAGAGGGCTCCAATCAGGCCCTCCAGCAACTGGCTGTTGTCTGCTTCATTTTACCTTGCCTGCTGTGTTCAGTCACCATTTTGTGTTTCTCCCCACCAATCAGTCGGCCAGCAAAGCAGCCTTTCTTGACTCCTCTCTCTCCCTCCTTTTTCCCAAAGGGAAGAGGAGAGAGAAGGAGCCTTAGCAAATGAAAGAGCCTGGCTCTATAGCTCTGCTGGGTGATTAAGTTTGCCAGACTTAATTAATCACCCTGCAGATCTACTGAGCCAAGCCTCTCTTTCTTCCTGGCTGAGGCTTTTCCCTCTTCTTGTGCCCTGGAGGAAGGAAGGAAAGAGCCAGAGCTTCCTTTGCCCAGTCCCCACCATCAGGAGAAATACAAAGAAAACACTTTTAGGACTAGCAACATTTCATTGAAGGTATGAGCTTTTTGCCTTGCTACAGAGAGAGAGAGTTTGGTTGGGCTTGTTATGGGTACAACTGGTTTACCCTCCTCTTTTTCCTATATTCATGCCCTCCAGTCTTTCTCAATAGGAAAGCATGTGAACTGTTTAAAAGAGCAATAACAACAAGCCAGGGTTAGGCTGTGTGTGTCCAGCCCAGGTGAACAAATTCCCCTTGATTTTTCTTTCATATTTTCCTTTAATTGGTGATCTTGAACTTAGACTTCCCAGATAGTAGGCTGATACTGACCACTGTACAAGGCTGTCTCTCTGTTCTTGCACTGCCACATAGGAGTTGTAGTTATTTTTCTGGGGAAGACTATTGTTAGTTTAAACCAATTTTATTATATTGCAATATATTGTAATAATACTTATAAAAATTAATACAAGCACATTACATTTTTCCCCCTCCCCCCCTTTTTCATGACCCCAACAGTGTATTTTAATTAAATTGCTAAAAAAAAAATGGTAATTTTATCAGTTAAAGAATCTTCATAAAAATTCTTAAGACAAGAAGAAAAAAGGAAAGAAAAACCATATGTTATAATTATAATCCATCTTCATTATAATCCTTTAGTCCTTATCACAAAAAAGTTGAAAAAATATGTTCACATAGTCTCGTTTTTGACTATTTATTATTCCTCTAAAGTTCAACCATTGTCAAAAATCTCCAGATATCCTTTAACCTTCCATTGTTTTTCCAACATATTTTTGAAATTTTCCCCACTCATTTTTAAATTTCTCTAGATCATATTCTTTTAAGATTCTTGTAAGCTTGTCCATTTCATTCCAATGCATAACTTTTAAAGTCCAGTCCCACTTTTCTGGTATTTTATCTTGCTTCCACATCTGCGCATATAATGTCCATGCAGCTGAAAGCATGTACCAAATTATCGTTCTATCTTGTTTTGGAAATTTTTCCATTTGTTTACAGTCTTGTAGCACTGCTTTGCCCCCCCAGTCAGAATGAAGAGCCAGACACAAGTGTTGGGTTTTAAAACCGGGCCGCTTTATTAAACAATTAATTAACCTGGAGACTGGCAGGGATGAAAACCTGAACCAGACAAGCCCTGGGGTCAACCCCTGACCCCGCCTTGTCCAAAGGGCGAGCCACCCTGCCCCCAGCACAAACCCGCCGTATTCGGGTTGTAGCTGAGCGGCCAGGCCTCCAGCCATTCTCCACCTGGGCTAGCATCAATCCCCATGGAAAGATCCGCCCAGGTGAGGCTCCCCGTGATCTGCAATCCCCGCACTGAGCCGTGTAGCCCATCTACGGTTCATACAGACCACCGCACCAACGGTGCTAGGCCATAGGTGCTCCCCTGAAAATCCTGTGGCCAAACCTCCTCCAGCCTGCGACCATGTCAAATACCAATAACTAAACCTAACACTAATAGGCAGTACAAGGTAGGCAAAAAACACCTCCACATGGGCCAATTGTGTGAAGGTGAAAAAATTCCTACCTGGCCCCTAATAAGGCGACCGGCTGACGCCTGTACTACCAAAGGGAGGGAGGGTGGGCAGAGAGCCAAGGAGAGCTGTGCTGTTCTGGGCGGGGCCGGGGCTTATATAGCCCCGACGCTGCGCCCAGCTAAATACCCGTATAACGGGTGATCGCTACTGCTCCTCCCTCCTTCCGAGGGAGCAAAGACGGCCCCCAGCCTGAACGCCAGCTAGCCGGCTGGGCTGGGAAGGGGCCGAACCTTCTCCTGCATGTTTTTTATAGTGGAATCCACTGTATCAATTCTTGAGTCTTGGTCTTTCACCTTTTCTTCTACCTCCTGCACTTTCTTTAACGCTGCTTGGGAGTCTTTCCTGAGATCTTCAATTTCTTTTTTAATTTCTTTTTTAACCGCCTCTGCACTGGATTCAATGTCTTTTTTTAATTCCTTCTTACTTTCCATTATTGATTCCTTTATTACTTTTGCCAATCTTGCATCCATAGTTTCTATTGCCTCCTGCCATTTAGCCATTTTTGCTTCTTCAAGTGACCTAGCCCTCATACGAATACGACATCACTGCCTGCCCATTGCTAAAATAGGCTCTGAAGTTGACCTCACCAAATTGATTTCCAATTGCACAGTCTTATAGATTAAAGCATGCCCTTTTAGATGAGCCCAAAATTGCTGTTCCCAGGGGCTCCTAAATCGAGATATTAATTTTAAAAATTTTTATTATCTTCAAAATGGCGTCCGCAGCTTTTCTGTCCCTTATTTTTTTTTTTTTCCTTTTTCTCCTAGAATACTCCAAAATTAGTTCAAAGTATATAATCCAATAGATCTCACCTTTTAATGATGATATCTGCCGGCTCCACTATTTTTTAAAGTCTGTTTTCTTTTTTTTTAAATTTAAAATTTTGACCTTTTAATGGCCACCAGTACTTCTTTATGATTTATGGTCCTAGAGAGGGCTAGGAGGCTTGCAGTTTTCCCATCTCTTAATGGCTACTTACTTCCTTTCTTGCCACGAAGTCTTGTTTTCAATGGTTGAGAAGTCTCGCGTTATTTCTATGACACCATTTCCTGTGATGTCTTCACCAAGTCAGCTTCTGTTTCCGAGGGGGTTGTCTGACCCGACCACAGGTATTCAAAACAAAAGTTGTTTTTCCTCTTTTAACCTTGTTTTCTCGAATTTCATTAGTCCCAAATTTACCCCCTCCTTTATCTTCTTTACTTTAAAATAATGTAGTTGGATCCAGACCTTTGTCTTTATTTCAAATTAGTCTTATTTTAGTCCTGGAGTGATAGATAAAGATCTTTTACCTTTAAAGTCGCTATCCTTTTAAACACCGTTCTCTTCAAAAATAGATGTTAATCAGTTCCAAAGAAGCTTTGAATCCTAGTTAATTTAAGTCAATTTAATGACCCCAGAAGTCCTCTGTAGACGTTGGAATGCAATCCTTCTCCGGGGACTCTTCAAAGCCAAAAAGGAACCCCACTGGGATTCCTCGTCAGCCAAAGTAAATCCCCTCAGAATTTCATATGCATGTCTTGGCCTTCTCCCTGCCTGGAAGAAGTAGGCAGCAAGTGTTAGGATCACCTTCTCTGCCTAAAACAGAGGTTCTGCTCTGCTCCTCTGCTGAGAAGCAGCTCAATCCTCCATGACCCAAACCCAGAAGTCTGGGGAAGACTATTGTTTTGTAGACAAGCACATAGCCCTCAGTCTGTGCCATGGTACCTTCACATAATCTTGACCAGTACATGAAGCAACTTATGCACAAAAGCTCACAAGGCCCAGCTGCTTCATGTTTTCCTCTGGGTCTGAGGCTCAAAACATTGACTATGAGATCTTTGTAATGAATGTCTATAAATCAAAAGTAGGCTTGCAATTTACAGATGTGCACACTTGAACAACACTTGAACAGCATATTCAAGATTGGTACAGCACAGACATTGTCTGCAGTTTTGATGCAATAATTCATAGCAAGAGATGACATTTATCAGACTATAAAACAAAATATTGCAAGAGTGTAATGTTTTAAGTAAAAAAAATGTATTTGTCTGCACCCCCTTTATACAGTTTATATGTCCGGTATCTGGCATTACATTTTATGATACACATGACCCGGCCCGACAAGGTCTCATTTATGTCAAATCCGGCCCTCATAACAAATGAGTTTGACACCCCTGCTCTAACTCTTCATACTATCTCTATTAAATGGGTGGGAGTGTAGCAATGTAAACAGGTTGTAAACTTTGCCAATTGTTTCCATGTATTCCTAAGTAACTGCTATTATTCACCAGTGTAAGGAATGATGTGTGCGTGTTCGTGTATATAGAGAAAGAGAGAATTTATACTCAAACCTTTCTATTATACAGCACGCAAGTGATCATATATGTTTTAAAGGAACATTCCCACAATGATCACAATTGTGGATTTTTTTTAAAAGGCAATAAAAAAGTGGCATGTCTTTTTCCTCTGATAGTCTCTTTTTAAAATGAAAAGAAACTCAAGTGGCTGAAAGTTGGGTAAAACCAGGGCTTTTTTTGAGCAGGAACGCAATTCCAGCTGGCTTGGTGTCAGGGGTGTGGCCTAATATGCAAATGAGCTCCTGCTGGGCTTTTCCTACAAAAAAAGTCCTGGGTAAAACAATGACTTCACAGCAGGGAAGGGTTAAATCCAGTGTTGCCTCTAAACTGAGTTAGTGTGAGCTAACTCAGTTGTTTAATAGATCCATCAGAGTTCCAATTGCAAATTTTCCATCTAGTTTTGGTTATTTCCTATTAAACAGCAGTGCAAGCAATTGGCTCACTGGTCTGGAGCACCTGAAAACAGACTGAATTGATGATGATGATGATGATGATGATGATGATGATGATGATGATGATGATGATGATGACGATCACGACGACGACGACGACGACAACGACAACGACAATAACAACAACAACATTGGTGGTGGTGTGGGTGGGTGTATATGTGTGTGTAAGTGATATCAAGTTGCTTCCGATTTATGGCAACCTTATGAATGAATGACCTCCAAAATGTCCTATCATTCACAGGTCTTGCAAAGAAAAGGTTGTGTCTTCCTTCAGTGAGTTAGGCCATTTTATACTGTGTCTGCCTCTTTTCCTACTGCCTACAACTTTTCCTAGAGTTATTGTCTTTTCCAGTGAGTTGTGTCTTCTTATGACGTTACTATGCAATATGATGCAATAGTCTCAGTTTACTCATTTTAGCTTCTAGGGAAAATTCAGGCTTGATTTGATCTGGAACTCACTTTTGGCAGTCATGGGATGCATACAATTCTCCTCCAGCACCAAATTTTAAATGAATAATTCCTCCCCCCCCCCCACCCCCCACCCCCATCAGCTTTGTTCACTGTCTAGCTTTCACATTAATATATAGTAATGGGCAATACCATATTTTGGTATTATCTTGATCTGGGTCTTCAGTGACACTTCCTGACATTTAAGGTTCTTTCCTAATTCCTTCATGGCTGCCCTTTCTTCATTGCAGTTTCACTTTTGGTTGACAACTGAGCCAAGGAATGGAAAATCTTTAACAATTTCAATTCCTTTATTGTCAAATTGAAATTAAAATATAGCAAAACTGGGGAAAGTACAGAAGGAATCCTCTTATGTTCTTATTGCTTGGAGTTCTCTTTTGTTACTGAGTGGTAGCATATAATATTATTAACTGATATAATGTGGTGGCTAAACGAACATATTTATTTGTTTGTTTGTTTGTTTATGAAAATACTTATATATACACCCAAGGTGATTTACAGTGATAGATTTTAAAACCTCTGCAGTCTAAAAAAAAGCAGGCTAAAAAGAGAAAACTACTGTCAAACAGTTAATTTAAATTTACAGCCATTTTAAGCAGAGCCACTTGACACCTGCTATAACAAGGACTGAGCAGTTCATTCCATGGCTGTGGGAGCTGTCACTGAAAGCCACTCTTTGTAAGCCTCACACTTCAATGAATATTCACATATTATATGGCTACTTTAAAGATTAGCGCAAGATGACATACATAAAGCAGTTTGTACACTGAAAGCACTATACAAATTATTGTTATTATGAAATGCTGGCAATAATCAGACTTAAGGAATAGGGTTTGTTTGTGACTGTGCTCACTGGTACTGGCATCTGGGGGAGGCTCTCCCAAGACCTGATCCTCATGAGCCATTCTGCCCCACTCAGACAGAGAAAGAGAGAGTGGTCCTCAGGAAAAGCCTAGTGGGAATGTGTGGAGAAATTGATGGAAATCAGCGCAGCCTTATATATGAATATTGGCACTTTTGTAATTTTTCTTTCTTTTTACAAAAAAAAAGAACCTGCTAAGGAGTAATTGGCAAACTGGGATCTCTGCTGAGCCTCTTAGAACCTTAATAAGTAACTAAAGTTAAAGTCCTGGGCATAATCCAGAGCTATTCACAGATATCAAGAAGTGGGTACAGAAAGGAATTATAGTGTTTCCCTTCTCTTCTGTGTCAGTTCTTCATGTAGTCTGTTCACATAGCAAGTGAGCAACCTATAAGAAAGCAGTGTCTGCTCATTACTAGGCCACTTCAAGAAGGATTCTGCAGACATAGCATAAAAAACTGCTAAATAATAATAACAGTAGTCCCTCCCAGCTTGCAAGTGGGACACTAGATATGTATAGGTGAGTAAATTCAGTTGCCAGCCTCCAGGTGGGGCCTGGACATGTCCTGGAATTACGTCTCTAGATCACAGAAATCAGTTCCCCTGAATAAATGGCTGCTTTGGAAGATGGGCTCTATGGCATTCTACCCCACTGAGGTCCCTCTCCAGGCCCTCTCCTCCATAGACTCCATCTCCAATCCCCCAGAGTTGGTAAACCTACAAATAACAAGAGGGTTTTCCTTCCTATGAATGCCCTTGCATAATTCTAGTATGGGGATGATGTGATGTGCACAGCTGCTTCACACACCATTATCTGCATGTGGATAAGACTGGAATCAGACTTTTTTAAAAAGTGCCTGTCAATAAATAAATTGTTTGCAATTCACTTTTTAACAAAAACACATTACCAAAATTGAAATTAATGGTCAAGAGTTACCTTTATAAAGTTACAATACTATAGTTGTGTTTATGATATGTTTTGTTTTCATCATTTGGGTTTTCCCACCTCAGGCAAAAAATGACTAATTAATTAAATGTCTTGCCAATCAGTATCTGGGACAGGGCGTTATTCTTTCAAGAACAGAAGAACCAATCTAGATCCTGCACAATAAAAGTTAATAGTTGTTTTACTACTTGTGCAAATAGGTATGAGTTAATACTACACATTTAACAAGAAATTTTAGCCACAAGAGGGAGCTCATATTGTTCCCTGAAGTATGACAAATATGGAGAGATTTACAAAAACACCCTACCTGTAACAACAGAAGACATGTAATTTAAAGTAGGAAGAGATATGTAATAAAGTGAGAACAGTACCTTCTCTGCTTGGTTAAAACCATACTTAAATATGCATGTAACATGAAATTAAAGCTCATGTCTAACATTATGAGGCACTGTCCATCCAGAGTAAAGCACATTTAAGTCTTACTTGCTTTAAGAGAGTTAAGCTTCAGCTTAAATTGTCCCCATTGAAGTCTACCGGATTTAAAAGTGATTCACATTGGTTAGATGATTCCCACTTTCTTGAATTAAAACACAATATATTGATTCTGCTTTTCTCTAATAATGTGTATCTCTTTAAACACTATCTGAATAACATGTTGGGGAAGTTTAGATCAGGCTGTAGACATAACAATCAATTTATGAGCACTAGGCCCTTTCAGAATAACTCATTCTGAAGTGTAAAAGCAATATAAGCTTTTCTTATATCTTCAATGTAAGCATAACAATGAGCTTAGGTTTCTGTGTATTGTATAGTCCAGAAGACTAGATCACAAACACTAGGGTAAACTAGGTTTAGGAAATTGCTGTGTGAAAATCTAAGCAACTTCAAGTCAACAGGACCAACTTGTACACACAAGTCCATACTCAAATGTGAGGGTTTTGCAACGTGAGATTGTCTCTGCCAGTATACAGCTTTCCCACATTGTATATCACAGGAAGCTGATTCCAGCATCAGTTGTCTGATGCCCACATCACTATGAAAATACACTGATGACTCTTCTAACACATTATAGAGTACATTACACATCCATACACAGAAAAATAATAAGTGAGAACAGAGTTGAAGTATCAGTTGTCTCTAGGAGATCCTAATCTGGATATTACCACTATAATGAAAAAGTCTGCTATGCTGATGTAAGTGTTCTTTTGCTCCTCATTCTTAATTTTTGCAATGTTAAATCTTAAAAGTACTTAGACACCACATGCCAAGAAAAAAAGACCAAGAAAGGAAGACCAAGAAACTAATCCTTATTCTTTTCTAGTAAGCTGAAGAAGTCCTGACCTAGATAACCCAGCCTAGTCAGATCTCATCAGATCTCAAAAGCTAAGCAGGGTCAGCCCTGACTAGTATTTGGGTGAGAGACTTCCAAGGAATACCAGGGTCATGATGTGGAGACAGAGCATGGCAAATCACCTCTGAACGTCTCTTGCTTTGAAAACCCTAGGGGTCACCATAACTAAGCTGTGACTTGACGGCACTTTCCACCACCAGCAGCCCTTAACTCAAGCTGCGATGAGTTCCAACTGCTCAAAGAACCCTAACAATGAGTTCATCAGATGCCCAAGTGATATATCTTGATCTGTATCAGCTTACTAAATGGTAAAGTGGATGCACAGGTATGTGTAGAATGGAGTGCTAAATGGCCATTTCTATTCATTGTAAAGCACCAAATAGATAAAAATACTATTGAGTAAAGCAAACAACTGACCTGATAAAATTATTATGTGAAGACCAGTGGAAGGAATGTGTTTATGGATCACTCTTCATCACCCCTTGGCTCATTCTACTTTACAAATGAATTTAAGGAGATAGTAGTGATCCACTTGATGGTCTCAGTGCTTCAGTATTTATCTGACAATGCACAAGTTCAACTTGTAGCAAAGACGTCTGATTTATGTATATAAGACTTAGAGAACCACCTATTTATTCTGCTTAATTTAATGTACATTCATTAGTCACAATCCTAGGTATCAAAATACACAAAATAACATATAAAAAACCTCCTGTTTTTAATTTACATCTGAAATTGGGAGATGCCTATAGTCTGTATCAGATTGCAGATGTTGAACTACATACCATACATGTTTATAAGGTAAATAAGCAAAGCCATAGTTATAGTTTTGCTTGAGGAGATGGATCCACAGCTTATAAAATGACAACATCAGAGAGATTTCTGCTATCATTCTGTGGTCTTAATTTCATTTTATAATTTCCATATATTGCTTCAAATACTCTAATAAATAATTCCTCCCCTTTCATAGTTTGCACTGCTGAAATATTAATGTTATTACCATGCCTCATGCCTCCCCTCAACCCTTGAAAAGCTAAGGACCCTGGGGCAACCGAAAATAAACCTTTGAAGATATTACCAACTATAAGTGTAGTATGAGGAATGGGAAGAAATAAATGTAATTAGAAGGGGAAGGATGAATGAGAGGTTAGTAATTTATTTTTCAAATATAATTTTAAAATATTTGAAGTATTTGAGCATGGATATATATTTTCCAGAATTTTATCTCTACTCTTGGACAATTCTCAGTTTGGGTTTCAGTCATTATATTCTATGGATACAGCTGTATTAAAATGTATTTCTATTAAAAGACTGCTCAAGACAGAGATTAAAGTAAGTAGCATATCTCCATGCTAAATATATCTTTTAAGTGGACTCATACGATTTGACACATAAATAGTCCCATTTTTTACCTCTGATTCACATTTACATGTATATTATGATGTTCATCTATTGATGACTTACCCCATTTCGCTAATTCCTAGTTAAACATATAAACAAAGTCTGCAGAAAAATCTTTTGTTGGGTTAATGTTTCTATTCTGCTGCATAATGAATTTTCCAGGGAAGGAAGCGGTCCTGTTGGAGGAAGGAGTATTCTACCAACAGAAGATACTTCATTTAGAGGAGAGCAAACCATGGGATCCCACCCACCACATTAGAGATAACATGGAGTAATGTGGACATTCTGTCCATAGCATACATTCTGAATTAAGCATCCCATCATGTTTATTTATTTGAGGAGATTTATATGCTACATCATCAGAGTTCTGCTCAGTTGCTGACAATAAAGATTTTTAAAAATGTTCACACTGATGAACACAACAGTAGAAACTTACCCTAAACTATCATGAAAGCCATTACCAACACACACACACAAATATTCTTTCTCTTGAGCTAGTGTGTTCACATTTACTAAAGAAAGATTCTGAAAATTAACAACCACGAAGCTGAGGTTACTGTGCTGACAGATTCATAGTCATAAATTATTCCAGCATCTTACTAAACCACAGCCAATTTGTAATCCCTGAAACATGTATGTAGTTTATTAGTGGTTTAAACTGAAATGCTGTTTATTGATTCCTCTTTCCATGTACAGCGTTGCTCACAGTCAACCCACCATCTACCCTTTTCCTTAATACATCTGCTAAAGAAAACAAAATGCCACCTCCAAGCACACATTGCTGCCCTTTCTAAATGCAAGGAATTAGTTTTAAAAGATGCTGACATATTATAGTAAGCAGTCACGACTGTACACATCTCATTTCTATGAAACATTTTGCAGCTTTCAAAAACTGAGTTTGCAGCTGATTTCATTATGATTCAAATTGTCTATCCTTTTGTTCATTTCTTTCTACTTTGTAACAATATGTGTATTTTAGTCTCACCAGATTTGCCTCTTTCACTTACTATAGAAAGACCCATTTGAGCAACATAACCATCACAGAAAGCAGTATATGTGAATGGCATAGGTATATTGTTTCTTTTTAAAAAACATCACTTTTTAAAACTTAATGAAATGTTTCATAGAAAGAAAAGGAAAGAATAAAAAATGTGTTTCCTTGTTAAAAATTAACCTTGGAAAATGGAACATATAACCCTATGAAGGGTATCATTATACAAGTTTCTGCAGTAAAAGTAAAGCTGACCTTTTAAGCACTTCTCAAATTTGCCAGCTACTGTAAGGCTTTCCACCAATGGCCTGCCAAGGCTGAGTGAAAAGCTGGCCAGTTTCCTAGAATTCACATCTGTGTCCAGTTTGTGCATAGTAAAGGAGAGTCAGTCCATGTTGATTGTTCCAATCTGTTGCATTCACTTTAGATGGGAGCATGACCTTTGCACTACAGCTGGGAGGAAACAGGTGGACATTATTCTTGGATGGTGAATCTACTTCATTCAGTTTGGAAAGAAAGCTACTACAGAATAAAGAACTGGATTGCCCTTTCCTTATTCAGTTTATTCAGCAGAGTTGCGGTTTTAACATTTATCACAACTCGAGGAGGGAAGGAGGGAACAACTAGTAGCAGATGTGTATTATCATATATCTTCTAAAGGAACAGTGCCTAAAACCAAACTAACTAGAGACTTTTGATGGCTAGATGACCTATTCATTAATCAAGACAGATCACAATTTGAATAATATGGATATATATATATTTATAAAAAGAATGGGGCAGTATAAGAATGAGAAATCTGGCTATGTTTTAACAGAAAATTAATAGCAAAGAAATGACCCTTTTCACTTCATATTTTGCTTCTTATCCAAAAGGGGGCCTCAGAGCAGCTTACAATACACTTATGGTAAAACATTGGGAAATACTCATTTTCAGAACAGGATACACAAACATGAGCATATATTGGTGCTGACTTTCTTTCACTCAATGGCGCAGAAGAGGCTAAGCACCAATATATGATATGGTGCTTGTGTTTGTGTTTTCCCACCAACCCCTTAGATGGAACATGGCACAGGTTATGGGTTAAACTTGGACTTTTATTTACTTGTAAACTGATCTGCACCACCATTGACATGCTAAAGGAACAGGTTGCATTGAGCTTGCCATGCAAAATTCCTAATAGGGCAAAACCCACTGTTAAATACTGGGTTCGATGCATCAAAGTAAAACAGGAACCATGCTTTATTGATAACTACATATTAAGACAAAATGGCGGGGCTGCAACCCTACTTATATACACGCACAAGAACCACCCCCCAGATCCCCATACCAAATCACATCATGTCAGAACTGCTCATTGGTTCCCTGTTAGAGCCCAAACTCATAAAATATACCAGAGTACCAAGCATTCCCACAGTAGCCAGGGTGTGCACTAAACCTACCCACCAAACATTAAGTCCAGTACATAACACCCACTATCCCAGTCAGGGCCTAACCAGCTTCTACCAGGCCTATTTATGACTTGTCCTTTCAGACCTTACAGAGCAATCAAAAAAGGACCCACCTCAGCCAATCAGAATTAGGCCCCCCAAAAATAATCCTATTTGGTCCTGAAACCAGCAACCAGCTAATCCTGCAGGGTCACAATAAAAGGGCAGATGGGTGGGAAGCTTGAGCCAGGCTGGACTAAAAGAATAGGATTACCATGTCTGTATTGAAAAATACCTGGAGATTTTGGGGGTAGATCCAGGAAAGGGCAGGGTTTGGGAAAGGGAGAGGCCTCAGCAAAGTACAATGACATAGAAACCACCCTTCAAAACAGACATTTTCCCCAGGAGAGCTGATCTCTGCCAGCTGGAGATCAGTTGTAAAAGCAGGGTGTCCCCAGGCCCCACCTGGAGGCTGGCAACCCAAGGGGAAGCAGCCACAGCCAGACCTGACCGGCAAACTGGCCTCCTATTGGCTTGTATTTGCATGTTGAGCCTCCATAGGCTCCCCCTGTCAAGCATGGTAAAATTCCATTGGTAATTGATTGTTTTAGGGTCCTCCATAAAGCTGGTCTGTGAAATATCATGGAGGACCAAGGTCTGTTGGCTCTGTTATTCTTTCCCACTCCCCCTTCTTACTTTATTGCTTGCAAAATAGAAGTAGAGAGAAACAAAACTAACTTGAGAAAGAGTAATCAATACTTTCCCATACATTCCTGTTAGGGAGTGTGACACATCTGGGGAAAGCAAGGATGGAGTCCTGATAACGCCATGAGAATGTAGACATTTATGATAGTTTATGTGTGAAAGCGCATCCCTCGGCCCCACCTTTTGGAATCCTTTTGAAGTAAGCCTTAAAAGTATTTTATCAATGTATCTTTAGTATCACTATCAAGAATCTGTTACACTGAAAATATCGGTCTATCAATAAACGTAGTTTTGTATCAAACTCGACTCGTCATTGAAACCGTGTGCTTGACATTTTGAGAGTGATCCTATATGAAGTTTAACTGCCCTGGCAATTTTATAACCGAATGGCTGAAAAGATTCCAGTGAGCAGTGAACTTCCAGAACCTGAGGAAGGGGTGAGAGCACCAACACCGCCGTGGCACATGCTGGACACCCAGAGAGTCGCTGGAAAGGGCTCCCCTCCCCATATTTAACAACTCTTGGTCACCCTGCGCCAGTGGCAACTGCATACCTCCACCACCACAATGGATGAGGCACTGGCGCACAGAGATACCATCCTAGCCAGGTACATGTGCTGGGTGAAGATGGCCAACGGAGAGGGCGAGGCGGCCGAGCCTGGAGAGGAGGGGAGTGCAGCAGTGACCGGTACGGAAGTCGATCCACCTCTGAAAGAGGTGGAAGTGGCTGGGACCCATGAGATAATGGGCCTGAAGGAGGAGGAAGACAAGATTGCTCGAGAATTCCAATCGATGGTAAGAAAGGAAGTCGAAGAGGTTGCCAAGGGGTTGCAGGATGAGATGCAAGCGATGACCACCATGATGGCTGGAGAATTCAACAGGCAAGTCGACCGGATTCTGAGGACGACTGACCTGAGAAGAGCCCCGCAACCACCTGCGGCTGGACCCTCAACACCCCCAGCCCATCGAGAAGGTGGTCGAGGAAGGGAGTTGGAGGCCACCTTTGACGGGGACGCTGAAGAGGTGGAGTACTTCACAATCCATGCCAATAGCTACATGCATTATTGGAGGAACACCTTCCCTGATGAATTTAGTCATATGGACTATCTGGGATCGAAGCTGAAGGGGGCCGCGAAAAGATGGTACATGAGTTTGTATGAGGCCATGAGCCTGGAACTGGATGACATGGCCACTTTCCTCCAAGCCTTGCTGGCCCAGTATGAAAACCCCCTACAGGAGACCCGAGCGTTGGCCACCCTGAGGGACATACAACAAGGCTCTAAGTCGATCCGTGAGTATGCGGCCGAGTTCTGCACCAACATGGCTAAAGTGAGGGGGTGGAGTGAACTGATGAAGATCGAGCATTTCACCCGGGGGCTGAATGCTAGTGTCCTGGATCGAGCCCTGCAGCAAGCGAGGCCAACCACCCTGGTGGGGTGGATACAGTTGGTGGGAGAGGTAGAGACCAACATGAAGAGAGTGGCCATGCAGCACCAGCAGCAGAGCGGCAAGACGAGCCATGACCAGAAACCAGGGGTGAAGATGGAGGCGAAGAAGACCCAGGTGGGGGGAGGAGCTGGGAACTCCTCAGCAATTCGCAAGTGTTTTCATTGCGGGGACCCGAACCACTTGGCCAGTGGCTGCCCTAACCCCCCTAGGCCAACGTCCACCACCACCAAGACAAGCACTCCAACTCCAAAGAAGCAAACCAGCCACCCTAAGGATGCGGCGAAGAGCAGCGCAGCCGTGAGCTCAATGCCTGACGAGGAGACCATTGTCATCGATGAGCTGAGTGAGATGTCCTGGGAGGACGAGCCGGCGGGAAATGAGGACAACCTGCTCTAAACGGTGCCAGTCAGCAGGTCATCGACGAACTGGCACCACTCAGGGGGAGAGTAACGAGGTCACTATATTTTGCTAAACAGCAGACTCAAGAGGTTTGTGAAGGTGAAAGCTTTGATTGACTTGGAAGCACGAGAGACATAATCACCCCTAAGCTGTTGGATGTGTTGGGGCTTCCCACGACGGCTTTGCCGCATCCCATCCAGTTTGAGCAAATGGATGGGTCAGTGATGAGGGGGGAGCCATGCATGTTAGAGACTCAATTAATCCCGGTGGGCATTAAAGATCACTGGGACCAGGAGGCTTTTGTAATTGCCCCATCCTCCTCTTACGATGTAGTTTTGGGAGTAGGATGGCTAGCCAAGCACAAGCCAGACATTTGATGGGGAGACCAGACTATAGAGTTCAATGATACGAGGTGTCAAGTAGGGATGTGCATTCGGTTCGGCTGAACCGTATATACAGCCGAATCAACACTGATTCGGCTGTATTCGGAATTGGCCGTAGCCGAATGCCATTGCCGCCTATTATGCGGCAGTTGAATACAGCTCACCGTATACTGCCGAATAGCTATTCGGCAGTATACGGCTGTCAATGGAAAAGGCGGGAAGGTAGCTTCTGCAGCCTCAGTGGAGCTGCTTGCCTACTTTCCCGCCTTTAGTGGCCTCTTCCCGCCTCTCCCATAGCCTCCCTGGGATCAGGGAGGGGGGGAGGGGGAAGAGGAGCCCCAGCATCCAATCCAAAGCATGCATTTGCAAAATGCATTGCAAATGCATGCTTTGCAGGGATGTTGTGTGGCCCAGCCATCAGCTACATTGTTGTTATTTTGATCTTTTGCTTACTTGGGTATCCAAGTAAGCACTGTTGTCTGGCCAATCAGAGAGCAGTGCTATTTTTTGAAATTGCTCTCTGTAGGGCCAGAGAACCTTTATAAGGAGTGTTCCTGCTGGACTCCTCCATTGCTGTGTTGGTGTATGTGGCTTGGTGTGAGAGAGATTGTGCTGCTGCTGGTGGCTGGCCCTTGGCTTCAGCTGCTGCTGCCTGCTGCTCTCTCACTCAGCCTTACTTCCCTGGACTCAGAGAAGACAAAGTAAGTCAGTTTTGGGGTTCTTGTTTTAGTTTTTGTTGGTAAAAGGACTAGAGTCCCTTTACTTGCCCAGATTTGGGTGGGTGAGTACTGGGTGGGTAGCCTATTTGGGGTTGGGGTTAGGTTCTGCTGGGGGTGGGGGCCTGGGGTGGAGGGGTTTGCTAATTTGCCCATATCTTAATTTAGTGAGAGGACTTTTAAAAGTGCAGTGTCCTTTTACTTCTCCTGATTTGGGTGGCTTGGATTTCTTGGGGTTAGGGTGAAGGGTTTTTTTTTTGGGGGGGGGGAGTTCCTGTATTGTTAAAAGTTGAATTTTTTACTGTTTCAGTGTTTGATTTGTTGCTGCTGTGTTGTGTTGCTGCTGTGTTACTTTTCTCTTCAGGTTATGGGGGGGTGCTGTTTGGCCTAATTTTCATTGTTTAAAAGGCCACTTTTGTCCCCCTTTTCCTGGTTCTGGTTGGGGGGGGGGTGTTGTTGACTGATTTGGCCTGAGCTTTCTTATTGGTGAAAAGGCCATTTTTTAACACTTGAGTTGCTTGGCCTTTTCTCCTGTTGTCCCTTTTCTTGGTTTGGGGGTGGGGGTGAGGGTGTTGTTGACTTATTTGGCCTGAGCTTTCTTGTTGGTGAAAAGGCCACTTTTTAACACTTGGCCTTTTGTGATTCTGCTGGTTTTGTTTTGGTTTTTTTAAATTACCTCTGGTTGGTGTGGAGGTTGGCGAGGGTGTGTGTGGGCTGGGTCACTTTCTTGTTTTTATAGAGTATATTGTGTGTTCTATGGTAGGGAAGCTGGCACCTGGGTGAGAGACCCAGAACCAGCAGGTTTGTTGTGGTTGGCCAGCTCTCCCCGTGTTGTTTGGGGGAAGGGCTGGAGAGCTGGCATCTGGGTTATCTGCAGCCAGGTCTGCAGAGCAGACCTTGAGCAGATTGTGTTTTGTGTGGCAGTGACGTTGGCAACTGGGTTTATATTGCTTCCAGGCCTGCAGGGTTCATAGAGTAGATAGAGGGATGTAGTGCATTTGGGTCCTATAGAGATTCTCTGATGTAGTTAGGTTTGGCTTTGGGTGCCCCAGGAATTGGACCCCCTGGTCCAATTTTTTTTGGCCTTGTGGGTTTTGTGTGGGACAGTGCCCTGAAGCTGCACAGCAGTTTGGGGGGCTCTCCTCAAAACCCCCTGCTCCCCAGAGCCACTTTCCCCACGACAATTACAGTGAGGAAGTGGCTAATTGGGCTTTCCCCATCATTGTTAGCAATGGGCCTTTTGGGGAGCGCAAAGACAGGGACCCCCTGGCCCAATCTTTTTGGGACTTGGGGGGGTTGGAGGAGAGAGTCCCCTGCAGGTTCCCTGAAAATTTGGGGGCTCTCCCTCAAACCCCCTGCCCCCCAGTAGCCTCTAATTATGCCCTATGTTGCCATTGATTTCACTGGCCCATAGGGTATAATGATGGAATAGGATCCACTGGCCCAATCTTTTTGGGACTTGGGGGGGGGGGGGTTGGAGGGGAGAGTCCCCTGCAGGTCCCCTGCAAATTTGGGGGCTCTATCTCAAACCCCCTCCCCTCTATGCGGCTTCAAATATACCCTATTTGCCATTGATTTCAATGGCCCATAGGGTATAATAGGGCCGTATATTCGGTAATAGCCGCGCATCTACCGTATATGCGGCTATTCCGAATGCGGTATTCAGGAGTATACAGGGATTCCAAATTTTCCCCCCCGTATACTTCCAAATCCATGTCAATCTGAATTTTTTTTTTTTTTGCACATCCCTAGTGTCAAGCCCATCATTGGAATAAGGAGTGGGGCCCCAATCCGCCGCCCCGAAATGAGAAGGTTTGCTTGATGATGGAGGAAGTCCAAACGATCCCTATGGCTTATCGAGACTTAAGGGGGGTGCTCAGTGAACAGGGAGCTGATGAACTCCCGCCCCATAGGGACATGGACTGTGCCATTGAATTGATCCCAGGGCAGACCCTGCCTAAGGCAAAGCTGTACTCAATGGGGTGGGCTGAAAAGGTGAAACTGAGGAAGTTCCTAGATAAGAACCTGAAGAGAGGCTTTATACGACCCGCCACAGCCCCGCATGCAGCCCCCATCCTCTTTAGGAAAAAGAAGGATGGCTCGCTTAGACTTTGTACTGATTTTCGGGGGATCAATGGTATTTCCACTTCCAATGCATATCCAATACCCCTCATCAAGGACTTACTCAGTACTGTGTCAGAGGGGAAGATCTTTACTAAGCTGAACTTGAGAGATGCATATTCCAGGGTGCGCATCAAAGAGGGGGACAAGAGGAAAACGGCGTTCAAGACACCAATGGGACAATTTGAGTACCTAGTGATGCCATTTGGGTTACAAGGAGCGCCGGGAGTGTTTATGAACTTTATCAATGAAGTGCTGAGAGCATATTTGTTTAATGGGGTGGTGGTGTACCTGGATGACATAATTATCTATTCACAAGACCTCCAATCGCATGTGAAACTAGTGAGGGAGGTCCTCAGCACACTGCTAAAGCATAAGTTGTATGCTAAGTTGTCAAAATGTGAGTTCCACAAAACTAAACTCGACTATTTGGGTTTCAGTGTATCCAGGCAGGGGTTGGCTATGGACCCAAGGAAGGTTCAAGCGGTATTAGATTGGGCTCCCCCGAGGACACGTAGACAGCTCCAATTGTTCCTCGGGTTCACAAATTTTTACTGTACCTTCATACCGAGGTTCGCCCAAATAATGTTGCCCCTCACTGAGGCAGGGGGGGGGAGCTGTGCAGAGAGCTGCCACAGCTGGAGCTCGAGTGGGACTGACGCTGTGCTCGGGGCTCGAGCTGTGGGAGAGAGAATGAGGAAGGTGCGAAAGGGCAGAGGAGTGAGGAACAGGCTTGGAACAATGAGCTGGTGGATTCAGTGCTGAGGAGACCTGCACAAGAACTGGAAGGCTGGGACGCCTGGCCCTGAAGAGGGACAGGGGCTGATCCAACCGGGCGGTGAACGAGAAGCGGGCAGGAAAGTCACATCAAAGAAATATACATTGAAAAATCTGATGAGCTGTGACCTTACACAGAAAATTTGATGAGCTGTGACCTTACCCCCTGCTACCTCTGCACTACCTCTGCACATTACACCTTGATGCCTCTGTACTGTACTGTCACTTTAAAGAGATCGAGATCAGCCTATGTTAAACAACCGGCCAGCACCCGAAGATCTGCAGCACACTAGCACCTTCTTTTCCGCACTGACACTTTAAAGAGCACTTTAAGAACTGCAGCATACCATACCATCCAGCACTTAAAGAACCGCAGCATACCAGCACTTAAAATCTGCCTTCCTGCACTTTAAAGAGAGTGAGAACGCATAATGTTAAAACCATCTAGCACTTTAAGAACTGTAGCATACCAGCACTTTAAAATCTGCCTTCTTGCACTTTAAAGAGACTGAGAACTCAATGTTAAAACCATCTAGTACTCTAAGAACTGCAGCATACCAGTACTTCCAGCCTTCCAGCAAACAAATTACCCGCTGCAATTGGTGACCCCACCCACTTATTATTTATGGTTATTTTTTGGGTCTTAAATTGATTTAAAATTTAATTGAATGACTTTATTTAGACCTAAGGGATTATTTATCCACTAAATTGAGATAAGATAGTTGACCAATTAATTAGAAATTGAGGGTGGGGGGAGGGGGTGAACTAAAATAACATTTTAAAAAAAATATATATTTTTTTTCTCTTTAATTGGCTGAGATGATTAGTAGTGGTTAGAAATTTTTAGGTAGAGTGGGCGAAAGAACAGAATACGTTTGTGTAGCTGTTGATTCAAGATAGTGACCCAGACTTCGGAAGATCTTTGGTAAATCATGTCGGGCCAGGGGATTCCAGTGCTCCTGGGGAGGGGAAAGTACAGCGGTGGGAGCAGGCAGAGTGTGAATGGAAGGAGTTCCAGACACAAGAGGGCTCGCTCCCCTTCCAGCCTGTGTCCCATCCCAAGGATGGCAAGTGGGAGGGCCAAGTGGAGACACTCGGCTCCGTCCCTGGTAATGTGCAACGCCAGGTCCATAAATAATAAAACCTCAGTCCTGCAAGAATTTTTCATCAGGCAGGACATGGACCTGGCATGCGTGACGGAAACCTAGGTGCAAGAGGGGGAGACAGTTGCTCTCTCCCAAGTGGCCCCACCTGGGTTCTCTGTCCTTCACCAGGCCCGGACTAGCGGGCGGGGGGGAGGGGTGGCCTTTTTCATATGGGAGGATTGCTCCTTCGGGATACTTCCGCCACCAGAGATCAAGGGTGTGGAGTGTGTGGGCCTGGTGTGAGATGTTGGGGAAAGTTTGGCAATCTGGCTGGTGTACCGTCCGCCTAACGCACCGGCCAGTGTCCTACCATCCCTGATGGAGGCTGTAGCAGGCTGGACATTGGAGCACCCTCGACTTATAGTCCTGGGTGACTTCAATGTCCATGCTGAGGACACAGCTTCCATTCGTGCGACGGACCTGGTGCTTTCCATGGCAGCACTAGGACTTTCCCAATATGTAACAGTGCGCACGCATCAGGCTGGACACACATTAGACCTGATCTTTGTGGCGGGAGTAGTAGTGGGTCAGATATCTGCCGAGGCAGTGCCATGGTCTGACCACCAGGCCCTGAAGGCCCGTGGGACATGCCACCCCTGTCCCGTTTAGGCGGTGAGCAGATTTTGGCTCGCCCGCATAGTCAGATGGACCCGTTGTGGCTTCAAATGGCTATACGGGATCCCTGGCCCTCCGGCGACTCGTTGGATGAGCTAGTGGAGACCTGGAATGACCGGCTCTCCAAGGCCATCGACGAAATCGCTCCCCGACGTCCTCTTCATCCTCAATTACAATCCGCTCCATGGTATACCCCGGAGTTGCGATCAATGAAGCGACGATTAAGACGACTAGCGAGACAATGGCGCCACGCTCGTGACGAAGCTACGAGAACATCATATAGGTCATTTATGCGGACCTATGAGATGGCTGTTCGGACTGCAAAGAAGGATCACTTTGCGTCCAGAATCGCATCTGCTACCTCGCGCCCAGCACAATTGTTTAGTATAATTCGGTCATTAACAGAACTGCCGCAGGGCAAACAAAACATTAGAGAATTGGAAATAGGCTGTGAGGCTTTTGCGAGCTTTTTCGCAGATAAGGTCTCGTCGCTCCGACACAACTTACCCGCCATAATTAATACAGTAGAGGAACTTGGGACACCGAGCACGTCTTCTGGTCCAATTCTGGACTCTTTCAGTCCACTCAGTCTGAAGGAAGTCGACAGGATCCTTGCAGCTGTGCGCCCAATGTGCCTGTCTTGGCTTACAAAGGCTAGCCAAAAGTGGCTGCGTGAACCACTACAGAGCATTATCAACAGGTCCCTGAGTGAAGGGATCTTTCCCACACCCCTTAAAGAGGCAGTGGTCCGCCCCCTCTTAAAAAAACCATCAGCAGACCTGGCCATATTGGCGAACTATCGGCCGGTGTCAAACCTTCCCTTTTTGGGTAAGGTCATAGACCGGGCGGTGGCAACTCAGCTGCAGGGATTCCTGGAGGACACTTCCACACTGGATCCATTCCAGTCCAGCTTCCGGCCAGGTCACAGGATGGAGACAGTTCTGGTCGCTCTCATAGATGACCTCATGCGACATCTGGATCAGGGCGGCTCTGCAGTGTTGTTGTTATTAGATCTGTCAGCCGCTTTTGACACGGTTGACCATCAGCTACTGACTAGCCGCCTTGCCGATGTGGGGATTCAGGGATCTGCCTTACAGTGGCTGACCTCCTTTCTCCAAGATCGGGGACAAAGGGTGGTGATAGGGGAGGAAGCATCCCAGAGGCACTCTCTTAGTTGTGGGGTGCCTCAGGGAGCAGTCCTATCCCCGATGCTATTTAATATCTATATGCGCCCCCTTGCCCAGATTGTCAGGAGGTACGGACTGGGTTGCCATCAATATGTAGATGACACCCAGCTCTATCTATTGATGGGTGGCCAATCTGACTGTACCCTGGAAAATCTAGACCTGGCGCTACAAGCCGTGGCTTCTTGGCTCAGACTGAGTCGGCTGAAATTGAATCCGACGAAGACGGAGGTTCTCTACCTGGGTCGAGGCGGTCCAGGGGGAGAGATCCAGCTGCCAGCCCTTGACGGGGTACCACTAATACCGGCCCCTAAGGTCAAGAGCTTAGGCGTGCTTCTTGAGTCCTCCCTTACAATGGAGGCCCAGGTAGCAGCCACTGTTAGATCTGCCTTTTTTCATCTTCGGCAGGCGCGGCAGGTGACCCCTTACCTGGAGCGCAACGACTTAGCAACGGTAATCCATGTTACGGTCACCTCAAGAATAGATCACTGTAATGCTCTCTACATGGGGCTACCCTCGATGCTAACCCGGAGACTACAACTAGTGCAGAATGCTGCGGCACGGATGTTAATGGGGCTGCCGCGATGGGAGCACATTCAGCCAGTGCTGAGGGAGCTGCACTGGTTGCCTGTTGTGTTCCGAGTTCGCTTCAAGGTGTTGGTATTAACCTTCAAAGCCCTTTATGGTCAGGGACCTGCCTATCTACGGGACCGCCTTTCCCCATATATTCCCCAGAGAGCACTGCGATCAGGGACAAAAAATCTGTTGTCTGCCCCTGGCCCAAAAGAAGCCAGGATGTGTGTGACGAGATCCAGGGCTTTTTCGGTGGCAGCACCAGAACTTTGGAACACCCTTCTAGAAGCCATAAGGGCCCTGCGGGATTTGTCTGCGTTCCGCAGGGCCTGTAAGACCGAACTGTTTAAACAGGCCTTTGCTGTTTGACTGAAAAAGGGCTGCCACCGGACATCTTAGAGAATGCTGGCGATCACAGTCAAGAATTCAATACCACCTATACTGTACTGAAACAGCGCTATAGAATGGTTTTAAAATTGATATAAGTAAATTGATATAAGTAAATTATGGTTTTATATGTTTTATTGGATTGATTGTATTTTATGATGTTGTAAGCCGCCCTGAGTCCACTTGCGGGAGAGGGCGGGATATAAATTGAAAGTAATAAATAAATAATAAATTGAAAACAAAGGGGAAGGGTCCAGACTCCAAAAAAACAGGAGCGAAGCTAAATTGGACACCGAAATGTCAGGAAGCATTCAATAAGCTCCAAAGGCTGTTCACAAGCAAACCAGTCTTAAGCCACCCCAATGAATTAAAGCCTTTCATTGTGCAATGTGACGCTTCCAATGTCGCTGTCGGAGCCATCCTCATGCAAAGGGATGAGGAGGGAAGGCTGAGACCCTGTGCCTATATTTCTAAGAAATTTTCCGAGGAGCAGAGAAATTGGTCGGTGTGGGATAAAGAGGCTTTTGCTGTGACCTATGCTTTAAAAACATGGAGGTCCTGGCTGAAAGGCGCCAAACTGCCATTTGAATTTTGGACCGATCACAAAAATTTGGAGGCGCTCACCAGCCGTCGTGAACTCACTGAAAAGCAAATTAGGTGGGCGAGGTTTTTGTCTAAATTCAATTTCATACTGAAGCACATCCTGGGGACAAAATATTTCTTGGCAGATGCCCTTTCGCACCTCCCTCAGCACAATAGCCAGAAAGAGGAGGTAGTGGACTCCCTGATCACCCCCTCTCAAGTGGCCACCATGGTAACCACACGGTCCAAAGTAAGGCAGAGTCTGCAGACGGAGAAGTGTGTGTGTGTGTGCGGGGGGGAAACGACTAGCCACCGAGACTGAAAAGGAAGGGGAAGACCGTCTGGGTGAAGTACAAAAGTGACAGGATGGGTTTTGGTATAAAGATGGCAAACTCTACGTCCCTAAGAGCCTCCACTCAGAGGTCCTGCAATTTTGCCATTCCAACAAGTTGGCCAGGCACTTTGGGTATGTGAAGACACTGCACCTAATTAATAGGCAGTTCTGGTGGCCATCTATGAAAAAGGACGTTTCTGAGTTCGTGGCTTCTTGCCCCATTTGCTTAATGGCTAAGAGAAGAGGGGGAAAGCCCCTGGGTTGTTGAAACCTCTAGAAACAGCCACACGTCCTTGGTCTGTAGTGTCAATGGATTTCATAGTAGAACTACCAGTCTCGCAAGGGAAGACCGTAATTCTGGTAGTAGTGGACACCTTTTCCAAACAGGCGCACTTCATTTCTTGTGCGCAATTGCCATCCGCTAAGAGGCTAGCTTATTTGTTTTTCCACCATATTGTGAAACTTCACTCATTCCCCGATAAAATCATTAGTGACAGAGGCCCACAGTTCGTTGCCAACTTCTGGTGGGAGTTTTGCAAATTGATGGGTATAGAACATGGGTTGAGCTCAGCATACCATCGACAGATGGACGGACAAACTGAATGGATGAATGTGCTTTTAGAATAGTATTTACAGGCCGTTTTCGCACTTAGCGTTTGCTCCCCTTTTTCCGCGGCGCAATTATGTCCAGAGCATTTTTCTCGTTTTCCCACTAGTGACTCTTTGCGGCGTCGCCTTCCCTGAAGCCCCGGCTCAAATCGTTTTCCCACTGGCATCGGCTTGAGTCCGATGCCCTGTCAATCATTTTTTTTTTAAGCGCAAGTCTGGTCGCGTAATGACGTACTAACGTACTAACGTAACATCGAGCTGCTGCCTCCCCTTCATTTCTTGGACAAACCGCATCACGTGTGCTGCTGCTGCTTATGGATTGGCTGCAGCTGTAGAATCCTCCACAGCCCTTTATGTATTAACGGAAGCATTCACAGTGGAGAATCCTAGCACTAGATTCCCTCCCCCAAATTCTGAAGCACTAGATCCCCCCCCCCCCAAATTTCCTCCGCTCTCTTTCCCCTCCCCGGCTGGCGCTTGCAACGGGGACCTGACTGATTCCTGCTGCCAGAGCTCCCCCCCCCGCTCCATTCTCTCCTTCCCCTTCTGTGGCGCGTGTGAGGAGCTCGGTCGCGTCTACTTTCTAACCGAGCGGAATGTAGCCAGGGAGAAGAATGCAGGACTCCAACTTCCCATTTTATACATGGCGATTTTGTGCAGGTCCAGAAATCCTGGTGGCACAGCTGAGGGAGGCATTCCCTTCTTAAAACACACACACATGGACGCTGTGGCCCGCACCGGCACTACATTCCCCCCCCCCCCCAGCAATGGTCGTTTTCGCATTATCGAGATAACGCAACAGCGGAATAACGCAACTAAAGTCAATAATAAAAAAAAATTCTAACGAAACCAATTGAAGTGCCAATTGAGGCTATTCCAGGAGGGTTTTTTTTTTTTCTATTTGTTAATTTCGAAATATCGCTATTACGCAAAACTGTGAAGTTTAAAAAAAAAAAATGGCCGTGCCGGCACTTTGGGGAAGCGCCGCGAAATGCTGATGATTGGCCAAGCGGGTGGATGGGGTGGGAGGACGGAAAGGGAGAGGGTGACGCCCCCAAAGCAGTCGATCCGGCGTGGATGGATTTCGCACAGGAAACTCCGCTGAGTGGATCCGGAGTGGATCCGGAGGTTTTCGGAAACTCCGGCAACTTGCTGAAAAACATACTCCGGCGTAAAATCCCTGAAGCGCCGGAGCAAAGCGCAGCGCCGGAGCAACATGTGCGAAATCCAAGAGAAGATCCGGAGGTAAATGGGGCGCTACGCCGGAGCAAACGCTAGTGGGAAAACGGCCACAGTGTTATGTGAACCACCAACAGTCTAATTGGGTGGACCTCTTGCCATTTGCCGAATATGGTTACAACAACAGTGTACATAGCACAACCAAAGCTTCCCCATTTCAGATTGTAAATGGATACAAAGGCAAGCCTGTCCCATTGTTGCCGGGGGGAGAGTGAGCCCGAGACCCCACCTCTTTTGAGCAATGGTGGGGCAAATTGGAGGGCAGCTGGAAGGGGATTCAAGAGAACCTAGAACTGGCCAAGGAAGCTTATAAAAAACAATATGATAAATCCCATGTGCCCATGTGGGATTTCAAAGTGGGTGATTCTGTGTATGTGTCAACAAAAAACCTCCAGCTGAATCAGCCTTCAAAGAAGCTGGCTTATAGATTTCTGGGTCCATTCAAAATCAAAAGGGTAATCAATAAAGTGACAGTAGAACTGGAGTTACCCAAGATGTTTAGTAAAATACACCCTGTCTTTCACTGCAGTCTTTTGCAAAGACACGTGGGTGGTACTGCTTGGCACCCTTGACCGCCAGCTCCACAACCTATCCAGATTGGGAATCAGAGTCATCATGAAGTACAAGAAAATTTAGATGCTAAAGTGAAACGTGGAGTGTTGTACTATCTGATTAAGTGGAAACATTTCCCGGCCAGCCAAAATGAATGGGTAGCAGAACAAAATGTCTTAGCCCCTGATTTGATAAACAAGTTTTATAAAGCATTCCCTCAAAAACCCCGACGTTGATGTTAAGGGGGGCAGTATGTCAGGCATGGTAAAATTCCATTGGTAATTGATTGTTTTAGGGTCCTTCATAAAGCTGATCTGTGAAATATCATGGAGGACCAAGGTCTGTTAGCTCTGTTATTCTTTCCCACTCCCCCTTCTTACTTTATTGCTTGCAAAGTAGAACTAGAGAGAAACAAAACTAACTTGAGAAAGAGTAATCAGTACCTTCCCATACATTCCTGTTAGGGAGTGAGACACATCTGGGGAAAGCAAGGACGGAGTCCTGATAATGCCATGAGAATGTAGACATTTATGATAGTTTATGTGTGAGAGCCAATCCCTCGTCCCTCTTTTTGGAATCCTTTTGAAGTAAGCCTTAAAAGTATTGTATCAATGTATCTTTAGCATCACTCTCAAGAATCTGTTACACTGAGAGAGAGATGATAAATGAATCGCGGAAAAAAATTATTGCAAAGATTAAAAAAGATATGGAAGATCTCAGAAAGGAAATTGAGGAAACATCTAAGAACATGCAGGAGGTAGAAAGCAGAATGAAAGTATATGATTCCACCTTGTTGAAAATGCAAGAAAAAGTGACAATCCATGACTGCAAATTGATGGAGTCTCAGATACGTCTGAGAGGAGTACCTGAGAAGGAGGATGGTGATTTAAAAGAATATATAATAAAAATAATTGCAGAATTTTTAGAGGAAGACCCTGAAGAGACTAAAAACATGTATGATTATATGTATAGAGTGAACTCACTTTATGCCAAGAAAAACAACTTACCAAGAGATGTTGTCATATGACAAAGGAAATGGTGGGAAGGATCATGAGTAAAAACTTTGAAAAGACATTGATAGTGGGAGGCAGTAGAGTGAGAACCATGAAGGAGCTGCCAAGGCAAGTGATAAATGTTAGAAGAACATATAAAAAGTTAACAGAAAAATTGAGAGACAATGGAATGAGGTTTAGATGGATAATACCTGAAGGCTTGAGCTATAGACAGCCCCATCCCCCCACCCCTTTAAAATAAAAAACTTACTACCGAATTTAAAATTATATCAACAAGCAGTTTGTTTAGTATGGATAAAAGAATGGATAACGTTGTTAAACAAAAAACTTTTAGTGTTGGAAGGTCACGGAAATAAATTTGGCTGGCACACATATTTGTATTATGGAAAAAAGAAGATGTATGGTTTTTTCTCTCACCATTATATAAGAAATAATTTGCTAAATACATGGATTAAATACAAGAAATATGGAGATGAGAGAAGACCGTTATGGATAATGCCAACTGAAGTAATAAAAATAACAGCTGAGATAGGCGAAGAAAAGTGGTTGTCATATAATCAATTATTAAAAATACAAAGTGGCAAAATAGAACTGAAAACTGCTGAAGAGTTGAATCATAAATATGATTGGTTTCAAATGCAGCAAATAAAGAGCTTGGTGGAGAATGATATTAAAACTGAAGGAATAAGGAAAGAGCAAACAGAATTGGAAAAAGTTCTGCTTGGAGACAATGATAAATTAATTTCAAAAGTATATAAATTACTTCTACAATGGTCTACAGAAGATGAAGTAGTGAAATCGCAAATGATTAAATGGGCAATTAATGTAAATAAGGAAATACAGATGGAAACTTGGGAATATTTGTGGAAGAACTCTATGAAACTTTCAACATGTCAAGGTATTAAAGAAAACTGTTTTAAGATGATGTATAGATGATATATATCTCCTAAAAATTGGCAAAGATGAATAATAAAATGCCAGACAGATGTTAGAAATGTAAAAAGCATGAAGGTTCTTTCTACCATATGTGGTGAACTTGTGAAAGAGCTAAAATGTTTTGGCAGAAGATTCAGCAAGAGATTTCTAAGATCTTGAGATATGAGTTTAACAAAGTTGCAGAGACTTTTCTGTTGCGACTACAAATGGAAAAATTTCCAAAAGAAGATAGAACTTTAATCTGGTACTTGCTCTTAGCCGCTAGGACATTGTATGCGTAGTTGTGGAAGCAAGAAAAAATATCAGAGAAATGTGATTGGATTATAAAAGTTATGATATGGAGTGAAATGGACAAATTAACAAGAATATTAAGATACTATGATTTGGAAGTTTTTAAGACGGAATGGAAAAAGTTTAGAAGATATGTAGAAAAAGAGTGGAAAATAAAAGGACATTGGACAATCTTTGATAATGATTAAGTTTTAAAAAGAAGAGGAATATAATTTTTTGTTTTAATAGTTAAGGGTACCTTTAAATATTTGCATTTTAAGTAAATTACACTGGCGGGGGTCAAGTAACTGGGGGAGGGGTGAGTAGAAAGTAATATATGGGGTAGATAAAAGAAGTTTTTTTTAAAAAAAAAAAAGATGTAAAATATAGATTTATTACCATATGTTACCAATATAATTGTTTTAAACTCAAAGAATCTGTTACACTGAAAGTATTGGTCTATCAATAAATGTAGTTTGGTATAAAACTAGACTCATCATTGAAACCGTATGCTTGACACCCCCCACCATTGTGATCATTCTGAAGAAGTGGGGGGAAGCAAACACCAGTATCTGTGCCATTCAGTAGGCACTGATCCACCCACCCATCAGCATACACCAGTCTTACAGTCCTGACCAACTAAAAAAAACCCTGGAAATTCACCACATTACAGCCATGTTTCTCTTGTAAAACTTAAATATTCTATTGCTAAACTATTGCCCAGAAATATACCAATAGAGAAAGAAAACAAAAAAAAAATTAAACCCCCAAAGCATCCCAAAATTTGTTACATGTGGGTCCTGGATGCAGGAGCCTGCAATAATAACATTCATGTCTACATGATCTATAGATAACATTTGCCACCCCCATTAAAGTCCAAGCAGATAAGCCAGGATTAAACACACTAGAATAGGGGTCCTCAGCATGATGTCTTTGGGTGCCATGGAGCCTGCTAACACTTTTACTGGTGCCAGTCAAATGTTAGAGGTAGAGCAAGGTGGGGCTTCTGCCCAGAAGGGTTTCTGATTAATCATAGGAGATCTGACTGGCTGTGCATTTTTTTTAAAAAATGGCTTTGACAGCAGCCACCACCACAGCCAAGGGGTTTTTTACTGAATCTCTGAAGGTTATGCAAAATAAATAAATAAATTTATTTTTAAAATATCCTGTTAAGAAGGGTTTCTAGCTGTAATGTTGAAGAGTTACTATTAGAATTATGAATAACCTCACTCTCTAACATTTTGTGGTTGGCTCTGCCTCCTGCCAGAGTAATTTTGTGGTTGTGCTCAACATCCCATGTCACAATCCCAAAGGATGCCACAAGCTCAAAAAGGCTGGAGACCCCTGCACTAGAAAAAGGCTGAGACATATCACCCAGGGATATAGAAACAAGATGACACTGTCAGAGTAGGTAACTCAATAACAGCTGCCTGGTCCATACTTTGGGTCAACAATAGGGATGAATATGGAATGTGAAAATGGTGGTTCATTTTGTTTTGTGGTTCATTGGATTGCCCAATTTGGTGGTTCATTTCATTTCTTTAACAGCAGCTGCTTTTTTTTCCAGTTTCCTGAATTTTTCATAGTTTATTGGTTCATTCAGCTTGGGAAGGCATAAAACAGTCCTGTGTGAACTAGATATGCCAAACTTGTGGCAAACTCTTCAGCAGACTCTCCTCTGCCTGCTCTCCAAGTTTGGTGCAAATTGGATTTCAGGGGGCCAAGCTACATCCCCCCAAAGATAAAAACCGTCTTCAAGGCAGTGCTCATTCTAAACGTTTCATCACTTCAGATCCAGGCTGGGCCTGCGTACTCTATATATACCCTGTGTGTTATGTCAAGATATTTTAGTGGATCTGGGCCAAACTCAAGTAGGACTTGAGCAACTAGTTAGTTATCCGGTTCTATTCACTGTTTCATTTATCCCATTGTTTGGACACCTACTTATTCCCTTGATTAGGCTCCAGATGCCTGAATGGTAATGAAAACATCTCTACATGCTCACCCTTCCATATCTTTTTTTTATTTTTAATAGTTTAATCAGAAAACCCCCAATACAAGTGCACAAAAGCAATACAAGCACAAAATATATGTGAAAACAAAACAAATACAAAACAGAAGGTATACAATGCTCTCACCCTGTTATCATTATCTAGGCAGTTTGAATGAGACAAGAAATCAATACCCCCCCCTCCCTTGACATCATAATGATGCACCATCTCCATGTACCCCATAGATAGCTTCCTGGGATCGCACCCTACCATATCTTGAATTTAGTGGAAGGAAATAATTGGTCATCTAATCACAGGTATCTCTCTCCATGAGTATAATCTTTCAGTGGGACTGACTGAAGGAGAAGGACAGCCCACCAATCACCCTGAGGTCAGGCAACTTTAGGCTTCCCAATCCCCAGGTCCCAGTGGGGGATTCCCCGATTTTACAGGCTTCCCCCTGCCCCCAGCCAGCTGGCTGGCGGGGGAAGCTCCTCCGCCACAGCCATCATGTACCTCTAGATCTTGGGCAGGACCTGCAAACAGGTCCGGTTTTAAAATGTGTGTGTGCCTTTAAATTGGAGCAGGAAGTACTTCATTGGGAAGGGTTAGCAAAAGCAGACCTCATCAGAGTGCAGCCCCTCTGTTTGTTTTGCTTTCATTTCGGACAAGTGAGTGTTTGTGTAAAAGAGCAGCGTAGCTCCTGTACTTTCCAGACCTCATTGTGGAAGCACCAGTGACTCCTGCTTTGTTCTACTGCTTCAGACCAAAACGGCTGCCCACTTGCACCAGAGACAGTTAAGCGTATGTGTGAGTGAGAGAGAGAAAACGGGGGGGGGGGACTCTATTATTCCCTATGGAGACTTATTCCCATAGGAAATAATGGAGAATTGATCCACGGGTATCTGGGGCTCTGGGAGGGGGACTGTTTTTTGAGGTAGAGGCACCAGATTGTTGTTGTTCTGTGTTGGTTAATGTTGGCTCATGTTGATTCTGCAATCCAGCATCATTTGCTGTATGTTTGCAGTAGAAGAGGAGGGAATCTCTAGAAATTTACATCTGTAAAGAAAATAATCTTTTTTAAAAAAATGATTATGCCATTGTCATCTGTAAGAAATTTCCAGTGCTTCATAAAAAACTGCCAGAACAAAGGGATTTTACTATATTACAAATTTTTCCCATGAATGGAAAGTGATGAGCTATTATAAGGAACACTAATAATTTCTGAAATAACTAAGTAGTATTAGCTATGGAAACAGGGTACTCACTAGTGGGCTAAAAAAAAGAAAGAAAAGAAACTGGAAAGGTTTTAAGTGAGGGTTTTTACAGGTTCCACTTCAACTCAGATGGGACTTCTTGAGACACAAGGAGAGAAGACTGCAATACTGTAATTCAAACATGGGCCTCAGGAAAGGCTGAAGAATTACAAAATATTTGAGTTGACGTCTGTTGTGTGTAATACATTAGAACCTATTTAAAGCCATAAACTGCAGGACATCTGGAACAGACTGGGTAGTGAGCTTGTATAATTGAAGGGGGGGTGGGGAAGAGAAAAAATACACTTATAGATGTACAAAAAAGAAAATAAATATACCTGGCTTTTCAATGGATTAGAAATAAATCCAAGCTAGAAGCTGAGTCTGAAAAAGTTTTGAATTATGGAAAGAAATGCTTGCTTTTTCACAAGTTGTCCTATCATATGACTAAGGTCATGCTTACTATTAAGAGTGTTCCTTTAAAGGCATTAAACCTAGTTTGAGCTCTGCTATCTTTTTTGGTTACCTTTGTGACGAATAACCTTTCATGGTCCTTGCGTGCTTTGCAAATATATTTTAGCACTTTTAGCAAATATCACAATAGCTAATACAAATATCAAATATAACCATTGAACACATTTGAATTTTTAAGTGAATATTAGACAATTTTTTTAAAAGGAAGAAGCCTTTTCTTACCCACTCATCAAAAAGGAGATATTATGTGCTACATAAGTAGTTTAATTTTTTTAACATCAAGTTCTTACAGAATATTCTCCAGAGTTTCTCCTTACATGTCCAAAAATTGTGCCTTCAGGAAACATTATAGTACCCACCAGAGATTAATACCATTTTTAATCTTATAACAATTTATCCCTATGCTCACATACACACAAAAGACGAAAAAGTGAAATGCAACACGCACCAGGCTGATTTCATTCATATACCCCTGAGTTGTATAGCTAGCTTGATTTTGTGAGATCTCAGAAGCTAAGCAGGGTTGGCCTTTGTTAGTATTTGGATGGGAGACCACCAAGGAAGTCCAGGGTCACTACACAGATGTAGACAGTGGCAAAAGACATCTGAACATCTCTTGTCTTGAAAACGCTGCAGAGTCACTGTAAATTGGCTAAGACTTGGTGGCAAAAAGCAACAACAAAAATCCCTGTGGTGCCATGGCTGTGAAATGTATACGACTGAAAGAGTAACCAAAATTTGAGACACCTGTTAGAAGTTATCAAACACATTGTGGTACATTACCAGGCAGTGGGTGTTCCTATTCTGTTGCTATATTGGCCCTTTTTTACTTTGATTTTTTTAACCATTCATTGAAAATATTGGTCTGTCAAAAACAATCTCAGGTGTATGTTCATCTCCACAATGCTAGTGCTAGCGAGGAATTAAATACTATCCTAGGATTGCCAGAGGGTAAGACATGATGTTAGTCTTGTTTATCTTGATGCTTCAGTTGACCAAACAATGACCTTCCATAATTAGTTGCTCAAAACAGCAGGAAAGGTAAAGTCACTAGACAAATTAGCTGCCTCCTCTTCATAGGAAGCAAACATGTAAACATTGCAAATAGCCATCAAATTTAGTTGCTTTTATGTGTCTATAAATTATGTTTCTGCCTGCACCCATTCTATTCACATTAAGTTAGAGTCATAGCACAAATTAAAGTTTTCTCATATGGCTATAGGAAAGACTGTAGAAAAGAAGCACATTAAGCATATACTTGTTACTAATATTTTGCCACTCTGTATTAAAGACATTAGGTATTTTGTATATTCATGTTCTTATTTTGTCTATTTACAAAATTTATGTTGCTCCTTTCTGCCTCACCATACTTCTTACTTCTGAAGGTAGGGGAACAGAGGGTAGGACTTGAGAGGCAGATCTTAACTGGCAGGTTAAATGGTATGGAGGGCCACAAAGAATGCTAACAATTTAAAACAGACATGATGAAATCACATTTTAAAACCATTAAAATCAACCTCTCCCAAACACACATCATTTAAAAAAATTAAAGAGTTAATATATGTACAAAGACATAAAAATGGCAATTAAAATATTAGTCAGGAAGGAGGGAAATTGAGGGAATGCTAGGCTTCTCAACCCTCCCGCCCTGGCGGTGGACCCCAGGATTTACAGCCTCTTCCCCCGCTCTCCAAAAAAACAGAAGCGGAGGGAGGGGGAAAACGGTGCCAAGGAGCGTCCTTCTAGGACCCGGACTCGTGGCTTGCCACACTCCTGGCCTGCCTCCACCCTCCCCTTCTCTGATTTCACCTCAGAGGCGGAGGAGCAGTTACGGTGAAGCGGAGAAGAGGCAGCAGCAGCGCAGCAGCATCGCCCGCTCTGCTCCGCCTCTGAGGTGAAATCAGTGAAGGGGAGGGTGACTTTTAAAAAGGTGTGCCGTCCCTTGAAATTAGATGGCCAAAACTCCCATTGGGGTTCAGCTGTGCTTGTCACACTCTTGCTCCTAGCTCCACCCCAGTGTCTCCTGGCTCCACCCCCAAAGTCCCCAGAGATTTCTTGAATTGGACTTGGCAACCCTAGGGAATGCTAAATGGTGAAAAAAGGCTTCAACCTCTGGCAGAAGGTGGAAAAGGAAGGGGACAGACAAATCTCCCTGGGCAGAGAGTTCCAGAGCTTTGATGCTATGACTATGAAGGCTCTGTCCCTGGTTGGCAACTGCCTAATCTCCAAAGATGAGGGCACCCAAAGCAAGACCTCCAAAGAGGCCATAGTGGTTGATTGGGTATGATGCTGTGATGGGCTGGATAGCTGTCCCAGTGAGTCACAGCTGAAGGAACTCACTGTGATTGGCTGACAGTCTCGAATGGTAACATTAGTAACAGTTAAGAGAGGCAGAGAGAGAGAGAAATCTCTTCAGTTGAGTCTACGGTTTGAGTTCAGTCTGAGGCAGTCTACTGTTTGAGTGAGACTCAGGCAGTTAGAGACAGCTAATATTTGAATAAGGGCTCTTATCTGTGTGAGAGTCTGTCTGAGAGAAGGAGTTAACAGATGCTCTTTTGGGAAGGCTCTCAGTTCGTGGCACAGTGTCACAAAGCAGAGCTAGTTCAAAGGCTCTGGTGAGGAGTTCTGAACCCAAGGCTAACAGGCAAACTCCAGTTGAGAGAAAGATCATAAACACACACTGAGAGGGACAAAGGTTCCTGTGTCTGTTTGGAATCCCAGGAGAGAAAGGGGACTTGGCACAAGGGTTTGAAGTGTCAGAGTGAAGGACCCTCAAAGGTGCCAGAGTCCAAGATTATAGTTTTTCCTAAGAAGAGGATAACTAGTCTGCCAGGGAGAAATGATCTGAGGTGGGGAGTTCTGACACAGGCTCAGTAAGTGCCTCAGAGTGAGCTAGTATGAATATTTAAAAGCCAAAACCATCTTCAAAAAGGTTGATATTAAGAAGTGTTGTCCAGCTGAGGGAAACAGTGGATATGTTTTTGAAATAACAGCATGCCAACAAAAGGCGTTCTTTAGTTTGTTTTTCTTTTTAGTTTGTTTTTCTGCCTGCCTACAGATTCTAATATTATAAACTTCTGTCCTTATTTCCTCCCTTCTCAGCTTATCTGTTATAAAATAAATCTTATTCTGTTTTTGATATTAAAAATGCTACCAGTGCCATTATTTTTGTCTCCAACAAGTAAAATTTTGGTTCACCTGAGGTATTGAGCAAGGTGTGACAGGCTTTAAAGTGGTCCCCTTTGCCCTCTGGCCCTGGCTCAACTCAAATGCTTTCTGCTCAGAAGTGATTTAGACAGATTCCACATGTATAGTACTCTGTTGCTAGAATGTGTAGTCCTATAACACAGAGGTCCCCAACCTTTTTTATCTCAGGGACCGGCCCCAGGGCTGGCCGGCCCACAATGGCCCCAGAGCCAGTGGCTGCCCCCCCCCCACGGTGCCTCCTCCTCCCCCCATTTTCTCCTCTGCCCCCCCCCCTGCAGCCTTGCCGCCAACCCCCGTGCAGCCTCACTGCCTCCTGTTTTTACCACTTTAAGGCCAGGGAAGGTGAAGCACCATCCTCCCCCCCCCTCCGCCAATCAGCTGACCTCCCCCCCCTCCGCCAATCAGCTGATCCAATCGGCCGGGAAAACTATGGCAGGGCAGCTGTTTCAGTGGACACTCGCCGCCACTGCTGCAGTTTCCCCCACTGATTGGATCACCTGATCAGCAGGGGGCAGGGGAGGTTTGCCTGGAAAGCGCTTCATAGCACCTTCCCTGGCCTTAAAGTGGTATAAACAGGGGGCAGCGAGGTTGCGCGGGGGTACGATGAGGCTGCATCGGAGGGGGGGCCGCTGCATGGCCCACTCAAAAACATGCCATGGACCAGTACTGGTCTGGAGTCCAGGGGTTGGGGACCCCTGCTATAACAAGTATGTATTAATCCTTCCTGGGTGCCTGTCTTGTTTCATCCTGATATAGTCATGGTTTGGGTGAGCTAATGTATCCTGGACTATAATTGGAGGCTCAGGTTTTTTCCATGACAGTATTTTTTATCAATTCTAGCTGGTTCACCAGCTATGACACTTTCTCAAAAAGCATGATCCAGTCATGATGATCTTGGCTCTGATTATTTCCAAGTTAGATTACTGTAATGCTCTATACATGGTTCTGCCTTTGATAAGAGTCTGGAAATTTCAACTGATACAAACTGCAGCATCCAGGCTAATGCCAGTGGCTGGTTACAGGGATCATATCTCTTCCGTGCTGAAAGATCTGCACTGAAACAGGTAGGTAGCTGTTTCTGGGCATAATTCAAAGTGCTGATAATCTACAAGGCCCCAAAAGTTTGAGACCAGGGTACCTTCCATACCATTCAACCTGCCAGTTAAGATCTGCCTCTCAAGTCCTACTGTCTCTACCTTCCCCTACCTTTTCTTTCTTTTAGGCACCAGACCAAAACAAATCCTTTAACTGAGGCTTTTAATTAGAGGGTTTATCTTACCAACTTTTAAAATGGTCTGCTTCTTTTTTATGATAGTTGTTAGGCTATTTATGTCCAATGACTACTTTTTATATTTACATTATGTTATTTTAACTGTAAGCCATCTCAAGCAGGATTCTGAAGAGAAAGCACAGATATATCCTAAATCAATAATAGTCACTCTAGAGGGGGGGTTTTCTATAAAAAGGGGAACAGCTTAGAATGATTGATTCTAAGCCACATGCTTGTAGCCACATGATTCTAAACTACACCTGCTTTGCTACTTGTTTAAACTATGTCTGAAACGGACCAATAGGTTGTATCCAGTGCTTCAGCAAACAAGGCAGTAGCATCGACCCTTGTGTAGTTTACGTATTGTAGTGGCTTCACGATGCAGCCTGCTATCTCTGATCTTCAAGAGGAGTTGAATGTTATCTACGCAGAAAACTTAGACTGCTCTTATGCATGTGCCACACAATGTGGAAGATACTCCAGTTCGACAGGCACTCCTGCTCTCCCGTTGGACAAGCCCAGATTGGGAAAGGCTTACTGAAGGTCATGGCCCTCGGTTACTATGGCACATGCAGCACTCAGACCTTACCCTGCAGGGACAGATCTTCAAAATAGTGGGAGGACCTGAGTATACATGCTGCAATAACCAGGTAACAGTAGAATAATCACCCCTTTTACATTTTATGTCTGTTCATTCCATGTTGGTGTTACAGTTTACAGATTATTGCCCTAGTCGTAAATTGGGGAAATACCACCCCATAATGCCTTTGGGCAACCGTTTTACATTTTTTCAGCCTCTTGCTACAAGGAAGAAGCATGCTCAGAGGAACTTTGGCTAAAAATGGAGGATTATGGGAAGAAGGTCTTAAGGCTCTACCCACGGGGTTTCTGCGAGAGGGCTGCGTTAATACATTCTCTTTCACCATTGGAAGGTGGAGATCCTGGTGTTGGATCTCCGAGGAAACAAAGTGGGGAGGAAGGGACCTTCCCTGGCTGGTTAGTGGTCAGGATTCGGTCCGCAGTTAGCAGAGGGAGCTCCTATCGAACCGAGACCCACACTGGGCCCGGTCTACATGAAAAATAGAAGTGAAGGCCTGCATCGCCAAGCCTCGGCCTCACACTTCTGAGTCCCAATTAGATCATAACAAGCACATGCATGGTGCTGGGGCCTTTAGGGTTCCTATAAATGTAATGAATTTTTTGTTTCTTTTTCAATAATTAAGTTTTAGTGTAATCATCTGTACTTATATATCCAAGATACTCATGATGCTTTTAGTTTATTTTGCATAAGACATGCCTTACGTCCTATTAGAATATTCTTTTTCTGTGTATATACGGTTGCTAGGCAAACCCCATTCTTTAAAAAAAGTGTGGCCCATTTTTTGCTTTAACATAGCTAGCAAGCAACTGAGACCATGTGGTAGGCCAGAAGCCTCCCCTTTCTCCCCAGTTCTATCTTTTACCAGTCATGGGTGGCTTGGAGGCCAAGCCCAGAGACCTAGGTCTCTGCAAAAATTGGTGGACAAGGAGTAGAGTTGCCCACTTGCCCCTTTCTGTAGAGTAGTGGCACCAAATTATCTGTGATTGTTGTCAGGAAGAGACAGCCGCCTAACAGGCTAAGGTCTCCAATTTGACAGCATTTCAGACTGGGGAGGTGCTTGCCTCCAGGGCGCTGACAATCCCCGCTTGGCCTCCAGGAGGGCAATGCGGACAAAATTCTATCATGTTCTGGTGATCCCTTCCAGAAGGATTGTGTATAATGAACAAAGGCTTTTCAGACCTTACTTATTTCGATGTTAAGATAATTTTGGAGCTTTGATTTATGTCTCCAAGTGTCTCTATATAGGGTCACAATTAATTTCCCAGAAGCCCAGAAATTTGCATGTGCCTATCCCTTCGGGCCAATCAAGGGGCCCCAACACACACACCCCAGGCTCTGCAGAGAAGGGTAATTAATCACCAGGGCAACTGCCCTGTGTTGTTAGGCCTGAACTTCTCATCCAATTATAATCAGTGTACTGCAAAATCACTGAAGTCATTCTGTAAGATGGAGGACTTGTGCCTTGTATTCAGGCTTGCTGTAGAAAGAACATTGCTTTGCTGTGAGACATCCAAACACAACCATTGGAGTAGGGAAGCACCCCGAAGAAAGAAGACCCACGGGTTATAGGTAGTAAATTGTGTTAGATAGATTTGTTTTATTGCTTGTAACTGGGCAAATGGTAGACTGCCTACCAAGTCACAAATGTATTCAAACTCTCTGTGTTATTTACTTTACACTGATTGCATGATTTAGTCTTATGAATGATTTTAGTATCAATTCAAACTGATATAGTATGAAATGCTCCCCTTCGCTTATCTGGTTTTGCTTTTATTATTATACTAAGATAGTAAATACATTGATCAGTTATTATTATAATGAAAGTACCCTTTCATAAGTTCAGATCCAGTAGAATAGACTTCCTAAGAATTCTTATTTTAATTTGGCATTTTTGCATTTGGTCTTGAGAAAACACGAGCTCCCAAAGAGCTGGCACCCCATTTTTCTAGTCGACACCCCTATCTCTGGTACCTTCCTGTTTTTCTGAAAATACATGCCCTTTACTTTTCATTTCTGGGAACACAGCTCTCCCAATGGAAGCGCCATCTGGTGCTATGTAATTGGAACCACCTCATCTTCAATTCACCAGGTTCTAAAAGGAGGAAATTGTGGCCAGGAGGCGCTGCCTGCCTCTAGGGCTATCCCACTCAAGCTAAAGGGACCCCAAGCTAAACAAAATGGAGTCTGGTCAGAAACAGGCCAAGAAATACTTCATTCAAAATGGAGTAGAGCAGAGAGCTTGTTCTGGTTCCCACTTGTAGGCTCCCTCTGGACATGGCCCTCTCCCCCACTCAAACAGAGTACATAACAACAATGGGGACTGCTGGTAAGTATTGCTCATGCCCTAATCCTCAGCTACTGATCAATGGCCTCTCCCTCCAGCCCATTACTCTCACCTAGCTACTTCTATTCACTCCTATGATAATGCCTATCCTGCTTTTGTCTACCATGCTGAGTTCTTTCCTGAGTGTTGAACCCAAACCAGTACAAAACCATCCAGTTATACCCCGGCCCACCCTTTTAGTGAATACATGAAAATCACGATCTATTATTCTCAACTAGGACTCCATTCAGGAAGATAATCACTGGGCCAATAAGGATTCTATAGTCACTAAAGGGTCCTCCACCCCTCAGAACTCTGTATAACCTGGGTGAACACCCCATTTCAGTGTGCATTCTGTAGGGCGCCATTTGCAATCTGTATTCCTTGTTACTCCTGTAATTGGGTCTATAGGGCTTGCTATGTTGGTTGTGCTTGCCCTTCTCTTCGATTGTCCTGCTGAGTGGACGTCTCCTCTTCTGGATCAGGTGATATAACCCTCTACAACGATCCCTAAATTCTCTATCGATAACCTCTACCCTTCCTAGCTTCTTGATTTCCTGTATTGTGTATTTTTGTATGCAAGTGCATTCTCTTTACATATTTTAGGTAAACATTATAAAATATATTTGCCTGGAGTATTCTTGCTTAAAAACTCAACCTCCGTGTTATAGAAGAAAAGATCCTTTGCTCCTTATTCGCTCTACCTAGTCTCCATATTGCTAATTTCCCCATTTTTAAAAGGAGACATAAGCATTTCCCGTAACAAAGTGATGTTCGAACGTGGGCACTTCCTGAACATCTGAATTACAGGAGTGCATAAGTGTCTTTCAGCGCTCAGAATGTAGAGGGAAAGTTTTCAGCGGAAAAACTCCATAATTTGGCCATAAAAACTGATATAAAAACAGTGTGTGTGTGTATGGCTCTAGCGGAGCAGTCTATCTTTGTGGATTGGCTTCTCCCATTTCACCTCATTCAGTGGAATCAGTTAGACACACCAGCTATTCCACAGGATTGTGGTCCACCCTAATCTGTGAGTACTAGTCTGAACACCAGTGACTGATTCCGTGTAGCCCTGACTGCCCTGAGGCTATTTAAATGTGTCTGTTTTGTGGGTGGGAACTAAAGTTAGGTTCTCTGCTTAGAAAATATCGCACCAACACATGTAGGGCACATATAAGAAGAAGAAGAAGAAGAATTGCAGATTTATACCCCCACCCTTCTCTCTAAATCATAGACTCAGAGCAGCTTACAATCTCCCCCCACAACAGACACCCTGTGAGGTGGGTGGGTCTGAGAGGGTTCTCACAGCAGCTGCCCATTCAAGGACAACCTCTGCCAGAACAATGACTAACCCAAGGCCATTCCAGCAGCTGCAAGTGGAGGAGTAAGGAAACAAACCCAGTTCTCCCAGATAAGAGTCCATGCACTTAACCACTACACCAAACTGGTTCTCTATATAAAACCCCTATAGGTCAATTTCCCTTCTCCCCTCTGGCCTGAGGTGGGGCAGGAGCCCTGTAAACGAAGTCAGTACCTCCAAGACCAGAGAAAACTCTTACTGTAAGAGCTCCTACACAGCTCTGGCTTGATGGAAGGAAAAGTGTACAGTGAGTGCTCTTCAAGCAAGAGGTGAGGAAAGTCTTTCTTAAGGCTAAACGTCCCTTGGGTCACTCCCGTAGGCAGCCAAACTTGTGGAGTAGGAAGCTCTCCCTTAGGATTACAAATTTGTCCCTGGACTGTGGAGTTAGGTACCCCTCCCAGCCAAAAAAAAATTCTTTATTGGGCAAACTCAATTAGTAGAAGTGCTCCATAGAAGGACCTCCATCAAGAATCCCACAGACTATTATTAGATTAGAATGTTGGTCTAAATTCTGGTCATCTTATTTATTTCATACCCCCATATTGAATTTGAGGCTACAAAACTTTAAATTTTTCTCCAGATGGTACCTGACACCACTACAGATTTTCTACGCCAAAAGATCAAAAGATGCCAAATGCTGGAGAGGGTGTGGCTTCCAGGGCTCATTTATTCATTGCTGGTGGGAATGCCCTGTTGTGATGGAATTCTGGAGGAAAATTTTGCCCACTGTTGAACGTATAATTGATCACAAAGTGCCCTTCACCCCCGACTCCATTTTGCTTAACCTTTGGAAAAATGGGGAAGTGCCTAAACATAAACATGAATTGGCTTCAATGCTTATTTTAGCCACAAAATTATTAATAGCTCACCATTGGAAAGCCCCTGTCCTACCTTCTAAACGTAATTGGTTCCTAAAAATTTGGGACCTAGTAGTAATGGATAAGCTGGCTACTACCATAAAAAATTCTGAAGCATCTGATAAAGGTCTAGATAAAAATATGTTTGTAGAGAAATGGTTTCACTTTTTTGCTTATGTACAATTTGAACAAAAAACATTGTGTAAATTACCGGATAAGTATTTAACTTTTGCTTTATATAAGAAAAACACTCTGCATATTATATTCATAACAGGATGGCTTGTAAGGTAGATTCTATGGTTATTAGTATTATAGTTGATGTTTGTTGGAATGTATTTTTGTTTTTAATTAATAAAAAGTTTAAACTCAAAAAAAAAAAGAAAAGAATCCCACAGACCCGATTAGCAGGAGTGCTCCATAGAAGGACCTCCGTCGAACTTAATATACCTGATTAGTAGGAGTAATCCATCAGGAAATCCACTTTATAAGTTTAGAAAGGCTCCTACCTGGAACAAAACTTGAGTGTGTGAGCAGCCGCATACCTGTGGCTCATACACGTATAGTTTCAAAATGATGATGTGTAATAAATCCGAGTTGGACAAACTAGGAAAATGGATGGTAAAGCAAGGGCAAAACCCATGGGAAGTAGGATCTTTCAAAGGTCTCAACCCTTTTCAAACCTTCAGAGAAGCCTTCTAAGACATTTGTGAGAAGAAAAAACCTAGTAGTTCTAAAAGAAGTGAAATTGCCATCTGGGGACTATATGCTGCACTACAGGATGCCACCACGTCTATGGCCAAACTGGAGGAACAGAATAAAGAACTAACTGCTAAATTGGAAAAGAAGGAAAAGAAAATAGAGGAATTAGACACTAAATTGGAATCTAATAGGAAAGAGATAGAGGAGCTTAGGGCAGAAAAAGTGGACTATCTACTAGAAAAGGAAGTATTTAATTCAGCAACTCAGCGCACCAGCAAAAATTAGACGAAGCCACGACCCGGGCTCAGTCTGTAGAACACAAGATTGCCTCCCTGGAAGTCCAGTTAAAAGCCACCACGAGTGCCACAGACTACTTAGTCACCAAACATAAGAAAGAAATTAAAGAGGTTCACCATGAGGCCTGCCAATTAGAAATTCAGAACCTAAGAAAGAAGTTGGAGGTGCAGACAGCCATAATTGCATCCTCACATCCGGACATACTAGCTCTTCTCCTGGTAAATAATTCAGCAGATGAGCCACTTATAGATGCAGTTCCTCAGACTCCTTTTAATCCAGACTGGAAAGGGGAAGAAATGCCTGTAAGACCAGTGCACACCAAGGTGGTCACAACTCATAGTGCGCTTGGCAGAACCATAACCCAGGAAATCACGGAGTATTCTCTGTGGAAGCCACACAAAGCCAAAGCCATTGCAGACTCCATAGGGCCTTTTAGCCGGAAAAATGGAGTAGAGTGGATGACAAAGGTGGCGTTGGCCTATCCAACTGCAAATGGAGCCAATCTCACTCAATTGGCCCGCCTATGCTCCACTGGAACTGATGCAGCTGCATTGGAATCAGGAATAAACTCTAGGAACCTTACTGGTCTAGACCAAGTAGGATAGATGCAAGCAGTCATTCATATGAAGCTGCCTTATACTGAATCAGACCCTCGGTCCATCGAAGTCAGTATTGTCTTCTCAATATTCAGTATTCCATTAATTTGGCCCCAGCAAACTGCCAATTCTATATACAGCTGAGATCAGCAGGCATAGGGGGAAAGTCTGGACACTAATTTGATCAGGAAAAAGAAACTGGCAATTCTAGCAGGAAAACTCCAAATTGTAAATGGGGTGTACAACTTCGATCAAGTGGAGTTTAAGCAGGACCTGCATATGGGTCTCAACCCAGAAACCAGAACAAACGTGGGACATTTGATCCCTAACCTTGTAACATGGGCCGAATTGTTAGGCAGAATGCAATACGCTACCGACCTCATGAGAGAAAAGGCCCCTAGAATTACTGCCAAGCCTTCCAAGAGGACACAAGAAGCAAAGCAAGCAGAATTAATTCAGGCAATTATTTATGCTAATAACGGCCACACTCTAAATATAGGAATGATAAAAATGCCCCTGCCCAAGCAGAATAGAATCGGGATTGTGGTAGGAACAACGGAGGCAACTGGAACTGGAAAAACAATCGTAAAGGTCCTGGTTCTGAGCCCTTGCACCACTGCCTCAATTCCCCTCCACTGCCAGGGAATCCCGAGAATGAGAATAGGCCTAGGGAAGGAGGTCTTCAGCCCTCCCAGCACGTTCCCCAACAGCAAGACCTGAGCCAAACAGGATTGGGGAACAGCCAATGGAGAAGAGGAGATTCCTTTACTCAGGATGCTATGCTCTTATCAGATGTAGCCAACTGAATATAGAATGGTTTAGACATATATGGATGGGCGAGAGCAGGAGCTTGTAGCAACTTGCGCTTTAGCTCAGCAAAAGCATGTTGTTGCTCCAGTCTCCAAGTTCATTTAACATTCTTTTTGAGCAGTGCATACAGGGGCCAGGCTTTTTCGGCAAAATTTTCTATAAAATCTCTAGAGAAATTAAAAGTCCCTAACAAAGCTCTCAAAGAATGTCCATCAGTGGGGGCGGGGAGTTTGGCTATAACATCTACTCTTTATGAGTCAGGGGTCCTTCCCTTGGCTCCTAGTGTTAACGCTAGGTATTTTACTTCTGTTTTCACCAATTGAGCCTTGTCGGGGCTCGCCATAAAACCGGTTTCCTGAATTAGGCTTAATATTTCCTGCATGAGTTCACGTGTCTTTTCCTGATCGTCTGAATGTATCAAAATCTCATCTACGTAACTTATCATGTGGTCTCTAGAAGATGGCTGCAGTTTCTCCCACATGTGAAAAAGTATGCATGGCACTGGTATGGAGTCTAACACATTGGGAATTCATCATAGGAGGAGCCAAAGTCATAGTTCAAACTACTCACACTCCTTTAAAATACATAGTGACAGGGAAAGTACAGAACGGACAGGTAACAAATGCCAGAATAGCTAAGTGGACCCTTGCCCTGATAAATAAAGGAGTAGATTTTCAGAAGGAAATTAATGAACCTCCCTCGCCCTATGGCCTCTTGGTGGTAGGGAATGATCACAAGTGCTCCCTACCTGTGCTTGTCCATGTGCGATGGCCAGCAATATGGGGAGAATCACTCACAGAAGCTTATTTTCAGGGATTTACATGCTGGTTCTGTGATGTGATATCTCTATCTTGCAAGGAGGAGACCCCAAAATAGCTCAGCTTGCCGAAGCAGGCAGGGACTCAACAGGGCAGTATTCCATAGAAAAAAGGGAAGGGGTATTCTGGGCCATAGATCGCCAAGGCAAGGCTCTCTGGATCGTTCCGATAGAAACACGGAGCATTTGTACATGAGCAGGGACATAGAGGTAAAGATTTAACCATGGAAAGAGTGTGAGAAACAGAATGGTGGCCAGGTATGAGGCAAGACATTGACCAACGGGTTAACAATTGCCTCTCCTGCACCATGGTGAGTGCTGACCCAACCGGAGCAAAGAATCGAAGGACCCTGGGCACGATACAGGTTGATTTCGTTGGCCCTCTCCCCACCACCCCACGAGGCTATAAATATTGTCTAACCATTATAAATCCATTCAGCAAATGGGTCAAAGCTTTCCCCTGCCGCAACAACACAACAGCCACTACTGCAAAAATTTTGTTTAATAATGTCTTTAATAGATTCGGAATTACTAGGGTCATTGACTCCTATTTAGGCTCACATTTTATTGGGAAAGTCATGAGGGAACTTTGCAGAGCTTTGGGCATAAAGCAGAGATTTCATATTGCTGCACACCCCCAGTCCTCCGGTGCAATTGAACACACTAACCGCACTATAAAAGAAAGGTAGTGTGATCCACTGGAAGGAATTGGGATGAGAAGCTACCAATTACCCTCATGTCACTCAGAGGAACCCAGACCACTCATGGACACCCCCATATGGTAATGACAGGAAGGAGAATGTTATTGCCAGAATCAGTTTGGCTTAACACTCAGGTTCCCACAAACCTGGAACTGGCTGTGGTCACCGATCAGTGGGTGTGTACACTGATCGGTGAAATAAAAGCGATACATAGGAAGGTTGCCCTACAGCTCGGAATTGCCCAACAAGCCATAAACAAAAGATTGGGATGGGTCTGGAACCCCTGACAATGGGAAGTGGGACAGCTTGTCATGTATCACAAACTATGCCAGCAGGACCATGCCTTAGCCGCCAAATGGCAGGGTCCTTTAAAAATCACCCAGCAAGTGACTCCAGCAGTATATCAAGTGGCCATCCTCAAGAGGGGAAGTGAATGGCTTAAGTATTTCCACTGCGCACAACTAAAGAAGTGGAAAGGGAAACCACAGGAAATAATTCCTCCTAGCACCTCTACTGTCCAATTTCAGTGTGCATTTTATAGGGCGCCATTTGCAGTCTGTATCCCTCGACATGCCACTGTGGCCACATAGGAAAAAGTAGTTTAAAATTTTTGATGGGAATAATGTTTTATTATGACAATTATAATTCAAGAAGCATTTTAAGGTAGATGCTGAGCTGATATAATTTAGTACACCTTCCGATGATGTCAGGGGTGTGTGGCATATGCAAATGAATTGTGCTAATGAGCTCCAGCACATCTTTTTCTATGAAATGACCCCTGTGCATGGCCATTCTTGCTCAAGAACCGGGTTTGATTCCCCACTCCTCCACTTGCAGCTGCTGGAAAGGCCTTGGGTCAGTCATAGCTCTCGCAGAGCTGTCCTTGAAAGGGCAATAATTCCTAACATCAGAATCACAACCTATTTACTTAAATTCAGGCTATGCCGTTAGCTAGCGGTTTTGTATTATCAACTCACCAGGGATCTTTGGTGACTCTCTCCTAGCTGCTTTCCGAGATTGGTGAGGATTGCGTTTATGGGATCTGAGTTACACCCCCCCCCCCAAAGAAGGTGCACCCTGGGAAAATGCTTTCTATGGAAATGACAGGCAGTTTATTCTGTATTTTTCATCCATTAGTGCTTTCTCATATTCCATCAATTATTGTGTTCTTCTGTCAGAAAAACCCTTTTGTTGAAGATTCCCTCCCCCCCCCCCCAATTCATGAAGTGTTGATCTAAACTGTACCTCCAAATACATGGGAAACAAGGTCCCAAATGTGTCTAGTCTGTGTGGTGTTATGGAAAATGCTTATGTCTCCTTTTAAAAATGGGGAAATTAGCAATATGGAGACTAAGTATAGTGAATAAAGAGCAAAGGATCTTTTCTTCTATAATACGGAGGTTGAGTTTTCAAGCAAGAATACTCCATGCAAATATATTTTATGTTTACTTAAAATATGTAAAGAGAATACACTCACACTCACACACACAAATACACAATACAAGAAATCAAGAAGCTAGGAAGGGTAGAGGTTATCGATAGAGAATTTAGGAATCATTGTAGAGGGTTATATCACCTGATCCAGAAGAGAAGACATTCGTTCAGCAGGAAAATCAAAGAGAAGGGCAAGCACAACCAGCATAGAAAGCCCTATAGACCCAATTACAGGAGTAACGGGGAATACAGACTGCAAATGGCGCCCTACAGAATGCACACTGAAATGGGGTGTTCACACAGGTTATATAGAGTTCTGAGGGGTGGAAGACCCTTTAGTGACAATAGAGTCCTTAATGGCCCAGTGATTGTCTTCCTGAATGGAGTCCTAGTTGAGAATAATAGATTGTGATTTTCATGTATTTACAAAAAGGGTGGGCCGGGGTATAACTGTATGGTTTTGAATCGGTTTGGGTTTGACACTCAGGAAAGAACTCAGCGTGGTAGACAAAAACAGGATAGGTGTTATCATAGGAGTGAATAGAAGTAGCTGAGGATAGGTGAGAGTAATGGGCCGGAGGGAGAGGCCATTGATCAGTAGCTGAGGACTAGGGTATGAGCAATACTTAACAGCAGTCCCCATTGTTGTTATGCGCTCTGTTTGGGCGAGGTAGAGGGCCATGTCCAGAGGGAGCCTACAGGTGGGAACCAGAACAAGCTCTCTGCTCTACTCCATTTTGAATGAAGTATTTCTTGGCCTTTTTCTGATCAGACTCCATTTTGTTTAGCTTGGGGTCCCCTTAGCTCGAGTGGGATAGCCCTAGAGGTAGGCAGTGCCTCCTGGCTACCGTGGGCAGGGGGATGCCTCTGCATGTTATTACCCTGACATGTGTACACCAGTTTGGGTAACAGCATGTGGCTGGACTCTTTTGCTTAAATCATATAACACGCAAGTGGAGGTATTCTACATAAATGGCAACTTTTCTGCCTCTTCCCATCCAGTGTTGTCATCTATATCCTCTGAAATTATGCTGCAGTAGATCAGTGGAATCCAACCTCAGAATGATATGAGGTTCAAGGGGAACTGAATCAACAAAAATTGTCCACACCCACTTCTGTGAGCAAAAGTGCCTATCATGAACACAAGGGAGGTTTTAGTTTTTATTTTGGTCTGATGCCCTTCTTTCAGGAAATGCTTAATTGTGTGTAAAATAAATAAATAAAAAGGGATGGTAGCACCTCTGCTATTAGCACTAGCCTCAGCTTGAGAGCTCAGCTTGTGACCAAAAGTACAACAAATGAAAGTACAATGGGAATGAAACTATTGATCAAGATAGATCGACACTAAACTTGGAACAAAGAGAAGATAAGTTTGGCTCACCCATAACATAAAATCATGGCTTATTTTAACTGTGCTTACTTTGTGAAACCAGACTTTGGTTGCAGACAGTCACTCCATTCATAGTTCATATCAACTAATGTAGGTTTTATTGCTTTTGCTCTGGCCAAGTTTTTCTGTACCAGTGGAGTGTGTGCCCAGAGCACCAGGGGAAAAGCCACCATCAATGCCAGGAAGTCCACAGTTGTATATCATGTGAAACTCTACTTAAGGTTCAAGCTATGGTTTCAGGACCCAAACTAACCACAGCTAGTGAAACAGTTCTCATTTGGACAATTTTACTAACCATAGTAAGCTTAATTAAATCATGATTTTGCCTGATATGCAAACAGAACAGTAGGACCGATCCTAGAAAGCAACACAATTCAGATGAGAAAAAAACTTAATGTCTGCCACAGTCATCCCAGCTGATAGTTGACTGTCCAAGTTCTTTAGGTGGTCAGAGGGCATTTGAAATTTTGCACCTATTTTATGTGTATATACAGTACAAGAAATCTTTTAATCTGACCATATAAACCACTAATATGATCCTAAAATATGAAATTGAAATTATGGTGTTCATGGCCGGAGACAACACACTCAGACCTTCAGAAATAATTTCCTGTTATTTAGGGGGAGGGGGAATCTCTAAGCTAGAGTTCACTAATATTTTTCTGCCTTTAAATACTATTCTGACATTTGGTATATGGAGTCTACACAGACTTTATCTGCTGTGTTTTTTCTTCCTGTTTCCAACATTACAGAGCAGGCACCTTTTCACAAACTTGCCCTGCACTGAATCATGTAACCTTAGAAGTTCAAGCCATAAGCAATTTAGACTCTGAGGCAGACTATGGGTTGTATGAGATTACTATTACTTGAAGTTAGACAAGATCTGAGGGTTTACTACAGGACATTGTCAGAACCCACAGAGAACACCTATGAAGCTATCATTGCCTTGCCCTTTTGGTTAGCTATCTTTTTAGCAAGCACTTTGAGAAGTTTTCATTGTGTATATTCTCTCACACAGGATATTTCCCTCCACACACATACTAAATGTAAGGCCAACTATAACAGGCTTACTTTTTTCAATGAAAAAGCAAACTTTGATACTAAAAATTAGGAGCTTTATTGTCAGGTTTTCAAGATGGGAAGATGACATCAGAGGAACAGATAGCAAAAAGAATCCAAGACCATTTCTCACTTCTTCAGAAGTAAATTTAGCAAGTGGTAACTGGAATTGATGGGTGTTAATAGCATCAGCAAATAACAGCACATAACCAATAAAAGCACCTAACAAAGCACCAGAACATGTAATATTTACATGTAGATTCCCTGGTACATTTCAAGCCAAGCTATTAGTAACATCATAAAATTTCATAAAAAGAACCTCTGCAACTGACAATGTTAATCTTTAATACAAGACAAGCATTATGGTCCCTTGAGTTCTTTCCTGGCAGATTTTAATCCAATCCATAGAAAAACTCCTCCTTCCCATTACTTTCTACACAATTGCCTGACTGTGATAGAAAGGGGGGGGGGGAGGATGAGAGACATTTCTTGCCTCCTTCCCTATGTCTCCCTTCTGATTTCCTCCGTTCCCTTTGAACATATTTAAGAATGTACAAAACTGTTTTAAACCAAGTCCAACCATTGGTGCATCTAGCTTAGTATTTTCTACTGAGATTGGCTTTCCAAGGTCTGAGAAAGATTTCCAACATTACTACCTGAGACCCATTAAATGGAGATGGCACATACTGAAACTGGAACCATTTTCAGGCAAAGGATGTATAATATAGTGGGTTCAATGCAAGAAAGATGCAAAGTGGTAGTGATCATAGCTCTTTTATTAAGTACAGCATAGTAAAGGTCTGCACTAAAAGACTGAAGACTGGGCCAACAGGGCCAACTATATATACATCCAGGTTCCCATGCAAGCATGCCATTGGATCATTCAAACCACCCAGGACCCGTGATTGGAGCAGGGCAGCAAGGATTTCGATCCTACTGCCCATTGTTCCTGAGTCCCCAAGCTCAGGCCTAAAGGTACCAATGAGCCAGGCAGGAACACCCTTATAATATAACAACATTAGTTCCTATATACAACATCCCTTCCCCCCTAGTTCACAGGCCTAAACAAACATAGTCCTTCAGGTAGGCAGGCTTGCAATGCTCCCATGTAGACAGCCTGAGCATCAGAGTGGGCAGAGGAGTAGTCATTACTTTTGGTGTGGCTAGCAAAGGGGCCAGCAATGCAGGAGTTTCAGCCGAGGTTGCAGAGTCCTCAGTGGCCACCAGCTCAGCCCAGAGGGCAAGAACCAGAGCCTCCGATTCAGCCTGCTCAGTTTGTGGTGGAGTTGGTGTAGCTGGTTGGTCATCCAGGCTGTAGTCCTTGACCTTGCCCTCCGGGTCTACCCAGGACCATAACTGATCAATGTGCCGCCTAAGGTTGGACCTGCCTTCCATGGTCACCTTGTACATCATGGACCCCAGAACCTGGGCAACCCTGGCCAGGATCCAATTTGGGCTGCCCCCAAAGTTCTTAGCAAAGACCAGGTCCGCTGTAGCAAACCTACATCTCCTGTACGTCTAAGGCTCATTCTGGGTACAACCAGTCAAGGAGGGTGGACAACCACCAGCCCAAATGACTGGCTACGTTGATGGTGTCGTCAGGAAAGATTCGGATTTTTGGACCATGGCTTACGTTTTCGAGATGGTGGTCTTCTATCAAGAGATGGTTTGCACCTTACAGCAGTAGGAAAAAGGGTGTTTGGTAACAGCCTTGCTAACCTAATAAGGAGGGCTTTAAACTAAATTGTATGGGGGAGCGAGACAATAATTCAAAGCCTCGTATGATGCTAGAAACTGGGGATAAGAACATTAAAGCTTTGCAAAGAGTGGTGCATACGCTAGGTAATGTTAACTTGTAGGCTTGTACAGAAATTAAACCCACGGGATGCATAAAACGTGGATTCTGATATGTCTACACTAATGCACAGAGTATGGGAAACAAACAGGAGGATCTGGAAATCCTAATAAAGGAAGGAGACTATGACATAATAGGCCTTACTGAAACTTGGTGGGATGACACTCACAACTGGAATATTAGGATTTAGGGGTACAATTTATTTAAAAGGGACAGGCAAATGAGAATGGGCGGAGGCGTAGCAGTATATGTGAAGGAGGTATATATTTGTGAGGAAATATGTGAATCTGAGCATGGCAGCTCAGTTGAGAGTCTGGGTAAAAATAAAAAGAGTAAGAAATAACAGTGATATTATGGGGGTGATCTGCTATAGACAACCAAGTCAGGCAGAGGACTTGGATGAGATACTTCTATAGCAGATTGCAAAGTTCTCCAAGAGAAGGGATACAGTGATCATGGGAGATTTCAATTACCCGGACATCTGTTGGAAGTCCAACTCTGCTAAAAATGAAAAGTCAAATAGATTCCTGACTTGTCTTGCTGACAACTTCCTTTTCCAAAAAGTGAAGAAGGAAACAAGGGGATCTGCTATCTTGGATTTGATTCTCACCAACAAGAAAGAATTGATTGAAGAAGTGGAAATAGTGGGCACCTTGGGCAGTAGTGACCTTTTGATTTTGGAATTTACAGTCTTAGGGAAGGGAAAAGCTATATGTAGCCAGACTTATAGGTTGGACTTCAGAAAGGCAAACTTTGATAAACTTAGAACTATGCTGGGTAAAATCCCATGGTCAGAAATACTTAGGAGGAAGAGGGTTCAGGAGGGGTGGAAGTTTCTTAAAAGCGGAATCCTGAAAGCGCAATCACAGACGATTCCTATGAGAAGAAAAAATGGAAAAAGCCTAAAGAAGCCAAAGTGGCTCCATAAACAGCTCTCTAAAAAGAAATAAAAAAGACTCCTTTAGGGATTGGAAGGAGGGTCTTATAACCAAGGATGAATATAAACAAATCACCAGTGCTTGTAGAGAAAAAGTTAGGAAAGCTAAAGCTCAGTATGAGCTTAGGCTGGCCAAAGATGCTAAAAACAACGAAAGGGTTCTTTTCTTATGTTCAGAGTAAGAGAAAGAGCAAGGACATGGTAAAGGCAAGAAAGTGAAATTGTAATAGGTAATGAAGAGAGGGCAGAACTGCTCAATTCCTACTTTTCCTCAATCTTCTCTTCTGAGGGAAACGGTGCTCGCCATGGCAAAAACAGAACATATAAGGAAGGTATGAAATTCCAACCTAGGATCAGCATAGGAGTAGTACATAAACACCTAGGTTTTTTTAAAGAAACAAGTCCTCAGGGCCAGATGAATTGCATCCAAGGGTTCTAAAAGAGCTTGCAGATGTCATTTCTGAGCCTCCGGTATATTATTTTTGAGAATTCTTGGAGAACAGGAGAGGTGCCGGAAAACTGGAGGCGGGCGAATGTTGTCCCCATCTTCAAGAAGGGGAAAAAAGGCGATCCGGGTAACTACCAACCCGTCAGCTTGACGTCTATACCTGGAAAAGTTTTAGAACAAATCAACAAACAGTTGGTCCTGGAACACTTAGCAAGAATGGCTGTGATTACTAAGAGCCAGCATGGTTTTCTCAAGAACAAGTCTTGTCAGACTAACCTGATCTCTTTTTGAGAAAGTGACTACTTTGCTGGATCAGGGGAATGCTGTAGACATTGTTTATCTTGATTTCAGTAAGGTCTTTGATAAGGTTCCACATACTATCCTTGTTGACAAGTTGGTAAAATGTGGTTTGGATCCTGTTACCGTTAGGTAGATCTGTAACTGGTTGACAAATCGCACCCAAAGAGTGCTTGTGAATGGTTCCTCATCATCTTGGAGAGGAGTGACAAGTGGAGTGCCTCCAGGATCTGTCCTGGGACCTGTCTTGTTCAACATCTTTATCAATTATTTGAATGAATAGAGGGACTGCTTATTAAATTTGCAGATGATACTAAATTGGGAGGGGTTGCAAACACAGAAGAAGACAGAAACAGGATACAGGATGACCTTGACAGGCTGAAAAACTGGGCTAAAATCAATAAAATGAATTTTAACAGGGATAAATGTAGTGTTCTGTATTTAGGTAGGAAAAATCCAATGCATGGTTATAGGATAGGGGAGACTTGCCTTAGCAGTAGTATGTGCAAAAAGGATCTAGGGGTCTTAGTGGATCATATGCTAAACATGAGTCAACAGTGTGATGCGGTGGCTAAAAAGGCAAATGCAATTTTGGGCTGTATCAACAGAAATATAGTGTCCAGATCATGTGATGTGATGGTATCGCTTTACTTTGCTCTGGTAAGACCTGGAGTATTGTGTTCAGTTTTGAGCACCACATTTTAAGAAGGATATAGACAAGCTAGAATGAGTCCAGAGGAGGGCGATGAAGATGGTGAGGGGGTCTGGAGACCAAGTCCTATGAGGAAAGGTTGAAGGAGCTGGGGATGTTTAGCCTGAAGAGGAAATGGCTGAGAGGTGATATGATCACCATCTTCAAGTACTTGAAGGGCTGTCATATAGAGGTTGGTGTGGAATTATTTTCTGTGGTCCCGGAAGGTAGGACCAGAAACAATGGGTTGAAATTAAATCAAAATAGTTTCCGGTTCAACATTAGGAAGAACTTCCTGACCGTTAGAGCGATTCCTCAGTGGAACAGGCTTCCTCGGGAGGTGGTGGACTCTCCTCCCTTGGAGGTTTTTAAATAGAGGCTAGATGGCCATCTGACAGCAATGAAGATCCTGTGAGTTTAGGGGGAGGTATTTGTGAGTTTCCTGCATTGAGCAGGGGGTTGGACTAGATGACCCTAGAGGTCCCTTCCAACTCTATGATTCTATGATTCATTAAGAGCTCTGCCGGGCTATGGCCAGTGGCAGTACAGGGGATAGCATGCTGGGCTAATAGGAACTCAGCAAGGTGGGACTCCCAATCCCTTTGGATGTGTTTCTTTAGTCGTCCACACCATCCTTTCTGCTTGGCCAGTGGCTGGGTGGAAGGGGTCCGACCTAATGTGCCTGATTAAGTTACAGGCGCAAAAGTCCTGAAACTCACCTGACATGAATGCAGTCCCATTGTCAGGCAGGCTATGCGATGCAAACACCCAATAGAGGGCGGCAATGGCAGTCCAGGAGGAGGTAGATGGGGGCTACCTCCAGTCATTTCGAGTAGGAGTCCACTATGAAGAAGAAAGTCTGCCCCTGGAAGGGCCTCACAAAGTCCAGATGCTAACGGAACCAGGGGTTGCACGTGAACTCCCAGTGCTGAACTGGAGAGAGGGGTGGTGCAGGTCAGGACTCCTGGCAGGGTTGGCATCGGGTGACCCAAGATTCAATTGCCTCATCATTCCCAGGCCACCAGAGATAGCTGCGAGCAAGTGCCTTCATTTGCACGATCCCGGGGTGGGTTTTGTGCAATGCAGTAAGGACTCGCTGTCGCAGGACTGGGGGCACCACCACCCTACTTCCCCATTAGTTCTTCCTAATGTTTAGCTGAATAATCAAAACAAGTCAATGTTTAAGTGAAGAGTTATTGTGCTGTGCTTGAGATACTGCTAAAAAATACTCCTCCTCCAATTTTGATGTCAATGGTTTGTTAATTCATCAAAATGTCAAAAGAACCATCTGAAATTTCAGTTGGTGGTTGTACATTTAATTATTGATGTATATTTCCTAGTATTCAAATCTAACAGTCAAAATAAAATGTGTCAGGAAAGAGAAGAATGCATTCCAGCAAAAAGGCTCTTATGTGAAAAGATTAATATTAAGAAGCATTTGTTTGTTTCCTGGTATGCCTCTTACAAAGCTATAAACATCCGAATATGCATAATTTCCCATTTCTGCCATCAAAGAACTTTGCCAAGACCTCTGACTGTAAATGTATGGAGGAGTGAGAGACAGAAAAAAAAAATAAAATGGTAGTCCTGGAATTCAAGTGAGTAGAGCAGCATGTGGGCAGCTGATATATAAGTAGAATACAATGACCTAAGTATAATACAATGAACAAATAGCTCAGTCAGTGATGATGGTGATCACTTATTAATAGAGCCCCATCAATGAGAATGGTGCTTAGTACCATAAAGGAGTTTATAATCTAAAATTCATTATGAGGTAGCAGCAATAGAGAGAAGGTAGGAGAATGGAGCCATAGCCCATTCCTTCCAGAGACTGACTTAATCAGGAGGACTCCCCATAAGCTCCAGAATTTGCAGGATTGGGAGACAGGTATCATGGGGTCTCAAATCCAGAATCTGGGGCCTGCACCTCTACATCTTCGCACTGTCAAGTATCTGAGCTTTACATCTGTAGAAAGAGTTCCTGGCTCCATAGCTTCTTCACCATAGCAGTCTCCTCAAATGGGCAGCAGAGGAACCAGACTATGCCTAGAAAGATGAAATGAGATATGTTAACAGAAAAATTCTGCCCTGGTGCTATGCAGTTTCCATACTAGGCCTAAGTCTGAGTCAAAGCTCCCTTTGTCAGATTCAAGTTGGAATGCAGATCACTGAGTCCTTATATCCCAGTCAGAAGGTGGGAAGGGTATTTCAGAGAAGGAACTCAGGATGCAGAGATGCAATGCACATGGTAATCAGCTTGATTAGAGAAGAAGGGAAATGCTTGGGGCAGAAAATTAGCATTTGTAGTGAGATAAGAATCCTATGTTCTTATGCACGGGAGGGGTCCATTGCCCTGAATTTATGAATGAAAAATTCAACAATCTCACATTGTAATCTCCTCTTGAAGCTTTTCAGTTTGAGGACTGTAAAACCAGAGACTGCTGAACTTGAGTAGCTACTGGACACAAATCTCGTCCTTCATGGAATGTCCAGGTGTTCCAAAGAGTTTCATCCACCTGGCATATTACAAACAAGTACCACTGACCATCTAAGGATGAGCTAAATGACATGTCTAATGTCAAAAGTTGTTGTCAGTTACAGGCTTTATTCAGGTGCCTGGCCTAGTATAACTGCCTAACCCAATATTTTTGAGATTTTTATCCAGGATCATCTAGATCAGGGGTATCAGACTCATCTCTTATGTGGGCTGGATCTGACATATATGGGACTTTGTGGGACTATGTATCATAAAACATAATGCCAGGTAATAGAGATATAAACTTTATAAAGAATACAGGCAAACACAATTAAAGATTTTTTTTTTTACTTAAAAAACAAACATGCTTAAAACTCTCACAAAGTTTTGTTTAAAATGGAAAGGTAGGAGAATAGTGAGATTTGGTAATGCAATTTTTGAAATAAAAGATCAGGAAAAAGCACAAAGATCACTGCAGAAACTAAAAAATATAAAATGTTTTGAGCCTAGGAAAACATGAAATGGCTGGCATTGCAAGCTTCTGCCCTCCACCCCTGGATCTTCTCAGATTGGCAATGGCTTTCCAATGTAATATCGTCCTTTGGCTGTCAGTTCCCAGGTTAGAGTATTCACTAGGCACCAGTTCTCAGGTCCAAGAAGACCACTCCAGCAAGCAACAGCTTCAACTTGCTACACAAACATCGGAAAGTGTCATGGGTGCTGGGGACCCTGCAGAGGAAGTTGAGCCTGCAGAAGAAACTGTGCCCCTGCCACCTGCACCAGTACCCCTGCCTCCTGCTGGAGAAGATCCCAGCTCCCTGCCTCGCCCTCTCAGGTGGCGCGTGTGCGTGATGCCTCCGTCAGGACCTCAGTGATCGGAGGAGGGCAGCACGCTCACAAGCAAGACGCTCCCTGAGCCCTGAGTTTTGAGAGGATTCTGGCCCTTCTAAGAGCAAGGATGCTTGAGTTGCAACAGGATCCTGGCTGCCTCTCTGATCCAGCAATTAGCCCAAATGGGCAACAGTCAGCAGAGGGCTATATAGCTGTAGGCTTTGTGGAAGCAACTAGTCATCTCCCTGACGTTCAAGCATCCACTCCGGCTTGACTTTGGTTTCTGGACTCTCTGACCTCGGCTTCTGGACCTCGGACCTGCGATACTTGTACAGTGATTCGGATTTGGCGCCTCGGACCCTCCTGCTTACTGGCTACAGACCTCGGACTGCCCCTGGACTTTGCCTGACCTGGCCCCAGCCGTGACAGATTGCTTCCACCCGACAAACACCCACTCCACAGGATGGATGCTGAAGCAAGTGAAACCACAGGACTACTGGCTGCGCTCCAAGCCCAGGTACAGCAGCTAACACAGGCAGTGGTGCACTTGCAGCAACAACCTGCGGCCAGTGCTCCAGCCAAGTGCCCAGTTCCCCCACCTGACAGATTTGGGGGTGCCGTGGAAGAATTTCCTGCTTTCCTAGCACAGTGTCGGCTGTACTTCGAACTGAGAGCTCGGGACTTCCTCGACGACAAAACGAAGGTGTGTTTCATCATCAGTCTGTTAAAGGGGCAGGCGGCCAAATGGGCCACACTCTTGCTGGTTGCATCCTCTCCCCTACTGGCTGATTACCAGGGGTTTGAGGCCCACCTGTCTGCTGCCTTCTCAAACCCAGTCCAAGCAGCCACAGCCAACCGGAAGATCAGGGCGCTGAAACAAGGCAACTACTCGGTGGCTCAATATGCCACCGAATTCAAGCTCCTGGCCCAAGACTTGGCATGGAATGAGGCTGCCCAAATGGACCAGTTTACCGAGGGGTTGGCAGAGGAAGTCCTGGATGAACTGGCCAGGGTAGAGCAACCACCCACGCTCCAACAACTTATCACCCTCTGCCTCCGCATCGATGGCCGCCTGGAAAGTCGCCGCCAAGCCAAGATCAGAGGGCACCAGCTCCCTGCGCCGTGCCACTTGGCTCCTCGCCCATCCCCAGCTAGTACCAGCACCGAGGATGAGCCTATGCGGCTTGGAGCTGCTCGATCCCGCCTGACCCCAGAGGAAAAGACCAGACGCCGCACGCAGAATCTGTGCCTCTACTGCGGCACGGCAGGCCACTATGCCTCTGGCTGCCCTGCTAAGCATCGGATACCTGGACCTTCGCTGCCACCGCCGCCAAAAGGGCAGCCCCAGGTGTAAGTGGACCCCCCAGCCTGGGGCGACTAGCTGGGTCCTCCGAACAGTGGGCTGATACCCAGGGGCCGTTCCTGCTACCAAACTCCATCTGCCTGACGAACGCTGGCTGTTCGTGTATGCCATGCTGGACTCGGGAGCGGCCCACTGTTTCATAGATGCCGCCTTCGTAAAGCAGCACCAGATCCCGGTGCAGACAAAAGAGATTCCGACGCTGGTGGAGACTATTGACGGGCGCCTCCTCCGTTCTGGGCCCGTCACCCAGGAGACCTGTCCCATCACCTTCCACTTCCAGCAGCACCAAGAACAGCTGCAGTTTAATGTCGCTTGCATGCCTCGCTTCCCGCTGATTCTGGTCCTTTCCTGGCTGCAGCTGCACAACCCCATCGTGGACTGGGATCAGCAGGAACTATGTTTCCAAGACCCATGTCCTCATCTGACTCCTCCCACCACTCTAGCAGCCGGCATCCCGAGTGGTGGTCCTCAGCTCCCTCAGAAGTATGCGGATTTCGCCGATGTCTTCGAAGAGACAGGAGCTGATCAGCTTCCCCCTCACCGGCCCTATGACTGTGCCATTGACTTGGTACCTAGGGCACCACTCCCGGTGGGGCGTCTTTACCCTATGTCGGAACCTGAGTTGGCAGCTCTGCGAGACTTCTTGGACAAGAAACTGAAACGCGGATTCATACGACCCTCGACCTCTCCCCTGTCTGCTCCAGTCCTCTTCGTGAAGAAGAAAAGTGGGGAGCTCCGGCTGTGCAATGATTACCGGGCCCTGAACAAGATCACCATCCACGACCGGTACCCTCTACCACTGATCCCTGAACTCTTGGATCGCTTAAAGGGGGCCCAAATCTACACCAAGCTGGACCTCCGTGGAGCGTACAATTTGGTGCGCATACGGCCCGGAGACGAGTGGAAGACCGCGTTTGGGACCCGATACGGGCAGTACGAGCACCTGGTGATGCACTTCGGATTGACCAACACCCCCGCTGTCTTCCAGAGGTTCATGAATGACATCTTCCGGGACCTGCTTGACCGCTTCGCAATCATATACCTAGATGACATCCTAATTTACTCCAGCAACCCTGCCCAGCACGCCGAGCACGTCCGCCAGGTCCTGCAGCGCCTACGAACCCATGGCCTCTACGCCAAGCTGGAGAAGTGCGACTTCGACCTGCGCTCTGTCGAGTTCCTCGGTCACATTGTGTCACCGCAGGGGATCCTCATGGACCCGAAAAAAGTGGAAGCGGTCCTGACCTGGCAGGCTCCTCAGAATCGCAAAGACCTGCAGCGATTCCTTGGTTTTGCCAACTACTATCGGCAATTCATCCCGTCCTATGCATCCCTGACAACACCCCTGACTCAATACTCTGCCCCAAAGAACCCTTCTGCTGGTCCCCAGAGGCTGATAACGCTTTCTCCACCCTGAAGACCCGCTTTGCTACTGGGCCACTCCTGAGATACCCTGACCCCCAGCTTCCCTTTACGGTGGAAGCTGATGCCTCCAACGTGGCCCTGGGAGCAGTGCTGTCCCAGCGCGAGGAGCCATCTCAGCCACTCCAGCCCTGCGCCTATTACTCGCGCCAGCTTACTGCTGCAGAGAGGAACTATACCATCTGGGAGAGGGAGTTGCTCGCGATCAAGGCGGCTTTTGAGGTTTGGAGGCATTACCTCGAAGGGGCTCGCCACCCTGTTCAAGTGCTCACTGACCACCGGAACTTAGAGAACCTCCAGACCACCCGCCGTCTCAACCAGCGCCAGATCCGGTGGTCCCTCTTCTTCTCCCGCTTTGACTTCCGGATCTCCTACATCCCCAGAACCGGAAAGCAGACACACTCTCCCGGAAACCGGAATATGGCCCTGCTTCAACTGAGACCGCGCCCGCTGCTCCCATCCTGCCGCCCTCAGTGTTTGCAGCCACCTCCACTTCCCCCACACTCGTGGAGGACATTCGTGCTAGCCAGGCCAACGATCCCTGGGTCCAGCAACACCTCCAGGCACTCCAAGATGACTCGGCAGGCGAGTTCACGAATCGAGGCGGCCTCTTGCTACAACGCGAACGCCTCTATGTGCCGCCCGGGCCCTTGCGGGCAGAAGTGCTACTCCTGACCCACGACTCGTTACCCACCAGGCACTTTGGACAGCATAAGACCACCCACTTGCTGATGCGAGAATTCTGGTAACCACGAGTTCGCTCCGATGTTGCCCGTTAGGTCAGCTCCTGTGACATCTGCCGACGGGCCAAAGACGTCCTGGCCAAACCCTCGGGGTTGTTACAGCCCTTGCCCACACCCTCAGGACCCTGGGATACCATCTCGATGGACTTCATCACGGAACTTCCACGATCCAAGGGTCAGACTTGCATCTTGGTGGTCGTCGACCTATTTACCAAGATGGCCCACTTCATTCCGTGCCCGAAACTTCCCACAGCTCAGGAGATAGCCCAGCTCTACCTGCAACACATCTTTCGTCTGCACGGACTCCCAGCCCACCTGATCTCAGACTGGGGCCCCCAGTTCTCCTCTCGTTTCTGGCAAGCCCTCCATTCCAGCCTGGGGACTCGAGTGCACCTGTCCTCAGCCTACCATCCACAGACAGATGGTCAGACAGAGCGCACCAATGCCACGCTAGAGCAATATCTCCGCTGTTACACCTGCTACCAGCAGGACGACTGGACCACTCTGTTGCCTCTAGCGGAATTTGCATACAACAATGCAGTCCATTCCTCCACCCAGATGACCCCGTTTGCTGCAACCTACGGGTACCACCCTCGATTCTTCCTGGCGATCCTGCCACCCACGAATGTCCCCGCTGTCGAGGCCTACCTGCAAGAACTCCGCGCCAGCCAAGACTTGCTCTGAGAGCAGCTACAGCGGGCCAAGGAAGCCTATAAACTGGCTGCGGACCGGAAGAGGCAGGAAGGCCCCCCAATCCAGTCGGGGGATCAGGTGTGGCTCTCAACTCGCTACCTGCGCTGGCCTGGTCGGTCTCATTGGACCCTACCCCATCCTAGAACAAATAAACCCCATCGCCTTCAGGCTCCAGTTGCCACCCCACCTCCGCATTCACCCTGTGTTCCATCGCTCCCTCCTTGTTCCAGCTGCACCCCCTGACCCAGCTCGGCCTCCTTGCCCACCGCCGCCACCACCGATGTTGGTGGATGATGAAGAAGAATATGAGGTGCGCCAGGTCCTGGACTCCCGGTACCATCGTGGAGGCCTCCAGTACCTTGTGGACTGGGAGGGATACGGCCCAGAAGACCGGTCTTGGGAGCCTGCGGACAATCTTCATGCCCCGGACTTGGTGCAATGGTTCCACAACGGTTCCACAATGACCACCCCGACCTCCCAGGCCCCTCGACGGAGGGGGGCCCTGGGGGGGATAGTGTCATGGGTGCTGGGGACCCTGCAGAGGAAGTTGAGCCTGCAGAAGAAACTGTGCCACTGCCACCTGCGCCTCAGACCCTCCTGCTTACTGGCTACAGACCTCGGACTGCCCCTGGACTTTGCCTGACCCGGCCCCAGCCGTGACAGATTGCTTCCACCCGACAAACACCCACTCCACAGGATGGATGCTGAAGCAAGTGAAACCACAGGACTACTGGCTGCGCTCCAAGCCCAGGTACAGCAGCTAACACAGGCAGTGGTGCACTTGCAGCAACAACCTGCAGCCAGTGCTCCAGCCAAGTGCCCAGTTCCCCCACCTGACAGATTTGGGGGTGCCGTGGAAGAATTTCCTGCTTTCCTAGCACAGTGTCGGCTGTACTTCGAACTGAGAGCTCGGGACTTCCTCGACGACAAAACGAAGCTGTAGGCTTTGGGAGGAGGCTTTGTGGAAGCAACTAGTCATCTCCCTGACGTTCTAGCATCCACTCCGGCTTGACTTTGGTTTTTGGACTCCCTGACTTTGGCTTGTGACTTCTGGAATCCCTAACCTCGGCTTCTGGACCTCGGACCTGCGATACTTATACAGTTATTTGGATTTGGCGCCTCGGACCCTCCTGCTTACTGGCTACAGACCTCGGACTGCCCCTGGACTTTGCCTGACCCGGCCCCAGCCGTGACAGAAAGTGAAATAAGCTCCACTCCACTGAAATACATTGCAGTACAAACAAAGTTGGAAGGAAAACATGGAATGGATTTTCCATTAAGGTCTCTAGGCCCAGATAGACTACTCCCAGAGTAGTCTATCTGGGTGCAGAGATCTTAATGGGAAATCCATTCTGTGTTTTCTTTGGAGCTTTGCAAGTCCAGAAGCAGACCCAGCACTAGGGGTTCTGCCACCCCAGGCCGAACCTTGCCCCCCAGGCATTGCATGCATGGCCTGATGACGTCACCAGAAGTGACATCATCGGGCTGTGCATGTGTCACACGAACACTTGGACAGGCTCTCTCCTGCTTCAGAGGCAGCCAAGAAGAGGCCACCTTTCTTTGCAAGAAAGAAGGAAGAGGCCTCTTCCTGGCTGCATCTGAAGCGGGAGAGGGCTGCGCACGCTTCATGTGAACACTCGGACAGGCTCTCTCCTGCTTCAGAGGCAGCCAAGAAGAGGCCACCTTTCTTTACAAGAAAGAAGGAAGAGGCCTCTTCCTGGCTGCATCTGAAGCAGGAGAGGGCCAGGCAAGGGGCTGCCCAAGCCACACGTTCTTTCTTTGAGAACATGTGGCTTGGGTCATCTCTTGCCCAGTCCTCTCTGGCTTCACAGGGTCGGCATGATCAGGGACAGGGAGGTGGCACCCATCTCCACCCCTCACCCCTGCAGCAAGGTGGTGACCCTGCCTCGCCAACTCCCACGTGCCAGATCTGTCCTGAAGAGCTTCTTGCTGAAGCAGGCAAAGACATGGCAGAAGGAGCTGGGAACTTCAGCAGCCTCAGAGCTTCAATGGGTAAGGACAGGAGGGGGAGGAGAAAAGAGTTGTGGGCCTGAACAAAGCCCTGAGTGGGCCAGTTCTGGCCTGCGTGCCACAAGTTTGATACCCCTGGTCCAGATTATCTTCATCTGGGCTTATTCAATTTTTTTCTAACGCTACAGGCTAAAACTTCCTGTCAAGAATGATCTACCATTAGTGAAGAGTAAAGGTAGTCCCCTGTGCAAGCACCAGTTGTTTCTGACTCTGGGGTGACAGCAGACTTTTTACAGGGTGGTTTGCCATTGCCTTCCCCAGTCAGCTACACTTTACCCCCAGCAAGCTGGGTACTCATTTTACCAGCTTTGGAAGGATGGAAGTCAACCTTGAACCAGCTACCTGAACCCAGCTTCCACCAGGATCCAACTTAGGTTGTGAGCAGAGAACTTGGACTGCAGTACTGCAGTTTTACCACTCTGCACCATGGGTGAAGCTTATATACTCCTGAGTGAAGAGTATATAAGTCAATAAAGTTGGTTAGTCATGACAGCATAATTGGCACTAAACTATAGAAGAATACTGTGCACCACTGTGTGTGAACAGAGACTGACTTTACTTTGATTTAAAAAAAAAACAACAACCCTTCTTTCTCTATTGATGTCGTTTTCTACTCATGGAACACAGTCTAAGCATCACTACTATGAGGTTCAATGTGACCAAGTGCAAAGTAATGCACATTGGGGCCAAAAATCCCAGCTATAAATACAAGTTGATGGGATGTGAACTGGCAGAGGCTGATCAAGAGAGAGATCTTGGGGTCATGGTAGATAACTCACTGAAAATGTCAAGACAGTGTGCGATTGCAATAAAAAAGGCCAACGCCATGCTGGGAATTATTAGGAAGGGAATTGAAAACAAATCAGCCAGTATCATAATGCCCCTGTATAAATCGATGGTGCTGTCTCATTTGGAATACTGTGTACAATTCTAGTCACCACACCTCAAAAAGGATATTATAGCATTGGAAAAAGTCCAGAAAAGGGCAACTAGAATGATTAAAGGGTTGGAACACTTTCCCTATGAAGAAAGGTTAAAATGCTTGGGGCTTTTTAGCTTGGGATGGAGAAAGTAGAGAAAGAAGTACTTTCCTCCCTTTCTCACAATACAAGAACTCATCATCATTCAATGAAATTGCTGAGCTGTCAGGTTAAAACGGATAAAAGAAAGTACTTCTTCACCCAAAGGGTGATGAACATGTGGAATTCACTGCCACAGGAGGTGGTGGCGGCTACAAGCATAGCCAGCTTTAAGAGGGGGTTAGATAAAAATATGGAGCAGAGGTCCATCAGTGGCTATTAGCTGCAGTATATATATGTGTGTGTGTGTGTGTGTGTATATCTGTGTATATGTATGTATGTGTGTGTGTGTATTCACACACACATATATTGACCACTGTGTGACACAGAGTGTTGGACTGGATGGGCCATTGGCCTGATCCAACATGGCTTCTCTTATAGTCTTATTTTTTCCATGGCAACAGATATTTTCTTGTAGATGCAATAAGAAAGTAACAGGAAAATTGGAAATGCATAGTGGTTACATGGGGGAAGCCACACAATCAAGAGGGCTCTCTATTTTATTAAGAAAAGCAATGCTCTAAATAGTTTTGCTAAGAGAAATCAGAAGATGGTGCTCCTTTTTTGGCCTAACGATAACAGAAGACAGTAAGAGAAGCAATATAATCATATAGCTCTGAAAATAAATGAAAAGTTTCTTAAATTATGAAGCCCTGAGACAGAAATAGGCAATACATTAAAACAGTTGCTATTGACAATGGAAGTACTGTGTCAAGTTCCCTCCTCCCCCTCCATAATATCTGTTAATTTGAAAATAACCAAACAAAAAAATGAGTACAATTTAATTTATGCCTGTCATCCCCATGCTTATGATGCTCCTCGTCACTGGCTATCACCAAACAGGAGAGAAATGTACACCACAAAGTGCATTAAAAACCTGACTAAACTAAATTTTACTGAAGGAAGAGGAGAAATTCAAAGCAATGCTGCCATTTTCAGTGATAGCCTCTCATAACAATTAGGACAACCTAAACTACCAAACTTCAACAAGTAGAGGGAAGAAGTTACATATCTGAAAACCACATTACATAAAAAAGATGAACTCTAAAATGCTGATAGATTTCCCTCTTCTCCAGTTAAGTATCCTAGTATGTTAAGTAGACTCTTCTGTACCCATTCAGGTATTCATTTCACAACCATTTTGATTCTGATATTCAAGGTGCCGCTACATCAAGTCTGAAGGACAAAATCTCATCCATAGCAGTCTCTATTTACATGGTCTAAGGAACTTCCTGCATAAAAAATCAATTATCCCATTCTCCCAGTTAATAACTGTTGTTGGAAAAGTGAGAAATAAATTAGTATTGCTGGTACAAATTAAACATAGAAAATGAATTAATTCCTGTTAAAGGATAAAAATTACTGGGGGCTAGGCTGTGATAGACTTCAGTGTATAAGACTTCACGTTAGCACTGGAATAAATGTTCTATCTTCTTTCATCAGTATTTCATTTGGGAAGACAAATATTGTTAAACACAGGCAACGGGTGATCTATATGGGGGTGAAGAAATTGTAAGGAACATATTGTTTCCTTAACCTGAAAATTTATGGGTTAAACTAGATTGTGACATTTACTTTTTTTTAGTGTGGATTACAGTAGGGGCAGTTCTGCTGATTGACTGCATTTTTGGGTGACACTACCAGGCTCCAAATTCAGGCATACTCATTTAAGAGGGAAAGCTGTGCTCTAAAACTAGCAAAGTACAGATAGTATAGGGCAGTGGTTATCAGCCTTTTTGGTATGGATACCCATACATTCAAATGCACTTGGTATGTAAACCCATCCAGGACTGGCCTGAGGTTTGGGAGGGGGGGACCCTAGGCAAAATATGTCCTTGACACCAATCTACTTCAGCATTTCATTTTCAACAGTGGCTAAGCAGATGTATTTGAGAAACTGACAAACACAAGCTGCCTCCATACACAGTCTTTGCATATGGAGGTCACATTCCAGCCTCTCCTTCTCCATTACTCCCTCTAATCCCCACTAAGGTTGCAGTCAGATGAGCTGTTCGATCTGATATTGTTCCTGTTAGCCCAAAGATTTATTTATTTATTTATTTATTTATTTGAAAAAGAAAAACCTTATTACAACACCAAATACAAATAAAACAGCGTGGGTAACATAAAGTACATAAGGTACATAGTAATCAGCATAAAGTACATAATAATCAACATAAAGAACAAAAAAAAAAACACCCATCCATCCTCCCCACCACCTTACAACCATTCTCCCATTCACACAAGGAGAAACAGGGGTATACTATTTACAGTTCTATTATTCCAAAACCAATCCTTTACTTTTCACCCAAAGATAAATTGGATTCCATAACTCTACATTTTTGTAAGTTTCCATCTTGCAATCTTGTGGTCAGTATATCTAGTTCCGCGGCTTCTAATAATTTACAAATAAATTCCTCCATGTTAGGTATTTTTGACATCTTCCAATATTTAGCATATAATATTTTTGCTATGTTAACTATATGCAGAATTACTTTGATCATTGTTCTAGGTATGTTATTCCTACATATATTTAGGAGATATAACTCTGGTGAGTGATGTAGGTTTATTTTAAAAAATTTTTGAATCCATGTACTAATCAAGGCCCAATATTTTTTGGCATAGTCGCATTGCCACCATATGTGGAACAAGGATCCCTTATTTTTTTTACACTTCCAACATTTATTAGAATATTTAGGAAAAATTTTGGCCAACCGTTCTGGGGTAAGATACCAACGGTATACCATTTTGTAAATATTCTCTTTAAAAACCGCTGACTTTGTCAGTTTCAGATTTTGTTTCCATATTTTTTCCCACTCCTCTAACTCTATATTGTAACCAAAGTCTCTTAACCATTTAATCCAGGCCTCTTTCACCACTTCTTCTTGCATTTTGTTTTGGAGAAGCCATTTATATACTTTAGAGATAAGTTTCTGATTTATTTGAAATAATAAGCCCAATTCATTTAACTTTGTTTTCTTAGGAAAACCTTTCTCTTTATCCATTTGGTATTTCGATTTGACTTGACATTTTAACCACCAATCCAATTTATCAAGTTCCTCCAGTTTCAAATTATTTTGGTTATCTAGTAAGTCTTCATAACAATTCTGGCTTTCCCAATCATAGAGGTTAGGGTGGGTAGAAGCCTCAATAGGCAACAACCACAATGGTGTGTATGAATAATTAGTTCTAATCTCCAGCCATACTCTAAACAGAGATTTCCTTATTTCATGTCTTAAAAAAGGACTGTTTTTGAGTGGATTTTGATACCAGAGATAAGTATGCCAACCTTTCCCTAAACCTGCTCCTTCCATAACCAAAAGTATTTTATTCTCTAGGGTAAACCATTCTTTTAACCAAACAATACAGCAGGCCTTATGATACAAGTTCCAGTTCAGAAGTGCAAAACCTCCTCTAGATTTACAATCCTGTAACACTTTTAATTTAATTCTTGGCTTTTTGGCCTGCCAGATAAATCTCATAATCATTTTATTAAGCTGTTGGAAAAAGGACTTCAGCAGAATAATTGGAGCCATCTGAAAAAAAAAATAGGATTCTGGGTAGTACGTTCATTTTTATCGTTGCAATTCTCCCCAACATCGAAATTTGAAGATCTTCCCATCTAGCTAAATCAAATCAAATTTCTTTTAATATTTTTTCATAATTGTCTCTATATAGATTCTTTAAATCATTCGTCACCTGAATTCCTAAATACCTAATTTTCTTTTCATGTTTGAACCCGGATTTTGTTTCTAATTGTGCAATTTGTTTCTCATCCATATTTTTTGTCAAAAATTTAGTTTTGTGTAAATTGACTTTAAATCCCGAAGTTTCACTATATTGTTTTAATCTTTCCTTCAAATATTCTATCGAAGAATTCGGTTCTTCCAGTATGCATAATAAATCGTCTGCAAACGCTTGTACTTTAAATTCCTCATTCTTAATTTTGGCACCTTTAATCATAGTGTCATCTCTAATGTTTTTTGTCAGAAATTCCAACGTTACAATGAAGAGCAATGGGGATAAAGGACATCCTTGTCTAGTGCCCTGTTCTATTTGAATCAAATCTGTTCTGCTTCCATTAAAGTTTATTCTTGCATTTTGTTTTGAGTAAATAGTTCCTACCAATTTACTAAACTTATCTCCACAACCCATTGCTGCTAGCAACTTTAAAATAAAATTCCAGTTGACTTTATCAAATGCTTTCTCCGCATCAATCATTATACCAGCAAATTGTTTCTCTGGGTGCTCTTTATAGTACTCAATGGTATTTAAGAGTAGCTCACATTCTGCCGCATTAATCTTCCTGGAACAAACCCAGTTTGATCTTCATGAACCACTGTTGTAATCACTTTTTAAAGCCTATTTGCTAGAATCGTCGCAAAGATCTTGTAGTCGCTATTTAAAAGAGAAATAGGTCTATAGTTTTTAATTTCGGATGGGTCTGTTCCTTCTTTATGGATTAAAGAGGTCAGTGCCTCTTGCCAAGAGGCAGGGATCTCGTTATTATTTTGAATATCTTCTATTACATTTTTGTATGGTATCAACAAGATATCTTCAAAGGATTTAATAAATTCAATAGGAAGTCCATCTGGACCCGGTGATTTATTTTGTTTTTGTTGCTTTATTGCTTCAACAATTTCATGGACCGTAATTGACTTCTCCAAATTCTCCCGTTGTTCTTTTGTTATCTGATTAATCTTAACGTTTTCAATGTAGTCTTCTTGTAATTGACCTGGTATTTCCTGTCTTCCATAAAGCTTCCGATAAAAATCTTGTATGATTATTTTCATCTGTGTATTTTGTGTCATTTCCTCTTTCTCTTCATTTTTAAAGATCTTATGATCTTTTTTCCCCTCTCTTTCTTCAATTTGTAGGCAAGCCATCTACTAGATTTATTTGCATTCTCAAAGTAGTTTTGTTTTGCCCATTTTAAATTCTTCTCCACCTCTTCTGTAAGTAGTAAGTTTATTTGATGCTGAATAGCCAAGATCTTAAATCTTATCTCTTCCGTGTTCCTATTCATTAGTTGTTTCTCTTGCTCCCTCAATTTTGCTACCAGATCATTATAGGATTTCATACGCTCCCTCTTTCTCCTAGCTGAGTATCTTATTGCTATTCCTCTGAAGAATGCCTTGAATGCATCCCAGATTACATGCATTTTAGTGTCCTTGTTAAGATTGTGTTGGAAAAAATCTTTTATTTCTTTTTTAGCTATTCTAGGAACTTAGGTTCTTTCAGAATTTGTAAGTTTAAAGTCCAGCGAGAGCTTTTCTGTATCTTCAATAAATTTATCTGGATTGGATTGTGATCTGCATAAGTTTTGGGTAAAATATCCGCTTGGTTAACAGATAGAGTTAAATCTGCTGACAGCCAGCACATATCAATCTTGGACCAACATTTATTAGCTGGGGAGTAATGGGTATAGTCTCTTGTTTGAGGATTTTTGGTCCTCCATACATCCAATAAATTGAGCTCATCAGCCATTTTCAAAAAAGTTTTTGGTAGGGTACAGCGGAGTTTCCTTTTTTATTATTTGTTTCTTCAAATTTTTTATCCTTTTCTATTTCAAACACAGCATTGTAATCTCCAATAATACAACACTTTTTCGGGTCAAATTCCATTAATTTTTCATGAAGTACTTTATAAAATCTCTCTAGATTCTCATTTGGGGCATAAATATTCCCCACAATCATCTGATCTCCATTAAGTTCTATTTCTATTATTACAATTCTCCCTAGTTTGTCAGTATACAGACAAGTCGATTTAATGTGATTTTGTACATATATGGCTACCCCTTTCTTTTTCCCCCCCGGATCCGATGAATAATAGAGTGAGCCCAACTTTCCATTTTGTAAGTATTTCACATCATCTTCCTTAATATGCGTTTCCTGTAAACAAATTATTTGGGAGCCTGTTTTTTTCAATTGCTGGAAAGTCCTCCTTCTTTTTCCTGGTTCATTCAAACCATTTACGTTGACTGACGTTATTTGTAATCCCGTCATGGTATTCATTTTAGAAGTTCAATACTATCCGGTATTTTCCTTTGGTTCTTTTTAGTTTGTAGTCTTGTCTTTACTCCTTCTCATATCTGCTTCTGGGGTTCTTCTTTATTTGTTTTCTCCAAGAGTTCCTCTTCTTCTTGCTCTTCTCCTGCTTCTGGTTCACCACTACCTGGATCCACAAATTTTCCCCAAAAATCTTCCAACTTTAACGGAGATGTTATATTATACCTTCTACTCTGGTAAATAAAGAATACCCCTTCCGGTACAAGTCATTTGAATTGTATAGCATGTTTCATCAGCCAAGTTGTCAATTTTCGGTATTTAAACCTTCGCTGCCGCACTCCCCAGGGAATCTCCTTAAGCACCTTAATACTTGTGCCCTTCCATTTTAGATCATGTTCTCTTGCCTTTTTCAAAATTTTGTCACATGTTATGGAGTGAGTAAAACTAACTTGGACCTCTCATGGTAGATTGAACTTCCTTGTATAGTTAGAGGAGACCCTTCTAGCCCAGTCAATGTCCCTCTTTCCTTCTTCTAGTAGTTCTTCATCATCTATAATTAGAATGTCCATAATTTTGATTATAATGTCCTCATATTTTTCTTCTGGGATGTTTTGGAAGCGTAGTATATATGCTGCCGGGGGTGGGGGGGGGCTCCCTCTGGGTATCCTACCCCCCCAGGGAAAGTGTATGCGCAATACATAGCCTCTCCTCTCCCGGTGTAGTGAATGCCGCGTGGTCTATGTCTGGCTATGCCTGGCAGATGGTCACTGCAATGGCCTCTCCTGCATTACTGCATCCGTAGCAACACCTTCTCGCTGGTCCCCCCCCCCCCCCCGTTTTTCACAGAGTTTGCTACGTCATGGTGCGACCGAATAGTCCGGCGGTATAACCGGATGGGCAGGCTGGGCCCACCAACCTTGCCAGCCTAAGAGAAGGAAAACTCTAACATCAAACCCGGGCAGATAGAGCTCGTTAATGTAACACCTACCACCTGGAGGACTCACTGCCAGCGTCCTGGCTTACTGGGCCATGGCAGATGACCCCCAGGTGAAAGGGTGGAGCCAGTACCGCGCACACTGGGCTTCACCTAAAAAATTCCTCTGCACAGGCCTGAAGGGCATATCCACATACACAACCCACAATGCATCAAGTCCTGCTGCGATGGGCAAGGGGCGAAACAGCAGGTGGAAGGTGCCACTGGAAGCCGCAGTCCCGATCCTGCATGTAGGCGGTTCAGGGTATTGGTCGCCTGATGCTAACCTGGAGACGAAAGCATTTTTCGGCAGCACCCTGAACGACCAAGCAGCCTTATCTAGGGACAGCACTGCTTGCTCCACACGGAGAGGGGCCTAGAAAAGGTGGCCTAAACAAAGCTCGTCTCCTCCACCCCAGTTGGCTAGCCGCGGTCAGCGGGCATCCTTACTTGCGGTCAAAAAATAACAACAAAGAAAAGGCATGCACCTGCCTCACAAAGTGTGCAAAGACTAAAGCTTGGGTGTTGGAACATCAGAACCATGCTTTACACAGTAGACAGTGGTCGCCCTGAACGACGCTCTGCTCTAGTTGCCCACGAACTTCTCAGGTTGAATATCGACATAGCAGCTCTCAGTGAGGTCTGTTTCCCTGAGGAAGGTAGTCTTCAAGAACACGGTGCTGGCTATACCCTCTACCGGTCAGGTAAGTCAAAGGCTGAGAGCCGCCTTTCTGGCATTGGCTTCATGGTCAGGAACTCCATTGCCTCCAAACTCGAAAACCTGCCAACAGGTCACTCAGATCGCATCATGTCCATGCGCCTCCCACTTCAAAACAAGCAGCATGCAACACTCTTCAGTGTGTATGCCCCAACCCTTCAAGCAGATCCTGCAGAAAAGAACAAGTTTTATGCTGATCTACACAACCTCGTACGGAAGACCCCTACAGAGGACAAGGTTATCATCCTTGGTGACTTCAATGCCATAGTAGGTAAAGACTCGGAAGCCTGGAAAGGAGTACTTGGCAAACACGGCATTGGCAACTGCAATGACAACGGGCACCTCCTGCTAGAATTCTGCATGGAGCACCAGCTCACCATCACCAACACTATCTTCCAGCAGAAGAACAGTCTGAAGACAACCTGGATGCACCCACGGTCCAAGCACTGGCACCTTATCGACTACATTCTGGTGCGCCAGAGAGACCTTCGAGATGTCTTACACACCCGAGTAATGCCCAGTGCAGAATGTCATACGGATCATCGTCTTGTACGCTGCAATCTCCGTCTTCACTTTAAACCCACACCCAGGAGAGGAGGTATCCCTCGGAGGAAGTTTAAGGTTGGCAGTCTCCAGTCAGCCGAAGTTAAAGCTGCCTTCCAGGCAAAACTCCAGTCAAGAATTGAGGACCCCAGTTGCCCCACAGACCCTTCTCCAGAAGCACTCTGGGAACACCTAAAAACTACCGTCCTGCAGATCTCTGAAGAAGTCCTCAGGTTCTCCACAAGGAAGAACAAGGACTGGTTTGACGAGAACAATCAAGAGATCCAAGATTTACTGGCGAAAAAGAGATCTGCCTACCAAGCACATCTTGCTCAGCCCTCCTGTCCTGGGAAAAAAGCAACCTTTTGCGCTGTATGTAGCAACCTCCAGTGCAAGCTTCAAGACATTCAGAACGAGTGGTGGACCAAGCTTGCTGAGAGAACCCAGCTGTGTGCAGACACTGGTGATTTAAGAGGGTTCTACGAAGCCATGAAGGCAGTATATGGTCCATCATATCAGACTTAGAGTCCCTTGCATAGTGCAGACGGCCAAGTGCTCCTCACAGACAAGGCATCCATATTAAACCGGTGGTCGGAGTATTTTCAGGTTCTCTTCAGTGCCAACCGCGTAGTTCAAGATTCAGCAATTCACCTCACCCCACTTCAACCAGTGAAAACAGAGCTGGATGAGATCCCCACTCTAGAAGAGACTGTTAAAGCCATCAAGCAACTGAAAAGTGGCAAGGCAGCAGGAGTTGATGGAATTCCACCAGAGATCTGGAAGCATGGGGGCACAGTACTACATAGCTCACTTCACAAAGTACTTGTCACCTGCTGGGAACAAGGCAAATTACCACAGGACTTTCGCGATGCAATCATTATCACCCTATACAAGAACAAAGGGGAAAAGTCAGACTGCTCCAACTACCGGGGGATAACCCTGCTCTCCATCGCAGGCAAAATCCTTGCCAGAATACTCCTGAACAGACTGGTGCCCGCCATTGCAGAAGAACTCCTCCCAGAGAGCCAGTGCGGCTTCAGAGCTAACAGGAGCACCACCGACATGGTATTTGTTCTCAGGCAGCTCCAAGAGAAATGCAGGGAACAAAACAAGGCTCTGTATGTGACTTTTGTCGACCTTACCAAAGCTTTCGATACCGTTAGCAGGAGAGGCCTGTGGCAAATCTTGGAACGTTTAGGATGTCCCCCAAGGTTTCTCAGCATGATCATCCAGCTACACGAAGACCAACGAGGCCAAGTCAGACACTGCAATGACCTCTCGGAGCCCTTCCCAATAGGCACAGGTGTAAAGCAAGGCTGCATTCTCGCACCAACTCTCTTTACGATCTTCTTTAGCATGATGCTTCAAAGAGCCGCAGTAGATCTAGATGATGACGATGGTGTCTACATCCGCTATCGCACCGATGGCAGCCTGTACAGCCTGAGGCGACTAAAGGCTCACTCCAAGACAATGGAAAAACTCATCCGAGAGCTACTGTTTGCTGATGATGCTGCACTCGTCTCCCACTCGGTATCAGCTCTGCAGCATATGACGTCTTGCTTTGCAGAGGCTGCCAAGCTATTCGGCCTAGAAGTTAGTCTGAAGAAGACAGAAGTTCTCCACCAGCCTGCACCCCAGGAAGATTATCACCCTCCCTGCATCACTGTGGGTGAATCAGTTCTGAAGACAGTCCAGCAGTTCAGCTACCTGGGGTGCATCATCTCCTCAGATGCTAAGATCGACAAGGAGATCAACAACAGGCTGGCAAAGGCAAACCGTGCCTTTGGCCGACTGCACAAAAGAGTGTGGAGCAACAAGCATCTGAAAAAAGGCACAAAGATCAATGTTTACAAAGCGGTTGTGATGACAACCCTCATCTACGGCTCCGAATCGTAGGTTTTATACCGTCATCACCTGCGACTCCTTGAGCGCTTTCATCAGCGCTGCCTTCGCACCATCCTCAACATCCACTGGAGTGACTTTGTGACCAACACTGAAGTTCTCAAGCGGGCGGAGGTTACCAGCATCGAGGCACTGCTGTTGAAGTCGCAGCTGCGCTGGGCAGGGCATATTTCTAGGATAGAAAACCACCACCTTCCCAAGATTGCCCTGTATGGCGAACTCTCCACCGGCCATCGAAATAGAGGGGCACCAAAGAAGAGGTACAAGGACTCCTTGAAGAAATCCCTTGGCACCTGTCGCATCAACCATCACCAGTGTTCTGACCTAGCCTCAGATCGCAAAGCATGGAGGCACACCATCCACCAGGCTGTCTCTTCTTTTGAGAACGCACGCACAGCTGGTCTTGAGGACAAAAGGAGATTGAGGAAGAATCGCACTGCTACAGCACCAACTCTAAATCAGACTTTTCCCTGCAGCCACTGTGGCCGGACCTGCCTGTCCCACATTGGTTTTGTCAGCCACCAGCAAGCCTGCAGCAGACGTGGACTATTGCACCCTTCTTAAATCTTCGTTCGCGAAGCCAATCCGAGAGAGAGAGAGAGAGAGAGATATGCTGCCTTTTCCATCTCCAGTTTTATTATTCTTTCTTCTAATTCTATCATACTGGCTTTATTTTCTCACGCTCTATTGGTTGTAGCTTTCTCTTTTTCTTTTCTTCTTTCCACCTTGGCAGATAGGTTAAGTACTTGCTGCGTGTTGACCAGAAGTTGTTTTTGAAATTGTTCTACTTGTCTATTACAGTTTTAACTCAGTTCTAAACAGTTCTTACAGTTTTAACTCAGCTCTAAACTCAGTCCACTCTTCTCTCTTCCCTTCTCTTCTTCTTTCTTCTTTCTTTCTCTTCCAGGTAATCCCTTCTGATGTTTTAACTGTTTCTGCTATCACTCTTTGCACAATTTATAAACCCATCTTCAGTAAGGAAATAGCCGCAGTGCAGCAATGCAGCCACCGCTAAAAACTACTTCCTCACCCTTTGTGACGTTTTATATCCTCAATCCTCCGTTCTTATTCTTCTATCTTCTCTTTAAAATATAGTCCTCTATCTTCTCTAGAACTAGCTTGTCAAATTTACTCAGTTGTTCCTCTATTCAGTCTGCTCACTGTCTGACGGTGCCATTTTCCCTTCTGTCTTCTTCATGCACACTTCTAGACACCTATACCGCCATTAATCCTCATCACCTTCCGCACCATTCTCCTGCACTTGCCACTGCCTTCTTTCACTTTCACTCCCTTCTTCTTTCTTCCTTTCATCTCCTTAATATTCCTTCCTTCTTCTCACTAACTCATTCTCTTTAGTCCTCTTCTATCTCTCAAAGTCCCGTCTCTTCTCCACTCCTTCTCCGCTCGCCACGCTCACTCTCCGGCTCCGCACGCCGCCTCCGCCCCACCGGCAACCGCTGTCCACCTCCGACTTCACCTTGCTGTCTCCACTTTTTAACCAAGATTCTGACAAGTTAGTCTTCCTTCTATTTTCTATCTTCTCCCATCCCTGTGACTCACCAGCTATCCTTCCCTTGTTCTCTGCTCAGTCACCACCTCCGCAAACTATCAGTTGCAGCCGCCGCCGCTTCCAAGGATCGCCCGCTGCTTCATTTTCGGGCTGCGCTTCGTCTTCATCTCTGTCAGCACCGCCGCGTTTCTTCTTTTTCTTATGGGACCATCAATTCCCCTTTTTTTGGTCCATTGATTACCCGTTGGAATCAATTCTGTAGTTTTCTTCTTGTCCGGAGTTTTCTTTAGGGAATTTAAACGATGCCCCGTCAGCTCCTTTACCCGGTGGCCCGGTTAGGCACCGAAGTGTTGGTGGGCACCGGCCAAAGGGACAGAATGGGGATGCAGGGAGAGCCTCCGCTCCCCCTCCACTCTCAAAAAGCTCCCCGAACTGAGAAGTGTCCCCAGACACTTCTTTAAGAGAGACTTCCCGACTGGAAAGCCCTCTCAAATGCCCACCAAAACAGAACTATCCCCGGAGCTCGGGAATGTCGTTCTGCCTCACCACGCCATTACACCGGAAGTGAGCTTCTTAGCCCAAAGATTTAAAATGCACAATCAGACATCATCATCCCTATCCTGTCCCACAGTTGATGGCCCCCTGTTGTCACTCCTCCCCAGTTGTATTTTTTCAGACATCAAGGAAAGTCCATGGTTTAAGGATGTCAGTGGTTTTGCCCCACATTTCTGGATGTCTGATCTCTCCATTGTGGTCTCAAACTGTATGGGAAATGTGAACCTTCCCTTCCATTTTCGCCCTTTTTTTGAAGTTGTTAGCAATGTACGCATCATCTGATCTTCACACAAGGGTTTCGAAACACTGCTTGCATGCTTCTTTGCTACAATATTTAGTTGTGATCAGGAGCCCATAAGGTACTTTTAGAGCAATAAATTCAAGAAAAATGGACGCTTTCTGCCATTTCTTGGGTGGGACAGCACTGGAAATAGTCCCTATTTAGATTCCTGCATCAGTGGCCAAAATCCCATCCTCAAAACTTCAGTCAAAGTCACTTCATAACATTGCTTTGGTGGGAAAGCTCTATAGCAGGGGTGGCCAAACTTTCTTAATGTAAGAGCCACATAGAATAAATGTCAGATGTTTGAGAGCCACAATACATGAATGTCAGATGCTTGAGACCAGCAAGATAGGAAGGATGGAAAGAAAGCAACTTTAACTTTAAATACATTCTCCAAGCTGCCAGCTGCCTTGGATTGGCAAAATGATTTAAAGAGGCAAATGCCTTCTTCAAGCTGGCTGACGAAGCAGTGGGGGTTTTAAGAGCCACATGATGGCTGAGTACAGACCGGCACTTTGGGCTGACTCAGAAACATCTCTGAAGTCATCCCAAAAAATCCCTGCAGATGATAACATCTGTCTCCCATCCCCATCCCACACTCACCCCGTCCTCTAGGCCGAGCTACCCGGCCCAAAAAGCTAACACTTCAGAAGTGGTCACAAATTTTTGGGCCGGCTGCCAGTCGCCTCCACACCATTTGGAAGGGGAAGGACACACATGAGATGACTTGGCTGTGTGGAAGTGCCAAGCCCCTCCGAGCTGGTTCTGGCTTTTTTTTTCTTTACTGGCCAGTCAGAGAGCTTCTGTGCATGAGCGCATCAGCACTCAACCCATTAAAAAAAAAAAACAGAGCAGGGACTTCTGAGGTGCCTCCCCATGTGGAGGCATCTGGCTGCCTCAGGGTCAGGATGGGGCCACCTGGCTGGGGACCATGTGGAGGCTTCGGGACGGCTCTTTTTGAGATTGTTTTTGTCCTTACTGTTGGAACCCACAAAGCCCAATTTTGATTTTGCTTCTCCATTTTGTGAATAGAAGTATGAATTTTCTAACCACCAAGCCTCCACGGGTCGTAAGTGCTTTCGCTGTGGCGACCCGGGCCATCTGGCGGCCAACTGCCCGGAGAAACCTCGAGCCCCCCCCCCCTCACCCTGAAGCCAACCGCAATGGGTTCCAAGAAGATGACAGCCAGGCCCAAAGAGTGAAGCTGGGGAAGCACCGCAACATCGATGGTGCTAGACGAGGATACTATAATTTTGGACAACATGAGTGAGGAGTCGTGGGGAAACGAGACAGTGGGAAACGAGAGCGACCTGCACTGAGAGGTGCCGAGAGGCAGGTCGTGGATCTAACGACACCGTTACAGGTGAGAATAACTGGATCCCTATTTTTTGTCCCATTGACTTTGCTAAATCGGAAGCTCAAATGCTTCATACACGCCCGGCCCTAATTGACTCTGGGTGCACAAGGGAAATTATCACCCCAAAATTAGTGGATGCTCTTGGACTAATCCGAAAGCCCCTGCCCCACCCGATCCAGTTCGAACAAATGGATGGGTCCATAATGCGAGGGGAGCCCTGTGTAGAAGAGGCTTGGGGCGTACCGGTAGGAATAGAGAACCATTGGGACATTGAGGTTTTGTGATTGCCCTTTCATGCTGTTTTCCATTGCAGCCTTCTTCGGAAAGATCCGGGGACTACGACCTGGCATCCCCGCCCTCCAGAACCCAAACCTATTCAAATGAAGGGTCAGCGTCACCATGAGGTCCAGGAGGTGTTGGATGCCAAGAAGAAGCGAGGGGTACTATATTACTTAGTCCATTGGAAATATTTTCCCCCTAGCTGTGATGAATAGGTAAAATCCTCCGACCTTAGGGCCCCCCTCCTTCTCAAAAGATTTTACTTACTGCACCCAGACAAATCCCGAGCAGGAGCTTGGGGGGGGGGGCAGTATGTCAAGCAATGTTTATCTTACTATGACTGTCTATGTTTATCAGAATATAACTGCCATGCTGTAACTGTTACTAACCCTAAACCAAAGCTGAGGCACATCAATGTAGAGAATTAGCCGGTGCCTCTTTCGTGCCTCTTTCGCTTTTACTAACAAATGCAGGAATGTGCTCTTTGAAGATAAAGCCTCCAGGGACAATTTCCCAGGCAGAGCCTGGACCCAGGAAGAATAACCACAGAGGAGATAAAGAATGGAACCGTGTGAACTTTCACACGTGAATACAGAAATGTTTAGTAATTGTAGCACTGTTTAGGGAACCTTTGATGTGCCACCTTTAAGTATGCATACTACTGTTACTCTGTATCAGTTCTAATACTTGGCTCAATAGAAGCACATGGATTATCAATAAAACCATACTTTGTTTCGACTCAAGGACTGGTTACTTTGAGATCTGCTTGCTTGACACAGGACAGCACACAAAGTTCAAAATGTGGGAGATCCCCCCCCAAAAAAAGTGGCGATGGTATTGATTGAGTACTATAGCAGAAAAGCTAGGTACCCAGAGGCCATGCCAGGCATTTTTGAGCCCTAGGCAAGAGTAACTATTTGTGCACCCCTCCCCCCAACTGCTAACCAATTTTCAAAAATGTTCTGGAAGAACCCCTCTTGCTTTGCTTGCTCCTTAGCTCTTTCTGCCTTTCATTTTCAGAACTGAGCTCCAGATAGCTGGGGGTAGGGGGGGGGGTAAACAGCCATAGCTCATAAAAATTACCATATTTTCTAAATAAGTTTAAGATCAGTTCAGGGATAAGCACAAACCCACCTAGTCCAAGCCAAGCAAGACCAGAAAACAATTGGATTTAGGGTGGAGCATGCTGAATGGGAGTGAAGCTCATATGTGCAATAGTGAGGTTACAGTATGTCAGCCCATGTCATTTGACCCTTCACTCCAGGCTTTTCTGCTGGTGTAGAACAGATCAATTTATTAAATTTTTATTCTGCTCCTTTCCCTACCAAGCAGACACGATAAAACAGAAAAAGAAGGTGCCTCAAGGATCATCTAGTTCAACTTCCCAAGGCAGGAAATTCACAACTACCTTCCCCCATTTCCCCCAGCAACCCCCTGCTCTATGACCAGAGGAGGGGAGTGGAAACCTCCAGGATCCCTGGGCCAATCTGGCCTGGAAGAAAATTGCTTCCTGACCCCCAAAGTTGCAATTGGCGTTACCTGGGCACATAAGAAGGGGCTCCTTCTGTGCTCCCTCTCATGATTTGTCTAAATTCATAGTGAGTCAATGAATCAGCATTGTTTCAGGTGGGCCTGGAATGGAAGAGCGAAGAATTCTGTAAGCCACTTTAGGTCCCCTTTGGGTAGAAAAGTGGGATACACATGAAGTAAATAAAGCAGAGGAAAATGGGGAGGAGCTAGGGACTGAAACTGGGAATGGTGCTATTTAATTTGTTCATCCAACTCTGCAGGTGACACCAAATTACTCCAAATAGTGTGACCAATATGCATAGTGTCCTACAGTCCTCAATAAAATTGCCAACTCAGCATGCAGCCACAGGAAGGAAAAACAAATTTTGAGCCAGGGATTAAAACAGAACAATCAATTATTGTAAAGCTCCCACTTGGATCTACAGCACAGGTGCATTTGGAATACGAAGCACCGTTACGATTAAGCCACTGCAAAGAGGGCATCAGTGAGTTAGGGAAGGCCTTGAAAAGAACAACCAGAACAACAGGCTGATGAAAATGATACATGTAGAGAAGTACCTGGAAAAATCTTATCTACTTCCGCATAAACAAGAACTCAAGAGCCACTCAATGAAAATGATCGTCAGTAAATTCAGAACAGATTAGAGATTCCTAATCGTTAATCCATTATCATGCCACTCAATACACACATCACCCTTTAATGTTCAAATACTTACATGCCTTTTCCAAACTCTGCCCCCAAATCCCCAACAATCTATCAACTTGGAGTTGGCAACTTTAGATAAGTGGTATAAAATAACAACTTTCTTCCACTGGCTGCCCAGAATCCATGACAAGTGGAAAGAGGGGGCTGAATCCAAGTGTTAACTCCCTCTCCTTGATTTATCATTGCTGTCTGAGAGGCCCATACAGCACGCAGTAAAAATCACAAGAACAGAATCAAGTGGGTTTTCTTACAATTAACTTTGCTGTCACTGGTTTAGATAAAAATAAGAACCAGATATTTCACAGAAGACAGATCAATTGCCATTAGCTAGAACAGCTAAACAGAACCTCCACATTCAAAGGTAGTGTACCTGTGAATATCAGTTTCTTAAGTGCCAAATAAAGGAGAACAAATAAAGAAGAACATTTTTTTCATGCCTTCCCTTGGGAGCTCCTGAGAGCCAATTTGGTGTAGTGGTTCAGAGCAGTGGTATCTAACCTGGAGAACCAGATTTGGTTTCCTACTCCTTCTCCACATGCAACCAGCTTGGTGACTTGGGGCCATTCTGGTTCTCTCCAAACTCACTCAGCTCCACATACCTCACAAGGAAATGTTGGGAGGAGAGAATGGGAAGATGAGTGTAAGCCACTTTGAGACTCCTTAAGGTAGAAAAAAGTGGGGTGTAAACACCAACTCTTCTTCTCCTCCTCCTCTTCTTCTGCTGGGAACTGGATGAATGAATTCAGTAGCCACCCCACCCTCCACTCTGTCTGACCAAGCATGCCTCCAGCAACAGGTATGCTTCTCTGGGATGGGTGTTTCATGACTGAAAACACCCTTGGCAGGGATATGTTGTGCTTCAGATAGCAGCTGCCTTCCCCCAGAAGAGCCTCCTTTGGTTATAACCAAAGGATGGTGAGGGCTACTTGGAAAAAGGCAAATAGGAGTCAGACTTTGGTTTGATTCAACCTTGTGCTGAATCTCCTTCTAAATGCTAATTCAGTTAAAGCCAATTGCATAGAAAATGCACCCTTGGAAGATGACAGGCTTCACACTATTTACCTCAATTTCCTCCTTTTTACTAGAAAATTTACACCTGATAAACATGTGACAGATTTCACACCCTAATGCTGATTGTCAGTTTTTCGCATCTCTGAGGTCTGCGCTCCAGGCAGCTGCCTAGTTGGCCTAATGCCAGCACTGAAGATACCCTGATCTCATGTAGTTTAAGACATTAAAGGCAATAACCACCACTTTGAATTAGGCCTGGAAATGAATAGACAGTTAGATATTTTAAGACTGGCAAACTATGTTCCCTGCACCTGTCAACTATCTGCCTACTGCATTTTGATTGATTGAAGCTTCCAGATCAGCTTCAAAGGCAGCCCCCCTGTAATACATTACACAAAGATTAGCCAAGCATGGGCTTAATTCCCACAATTGTTAGCTGGCCTTTGTTCTGAGGGAACCTGCAACCAACTTCATTTTACAATGGCATGACTAAAACAACTTTGGTTACTCAAGTAACCCTTGCGTCTTGTCTGGCTTTAAGATCGGGCACCATAAAGCCTGTATTTTATTACTTTTCGATTCCTTCTGCTAATTTTAGAAAAAAAAATGTTTGTTATTTTAAAACATCATGCAAATGCTGATCTTTTAAAAATAATAGTTTCTTCTTTAACTTTTAAATTATAATTCTGTCCTTGATCTTTATAATACTGTCCATGAACTTGTTTTGGTCATTGTGAAAGTTTTGTTGCCCAAATATTGCCTGTTTTTATTGCTCCTGGTATAGGTGTCTTATATTGAAGCATTCCAGCAGCTGATAGCCAGATGTTGGCAACTAACAAGGTACCACTTGGAAATCTAAAGACCAGTAGTAATCCAAAAGCATCTACCCAGTGCTATTTGGACCTGGTATAGATAACTTATAATAACAGAGCATTCTAGCAGCTGACAGCACTTGATTTGGGATAATAAAATGTTTATGGTCATGACCCTTGGCTGGGTCAGGAGATGGATTGAAAGTGAATGACAGATTTACCCTGGAAAAAATCTACATCTGAAGAATCCATTTTCCATAGACTTCTTTCACTGAATCACAGTGTGTAATAAATAAACCATGGCATGTTTATTCATAAATAAGTGCCAATGAAGCTTACTTCCTCATAATTATGTTTACATTGCAGGATTACTTAGGTTACCAAAAATGCACTGAATGTAAAAATCCCAAGCATATTCTTACCATTTTGGTATTTGAGGTATTTCTTGAGGTAAACTGTATGTATGTAAGAAAATTTTTAATAGGCTCATTTAAAAAGTCATCCTATGAAACAAAACTTCTGCCTGAAATGCCGAGCAGTCATGATCACAGATCCAGGTGGGTAGCCATGTTGGTCTAAAGCAATAAAATAAAGTTGGAGTCCAGTAGCAATTCCAACATGTTTATTGCCTTTTGCTGTTTTCCCATGCAACTTATACTATCCAGACTAAACTGTTATTCTTTCAGTTTGTTAATTTCACTATTTTGCATTGGATTCTAACTTTGTACTATTTTGTATTACCCACCACAAGCTATATGTAGCATTGGGCGTTTTTGCACTGACCTTAATCGGCAGCGACGCTCCTCTTCACCGCGCAGGATCTGCGCGGATTTCGCACCAATTGCCGCGGAGCACCCGGAAGAGCCGCAAAGTCCCGTGGCTTTTGCGGCGCAAATGGAAACCGCCAAAAACCAGTTTCCATTTGCACCGCAAAAGCCGCGGGACTTTGCGGCTCTTCCGGGTGCTCGGCGGCAATTGGTGCGAAATCCGCGCAGATCCTGCGCGGTGAAGAGGGGCGTCGCTGCCGATTAAGGTCAGTGCAAAAATGCCCACTGTTAACTTTACCCTATTTCATTGTCTGATGAAGTGTGCTTTTAGCCCATGATAGCTTACATTCTCAATAAAACATTGTTGGTCTTAAAGGTGCTACTGGACTCCAACTTTGTTCCAGTCATGATCACAGTTATGCATAACCTCACTTCCTGACATTTTTGGTTGGTTATGCTCCAAGGATGTCCAGTTGGCCTCAATTAGAGCCAGGGCCTTTTTGTCCTGGCCCCCAGCCTGGGGGAACAAGCACCCACTTGAGATCAGGGCCTTGCAGGATCTATTACAATTCTGTAGGGCATGTAAAATGGCATTGTTCCACCAGGCTTTTGGATGAGGCAGCAGACATCCAAATCCATCTTATCCTCTCCACTGACAATGCTGACCTCTGATTAACCCAAAATGAGCATCACTGTCAAGGCAAACCCACCCTGATTGTAGTTTGTCATGCCTAGGCAGGGAGGGCGGGATATAAATAAAAAGTTTATTATTATTATTATTATTATTATTATTATTATTATTAATATGATTTTATTTAATTAAATTTTATTGTTATTCTGTGACTTGTAGCCCACCTTGAGCAAGCTCTCAGAGAGGATGGGGTAAAAATAGCATGAATAAATCCAAATACCCTCCCCCCCGGTCAACATTTTCTGATTACTCTTTCAGCTGAATATTTATTTAAGTATCTTTTTGTCTATCCAAAATAGCCAAGACCCAAAAATTCCAAAATTATTCTGGAATTTGTGGAACTGCCAGATAGCCAAAGTTAAAGAAACTTCAAGGGGATTGCTGTCCATTTAAGTGCCTTCTGGGTGAACGCACAACTGGAGAACATGTGACTGTTAGCCATTTAAATCCCTTCAGAGTGAACATTTATCTTGCAGAAGTCATTTTAAAAGACCACAAACCCTTTAAACACCTTTACACCCTCCACTGAAAACAATGGAGGATGAGGGTCTTCATTGGGACCCCATTGAATTGGACCACCTGGTCCAATCTTTTTGAAACTTGGGGGTTCTTTTGAGGAGTGGCACCAGCAGCTATGCTAAAACTTTGGTTCCTCTACCTCAAAAAACAGCCCCCAGTCCCCCAGATACCCTTGGATTGATTCGATTCCCAATATACCTTATGGGGACCATTGATTATACTGGTCCCCATAGGGTATAACAGAGCCCCTCCCCAAAAAATGGAATTTCTGAGCAACCCCAAATCTTAATACCAATATTGGGATTTGGGAATATTGGAAATACCGATGGGGGGAGGGGTGTTTCCAATATAACCAAACCCCAAAAACACAATTGGTTTTGCACACTCCTAGATTAGGGCCTGGAAAACTAGTTCTTCAGGATTCTGTCCCAATCTACAGGAATAATGGAACAAAGTTGGAGTCCAGTAGCACCTTTAAGACCAACAAAGTTTTATTGAGAATGTGAACTTTTGTTGCTAAAAGCACACTTCATCAGATGGAATTATGAATGGAATTAGCAGCCCTACATATATAGAGAGTGGACAGTGAATTAATATGCAAAATAGTGAAAAAAATTTTAGCAGATTAAAAGTACAACAAATTGGGGTCTGGCAATCTTGACTGGGTGAAAAAAATAGCAAAGGCAATAAATGTCAGAATTGGAGATTTATGTCTATGTCATTAGGTTTCTTGATTGTGAAGTCAGTAGTTCTCATAGATGTTGCAAGATAAATCACAGGTGGAAAATGCCATTTTCACACTTACAGTGTGTACAAGTGTTCTATTTAGTGCAATTTATAGGAAAGTATAAGTTCATAAACAAGCATGAACAATGTAGCTACTCAATGCTGAAACACAAAACCAAAACACAAAGTGTCCTTTTCTCCCCCAAGCGTCCTTGCAATAAGCTTTGATCATCAGGCAGCTGCCACTTTTTTCAGTTCATAAGACTGCAATTTGAGTGGAGTCTTTAAGTGTTCAGCTATAAAAATCAAACTGAGAGAATACGGAACCATATCCTCAGGATCTTCCACAGTCTTGTACCTCTGTCCTTCCTCAGCCTTTTCTCTTGAAGATGCTGCTTTTTTCCAAAGCTAGTGCTTTAAAAACATACATCAGTTTACCAAACATCAAATTCTACCCTCCTTATAAAATTACATCAAAGTAATGCACACTCACTCACAATTCCTCTATATCAAACACGGATCAACGCATGTTACTCAAGGTTCCTGCTTCTGGCTCTCAGCATTCTCACTCTCTGATCTTAATTAAATAGTGAGAGCTCCCACTTCTTAAAGATACATATGTTAATATACAATGTGTTGCTACTCTACTTAATACATCATACAAACAGATTATAGAACAAGGTATAATTAAACAATAATCACAGAGTATAATACAATTTCATTAAAAAGTCAAAAAATCAATATTAAGATTCATTCCCCTTGGTGCTACTATCTGGAGCTTGTGAATCCAGTAGCACTCTTGTTGCAACATAATTTTCTCTATATTTTCTTTATTATAAGATTTAGGTTGATATTTATATAGGGCAAAAGATCTCAAGTCCTTAACCTGATGGCCACTCTCCTTAATATGTTGAAACACTGGAGTTTCAGGCACCTCCCTTTCCAAACGTGCTGTATGTTCCAATATATGTACTTTTAAAGTGCGGATTGTTTTTCCAACGTACCACATTTCACAACTACACAGAGCCGCATAAATTAAAATTTTTGAGTTGCAATTAGAAAAATGCTTCAATGTCATTTTCCCCCCAGTTGCTGGATTCAAACTCCTTTATTGTTAACATCATGCCACATGCGGAACAATTTCCACAGGGATAGTTTCCTGTGGTTTTTTCAGATACACTCTGTTGCTGTTTAAACTCAGCTTTTACTAATTTGTTCCTCAGTCCATACTATTAGTTAACTATTTCAACTTTATGTGTATAATTTGAAAAAAATCAGTGCAGCCGTTAGAAGTGTATTTTACCTATAATATTTTACAATTATGATTTTAAAATGTTCTTGAAGAGACAATTTCTTGTTATTTCTTTCTAGTTTAAGGGAACCCTGAAGTGTCATTAAACACAAGAGAATAAATGTAACTATTGAAAATGAAACATTAATACCCTTTGCAATCTTTGCCAGCTAATCCAGCATATAAATTTTTGAATCCCAGTTTAAATTCCATGCAGTAGAGGGCAGTAGCACATACAAACTACCAGTGTTTGCATTATAACTGAAAAATACAAAGATGTATTCCTTATTATTTATTAGATACATTGTGTCTTACAAATAAGTTCTAATCTTCTGGACATGAAAACTTACACCAAAGTGTAAGAGAAGCAATTTTTGCCAGGCAACAAAAACTAATGTGAAACAACCCATTCATTTAGGGTACCAGAAAATAAATATTGCTGTAATTACTTACAGAATTAGTGTATCACAGCTCTGGCTTGCAGTGCCTAGCAATATGAATGAGTGAAACTTATTTTATATTTTCATATTCATTAAATGTGATGTGCTTGTGTTTTTCACTTAAAGCGTCCACATACAGAGACTATTGCACCTACATGCCTCTGGCACAAAGTATGGATTTCTGACTTAACTAACCACTGTTGCCACATGATGTACCACCAACCTCTGGTGCACTAGCTAGGAATGCAAATTAATAACATCTTTGAATACATTTAGGTGCTTTTTATAATCTAATGCATTAGTTGCAAGATCACAGTTTGTCCCCCGATCTGTTGTTGAAAGTCAAGTATACGATTTTCAGCATCATACCTAATTTTACTTGCAAAGATTAATTTCATAGGCTGAACAGGTTAGCCAAAGCTAGTACTAGTCACACAATCAAATATATGAATGGCCAATTCTGCGCTTAATGAGATCTGAAGAGAAACCAGAGTATAATTCTGAGCTTAATAACTAAATTCAAGTACTGTAATTGCTTCAGTTCTATATTATTCTAAATTATATTACCAAAAAGTACAAGCTCTGCAACAATAGCACCTCTTCAACTATTCTAAATGCCCCAAGCAACAATGTATTTCAGATAAAAAGGGTCTTTCTCAGACCAGGCTCAGCAAGGAGTTGCTCAATATGTCTCATGACGCAGTGGCTACACGACTAAAAATGAACAATCTGTGAGATCTCTCTGAACAGAAATAAATCTGTGAGTGCAGGCAACAGAATGTTGTCCTGCCTTCTCTCTCAGCATAACTTCCTCTCTGGCTTCTCAAATTATCCTGAAAGAAATCCCCTAGAAGCTGAAAAAGTGATACCTGAATATCACAACTTATATTGAACAGTGAAAAGTCAACAGAGACTTGTGAGTTTGTTTTGCTTATGAGTTATAATTCCACACTAATATCTGTTATATATTTGAAGTACAAAGAGGACACTTTACTTAGCAGACTACTCTTTATGTGAAGCTGTTGAAAGGATTCATTTTTCCCTGAGGCTCAAACTATACATGTCATCAGAAGATCAGTGATGGATTGAAATTCAAGCCTGTGGTGCTCTGAATGTGATTGCAACCATTATGCTGGGTAGGTGTAAGCACTTAATTACTTGTGGGTCATTGTTATGATCAATTACCAGGATCAAGGACAGTCCCTGTAATTTTCTTCAACCATCAGTGGATAAGCAGCTTTTGGAAGGTTGGCAAAACCATACCATGGAGAATGGACAATACCATTTCAGATTGCAGGTGGAGGATAAGATCTTAGAATGCTGCCTTAAGAAACAACTTGCAAACAGAACACTGGCACAAAAGTAATGTAGACGGTATCATCAGGAAAGGTTTGGACTTTTGGATCATGGATTATGCTTTTGAGATGGAGCTCTTCTATTCAGGGGCACAGACTTTTCAATTTCCCGGGGGGGGGGGAGCTGGGACCCAGCCAGAGGCTTTTGATACAGTGACATCATAAGGAGGAGCCTCCATTATCACTACCTATGAATTTATGGAGAAGTTCCCTCCCCATAAATTTAGGGAGCACCCCCCCCCCCAACAATGCCCATGGACTGGGCCAAACCCAGGAAAAGCTGGGAGTTGGCCAGTGGTTATAGTGGTATCTCAGAGGTCTCTTGCTGTATCCTGTTTTTGAATTTCACTTTTAGAATAGTCGCTTTAAGATCTGCAAATATACATATCATATGCTCATAGAAATGGAGCCCCTGGTCCAATGTTTTTGAAATTTGGATGGTGTTTTGAAGAGAGGCACTGGATGCTATGCTGAAAATTTGGTATCCCTACCTCAAAAACCAGCCCCTCCAGAGCTGCAGATACCCACAGATCAATTCACCATTATACCTTATGGGAATTGATCTCCATAGGGAATAATGGAGTGTCCAGCAGACATTTCCCTTTCCCCTGCTGTTTTCTGATGAGCCTGAAGCAGGGGGAGGGCCTCCAAACTGATGGATCCCCAGCCCCAAACTGGGGATTGGCAACCCTATGACTAGGTGGTGAACAATTGTCAATACACACCTACTTGACCAAGTCTTTAAGAGTGTAGTCATTTTGAGAAGAAAAAATAGGCTTGCTGGGGCCATTAATTTTCAAAAGGATCTGGTTCAGCATCCACTTAAATGAATGAAAACAATCACAGGCTTGAAGAAGACACAAAATATCTATCTGTCAAAAGAACCCCCAAATACTATAGCAATACGTATGCAACATAGCAATACAGTGTTATTCCTCCCCCCAATTTCTTCTCCAATCATTAACTAGTTGAACAAAGTTTGAGTCCACTAACACCTTTAAGACAAACAAAGTTTTATTCTGTTTTAGCTCAATTAGCATTTCTAAGAAGCTGAGGTTGTAAAGTCATTACACCATTAACTTCTTTGCAGCCCAGAGGGAAAATCACACATACACTCTACCACTCCATTCATGTCTTTGAAGATAATGATCTCTCCTCCTTGAAAATTTAAATTGAAAGCCCCCAAGTCCTGTGTTGGTTGCCTGGAGGCGGCTCAGACCCTGCCGGGAAAATCAGGGAGGGGGCTCAAGCCCCCAAGCCCCCCGCATAGTTTATGCCTATGATTCTATTGGGAGATAGTTTGCACCCCACAAAGATAGGGAAAATGTGTTTGGTAAGAGCCTTGGAAACTTAATAAGGAGGGCTTTAAACTAAGGCCCTTTCTGCATTTACATTTTGCCTCCGTTTCTTAGCACATCAAAGTCTTCCCTTCTACAATGCATTCCATTTTCTCATCTGTCTTGCTGTACTTCTTCTGTGCAGACCTATGAGGTGGCAGTCAAGAACACAAAGAAAGCTTACTTTGTAGCCCAGATTGTGTCTGCGACCTCATGCCCAGCCCAATTATTTAGCACAATTCGATTCTTAACTACCCTACAACAAGGCAGATCAAATTGGAAATTGGCTGCGAGGCTTTTGCGAGTTTTTTCGCAGATAAGGTCTCATCACTCTGTCACGACCTCCCTGCCACAGTTGAAACAGTAAGTGAACTTGAGACTCCGAGCACGTCTTCAGGTCCATTTCTGGATCACTTTGAACCATTCAGCCTGGAGGAAGTTGACAGGATTCTCATTTCTACAACTTGCGTTTTGGATCTGTGCCCATCCTGGCTAATAAAAGCTAGCCGGATGGCGTTATGTGATCCATTTTGATCTATTGTCAACAGATCCCTCATAAAGGGGGTCTTTCCCACACCTCTTAAAGTGGCTGTGATCCACCCTCTCTTGAAGAAACCATCTTTAGACCTGATCAATTTGGCCAACTATCGGCCGGTGTCAAACCTGCCCTTTTTGGGTAAGATTATAGAGAGGGCAGTGGTGACACAGTTACAGGGATTCCTGGAGGACGCTTCCATACTGGACCCGTTCCAATCTGGCTTCCGCCCAGGCCACGGAATGGAGACAGTGCTGGATGCCCTCATGGATGACCTCCTGAGACATCTGGATCAGGGCGGCTTGGCAGTACTGCTTCTATTAGACCTGTTGGCTGCATTTGATACAGTTGACCACCAGCTGCTGTCTAGCCATCTTGCAGATGTGGGAATACAGGGGTCTGCCTTACAGTGGCTCTCCTCTTTCCTCCAAGGTTGGGGACAAAGGGTGGCGATTGGGGAAATGCTGTCTCAGAGACACCCACTTATTTGTGGGGTGCCCCAGGGGGTAGTTTTCCCCCCAATGTTGTTTAATATCTATATGCGCCTCCTTGCCCAGATGGTCAGGAGGTATGGGCTGGGTTGCCATCAGTATGCGGATAACACTTAGCTGTATCTATTGATGGATGGCCAGTCCACCTGCATCCCAGAGAATTTGGAGCTGGTGCTGCAAGCCATGGTATCATGGCTCAGGCTGAGTCGGCTAAAGCTGAATTCAATGAAGATGGAGGTTCTCCATCTAGGTCACAGTGGCCCGGGAAGGGTGATTCCTCTACCAGCCTTCGATGGGGCACCATTGACGCCAGCATCGAGGGTTAAGAGCTTGGGAGCGCTCCTGGAGTCCTCCTTAATTATGGAGGCCCAAGTAGCAGCCACTCCCAGAGCTGCTTTTTTTCACCTTCAGCGAACACAGCAGTTGGTCCCCTACCTTGAGCGCAGCGACTTAGCAATGGCAATCCATGCCTTGGCCACTTCAAGGATCAATTACTGTAACGCTCTTTACATGGGGCTGCCCTTGACTCAGATTTGGAAGTTACAGCTGGTGCAGAATGCTGCAACCAGGCTACTAATGGGGCTTACTCGTCAGGAGTACATTCAGTCTGTGCTGAGAGCGCTGCACTGGCTGCCTGTTATGTACCGAATCCATTTCAAGGTCCTGATATTAACCTTCAAAGCCCTATATGGCCTAGGACCTACCTATCTGTGGGACCGCCTCACCCCACATGTTCCCCAGAGAGCACTGCAATCAAGTTCTCAAAATCTTTTGGCTGTCCCTGGGCTAAAGGAGGCTAGGCTCAACTCCACCAGAGCAAGAGCCTTCTCGGTTGCGCCCCCTATACTTTGGAACACCCTTCCAGAAGCCATCAGGGCCCTGCAGGAGTTATCGCAGTTCCGCAGGTCCTGCAAGACTGAAATGTTTTGAATGGCGTATAACATCTAATGGGAGAGGGCTGCCACCACATCTGGATCCATAGTGCCTTATTACTAACTCCCCAGGATCTGTGTGCATGAGAAAGAAAATATTATATGATCTGGCTGAAGTAGCACCATTGTTATTTATCTGATTGTTTTATTGTTTTAGTCTACCATCTATTTTATGCTGTTAGCCACCTTGAGTCTGTATGGAATGGGCGGGATATAAATATAACGTAAATAAATAAAAATAAATAATGTCTTCTGCATTTGTTTACCATCATTCAGCATTCAGACCACTTCCAGTGCTCTACTGCCCCGCAATAAGCAAAACTCCTTTTGCTGCAGTTTTTTGTTCTCATCCACTTTTGAATTACTAATCCCTTCTAAAGTAGAACTGTTTCTGTGCCCTCCCACAGAGGCGTCACTAGGGCAGGGCCAAGGGGGCCATTGGCCCCCCCCCTAGAGCATTCTCATTGGCCCCCTAGGGCTCTTTGAAGGCAGCAGGCGGCAAGCAATCACAGTCTTTATTGGCGGGAGACGCGGGGAGGCTCTTTCAAGGCAGTGGCGAAGCGAGAGAAGGCCGGGAGGGAAGAGGAAAGCGCAGCTCTCCGCAGGCAGGCATCAGAGGGCGAGCAGGCAAACCAGGGAAGGGAGGACGTTGCGAGCCAACCAGCGAGGGAAAGGAGGCTTTAGACGCGCGGGGCGCAGGAGGGAAGGGAAAGGGGCAGGCAGGCAGAGAGCGAGGGAGTCCCTCACGCAGGAGGAAAACAGGCGGCATCGGGCGCGCTCGCAGCAGCAAGAGGAGGAGCGGGTGAGGGGTAGCGCAGGAGCATTGCCGGCAGTGCGCATGAGCGCCAGTGCTGAAGACTCCGCACCGCAGGCGCTGCTGCTGGCGGCGGGGGAGGAGGGGGCAGGCGACGAGGACCCGAAGCGGGCTTCTTTCTCGCTGGTTCTCGCCAGGTGCGCTGAGCTCCCCCAGCCGCCGCTCTCGGCTAGCAACTGGTCTTGCACAAGCCCGCGCCACCGCCAGCGCCTTGGGAGGGACGGACTGATGGAAGAAGTAGTTTGCAGGACGAGCAGCGCCTCTCCTCAAGTTTCGGGACGGTTACCGTCCCCAAATCTTTCGGCTTCTCCAGGCGGAGGCTTCCTTTGTTCGAACGCGAGGGATTTAGCACCTCTGGGCAGCGCACGAGGACTGCTGCTCTTCCCTCCGAGTCCGGCACACTTGGCCCCAGGGTGCAACCGACTTGGCCCCAGGGTGCAACCCACGCACTTGGCCCCAGGGTGCAACCCACCCCAGTGACGCCACTGCCCTCCCATTTCTGCTTCTCTCTCTTTAGGTTGATGACCCCTTCTCCCATTCTGTTTTCTTTCTCTCCTTCTCCAAAGACAAAAGAGCCTTGCTTATCAAGTAGTTAGGCTAAAAGAGAAAGTGGCTGCCCTAAAGTCACCCAGATGCTTGCCTTTTTCTTCAACTTTGACAAAGCAGCCAGTTGCCTCATAGTCTTAAGTTTTGTATTCATTATACAAGGATTGTTTGTTCAAGCCATGTGCTGGACAGGTACATACATTATGCAAATAAAAAAAACCTTTTTAAAAAAAGGTGATCCTCAGGGATCACTGGTGAAAAAAATTATTGAACTGGGAGATTATCAGAGTGACTTCCTGTTTCCTTCCGTCTTAAAGGCACAGTGCCCTATTCTCTGTTCTCCTGCCTCTTCAAGAGGAAAATGCCAGCAATATTCAACCAGCATCCTCTTGAGTTCTTCCCATCAATAGTTTTATTCCCATCAATAGTTTTATTGGAGGTTTATGGGATGCATGTGTAAGGGAAACAGTGTAAGAATCATTTGAATGGAATCAGTTGGGTAGCCTATCTCCAGGTTTTTAAAATTATTATTGCTCTACAAGGTAGCAGCTGCAGATCCCCCATCCCAGGATGGGGTGTAAATACAGAAAGCATAATCCTCAGACAGTGATGCTTCAGGCACAAAGTGCCAAGGCAATTCAATATATGCAGAATGAAAGCAAAGTATCTGAATCAAAGGCATATGCAACTCCAGTACTGGGAAACTATGGAGTAAAAACAGAATACAGAATATGGGGGAGTGAGACAAAAATCCAAAGCCTAGTACTGCTGAAAACTGAAGATAAAGAATGCTAAAGTTTTGCAGGGAGTGGCACATAGGCTATGTAACATTAACTCACAGGTAAGCACAGAAAAAAAACCATTAGGGAGTATAAAACATGAATCCTGATGTCTCTATACTAATGCACAGCATATGGAAGACAAACAGGAGGAACTGAAAGTCCTAAAAGAGGAAGAGGACGATGATCTAATAAGCATTCCTGAAACTTGGTTGGATGACACTCACAATTGGAATATTAGGATTGAGGGATACAATTTATGTAAAAGGGACAGTCAAACAGTAAAAGGTGGAGGAGTTTCATTATATGTAAAAGAGGTATGTACATCCAAGGAAATATGTGAATCTGAGCATGGAAGTTCATTTGAGAGTCTCTGAGTAAAAATAAAAGTAGTAAGAAATAATAGCAATATTATGGTGGGGGTCTGCTATAGACCACCGGGCCAGGCAGAGGACTTAGATGAGACAGATTACAAAGTTCTCAAAGAGACAGGACATGGTAATAATGGGAGATTTCAGTTACTCAGATATCTGTTGGTAGACCAATTCTGCAAAAAATGAAAGGTCAAATAAAATTTCTGAGTTGTCTTGCTTACAACTTCATTTTCCGGAAAGTGAAGAGGGAAACAAGGGGATCTGCTATCTTAGAACTGATTCTTACTGACAGGGAAGAATTAGTTGATGAGGTGAAAATAGTGGGCACCCTGGATAGTAGTGTCCATGTAATATTGGAAATTACAGTCTTGGGGAAGGGAAAAGCTCTACATTGTCATACATATAGGTTGGACTTCAGGAAAGCAAATTTTGACAAATTTGGGTAGAATCCCATGGCCAGAAATACTTAAGGAGAAGGAATTTCAAGAAGGGTGGGCATTTCTTAAAAGCAAAATATTGAAGGCATAATCTCAAATGATTCTTATGATTAAGAAAACTGGGAGGAGCCTAAAGAAGTCAAGTTGGCTCCATAGACAGATTTCTAAAGACTTGAGAGATAAAAAGGACTCATTTAGGAAATGGAAGGAGGGCCTTATAACCAAGGATAAATAAAAACTAATAACCAGTACTTGTAGAGAGAGAGAGCTAGGAAAGCTAAAGCTTAGGCTAGTGAGAGATGCTAACAACAACAAAAAGGGGTACTTTACTTATGTTCATAGTAAAAAAAAAGAGCAAGGATGTGGTAGGCCCATTGCAGGGACAGAAAAGTGAAATTGTAACAGGTGATGAAGAGAAGGAAGAACTGCTTGATTCCTACTTTTCCTCAGTCTTCTCTTCTGAGGGAAACTGTGCTCAATATGGCAAAAATAGAACATATAATGAGGGAAGGGAGTTCTAGCCTAGGATTGGCATAGGGGTAGTACATAAACACCCAGTTTCCTTAAATGAGACTAAGTCCTTGGGACCAGACGAACTGCATCCAAGGGTACTATAAGAACTTGTGGACATGATTTCTGAGTCTCTGGCCATTATTTTTGAGAATTCTTGAAGAAGAGGTTAGATGTCAGAAGACTGGAGATGGGCAAATGTTGTCCCCATCTTCAAGAAGGGGAAAAAGAAGGATCCAACTGACCTGCCAGCTTAATGTCTATACCTGGAAAAGTTTTAGAACAAACAATCATCAGTCAGTCCTTGAGCATTTAGAAAGGATGGCTGCGATTACTAAGAGCCAGCATAGGTTTCTCAGGAACAAGTCTTATCAGACTAACCTGAACTCTTTTTTTAGAAAGTTACTACCTTGCTGGATTGGGAAATGCTGTAGACATAGTTTATCTTGATTTCAGTAAGGCTTTTGGTAAGGTTCCACATACTATTCTTGTTGACAAATTGATAAAATGTGATTCGGATCCTATTACTGTTAGGTGGTTCTGTAACTGGTTGACAGATCATGCCAATGTTAATGATTCCTCATCCTCTTAGAGAGGAGTGACAAGTGGAATGCCTTAAGGATCTGTGCTGGGACCTGTTTTAATATCTTTATAAATGATTTGGATGAATAGAGGGAATACTTATTAAATTTGCAGATGATACTAAATTGGGAGAGGTAGTAAATACACTAGAAGACAAAGTCAGGATACAGGATGATCTTGACAGACTGGAAAACTGGTCTAAAACAAATAAAATGAATTTTAATGGGCACAAAGTTCTGCATTTAGGTAGGAAAAATCAAGTCCATAATTATAGGATGGGGAAGACTTGTCTTGGCAGTAGTATGTGTGAAAAGGATCTAGGAGTCTTAGTTGATCATACACTGAACATGAGTCAACAATGTGATGCAGTAGCTAAAAAGGCAAATGCAATTTTGGGCTATATCAACAGAAGTATAGTGTCCAAATCATTTGAAGTGGTGGAATCACTTTACTCTGCTCTGGTTAGACATCACCAGGGGTGGAATTCTAGCAGGAGCTCCTTTGCATATTAGGCCACACACCCCTGATGTAGCCAATCCTCCAAGAGCTTACAAGGCTCTTTTGTATCCTCTTTGGACAGGATACCAAAAGGGAATGTTGGAGGGATGGGCTAGAGATGGCTGTATCCATAAGGGAGTTAAGATGGAAAGGGGAAAGAGAGAGAGAGCATGCTCAGATTTAATAAACTAATACATGTAGATAAATATATAAAGGCTTACATAAATAAGAGAGAAAGCAGAGAGAAAAATATTCAAAGAAGCACATTTAGGTGCTGTAAATGCAATTAGAAAAATTGGACATAATGTTTAGCCAACTTGAGAAAGGCTATTAAAGGAGGCTACAAGTAGATATCTACCAGAAGCTCCTTATACCAAACTACACTTACATACAAATCTGTGTAGCAATAGCCCAGCTGAGTGTATAGTTGAAGAAAAGATGCTTCCAATGGACTTGATCATAAGCAGAGAAACAACAGGGGATGTATTTACATATTTGTCATCCCAATATTTCATAAGTCCCCCAACCCAAAGTTTTTCCCTAGTGGGAAAACACACAATGAAAAGCTGCCTTGAATTACAAAAAGAATTTGAATTAGAAACCAACAGTAATTCAAACATTAGCATTGTATGTATAGCATTATGTCATAAAATGTTCTGGAAATAGAGTAATTTCTTGAATTAACACAAGAAAGACTCTTTCATCCACTCTTGCTCTCCCCATAAAAAAAAGTCCTAGTCAGACATGAAATCCTGTTCTCAGGTACTGACTTCAGTAGAGTCAAAATCACTTGCAGCTGCTATGTGGCTGTTACAGGAAATGCTTGTCTCCTTTTAAAATGGGGAAATTAGCAATATGGAGACTAGGTAGAGCGAATTAGGAGCAAAGGATCTTTTCTTCAATAATACGGAGGTCGGATTTTCAAGCAAGAATACTCCAGGCAAATATATTTTATAATGTTTACTTAAAATATGTAAAAAGAACACATTCACACACATAAATACACAAATACAGGCAATCAAGAAGCTAGGAAGGGTAGAGGTTATCAATAGAAGAATTGAGGGGGTCTTGAGGAAGGCAATATTACCTGGTCCAGATATGGTGAGGTCCAATTACAATTTGAAGATGAAGACATGCACATCATGTGCCATGTCTAAGGGCCCCCTTACTTAGAGTAATTGGGGGGGACAATCTGGTTACGTTTGCTCATCTTGAAGAGAGAGAGATCTTTCTCTCCTGTTATAATCTTTTTGGAAAAGAAGAGGTCCTCCCAAAAAGGGGCTGGCATCAACTCTTGCTGCTGTGGGCAGTGGGCAGTGATTAGTCTTTCCTGGGTGCCTGATTGGTTGCTTACCTCAAGCCAATGGTTGCTTACCTCAAGCCAATGAGTAGAGCTGACTTTGGTCACATGAATGGATTTCCAGGTAGAACAATAGTGGGGCTGATTTAGTGATATCCACCTGATAGGTTACAATAGGTCAGGATATGTGTTAATTGTTTGGGCGGTTTAGCAAAGATACCCCTGGAGAGAGGCAAGCATAGAGAACAAAGAATTTGTCCAGGTGTCAGATATTGCCATAGCATTAGACAAAGAGAACCTGAGTCTCAGCAAAAAGCCAGGGAGATGGCTGATTAATTAGTAGCTGAGGATTAGGGTGTGAACAATACTTACCAGCAGTCCCCATTGTTATTATGCATTCTGTTTGGGTGGGGGAGAGGGCCATGTATGGAGGGAGCCTTTAGGTGGAACTAGAACAAGCTGTCTGCTCTACTCCATTTTGAATGAAGTATTTCTTGGCCTGTTTCTGGCCAGACTCCATTTTGTATAGCTTGGGGTCCCCTTAGCTCAAGTGGGGTACCCCTAGAGGCAGGCAGCACCTCCTGGCTACATGGCAATCTATTAAAAGATATCTGCTTTACCCTCTCTTGTGAATTTCTTTATATAGAAATCCATCTGCATTTCATACAGGTATTCTTTGGTTAACATAAAGTATATGCAGTTTCTTTTTGTGATTGCCATATGTCTTACATCCATAGGAAGATGTCTTTAAACTGAAAACTAAAAGAGATTAATTCTTCTTTTAACAAAATAGATAAGTTACCTAAACACTGTATCAATGTTTTACCTGTCTACAAAAAGCACAACAAGGAAGCATAAGCTGAAAAGACTTGACTGCCTAGTCTCAGCAATAAGGAAAAATTACATGTTATTCCTGAAAGTGGTACTTTAGCACAGTAGGCAGCTCTTATGTTGTGACAAGATAATGTGTGTGTAAAGGAATCCTATAATTTAGCTGTCACACAGACACGGCTCTTTGACTACCTCTATGTTGAGAGAATTCACTTTGATTTACTTAAATACACCAACCAATTTTCACTTCTTAGCAATGAAATTGACTCAGCTTGATCAGAATTGTTCCCCTCCTCCACCTCCCTCTGCGGTTTTCAGCAGCAAGAGTTGATGCCTGTATTTCAGAAGGCTGCAAAGGCAGAAAATATTTACAATAATGGTTCGTTCTGGTACCCTGTAACATCCACTACACCTGTCACCTTTGAACTGTCATTTTCAACCATAAGGAACATAAGAGATTCCTGAGTAAAATTTATACAGCAGGAAATCCAGTTATAGTATTTCTGCCCTTTCTTGGAAGGGTGGAAACAACACTGTAGTCCCAATACCAAAAGTCCCCTTTCAAATCCTTTCCAAGATAACCTTGACATCCCCTAACAAAGTGGCTTTAACTGATGACGTCCAACTAAATGGAGACAAAGGCTATCCTTCTTTTTTGCCCCTCCTAGATCTATCGGCAGCCTTTGATGCAGCAGATCATGCTGTCCTGTTGAGATGTTTGGAAGTAGAAGTAGGTATCAGGGGATGTAATCATTCCTTATGGAAGGGTCTCACATAATGGTCTCAAAAGATTGCCGTCAGAAACCAGATATCCTCAGCGTGGAAGCTGTCATGTGGTGTTCCACAAGTCACAATCTTATACTTATTCAACTTCTATGTAAAGCTTTTACATATAAATAATTTGTAATTTTGAAATTAGATGTCATCAAGATGTGGTTGACATCCAGCTCTGTAATCTCTCTGTCCAATTCCCCTAGTGATTCAGTACAGGTCTTGAGCAGCCTCCTGACTGCTGCGCTGAAATGAATGAAAGCAAACAAAAGCAGCTAGGGCACACTGAGGGGGCAAAACCCTGCCATGCTGAGTGGAGTTAGTAACCACACCATCCTTGAACACATTCCCTTGAAAGAGCAGAGCCTTGTGGAGCAGCTGCCAAGATGGATGCATCATTTGCTTTCACTCTGGACACTGACAGCAAACTTTAAGATAAGAAACCAATACTGGTGGATTTACTTACAGAAACATAACATATAAGTGCAGTGGAGAGAAAGAGTGACTATCTATTCTAGCTAACTATGGATGGCTTTGGATTGATAGTAGGCCATTTGCATAGTTCAGATCAGGAGGAGACACACCATACTGTTCCTCCTGATGCATGCAAGGAAGAAAAAGGAAGAGGAGGAGAACAAGGAGGAAGAAAGTTCCCTGAGGTTACATTCTACAGGTTAGAGAGGGTAAGTGAAAGCAGAGCAGACAGAAAGATATTGTCCTAGCTATCTAGCTTGCTGTATGGCATTTGTAGTCTTGGAGAACTGAGCAAGAGACATCACCACTCTGTTCTTCTAACACTGCCAACCCCTTGTCTCTGCTGGGGCCTTCCTCCTCCTTTACCCACCCATCCTAACCACCCTTTACTTACTGACTCCTGCCTTTCCCCTACAGGCAATTCTCAAAGTGTGGATGCTGTTGCAGGACCATCTATGGAGGTACTTAAGGAGGGCACCAGGACAGTCACTGCCTAGGGCTAATAGGACCCAGACCCAGGGCTGAGGGAGGAGGGTGCCTCTGCAAACATGACCACCCCATCTCAGTGGGGTATTTGGCTAAGGGCCTGTTGACCTAGACCACCACCCCCTTGTGTCATGCTGGGAGATGGAGTTGGGTGACAGGGAGGAACACCACAGTAGCCAAGCTGCTGAGACAGGAGGCAAGAGAGATGAGGTGACTGTGAAGCCTAGTGGTCATCCCAAAACTGTTGGTAACTGGTGCACAATGATCTGATACTTTGCTTTCTTTTCCCCACCCCAGAACCCTTCCCCTGATGTTCACAGCTGATGTTGTGGACCACCTCCATGCCCTCACAAGGAGAGTTGTGAGTCAGTCATCCTGCAGAAACTAGGAATCATGGAGGCACCAGGGCCAGTGGCTAATGGTGAGCCTATGAAGTGGGTGGACTCAGTGTCTTTGAATGGCAGCAGAGTGGAAGTGGCAGGGCCTGTGGAGGGTGCAGGAGCCAGATGTGAGCTGCATCCTCCAAGGATGGGTGTTGTGGCCACTGGTACCCCAGTCAATGTGATTTCCCAGGTGGGGATTAGATAGATTTGTGTAATCAGGTCTATCAGTGGCTACTAGCTATGATGACTGAAGGGAACATCAACAAAGGCACTAAACTTCTGAATCCCAGGGTCAGGTGGCAATATCAAGGGAAGGTTTCAGCCTCTTTGCCCTGTTGTTGGCCCTCCGGAGAAACTGGTTGGCCACTGTGTGAGACAGGATGCAGCAGTGCCCTCTTTATGTTCTTTTGTTCTTATTAGGGATTCTGGCCCCTTTCTTGGATCCTGGGCAATCCCAGGTCCCTTGTGACAGCTGGCTCAGCCCATTCTCTCACCCAGAGTAGCAGGAAGCCTCTGTCAGCAATGGATGGAAGGGCTGGCCACATCTGTGACTGCATCTGCCAGGCACTAGGAGGGACTGCTTGCTGTCATGAGAGACATGGGGGAGGGACAGGTGCACATTGAAAGTCTGCTGGGGGACTCACTGGAGGTGCTTCAGCCACCCCCTCCCCACAACCCCACATCATGGCAGCCACCCTCCTGTTAAGCAATGAGGTGTCCTGCTGAAAAGCATGGCTGCCATTGAGCAGAGGGCTCGTAGACAATGAAATCGTTGAGCAGTCAGGTTAGAACAGATAAAAGGAAGTACGTCTTTACCCAAAGAGTGATTAACACATGGAATTCACTGCCACAGGAGGTGGTGGCAGCTACAAGCATAGACAGCTTCAAGAGGGGATTGGATAAACATATGGATCAGAGATCCATCAGTGGCTATTAGCCACAGCATATTGATGGAACTCTCTGTCTGGGGCTCTGTATTCTTGGTGCTTGGGGGTAGGGGTGTGCATTCGGATCAGCCGAACCGCATAGACCACTGAATCACCCCTGATTCGGAAGTATATGGCACTGTATATTTCCGATTCCATTTTCAGGCCATTAAACAGGAGCCGTATATGGCTCCCTGTATACTTCCGTATAGATATTCGGAAGTATACGGAAGTCAATGGAAAAGGCGGGAAAGGAGCTTCTGCAGCCTCAGGGGAGCTGCATGCTTCCTTTCCCGCCTTTGGAAGCCTTTTCCCACCTCTCCCATAGCCTCCCTGGGATCAGGGAGGGAGGGGGAGAGGTGCCCCAGCAGCCAATCCCAAGCATGCATTTGCAAAATGCATTGTAAATGCATGCTTTGAAGGGCTTTTGTGTAGCTGATGGCTGGACTAATCCCTCAGCCATCAGCTACATTGTTGTTCTTTTGTTTACTTGGGTATCCAAGTAAACAGTGTTCTCTGGCCAATCACAGAGCAGTGCTATTTTTTGAAACTGCTCTCTGTAGGGTCAGAGTCTGCCTGGCTGGACTCCATTCCATTGCTGTTGTGTTTTGTGTTGGTGTGAGAGAGAGATTGTGCTGCGCTGGCCCTTGGCCTCAGCTACTGCTGCTCTCTCTCAGCCTTTCCTGACCTGCCTTGAGAAGAGAAGACACCTAAGGTAAGACAGTCTTGGGGTTCTTGTTTTTATTTTAGTTAGTAAAAGGACTTTTTAAGACTCAGAGTCCCTTTACTTATCCAGATTTAGGTGGGTGAGTACTGGGTAGCTTATTTGGGGTTAGGGGGTTCTGCTGGGGGTGGGGCCTGGGGTGGGGTGGGGGGTTTGCCAATTTGCCCGTATCTTACTTTAGTGAGAGGACTTTTAAAAGTGCAGTGTCCTTTTACTTTTCTTGATTTGGGTGTCCTTTTACTTTTCTTGATTTGGGTGGCTTGGATTTATTGGGGTTAGAGTGAAGGGGGTTTTTTTGGGAGGGAGGGGTTGGTAAAGTTCCTGTATTGTTAAAAGTTAAGTTTTTTACTGTTTTAAAAGGATTCTGTGTTTGATTTGTTGCTGCTGTGTTGTGCTGCTGTTGTTCCTTTTCTCTTCTGGTTCTGGGGGGGGGCCTGTTTGGCCTAATTTTCATTGTTTAAAAGACCACTTTTTAAACAGTTGAGTTTCTTGGCCTTCTCCCATTGTCCCTTTTCCTGGTTCTGGTTTTTTTTTTGGGGGGGGGGAGCTGGCACCTGGGTGAGAGACCCAGAACCAGCAGGCTTGTTGTGCTTGGCCAGCTCTCCCCATGTTCTTTGGGGAAGGGCTGGAGAGCTGGCATCTGTAGATTGTGTGTTCTGTGGCAGGGAAGCTGGCACCTGGGTGAGAGACCCAGAACCAGCAGGCTTGTTGTGCTTGGCCAGCTCTGCCCGTGTTGTTTGGGGCAGGGCTGGAGAGCTGGCATCTGAGTTTGCTGCAGCCAGGTCAGCAGAGCAGACCTTGAGCAGATTGTGTTTTGTGTGGCAGTGACGTTGGCAACTGGGTTTATATTGGTTCCAGGCCTGCAGGGTTCATAGAGGGATGTAGTGCATTTGGGTCCTATAGAGATTATCTGGTGTGAAGTTAGGTTTGGCTTTGGTCCAATTTTTTTTTTTTTTGGCCTTGTGGGTTTTGTGTGGGACAGTGCCCTCAAGCTGCACAGCAGTTTGGGGCACTCTCCTCAAAACCTCCTGCTCCTCAGAGCCACTTTTCCCACGACAATTACAGTGAGGAAGTGGCTTTAACTGGTTTTTTCTCACCATTGGGAGCAGTGTTCCTTTTAGGGTGCCCACTGATGGGTGCAGTCTTTTTGGGCCAGGGGGGTTTCATGCTGGGGAGTCCCCTGAAGCTGCCCTACAGTTTTGGGGCCTCTCCTTCAAACCCCACTCTGGCCAGAGCCACTTTCTCCACAGCAATTATAGTGGAGGAAGTGGCTAATTGGGCTTTCACCATCATTGGTGGCAATGGGCCTTTTGGGGAGCCCAAAGACAGGGACCCCCTGGCCCAATCTTTTTGGGACTTGGAGGTTTTATAGGGGAGAGTTCCCTGCAGGTTCCCTGCAGTTTTTGGGGCTCTCCCTCAAACCCCCTCCCCCCCAGTAGCCTCTAATTATGCCCTATGTTGCCATTGATTTCAAAGGCCGATAGGGTATAATGGTGGGATAGGGGAACCCTCTTTGGGTGCCCCTGGAATGGAACCCCCTGGCCCAATCTTTTTGGGACTAAGAGGGTTTGTGGGGGAGAATCCCTTGAAGGTCCTCTGCAAATTTGAGGGCTCTTCCCTCCAGGCAGCTTCCAATATACTCTATTTTACCATTGATTTCAATGGCCATAGGGTATAATGGGGCCGTATATTCGGAAATAGCCGCACATCTACCGAATATGTAGCTATTCCGAGTACGGTAATAGGAAATACACGGTATTCCATATCTTTTTGGCCCCATGTATTTCTGAATCCGTGTAATTCTGTATTTTTTTTGCACACTCCTACTTGGGGGAGCACTGTGGGAGGGCTTCTAGCACCTGGTTTTTCGGCCACTGTGTGACAGAGTGTTGGACTGGATGGGCCATTGGCTTGATCCAACATGACTTCTCTTATGTTCTTACGACTGCACAGACACTCCATGACATCTCCTCTTCCCCTTCCAAAATGTGGGCACCCTTTGTTCCATGTGGGCCACGGGCCAGTTTGAGTTGTCTGTGGGAAGGAATGCTGGGGCCCTTGGCAAAACTGTCAGGTGGACAGGAACTTGTGAAGGGACTTTGTCTCTTTAAGGTTGTCGAGGTGCTGTGGACATGGAGCCAGCATCCCTGCCCCTGCCCCTTCCCACCCCTGAGCTGTGATGAGTGCTAGGCTTGGTCTCTGTGCCTGACAATCCATGATTGGTTCTGGCTGCCTTGTCAATCATGGCCCTGCCACCTTGCCACAACATGAAATTAGAGCCACTGAAACCCGGCTAGGGACATTTTTTTTTTTTCTTGCTGAATGCTGCCTATTCAAACCCTATAGTGAGCAGACTAGCAGCACCATGGATATGCTGTGGCTGCCCATTGTGGTACAGGTGCTCCTCAGGAAGTCTCTTCCCATATATTTTAATTTAAGTTTAAAGGAAATAGTTGCACAATCTTTGTAATTTTTTTTTTACTATAAGGAAAAGAAATGAACCAGCTTGGAACAATCAGGGCAAGAGGAGAAAGCTAGGAAGAGTTTAAGAGAGTAAAGAAAGCTGGTGGAGAGAAGTGAAAAGGACAGAATTTGAGATGTTGATTTGAAATGACCAGCCAAACTTGAGCTACAGACTTTTAGACTATAATGTCCACAATTCAAAACTTTTAAAATTAGTTTGTATATTTCCATTTTCATCCTGTGCCCCTGCATCATATCTTAAATGTGTCTGGTGCCTAGAAAATAACTTCTTGTGCTTTTTCTTTTTCTTTCTTTTTTCCTGTTTAAAAGTTTTATTAGTTGATGCAAAGGAGATATACATTATTATCATATTCCCATAACACAGATTAAAGAGCAACATTGGAAATACTGATTGTGCACAACTGAGTACCATGGAACAGCTGTAGTTCAAAGACAGCATTTGCTTGTCATGCAGAAGTTCTCAGATTCAGTCTCCAGAGTCTCCAATATAAAAAGATCAGTGGTAGGTCTGAGACCCCCAACATCCGCTGCCAGTTTGAGTAAAACATTGATAGATCAATGGTCTGACTCAGCAGCCCTGTTCATGTTATACTGAATACATGTACATCCTGCATGCACGTGCATACCTCTGTTTGTCAGAAAGAGCCAGCATCTGTTCATTCGACAAGGTCGACCATCGGCTACTGACCCGCCGCCTCGCCGATGTGGGGGTTAGGGGGTCAGCCCTACAATGGCTTTCCTCCTTCCTTGAAGATCGGGGACAAAGGGTGGCAATCGGAGGCGAGCTGTCCCAGAGATGCACACTGGATTGTGGAGTGCCTCAGGGAGCAGTTCTCTCACCGATGTTATTTAACATCTACATGCGCCCCCTTGCCCAGATTGCCAGGAGATATGGGCTTGGGTGCCACCAATATACGGATGACACCCAGCTCTATCTACTAATGGAAGGCCGGCCTGACTGCGTCCCAGAGTACTTAGACTGGGCTCTGCAGGCTATGGCAACCTGGTTAAGGCAGAGTGGGCTGAAACTGAATCCAGCGAAGACAGAAGTCCTTTGCCTAGATCGGGGTGCCCGGGGAGGAGAAATACCTCTCCCAGTCTTCGATGGGGCGCCGCTGAAAGCGGCATGCAAGGTCAGGAGCCTGGGAGTTTTACTGAAGCCTTCACTATCAATGGAGGCCCAGATTGCAGCCACTGCCAAGTCAGCCTTTTTCCATCTGAGGTGGGCAAAGCAGCTGGCTCCCTTCCTAGAGCGCCAAGATCTGGCAACGGTGATTCATGCAACGGTCACCTCGAGACTAGACTACTGTAATGCCCTCTACATGGGCTTGCCTCTGTACCGAATCCGGAAGCTGCAGCTAGTGCAGAACACGGCGGCTAGATTGCTGTTGGGGCTCCCAATGTGGGGGCACATACAGCCTGGGCTGTGCGAACTGCACTGGCTGCCAGTTGTATACCGGATTTGTTACAAAGTGCTGGTTATTACCTTTAAAGCCCTATATGGCCGAGAACCTGCCTACCTTAGGGACCGTCTCTCCCCATATGAACCCTAGAGAGCACTGAGGTCAGCCGGGAAAAATCTGTTGAACATTCCCGGGCCGAAAGAGGTGAAGTTGCAAAGCACCCGCAACCGAGCTTTCTCGACTATGGCTCCATGCCTATGGAACCAACTTCCAGAGGAAACGCGGGCCCTGCGGGACCTGGAACAGTTCCGCAGGGCCTGCAAGACTATCCTCTTCCAATTGGCCTTCACTGATTAAGAGGGAAACTGCTAAAGAACTCGCCATCATAAGCTTAAACATAATCATAGCACTAGTATATTTTATTAATTTTATCAATTTAAGAATTTTAATCAGAATTTTAATTAAACTGTCAATATAGTTTTATTCAATATTTGTATGACCAATGTGTGAAATTATGTTGTTAGCCGCCCTGAGCCTGCTCCGGCGGGGAGGGCGGGATATAAATAAAAAATGTTGTTATTGTTGTTGATTTTAAAAACAAAACTGGGGACCATAACTGGATAAATATGGGGTTTAAATAACACACAGGCCTGTAGCTACAAGGGGGTCTGTGGGGGCACAGCCCCCCGACTTCTGAGTGAGGCCCCCTGACTTTGGGCCTCCACCAGCCCCTGGGGCCTCTGGTCTCCTTCCTGCAGCCCTCCCTTCCCCGTCACCCAAAACCTGTGCGGGGTGGGCGGCAGAAGCAGTCCTCAGCCTCCGCTGCCAGTTAAAGGGCTTGCCGATCAGCTGATCATCAGGCCCTTTAAATGGGTGGAAGGCTGGGACTGCTTCTGCCTGCTGGCCCCTGATGGTGGGGAGGTGCCAAGCGCCCAGCTGCGCGGGGCTGCTGCATGCATGGCTTTACAAGTTGGAGCCCCGCTGCTTGCTGCAAGGCACCCATCAGACTGGCTGGGCTCAGCCTTGGGCCAGAGCACACCAAATTGCGCAAGCCCCCTTGCACCTGGGGTCTGCGCTGCTGCTAGCCTCAATCAGGGCTGCCCCCACCTGCAACAGCAGTTGCCTCTTGGGTGCACAGTGACTGCCTGGCCCGGCAGATTCCGCCAGGCACTGCCCGGAGGACAGGGAGGGCACCAGGCATGTCGTTTGCTGGTCAGAGCCCGAAGGAGGTGGCCGGCCCCTCTGCTGCTTAGAAGCAGGTGTGTGGAGGGGTGGGGGAGGAGTAGCTCTGGGCGGAGGATGGGCGAAGAGGCGCTTGAGCCGCCCCAGACCAGGGAACGGAGGGGGTCGACGCCCTTCCCCCTGTGCACCCTGTGCACCCCATCTTCCTCCTCCCTGCTGGCACAAGGCAGGCTCCTGCTTTTGCATCTCCTGCCAGAATGCCAGCTGGATTTTTTTGCTCTCTTTTCCCTCCTGGAAAGAGAAGAGCTCTCATTCCTGCTGCTCTTCCTTCCCCGCCAATCAAATAGCAGGCAGAGCACTTTAACTTGCAGGGAGAGGCTGGGGGCAGCTTCTGCTGCCAGCCCCATGCTCTATTTGAGTGGTGCTCTCGTTTGCTGCTCCCCTCCTTTCTCCATCGCCCAAATTGTGTGTGGGGTGGGCGCCGGGTGGTACTTTGATTTGAAGGGTGTGGGAGGAAAGGCTATGGTGTGGGGCTGCTGAGTGCACCCCAAAAAATTTAGAAGCCCCCCAACCTTCCATATCCTGGTTATGGCCCTGATCACACATTCAGTTATCCATGCATGGACTGTAAAATGATAAATACTCAACACACATGTAAAAAAAATGTGAGTGCATTGTGCATGCATTCATGGTAACCTATGAGGTAGATTCATGCATGTATGTACAAAGTCCAGTCTAGCCTTTCTAGCAGCAACCAGATTTCTGCCACAAAAAGTACAGAAAACAGTAAGTTACAGATTGTAGACAAAGATTTTAGCTTGGGGACTGGTATTGTATATTTGTATACAATAGACATTCGTTAGTTCTGGTTGTAGGCTAGGTTCTGGCATGAGGAAGGAAGCTAGAAAAGCCAGAATGTGAGTAGGCAGGAACTTAAAACAGATTTGCTTTAGAATTAAAAGTAGAATGAAAATCAAATGCTGTTTTCAATAAGTATAATAGTATATTAGTTTTCAAAACTGTGGTACTGTGCATTCAAGAGCCAAATAGTAGTTAATAAAGTCTTTAAAACTCCACATGCAAAATGACTGGTGGAAAATAATTTTGTTTTGTGGTGTGCATGGGAAACATAATTCTCGTGCCTAGGTGGTAGTGTGGAAAACTGGCAGGAGAGAAAAATAAAAATGTTTTTTGTGGTTGCCATGCTCTTTGCACTAATAGTTGTTAAGAGCAGGAAAAAATTTGTTTGTGGCTGAATGCTGTAAGGACACAATGCACACAACAAGTGGAATTAACAAGGCCACAGTTTTATTGTTATATGAACGTTTGGCGTAACCAAATCTGGTTCCAAAACCTCACAAGCAGTGAACCTATGACATTCCCAATTGGCAAGCAATTTCAGCTGGTTTCCATCAGTAGTGCCTACTAGCAACGTGCAATTAAAAAGGGTAAAGAAGGGAAGTTTACAGTTCTGAACTCAGCAGGCACTATTTATGCTTCTCTGAGGACCACTAAGGAGGACCACATGCTAAGAAGCTGTTAGCTTCTTAAAGCATTGGTTCAGAAGAAGCCTTAAGCTTTCTAGCACCAAATTATGGCTGGCTTTTTCAGGCCTTGGCTGCTGTGTAAAGCAGGTTACATAAGTGGTAAGTGCCATTGCAGCCTTTAAGGTAAGCAGATAGACTATTTCAAGAAGGATAAGGAGAAGAAATTGTATTTATACCCTGCCCTTCACTCAGAGTGACTCCTTTCCCTTCCCCTCCCCACAACAGACACCCTTTGAGGTAGGTGTAGCTGACAGAACTCTTTTGAGAACTGCTCTTGAGAGAACAGCTCTAAGAGAACTGGTGACTGACCCAAGGTTACACCAATATCTGCATGTAAAGGAAAGGGAGATCAAACCTGGCTGTCCCAGATTAGAGTCCACGGTATTTAACCACTACACCACATTGAATCCAAAATACATCTGCACAACACTTACAGAGGTTTTCTTATCATCTATTCCACAATTGTGGAATTCTTCTTGAAGATTCAGCGAAGTCTACTCATATATGGCTACAACAGCACCCCCCTCATGGTCCCACTTGATCGCTTCTATGTGCTGTTTATGTCTACCCCAGCCCCTCAGTTTCTCCCTTTAAAACTTTTTCCTCAGGATTATATAACTCAAGGGGTGGGTATGATATGGAATTCTCTATATTAGTCTCTTTGGGGGTTTTTCTTTCAGATGGATATATATATTCACTTCATAGGGGACCACAGCAGTTTTGTTAGTTTTCCCAAATTATAGGCACCAGAGAACTTTAAAATAAACCACAGATATTTATTTCAACACAAAGTCTTAAACTGGGGATATGGGTGATATATACATGGGCTATAAAGTATCTCACACAGTTAACAAGTTGCTCAGTTGTTTCAGGCTTTAAAATATCTTTTTCTTCTTAGGTCTCTCAGGTTCACAGTTCCTATATAAACACTCTCCAACACTAGCAAAGGCTGGCCTCTTGGGTGTAATGTGCCAAGTCTCTCAAGTCGACTGGAGCCTCTACTCCCAGCCCTTCAAACTCTTAGACCCACATCTGTTCCCTCAACCACCTCTCTAGTTCTTAAGAGATGTATATAAGTGTCTGTGACCGCTCAGGTCTTCACGGTGACTCTTCTGTTGTCACACACACAGCCCCTTGGCTGCTTTTATAGAGCTAGCAGTCAGCTTTGCTTCTCACGAAGACTCTCCACAGCTACTGTCCCAGCTCCCTCAAAGACCAACTCTCTCAGACTCTGTCAGGCAACTAACTGACTTTCCTCCACCGTTAGCTGTCAATCTCCCTGAGAGTTCCGAGCACTCTCTGGCCCCCACCCTCAAGTCACCTGACCAGGCTCTGTGCGTCTTCAGTTTTCTGTTTAACCCATACCTTACCATCACATGTCCCTTCCCTTCTGAAACATTGCGCAAGGCTAAAGGTCTCAGCCTTTTGCTGAGCAATGGGCACATGGGCACACTTACTTGGGTTACACTCTGTTATAACTTCACACCTTAAGTTATAACATCAACTTCATAACTATATACATTTTTCTTCATGTATACGTACTAATACCTTCAATAACATTACAATTCAAACAAACTTTTCAAAATTTACATTTGCCTTGACAGTGCATCCGCAATCACATTTTGCTTTCCAGGGATATGCTGTATGTCAAAATTGTAATCCTGGAGCTGTAAACTCAACCTTATTAGTTTACTGTTTGTATCCTTCACCTGGTTTAACCATTTCAGGGGAGAATGATCTGTACATAGTGTAAACTTTCTTCCCCATAGGTATGATTTTAACTTATCTATTGCCCACACAATTGCTAAACATTCTTTTTCAATTACTGAGAGGTGTTGCTCTCAGTCTAACAACTTTCTACTCAAATAAAGAATAGGATGGTATTGTCCTTCCTCTCCCTGCTGACTTAATGTTGCACATATCCCGACATTAGATGCGTCAGTAAAGAGGGTAAACTCCTTGGAAAACTCTGGAGTTCTTAACACTGGTTCAGTGGTCAGAACCACTTTCAGTTGCTCATAAGCTTTTTGACACTCTGCATTCCAGTTTACTGGATCAGGGTTCTTCTTCTTTGTGCACTCACATAATGGTGCTGCTATCGCGCTAAACTCAGGTATAAATCGTCTGTAGTATCCTACTACGCCCAAAAATGCTCTGATTTGTTTCTTTGTTTGGGGTCTGGGCCACTCGTGTATGACTTGCACCTTTCCCCAATCTGCTTTTATCTTACCTCCTCCTAGCACATGCCCTAAATACTTAACCTGGGCCGTGGCTAGCTGACACTTAGATGCTTTGATGGTGAGACCCACATCTTTTACTCATTGTAACACAATGGCCACATGCTGCAAATGTTCTTTCCATGTAGCACTGTAAACAGCAATATTGTCAATATATGCAAGAGCAAATTCCTTAAGTCCCACTAACATCTTATCAATCAATCTTTGGAACATGGAGGGAGCGTTCCTTAACCCAAATGGTAATACTGTAAACTCAAAGAGTCCCTCTTTGGTTACAAAAGCTGTTTTCTGCTGATCTTTAGGATCCATAGCTACTTGCCAATAACCTTTTGTTAAATCTAAGGTGGTAATAAAATTGGCAGCTCCAATTGTCTCGACCAACTCATCTATGCGAGGCATTGGATATACATCCAGTACTGTAATCTTATTTATCCTTCTGTAGTCCATGCAAAACCTTATGGTTTTATCCGGTTTGGGTACTAGGACTACAGGTGAGGCCCACGGACTTTCTGATGGTACAATCAAACCCAGTTTCAACATTTCTTCTACCTCCTGCTGTACATACTTGGCATTCGGGCCGGTCACTCTATACGGTTGGAGTGCCACTGGCCTCGAATCCCCTGTGTCAATCTTGTGACACGCTAAGTTTGTTTTACCTGGTACATCTGAAGAAATTGTTTTGTACCTTCCCAATATGGCTTGTAATTGGCCTCTTTGTTCTCCAGTAAGAGAAGGGGCAAACAACCTCATTAATGGTAACTTCTTGGGATATTTTCCCCCAACCCGACAATTCACTTCCCACTCACATTTCCTTCTTAGCTATTAAAACCAAACTACCTCTATCAAAATAAGGTTTTAACATGTTTACATGGAATATTTTACATTGTTCACCATTCTCACTTAGGTTTACTACATAGTTCACGTTGGAGACTTTATGGGCGATGGTATAAGGTCCCTCCCAGGCCACATCTAACTTGTTCTTCTTTCTGGGTTTCAAAACCAGTGCTCTGTCTCCTGGCTTAAACTCTCTGTCTCTGGACTTGGAGTCGTACCATTGTTTCTGCTGTCGTTGCGATCTTCTCATGTTGTCTGCAGTCTCTATCATCTGCTTGGCAATTCTTTTGGCGGTGCATTGTTCTTGCTTCTGCTGAAGTTCTGTTTCACAAGTGGTGATGCACAGCTGGTATGTGGAGAGGGAAGCTATACTGCTCAAATCTTGTATGGTTGGTTTCCTAGCTTGGACAACAGTTCCATTAGTTGCCTTGGGAGAGGATGACAAAGGAGCACAAATGCCATCTGAAGACTCTGATCGGAGAGGTTTGCTGGTCTGGACAATTTCTTGCTCTGTTGCTTGGCTGTGTCCTTTGCTCATTGTTTGGGCCATATCAGAGGGTTCCAAAGAGCCAAACATGCTCTCTTATTCTTCTTCCGTCATCTCCCCAGCTCTCTGCCATAGTTCAGGCTGTCATTCTGTTGCTGTTCTCTGAGGAATTCTGCAGCAGGGATGGTCTGCAACACTGTTTCCTCTTCTTCTGGTTGCTGTACCAACACATCAGCTGCTGGTTCTGGCTTGCTTCTCGTAACAATGTTTACTGGATTAACTTGCTGTCTCTTTAATTCAGAAGCTAAATCATTGCCCACTAAAAGCGAGGTTCCTATATCATTTAGGACTCCCACTATCCAATCATCTTGGAACTCTTTGTACTTGATAGGAACTTCTGCTAGGGCTACTTCAAATGCAGGTCCTCTAATGCCTTTTATGGTGTAGGATTTCCCAGGCAAATACTGATGACTTTGTACTAGTCCTGGCTGTATCAGGGAAACCTGCACCCCTGTGTCTCTATAAGCCTTGACTTCCTTGTCATTTACTGTCACAGTCTCAGTATACTCCTCACTCAAGCCTTCCTGCACCTTCCATACTTTCAGAACACTAGTGGGTCTTTCTGGTGGTGTGTTCTCTGGAAGTGAGGGAATGCATTCTACCTGGGCTTCAGTTAGTGTGGTTTTAAATAGCTTCCAAGCATCCTCCAGGGATTGGCCTCTTTTGTGTTTCCCTTTCAGACTCATTCTAATTAGTCCCTTCATTTTTCTAAAGTTGCCTCTTTTGAAATCCAGTGCTATTGTTTTGGACTTTAGGGATAACTTTCCACTGACATGAAAGCTGACTTTAATAGCTTTATGATCACTGCTCCCAACTGGTGCAGCAATTTCTATCCCTTCCTGGTCTGTGCAGGGCTTCCCATTCTGGCTGTGTAGAGCTTCCAACAAGCTCTTCCCCATACCCAAGAAGTGAAATTAGCAGAGAAAGAACCAATGTTTCAGTCAAAAGTATGGAGACTAATGGGTGGATTTTTGTAATGCCATAAAACAAAGAGAAATCATGCAACTTGGCAACTGATACATGATGAGCCATACCAAATATGGCCTTGGGAAAACGGATCAAATCCATGCCATTTCTAAGATATCTTGTGCCATTTTGCATAAACTCTGGAGTTAGGATAGTAACAACTGAGTACAGCAGACAGGTATTTTGTAATAAGGGAATCACAGAGTAATTCTACATATCACAGAGATGCTTATAAATAATCAGTAAATATACATGAAATAATCAACTCTGAAATCATAAGAAACCATTACTAGACTTTGGTTATTACCAGCAAGCTTTAACAAAAAGAAACATTTCACTTATTCATTGTCTCTGTTTGAATTGCTTACCTCCCCTAGAGAGGGTTGACTTCAGAAGGATCATGTTTTATCAAAGTTTTTATTGTGAGTCTGTGAATAGCAGGAATCCCAGCTGGACTCTCATTCTCTTTCAACATCTTCGTCTCTTCAGCTGGTTTTGATCTGACTCTCATGAGCTCAGCCTTGCGTCATTCAGAAAAATAATTCAAATAGCTTCTATCTCAAAGTGGTTCATTGAGAAATCTTTTTTTCCTTTGCACAGAGAACGAACTGTATTGTTCAATTAGCATAGTATCCAGACAGCTCTTCATAAAAAAAGAACTTTTTAATACCTGTAACAATCAGCTTTTAAACATTGCAGCTGGAAACCTTTTATCTAAAGGCCACAGCAACAAAATGTTTGGCACCAAAAATAAATAAGAACATTTTTTAAAAATAAAACTTGGGGGGGGGGGGCTTGATAGAACAGAAAGGCTGCATAAAAATGTAAAAATCCAATTCAAAAGGAGAAGGTTGCATAACTTCAACTTCAATGACATGCTCCATAAAAGGAAACATTCTTGTCAAGTCATTGAATTTCATTTTGTAAGGCACATTATTTCAGCAAAGAAAGACATTTGGACCCAAAGAACACTGATACTTTGCTATCAGCTAAATCAGTAAAAGTAACTACATCTCTTCCAGTGAATTTTCATGTGCTCATTACTATTAAAAACATCTAATGAATTGAAGTTGTTGCTGTTATGAGGGGTCATTTGCAAAATTTCCCAGCTGAATGAAGTTCAAATCCGGGAAGTTTCAAATGATTAACTGTACAGCCCCCCTAGTAGTTGTTACCACTCTAAAGCTTTTGGGCTCATCTTCAGGGCTTCAGGATGGCAGCTTGAAATCTCAGGGCCATCTGCCAGCCCACACATTTGATAGCTTCTTTTAATACTTTTATGCATGGCTGCTTGTGCTAACTATTGCATATGTACACTGGAAGTGGTATCAGCTAGTATCAGCTGTATGTTACATTTAGTGCATAGTGCCCATTTTATTTATTTATTTATGGTACACTGAATACTCTAGCACTTCAAACAGAGGTGATATGATTGTGACTACACACATCCATATATACCATAGACAGGTAGACCTGTCTACCTTAGGGACCGTCTTTCCCCATATATTCCCCAGAGGGTACTTAGATCTGGATCACAAAACCTATTAGAAATCCCCGGGCCGAGGGAGGCAAGACTGAAGGCTACCAGAGAACGAGCCCCCCACTGGTGGAACCAACTCCCAGATGAGGTTAGAGCCTTGTGGGATCTTGCCCAATTCCGCAAGGTCTGCAAAACAACATTATTTTGAATAGCCTTCAACCAAAGTACATAGCTGCTCAACATCATGGCATGGAACTCAGCACCAAAACTGTATTAAAATGGTATTAATAATTTTAAACTGTAAATTGTTTAATTTTAACTGATATTATTGTAATTGTTTTTATTGTTTTATGGTTTTATTGTTTTATTGTTGATACTTGTTGTTAGCTGCCCTGAGCCTGCTTTGGCGGGAAGGGCGGGATATAAATACGAAAAATAAATAAATAAATATGGTACAATTCCTAGTAGTATGTGGAAGTACTACAATTAGTACAGCCATTCCAAGGGTCACAATGTATTGTCCATGAGTATCATGGTGCCCACCAAAACCTTTCCTGAGTCCCACCAAGTGCTTTTAGAAAGTAGGTGGGGCAAGCAGTCCAGAAGCCTAGCAGAGCTACTGATTGGCTGTGCAGATTAAAAGGTATTCTATTAAACAAAGCTTCTGCCTGAAAAGTTGAAGTAACTATTAAGAGTTATATATAAAACATCATTTCTGATATTTGGTGGTTGGCTCCATCTATGACTGTCATTTTGAGATTGTGCCTTCCACCTCTTATCAGAAATCCAAAGAAGCCCACAGAGTCAACTAAGTTGGGGACTCCAGTGCTATTCTATGTGACATCACCAGCCGCCACTGTATGAGTGGCTGGGTCCAACCCCTGGCCTCAGAACTTGTGATTACTAAAGCTTCCAGATTACTGAGTTACAACACTGAGCCTACTTCTCTTGTACATTTTGCTACCAAACTTTCAAACTGTATATAGGGTTCCCAGGTCTTTATTGGAAAATACCTGGAGACTTGGAGGTAGATCTGGGAGAAGGTGGGGTTTGGGGAGTGGAGGGATCTCAGCATGGTATAATGCCACAGAGTCCACACTTCAAAGCAGCTATTTTCTCCAGGGGAACTGATCTCTGCCAGCTGGAGAACAGTTGCAAAAGCAGATCTCCAAGCCCCACCTGGAGAAGGGTCGCCAGGTCCTACCTGGCTGTGGTGGGGGCATGTCATGTGGGGGACTCTCTAGCAATTTGTGTTAAAACTCTATGGCATCATAGAATTTTTGCTCAAATTACTAGAGCATCCCCCACACAACATGCCCTGCACAATGATGTCACTTCCAGGTGACACAGCTCTTTGGGGACAGGGATTCCCCTGGGGGCCAGCTTCATGCTGGTGGGTTTGGGGCCCCATGCTGGGGGAAACCCCACCCCCAGAAGAAGGCTGGGAACCTTAACCTGGAGACTGGCAGCCCAATTTATGTAGCTGGCTGTATATGGTATAGGAGTGTCAGAACTAGAGGAGGACAATACATAATAATAAACTACAGTGTACCAGGGGTTTTTTTGTAACCAAACTTTTATTTTGCAATATATTGAAATACATTCATCTATTCAAATTCAAATATACTTCTCCAATACATTACATATTTCCTCCCCCCCCCTCTCTTATTCATGACCTCCGCCGGTACTTAAAACAAATTAAAAGCATATTAAAGGTAAATTCACAATTATAGAATCTTTAGAGAAGAAAAAAATATATATATCATTCACTAACTTTCTCTCTAATAATCACTTAGCACTTATTAAACACAACGCTCATAATTATTAATTCAGTTCCAGAGTTCACTCTATCTTAGTCTTATCTTAACTCTCATATATATATATATATATATATATTTACCAAGTAGCTATGTTCTACTAATACTTTTATCACAATAGCACAATACCTCTTTATCATTAAAAGTTCAATTAATGTTGTCATACACTACTAAATATCTTTTCACCATTATAAAATTTTTACACAGAGAGTTATCTTTCTCCAACCCTTTCTCTATAATTCACTTAATGCTTATTAAACACAAAACCCAAAGTTATAAAATCAACTCCGGAATCCCAACTGTCTTCATTTTATCTTAACTCATATATGCATAATTACCATGTAACTATATTCTACTAATTCATTAATCACAATTCTTCTTTATAATTTAAATTTCAGTTAATGTTGTCATAAACCACTAAATGACTCTTCACCCTCCATTGTATTTCCACGTAACTTTGAAATTTACTCCAGTCTTTCTCCAAGTTGTTGTCTTTTAAGATTCTAGTAAGTTTGTCCATTTCACTCCAGTTAAGAACCTTTAAGACCCAGTCCCATTTTTCAGGTATTCTGTCTTGCTTCCACATTTGCGCATACAATGTTCTCGCAGCTGAAAGCAAATACCACAAACAATGTTCTGTCTTGCTTCGGAAAGCTTTCCATTTGTAATCCCACCAGAAAGACATCTGGTGCTCTCTTAATATTATAACCTAAGATTTTCGAGATCTCCTGTTGAATCATTGTCCAAAATTGTTTCGCCTTTTCACAAGTCCACCACATGTGGTAAAAGGAACCTTCATGTTTTTTACATTTCCAACACCTATCTGAGGCTTGATTTACTCATTTTTGTTAACTTTTTAGGTGTCATGTACCATCTGTACAGCATTTTGAAACAGTTCTCTTTTATGTTATAGCACGTTGATATTTTCATTGAATTCTTCCATAGGTGTTCCCACGTCTCCATCTGTATTTCTTTATTAAAATTAATCGCCCATTTAATCATTTGAGGCTTCACCACCTCTTCTTCTGTAGACCATTTCAATAACAGTTTATACATCCTTGAAATCAATTTTTCATTCTCGCCCAGCAGCATTTTCTCCATTTCTGTTTTCTCTCGTCTTATACCTGTACTTTTAATGTCTTTCTCTATCAAGCTTTTAATTTGTAACAGCTGAAACCAATCAAATTTGTCCTGCAATTCTTCAATCGATTTTATTTCGACTTTGCCCCCCTTGAACTTTAGCAGTTGTTCGTATGATGCCCATTTCCCTTCCCTTACACTTTGCGGCATACTTATTACTTCTGTTGGCACAATCCAAAGTGGTTTCCTCTCATGTCCATATTTACTATATTTTTTCCAAGTATTCAGCAAACTCCTCCTTATATAGTGATGTGAAAAAAACCCATCCATCTTCTCTTTCCCATAGTACATATATGCATGCCAACCAAATATATTTCCATGTCCTTCTAGAGCCAATAATTTTTTGTTGATCAAAGTCATCCATTCCTTAATCCATACCAAACAAACTGCATCATGGTATAGCATTAAATCAGGTAGCTGGAAGCCGCCTCTTTCTTTTGCATCTGTTAAGATTTTCATTTTAATTCTTGGTTTCTTGCCCGCCCAAATAAACTCTGAAATTTTTCTTTGCCAAAGATTAAATTGTTTCTTGTCTTTCACTATTGGGATAGTTTGAAATAAAAACATCATCCTTGGTAGAACATTCATTTTAATTGCAGATATCCTCCACAGAATGGATATGTTTAGTTTATTCCATTTTAACATATCACCTTCTATTTTATGCCAGAGCTTTTCATAATTGTTCTTATATAAGTCAATATTTTTCATCGTCATCTCCACACCTAAATATTTTACCTTGGAGGCAACTTCACATCCAATGGCATTTTGTAATTCTTTCTGTTTGTTTAGTGTCAGATTCTTAGTAAGGATTTTCGATTTTTCTTTATTAATATAAAAGCCAGCTAACTCACCATACTCTTTAATTTTCTTTAACAACAAAGGCGTCACTTGTACTGGGTTCTCGTTGATGAACATCACATCGTCTGCAAAGGCTCTGTATTTATAGGAAAAACCTTTCAACTTCAATCCCTCTATTTCACTATCTTCATCAATTTGAGTCAGCAAGACCTCTAGGGTCATTATAAACAACAATGGAGATAGAGGGCAACCTTGTCTAGTGCCTTTGCTGATCTTCAGTTGTTCAGTTAAGTCTGCATTCACACAAAGTTTTGCCTGTTGTTCTGTATATATTCCTTTAGTCATCCTTATAAAATCATCTCCTAAATTCATTTTCTCCATGACTGCAAACATAAAGTCCCAATTAAGATTATCAAAAGCTTTTTCCGCATCCGCAAAAAATAAGGCCACCTCCTTTTCTGGATGTTTTTCATAATATTCAACAATGTCTATTACATTTCTGATGTTATCCCTTATTTGCCTCCTAGGGAGAAAACCTGCTTGTTCTTCCTGAATAGAAATGTTTAAATGCTGTTTGAGTCTTTCCGCTAAAATTCTAGCAAATATTTTGTAATCATTGTTCAATAATGAAATCGGTCTATAGTTTTTAACATTCGTGGAGTCTCTTTCTTCTTTCGGTATTGATGAAATAACAGCTTCTTTCCAAGAATCTGGTATCTTCCCATCTTCTCTAATACAATTCGTCAACTTTTGCATTTTGGGTACTAGTACATCCGCCAAGACTTTATAAAATTTTGCTGAAAAGCTGTCTGGACCTGGAGCTTTGCCTAATTTCATTGAACCAATCACTGCTTCAATTTCAACCTTCTCAATTGGCTTGTTCAATATTTTTTCCATATTATCATTCAGAGGTTTCACTTTTAATCTTTGCAGATAGGCATCAATTTTTTCTTTTTTTATCTGTTGACCTTTATATAATTTGGCATAAAATTTAAAAAAACTCCCTTTTAATTCCAGCTTGATCTACAATTTCTTTCCCTTCCACACAAATTTTATTTACAAACTTTTTCTCCCTTTTTTCTTAAGTTGCCAAGCCAGATATTTCCCTGGTTTGTTGGCACCTTCAAATGATTTTTGCCGTAACCTTTTTAACGTCCATTCCACCTCTTTGTTCAATAGATGTTTCAACTGATTCTGCAAAATTGTGATTTCTCGCATTATTTTCTTTTTCCCCGGTCGTTTTTTTAGATCTTTTTCTTTTTTGCCTATTTCTGCTTGTAAGTCTTTCAGTTGCTTTTCTTTAGCTCTTTTGTCTTTGTTGTTCAATGTGATTAGTAATCCTCATTTATTCTCCATCTTCTGCTCTTTCTCATAACCTTTGCTGACCACATTAATGGATTGTGGTCTGCACCTATTTTCGGAAGAATTTCCATCTTATTTGTAATAAGTCCCAGGTCCTTCGTGGACCATAACATATCAATTCTTGAGAAGGAGTTATGCCTTGCTGAGAAAAAGGTATAATCACGTACATTAGGATTAAACTTTCTCCAAATGTCTTCCAGACTTTCTTGCTCTATTAAATCAAAGAAGGAGTTTGGTTGCTTCCCATCTTTCTTCTTTTTGTTTCCAGATCTACCCAGAGAGTTGTTAATGGTTCCATTGAAATCTCCGATTAACATAACCTGTTCATGAGTCACTTGGTTAAGTTGTTGCAAAATATCTTTAAAGAAAACATCCTTCGCCCCATTAGAGGCGTATAAACCCAACAACAGTGGTGTTTTTTTTTCATTTATCAACACCTCCACTGCAATGTATCTGCCATCATTGTCTTTAAAGACCAGTTTGGGTTCTAGTTCTTTTTTAATGTAAAAAACCACTCCCCTTTTTTTTTCTTTAGCTAATGAAACAAATTGTTCTCCCAAAGCCTTATTCCATAAACATTTGTAATCCAATTGTTTAATATGCACTTCTTGTAAACAAATTATATTACATTTCTGCTTGTTAATCCAATGAAAAATTGCCCTTCTTTTTTGAGGTGAATTAAGTCCATTTACATTCCAAGAAATTAATTTGTAATCCATAATGTTTTCTCAGTTATTCTGTACCTTCAAATTCTTTATTGTCCACAAAAAAATCATTCATTCCTTGGGTGTCAACTATTATTTTTCGCAGTCTTTTATATTCAAAGCTAAGACCTTCTGGTAGCATCCATCTGTACCTTATGTTCTTCTCCCTTAGCTTGTCCGTCAATTTCTTAAATTGCTTTCTGTCACTAATAACCTTTCTCGGCAGCTCCTTCATTATTCGTATTCTGCTTTCCTCCCTCACCATTGGAGTTTCAAATTGCTTGCTTAAGATCCTTCCCACCACGTCTCTCCTGGTAAACTTCACTACTACATCCCTGGGTAGTTTACACTTCCTGGCAAATTCTGAATTAACTCTATATGCATAGTCACATAGACGCTCCACCTCCTCCAAATCTTCTTCCAAAAATTCAGCCATAATTGTGACAATATTAGTCTTTACATCCTCCTGTTCATTCTCAGGCACTCCCCTTAGCCGAATCATGTTCTCCATCAGCTTACAGTCTTGTAGTATTGCTTTGTCTTGCATTTTCTTAATGGTGGCATCTTGATCTCTAATTTTCACTTCTATCTCATCAGTCTTTTTAGCTGTTGCTTGAGACTCTTTCCTTAAGTCCTCAATTTCCTTCTTAAATTCTTTCTTTATCTCTTCAGCGCTGGAGTTTATTTCCATAGTTAATTTTTTCTCACTTCCAGTTATTAAATCTCTCATTACTTTCAAAAGTCTTGCTTCCATAGCTTCCAGTTGTTCATGAACTTGTTTAGACATTTTACCCTCTCCCAGTGAGGCAGCTCTTAACCTTGTAACTTTTGGTTCCAACTTCTTCTCAGACATTACTGACTGCCCATTGCAAATAGTAGATTTTTAATTGGTATCTTCAATCTCCAATCTGATAGTTGCATTTAACAGAGCAGAGCATGCCCTTTTCAACAAACCTAAGAATGCCGTTCTCAGAGCTTCCTAGCACAAGATATTAATTTTTAAAGTTCCAAGCCTCACTCTTTTAAAAAGTTTTCCTTTTACCCTCTAGGGCTTATTTTCCATTTTCAAGCACATAGTCCAAATTATTTAGCCCTTAGGGGATTGTTTATATATGTTTTAAATCCTTTTGTAATCCACTTTCAGGTTATTTAGTAAAAATCTTTTGGCCTTTCTATAATTAGCCTCCAATGTTTCTCTATGGTTGCTGACTCTTGCAAATATCCGGATGCTTGGATACTCCTGTTCACTCCACACTTACTTCTTTACTCTCTAGCATTAGTGTCTCAATGGTTACAGAAAACGTCACTTCCTGCTTTAAGGAGACAGTCAGCGGCTTGCTATGACTGGGTTTTTTTTTTCAAAGCCACAGGAATGAATAACAAAAGGTATTTTTCTGCACATTTCTGCTTTCTTTTAAGTCCAAAGAAACAACTTCTACCCCCTTCCACTTCTCCTTGATTTTCCACTTTGAAAAATAGTTCTGGGTCCCAAATCTTCCCTTTTAACGAGCTTAAATTACTCCCGGAATAAAAGATAAGGATCTTTACCTCGTTAGCGACGCCTAATTCTTGATTACCGTCCCCTTTATTTCAGATGTTGTTGTAGTCCATAGGAAGTTGAAGCTTTAGTGAGTTTATGTCAATTTAATGACTCCAAGGATTCTTTGTAGGCGGTGGAATGCAATTCTTCATCTGGGAATCTTCAAAGCCGAAAAAAAAAACCCCTTCTGGGGTCGCTCGTCAGCCAAAGTGAATTCCTCTGTAAATAAACATGCATGCCATAGACAAGTTCCTTTACTAGAAAAAGTAGACAGTAGGCTTTATAAAACCTTTTCTGTCCAAAAACAAAGAACCTGGTCTGCTCCACACAAGGAAACAGGGCAGCTCACTAAGCTTCAACCCCGGAAGCCTACAGTGTACCAGGGTTGATGCTAACCTAAGTAGGGTGTGCTTTACAACAAAGAGAAAGTCTGTGTCCTGCTTTTATTTCTGTCAGAGCACAAAAATGCTTAGTTGTTTTTTTAATGTCACAACTCTGACCTGGAACTTGTGATTAATAAATGGGCTCCCTTTGAGAGAGGAGCCTGTTGTTTATCTCTAGTCTGAAGAGAGGAATGTGTTAGGGCTGGAGAAAATCTGTACTAGGAGCTGTAAGAGGAGGTGAAAGGTTGGTATGTAGAAAAATAAGATAAGGGGAAAATGGGAGGGGGGAAAAGTTATTCATGGCTTGGGGTATGCACGCGTGACCGTTAGAGAAGATTGTGAGGGGATCAGCCAATTGGATGGTCCCACCAGGGCTTTAGGCAAAAGTATATAATAGCTGTGCTGCGTCACAGCAGACAGTGTCGATGGGTGGTATTTTACTGTCCGGGCTCTCCGTGCATTTGCAAATCACACTTTCAATAAACGATCCTTGCTGGACCCAAGAGTGTTAGAGTGGTCATTAGTTCGAGTCCAGAGACAGACTCTACACGTGTCACCTTGACATAAAGAGTACCTTTCCCTCAGGAGTTAGGAATTACAAATATTCCCAGACATATTGAAAACTAGTAGCAAGGCCTTTTGAGCCAAGTGTAGGACTCCCAGATAAACATAAGGCCCAATGCCTGTCATTACAGGAAGTGTTGGCTATTATTGCATTGCTAACAGAGCTTTCTCTGAGAAGTGACTGAAGATTGGGTCACCAAAATGACAGCACTGCCTATGCTTAGTCTTCATCTTCTTGCTGAACAGAAGATGCAGTTTGTGTGGGGGACAGAATGGGCAGCTGATCTCTCAGTTAGGATCTTGTTGGCAAACCCAGCAGAAACAATTAGAATGTCATTGCTGCATACTCTGATGCACAATCCCCTCTATCTTTGTGTCTCAGTTTTCCTTTCTTCATTCCCCTTTTCTGTTTAGGCTTCCTCTTGAATTTACAGTAATATCTCAGCAACATCCATTGCTATGATAATGGTACACAATTATTTATAATGAGGAAATAGATGGCTCTCCTCTAGGGATGTATGAATGTGTTTTTCCATTTATTTTAATTTTGGTGCATGACCAGGAAGACAATTTTCATCTTGTCTATTTTCTTTGGCAAGTTTCCAATTTTCATTTTCTTTTCTTTTATGCCAATTTTGTTATCAGCCATTCTTTTCACGATTTGTACATATATAGCATTTGTATGGAGATACCATAAAAGAAACGTGGTCTTAGATGAGACATGAAAGGTGAGTTCTGTTGGGGAGAGCCCTAACCCAACTCATATTTAATGTGTGACGAGAATTTACTTTCAAAAAAGGGGAGGAATGGGCTCCCCACTGCATGCATGGAGGCAGAAGATGCTTCCTCGGTCCCTGGCTTCCACTCAGCACACTTTTTTGGACAGAAAAAGGCCATAGTGGAGGAAGGAAACAAAAATTACGTAAGAGTAATTACAACCACTGCTTCAGCTTTAAAACTGTGAAGAAGCATTCCTCATACAAAGTGTAGTTTCTACTTCTGAGTAGTAGAGGACAGTTGTAGTGTACATGCAGTTGACCCACAAGATCATTCTCATGTTGTCTAACTATTAATTCTATATTCTGTAGGTTATCATGGCTAAATGGCAACCAAAATGTCTAATACCCTATTGGAGAGAACTCACAATAAATATACAGTGTGTGTGCGTATATGTCTTTCTTACCACAGAGACACAGCAAAATTTCAAAGGCCATTCAGTCATGCTTTGGAAGCAGGATGTCCTTAATTTACCCTTTCTCTCACAGGACAAAAAAAAATCTAGATGACCACTAGTTTAGATGTCTTTACATAGGAATTAGATGAATTTATGGTGGACAGATCCAACTATTAACTATGATAGCTAGATAAGAGTTGTTTGTTCAGAGACAATAGAATTATAAATATTTATTTATTTAGAAATGTTTATGCCACCCCCTCCAGAATCCTGTTTGAGATTTTTAACAAATCCAAACCCATAAAATCATTCTAAATTGTTAATATGAAAAGAAAACAAGTCATTGGAAACAAACCAGGGACATTTAAATAGCATTAAAACATTCATAAAACAAACTTCAAGTAGTAGTTACAGTGATGGTAGGGGGGTAACAACAGGAGGAGATTTTGGCGTCTGTGCTTGTGAATCTTCTGGGGCATCTGGAAACCATCATGGGAAACAAGTTTCTGAAGTAGATGGACCATTGGTCTGGTTCAGTAATCTTATGTTCTTTGTCATGTTCTTCAACAAATTGTCAGCAAGTTCTGGCCTGAGAGGGAACCCACTGCAGGTTTCTGGCACAGGCCCTATAAGAACTGAGAGCTGGTCTTTGGAGGATTATGCCTACAATAGTCTATTGGAGTACTCTATCAAATTCTTTAAAAATAGTAATGAAGTGCATTGCAGTTGCCCGAAATATCACTAATACACTAAAGTGTTTCCATGGTCAAAGATTTGTCTTCTATGTTCACTAAGGAATCATTTGAAAATGCAACCAGGATAGAGAGACCATATCTGTTTCTGAGAGCTTATTGTATACTATGTTCTTGGGGCTTTTATCAAGGTGACAATTATGCTAATGAGTCTCTCTAATCTCCCAATAATTCAGGCCAACTAAAAATAGATCCTTTAGAAACAATGAATCATCATAACTTCACTGTGGAAAACTGAATCCACTTTAAAATTGGAGTCACAGCTTCACAGCTTCCGTCAAGCAGGCAGCTGATAAAATTGATCAAACTATTTTCTTCTATTTGTGGCATCTTGTTTGCCAAGGTAAAAATTTCAGTCCAAATAACAAAATCATGATTGAAATAGGATGGGGAGAGAGAAAAATCAAAGAAATGTTGGGGCTTAAAAAAAAAACAGGGAGAGAAAGCTAGATATGATAATGCCAGATGAAGGAAAGCACAGAAGTTTCAGATACCCTTGACAAGCTACAGACCAGAAAAAGCAAATAAATAACCAAATAGTGGTTTCTTTATCAACCAGGTTTCTCAGTGTTTTCAGAATCATGACCCTGAAGTGAGCAGTCAGGAAACTCACCTTCAAGCTTATTTATTAAAATATTTATTCCTCATCTTTCTCCGTGGCTCTGGACATCCAAGTAACTGTAAAACCCCAATTTAACACCAACGTAATAAAATACCTGCAATATACACTCCATTAAAAGTTTTGATAAACAAAACAGCCATACTGCCTCCTGAAAATGTTCAAGGACAGTGACTCCTCACTCTCTCATGGAGCCCATTCCCTAAAGTGGGAGCAATCACAGGAAAGCACAGGCTCTACCCTATGCCAGCTGGGCCACCTTTAGTGAGGGACCACCCAGAAGGTGGAAGATGGCAAAGTGGCATTCTCAGAAATGACATAATTTCAGATTTCTTTCTGGGGGCATGTGTGTTCAAGATTCACCAAAGTTCACAGACCTGTTCTTTGAGCAATCCAACAATCCAAGCACCACCACCCAAAAAGGGATTTGGATCTGATAGACATTTTACATAGGCAAAATTTCACAATAAGAACATAAGAACATAAGAGAAGCCATGTTGGATCAGGCCAACGGCCCATCAAGTCCAACACTCTGTGTCACACAGTGGCAAAAAATGTTATATACACACATACACTGTGGCTAATAGCCACTGATGGACCTGTGCTCCATACACTGTGGCTAATAGCCACTGATGGACCTGTGCTCCATATTTTTATCTAAACCCCTCTTGAAGGTGGCTATACTTGTGGCCGCCACCACCTCCTGTGGCAGTGAATTCCACATGTTAATCACTCTTTGGGTGAAGAAGTACTTCCTTTTATCCGTCTTAACCTGTCTGCTCAGCAATTTCATCGAATGCCCACGAGTTCTTGTATTGTGAGAAAGGGAGAAAAGTACTTCTTTCTCTACTTTCTCCATTCCATGCATTATCTTGTAAACCTCTATCATGTCACCCCGCAGTCGACGGGTCAGGAGTCAATAAAAGGGGTCTATGACAGACTCAGACACTTAGCCTGAGTAGCTGAGAAACACTTAGCCTGAGTAGCTGAGAAACAGGTTTGCAGCGATTGGCTGGAATGTTGCCCAAGCAACAGGAAAGTATTCTTTGGAGGTTTGCTCAGCAGAAAATCACCTCAGGATTTTAGTCTGAGCCAGGGAGTCTTCGAGAGAAGTCTTCAGTATACCAGACTGAAGTGAAGACAGTGGCTTAAGCCGGGCAGTGGCTTAAGCCGGGCAGTTGTAAAATCAACTGGACGAGGGGCTGAGAGCAGCCGGAGTGGCTGAGCTCCTTGTGGGAGACAGAGCTGAGTGGACTCTGTCTGGAAGAGGGAGTTTTCAAGTGGTTTGAAACTCTCTGAGGTAGATTTTGCCAACACATCAGGCAATCTCCAACTACAAACAAGATCACACAAATACGCACTGAGACTCAGACCAGAGGACTAGCTGTGGGGCTGAGACACAACTACACACTGAGGGGAGAATGGATTCTGGTGGTCAACAGGGTTTCCCAAGACTCAGACCAGAGGACTAGCTGTGGGGCTGAGACGCAACGGTATAGAGGGGTGCGAGTCCTGGAAGATAGCTAGTGTGAAAGGGTCTGTGAGGGAGAATACTGACACTAGTCAGGAGTTCTCTATGTGTGTGTGGAAGAGTGATTGAAGTTTGTTATTTATATGATTTGGCACTGCCAAAGTTAGGGTTAAACAACTGAAGAAACAGAATTCTGAGTGCCCAGAAGGCACAGACAACCTGTGTGAAGTAGAATCTAGTGGGACTCTGAAACCTGCCTGGTTTATTGTTTATTTTAAAGATATTCTGCCAAAGTAGTGTTATATTTTACCTCAGCCTGATTAGTCTCTACTCTCTGTAATTGTTTTATTCTGCCAACCAGCTGCCAACTGATTTGCCTCTTGCATAGTGAACAGTAATAATCAATATTATTTCATCCCTCTCCCTTGCCTGGTGCCAATTATTAATAGTTCTGACAGGATTTCTGGGAGTGTTACTGAGGGATGGAGGGAAGGTAACTAGAGAAATTTAAAGTGGTCGCCTCCTGTGTAAAGCCTCTGACCGGGATCCCTCACAGGGTCATTTTAGTTAATATCAGTAACAACCTTGCTAAGAGTAAGACCAGCTTAAAAGGCTGTCAAAGAATTGTCACTACATGGGATGTTTGAAGTTATGCTAAACAAAATGCTAGGAAACAAAAATTCTATATTTGCCGGGGGATGGAATGGCCACTTTAAAAGAACATTGCATCTCTGATTCACCTAGCAGAATTAGCCCTACCTTTGTAGGATTGCACTTCTTATAAATCTCTTTGAGTTGTCTGTGATTGATCATCATTTCATTTTCCTATTTATTCACTTTTTATTTAAAACATTAAAAGCATTTTCAGTAAGCCAATCTTAAAAATATAATACCTAAGAAAGTTAAATTAGCTTCCTATCCTTAGTTCCTATGTGAACCATAATCTACACATGTTTCACAAGCTGTCTTGTCTCCTCCCAGGGGCCTACTCTGTTTGCTGGGCAGGTCCTTCCCCCCACCTGAGAGTCAACAGATGCTGCATCTGTTTCTAGCCCATCAGTCAGCTATACAACAGATGGGGCTTTAAAGAGCCTATAAGCCTGGTTGCTCCTTGAGCTATGTTTCAGGCTCAACTAGGGGAGAACTGAGGATCCCCTGGAATTACATCTCATTTCCAAACTACAGAGATCAGTTTCCCTGAAGAAAATTGAAGTTTTGGAAGGTGAACTCTTGATCCAATTGAGGCCCCTGTCCTGCCCAGGCTCCATCTTCAAATCTCCAGGAGTTTCCCAACCTAGATCTGGCCACCATCCCCCACCAGTGGCCAGGAAGACCTCGCAACCCTAGGCTCAGCTGATTGCCTTGCTGGTAGTGATCAGCACACAGGGCCATTATTGGGATGTTACAGAGAGACTGCATTCCAAGCCATTCCCTCGGGAATGATCCCAGAGGCCACCACTGATCTGGAGCTGCTGCTGGTCACTGAGTACATCTACATTGCCTCCTGACACTCATTTCATTACAGGGCATTCTAGAAATCAAATTGCACAGTTTATTTATTTAATTATATTATATTTTAGTCCACATCTCTCCCTGATGCAGCTTACAAAAATGTCTTAAACAATAAGAAGTAAACAAGACTTTCTGTGCTGATTTCCCCTAGGTCAATCTGACTGGCCAAGGCCTACAATCCACTGGTTAAGTGCTGCAGCCAAAGAGTCCTTCAGGCTCTTGCCCCTTGGCTTTTGCCCCTAGTCATGTTGGGCAGATGAGCACCTCAGCTAATCATTCTAGAAGGATACCATATTAAGAGCCACTAAGAGGTCAAGGAGAATCAACAAACCTGCACTTCCTGGTCTCTGTTTTGATGAAGGTCTTTAGTCAGGGTAGCCATCAGTGTTTCGGACAGGTCATCCAAACCTGTCCCAAAACCCATCTGAAATAGGTCTGGATAGAATCATAAAGCGGGAAGGGACCTCCAGGGTCATCAACATCCTGCACAATGCAGGAAATTCACAAACATCTCTCTCTAAATTCACAGGATCTTCATTGCTGTCAGATGGCCATGTAGCCTCTGTTTAAATACCTCCAAGGAAGGAGAGCCCCCCACCTCCTGAGGAAGCCTGTTCCACTGAGGATTGCTCTGTCAGGAAGTTCTTCCTAATGTTGAGCTGGAAACTTTTAATTTAATTTCAACCCATTGGTTCTGGTCCTACCTTCTGAGCCCACAGAAAACAATTCCACACCACCCTCTATATGACAGCCCTTCAAGTACTTGAAGATGGTAATCATATCACCTGTCAGCTGCCTACTCTCCAGGCTAAACATGCCCAGCTCCTTCAACCTTTCCTCATAGGACTTGGTCTCCAGACCCCTCACCATCTTTGTCGCCCTCCTCTGGACCCGTTCCAGCTTGTCTATACCCTTCTTAAAATGTGGTGCCCAAAACTGAACACAATACTCCAGGTGAGGTCTTACCAGAGCAGAGTAAAGCGACACCATCACATCACGTGATCTGGACATTATACTTCTGTTGATACAGCCCAAAATTGCATTTGCCTTTTTAGTACCGCATTACACTGTTGACTCATGTTCAGCGTATGATCCTTTTCTCACATACTACTGCCAAGACAAGTCTCCCCCATCCTATAACCATGCATCGGATTTTTCTTGCCTAAATGCAGAACTTTACATTTATACCTGGTAAAATTCATTCTATTGATTTTAGCCCAGTTTTCCAGCCTGTCAAGGTCATCCTGTATCCCAGGGGTGGCCAACAGTAGCTCTCCAGATGTTTTTTGCCTACAACTCCCATCAGCCCCAGCCAGCATGGCCAATAGCTGGGGCTGATGGGAGTTGTAGGCAAAAAACATCTGGAGAGTTACCGTTGGCCACCCTTGCTGTATCCTGTTTCTGTCTTCTACTGTATTTGCAACCTCTACCAATTGAGTATCGTCAGCAAATTCAATAAGCATTCCTTCATCCAAATAATTTATAAAGATGTTGAACAAAACAGGTCCCAGGACAGATCCTTGAGGCACTCCACTTGCCACTCCTCTCCAAGAGGGTGAGGAACCATTCACAAGCACTTTTTTGGTGCGATCTGTCAACCAGTTACAGGTCCACCTAAAGTTAACAGGATCCAAACCACATTTTACCAACTTGTCAACAAGGATAGTATGTGGAATCTTATCAAAAGCCTTACTGAAATCAAGATAAATGATGTCTACAGCATTTCCCTGATCCAGCAAGGTGGTCACTTTCTCAAAAAAAGAGATCAGGTTAGTCTGACATGACTTATTCTTGAGAAACCCATGCTGGCTCTTTGTAATCACGGCCATTCTTTCTAAATATTCCAGGACCGATTGTTTGATAATTTATTCTAAAACTTTTCCAGCTATAGACGTCAAGCTGACGGGTCGGTAGTTACCCGGATTGTGTTTTTCCCTCTTCTTGGAGATGGGGACAACATTCGCCTGCCTCCAATCTTCTGGCACCTCTCCTGTTCTCCAAGAATTCTCAAAAATAATATCCAGAGGCTCAGAAATTATATCCACAAGCTCTTTTAGAACCCTTGGATGCAATTCATCTGGCCCTGAGGACTTAATTTCATTTAAAGAAACTACATGTTTATATACTACCCCTATGCTAATCCTAGGTTGGAACTTCATACCCTTCTTATATGTTCTGCTTTTGCCATGTTGAGCACCGTTTCCCTCAGAAGAGAAGACTGAGGAAAAGTAGGAATTGAGCAGTTCCACCCTCTCTTCATTACCTATTACAATTTCACTTTCTTGCCCTCACAATGGGCCTACCATGTCCTTGCTCTTTTTATTACTATGAACATAAGAAAAGAACCCTTTTTTGTTGTTTTTAGCATCATTGGCCAGCCTAAGGTCATACTGAGCTTTAGCTTTCCTAAATTTTCTCTACAAGCACTGGTAATTTGTTCATATTCATCCTTAGTTATAAGGCTCTCCTTCTAATTCCTAAAGGAGTCTTTTTTATTTCTCAAGTCTTTGGAGAGCTGTTTATGGAGCCAACTAAGCTTCTTTAGGCTTTTTTCCATTTTTTTCTTCTCATAGGAATAGTCTGTGATTGCGCTTTTAGTATTTCATTTTTAAGAAACTCCCACCCCTCCTGAACCCCCTTCTTCCGAAGTATTTCTTACCATGGGATTTTACCCAGCATAGTTCTAAGTTTATCGAGGTTTGCCTTTCTGAAATCCAACTTATAAGTCTGACTACGTATATCTTTTCCCTTCCCTAAGACTGTAAATTCCAAAATTACATGGTCACTACTGCCCAGGGTGCCTACTATTTCTATTTCTTGAATCAATTCTTCCTTGTTGGTGAGAATCAAATCCAAGATAGCAGATCTCCTTGCTTCCTTCTTCACTTTCTGGAAAAGGAAGTTGTCAGCAAGACAAATCAGGAATCTATTTGACTTTTCATTTTTAGCAGAGTTGGACTTCCAACAGATGTCCAGGTAATTGAAATCTCCCATGATCACTGTATCCCTTCTCTTGGAGAACTTTACAATCTGTTGGAGTATCTCATCCAAGTGCCTCCTTCAGAAGATCTTTTATACAAAAATTCCCTTGCATATTGAAAACGAAACACCAGGGAGAACAGATCCAAATAGACAGCCCTGTTGGTCTGAAGTAGTAGAACAAAATAGGAGTCGATTGCACCTTTAAGACCAACATAGTTTTATTCAGAACGTACGCTTTCGTGTGCATGCACACTTCTTCAGACGAGGAATGTGGTACAGTAAGCAGAGCTACATATAGCTGGTGGGGTTTGGAATGCCAAGTGGCACAAAGTTAAAAACCAATAGCACAATAGTAAAATTAACAAATTCAGAAAACCTTTGATCTGGGTTGCCTTAGCGTGGGAAAGCATAAAACAATAATATGTCAGAATGTGAGAATGCCTGTTAATTATTCTATTGCTAATAAACCAGGGTCAAAAAGAAGGCATTTCTAAAATGCCTTCTTTTTGACCCAGGTTTATTAGCAATAGAATAATTAACAGGCTGTTGTGTCTTGCTATGCAATCCAGAAGTACTGCACAGCAAACGCTACAGAGGTGACCAGAGGAAGTCCCTGGTCACTGGATGTAGCACGCGAAACTACTCCGCCAATTAAGATCTGTGGCGGGAAGTTTAACTGGCCAGGATTGAACCTGGCCAGTCCGAGGGTTGTTCCGGGCTTTGTATATAAAGCGGGACCCGGCCCGCGTTTCGCTCTCTTGTGATGTACCAGCTAATAAAGTATGTTGCCTTCAACACGTCTCGTCACTGAGTACATTACACTGGCGACAAAGTGTTGGGGATGGAGCTAGGTAACTCCCCAAGCGGGAAGTCGATGACCTGGCTGGAGACGAAGAAGGCACGGAGCCGCAAGAGACAGAAGCACCCGCTGCCGCCATGGCAAACGCGAGTGTAACGACGGGCCACCTTGCTGAGTTCGACCCAACCCACCTCGAGAGGTGGGAGACCTACACGGAGCTGGTCGAATGCTACCTACGTGCAAACCTGATTACAGACGACGGGTGGATGAGAGATGTACTCCTGAGCATCTGTGGGGAGGCCACCTTTGAGATTGCCAAAGGTCTCTCGGCCCCGGTAAAGCTCACCGAGAGAACGTATGGGGAGATCGTCAGACTCCTCACCGGGCATTTCTTGCCCCAGCCTTCCATCATCGCCTGCCGATTTCTCTTCCACAAGAGAGATCAAGGGCCAGGAGAAACGGCTGCCGTATACCTGGCCATTCTCCACCAGATTGCAGGGAACTGTGGTTTCGACAAGCGGGAGGAAGCCTTGAGAGACCGATTCGTCTGGGGCCTCCGAGACGAAAGGCTGCAGCAAAAGCTCTTCGCAAAGGAGGAGTTCACCCTTCAACAAGCTTTCAACGAAGAAACTGCATTCGAGAGAGCCACCAAAGCGTACAACAACCCAAGAGGAGAAGCAGTCCACCAGGAAGAGCTGGCGCCTGGCAACCCAGAGGACGAAGAGGCATTCCAGCTCCGCCGCCAACAAGGAATGGGCCTGAGAGCCCCCACGCGGCAACGAGCAACAGAGAGACCAGCAAACAGCAAGTGTGCCAGCTGTGGCGACACCCACAAGAGACAGGACTGCCTCTATCACAACATGGACTGCAGGAACTGCGGGAAGGTGGGCCACATAGTGCAGGCTTGCCCGGCTAAGACCAATTGCAGACAATAGACGGCTCACCATGATTCGACCGATGCTCACACGACAGCATCAACCAACCTGCAGGTAATGAACTTGCCCCTCACCGCCCCTGACAAGGTCAGACTATCGGTCATAATCAAGGGCGCTCCATTCCAAATGGAGGTGGACTCGGGCTCCTCCATCTCCATAATTTCGGAGGAGACCCTAAGAAAACTGTGACCTTGTCGCCGGCTCCAATTGAGACCGGCTGATTTTATACTGCGGGATTTTCAGAAAAACCTCATACACATCTTGGGTTGGGCCACAGTACTGGTAGAGCTTCAGGGGACCACTGGACATTCTAGTGGTAAAGCGCCAGCTCACCACATTACTGGGACTGGCCTGGTTTCGACCGCTAGGTATTTGATTAGTGGGGGTGCAGCAGATACAAACAACCAACTTCGAGAACGTGTGCCGGGAATTCCCCGAAGTTTTTGATGGGTCCCTGGGGAGTTACAAAGGGCCGCCCATCACCTTAGTCCTCAATCCCCTCGTTAGACCAATCAGACTGAAGGCCAGGCGAGTTCCATTTGTTCTAAAACCTAAAATAGAAGTGGAGCTGGACCAACTCACGGCGCAGGGGGTTCTAGAACCAGTGTCCTATGCGACCTGGGAAACACCCATAGTCATGCTAGTGAAGCCAAACGGGGATGTGCGAATATGCGCTGACTACAAGTGCACTATAAATAAGGCGCTCCAGGACAATCCCTACCCCGTTCCGGTGGTCAGCCACATCCTGGTGGCCTTAGCAGGCTCTAAGATTTTTGGGAAACTGGACCTGGCCCAAGTGTACCAGCAACTTCCGGTAGACGCCAAGACAGCAGAAGCTCAGACCATTGTGACCCACAGGGGAGCTTTTAGGGTACGGCGGCTGCAATTTGGGGTTAGTGTAGCTCCGGGGATCTTTCAGAGCATAATGGACTCTCTCCTCAAAGGAATCCCCTGAGTGCAACCATTTTTCGATGACGTTCTGATGGCAGTCCCGGACACGGAGGAGTTCAGAAGCCGCCTGAGAGAGGTACTCCGCCGCTTCCAGGCGGCGGGTCTAAAAGTAAAGAAGGAAAAATGTTCACTACGGGTGCCGAGGGTGGAGTTCTTGGGTTTTGCGGTAGATGCCGCGGGAATTCACCCGACGGAGGACAAGACCAGGGCGATAGTCCACACCCCGCCCCCCACGTGCAAGGACGAGCTACAAAGTTTCTTGGGGTTATTAAATTTTTATCATTCGTTCTTGCCCTACAAAGCGAACATCGTGGAACCCCTCCACAGGCTGCTTGATAAACAAGCCCTGTGGTTTTGGGGAAAGCAGCAGGCCGCCACCTTTCAGGCAGTCAAAGACCGCCTTGTTTCCAATGCAGTGCTCCACCATTTTGATGAGGCCCTGCCACTGATTTTGGCTTGCGATGCTTCCCCTTACGGAGTGGGCACTGTTCTGGGGCACCAACTCCCAGACGGGAGGGAGGTTCCTGTGGCCTACTATTCGAGAACCCTGACCCCCGCAGAGCGCAACTACGCTCAGATCAACAAGGAGGCTTTGGCAATCGTGGCGGGCGTTCACAAATTCAACGACTACCTGTATAGTAGGCGTTTCACGATTGCCACGGACCATAAGCCGCTCCTGGGCCTCCTCACCCCAGACTGTCAGACCCCGCAAATTTTGTCACAGCGAGTGTTGAGGTGGAACCAGTTTCTGAACTCATACACATACATCCTGGTGCACCGCCTGGGCAAAGCCTTGGGGCATGCTGACGCCCTTAGCCACCTACCGCTTCCCTCGACGGACCCAGATCCCGCCCCTGCCTGCCATGTGATGCTTCTGGAGTCTGCCCGAGTGGACCCTCCATGCTGCTGAGGTGGCTCGGGCCACAGGCAAGGACCGTATACTCACATGAGTTTTGGACTGGGTAGGAAGGGGGTGGCCTACGGGCAAACTGGACACTGAATTCAGGGCATTCGCATCACGCAGAGACGAGTTGTTCACATACAAAAGGTGCATACTCTGGGGTAGCAGGGTGGTGGTCCCCCCCCCCCATGCAGAAGCAAGTGTTAGAAGCTTTACACGAAACACACCCGGGGATAGTGAGGATGAAAGCCCTAGCACGCAGTTACGTATGGACAACGAGATAGAGGGGTGGGTGAGAAGTTGCCAACCCTGCCAGGAATCCCGGCCCGATCTGCTGAGCACCCCCGTCCACTGCTGGGAGTCCAACTGGAGGCTGTGGTCCCGGCTCCACTTAGATTTTTCAGAGCCATACCAGGGCCAAATATTCTTTATCCTGGTCGATGCATATACTAAGTGGTTAGAGGTGATCCCCGTAGCTTCCACCTCCACAGCAGCAGCGGTCAGAGCCCTGCAAAGGGCCTTTTGCACGCATGGAATCCCCGATACCCTGGTCACGGACAATGGGACCGCTTTCACCTCCCGGGAATTCCGGGACTTTGTTAATAAGTACCTCATCCAGCACATTCGGTCCACCCCCTTCCATCTGGCCACCAACGGCCAGGCAGAGCGCATGGTGCGCACCACCAAAGAGGCCCTGGGTCGCATTGTACAGGGGGACTGGGACCACCGCCTGGCAGCCTTCTTATTTCATAACAGAATTACCCCCAACCCTGTCACCGGGTCAAGCCCCGCCGAACTACTAATGGGGAGGAAATTGATCACGAGGTTAGACAGGCTACATCCAGACAGGGCCACCGACATCCGCAGTTACCCCGAAGTCAGGGAAGCGGCGTGCGGATTCTTTCCGGGGGACCCGGTCTACGCAAAGAATTCCGCAAGCGGCCCGGAGTGGGTTGCCGGCCGGGTGTTGGGGTGATGGGGTCCCGCTCCTACGAGGTCTTGTCCAAGGGGGGTTCAGATCCTAAGGAGGCACATAGACGAGCTGCGCCGCCGCACCTTGCTGGAAAAACCAACAGTGAGTGGGGAAGCAGCAAGCGGGGGAGAGCTAGCAACAACCCCCCCGGAAACGGCCCCGCAGGCGCCGATCCTACCGACGACGCGAGCGGAAGAGCAAACCAGCGGGGGGGCACGACCCACCCAGACCGGTGGTTCCGGAACCGCGACTAGAGTCGGACAGCCATCTGCCGGTGTCACGTCCCTGAGAAGAAAACCCCCCCACAGCAGCCGCTCCAACGCCCCAAATAACCCCAAAAAGGTCAACCCAGGAACGCAGGGTGCCGGCCTACTTGAAGGACTATGTGTCTTGAACTAGGGGGGGAGGAGTGTTGTGTCTTGCTATGCAATCCGGAAGTACCGCACAGTCCGAGGATTGTTCCAGGCTTTGTATATAAAACGGGACCCAGCCTGCGTTTTGCTCTCTTGTGATGTATTAGATGTACCAGCTAATAAAGTATGTTGCCTTCAACATGTCTCGTCACTGAGTACATTACACATTCTGACATTTTACTGTTTTATGGTTTCCCACACTAAGGCAACTCAGATCAAAGGTTTTCTGAATTTGTTAATTTTACTATTCTGCTATTGGTTTTTAACTTTGTACCACTCGGCATTCCAAGCCCCACCAGCTATATGTACCTCTGCTTACTGTACCTCATTCCTCGTCTGAAGAAATGTGCATGCACACAAAAGCTTACGTTCTGAATAAAACTAAGTTGGTCTTATAGGTGCAATCGACTCCTATTTTGTTCTACCAGGGAGAACAGTTCTAGTTTAGTCTTTTCCTTGATATGCTATTTTTGTATGTTAAGAGAATTTTATTTTGTAGGAAAGCATTCAACTTGTGTTCTTTTACCTGCAGACTGAAGCATTACAGTTCAGGAACAGTTTTACTGGAATAATATGACACGTCTTCATATAGATTAAAGAACAGAAAGCAAAGGGTAGAAATAAACGGGCAGTTCTCACAATGAAGGAAAGTAAAGGATCTATATTGGGATTGATAGGGTCAGAATCAGAGGTGAATAATGGAAGTGGCGAAGTTTGCAGACAATAGGAAATTATTTAGGATGGTGTGAATACACAGACTACTAAATCTCTGAACAGATAACTACTATGTGGTCAAGAAAGCTGGTGAATAATATTCAATGTAATCCAGACTTCACATAGACACGAATGATGAGCTACTGATGACTAATCAAGAAAGAGACCATGATGATTAAAATACCAACTCAGTGTGCATTAATGCTAAAAAGAGCAAATTCTTCACCAGGGATCATTAGGAAGTGGTTTGAAAGTAACACTGTCAGTATCATATTGCTTTTATAAAAATCTATGTTATGGTGACATGCAAAATATTACATAGTTCTGACTGTCCTCATTGAAAAAGGATATCAATGCTGCAAAATTACTGAGTAGCTGGAATATTTTCCCTATGCAAAAAGCATAGTGTTGGAGGTGCCATTTCTTTTAGGCATGGGGAACATTATATATATATTTCTAAATATATATATAATGGAGAAAGGTACATGGAATGAAGGTACATGGAATGGAGAAATATACATTTCTCTCTGTCACTCACAATGCTAGAACTCAGGGACACCCAATAACATTGATCAGCAATACATTCATGATAGATTCACAATAGATTTTGTCATACAATACATCATTTACTTAGGGAACCCAAAAGATGTCAAGATGAAACTTGGATAACAGAGCTTTAAAACAAGATCAGGCAATGATGATAAGTTATTAGCATTTATCAGCTATGATAGTTAAATGGAATTTCTCTGGATCAGGGTCTCCAGCATGGTGCCTGCAAATGCCATGGTGCCTGCCAACTGCTTTCATGGTGCCTACCAAATGTTTTTAGAAAGTGGGCAGGGCCAGATTGGTCACTTGCTCAGCAGGTCTTCTGACTGGCCACTGTTTTAGCAGCAGCTGCCACCACAGCTCTAGCTTTATTTTCTTTCACTCCTCTTTCCCAGTTTATTATTTTTAAATTACCTCTCTTCTCCCTTGCACTAAGACTTAATTCTCTGTGTGTGGCTCTGCCTCCTTCAGCAGGCATTTTATGGTTGGCTCCATGGTTTGTGGCTGTTTTGTGTTTTCACCTACCACCACACTAGATCAGAATTCCAAAGGCTCAAAAAGGTTGGGAAGCTTTGCACTCTGGATACAATTCTGGGTGAAGGACAATAGAGATGTGCTATTGCCTTCCTGCCTTGATTAGAGGAATCTTCTGTTGGTAAGGTATTCTTTTCTAAATTGCCCTTAGATGCAAAACTAAAGCTCACATAACAAGCCAAATGACGGACACTTTGGTCATTCTCAAAAATCCTTGCATATATGTATTATGCAGCTTCTCTATATTGTGCATATAAATAGAATTCTTCATGGATTTATTAATATTCCAGTTAGGTGCAGCCATCAAGCCTGACTCGATAAGGCCTCCATTATTACAAACATTATTGGGGGAAGTTTCTAAATTAGTCAGATTGATATGTTTTAAATAACTTAAATGCTGATTGATTGAATTTTCATATTTCTTGAGAACATCTTGCTTCTATAACCATCATAGTGTTACCACAGATGCTCTTACTGTAAACTATTCTTTTAGATCTCACCACCTTGTCCTATTTATTCCCTAAACTTGGCCACTGTTTCAGAAGCCACATCTCTTGAACAGCAGCAGACATCAATAACAAAGGAGGGAAACAGCAAGAACAGTTATAATCCATAAATTTAGCACTCCAAACCTATACATTATTACAATTAACAGGGTGATATCTGTATATTCCCATTGCAAATCCTATACAATAGGGTACATAATTGTCTGTAGCCAAACTGCAGTGCATTTTTGGTAATGCAAAGTATAAGCCACATTTTTCATCTATCAAGAACTTGTCTATCAGAACTATGACTAAAACCTGTTGGACAGCAGCAATTCAAAATTCAATCTGTGGGATTAACAAATCAAAACAGGACTGTTTTCATGGCAACTTTTCTTCAAGCCGAGCACCAAATTATATAATGTCTGCATTTTAAAGTGGTAAAGCAGTAGTGTCAATATTTCTTCACAGACTGTTTTAGCATGCCACTGCTAGTCTTACAGGGGCAAATAATAATAATAAAAAATGAATGTGTGATTATCCATTCTGCTTCTTTCTTTCTTTCTTTCTTTCTTTCTTTCTTTCTTTCTTTCTTTCTTTCTTTCTTTCTTTCTTTCTTTCTTTCTTTCTTTCTTTCTTTCTTTCTTTCTTTCTTTCTTCCATCCAACCAGGCACTTGAAAAATGAAACATCATAAGAAACACCTAAATGACATGATTAGTTGCGCAATGGGAAAGAAATGGGGCATTCCAGATGAATTACTGAACTTTCTGGAAGCTTTTCACACTCCATTTTTTGGATACTGTTCATATCCATTCATCCCCACTAACCTTTATCCATCCCTTTGATAATTTTCTCTTTCCTTTCCTTTCTCTTTTTTGGGAGTAGTTTCTCCATAGTTGAGACCAGAAATAGCCTAAAAGAGAATACTGGACAGGGTGGAAAATATTTGAATTGCAAAGTCATTAGGTTTGCACTGTAAATTGTTATACAAAAAGGCTGTGGGAACCATCAATAAGCAGTTAAAAAGGGTAAATCATTCACTTTATGGCATTGTTTAGGATTCTAACTGAACAATACAGAGGCAGCTGTGGTAGCAGATGCAATCATGAGTGAGGTCACAAGTATTTGGAGACTGGAATCACAGCTTGTGGGGTTCACGGCAGATTTTACCTTTTCTGTAAGGAAGAAGAAGAAGATATTGGATTTATATCTCAGAGCGGCTCACAATCTCCTTTACCTTCCTCCCCCACAACAGTCACCCTGTGAGGTGGGTGGGGCTGGAGAGGGCTCTCACAGCAGCTGCCCTTTCAAGGACAACCTCTGCCAGAGCTATGGCTGACCCAAGGCCATTCCAGCAGCTGCAAGTGGAGGAGTGGGGAATCAAACTCAGTTCTCCCAGATAAGAGTCTGCACACTTAACCACTACACCAAACTGGCTCTTCAAACTGGGATTTGTAGGAAACATGTTTGCAGCTGGTATATTACTATTTAGCCTCAGTAAATGAGATATCTTTCCAGGAAGTACAGCACTTGTGGTTCCATAGCATCATTCTCAGTAACTGTTCTTGTATGCTGCCAGGAATCATACCATAAAATATGGACATTGATGCTGGCAGAATTCTTCACTATTTACAACAAACCACACAGAAGGGTCTTGTAGGATACAAATTAGTGGAATTAAATACAGATGGTTCTGAAAACTCAGATTTTTCTGCTGCTAAGTAAATTCCTATAAGGAGACAAATGGTTTGAGGAGTAGGTGAGGTCCATAAAAGAAGAGTGAGGTCCATAAAAGAAGGTCCATAAAATAAAAAAAATTATAGACTGAGATGTCTACCCTCTAGCTTGAGGACATATGGATTCCCACAAGGATCTTTGTTTTGATGAATAATTCTGAAGGCAGATACAGAGGAAAAACAGAGAGTCCATCATCAAGATGACAGAGGAGATTTCAAACTGGCCTGCAAGGAGAACAAGCAATATAAAACACTACCCTATCACATTCTGTCACATTTCCACTCCATCTTTTCTCCAAGCAGCTCTGGTTGAAGCAAGTGTGGTGTAGTTGTTAGAGTGCTGGGATGGGATCTGGAAAACAAAAGTTCAAATCCCTACTCATGCCATGGAAGCTCACTGGGTGACCCTGGGCTAGCCACAAACTCTTGGCCTAATCCGTGAGGATACAGTTGAGGAGAGTACCATGTTGTAAGCCCCTTTGGGTCCCCATTAAGGATAATGGTGCAATATAAATGAAGTAAGTAAATAAACTAATAAAAGGATCATCCCTCTTCTATATTATTTTCTCAACAACTGTGTTATATAGAAATGATGACAGGTCCCAGGTCACCCAGTGAGCTTCATGGCTGACTAGGGACTTGGACCAAGGAGTCCTCAGTCCTAGGCTGTGGTCACATGGCAGGGTAAGCACAGTCTGCCCCTGCCTCTAATTTGTCTGTTATTTTTTGTAACAGAAAAAAATTGATCAGATATCCCAACCTTAACCTGCTTCACCCTGCACTCACCCAATTGAGGACTGATCAGATGACAACAGCTGAGTGGGATCATTTCTTTATTATTTGTCCTTTGAGAATGTGCATAAGCACTTATGGGAAGTATTGCTTCAAACTCCTGGCAGCAGGTGACCAATAAGATTGCAGGAAGAGGCTGCTGGGATTTGTAGGACAGCTGCCTTCCTCTCTGAAAAAAACCCTCATCTTTTCAGTTAACCCCTTTCCCAACCAGTGTGCAGCAAAGCTATTGGCAGAAAACAGCTGAAACACATAGGTGTCTTTTTGGGGAAGGTTTTAAAAGGTTTTTAAAAGAGAAACACGTGCAGTGAAGTTCTGCTTAAACACACACTACTAAATAAACTTTTAAAATGGCACCATCGCAGATGTGCTTTCTAGCTTCCCAAATGGCTTTATTTCTCAAGAGAAAGTTCAGACATCAGGAACTGCACAGTGAGACCAGTTCAATACCATAAAGGTCTGTTTTTTTCTGATGTCAGAAAAGTCAACTGTGAGTACAGGCCACCAACAACTGCAGAATGGGAGACAGATGTCACAATCTGAATTATATTTTTTTAATCTGTAAGGAAGAAGCAATAAAATTGGGTCAAATAGCCCATCTGATCACAACCCTAGTTTAATACTGCCTAACCATTACACCACACTGATGATATTTTCCCGGTTGCCTGGTACAAAGCTACTCTTTGCATCTTCAGAACAGGATCACTTCAGTGCTCAAAAGCACCAGAAGAAGGGAGTATGACTTCTGTTTCCCTACTCTCTGACATCTGCAGCCTTAAAACTGTCAGGTGTCTGCCCAAAAGTGGAAGGTTAGAGTAGCTACTTAAGGCAGTTCTATACTGCACCAAATAGAAAAAGCTGACATTAAATCCATAAACTATACCAGCCTTCAACTGCCATATGCAAATAGGACTAAAGAGAAATCATATAACTTCTGTTGTCCAAAAGGTATATGTTGGCAGTAAAATACATATTTGCTCCTGCTTCCACCTCTGCTGATGTTTGCCCATCACATTTGCAAAGAACGAAACCATTCTGCCATTCAAGTACCTGAACCAGTGCCTCGGGTTCCACAATCATTTTTATCCTTTGCATGTGTTTTTATATTTGCATTAATATTATCAAACTAGCAGAATCTATAAAATGCAGCTCCCACCCAGAGACAGGCTGCACAGCCTTGTGTCTGGGGGCCGTTTTGCCTCCTCGCAAGGAGGAGGAGTGAGCAGGGTATCATCAGAGGTGGGGGCGGAGCAGGCACACCCTAGAGGCGGGCTCCGCTCCCTCCTGTCATTCTTTGCCTCGTGCTCAGGGAAGGCAGAGCGCAGCTTGTGCACTCTTTCCCTGCACGAGGCCTGTTGCCAGTCACCGTGACTTTTTGGGCCGCGGTGGTTGGCGCGTCGAACTTTGCCATGGCTGCTTGTAGCGAACCGCAGTGGTCTTCAGGAGGAGTCTCATTGCATCAGGAGCATCTTTGGGAGCATCTTTGACGCGGCGATTTGTCACTGGCCGCAGTGATTTCACGCGGCCGGCGTTTTTGTACTTCCCCTTTTCGTTTTAGGGTATCTTGTGGTGCCTCTCCCTTTTTAAGGGTGCTGTTCCCCCCCCTTTTCCCTCTGTTAAGCCGGCTGAGGAACCAACTCCCCCCCACCCCCACCCCATTTATATAATCTTCTGGGGGAGTGCATGATTACTTCACAGTGTGTGGGGCTGTTCTTCCAGACAGTGCAGTTTGGAAAGAGGCCTTAGCTAATCGTGGGTTTCATTGGGTAATCGTTTTATTGGAGCTGTTCGATTTTTCCTCCCTGTTGCTGGGCAGAAGAGTTGCCATTTTGTGGATAGCTTGGGGCAGCCATTTAAAGAACAGCCTTTTTATTCTTCCTCCCTGTTGCCTAGGAGAAGAGCGACCACTTTGAGGATTGCTTGGGGCGGCCATTTCGGGGACAGCCTTTTTATTGGGATTCTTCCTCCTGTTGCCGGGGAAAAGAGCGGCCATTTTGTGAATAGCTTGGGGCGGCCATTTCGAGGATAGCTTTAACATTCATCACCTGCCTCCGGTAGGGCAGGGGCCACATCAGTGAGGCAGTAGACGGGCTTGTCATTGTTATTGGGCACATTATCATGCCTAAGGGACAGGGCAAATCCAAGGGCAAGTGCCCTGCACTGAGACCGCAGCGGCCTGTTCCTATGGCACTTTCGAGCAGTCTGTGTTAGCCAGAATAGCCACTTTGGAGGGGTTGAGTAGTAGGCAGCCAGTTGTATTGGGTGTAACGGGCCTGACTTCCAAGGCAGACAAGCGGGCTGCTAAGAATCTCTTCCAGAAAGAAATCCTTAATCGTTTGTCTTCCCTTGAAAGCAGGTCTTCTACGGATAAAACGGTGTGTCACCTCTTCCAGTGAAGGTGCCCGATGCGGATGCTTCGCAGAGTTTGCAGTTGGGTAGGGGTGAGTTTGCACAACACACTACCACAGCTTGGCCCTGGGGACCGTGGGGGCAGTCGGCCATCTTCAGGCCAGTTGCCAATAGCCAGACCGCAGCTTTTAATAATTCCCAGCCTTGGGCTTGGGGCTTTAACCTGGCTAACCCTTGGGGTCCTTGGAGAGGCCTGCCCAGCCAGTTCCCGGGTGCATCCGTGGCACCCTATGGTGGCTGGGGTGTTTCTTATCCTTGGGGTCCATCATACTCTGCTGTGCCAGCTAAGGCTTTACCTTTTGGTGATCTGGGCTTACCTCTTGGGGATCACTTGTTGCCGGCCACCAAGGATAAGATACTGAAAGCGGAATTCGTGGACCTATTCTCTCTGCTCTATAGGAAGCTGGAGAAAAAGGATAAAGAGGATTTGGATGATAGGGAAAAGGAGAAAATCAAGAAGCAGAAATTTATGCCAGAATTATTGCCAGGTCATAGCCATGGAGGGCCACATCGCTTTTTCAGTATTTCGACATCATTTACGAAAGCTATACTAGTTTTACTGGCCCAGCCTGGCTTCAATATGATGAGGAGTTCAGAATGAGGGCAGCTTTGAACCCTGCCCTTCAATGGTATCAGATTCAGCCACAGCTGTGGCTGCAGGTTATGTCTCCAGCACGACCTAACCTGGGTGATAGGTCAGACAGTGGACATGTTGTTCAGTGCACAGCCACTGCTTCTGGTGCCTGCAGCAGTGTGGGGCAGGTGATTCAACCCCACCTGCTTTGTTGGGAGTTTGGGTCCCAGGGGGTGTGTGATAAAAAGAACTGCCCATATAAACATGAGTGCCCTCTTTGCGGGGGGTCTCATTCCTTCACGAATTGTTCCAGGGGTAGATTCAGGCGGGGACAGCACAAGCGGGGCCCGGACAGTGCAGATAAGTTATTTGGTAAAGGGTTACAGCCCAATAAGGGTGACCATGCTTGAGGCATGGCTCCATGATTATCCAAGGGATGAAGATCGGCTTTATTTGTTAACTGGTTTTAAGTTTGGGTTTAGAATTCCTTTTCAGGCCCCCAGAAAGCCGTTTATGGCCAATAATTTGAAGTCGGTTGTAGGGATGGAGCACATGGTTCATCAGAAGATTGGGAAGGAATTAGCCGAGGGTAGGGTGATTGGCCCATTTTCCGCACCCCCTGTGAGTACCTTGAGGGTCTCCCCATTAGGCCTGGTGCCTAAAAAGGCCCCAGGTGAGTTCAGATTGATTCATCATTTATCTTACCTCCATGGGGAATTGGTGAATGACACCATACCAGAAAATTTGTGTATTGTGCGGTACACATCTTTTGACCAAGCGGTGCAGATGGTAAGGCGTTATGGGGTAGGGGCTGAGTTGGCAAAGTGTGACATAAAGTCTGCCTTTCACCTCCTACCGGTTCACCCTTTGGATTTTGAATTGCTCGTTTTTAATTTTGAAGGGCGGTTTTATATTGACAGGGCCCTGCCCATGGGGTGCTCCGTTTCTTGTGCGACCTTCGAGTGCTTTAGCTCCTTTTTAGAATGGGCAGTGCGCCGCCGGGCTCATTTGAGCCATGTGGTGCATTATCTGGTTGACTTCCTCTTTGCGGGCCCCTTAAGCTCCGGCCAGTGCGTCCATTTGATGTCAGCCTTTGCAGTGCAGTCGGCGGAGCTGGGCGTTCCTCTAGCCCATGAGATGACGAAGGGCCCTACCCAGCAATTGACGTTCCTGGGGGTTGAACTTGATTCATTCCAACAAACTTCACGCCTCCCAAGGGACAAAATTCTAGGTCTGCAGGAAATGGTTGCTCAGTTTTTGTTGCTGTGAAAGGCGACCTTGAGGGAGCTGCAGCAGTTGGTGGGTCACTTAAATTTTGCTTGTAAGGTGGTAGCTCCTGGTTGCCCCTTTTTGAGGAGGTTGTGTGATGCAATGGCTGGATTATGCCAGCCGCATCACTGAATCAGGATTTCATGCAGCATGCAGGAGGACCTTTTACTATGGAAGGAGTTTTTAACCTCCTTTAATGGTGTCTCCTTTTGGAGTGCTGAGTTACAGCTGGAAGCTGAGCTGCAAATTACATCAGACGCAGCTGGGTTCCTTGGGTTTGGCATCTCCTTTCGCGGGCACTGGTGCGCAGAGGAATGGACCCAGGAATGGGTAGATGCAGGGTGGAACAGAGATTTGACTTCCTTGGAGTTCTTCCCGATCTTGGTAGTTGTTTCATTGTGGAGGAATGAGTTGGCAGACCACACAGTCCACTTTTGGTGCGACAACTTAGCCGTGGTGCATGTTATCAATTCCCTCACTTCCAAATCCCCCAGGGTGATGAGGCTTGTGCAGGCCTTCACTCTCCATTGCCTGAGGCTTAATATTTTATTTTTCGCCAGGCATGTGCCTGGGGTGGCTAATGGGATAGCTGACGCTCTCTCCCGCAAACAGATGCAGAGGTTTCACCAGCTGGCCCCAGATTCAGATCTTCTTCCGACAATGATGCCCCCCGGGATATGGATGATTGGTGGGTCGAGGCTGGCAGAGCAATAAGTCTCGCCATTGCTTCTAGTACCAGAAAATCGTACAACAGGGCAGTATGCCAGTTCGAAAGTTTTAGGAGCAAAGTTGGTTACCAAAGGGGATGGCTCCTTCCGGTGGAGCAATTACTCCACTATAGTGTATCTTTAAGGCACATGGGATTAGCAGTTTGATATATTCGGGGCCGGCTGTCTGCGTTGGCCTTCGCTAGTAAGGCTTTGGGTTTCCAGGAGAATACTAGTGACTTCCGCATTAAGAAAATGTTGGAAGGTTGGTCTAGAGAGGTTGGGCCCAGGCGAGATCCTAGGCAACTGATTTCCCCTGCAGTTCTTAGGGGTTTATGATCGGTCTGGCCCTTCAGCTCACACATACCACCAGTCATAATGTGTCTGTATCTTCATGGCCCAATTCCATTTTGCTAAATGAAAAGGAGGAGGAATGGCTTAGTTTGCTGGGGTTTGCTTGTCACTTTGATGTCTACAGACTCTGTGATGCATTGTCATATTAAGCAACCCACCTCTGAGTTGGATCATTGTAGAATCACTATACAATTAAACAAAATGTCTTCTATCTCAGCAAATAGGAATGGAACAAAACTCCTGGTATATACTATCTTATTCAGTCTCTCAACAAAGTTATTTATATCAGTGTGGTCTATAAATAACTCCACCAGGGACTTCTGGATTCAGTTTAATACTTGATTAAATTTAGTGCCAAGTCATTACTAATGCATTCAAAAAATTAAATTATAAACAGTTGTGATGGTATCATCTGTCTGAATGGGGAAAGCTTTGTTATCTCCATTTTGTAATTGCCTTGGTCTTCAGTACTAAAGAACAGTGTATCGTGAAACCAATAGGGGGAAAGTGGGAAATGGTTGTTCTGGGTTTTTCTTTTGCAGATTTTCAAGCCTTAACTGATTACTGCATGAGGTTATAAAATCAAATGCTCTTACATAGATGGGGGATTTATTTATTTTTGTTGATTTATATCCCACCCTTCCTTCAAGCAGAATTAGGGCAGATTATATCAGACAAAATACATAACTAGTCAATGAATTAAAAACAGTTAAAATTAAAACAGCCGTCGGCTAGGATAACAGCCTTAAACACTCTTGCATCTAAAAATGCTGGCCACAACACTATAAATTAATTCTGGGGATTAATTCTAAAGATTATTTTAAATGGACTATACCGATTGAGGGGAAGGTTCACTTGTAAGCATTCTAAAACAATTATTGGGGAAAGGGAAGCTCTAATTAAATAAACAACACATTATTTTGATACTCCTTATGGAAAACAAAATAGGAATATAAAGGGCTTTTTTTGTAGCAAGAACTCCTTTGCATCTTAGGCTACACCCCCCTGATGTAGCCAATCCTCCAAGAGTTTACAGCAAGTCATGTAAGAAGAGCCCTGTGTAAATTGAAGACTGGTTACATCAGGGGTGTGTGGCCCAATATGCAAATGAGTTCCTGCTACAGAAAAAGCCCTGATCATATAGAACAGCTGCCATAAACATCAGCAACATTTTTAGTTTGTTATGAGGCATAAACCTGTAGTGTCACACAGTTGAACATTTCAGATTAGTATCTCAGATTAGGTTTTCTTATATCTTCCAGATGTGCAAAAACTAGCACAGAGTCCCCAACATGGAACCTGTAGATACTATGGTGGCTATCAACACTTTTCTTGGTGCCTGCCATGTGTTTTTAGAAAGTGGGCAAGCCAGGTAGGGCTTTTGCCCAGCAGGGCTTCTGAGTGACCACAGGAGATCTGATTGGCTGTGCTGATTAAAATGCATCCTGTTAAACAGAGTTTATGCTCAAAACACTGAAGAGCAACTGTCAGTTATGCACAAGCCTTGCTCCATGGCATTTTGCGGTTGACTCTGATGCCATTTTGAGGCTGATGCTACCTCCTGCAGTAACTATTTTGTTGTTGTTCCCATCACTTTCTGTCAAAATTCCAAAGATGCCCACAGATTCAAAATATTTTTAGACCCCTGGACTTCAGATGCAGGACTTAAGCTCAGACAAAGCACCAGTTAGAGATGCAGAATTAAATCCAGGCACCACCCCAAGAAGCTGACAGGTGCTAATGAAAGGTTCCAGCTGGGGCTATGTATGCAAGAAGTACAATGAGAGTGATCACTCTGTAAGACTAACAACATAAACCCAACTAACAATAACATGCATTTATAACAAGAAACACAGGCAAAAACTACAATGTATAGCCATTGAAGCTCAACCTAATAATAAAATACTCAGTTCATAGTAATCATGTAGATACCAGTAGAGTCAATGTATGCAGTCATATTCCAATGTCATAAAATCCCATGAAAAAATATGTATGTGACAGGGCAGCCTGTTTCATAAATTTCTTCAGTCACAGGATCATAATTTTATTTCATAACATCAATGAAGACATAGTTTTAGTGCATAAGCTTATGAAGGACAAAATGTCTCCTGGCTTCCTTTCTTACAGCAAACCCCCCTCCTCCAAATGCAATTGCCGATCAAGATGCACAATATTCCTAACCGGACTGGGACTGATGCTTAACAATGTTTACTTTGACATTAGTTACATTGACTTTCCAGGGAATATGCTTAAATTGCTGGCCTAGTTCTATATCTTAATCTAAATGGCAATGTAATAATGGGGAAAAATACAAATTTGTATGTTGGTGAATGAGTACATAATCCTAAAAACTACTTCAGAAAAAACTACAAGTTCAACATGTCAAATGTGATTTTTTAAAATATTAGATGCACATGCTTATGAATAAAGGCTGATTCATACCACCACATTGCGAGGCTTATTTTCAATACATGTTGACTTCCTTGTTACTAGTCCTGATTCAGTGAGGATATAGATTGTTTCTGGATTTAAGGTTGCCAGACAGTGACAACCAGTGGGAGAGTTTTGGAGTGGGGTGGGAGGGTGGGGATGCAGCATCGAGATTTTTTTTTTTAATGCAGCTCCATGCAGAAGTTCTTACTGGAAGTGACAAAGCATAGCTCTAGGAAATACAAAAACTATATGGGGAAAACATGCAGCTTCTGGTGATTCCTAGGGCTACCCTTTGTCACATTGAATAAGAACTTCCATTAATTGCATGAGGTTTGATTTTTGTTAAAAAAAAATTATCCAGCTGCTGGCAACAGGGTAACTGGCAACAGGGTCTGGAAGTTGGGGATGCCCTGCCCTTACTGGTGGCTTAGAGATTAACATTAAAGGGAAACCACAGTCTTTAAAATCACAGTAGCAAAACAAAAGAGACTGTAGGAGACAAACTAATTATAATAAATGTAATTAAGGCTATTAACAAAAGTCGGTACAAAGTTTACAACAATATCACACTAGAATATAATAGAAAGAATGCATTGGTATCCTGCTGTCAATGTAACAAAGACATATATAATCTAATAGTCAAAAATCTTCCACAGCATCCATTCCAAATTCTCAGAAGGAGGTAATCAGAAACAGGTCTTCATAAAGTCCAAGGTACTCACTACAGTCTCCTTATAGTATTTCTTTAAGGTACCCCAGGACCAGGGCTTTTTTTGAGCAGGAATGCACAGGAACACAGTTCCAGCTGACTTGGTGTCAAGGGGTGTGGCCTAATATGTAAATGAGTTCCTGCTGGAATTTTTCTATTAAAAAGCCCTGTGTGGAACAATGGTGACATCAGGGGGTGTGGCCTAATATGCAAATGAACTCCTGCTGGGCTTTTTCTACAAAAAAGCTGTGGTCACAATACAGAAGAAGCATCCATCCATCATGAAGAGGTTCTGCTTGTGCATGCAGGAATTTCCCTCATTACAATCAAATTCTCTTTTGCTGATTCTTATGTAGGACCCTTCATGACCTTTCTTTGGCAATATATGCAAGTTCACTCATTCAGAATAAACTACAGGAAGCCTGTTTAACATTTTCTACCTTTTTGCATGGCAAGTCCTTGTTAAACAATTACTTGAAAAAACAGAAATGCATGTCATGGATGTTGCATTATCACTGAAGATCAGTTGTATGATTTCTAAAACCAAACTCTAGAGGAGAAAATAGTAACAGAGTGCAACAATTCAATGACTTGGCTATGGTAACAACTGTCTTGCCTTTGGTATTCTTTGTGCCAGTGATACATGGGGTTAATAGTATCAATAACATCAATGAACAAGCTTTTGGTGAATCTGGTTGCACAGTGTAGAAAATTAATGTATTAAACGTTAAACCTGTTTTGGGGGAAATGGGACAAATATATGTTTCCAGTTACAGATGGATAAACAGAAGGACGGAAAACTCCACTACACAGAATGTTGGCTGCATGCAGTTCTCTGATGAAAAGCCAGCAAATATCATATGGAGTAAACCTGAAAACTGCAGTGATGTAGTTTATTAAACATACCTGCCAACAAAGTCAATGTCTCACAGGGCCGACTTCCTGTTCTGGCTTCAGCACAGCAAGGCAGGGGAATTGCATCTCTTGCGAACTCCCCGAATTGTGTGGACTGAGGGGGGTATGGATGCCTGGATACCCAAGGGGACCTCAAGGGAAGGGTCCCTGAAGCATGGGATGCAACATTCCCAGAAATTTTGGCGGCAGTCAAAGTCTGGTTCTTTGTCTATCCTGAAGCCTCACTGCAACAATTGCCATTTTGCATGGCACTAGCTGTGACCACTGGTAACAAAATACTTCCTTCTAATCATCTTTCTACTTCAAATAACGAACCATACCTTGCAGGTAAGTTCACTTTGGAATGTTACCTATCAGCTAAAATCCTATTATAAAACCAAATTTGACTGTTCAGAAAGTGGGGGAGGAGACTAAAAGACACCCCCCTCGCAAGAGCGGCTTCTAAAATTAAAAGAACAAACTTATAACAATTGTCATTATTTCAAGTAAAGGGAATTGGACTGAGTATATAGATGTGGACAGATCTGGTTTAAAATTAAATAAGCAATAATCAGACTACTAACATGCTATATAAAATTTGATCAAAGGTTTAATGTGACTTTATATGAGAAAAACTGGATTTCTGGATTTTTAACCTGGTACTCTGAACCTACTCCCTGATTTCTACTATTATACTGATTACAACTGCAGGGAAGATGACCTGGCAAACAGAGATGAATAATTAAAAAGATTTTATGGCTACTATATTTTCCATACAGCAGGGAATTGGTGTTTAGCAGAATTGGTAACAGAATGGATGCAAAAACTTGAGAAATGCAACGAAGCTGAAAATACACAGGAGCAGATGTATCAAGGAGCACAAGATTTGCCTGAGAAATGGGGAAAAGCAAGAAGACAACTGCCTGAGATTGTTTTGCCTGAACTTATAATGGATGTGGGATATGTGGGATGCGGGATATGCACTTATGCAGGAGAAACGAAACCTACAGTTCACTGAGACAAAGAAAGGGGGCAGTGACTTTGACTCGGATCTAAAGCGTTCTATAAAAATGCTTAACAGTGAAAGGGGAAAACTTGTGGGCATTCGATGAAATTACTGAGCAGACAGGTTAAAATGGATAAAAGGAACTACTTCTTCACCCAAGGGGTGATTAACATGTGGATTTCACTGCCACAGGAGGTGGTGGCAGTGAAATCCAAATACAAGCATAGCCAGCTTTAAGGGGGGATTGGATAAAAATATGGAGCAGAGGTCCATCAGTGGCTATTAGCCACAGTATGTATATATATATATATGTGTGTGTGTGTGTGTGTGTACGTATGTATATGTGTGTGTGTGTGTGTATACACACACACACACATATTGGTCATTGTGTGACACAGAGTGTTGGACTGGCTGGGCCATTGGCCTGATCCAACATAGCTTCTCTTATGTTCTTACCCATCCAGAAGAGGCTTCAGGTCCAATGAGAAGAGCAAGATTTCCCACATCTTGGGTGTTCAGTTTCGATCCAGGAAAAAACACACAGAAAAGGGGTGAATACTAGTTCAGATATAGGCAAAAACATTACATGGAGGCATGCTGATGTACCTCCCTACCAAAACAATGCAATGAAAGGATTAACAGGGAGTAATACAATGTGTTGGGAAATGCTGAATGAGATTTTAATAGGTGAAAAACAATTAAACATATCCTAGAAGCAGTTGTACAGAATAGGCTTTCCATGTATGTTCCAACTTCAATCTCTGGTCCTTCCAATCAAAACAGTCTCAGGAAGCAGGTGTTGCTCTTTGTCTGACACCTGAGGAGTTACTGCCAGTCAGGCTATTCACTATTCAGCTAGATGGACCCTAGAAAGCTGATACCATGAGTCATCACTTGAAATCAACAAGAAACACAGTTTTGGAGTCAGACCACTAATACATATTGATTTAAGTATATCCATGTCCTCAGCAGTAGCAGTGGACTGCATTTTCCCTTCTCTCAGTACCATTTATTTCCCTGCTCTTTGCGTACCTGTTAAAACATTTACACGATATTTAATCAATGTTCGCATTTACTGATACTTTAGTAATAAAAAAGGTAAAGGCAGTCCCCTGTGCAAGCACCAGTCATTTCTGACTATGGAGTGATGTTGCTTTTGCAACCTGAGCTGGCTACCTGAAACCAGCTTCCACCAGGATTGAACTCAGGTCGTAAGCAAAGAGTTCAGACTGCAGTACTGCAGTTTTACTACACTGCGCCATATTTGAGGAGAATAAAAGAGACCCCATTGATCTAGTGAGAGGCGGCAACAGCAAAATCTCTACCTATTATATACTGGGATTTTTCCCTTAGAAAAACTCTCTGAAATGAACCAGGTGATTGCTTAATCAGAAAAGGGGTTCTTTATTGAAAGAGAAAATGGCAATAAAATGGCACACATACAGAAATAAATGCACACAGGAAGCAAACACACAAGATGATAGAAAATAGGTGGGAGAGGGAATTAAAGCAGGGATTTGGGGGAATATATTAACCATTCAGAGGTAGAAATCCATGGAGCAGAGTCTGTGAAAATGGAAAGTGACCCACACAAAGTTGGGGGGTGAACTGTCATTTGGCACCCAAGACAGACACACAGCAATGTTGGAATGCATGTCCAAATACAGGGCAAAAATGCTACCTTGGGGCATGGTGATGCTTTTGCCCTTTGTGACAATGTACTGATGGATTACCTGGTAATGGAACAATGTGCTAGAGGAATGCTGAATAGCATTCCCAGGAACAAAGACTTTGTCATATTTGTATCTGTATAAATAAATGAATTTCCTGGTGTAAGTATAAACTGTAAATGTATTTTACTGCAATACTGTCAAAAATGTAGGAATTGGAAGATTTGCCTTTACTTACCATGAAGTGGTCCTGGAGTGGAGCAGTCCTTGACTCTCAGGAACATAACTTCTCTCTGAAGGCAAAGCCAGTTAGACAAATTGATCATGGAGGAGAGGGGCTTGTCCTTTGGATTCCCAGTCATTCCAAGCCATGCTTCTCCAAATGCAATACTAAAAGGAAAAAATATCTTTCCCCCTAATGGGACAACCAATCAACCTAACTAGTATTCCTTTAAAAGCAAATTACCCAAAACAACTTTACTAGAAGACACCTGGAACCAGCCTTTCCATAGAAACACTCCTGACCATCTCCCCTTGAACCGGAGACTGCTAGGGGTAGAGGGAAGTTAACCAAACAATGTTACCTCATTATGCTTTTGACTGAGCAAAGAGAACAAGAATCTAGCAATGTCCCCTTCTTCAATGGGACACATGGTTTGAATGCTGAATTTCATCTGGGGCTTCATGTTTTAAAAGTTTTATTGGTTTCAGGGAATTGGGGATAGGGAATAGAAAGGGATAGAAAATAAGATTACAAATTAGTCTTAGTCTGCATAAAAATACTTTCAAAGAATTCAAGTCTACATCTGGAATACTTTCTTAAAATACATAAACTGTCACATATTATTGTCTCTAAACTATGCATCATCAACATTTTGATATTTTATATTATAAATCTTTTTGTTAAAATATCTATTGAAATTGACAATTCCAATAAAGGCAATCTTGTAATACTGAGTACAGGAAAGAGGAAATATAAGTTCACACCAGAAAATCTTAAGAGTCTTGAGTGTCTAGCCAGGTATAAAATTTCATCCAATATTTTCTTGCTTCTTCCTTAGATTTCCCAGCCAACAGCTGGGATAAAAAGTCCAGCTCTGTTGTTTCCAGAATTTTTGCCACCAAGTCCATTCTCGTGGGGATTTCCTGAGATTTCCATCTCTGCACCAAGAGAATCCTGGCTGCTGTGTTGAAATGTGCCAACAAATGTCTCATTTCTTTGGAATAGTCCTTAGGAAATATATTCAATAAAAAGAGTTCTGGTTTGAATTGAATCTGTGTCTTCTGTAATAATTCGTGAACCATTTTCCAATAGTCCTTCACCATCTGACATTCCACCACATATGATAAAAAGAACCAACCTGTTTAGTACATATCCAACGTTTGTTAGACATATTAATATAGAGCTTACACAATTTCTGTGGAGTCAAGTACCATCTATAAAACATCTTATACAAGTTTTCTTTAAAAGTTACTGACTTAGTTAATTTAACATTGAACTTCCACAATCTCTCCCATTCTTCTAATGTAATGTTATGACCTAAATTTTTCGCCCATTGGACCATACAGTCTTTTATAACTTTATCTTGCATCTTCATCTGTAGTAAATATGCATACAATTTAGAGATTAGCTTTTCTTGAGGGCCTAGGATGATTTTGTCAAATGGGTATTGTTCTGTGTTAAAGCCTGTCATCTTGTCTTTGTCATACCTAGATTCAATTTGCATTCTCAACCACCAATTCATTTTAATGTCCATGTTTTCCAACTCTTCTCTTGTTTTCAGCTGATTGTCTTTTCCCAACAGGTCACCATATCTATAACTCTGATTAGGTTTTAAGAGATTTGGATAAGAACATAAGAATATAAGAGAAGCCATGTTAGATCAGGCCAAGGGCCCATCCAGTCCAACACTCTGTGTCACACACACACACACATATACACACTGTGGTTAATAGCCACTGATGGACCTCTGCTCCATATTTTTATCTAACCCCCTCTTGATGGTGGCTATGCCTGTGGCCGACACCACCTCCTGTGGCAGTGAATTCCACATGTTAATCACCCTTTGGGTGAAGAAGTAGTTCCTTTTATGCATTTTAACCTGTCTGCTCAGTAATTTCATCGAATGCCCACAAGTTCCTGTATTGTGAGAAAGGGAGAAAAGTACTTCTTTCTCTACTTTCTCCATCCCATGCTTTATCTTGTAAACCTCTATCACGTCACCCCGCAGTCGACATTTCTCCAAGCTAAAGAGCCCCAAGCGTTTTAACCTTTCTTCATTTATGAACCTTTAATCATTCTAGTTGTCCTTTCCTGGACTTTCTCCAATGCTATAATATCCTTTTTGAGGTGCGGTGACCAGAACTGCACACAGTACTCCAAATGAGACCGCACCATCGATTTATACAGGGGCATTATGATACTGGCTGATTTGTTTTCTATTCCCTTCCTAATAATTCCCAGCATGGCGTTGGCCTTTTTTATTGCAAACGCACACTGTCTTGACATTTTCAGTGAGTTATCTACCACGACCCCAAGATCTCTCTCTTGGTCAGTCTCTGCCAGTTCACATCCCATCAACTTGTATTTGTAGCTGGGGTTCTTGGCCCCAATATGCATTACTTTGCACTTGGCCACATTGAACCGCATCTGCCACGTTGACGCCCACTCACCCAGCCTCAACAGATCCCTTTGGAGTTCCTCACAATCCTCTCTGGTTCTCACCACCCTGAACAATTTAGTGTCATCCGCAAACTTGGCCACTTCACTGCTCACTCCCAACTCTAAATCATTTATGAACAAGTTAAAAAGCATGGGACCCAGTACCGAGCCCTGCGGCACCCCACTGCTTACTGTCCTCTACTGCGAAGACTGCCCATTTATACTCACTCTCTGCTTCCTATTACTCAGCCAGTTTTTGATCCACAAGAGGACCTGTCCTTTTACTCCATGACTCTCAAGCTTTCTAAGGAGCCTTTGATGAGGAACTTTATCAAAAGCTTTCTGGAAGTCAAGGTAAACAACATCTATCAGGTCTCCTTTGTCCACATGTTTGTTCACCCCCTCAAGAAATTTAACAGGTTAGTGAGGCAAGATCTTCCCTTACAGAACCCATGCTGAGTCTTCCTCAATAACCCATGTTCATCAATGTGCCATTGCCTTCCCCAGTCAACTACACTTTCCCCCCCAGCAAGCTGGGTCCTCATTTTACCGACCTTGGAAGGATGGAAGGCTGAATCAACCTGGAGCTGGCTACCTGAACCAGCTTCCACTAGGATCAAACTCAAGTCATGAGCAGAGGGCTCCAGCTGAAGTACTGCAGCTTTACCACTCTGTGCCGCAAATGAATATAATTATTGTTTTATGTTACAGGCTGACCTTTCAATAATTGATGTGTGATTCATACCCCATCTAATGTATTTTTGTTTTTATTCTATATAATGAATCAAATCAAATCAAATAAATTTATTTATTTATAAAATGATTTTATACTGCATTATATATTATATATAAAGGCTAACCTTTCAATAAATGATGTTTAAGTCACATCACATTTTATGTTCTTTTTCCATACACTGAAACCATAAATGAACATATTAGTATATTAGTACTGAGGATTCTGCAAATACGTCGGGTGATGATGGCCCTTCAGTCTGCCCGTATTTAGATAGGAAGAGCAAGCAAACTCGACTGGCTTTTTTATCACAATGACTGAGCTGGAAGAACTGGAAAAAAGTCTAGGATTTGTGCCAACTCCAAGATACAATGCGTTTCAAACCAGAGTAGATTTATTTAAGTTAGTACATTTACTCAAGTTATGTTCTCACTTTGGAGACACAATAAATACACATGAACATACCTTCAGGCGTAAGTCACAATTTGTTCCTAATTGCCCTGCTATACAGGTCTTTGAGGAGTTGGTTTTAAAAGACATTGAGAATTTGGAATGTAAATCTTTGCAGAACAAATATAATATGACTAAGAAGGAAAGAATTACATTAAATGATCTCAAAAATGACACCTCTATAGTCATAAAACCAGCTGATAAAGGAGGTGGTACTGTTATTTTAGATTCTGAGGATTATGATTTTGAGGTTAGAAGACAGCTCAATGATGATAGATTTTACATATCTTTAAATGGTGATCCTACGGATGACTACTCATGCATAATCAAGGTGGTAATTCAGGAAGCACTTAGTTTGAGTTATATTGCTTTAAAAGAGGCTTAATTTCTTCTTAAAGAACACCTGAGGGTACCAATAATTTATATATTAGCCAAAATACATAAAGCCATCTCCAGGAAGTCCGATAGTTTCATGATGTGAATCAATTCTGGACCCCTTATCACAGTTTGTTGATTCTTTCATTAGCCTGTTTGTTCCGTTAATACCGGAAGTTCTCAAAGACACCACAGATTTTATTAAACAAATTGAAGGCTTTAATATTACACAGGATACCTTACTTATGTTCCTGGATGTTAATGCTCTCTATACCTGCATTCCTCATGAGGAGACAAGAATAGTACTTGAAGAGACATTAAATCAAAGAAAGGAATTACTTCCACTTACATACTTTTTATTAGACCTCATCGACATCATACTGGAGAAAAATTATTTCAGATATGGGGAAGAATTTTATCTCCAAATCCAGGACATTGCAATGGGAAGTGCTTGTGAGCCAAATGTGGCCAATTTATTTAGGGCCTCATTTGAAAGCTCCAAAATATTAAATAATTCTAACCGTTATTATAAGAACATTCTCATTTATAAACACTTTTTGGATGACATCTTTCTCTTTATAAAGATGATGGCACAGTTAAGAATTTTTTAGAATGGCTCAATACTATTCACAGTTCAATTAAATTCACAGGTGAATATAGCAAGACACAAATTAATTTCCTGGATACCAGGGTATATGTACAAACCAACCATGAATTAGGGGTTAAATTATTTTAAAAAGAAGCAGACAGAAATTCATATTTGGCATATCAATCATATCACGCCCATCATTTGAGGCGTAATTTGCCCTATGGGCAGTTTTTACATATTAAACGAAATTCAACAATGGATGTGGATTACAAAAAAGACAGTTGCATATTGGCAAAACAATTGTATCAGAGAGGTTATCCACAAGACATAATCAACCAAGCTATGAGGAGGGCAGATCTTAAGGATAGTAAATCACTTTTTGTCAAATCCGGACAGAGTAAGGCATACACTCAAATTAATTGGGCAGTAGACTATACACCTAGAGCCTATGAAATAAAAAAAAATCATAAAAATTGGCACATAGTAAAAATGTCCCTGGATATAACTTAAATCCTAGGATAGGATTTTCGCAAAACAGTCAATATTAAAGATACAGTTGTTAGAGCAGATACTTGGAAGAAAATCAAACAAGTGAATGCAATAACAGGACAGAAAAAATGTGGCCGTTTCTCAGTTTGCGATCAAGTATGGGTAACTAATATGGTCAAACTTCCTCAAGTGCAATTTGACATGGAAATTCAAGAATGTATCACGTGTTCAATGAAACATTGCATTTATTTATCTAGTTTTATATTATTTTCCTCAATTGATACCTTTTTGTTTTATTCTGATCTATGATCGTAATAAATATATTGACTTTTGGACTAACTTGGAAAACCAAGGATGCCTTGGCCAGAAGGAAGCTGGGAGGATAATTTCTGCCTTCTTGTGTATTCTGCACAGCATCCTGCTGAGTAGTGGAGAAAACATACAGAAGGCCTTTTGGCCAGTTTGGATACAGCACATCTATCTTTTCTGCAGCTTTACCTTCTAATCTCAAGAGGAATCTTGGAAACTTCCAATTGCTTGATGTCATGAATAGGTCCATGACTAGCATCCTGAAGCATTTTGCAATGCCTTGAAAGACTTGGGTGACCAGGGACTATTCTGCCTGGTTCAAGTCCTCCTGACTCAGCCAGTCTGCTTGAGTGTTCAACATGTCCTGAACATGGCAAACTTTCAGTCTTACCAGATGCTTTTCTGCCCATTGGCATATGTTTACTGCTACCTGATGAAGAGAAACTGCCTTTGTTCCCCTTTGGCAGTTTATATGAGCCTTTGGTGTGATGTTGTCCATTTTTATCAGGATGTATCTGCGTTGAATCCAGTCCTGAAAGGCAAACAGGGCTAGCTTTATTACCCTCAGCTCAAGCCAATTTATGCTAATTTTCTTTTCCTCCAAAAACAACTTTCCTTGGGCCATCTGGTCCAATCAGTGTGCCCCACATCCCCTTGTGCTGGCATCCATGGTCAGTAGGACATGGAGAGGTTGTAGGAATGGGGCTCCCTGCTATAAATTGCTTGTTGAAGTTCACCATCTCAGTGACTTCTCTAAGGCTGATGTCATAGGATGTGTTTTTGCCAGTGCTTTGCATATGTCCCTTTGGTATGCAAGCAGTGTCCACTGCAAAGGAAACATGTCCATGGCACTGTGTCTATTGTAGATATGAGAAGGCCCAGCAGGAAAAATAGCAGTATCAGGTCCGTGTACTTCTCCTTGCAGATAAACTGCACTGCTTTCTTGATCTTCATTTGCTTTTTAATGGGCAGGATGACTTTCAATTGATGTATTTCTATCCTGGTTGCTAAATGAATGATGTTCCTGGTGGGAACCACAGATGATTTTTCTGCAGATTTATTAGAAAACCATGGTCCCACAGGAAGTGGATAGTTAAGGTCATGTTGTACCTGGATATCTGTAGATCTTGTGGTCTGATCAAAATATCAGCCAAATAAGGATATGTATGAATCTCTTTTTGCCATAGAGTTGCTATTAAGGTAACCATATCTTTTGTGAAGACTCGTGGAGACAATGACAGGGCAAATGGTAGCACTGTGTATTAGTAATGGAGGTCCTTGAAAGCAAAATGTAGGTACTATCTGGATGAAGAGTGTATAGGAACATGAAGGTAGGCCTCTTTGAAGTCTAGCGAAATCAGGAAGTTGTTCTGCTGAAGAAATTTGATTGGTTGCACTTACATTTAACCGTTGTTCATTGAGTGGTCTTCTGTACAGGCACATATGGGACTGCATCTTCACAGGCCACTACCGGAAGGAGCTAGCAAGCTCAAAAGAAATTTCTATATCGCGAGAGTTGGCTGAGAACTGTTCGGGGGATGGGAGATCTGAGAATCTGAAGGCTTTGGCAACAATGTAGGCAGAGTTCTTTCCCTCCCCCACTCCTGGCTCCTCCTCTCCTCCTTCTTCAGAGAGGGGCATGTGGGACTAAAAGAAAGCCATGAAGATGAACCTGAAGAATGGTGTGAAGCGATTCCATAGAGAACTTCTGTTTCTGAAACCATATGTTGAGATCTCTGAGGTTCAGAATCACCCTCCATTCTCCTGATTTATTGGGCACTATGAACAGAACAGAATAGACGCCTCTGAAGCACTGAGGAATGGGCTCAGGCTCTATTGTTCCAATTATGAGGAAGTGCTGGATAGCTTCTTGCAAGAGACTCTTTTTCATATTCCCATGAGGGACTGAGTATTAAACAAAATGATGTAGAGGGAGTGAGAACTCTATTTTCAGTTTTAAAACAATTTATTAATAACATATAGTAACAATATCTAATTATATCATTACTATCCCTAACCCATATGATATTTTTCTAATCCCCCCTCCCTCCTTTACTAGACCTCCACCGATGTTATATCCTTAAGTTCACTTATAAAGATACCCTTAACCCATCAAGATTCAGTTTCTCCCTTTTCTTAAATTCATTGTTAAAAAATTGCCCAATGTCCTTTCAAATTCCACTCTTTTTCTATATATCCTCTAAATTTCTTCCATTCCCTTTTAAACACTTCCAAATCATAGTCTCTTAAAGTTCTTGTTAGTTTATCCATCTCATTCCATGATAAAACTTTCACAATCCCATTTCTCTGGTATTTTTTCTTGTTTCCATAACTGCGCATATAATGTCCTAACAGCTGAGAGCAAGTACCAAATTAGAGTTCTATCTTCTTTTGGAAAATTTTCCATTTGTAATCCCAACAGAAAAGTCTGCTACTTTCTTAAAATCATATCCCAAAATTTGAGATATTTCTTGTTGTATCATCTGCCAAAACTTTTTCGCTTTTCCACAAGTCCACCACATATGGTAAAAAGAACCTCAATGTTTCTTACATTTCCAACATCTATCCGACATCTTTTTACTCATCTTTGCGAGTTTTTTCAGAGTCATATACCACCTATACATCATCTTGAAACAGTTCTCTTTAATACTCTGACATGTTGATATTTTCATCGAGTTCTTCCAAAGATATTCCCATGTATCCATTTGTATTTCCTTGTTTATGTTAATTGCCCATTTAATCATTTGAGATTTTACTACTTCTTCTTCCGTAGACCATTTCAACAATAATTTATATATTTTTGATATTAATTTTTCATTATCTCCAAGCAGAACCTTTTCCAATTCCGTTTGCTCACGTCTAATTCCAACAGATTTAATATCATTTTCCATCAAGCTTTTTATTTGTTGCATTTGAAACCAGTCATACTTGTTATTTAACTCTTCTGCAGATTTTAATTCAACTTTATCACCTTGAATCTTTAGCAGTTGGGTATATGACATCCCTCTGTCTTCATTAGATTCAGCTGTTATTTTTATTACTTCTGCTGGCACTATCCATAGCGGCTTTCTTTCATCACCATATTTCTTATATTTTATCCATGTATTTAGTAAATTATTTCTGATACAATGGTACGAAAAAAGACCATCCATCTTATTTTTCCCATAGTACATATAAGCATGCCAGCTGAATTTGTTCCCATGAGCTTCTAACAATAAAAGTTTTTTATTTAACAGCATCATCCAATCCTTTATCCATGTCAAACAAACTGCATCATGGTACAGTCTTAAATCTGGAAGTTGAAAACCTCCCCTCTCCTTAGCATTTGTTAAAATTTTCATCTTAATTCTCGGTTTCTTCCCAGCCCATACAAATTCAGAAATCTTCCTTTGCCATTTGTTAAATTGTTTGCTATCTTTCACAATCGGAATAGTTTGGAACAAATACATTATTCTTGGCAGAATGTTCATCTTAATTGCAGCAATCATACCCAACAAGGACAAATTGAGTCTATTCCATTTCATCATATCTTTATCCATCTTACACCATAACTTTTCATAGTTGTTTTTATACAAATTGATATTCTTCATAGTTATTTCTAGACCTAAATATTTAACTTTAGAAGTAACTTCGCATCCCGTCAAACTCTGCAATTCTTTCTGTCTATTTAGTTGCATATTTTTACATAAAAATTTCGACTTCTCTTTATTTATATATAGTCCTGCCATTTCTCCGTATTCTTTTATCTTAGCTATCAACAAAGGTACCACTTGTATCGGATTCTCAGTTATGAACACAATATCGTCTGCAAATGCTTTATATTTATAAGAAAATCCTCTAGTTTTCAATCCTTCTATCTCTTTGTCATCTTGGATTTGCATTAACAGAATTTCAAGAGTCATTATAAACAACAATGGTGAAAGCGGACATCCTTGTCTTGTACTTTTGCTCACCTTCATTTCTTTTGTAAGGTCTGCATTTATACACAATTTTGTGTATTGATCCGTATATATTGCTTTCATCATTCTTATAAAATATTCTCCCAGATTTATTTTTTCCATTACTGCAAACATAAAGTCCCAGTTCAAATTGTCAAAGGCTTTTTCTGCATCTACAAAAAATAACGCCACATCTTTTTCTGGATGCTTCTCATAATATTCTACAATATTTACAACAGTTCTTACATTATCTCTTATTTGCCTTTTAGGGAGAAATCCCGCTTGATCTTCCTTTATAAAATTGATCAAATATTGCTTAAGTTGTTCTGCCAAGATTCTTGTATATATCTTATAATCATTGTTTAATAATGAAATTGGTCTATAGTTTTTTACATTTGTGACATCTCTATCTTCCTTGGGAATCAACGAAATTACAGCTTCTTTCCAAGTATTTGGAATTTCCCCTTTTATTCTTATCGTATTCATCATTTTTTGCAATTTTGGTACTATCTCATCTTTAAGAATTTTATAAAATTTAGTTGTATATCCATCTGGCCCGGGAGCGTTACCTACTTTCATTACATTTATTGCTGCTTCAATTTCAATTTTTTCTATTGGGTCATTCAAAATCTTTTTCATATACTCAGTCAGGGGTGTTATTTTAATATTTCGTAAATACTCTTCCATTTTTTCTTTTTTGATTTTCACACCTTTAAATAAATTTGCATAATATTTAAAAAATTCTCTTTTAATTCCTTCTTGATCCACTTTTTCTTTTCCGTTTGCCACAATTTTGTTGATAATTTTGTTTTCTTTCTTTTTCTTCAGTTGCCAAGCTAAATACGATTTCTGTTGCAAACTTTTTAAGTTCTATTCTTTATTCAACAAATGTCTTACTTGGGATTGTAATATTGTAATTTCCCTTATTAATTTCTTCTTCCCTGGTCTTTTTCTAGTTCCCCTTCTTTTTTCTTTATTTCATTTTGTATGTCTAACATCTGCTTTTCTTTAGCCCTCTTATCTTTATTATTCAATGTAATTAATAGTATCCCAAACCGTCTGGAATTCTATATCATCAATGTCATTTATTTGAAAGAACGCTGTAGTTTCCTTTTTCAGAAAAGTCACAATATCTTTATCTTGTAGCAAGTCCTCATTTATTCTCCATCTTCTTGTTTTCTTTTGCAATTTTGAAATCCAACATATTGGGTTATGATCTGCAGAAACCTTTGGTAGAATCTCCACTTTTCTAGTTATAAGGCCCAAACTTTTAGAGCCCCATAACATATCTATTCTGGAAAAAGTATTATGTCTTGCTGAAAAGAAAGTATAGTCTCTTAGTTCCGGATTAAATTTTCTCTAAATATCTTCCAAGCTTTCTTGTTTAACCAACTCAAAAAATGATTTTGGCAGTCATCCTTTTTTATTATTCCTCTTTTGGCCAGATCTATCTATATTAATAATCTATATTATTTTGTATTGTTCCATTAAAATCACCCATCATAGGACACTTCATCCAACTATCGATTAATGTCTTTAAAAAAAACATCTTTTGCTCCATTGGGCGCATATAATCCTAATAACAACGTTTTCTTTGCATCCATCATCACTTCCACTGCTATATATCTTCCATCTTTATCTTTAAATATCAGTTTTGGTTCTAATTGTTCTTTGATGTAAAAGACCACACACCCTTTTTTTTGATCCGCCAATGAAGAAAATTCCAATCCCAATTGTTTATTCCACAAAAAATTGTAAACCTTTTGTTGTATATGAACTTCCTGTAAACAAATTATATTACATTTTTGCTTTTTAATCCAATGAAATTTTGCTTTTTGTTTTTGTGGTGAATTTAGTCCATTTATATTCCAAGATAGTAACTTGTACTCCATTATGATGCAGAATCTTTATTCTCTTCAAAAAAACTGTACATCTCTTGCTCATTCCTTATTGTAATCCTTCTTCCACGTTGTTCAAAGCCCAAACCCTCGGGTAGTATCCATCTGTTGTGAGTTTCCAACAGAGCTGTTGTCTCCTTAATTAAGGGAAAACTTAATCCTTTGTTCAGAGTAGTATGGAGCCTTAACGGATTCTCTGCCTGCATTTCTCAGAGATTTGCCCAGGATTACGTGCAAATACTTTGAGCCGTTGATCTCAGCTGATGATTGATTCCGAAGGGGATTTTTCTGAAGCTTTGAAGATCCGGCGTGGAAAATGAGCAAAGTTCAGCATCTACAAAGGATTAAGAGCCATTCAATTGGCTTAAGCCTGTCCGGATCTCACTTTCTTTTGGGACTGATAAGCATCTGAAAGACTAAGAAGACCGAAGTTTAAAAAGCATAGCCACTAAGGTACTTTGATCATTATTTCTCACTCTGGGACGTTTCTAAGCTAATTTAAATAATAGCAGAAGGTGGGAAAGCTCGAATAAGAAAGAAAGCGAGGGGAGGAGAAGAAATTTTGAAACTTGGACTCTGTTAAATTAAAGGCATTGATAGAATTTGGGAAAGAAGAAAATTGTTTTGAATACCTGTGGTCAATGACATAGGCTTCTGTGTTATGGCTCTGTACTTGCAATCAACATAACAAGTATTTAAAGACTGTGATATTTGGAGAACGAGAGCTGAGCTCAGTGAACCAGGAAGTAAAAGCTGAAGGTGTACTGGCAATCAACATAATAAGTAAAGACCGCGATAGTTGGAGAACGTGATCTGGGCTTAGTGAACCAGGAAGTAAAAGCTGAAGGTGAGAGGAGCAAGAAGAAGGTCTTTGCTAGGGATTTTTAACCATAGAGAAATTATGATCGCAATTTTGAAAGAGGGAAAATTGCCAAAAACTGTTAAAAATCAATATCTCAGCCCAGGAAGGTAGGAGAAGGACGAAATTAGTCTTATTTTAAACAGCAAGTTCTAAGCTACTGGACTTGGTGCTGGATTTAAAATTGGAGCCTTTTGAGTTTTGGGGGGGGGGGTTATGTCAGAAGGAAGATTAACTTGTGCAAGATCTCATTCTTTGGACAAAATGCAAAGCCAGTTTGATACTATGGAAGCCAGGATTATGAAGGGTGTAGAGAAGATGATAACAGCTAGCAAAAAAAGAGCTTAAGAAGGATATTGGAGACCTTAAAAAAGAAGTTGAAGATTTTAAAGATGAACTGGGTATGGTTAAAAACAGGGAGGGAGTAGAATCAAAATAATGAAAGAGCTGCCAAGACAAGTGATAAATCACAGGAAGAAATACAAGAGATTAACAGAGAAGCTGCGTGCAGAGGGAACGAGTGAGAACTCTATTTTGTAGCCAAATTTCACAATTGACAGGACACAATGGTCTGAGCTAACTCCCTTCGAGGCCTGTGCAAAGTTCTGTAGGTGGCTCCCAATCCTGAAATCACACTGAGGATTTCTTTCTGGGAATGGCTCTGTCTTGTTGCTGGTTGAAGGTAAGGTGTCTCCACTGAAATTTTGATCGATAACTAAAAGAGTGACTGCTCCTGAAGTCTCTGGTACCTCTGCAGAGGTTTTGTATGATTGAAAGAACTGTAAGGGCTTCCCTTTATACTCATTCTCTTTGTTTGCTGATGTGGAAGGCACTGTTTTCTTCTTCATTTCCACAAGCACTTTATCCAATGCTTTTTCTCCAAATAAAATCTTTCCACTGACAGGAAGTGGGCCCACCTTCCAATGTTTGAGCCACAAATCCCACCTTATACCACTAAATTACCTGCCTGGCGTCTTGGGAAGTATTGGCTGTGAACTGGGATGCTCATTTCATTTTTAGTAGGGATCTCTTGTGTGTCAGAGGGTCTGGTTTTGGGTCTTGCAATAGATTGTTTGTCCACACCACGATCACTCGTGAGAAATCTGAAAAGACAGCATAAAAACAGGTTGCTTACCTGTAACTGATGATCTTCGAGTGGTCATCTGTGCATTCACACTGTTGGAATATAGTGCACCTGTGCCGATCCTGATCAGTACTTCAAAGCTTAAAAGGAAGGATTTTCACACCCTTCCCAAAAGCCATGTGTGGGCTCCACTGCACATGCCCACTGGGACGGGCACGAGGATGTCGCCAGTTCCTTCTGACCTCTGAAAGCACTTAGAGGAGGACCGACAGCAGTGGGGAAGGAGGGCGGGTAGTGTGAACGCACAGATGACCACTCGAAGATCATCAGTTACAGGTAAGCAACCTGTTTATCTTCTTCGTGGTCTCTGTGCTTCACACTGATGAGAGAATAGCAAGCATGATCAGGACCTACTTGGAGGAGGGTGCTGGAGGTGCTCAGAGACATGCTGCATTCAACACTGCATTACCCACAAGAGCTCCTTGGGTGCGTTGAATGTCCAGAGCATAGTGTCTCACAAACATGTGGTGGCTCTGCAGATATCTAGCAGGGGATCTCCTTTCTGGAAGGCAGTGGAGGCAGCTGACATCTGTGTAGAGTGGGCATGAATGGGCCCTGGCAAGGGTTTCTTTGGTAATAGGTAGCAAAGTTTAATGGTTTCCACAATCCACTTTAATGGTTTCCACAATCTCCTTGTGACAAGTGCTACAAGGAGAATTGGCAGTCCAGTGTCTTGGTTGCATAAGAAACTAATAATGAGGGTGACCGATGAGAATAACGTGCTTGATGAAGGCAGAAGGACAGTGCACAAGGACATCTAGCGTATGTAATTAGCGTTCTTCATCAGAGCAAGGTGATGGAAAGATGTCAGCTGACAAGTGGAAATCTGAAATGACTTTTGGTAGGAAGTTTATGTCAGGGGCTAAGGTTACTCCATCTGGGGGTAAACACAATGTAGGGAAAATCACATAGGAGAGCCTGCAGTTCCCCGACTCTGGGTGAGGAGGTGATGGCCACTAAAAAGGCTATCTTCCATGCCAGTAAATAGGAGGCACAAGTGTTCATGGGTTCAAAAGTTCACAGAGTGAGACGAGAGAGCACCAGAGGGAGATCCTAGGGTGTGACTGGTTGTCTTGTTGGTGGGAAAAGGTGGACGAGGTCTTCAGAAAACTTTTGGCGGAAGGATGGGTGAAAACGGAGAACTCACCCACTGGGTCATGAGAGGCTGAGATGGCTGCCGAGTATACATGGAGTGAAAAGTGTTAGGTCAGAGTGTAAACCTGGTTTCCCCATGGAATCACAGTATTTGGAGAAGGCCCTCCATTTGCAGGATAGGATCTTCTGGTGGAGGTTCTGTGGCTGCTGAGCATGACATGGTTAATTTGATCAGCAAGGGTGGTTATGGTAGTCTCCATGCTGTCAGTTTCAGGTGAGGGAGGTTGTGATGGAGAACCTTGCCCCTGTGTGCCAGGAATAGGTCAGATTCTGGGGGAAAATTGGTGCCAAAGTCCTTTGGAAAGATAGATCAGGGAGGGAAACTATTGCTGTCTCGGCTACCATGGGGTGATCAGAATGTCTGTAGGATGCTCCTTTCTCATTTTGTGTACTACTCTGTTTATGAGTGGGAGTGGTGGAAAAAGGTAAAGGTGTTTGTGGTGCTAGGGGTATAGAAGCCCATCCCCCAGCGCCAAAGGATCCACGTCCATCCTGGAGCAGAATGTTAGACATTTCCTGTTGCTGCATGTGGCAAAGATGTTGATATCTGGATGACCCCAGTGCTGAATGAGGGGTTGAAGGTATTTCCAGTTCAACTCCCATTCGTGGGAAGAAGCTCCCCCTCTGCTGAGGGAGTTGGCTGTCATGTTCTGAATCCCTGGGAGGTGAGTTGCCACAGGGTGCACCTTCCAATTCAGACAGTTCTCCCAAATGTCCAGTGCTAGCTGGCAGAGTCAATGAGAGACTGTCCCCTCCTTGTTTGTTGAGGTAGTAGAGTGCCATGGTGTTGTCTGTGAGAATGGACACTATGCAGTGTTTCAGCAGGTGTTGAAAAGAGTTTATAGCTAGGAGCTCCATTAAGTTTACGTGATGCATCTGAAAATGTGGCTCCCAAGGGTCATATTTTTTTCCAGTGCTGGGGTTCCTTGGTGCTGGTCCCTTCATGGCCTTTTCAGTGCCAGTGGCTCCGGAGTTTGGTCGGGGTCCCGATGGCAAGAGTGGTAAGACATCATGGAGCAGGTATCCCAGTCTGGTGAATGATGAGGCATCCATGAAAACGAGGGCATGGGGTAGGCTCCACGCTTGTGAGGCCAGTGAGGTTGCTTTCAACACATGGGAGGTGGAGGCCTTTGGGTGGTTTCAGTGTCAAATGGTCCAGCAGTGGAATAACTAGTCCTCATGCATGGTAGAGCCCCCATACATGGCTATTGGGGCGAGAACAAAAATCCTTCCTTTTAGGCTTTGAAGTACTGATCAGGATTGGCGCAGGCACACATATCCCATCAGTCTGAAGCACAGAGACCACGAAGAAGATGTCCTAATTGCTAATGAGGATGCCTCATGTACTTTCTTAAAACATGATATAATTATTTCTATCCATGGGATACTTCAAGATGTTACCATCTTTCAGTAAGACCATGCCTCAGTGCAGAAAATCCACCAACTGAACTTTTAAATCTTCCATCGTTTCTTCTGGTTGAGCATACAATTTTTGGCAATAGAATTCAGAGAGGTATTGCCTGGAACTGACCACTCAGTTCATAGAATGTCATTGAAATACTCAGGAAGGGGCAAAGCACCAAGCGTTTGGCTTCTTTCTTGAAAGCCCCAGAGTCTAAATTGGAGGAAGTTGATGAAGCAGGCTTCTGCACTGACTCCAAATTGTAGAGGCTGATGATGACCATTTTGAGGAGCCTTTGAAAGTGCTTCCGTTGAAATAGTCTGGAGGGGCTGTCCTTGGCATCAGACTTCTCCCTCAACCATTCTCCTTCTTTATTTGAAGTAATCACAACAGAAGTGTTGGCAGAAACCTCTTCCATCTCTGAATCTGAGTCAGAGTGTTGTCTATGTTTCCACTGAACCTTCCTTGGGCACTTGTTCATGGGGGGTGGACTTTAGATAGAGAAGCCTCCTTATAGTCCTTTGCCAGCCTTTTTCCTACTCAGCCTCCTGATACTCTTTGATCTCAACATGCCTCTTTCTGAAGGAGTCACGGAGAGTACAAATACATAGACTCTTCTCAGTAACAGAATCATAAACTATGACCCACTGTGGTTATCGGGACAGATCAAGTGTCATTCAGATAGCACCGATGGCAGGCCTGACTTCAATCCATAGAAGTTTACACTTGGAGTTGAGACACTCTTAGATAATGTAAACAATGTGGGTAGCAGGTTTAGCCAGATACAGGGTATACCTACAATGTAGGAGGAGCTGAAGTGCAGGGCTTCCTGGGAGTAAACTGGAGCTCTTACTAAAATATAGGCCTTAGCATCCTTAGAGAGTATATTGAGAAAAACAGAAATTCTTATGTCTTCACCTAAGTCAAAATTCTGCCACAGTCCATGTTGTGAGCTCTCACAGCGGTAGCTAGGCCAATTGGAGTAGATATGGCCTGTATGAAGGGAAAGCCACCCGGTGCAAGGAACCCCAGCATTGGATCCTGGGTGGGTAAAGGGCCCTCATTTAGCCCCTGGGGCCCTTGAAATGACCGCCGGCTCATTGCCTGCATCACAATCTTGTCGATCTGTCCATTGTGACCACAGACACCATCTCTGTGTGCTGGCACTCTTTCATGGCTGCCTCCAGCAATCCCAAAGCTTTCCCGTTGGGTGGGAGGAGACCCATGTCACTGCTGCTTCATCAGGAGGGCCAAGGATGGATTTGAAACCTCAGCCCCTGCTGATCTACCCTCTGCCTCCAGAGCCAGCACCCTGGAATCTGGTGCAACCTTCCCCTTGTCTGTAGCCTTGGACTGGGAGGGCTTCTCCTTCAGGTGGCTTTTATTCTTCTGATGTCCAGAACCTTAGACCTTTATAGAATTATCTCCCTCCATATAGATCAGATAGATCATCCTGCCTTAGTTCTGACTTTCACTTTAAAAAAATCTCAGGTAAGTGGAGCTAAACTCTGGTGATCTGCTGGAATGGCAGGGCTATTCAAAATGGAAGAGCACTCTCGCTCTGCCCTGGAAAGACACATAAAAATTTGCATAACCCTACCTGGAGCAAGAGGAAGCATGACCTAACCAGTTTGGATGACTTCCCCCACTGAAGGAGAAGTTCCAGGGTTGCAAACAAGTCTGAAATCTTTTTTAAAAATATACCAGGGATTAAAACCTCACAAAATAACAAAAATAACACCTGCAGCTTTAAGAAAAGAATTACTAAGGAATTCCCAGGCAACTATAATAATATAGTCAAGGCTTCCAACCTTGGTTTCTGTAAAGCAAAATCACTCAGTAGAAGGAGCAGGAGTGGACTGGGAGGTCAAAAGAGCCCTGGGAGATCTTCCCTACCCACTGTCTTGTTCCCAGATGGAGGAGGAATTGCTGGGAACAGGTCCAGTGGCAACTAGCAGAACTTCAGTATCCATATAACTCAGCTTGGCGTCAGCCACTGCACACCCCAGCCCAGCCCAACTCTTCCAAGGGAGAGCTTGTCAGAGGCAGGGAAGGTAGAGAGGCTGAAAACACTGGGCCTGGTGGTAGCCACTAAATTGCTGGGTCAGACTTTTTCCAAGGGGAAGTTGCCAGGAGAGAAAGGGGAAAGCTGAAGACAAAGGGACAGATTAGGTTGGCTGATGGATGGAAAGGGGAAAAAAAGAAATGCTGTGGGGGTTGCCACGGAAGAGAAAAAGGAAACAGTGGGGATACAGGGGGAAATGCATCCTTGAGGGGGTCTCTCACTTTCCAGTCTAAATTGAGAATAGGGGCAACACTTCATTCACTGCAGAATCAGTAAGAATTTCGCGATGGTTACTAAGTATTTCCCCTCTCCTTTTTTTCCCTTTTGACAGATGAGTCATTTTTCTTTGGTGGATTAGTCTAGCACAACAGGCAACTGAAACCCTATTGATTAAATTAGAAACTACTGCTGTGTTTTGGAACATACCACTCATCACTTTGAGGCAGAAGCAGTATCACCATACATAACCACTTCTGAATAACCTTTGCTGAAATAATTTATGGCATTGTCTACCCTCACAAACCATATATCACTACTCTTTAGTTTAATTGTTCAAGCCATAAATTTGCCTTGCAACACTGAATTGGAAATTATTTCAATGTGCAGCATTACCCAAAATAGTATACTTATTCATATTTAATGTTTCTAGGAAAATATTTATTTAACACACAGTTTTCTAGTTGAAGCTTCTTTTAAATAAAATTATTTGAAACAAATAAAATTATTTGAAGCAAAATACTTGCATTTAATTTTTAATGGTACATATAATGAAAATTGGGAAAAGTGGTATTTTTAAAAAGTGAAAAACATTTTCATTATTATTCCACATATACTTTAATTGCAAACAAATTTAATTTGGAGTTCAAAAACATAATATGGGACAATGATTTATTTTTCATTTTATTCTATTTATATCCCGCCCTACCCCACCGAAGCGGGTATCCACTACTTATTTAAGTATTTGTTAGTGTTAATGTAAAATGGCCAGTTATATATAGCTGTGAAAACTTTAGTCATCATTTAATCTGTATAAGTGAACATTTTCTTACAGTGTTGCAAAATATAACTTTATGTTTATCTTCAGAATAATCAGAATGATTATTCTATTATTTTCTGTTCTGTTCTGTTCTTCAGTATTTCGTTTAATCAGAAATGAAGAGTACCAGTAAGTAGCTTAGTTTTTTTACTGTTTAATTTAGCAATTATGAATGATAAATATTACAAATGAATTGCAAAATAGGAAAAATAACAATTTACAATTTGAGAGCTCCTCTTAGCTTTGCTGAGCGCCCTCTTGGATTTTCATCATTATCCTTAGCCTGGGGAGTAAGGACTTTCTTTTGTATAGCAGTCCATCTTGAGTTAACATTGACTGTGGGCAAGTCATTATTCACCTCTTTTTCTGAAGAATTCTTTCCCATTTGCCTTATCTTCTGCCGTACATTGAGGTTACATTTTTCTGAATTATCTATTCCATAAAGAAATCGCTTGATGATACGATCCTCTAATGAATGGAAAGAAAGTGCTACAAGTCGACCTCCAGGTTTAAGAAACTTCTCAGCTACCTTTAATCCTGCAAGGAGTTCATGCAGTTCATTGTTCACAAATATACGCAATGCTTGGAAAGTTTTGGTGGCAACATGTGTTGGTCTTTGAAGTAAGTCTTTTCGAGCATATAAAGCTGCTTCAGGGAAAGCACCTATTTTGAAAAAGATAAAGAAGAAAAGATTCACTTTGTTTGCCTCTGCTATTCTTTAAAATATGTGAAGAACCTAATGACTACTGATATTTAATTTTTAACATTTTAGAATGCTAATAGTCAGAAAGTTGTGATATTAAATTTAAACCCAACCAAGTGCCTTTAATCACTGACAAATTATCTTCCACATGTTCATCATTTCTCACAACATTGGCACTTGAAATATAGCTAGAACTGTGAGGAAATGAACTGCTTTTACATTTTCCTTTGCATAGATCGGTGTTTCCCAATGGCAGGGTTGTAACCTGGCACCGGGCCTCGGAGGCCTCCATGCTGGGCCGCGGGGCCTCCCATTCCCTGGCTGCCCCACACCTCCCCCGCATCGCACCCCACCTCCCCTCTGCAGCATTGCACACCCCACACCCCCTTCTCCCTCCCTTTCCCACCGCAGGTCAATTTCAGGCTGTGTAAAGACCCCCCCCCCTCCCCATTGCCTGATCGGTGAGAAATCGGCACTGAGGTCACTCAGTGCTGGGGCAAGCCGATGGCAGCTCAAACGGACTGTGGCTGGAAAGGACATGCGGCTGCTCCCTCCCCTGCACTTCCAAGTCTGTTCAAACTGCTGCTGGCTTGCCCCAACACTGAGTGAGCTCAATGTCAATTTCTCACTGATCAGGTGATGGAGAGGGGTTTTTTTACACAGCCTGAAATTGATCTGCAGTGGAGAAGGGAGGGAGTAGGTGTCAGGAGATTCAGCTATGCAGAGAGAGTGAGAAGTTTTAAAGGTGAGTTGGTTCCATCCCGTTTCTTTTTGTTTTTCTTTTCCTTTCTTTTCACTTTCTTTCATCCTTTTGTCCCTCCTTTCGTTCACTCCTTCCCTCCCTTTTCCTTCCATCCTATTTCCTTTATTTTTTTCTCTATTTGTTTCCAACTCTCTCCCCCTCCCTCCCTTTCATTCTTTCTTTCTGTCAGTCTTTCCCCCTGTCTGCTTCCTTGCCATTACTAATCTGAGTCTGTGTGTGGGGAGAGAAGCTTGAAATGCCCTGCCATTTCATATTTTCCCAGGCTGTCATTTCATGTCTTTCTTTCTTTCTTTCTTTCTTTCTTTCTTTCTTTCTTTCTTTCTTTCTTTCTTTCTTTCTTTCTTTCTTTCTTTCTTTCTTTCTTTCTTTCTTTCTTTCTTTCTCACTTTCTTTCTCACTTTCTTTCTCACTTTCTTTTCTCTTTCTATCAGTCAGTCTTTTCCCCTGTCTTTCTTCTTTCTCTCTCTCTGTCAGTCAGTCTTTTCCTTGTCTTCCTTCCTCTCTTTCTTTCTATCAGAAATGTATATACTGCATTTCCCAAAACCTGCTCTAGGTGGCTAATTTATTTATTCTAACAGTCAGTAAATAAGCACTGCCATTGCCTCAGGTCCCAGTTAAAGATAGGTTCATAAACATTCTAAATAGAATAGTGAACAGTTGAATAATACAGTTCTGATTTAAGAACATAACAGAAGCCATGTTGGATCAGTCCAACACTATGACACACAGTGGCCAAAAACCCAGATGCCATCAGCAGGCCCAGGATACTAGAAAACTTCCCACTGTTGCCCCCTCCCCCACAAGCACCAAGAATAAAGAACATCACTTCTCCCAGACAGAGTTCCAGCAATACCCTATGGCTAATAGCCACCTCTGCTCCATATGTTTATCCAATCCCCCTTGAAGCTGTCTATGCTTGTAGCTGCCACCACCTCCTGTGGCAGTGCATTCCATGTGTTAATCGCCCTTTGGGTGAAGAAGTACTTCCTTTTATCCATTCTAACCCAACTGTTCAGAAACTTCATTGAGTGTCCACAAGTTGTGAGAAAGGGAGAAAAGTACTTCTTTCTCTACTTTCTCTGTCCCATGCATAATCTTGCAAACCTCTATCATGTCACCCCGCAGTCGATGTTTCTCCAAGTTAAGAGCCCCAAGCATTTTAACCTTTCTTCATAGAGAAAGTGTTCCAACCCTTTAATCATTCTGATTCATTCTAGCATTAGGAAAGGCATCAGAATCAAAGCTTGATTGCACAGCCAACTTTTCGCAAATTCCCCTTGTCAAAGAATCTAGAACATTTACTGTTTTCTTAACTCATTTGAACTTTCATTGACTTCCAGAATCAGATTTCAGATTGTGTTAGGGATAAGCAGGGATATAATGCATGCTGTTTTGAAACACCTCAAACAAACTGGACTTGCACTGAATGGGAAATACAATTGTGGTAAAGAAACTAATTCATTGGGCATATAGTTAGCACACAGGGTATCCAACCAGACTCTCTAGGCTTGCTTTTGAGATTACCTCAGATGTGTCTGAGATAAGGCAATTTCTAAGAATGGCTAATGATTTTAGAACATTTTAACTAGGGTTGCCAATCCCCAGGTGGGGACAGGGGATCCCCTGGTTTGGAGACCCTCCCCACACTTCAGGGTCATACGAAAGTGGAAGGGGGGAGGGAAATGTCTGCTGGGCACTCCATGGAGGCCAATTCCCATAGGGTCTAATGGTGAATTGATCTGAGGGTATCTGGGGCTGGGGTGTTTTTTGAGGTAGAGGCACCAAATTTTCAGCATGGCATCTAGTGCCTTTCTTCAAAACACTTGCCATGTTTCAAAAAGATTGGATCAGGGAGTTCAATTCTATGAGCCCCAAAAGAAGATGCCCCTATCCATCATTATTTCCAATGGAAGGCATTTAAAAGGTGTGCAGTCCCTTTAAATGTGACGGCCAGAACTTCCTTTGGAGAAAACTATGCTTGTCACAACCTTGCTCCTGGCTCCACCCCCAAATCTCCTGACTCCACCCTCAAAGTCCCCAGATATTTCTTAGAATTGGCAACCCTAATTTTAACCAAATTCCTTAGAAACTTTGAGGCTATTCCTCGATGGAAACATAGTAAGGACGGGTGTGTGTGTGTGCATACACAATGAGGTGTCTTTTGTGTATTAAAAATTGCTGAAATCTTCAACACTGGGGAAGTAGTTCCCATCCAACAACAGTGTCCTTTGCATATGGACTGGGAGGAGTAATTACAGTCAGGAGGTAATATGCATATGGTTGCATCTAGGATACTATTATTGCAGAGCTTAAGATGGCATATATGGTGTTCCTCTCTGTCATTTGACTGAGTTGCACTGATAGCTGAAAACTCTTATTTGTATTTGACCCATATAACAGGGGTGGCCAAACTTGCTTAACGTAAGAGCCATACAGAATAAACATCAGATGTTTGAAAGCTGCAAGTCAAGGAAGGAAGGGAGGGAGGGAGAGGTGGAAGGAAAGCAACTTTAAATGCATTCTACAAGTCAATGGCTGGCTTAGCTTGAAGACGTGATTTAAAGAGACAAATGCCTTTTTCAAGCCGGTCGATAGGTGGTGGGGGCTTCGAAAGCCACACAATTATGTGTGAAAGAGCCACATTAGTCTCTGTCTATTCTAAAACACTACTGTTTGAAGAAGCAGTAGGCTAGGATAGCTGCTTACCAATAGATTGGCTAGTAGAAAGGCAGAACCCTGAGGGTTGTATCCTTTACTGGTCAATAAAACAAAGTTGGAGACCAGTAGCACCTTAAAGACCAACGAAGTTTTATTGAGAACGGAAGATTCTTTTCACTTACCATGTAGTGTTCCTTCTCTGTGGTCCCGGAGTGGTCCAGTCCTTACTCCTGGGATCATAGCTCCTCCTCTCTGAAGTCAGGGCTAAAAGACTTGAATCCGGAGGGAAGATGCTTGTCCATCAAACCTCCCTGTATATAACTCACACCACATAATAAGAGAAAAAAATACAGAAAACGCTCTCCCACCAACTTATCTCTAAGTTATCCTAAATGTAACCCCCGTCCACATTACTCTCTCTCAGAACAGACTGAGAACGGGGAGAGGAGAAATTCAGAACCCAGAACAGCACCATAAGCTGAGGTAACCAAGAAAACGGGTGGGCATGGCTGGACCACTCCAGAACCACAGAGAAGGAAGACTTCATGGTAAGTGAAAAAAAATAATCTTCCATTCTCCAGTGGTCCCAGGAGTGGTCCAGTCCTTACTCCTGGGATATAAAAAAGCCACGCCCCAGGGTGGGTCTCTTCAGCTGCCCCTGCTGAAGGACCCTTCTGCCAAAGGCAGCCTCAACTGAGGTGAATATGTCAATCCTGTAATGTCTAGTAAATGAATGGATTGACTTCCATGTAGCAGCTTTGACTGATACGTCGCTGAAGTGGCAGCCCCCCTAAGGGAATGAGCAGCAGCCCCCTACAGGGGAATTAAGCCTTTTGCCTAATAGGCCTCAATAATGCAACCCCTAAGCCAATGGATAATAGTTGTGGGTGAAAACCTTCCTAAAAGAAACGAATAGAGACTCAGTGTTGCGAAGGTCCTTGGTCCTATCTAAATAGAAGCTTAGGGCTCTGCGGACATCTAAGCGGTACCACAGCTTCTTCTTATCGTGAACTGGGTTGGGACAAAAGGATGGCAGAACAATGTCCTCTGAATGATGAAATCTAGAATTAACTTTAGGAATGAAAGCTGGGTCTGGAACACGCAGAGATCCTTGTGAATGGAAAGGGCCTGAATTTCTGATACCCCTGTGTGTGGAAGTAATACTGATCAGAAACACTGTCTTAAAGGTAAGAAGTTTGAGGCTACATGACGCCATGGGTTTGAAGGGTTTATGACACAAGGCGTCTAAAACTGTATTCAGATTCCACATGAAGGAAAACGATGGACCTGAGGAGAATTAATCAGAGAAACCCCTTTAAGGAAACACCTAATGTGAGGATGCATGGAAATATGCCTTCCCTTCTTGGAGCCCCTAATAGCTGAGATGGCTGCCACCTGTCTGCGAAGAGTACTGGTACTCATCCCTTTTTCCATACCAGATTGTAAAAAGAAAAAGATAACGGCTATTGGAGTTGTCATCAGGTTGACCCTATTACCTGTACACCATGCCCCCCAAATTTGCCAAGTAATATTATAAGCCCTGTTAGTGGAAGTCCTCCTGGAGGAGAGCATGGTGTCAATCACCTCCTTGGTGATCTGGGAGGTGTCTCTGCCTGTCAGCTGAAGTGCTGGCTGATGGTCATAAATCAATTAAACAGCGAGAGGGCCCCGCTCTTGGCACTGCTGAGACTGTTAACCCTGTTGGCTCTTCCTGGACAGGCCTCTCAGCAGATACTGAAAGTGATGCCCATCGTACATGAACCGCAGAAACTTCTGGTGTGATGGTGCTATTGGAATATGAAGATAGACCTCCGACAGGTCGATTGATGGCAGGAAGTCTCCTTGCTGAATGGAGGTTAAGATGAACTTCAGGGTCTCCATCTGGAACTTCTTCGTGACTATCTGTTTGTTTACCCACTTCAGATCCAGGAAGGCCTGGATGTTTCCATTCTTCTTTGGTACAATGAAGAAGATTGAGTAGACTTCCTGAAATTTCTCCCCCTGTGGGACTGGTTCTATGGCTCCTATGCTTAAGAGATGGTTGATGGTGAGAAGTAGTAGATGGTGTTTGTCGTTTGAGTGAGACCTGAGAACTTCCAGATGGCGGTCTCTGGGGATGGAGTAGAACTCTAGTACCCACTTGTCTGAGACTGCTTGGTGGCATCTGTGGGCGAATCTTTGGAGGCGCCCCCCATCCCTGAGTTGTCCATGGTCTTGGCATAGTCAAGCGGAGGTGGGCTTCTTTGGACCCTTGGAGAGATGGCCCTGTTTTTCTGAGAAGGAGGTCCTGCTGTCTCTCAACTTGGGTTGCCATTTTTGTCTAAAAGATTTGTGTGCATTTTTTCTGGAGTCCTTTCTGTTGTCTCAAAAGGGCTGGAATCTCCATTTGTTCCTATTGTCCCATCTTTTAGAAGGTAGGACCTTCTTCTTGTCCCTATCCTTCTACCAGGAATCTGTCAAGCGCTTCTCCAAAGAGGAAGCCTCCTTTAAAGGGAACTGCAGCTACCTTTGCTCTAGCTGAGGGATCTGTGTCCAAGTTACATAGCCAAGTGTTCCTACGTGGTGTAACACTGGATGCCATGGCTCTAGCTGCTAGTTGGACTGCTTCCAATGTACAGTCTGCTGCAAATGCATTTGCCAGTGTGACCTTCCTTAGGCAATCCTTCATGTCTTTAGGGAAGTCATCTCTTTTGGAGAGTTCTGATAGCCACGTGTAAGATGCTCTGCAGAACAGGGAAACAGTGGCTGACACCTTGAGGGAGTTGGAAGATGCCTCAAAGTCCTGTCTGAGGGCCTGACCAACTGTTGGATCCAGGAAAAAAAGGCTGGCTTTGGCGTCCTCCCCTGACAGATCCACAGACTGGGTGTCTGCCCTATCTTCTTGAGTCGGGGAGTCAGAGAGGTCCAGGTCACATGTGGTATCATCCATGACTGTTCTTGACTTTTTCTGACCCTATCTGCAAAGGCCAGGACAATAGATCTTCCTGAAGCCTGGAAGACATTGCCCCCTCTCTCCCCACATTCTGGGAGATCGGCAGGGACTTTGGGTCTCCCATAGCTAGCTGGGTTTGCCAGTCTAAGACAATCCCTACAAGAGCACTTGAAACTGTGAGGTAACAAGGGGGGTCAGGGCAGGGGTGGTGCAAAACTTGGGTCTACCTCCTCATCCTTCTTGCCCCCACAGGATCTGTGCCCTGGCTTCCCTGCAGGGAAGTTGTTACTGGATCTGATGGAGAGCTGAAGACTGCCGCCGAGCTGCACCACTAGGAGCCTCATTGCTTTCTGTTCCTGGGCGCCCACTGCTTGCCTGGGTTGGGTCTGGTGGCCTGGGAGGGCTCTGCGGCAGCTGCGTGTCCTCTCCTGGCTCTGGCCTGTTCTACTGCTGCTGTGCAGGCCCCCGGATTCACTAGGGTTCCTTGAGGCGTGAGCATGGGAACCGTTGGTGGTCTGCAGCTTCCCTGCTTGCTGTGGGGTCACAGACCAGCTGTAGTGGCATCGCTCACCGCAGAAAGTCCGGTGTCGGTGGGTTCTTCCCCCCTGCTCCAGTGTTCAGTGCTAAGAGCACTACGAATCCTGGTCCCACCCCCTCCCCTCCGGGCAAGAGCAAAGAGCTCTGCTGGCACGTCCTGCTCAGAGGGCACTGCTGAACAGACTGGAAGCCAAGGAACAAGTCCTGCCTTCAGAGAGGAGGAGCTATGATCCCAGGAGTAAGGACTGGACCACTCCTGGGACCACTGGAGAATGCAAGCTTTCATGTGCATGCACACTTTGTCAGACAATCCCAATAAAACTTTGTTGGTCTTAAAGGTGCTACTGGACTCCAACTTTGTTCTGTTGCTTCAGACCAACACAGCTGCCCACCTGGATCTATCTACATGGTCAATAAAGTCATACAATCAACATATCACCCAAATGTGAAGATTGGTACATGTCTGCATTTATTACCAGCATAATCCTAAACAGATTTACATCCTTCTCAATAAGTGGGTTTAGGAGGATGTAACTCTTTTTCAGATTGTTCTAACATTTATTGTAACATACATTCAAAAAGTCCAGACTTAAGAAACTTTGGTTATTTCCCCCCCCAAAATTTGACAAGATTATATGCTGAAGACATATGTCACACTCACCATCTGAGCAATTACAGAATAAGACACTTACCCAAGATGCAAAGCTCCATAAACAGCAGTGTGTTGCATGAAAGATCTGGGTTAACGCCAAAGAGATTCACTGTTTCAGCTTTTGACAGTTCTATTCATAATGTTACAAGTATCTTCCCACATACACACAGGTGACCTTCCTTGTCAAAGTTGACATATTAATGCAGAAAATCGACCCAAACACACAACAATACACACTGGAAGGAAGGGTTCTTTTAAGTGTGTCTGCAAAAAGATGAGCAAGTGGAAACAATTGCCTCTGCTGGATCAGACAAGGGATTAAAATGTCAATCCCTCAAGTGAACATGGTTCTCCATTTCACTTCAAAAGATACATAAAGAGACAATAAATAGACGACTCTCATAATATATTTATTCACTCATTAATCATGTTTAGATGTTTAAGTTATTATTTACACATAAATATGGATATTAAGTACTGTATAGTAGAAACCACAATCAATTTAAAAGTAAACATATTTTCTGTTAGCATAGGAAATGTCTTCAGATGCTACAGCCACTTTCTGGTCTTCTATTATCATCTACTTTCCAGTACAGTTCCATAACCAAACTAGGTAGTGGTATTATTTTTGACTGAATTGGCAAGTATGATAACATTTTCCAAACTTGTTAATCATTATTGTACAATGTTTACTATTCATGTGTTACATTAACTAAATGATGAGAATACTATAATTCAAATTACTCCATTGTAGTATCTTCTTAGTACTAAAAAATCTCTTCCATTGTAGAGTGACACTTAATCCATTTCTACTCACTCTCACTGATATCTGTGACATCCCAGGGTCACTCCCAACACTACCTGTATAATATGTGACTTGATGCCTATGAGAGCCTCAACAAAGAGGACCCCCTTTTTCTATTCCTTTTCATACATATGACTACCAGAGTGTGAGCCCAGGAATGATAGAAGGAGCCTGAGTTAATCTGGTATCAAAAGTAGTGAGTCATGCCAAAGATAAAAGGAATGCAGGGCCACTCCTCTATCAGTCATATATGTAAAACCATCCTACGAGAGGGCCATTTCCCCAAGGACCCCAGATCTTGGTTATGGTCAGCTAATCCGATCAGAACCAATAACCCAGATTTCCAAAACAATAAGCAACAACAATTTCTTTCCTATCTAAATGACTAAATGGGAAGATTCTAGCCCTTCTCTAATCATGGCAATTACCAGGCCCACAGATGCAACCATATCTGACTTCCAGATCTCCACAAAGGAACATCTTGGACACTTCAAGAGCTAAAGGGAAACTCCCCTACACTACAGAGACAAAGGTTTCACATAGTTACACCCCTCCCCCAAAACTGCATTTTTATTCTTACATTCCAATGCCAAGACACCCCTTTTCCTCCTCTTTTCCAGCAAAAGCACCCCTCAATCACAGCTTTTTGTAGCCCCTGGAAATCTTCTGTTACCCCACCCTCGCTGATGGTTCCTCCTTTTTTCTGGTCCCCAAAGTTCTGCTCCATTGACTTAGAACCAAAATTTCTGGCTTCTCCTGGTCAGTTTCAATCAGGAGCATAGCCAGGATTTTTTAGGTCAGGGGGGTTTCTAAAAATTGCAGCCGGAGGGCTACCAGAAGCACAGACACTCTCTGCCTCTTGGTCTCCCATCCTGCTCACTGAGCAGGAGGGGAAAGAGAAGCAAGGCTGGCAGGCCTGGTTTTCCTGTGGGCTGCTAGAAGCATGGAGACCCTTCATCTCTTGCTCTCCTATCCTGCTTACTGAGCAGGAGGGGGGAGAAGAGAGACAGGGCCGGTAAGCTTGGTCTTTTTAGCTCTTGCAGCTGGTGGACTATCCGAAGCCCAGAAACCCTCCGCCTCTTGCTGTCCCATCCTGCTCAGATGAGCAGGAGGAGCAGAGAGAGGAAGGGCTATCTCCAGGGCTTTAAGTCAGGGAGACCTCCACTAGAAGTTGGGGTGCTAGCCCCAAAGGCCCCTTCCCCTGTTGGTATGGGTCTGGTTTAACCTCCCAACATTGCTTCTCTGCCGCTGCAGACAACTGTCCCCCTTCTCCCAGATCAAGCTTGTATGTCTTATTTTCTCTTATTTTATTTCCTGTAGGTAGGGGAGAGTAGTTTGTTTTCTACAAGCAGGCAGCCATTCCAGAGAAATGTTTTGTGTTGTTATTATTGTTCCACCATACTGCATTTCTGTTCTGTAGTTTTCATTCATTACTGCTTCCCATATTGCATCAATTATTCTGTTCTCTCTTGCTGGTGCACATTTCTCAAAGTGTTGATCTGAATCTGCACCTTTGTATACATAGGCAATAAGGTTCCAAGGATTTGAGTGCCCAAAAGACACATGTTTGAGTTTGTGTGGGCAGGGGGATAGCTCTGCATGTTACTGCCATGGCATCTGTACACCAGTTTGGGTAACAGGCTGCTAAAAATCACTTCCACATGGCTGAAGCTTCTCGCAGCTGAAAAAAAACTTTGAAACATGCTTCTTATATAGGTTGCTTACATCACATATTAAGTATCTACACCAGCACTGCTTATTTTTAGGATTAGCCCACATGTTGTTGGCCCTTTTGGGAAGCACATATAATGTTACTGCACTGCGAGGAGCCCCTAACACACACAAGCAATGTTTGGTGTATAACGACAGTGATGTAATGTTCGAATGGGTGATGTGAGGCATCAAATGTAGTTCCAACACATTATTGCATGCTTCTACCAAAACTTATGGCTGCTGACCAGCAAAGAACATAGGCCACACCTGCAAAGGCAGCAGGATTTTATTTTTGGCAAAGTAACCTACTATACACACAAACACATCACTAATCACTTAGAAACTGTGGATCAACAGTAATCTTGTGTTCCAGTTCCTTACTCACCCATCACCTGAAGAACAAACATTAGGCATTTATCTTAATGTATGTATAGTCTTCTTCAACTTGCATATACACAAAAAGCAAATGAAAGAATCATTTAAAAACTTTTTATTAATGCATTGTTTGTGTTGGATATATCTGTGACATTCAGTCACTCATCTCATACCTGGATGGAATAAAGAAACAGACAAAAAAAATTCAGCATACTGGGAGTATAATGCTATAGTTTAAATAAAGAAAGGGGATCTAAAAATTTCACATGGCAAGATGTATTTCTCTTTATGTTTAATGAATCTAAAAATATTTTTTTCATTTGAAAACAATGTCTCTGAGCTGACTGAAGTTTATACATGGGGGGAAAATATCTCACATATATAATTTAAAGACCACTGAGACAATCCAAATGAACAGGTTTCATTTAAATGAGCAAGCAAAACTACAATGAGTATTACTGTGGTCATTGTTCTTTGTATATTATTAGATGAAACTAGCATGCTTAAACCCTGAACATGGAAGATGGTGACCAGGATCCCAAGATGGCAATTCAAAGATGGCAACCAACTTGGAGCTCTGATAGGAAGCTTTCAGCTGTGAGTTAAAATATTCATTAATTGGTCTAACAAGCAGTGGGCAAGCTTACCCTTTGAGACTGTCTGTGCACCTGAGAGAATCTCTGTGAATCAGTGTGCCAACAAAAGACCAAATGTGAGGGCAAGAAGGAAGAAAAAGCATGTGGGAAACTTCCCCATGAGGTTTGCAGGACAGCCTGCCACCTCACCATGGTGTTTCTCAGCTCTGCTGTGGCTCCCACCACCTCTGCCATGGTGCCTTTCAGCATTGTTGTGCTGTCCTCTGCCTTCATTGTAGAACTGCAAGCTGCAGCATTTTCCAGCACAGCCATGGTATTTACCATCCAGCCTTACCACAGCATCCTCTCTCCTTGCTGCAAGATTGTAGAAACTGTAGGCCCCAGAGAGTCAGCAGGGACTATTGGCTCAAGTGAGTTGGCAGGATCTACAGTGGAACCTGACCATTGGATTGGGGGCCTGGAAGCCAGCCAGACTTGGCCTGAGAGGACTGGTATTGCTGCCGATGCTTCTGACTAGACCAGAAAAGTGAGTAAAGGGGTGGGCTGCTCCAATGCACCCTGATCTCCTGGACTAATTCAGCAACCCTTGAAGGGCCTCAGCCAGGCCTAGAGGTCTGCAGATGTCACCATTTGTGTGGACAGCTTTGGCAGGCAACAGATGGGGTTGGACTGCCCCTAGGGGGGCTTCTGTCTCAGGGGACCATCAGGATGCCTTCTGGGGGACTGGAGTGTGCCAGCCAATGAGTGCTGGGGTCAGCAGAGAGCTTGTGAGCTTTGGACTTTTTTCAGCCCCAGCTCCACTAGGGCCCTTTGGCCCAGGCCAGGTGATTTTAATGAAATGAAAGATCTGAGAGCAGAAAGCCATACCTATTGCTCCCATCGACTGTGAGTTTGCCCTCCAAGGACTCATTACCATCCAGTGGTGCTTGTAGTTTATTGACACTGCTTTTAAGAATTTAAGTCTTAAATTAACTTAGGGGTTAATCGGGTCTAATGAGGAAGTGTGGTAGGGAGCTTTCCCCATCCATTATGCAACTTTGTGTACTGTAATTAGATTGTATTTCTTCCTTAATGATGGAGGGGAGTAAGAAGGGAGGTTGGGCAGGAGGGAGATTGATATCTGGAATTAATTTTAGTCTTGCCTAATTATTTGTGGATTTAGATGTTCTTTAGACCACTGATTATTACTGGAATTATTAGAACCATAACTATTGTACTGTGGGTTGTTGTGGTGGGTGGGGGAGGAAGGAATGAGCAGAGGGAGTGAGATGACATCTCACAGTGTGCCAGCGTAGGGTTAGGGATCCCAGTGTGCAAGTTTCTAGCAAGTCAAGACACACTCACTATGTTCAGAGTGTTTCCTTAAATAGTCAAAAACATATCCTGGAGGTATGGCTGGGTGTGTTAAGTGGTTTATACAATAGGTTGATGGGATTCTTATTGTGTAGTGAAGATAAATAGAATACTTTCCAGGTGCTAGACAAAAAAGTGTAATATTCTATGTTTGCTCAGATAATGGGGCCAGGAGATGGCTATTTGGTAAAAATTGGGAAGTTGATTATTTTCTTGATAGTCTGGAGCTGAGGAGAAGAAGTACATTAGGGTTTGTAGAATCTTTCGGGATCAAGTGCCGTGTTCTACTGGAGAAAGTTTTCCTTCCAGACATTTCGTTCTCAGCTGCAGAGAACATCCTCAGTGGCGTTGCAGCCGGAGCAGGCGCTCAGACCTTCTTGGCTGCTGTGCATTGAGTGGGGCCAGGGCTGCTGGAGAGCTGCTATTTGTAGGCTGGAGGGGGTGTGATGAAAGGGCATTGGGTTTGTGGATGTGCCCATTGTTTGGTGGGGCTTCCTGGAAGGGTAGTGATAAGGAAACTGGCTGTTGAATGTGACCATTGTTCTGTGTTAATTGCTGGGAAGGTTGGAAGGGGTTTGAAGATAAGGAAGATGGTTGTTGACTGTGCTGATTGTTCTGTGGAATTTGCTGGTTGTTCTGAGACTTTCTGCAATTTATAGTCTGTAGGGTGTTTTGCAGAGCTGGGTACCAAGATTGGTACCCAGCTCTGCAAAACACCCTACAGACTATAAATTGCAGAAAGTCTCAGAACAACCAGCACATTCCACAGAACAATCAGCACAGTCAACAACCATCTTCCTTATCTTCAAGCCCCTTCCAACCTTCCCAGCAATTAACACAGAACAATGGTCACATTCAACAGCCAGTTTCCTTATCATTACCCTTCCAGGAAGCCCCACCAAACAATGGGCACATCCACAAACCCATTGCCCTTTCATCACACCCCCTCCAGCCTACAAATAGCAGCTCTCCAGCAGCCCTGGCCCCACTCAATGCACAGCAGCCAAGAAGGTCTGAGCGCCTGCTCCGGCTGCAACGCCACTGAGGATGTTCTCTGCAGCTGAGAACGAAACGTCTGGAAGGAAAACTTTCTCCAGTAGAACACGGCACTTGATCCTGAAAGATTCTACAAACCCTAATGATGTTACCAGCCGTGAAAACCTGAAATCTTTGAGAAGAAGTACAGATGAAGACTACCATCTAGAAGAAGAGCTTTCAAGAAAGATGTGATTAGCTAGAGAGGAGAGGTTCTGCTGAACCTGGAATGTGACAGTGTTGACAATATGAGACATAGTATCAGTCATAATCCATTCATACCAACAGAGATGGGCTGCCAAAAAACAGCCAACCTCTTAGCACATTGGAAATGGGGACCTTTGGATTATAGCAATTGCTTATCCATTGTTCCTCCAAGGAGAAGAGAGACTGAGGAGGGGAGGAGCTGCACAGAGGAATGTGGCAACCAGCCCTGTCATTGGCACCTGTATCTCTCTCAGGTCCAGTGATGGCTCCTCACAGGTTCACCACTGATGCCATTCCTGGCTGCAATGGTGGCATTGCTGTGAAGGCCCACAGTTTTTGCCGAATGTTGGGGCATCTCTGCTCTCGAGAAAGACTGCCTCAGGTTGGAGGGCTGTTGCCCTTGGTAACAAATGCACATCCAGGAAGTAGAAGAAATCACCAAGAATGGTTGACTTCTTGTGTGGTGCTAGAACATGGCTTGACTGTAAGGGGTGTCAAACACAAAGATCTAAAGATAAGTGGTGGGAACTTGTCCAGTTGCCTTTGCTGTATGAACAGACCACATGAGTAATCTCATTAAGAGAATGTCAATCTAAATCTTATGCAACCAAATGAGTTCTGACTGACAACTGTAATAAATATATTAGTATGTAGTTGATATGATAAAGTAAAGGTAAAGGTGTAAGCACCAGTTGTTTCCAGCTCTGGGGTGATGTTGCTCTCACAACGTTTTCATGGCAGACTTTTTATGGGGTGGTTTGCCATTGCCTTCCCCAGTCATCTACACTTTCCCCCCAGAAAACTGGGTACTCATTTTACCAACCTTGGAAGGATGGAAGGCTGAGTCAACCTCAAGCCGGCTACTTGAAACCCAGCTTCCGCCGGGATCAGATCATGAGCAGAGTTTAGGGACTGCAGTACTGCAGCATTACCACTCTGCGCCACGGAGATGCCCACAAATGATTGTCTATGTTCATGTCTATGTTTATGTTCATATGAGATGACATTCTATATATAATTACAGTATTGTATATTCACTTTTTGTTTGTAAAAATAAAAATACTATATCTATCTATCTATCTATCTATCTATCTATCTATCTATCTATCTATCTATCTATCTATCTATCATCTATCTATCTATCTATCTATCTATCTATCTATCTATCTATCTATCTATCTATCTATCTATCTATCTATCTAAGAGAATATTTCTCCATTTATTTCAAAGATTATAATGAGTCACAGAGGTGGATGTAATATCTAAGGTATATTGAGCTTGAGCTTTAGGGTGTCACAGGCCAAAATGCCTACAATAATAGGTACAGGCAACAGTGCTTCTATCACATCATTTCCATTTTGAGCTGGCCCTTACATTATAAATCTGCAAGTTTCACATAGAATAATAATGCTCTTCTTGGACCATAAAGCTGTGAAAGAAAGAATGATGCTAGCTAGAATTCTGATAGAAAATGGAACACCTTTTTCACCAAGTGGATTTGAATCTGCAGGTAGTTAAATGGATTAGGGATTTTCTGGTACAACGGCATCTAGACTATATTTCACTAATATTAGGGAATGTTCATTTGTATGAGTCTAGCCATGATGAGCGGAGTATTATTCCATTCATAAACAAGGAATCTTTGTGTGGATCCAGGAAAAAAAAATCTTGTTTTGACCTTCCATAAAAAAGAAACTCATGGTGGCAGAAGAAAAACCTTGCTTGGTAACAGGCTTTACTAGAGATAATAATAGAACACAATTCGTATGGGAAGCAAGCAGAACAGATTTCATTCATAAAGATACCATGCTTCTGGCAAGATGATTTAAAATCCCAAGGAGAAAAATTATCCTTTATAATTTTGGGATACTCTGATGTTGCTTACACTGTTTAAAACGTAATAGATTCACATTAAAATACATTTAAATTTTTAGGCTTCAGATTGAAAATAACGTGCTGTGCCTGACAAGGGGCAGCATTCTATTCCCCCAAGTATGAGAGAATGGTGGACTTCAAAAATTAATTCTATTGGGGACCTGTTTACAAGAATTTTCCGTTGAATCTGCATCACTATTTAATAACTTTCAGTGATGCAATATGTCCTTTTGGCTAGGATCATTTAATACAAGATAATTTATATCCATCTGAAACTCAAGATATATTAAAAATCTCATATTGTTAATTAAAACTCTGTGAACTTGGATTGATTTAAACTTGTTTTATCCACAAGGATGCTTTTACAATTCTATTTATCTTTAAACTTCGGTTCATATCAACTTATTGTTCTGATGATCTCTTAAGTCAGAAATCTATATGAAGTTGGGAAAATTAAATTACATAAAGCTATCAGGTAACAAGGAATATCAGGCACATTCTTGAGAGAGATAATAGAAATATAGTGAAGTATACAACAGGAATTTTGAGGTACAGGGGTTTAGAGCTATTAACAAAGATCCTCTGATATATGACCACTGAAGTACTTATAAAGGTTTCATAGTTCATGATGGACTGGGAAAAAATGAGATAAAAGATAGTGTTACTGCAGCTCAAACCATTATGGCTGCTCAGCAGAGACTACCAAATATGTTATAACTTCCAACTGAATTCTGTGAATGTTTTATTGACTTACAAGGCATCTGGATGATTTCTCTGTTCAAAGCAAATTTCCCTTGCTCTTGAGCCATGAACAAATGTAAGTTATATATCTACCCCTCTGTAGTGTAAGAATTCCTTCTCTCTCAATCTCTCCATATCTCAGTAGTTCAGGAATTCCGCTATCTGTATCTATATATCTATGAAATTCTTACAATATAGAGATTTTTGTCTGTTTAAATGTGCAATATAACAGCCAACTGAGTAAACAGTTAAAGTAAAAAAAGTCAACACTTTTCTTTATATACAAAACCAGCACTCAGTCAAGAAGCCATCTTAGTTCCAGGGATATATTGTCTCCTGTCATGGGCTAGCAACATCTGTTTTTCAGCAACTTTTGGATGCCCAGAGGTTTCTATAAACTGAGAACCCACACAGCCAGCTAAGTGTTCACATCATTCACACAATCCATCAAGCGTGATTTTAAGAGATCTGCTTCTCCATAGAGAATGTTTAGATAAATAGGGATATTGATTGGTGTGTATTTTGTTGTTTCTGTGAATAACCCAGATTAAGGCATTCTCCGAAAGAACGCTGTGCTGTATATTTTGTCCCAGGGATGAGAATTCTTAACCAATTAATTAGAAATCTGGCTTTATAAATCTTAAGCATTTTATGCTGTTGGAATAGCTTATTTCTTCTCGGCAGAACATAACATAGTATGTTTAGGTAAGAGACAAATGTTATAGTCTCATCAAATGGATCTGAACACACTTGATTGCTGAAATTTTGTTTGCCAGATCTGAAAGATCCAAAAGGGACAGTAAAAACTGTTTAATCAAATTGTCTGGATTAGCTTTGAGAATGGCTATCTCACAGTTAAACCTGTGGGTTTGGAAAGTTTAATACTCCTGATTATAGTGAGAAAACCAAACTAATTAAAGATTGGCCTTTCAGAATCTGCTATAAAGAAAGATGGAGGGTTTTTTTTTTTTGTTTAAAGTAAATTGTCCCAGATGGTAAAGGAGAAAGTAACACAGATGAAGACTTCAGCTTTTCTTTAACGGGATTACCTAGAAATGGGGTTTTATTATGAAGCTAATTCTTTCACTGGATATGCAGTCCTAACTTGGACCTTAGGAACCATGGGTCAATAGTACATATGCTTTGTAGGAAGAAGGTCTGAGGTTCAATCTCTAACAACTCCATTTAAAGATCTTTACTTGAGACTAAGGGTGTGCACTTGGCATATATCAAGCCGAATAAATATCAAAAAAATACTTTATCAGTATTTCTTGGGTATTTATTCAGCCGAACACAGACTGGACAATCTGATTTGGTTACCGAAATAGCCATGCCTGAATAAAAGCTGATCTAATTCAGCTTTTATTCGAGCATAGCTAGAAGGTTTTTAAGAGCCTTCCCTCTTTTTAAGGAGCCTTCCCCACCATCAGTGAGGAAACTGAAGGCATTTAATTTAAAGTTTAAGTTAAATACTCCATTAAGGTATAATGAAACCGAATACATTCGTTTCCTGAATATTTACCTGAATACCAATACAATACTGATACTGGTATTCAGGAATATTTGGGAATACAAAATATTTTCCAGGTGAAATCAGGAAAAAAAAATTTTTTTTTGCACACCCCTAATTGAGACCCTGGTTTGACTCAATACAAGGTAGCTTCATTCACACAGCACCCTTCAGCATATAATAACTCATGAATTTAGTAAACAGTGAAATGAGCATCAAGTATCTTCCCTCGCCAAATGATATAAACAAACTCATCTTTTGAGATGATTGATTTACTAGGCACTAAACATTTTTCTCATATACAAAAAGCATAAGAACGTAAGAGAAGCCATGTTAGATCAGGCCAATGGCCCATCCAGTCCAACAGTCTGTGTCACACAGTGGCCCCCCAAAATTATATATATATACACACACATATACACACTGTGGCTAATAGCCACTGATGGACCTCTGCTCCATATTTTTATCTAAACCCCTCTTGAAGGTGGCTATGCGTGTGGCCGCCACCACCTCCTGTGGCAGTGAATTCCACATGTTATTGACCCTTTGGGTGAAGAAGTACTTCCTTTTATCCGTTTTAACCGGTCTGCTCAGCAATTTCATCAAATGCCCACTAGTTCTTGTATTGTGAGAAAGGGAGAAAAGTACTTCTTTCTCTACCTTCTCCATCCCATGCATTATCTTGTAAACCTCTATCATGTCACCCTGCAGTCGACGTTTCTCCAAGCTAAAGAGCCCCAAGCATTTTAACCTTTCTTCATAGGGAAAGTGTTCTAGCCCTTTAATCATTCCAGTTGCCCTTTTCTGGACTTTCTCCAATGCTATAATATCCTTTTTGAGGTGCAGCGACCAGAACTGCACACAGTACTCCAAATGAGACCGCACCATCGATTTATACAGGGGCATTATGATACTGGCTGATTTGTTTTCAATTCTCTTCCTATTAATTCCCAGCATGGTGTTGGCCTTTTTTATTGCAAACACACACTGTCTTGACATTTTCAGTGAGTTATCTACCACGACCCCAAGATCTCTCTCTTGGTCAGTCTCTGCCAGTTCACACCCCATCAACTTGTATTTGTAGCTGGGATTCTTGGCCCCAATGTGCATTACTTTGCACTTTGCCACGTTGAACCGCATCTGCCACGTTGACGCCCACTCACCCAGCCTCAACAGATCCCTTTGGAGTTCCTCACAATCCTCTCTGATTCTCACCACCCTGAACAATTTAGTGTCATCCGCAAACTTGGCCACTTCACTGCTCACTCCCAACTCTAAATCATTTATGAACAAGTTAAAGAGCATGGGACCCAGTACCGAGCCCTGCGGCACCCCACTGCTTACCGTCCTCCACTGCGAAGACTGCCCATTTATACTCACTCTCTGCTTCCTATTACTCAGCCAGTTTTTGATCCACAAGAGGACCTGTCCTTTTACTCCATGACTCTCAAGCTTTCTAAGGAGCCTTTGATGAGGAACTTTATCAAAAGCTTTCTGGAAGTCAAGGTAAACAACATCTATCGGGTCTCCTTTGTCCACATGTTTACTTTGTTTCCAGTGGCCATGAGTCTGCAAGGTATTGAGTCAACAACTACCAAGACTGTATGTCCCAATAAGTCTACTAAACTAGCCAATATAAATTGCAGATTAAACATCAAATGTATCATGTTGCCATCTCATGATTTACAATTAAGAAATCAGCTAGATTTTTATTTTACTAATTGGGGCAATTGTGACATCTTGCCAAATAATAAATTTAGACTGTTGAAACAAAGACAGAATATCCATCATATTGTATTGTTAAAAGCTTTTTAACAGTAAAAATAAAACATTCTCATTGCTGTTGTTCCTTTTTTCAGCTTGGCAGGCAAAAATTGTAAATGGATTCATGTAAAATCTATTATTAAAATAATCAGCAGCCTACAATTAAAAAAAAGATAAGAACATACAAAAATAGCTAAAATCAGAGCAGGATAGGCAGGATTAGATCCTGCATGGCTTCAAGTGCAAATAGATCCCTCTGGGACTTCGTGGATTAGTATTTTCTCTCTCTCAAATACTGCTCGGAATTAATGAGGGTACCTGCAACAATGCTGGCAAGCTGCTGAGTTCTGGTGATGGGGTATATGCTGCGTGCCTGAACAATCGCTGAAGCTATTTTCTTGGCATGCCTCTCCTCCCCATATGTTCTCAGGATGGACGCAAGTGCCTGTTGATCTAAAGCATTCACAACATCAGCAGCGGTGGGCATGTCAGGATACCTACGCACAAGAACAGCCAATTAGTTCACTGACGTCAGCTTTCATTGACAAGGGGTGAAGCTTCACAGCATTGAGACATAAAGTCAACCACACACTCACTGCATACAAGTGCTTCTGAGATTTTAACATAAGAGGCAGAAATCATTCTAAAGCAGAAATAGCTTCTACCTTGCAAATCACACTTCTTATTAATTCATAAAGAGGCTTTCTCCCCTTACCCTGCAACTCTCTAACATTAACTCACTGCAAAGAACAGTTGAAATGTCATTGTATCATAAACCTTCACATTAGAAGAAATAGGTTTAGATCAAGTATAATTCAAGAGACAAAATACTGCCTTTGCTTGCATAATGCCAGGACATGAACTCATTTTACAAGCAGATATTTTTCTAAGAAATCACATGGCCTTATCTATTTCCTGATCAGAAAAGAAAACCTTAGTCTCTGTGACCTTTTCCATCACATCTGGTGTTATGAAAAATGATCTTCTAAGAAAAAATGTGAAGTATTTCATGATTATTTAAAGGTCTCATAATTCAGAAATGGTGTCTCTTTTGAAAGAAATATATTAGAAATGATCAGTCTGGATAACATTCCCAGAGTGTAACAGAATAATTAGCATTTCTTTAATCTTTATTACTTTCCTTATTGGAGTAGTCTGAACAGTTTTATGTACATACTGCCTCTGGATCAGAGACCTCTGTGCTCCTTATGGGCAAGAGTGATCCATTTAAGCACTGGAATACCTGTAACTACAATGTATCAACTTCATTTACTAGCACTAAAAAGAGACAATAACCTCCTCCCCAATTTCTCAGATGCTATTCTTCTGTAAAAATGCAGACAAACAATTATGTAATATACTATTTGTAAGGAAAATGCTTTAAAATTTTAATAGCTATATCAGAGTAAAAAGCGGATGTATCAAAAGGTATCCGTTTGCTTTACTCTTTGTTATGGGATAATTTAAGTTTGATCTCATCTGATTTTTTAAACATAACATTTTACAAACAGATCCACTTTTCCTGCTTCCCTTTCTCCTTCTAGGGTTGCCAACCAGGAGATCTCTTGGAATAATAATGGGTCTCATAGCTACAGAGATCATTACCCCAGATGCAGTTGCCAGCTCCAGGATGGGAAATTCCTGGAGATTTGGGGGTTGAGCCCTGGGAAGGCAGGGTTTGGGAAGGGAAGTGATCTCAGCAAAAATATAATGCCATAAAGTCCACCCTCCAAACCAGCCATTTTCTCCAGGGGAACCGATCTCTGAAATCCTGAAGGCAGTTGTGATGCCGAGTGATCTCCAGCCCCCACCTGGAGGTTAGCAACCCATGTTCCACTGGAGGAAATGACTGCTTTGGAGGGTGGAGTATGGAGATTTGCCAGAATTACAACTGATCTCCAGATGATAGAGATCTGTCCCCCTGGAGAAAATTACTGCTCTGGAGGATGGACTCTTATGGTGCTATATTTGGCTGAAGAAGAAGAGTTCGTTTTATACCCCTCTCTTCACTACCTGAAGGCATCTCAGAGCAGTTTACAATCACCTTCCCTTCCTCTCTCCACAACTTTATTTTATTTTATTTTTTATTTTATCTTATTTTATTTATATCCCGCCCTACCCCACCGAAGTGGGCTTAGGGCGGCTCACAGCATAAAGTTCTAACAAAAAAAATTCAGAATTAAAATACAATAGCATTAAAATACAAAAAATACAATAGCAATTTACATAATTAAAACATTAATATCAATACATCAATCCAACAGTGTGCTATCTATAGACTTCCTTCAGTATTTTGGTGCCGGTCAGTTATAAGCCAACCGGAAGAGGACTGTCTTACAGGCCCTGCGGAACTGTCCAATATCCCGCATGGCCCTGACCTCTTCCGGTAACTGGTTCCACCCGCAAGGGGCTGTGATTGAGAAGGCCCTGTCCCTGGTTGACATCAAGCGGGCCTCCTTTGGCCCGGGGATGACGAGCAGATTTTGAGAGCCAGATCGCAGTACTCTCTGGGGGACATATGGGAAGAGACGGTCCCTAAGGTAGGCAGGTCCTAGGCCATATAGGGCTTTAAAGGTAATAACCAGCACCTTGTACCTGACTCGGTATATTATTGGCAGCCAGTGCAGTCCCCGGAGACCTGGCTGAATGTGCTCCCTTCTAGGGAGCCCTAATAACAGCCGAGCTGCGGCGTTCTGCACTAGCTGCAACTTCTGGGTTCGGCACAGGGGCAGCCCCATGTAGAGGGCATTACAGTAATCCAACCTTGAGGTGACCGTTGCATGGATCACTGTTGCCAGATCGTCCTGCTCCAGGAAGGGAGCCAACTGCCTCGCCCGCCTAAGACCTGGGCCTCCATAGTTAAGGCAGGCTCAAGTAGTACCCCCAAGCTCTTGACCCTGTGCGCCATTGTCAGTGGCACACCGTCAAGAGCTGGAAGGGGAGTTTCCCCTCCCAGACCACGGCGACCCAAGCAAAGGACCTCTGTCTTCGCTGGATTTAGTTTCAACCTACTCAGCCTGAGCCATCTAGCCACGGCTTGTAATGCCCGGTCCAGGTTTTCTGGGACACAGTTAGGCCGGCCAGCCGTGAATAGATAGAGCTGGGTGTCATCAGTGTACTGGTGGCAACCCAGCCCATACCTCCGGGCAATCTGGGCAAGGGGGCGCATGTAGATGTTAAACAACATTGGGGAAAGAACTGCCCCCTGAGGCACCCCACTATCAAGCGTGTGCCTCTGGGACAACTTACCCCCAATTGCCACCCTTTGTCCCCGACCATCAAGGAACGAGGAGAGCCATTGTAAGGCCAACCCCTGAATCCCCGCGTCTGTGTGGTAGCTAGGCTGAGAGAACTCTGACTGACTCAAGGTCACCCAGCTGACTTCATGCAGAGAACTGGGGAATCAAACCTGGTGCTCCAGATAAGAGTCTGCTGCTCAGAGCCAGTTTGGTGTGAGAGCCAGTTTGGTGTAGTGATTAAGTGCGCGGACTCTTATCTGGGAGAACTGGGTTTGATTCCCCACTCCTCCACTTGCACCTGCTAGAATGGCCTTGGGCCAGCTATAGCATTTGTAGGAGTTGTCTTGAAAGGGCAGCTGCTGTAAGAGCTCTCTCAGCCCCACCTACCTCACAGGGTATCTGTTGTGGGGGGCAAAGTAAAGGAGATCGTGACTGCTCTGAGATTCAGAGTATAGGGTGGGATATAAATCCAATATCATCATCATCATCTTAACCACTACACCAAGCTGGCTCTGAGGCCTCTCTCCACCCCAAATCCTGCCCTCCTTGGACTGCACCACAAATTAATCACGGATTTCCCAGCCTGGAGCTGGCAACCCTAGCCTCAAGCCCGTCCCAAAGCAGTATTCTCTCAAAGGTCAAAAATAGGCTTGGAAAGCAGACTGCCCTTTTTCTCTACCTTTTTACTTGCGGAAACCCAACCTGGAATACTATTGCCTAGCAATAGCCACTGAAGGCACCCATTGCTTAAACCTACAGGCACTCCTTTTTACAATTTTTGGGTTTTTAAAACACCCAATGTACATTTTTTAGATTTCATATTTTTATGCAATCCTGGGGTTTTTTTAGGTTTGTAGAAAGATCTGTGTTGTCCATTCACAGTTCCACTGGATTTAAGTATCCAAAGATTTGGCCAATTTTATTATTAGTATAGAGATTTAAGTTGTGCAATAGCAAACAAGCAACTATAGATGTTATGTGTACTACCATTATCAACAGTAGTAGCTGAAATTGGTGTATCTGCTTCTAGACTATGATATGGATTTTTTAAAAAATGTTTGCATCTTGCTGTTCATTGTTACATATACTTGCTATGCTATGTCATTCAATTACAAACTGTTCATTATCCCCTGTTGTTTTAAGTATAAACACTAGTAGAATCCATGCCATTGCAAACATCTGTAACAGCCCAGTACACATTTAAAAACAATCTACCAGTAAGGCCTCAGTGCACAGTATAAAAAAAACTATTTTGCCAAAAGCAATAAAAGCTGATTTATAATGTATATGCAGAGGTACATGTGGGGGAGTGATCAGAGCTCTGCAGTCTCAAAAGGAAATTAAATTCAGTGTGCTGTTGAGAAATTGATTTCTTGTTGGAAGGAAGAAATGTTTTATCAATATATACCTGCCACCATCCATCCTCATGTCCAAAGGGCCATCTTTTCGAAAGGAAAAACCTCTTTCTGGAGTATCCAGTTGCATAGAAGAGCAACCGGCATCCAAAACAATTCCATCCAGACCCCCTGGATGCACTCCTGCAGATGTTAACAAGGCTTCTGATTGACTAAATTGTCCTAGAAGAGCCTGGATTTGTTGCCTGCAAAAAGAATTAGAGAAAAAAAAATGTCTTAGAATCAGGATAACAATATTTAGTCCTCGTTTCTTTTTGTTGTTGTTGTTCAGTCACACAGTTGAGTCAGACTCCCCCAAGCCTGGCACTCATACTTTTAAACCTTTTGGGAAACGATGGGGCAAATTTCCCCGTTTCCCTTGAAACTGGCATCAATGAACATCCTGAGTGGCCACCTATGTCCCTGGAGGACATCATTACCCTGATTTCGCAAATTAAGCCCAAAAAGGCCCCCGGCCCTGACGCAGTCATCCCAGAGCTATTGAAGTTCCAACTAGAATGGTGGGCTCCACCCCTGGCTGCCCTGTTTACTATGATAAATAGCACTGGAATAATGCCCAGGACATGGACCAATGCAATCATTGTCCCTATCCATAAAAAGGGCAATCCTTCATTACCTGAGAACTATCGGCCGATTAGCCTCCTATCAGTTGTCGGCAAGCTTTTTGCCAAACACCTCCTAGTGAATCTAGAAAGCTGGCTGACAACAAACAACATACTAGGCCCAGAACAAATAGGGTTTCACCATGGTAAATTCACCCTTGACCACTGTGTCATTTTATCACACCTAGTTTCTAAATACAGTGGGAAATCTGGCAACAAACTCTTCGCTGCCTTTATAGACCTCAAGGCGGTGTTTGACTCAGTTCCCAGAGAGTTGCTTTGGGTTAAGTTGGCCAGGATGAACATGGATCCCAGACTGCTTACCTTGATTAAAAAACTGTATACACGTACCAGCTGTCAAGTTAAATACAACCTTCAGGGAAATCTAACTTCAGAAATTCCAATTTGTAGGGGTGTGAAACAGGGCTGTATCCTTGCCCCAGCAGTTTTTAATCTTTTTTTAAATGATCTTGCCCCTGTTTTATATGCAATCGATGGGCATGCCCCTAAAATTGCTCACCGTCACGTTCCCATCCTTTTATATGCGGATGATGCCGTCTTACTGTCATGTTCCCAAATTGGATTGAGGCGTCTATTATACCAAGTTATGACCTATCTCAATAACGAGTTAACCCTGAATTATGGGAAAACAAAGATTTTAGTTTTCTCTAAATCTTGGAAGCAACAATTATGATCAGTCCAGGGAAACCCTATTAAACAGGTCAAAACTACCAAATATCGGGGGATTAATTTTTCCTACAATGGGAGCTGGGCAACCCATCGCAAGTGCGCTCTAACAGTGGCAAGAACTAGTGCCTTGGCTATTGCCCTTTTTTTTAATCTGAAAGGGAACCGATACGTCCCTATGGCCCTAAGAGCTTTCAATGAGAAATCTAGCCCCCAACTCTTATATGGTGCCCCCATATGGATCAGTGCCTTCGACTATACCACTGAAGGCCTACAATCCTTCTTTTTGAGGAAAATACTGGGATTATCGAACTGTGTTCCTTATGCTGCAATTTGCATGGAAACTGGATTGTTGCTGCTGGAAACTCGCGCCTGGCTTTTGACCTTTAAGTTTTGGCTGCGCCTTTTATTTAACTCTGATCAGAATTCTTTCACCTTTTTGATGCTGATGGACCATCATGCATTCAAATGGTTGACGCTGATCCAAAAGAAAATCACATCCATAGGAATTTCCTTGGATGCATTTTATCTATCCTCTGCTCCTGCGGTATTTCAATCCATCAAACGCGGACTACTAGATATCCAGTTGCAATGTCTAACTGAGGCAGCTCGGAAAACTTGCTCCCCAAGCTATCTGGGTTTATCCCAGACTCCTGGGCTTTTAGCGCCCTATTTCCTCTTTTTAACTGATCCTCACCAAAGAAGAGCACTTATGCTGGCTAGATTTAATGCATTACCATCGGCCATCCTCTTTGGAAGATACCACAGAATCCCCCGCAATCTTAGACGATGCCCTTGTAGCCAAGGGGTCATCGAAACGGTCCCTCATGTTCTTCTGGACTGCCCTTTCTATAGCAGTCCACGAGCAAGATACCTAGATGCTCTGCTCTCTGACCATCAAGGCCTTTCTGACAATGCCAAGGTTCACTTTTTACTCCACGGGAAACACAACTTTGTCACTACTCACGTTGCTTGCTTTTTACAGGTTGTGATCCAAATCAGAGAGGCTTTTACTCATGCATAGCCAACAGCTATTTTATGTCATTTAACTTTTGCTGGTTTTTTTAAGGTTTTATTATATTCTATAGTGTTACTGTTGGTTTTAAAGTATACTGTATTCTTATATCAATGCCAATAAAGGTCTATGGTACTACTCAGTGAGTCAGACTCTTTGCGACCCCATGGACAAAGTCATGCCAGGCCCTCCTGTCTTCCACAATCCTCTGAAGTCTGCTCAAATTTGTGTTAGTTACATCAGTAATGCTGTCCAGCCGTCTCATCTTTTGCCGTCCCCTTCTTCTTTTGCCTTCTGTCGTTCCCAGCATCAGGATCTTCTCCAGGGAGTGCTCCCTTCTCATTTGGTGGCCGAAGTATCTGAGCTTCAGCTTCAGCATCTGACCTTCCAGGGAACAGTCTGGGTTGATTTCCCTTAGGACTGACTGATTTTTTTCTTCTTGCAGTCCAAGGGACTCTCAAGATTCTTCTCCAGCACCACATCTCAAAAGCATCTATTCTTCTGCGCTCAGCCTTCCTTATGGTCCAGCTCTCACAGCCATACATTACTACTGGGAATACCATCGCTTTGACTATATGGACTTTTGTTGGCAGGGTGATGTCTCTACTTTTTATTATAGTGCCCAGATTCACCATAGCTGTCCTCCAAAGGAACAAACATCTTTTAATTTCATGGCTACAGTCACCATCTGCAGTGATCTTGGATCCCAGAAATGTGAAGTCTGTCACTACTTCCATGTCTTCCCCTTCTATTTGCCAAGGTGTGATGGGGCCAGATGCCATGAACTTAGTTTTTTTGATGCTGAGTTTCAAGCCTACTTTTGTGCTCTCCTCTTTCACCCTCAACAAGAAGTTCCTTAGGTTCTCCTCACTTTCTGCCATTAGAGTGGTGTCATCTGCATATCTGAGGTTGTTGATGTTTTTCCTGACAATCTTAATTCTGGCTTCTGCTTCATCCAGGCCAGCATTCTGCATGATGTACTCTGCATATAAATTAAATAAGCAGGGTGACAATATACATCCTTGTCAAGCTCCTTTTCCTATTCTAAACCAATCAGTTGTTCCATATCTCGTTCTGACAGTTAATTCTTGACCCTTATACAGGTTTCTCAGAAGACGTTAGGTGGTCTGGTACTCCCGTCTCTTTAGGATCCCTATTAATACAATAATAGGGGTTTGGTGTAGTGGTTAAGTGTGCGGACTCTTATCTGGGAGAACCGGGTTTGATTCCCCACTCCTCCACTTGCAGCTGCTGGAATGGCCTTGGGTCAGCCATAGCTCTCGCAGGAGTTGTCCTTGAAAGGGCAGCTGTTGTGAGAGCCCTCTCAGCCCCACCCACCTCACAGGGTGTCTGTTGTGGGGAGAGAAGACATAGGAGATTGTAAGCTGCTCTGAGTCTCTGATTCAGAGAGAAGGGCGGGGTATAAATCTGCAATTCTTCTTCTTCTTCTACAATAACCAGGACCTTGATCAGAAGCAGCAATCAGAAAACACTGTCAATAGTCCCTTTATCTCCCAGCTAATCTCATTCCTAGTGCTGCTGAAATACATACTGGCCAACTTTGGAAAATCCAAAAGAAAGAAAGAAAAAGAAATAGGAAATTTAGACTACCTTCTGACCCTGAAGTCCCTGTTTGCTTGGTTTCTACTTTACTCTATTTTGTTTTATTGTATTTTACTTATAATTAGAATCAACAATATTAGAGAAGATAGTTTCATATTTGTGCTCAGTTTTCAAAATCTAATAAGACAACAGAAGAAAAATCACTTAGGTGAGTTTAAGGAATGTGACTGAATCATTATTGTGCTTCTCCACCACCATTGTGTCTGCATGCAATCATCTGGGAGAGTTGTTTAATGTAGTTTAGGGGCTTTTATATCATAATTCAAGGAAATTGAATTCTGATCACATGATGGCCTGCTGTGATCAATTTGCTACTTACTTGACAGAAGAAATCTCCCAGATCCTTTTGTATGTCCAATTTATATGAATAACTTTCAGCGTCTAGTCTCCGAGGATGTGGATCCTTGGACAGGTGAGAACTATCACCTGTGTTCTATACCCTTGCCCTTCCTGGTTGACAAAAGCCAAAGGGGAACCAGCCAAGTGGATAAGCAGAATGTTAAAAGCTTCTCTCCCCTTGAGGGGGGGGAGTTGTGCCACCTGTGCACAAAGAAGCAACGATTAGACTTGTTCTAGGGGAAGACAATCCTCCCTAAGCCCTACTATGTTGGAGAACTTCCAGTCAGTCTCCAGTCTTCCATACTTGGGCAAGGTGATAGAATGATTTTTTTCTTCTCAGCTCCAGTGGCTCTTGGAAGAGACTTTTCAGGACCAATTTTAAGGCTGGGATTTGACAGAAAGACTGTAAGGTGACTTTGTTGGTGACTTCTATCAAGAACTAGACAGTGGGAATGTGACCCTGCTAGTCCTGCAGGATCTCTCGGAGACCACTGATACTATTGACCATAGTATCTTACTGAGCTACCTCTCAACTCTGGGACTGAGGGGCACTGGTGGTTTGAGCCAGTTTGGTGTAATGGTTAAGTGTGTGGACTTTTATCAGGGAGAACCGTGTTTAATTCCCCAATCCTCCACTTGCACCTGCTGAAATGGCTTTGGGTTAGCCACAGCTATTGCAGGAATTGTTCTTGAAAGGGCAGCTTCTGGGAGAGCCCTCTCAGCCCCACCCACCTTACAGGGTGTCTGTTGTGGGGGGAGAAGATATAGGAGATTGTAAGACACTCTGAGTCTCTGAATCAGAGAGAAGAGCAGGGTATAAATCTGCAATTCTTCTTCTTCATCATCAGGTAGGTTGGTCTCAGAAGGCGGTGCTGGTGGATTCCTCCTTTGACCCATGGGCATTAGCCTGTACAGTTCTGCAGGGTTTGATCTTATCCTCCATACTGTTTAACATCTATGTGAAGCAACTGGGAGAGGCTATCAAGAAGTTTGGGCTGCTGAGTCACCAATAGGTGTCACCTTTCTTTACCATCTAATTCTGAGGAGGCTGTTGATGTTTTGAACCAGAGTTTGGGCTGGATGTGGCTGAACAAGCTGAAACTTAATCCTGACAAGACAGAGGGTATCTGCATTAGTGGAAAGGCACACATCTTGGATGGGGTTATATGCCCCTTGAAAAGCCAGGTTTGCAGCTTGGAAGTGCTACTCAACATAGCAGTCACCTTATAAAACCAGGTAGTTGTAGTGCTTTTGCCCAGGCTTAGCTGGGGTGTCAGCTGTGACCACTCCTGGTTCAGCCTTAGTTACATCTAGACTGTACTTGAAGAATGTGTGGAAACTTAAGCTATTGCAGAAAGCTGTGGCTAGATTGATAGTTGAGACTAGCTACTGTAATTTGTAGAAAAAATCAGAAATAGGCTTTGGATCACTGACACTGCAATCCCAGGAGACAGCAGAATAGAAAAGAAGTAACAGGAGAAAGTCACAAAATACCATGACCTAAGAATAGAGTTAGAGTGCCTCTGGAAGAAGAAGGTTACCATCATGACAGTTGTCATTGGAGGAGCAGTGCCTAGAAGCCTCAAGAAACACCTGGACATTCTGGGCATTGAGCAAATAACACCAGCTCAGCTCTGGAAAACAGTGCTGCTTGGAACAGCAAGAATCCTGCAAAGATATCTCTGCAATTCCCAAGAATTTGGCAAGATCTTGAACTGCCGAACACCTTCTACCAGTCAAACATCTGACAATTCATTAATATGCAGTTTAATATAGGAATTGGTGTTTAGGTTTTTTTTTTCTTTTAATAAAGGAATGAATGAAAATCTCTATTAAAAATAAAAAAGTCCTGTGGTACACTAAAGGCTAATTAATAAATGTGAAATAAACTTCTGTGAGTCACAGACCACTTCTTTTGACATTTGTATTACAAAGTTTACTAAACATTGATCAGATAGAAGGGCTACTCAAGACTGAAGATATGCTATATGCAATCCCTAAAATGTGAGATCTAAATTACTTTAATAATAATAATTTTTTATTTATATCCCGCCCTCCCCACCAAAGCAGGCTCAGGGCGGCTTACAAGACATGATACATATACCATGATATAACAATAAAATACAATAAAATACAGTTAAATACAGGTTTGTAAATTTAAGTTAAATAAATAATTTAAAACTGATATAAATTAATGGTGCTACAGTTTCAGTATATATATAAAGACGGCTAGGTATCATTGCCAAGATTCCATCTTAGAAGGCAAGTTGGAAGAGGGCGGTTTTACAAGCTCTAAGGAACTGATTAAGATCCCGCAGGGCCCGCACCTCCTCTGGCAGCTGGTTTGACCATTGGGGAGACATTATCGAAAAGGCCTGCTCCCTTGTTGTTTTCAGCTTGGCCTCCCTTGGCCCAGGGATTTTTAGAAGATTTTGCGAACTAGATCTCAGTGCTCTCTGGGAAACATATGGAGAGAGACAGTGCCTTAGGTAGGCAGGTCCTCGGCCATATAGGGCTTTAAAGGTAATAACCAGCACCTTGTAACGAACTCGGTACACAATTGGCAGCCAGTGCAGTTTCCACAGCCTAGGCCGCACATGTTCCCACTGAGGTAGTCCCACTAGCAGTCTGGCTGCTGCATTCTGCACTAGTTGCTGTTTCCGAGTTCGGTATAGGGGCAACCCCATGTAGAGGGCATTACAGCAGTCCAACCTGGAGGTGATCGTTGCATGGATCACTGTTGCCAGGTCGCCACGCTCCAGGAAGGGGGGCAACTGCCTCGCCCTCCTAAGATGGAAAAAGGCGGATTTAGCAGTGGCTGCTATCTGGACCTCCATTGTCAAGGAAGGCTCCAGCAGCACTCCCAGACTCTTGACCCTACGCACTGGTATCAGTGACGCATTGTCAAAGGCTGGTAGGGGGATCCCCTCTCCCAGCCCGCCGCGACCTAAGCAAAGGACCTCTGTCTTTGCTGGATTCAGCTTCAGCCCACTCAACTTAAGCCAACCTGCCATTGCCTGCAGCGCCCGGTCCAGATTTATAGGGACATTGTCAGTCCAGCCATCCATCAATAGATAGAGCTGGGTGTCATCAGCGTACTGGTGGCAACCCAGCTCATACCTTCGGGCAATCTGGGCAAGGGGGCACATGTAGATGTTAAACAACATCAGGGAGAGAACTGCCCCCTGAAGCACCCCACAGGTAAGTAGGTGTCTGGGAAAGCTCTCCCCCAATCGTCCCTGACCCATATTAAAACAAACCTCAAAATTTACAAGAGCATTAAGCTGTTTCCTCCCTACAGTTAAAAAAATTAAGACTAGCCTTTGGGGTATTTATCATCAATTGACAACAAAGTTGCTTAGTAAAACCTAGATGAAACTGATCAAAACAAAGTCAGGAGATCACATTTCAAACCACAGGGAGGGAGGGGCAGAGACACAGAGGAGACTAATCAGAAGTCTTCTCTCCTGCCAAATTGGTAGGGAGACCTGCCATCCAAAGGAGTAATTTTCAGACTGTGTGCAGCAAGTGATTCCCTTTGGGTCCAAGTACAGCCAAAGAAATATATGGTACAAGAAAGCCAAAGAAGTGGCTGCCTGCTGTATCTCCATTCAAAGAAGTGGCTGCCTGCTGTATCTCCATATGACATACTGCTCTGGCCTTACGCCCTTTCAATAAGCATTCACTGAAGGCAGTTAATTCTGTCCTGGTTTGCACTTTCCCGGTTTTCACTGACCATGACTTGATTGTAAAATTACTTCTGATACAGGGTCTAACTATGTTACATTTTTCCCAAGTACTCCCTAGGCCCATGTGATCAGGTATGTGTCTCATGTTCTGTGACGGCTGCAGACATCACACACTGTCTAGATAGACTGATAGCTAGTGTTTTATTAAACATAGTACCATCCAATCTACCAAAAATTCACAATGAACTATTTAAATATATGGTGACAGTGGCAAGAGCGGTATTTGCATCAAAATGTAAATCTGAAACTGTCAGCGTAGGGGCATTGAAGTTCCAAGAATGAATAGACTTATTTTAGTTTAAAAATAAGTTTCCATTTATTGATTACAACAATGTTGCACAGTGCAGAGTCATTGATACTAATGACGAAAGGGGTTCAAGCATAAGCATTTATGGATACACATCAAAGCAAGGAGCCTTAATTTGCTTCCCATAATAAAACCTGGGCTGTCTCGTTGAAAGAGAGCATTTCTCTTATCTGTTATCTCCCCGGCATGGCCTGTCTCTCCTCCCCGCTGTGGCCTTGCTAAGCCGGCCTGAGAACTAGTTCGATGTTTAACACTTCAAAGCTCTCTGGGAAGCTCTCTGGCACCTGGACTATCTCTTCTCAGCTATACTTCACATTTCGTTACAGTTTCAGGGTTAGTAAGGCGAGGTGCGAGTGTGTTAGTTAGCATTCAGATAAACATTTAGGGTAATAAAGACAAGCTTCAATGCACATAGCTGACATACTGCCCCCCTAAGCTCTTGCTCGGGGTTTGTCTGGGTGCAGTAGGTAAAATTGCTTTAACAGTTGAGGGGCGTTTAGGTCGGAGGATTTCACCCACTCATCACAACTAGGCGGGAAGTGGTGCCAGCGGATCAAGTACTGTAGGACACCCCGCTGCAGCTTAGAATCTAAGATCTCCTTCACCTCGTGATGTTTCTGGCCCCTCACCAGAATAGGTTCCGGTTCGGGGCTCCGAGGATGCCACTTCGACCCACCTGGATCGCGACGGATCAGACTGCAATGGAAAACAGGGTGTATTTTATTGAACTGTCACCTTGTTAATCACCTTCTTTATTTGGAATGGCCCCAAGAAACGATAAGCTAGTTTCCTGGAGGTCTGAGGTAGTGGGAGGTTCTTGGTGGATAAGAATATGGTCTCCCCCACCTTGAAGTCCCACCCTGGGCTATGTTTTTTGTCGAACTGAGCCTTGTAGTCCCTTTTTGCTTCCTCCAGGTTGTCTTGTATTATTTTCCAGGATTTTCCAAGGTTCCCCCACCATTGTTGGCATTCGGGAGTTAATGGTGGGTCCGTCCCTCCTGGGAGGGAAGGGAACGGTTTGCCCTCGTAGCCATTTACTGCTTGAAAGGGGGAGACCTTGATGGAGCTATGCAAGCTGTTGTTGTAGCTGTATTCTGCAAAGGGCAGTAAGTAAGTCCACCCAATTTGACTGTTGGAAGTTTATATAGCAACGTAAATACTGCTCCAGAAGTCCATTAACCCTCTCACTCTGGCCGTCCGTTTGCGGGTGGTAGGCTGAGCTGAGCCCTTGTTCCATGCCCGTTAATTTGCAAAACTCCCGCCAGAAGTTGGCAACGAACTGTGGTCACTAATGACCTTATCGGGGAATGAGTGAACCAGGACCACGTAGAGGAAGAACAACTGGGCCAGTTCTTTTGCCGTAGGGAGTTTGCGGCAAGGTATAAAATGTGCTTGTTTCGAGAAGGTGTCTACCACTACTAGTATTACCGTCCGGCCACGAGATGGTGGTAGTTCCACTATAAAGCCCATCGACACTACCGACCACGGCCGCTCTGCAGAGGGGAGGGGCTGTAGCAACCCCGGCACTTTGCCCCCCCTCCGTTTTGCCATTAAGCAAGTTGGGCAAGTCTGGATAAATTCCGAAATGTCTTTTTTCATTTGGGGCCACCAGAACTGCCGGTGGACTAGGTGGAGGGTCTTCACGTACCCAAAATGCCCTGCTAGTTTGTTGGTGTGGCAGTGTTGTAGGACCTCTACCCGCAGGGATTTTGGGACGTACAGTTTCCCTTCGTGGTACCAGAACCCTCCTTTCCCCTTCTCGATTCCCGCGGGGCAGTTTTCCCACTCGGCCTCCACCTCGGTTTTGAGCTAGTTCCCCCCCCCATGGACTTGTGTCTTGGTTGATCTTTTTTGATCTGGTTTGTACTGCACCCGCTACGGCTTCAGGGGGAATTAGTGAGTCTATGACCTCTTCGTGCTCGCTTTCGGGTTGGGGAAGCCGCGAGAGGGCGTCGGCTAAGAAGTTTTTCGATCCGGGATGTGCCGTAGAGTAAAATCGAATTTGGCAAAAAAGCCCGCCCAGCGGATCTGCTTCCCCGTTAGTTTTCGGCGTCCCGTGAGAGCCTCTATGTTTTTGTGGTCTGTCCAGATCTCAAAAGAGACCCAGGTGCCTTCTAGCCACGATCGCCATGTTTTTAATGCGAATGTGACTGCATAGGCTTCCTTGTCCCACACTGACCAATTCCGCTGCTTGTTTGAGAACTTGCAGAAGATGTAGGCGCACGGCCGCAAGCGCCCTTCCCTATCTTTCTGCATTAATATTGCTCCCACAGCCGTGTCGGAAGCGTCGCACTGAACCACGAAGGGTTCAAGCTCGTTTGGGTGCACTAGCACCGGTTCGCTGGTGAACAGGCGTTTAAGGGTATCGAACGCCTGTTGGCATTGACTGGTCCCGTTTAGCTTTGCCCCGGGTTTTTTTGCTTCGGGCCCCTTCCCTTTGGTCTGCAGGAGGTCGGTCAGGGAGGGCAACCTTAGCGAACCCCTGAATGAACCCCCTGTAAAAATCTGCGAAGCCGAGGAACGATTGGAGCTGTCTACGTGTCCTCAGGGGTTCCCACTCTAGTACGGCTTGTATCTTTGCCGGGTGCATGGCTAATCCCTGACAGGATACCCTGAACCCCAAGTAGTCCAACTCCTTTTGGTGGAACTCGCATTTTGACAGCTTGGCATACAGTTTGTTTTTATACAGAGTTTCTAAGACTTCCTGAACCAACTTCACGTGCGAGGGGAGGTCTTTTGAGTAAATAATGATGTCATCCAGGTACACCACCACCCCCTGGTACAGAAACTTTCTTAGCACGTCATTGATAAAGTTCATGAACACTCCCGGGGCCCCCTGAAGCCCGAACGGCATTACTAAGTACTCAAACTGTCCCATCGGAATGTTGAACGCTGTTTTCCACTCGTCTCCCTCCTTAATCCTCACTCTGAAGTAAGCGTCTCGGAGATCTAGTTTGATGAAAATGGATCCCTTTGAGACCTCACTCAGGAGGTCCTTGATAAGTGGGAGGGGGTATGCATTGGACATGGAAATCCCGTTAATCCCCCGAAAATCAGTACAAAGTCTCAGACTCCCATCCTTTTTCTTTCGGAAAAGAACCAGCGCCGCATGGAGGGCCGTAGCCGGCCGGATGAAGCCCCGCCGGAGGTTTTTGTCTAGAAATTTACGCAGCTCTTCCTTTTCGGCCCATCCCATGGAGTAGAGTTTGGCTTTGGGCAGCGCCTGGCCTGGGATCAGTTCTATGGCACAGTCCGTGCTCCTGTGCGGCGGTAATTCGTCCGCCTCGATCTCGCTGAAAGCTCCCTGCAGGTCAAGTATTCCCGCGGGATAGACTTTACCTCCTCTATGGTTACACATAGTCTCTCGTTCTTGGGGGGCGGTTTGGGGCCCCAAGCCTCTCTCTACAGGTGCGAGGTGCACCGTCGGTCAATAAAATCTATCGTGTGTTCCGCCCAATCTGTCTTTGGCTGGTGCCGAGCTAGCCACCCCACACCTAACACTATGTCGAAGGAGCACGATGGGGCAATAACAAATGTTTCCAGGTCCCAATGGTCGATTATGCACATCGGGATCTCTTGGGTCTGCTCAGTACAGGGCTTCCCTTTCATTCTAGTCCCGTCCATCTGTTCGAACTCTAGGGGCCGTGGTAGGAGCTCTGTTGTGACCTTCAGCATTTCTATAAATCGGGGGGTTATAATCTCTCTGGTGCATCCCGAGTCGATGAGGGCTCAAGCGTGCACGAATCTCTTCAGTTTTACATTTAGCAAAGTCAAGGGGACAAACATAAGTTCTCCAGAAATTCTCACCCGTAGTGGTGCCGCTTTCTCCTGACCTGCCGCTGGGCACCCTCTAGTGCAGGTCGGTTCCGTTTCCCGCCGGCTCCGGCTCCCATGGGTCTTCCCCCAACTCTTCCAACATTATAGAATCCTCGTCAAGCACCATCGATAAAGCGGTGCTGCTGCGGCTGGATTCCTTCGGTTTGGTCAGTTTCTTGAGTCCCCCCGTGGGACCCTTAGCAGCTGGGGTGATAGATCGGGCGTGCTCAGGGCAGTTGGCGGACAAGTGGTTCGGGTCCTCGCACTTGTATCACTTGCGGGGCCCAGGGAAGGATTTGGTGGTCCCCCCCCCGGGTGTCTTCTTAGCTTCCACCTTCGGGGTTGATCGGCTCTCCCGGCTGGGCTTGCCCTGGTGTCCCTGGCGTTGGATGGCCACCTCCTTCATGTTCGTTTCGACTTCTCCGGCTAGTTGGATCCACCCGACTAGGTCGGCCGGCCTCGCTTATTGGAGGACCCGATCCAGGATTCCGGCGTTCAGCCCTTTCTTGAAGGCCCTAATCTTCATGGCCTCGCTCCAGCCTTGGATTTTTCGGCAGTAGTTGTGAAACTCCAGAGCGTACTCCCGGATCGACCTGCCCCCCTGCCGGATTTCATCTATCGCGGCGATGGCTCGGGTCTCCCGTAGTGGGTCCTTGAATTGGGATAGGAGGGCTTGCAGGAAACCTGCATCTGTGGCCACAGCAGGTCCACGGATCTCGTAGAGGCTCATGTACCACAGTTGGGCATCCCCATCATCCTCGACCCCAGGTAGGCCACTCGGCTGTGCTCGTCTGGGAAAGTGTTCCCCCAGTAGTGCATGTAGCTGGTGGCTTGGAGGACGAAGTACTCCACTTTGTCGGGGGTGCCATCAAAAGTGATGTCCAGCTCCCGGGTATTCACTTTTGGAGCGGCCGGCCCAGCCGGGGCCGCGGCTGTTCCCGCATCCCCCGGTTGCACTGGTTGCGCGAGCATGGGCGGTGGCAGCCCGCCCGTGGCTCCCGTGGCTCGGGGCAGGGCCCGTTCGATCTGCTTCTGCACCTCTCGCAGCATCAGCATAAAGTTTGCCTTCATTTCTTGCCTCAGGTCGCACCCCAGGATTTCCATCTCTCTCCGCAGGTCCTCGGTGGGGTTGTGCTTCAGGGAGGAGGCCCTCGAATCACACCCATCCTCGCCCTCCGAATCGAGTCGGCGGTCGTCCAGCAGCGTATGCTCTCGGGCTCCCCCCTCTCCAACCGTGCCACTCTGCCGATCCGGGCTCACACGGTCCTCCATCTCTCCGGGGGTGCGGAGGAGGTTGGCGTGCCTCGCCGCTGCCTCGTCCATCAGGGTGGTAGAAGTCCGGGGCTTCCAGGAGGCCTTCAGGGTGATGAACAGCGCGTGGCTGCTCACTTTCTTCACCTTCCGCTCTGTGATGTAGCACGGCGGGGTCTCCGGCGTCTGTTTGAGTATGAAAGGCTCTCGGTTGTCGAGGGCTTCTTCAGCCATTCGCTGATAAGTAACTCACATCTGATAAGCCCCTTGTGATGATTAGTATCAAAATGTCAGCGTAGGGGCATTGAAGTTTCAAGAATGAATAGACTTATTTTAGTTTAAAAATAAGTTTCCATTTATTGATTACAACAATGTTGCACAGCGCAGAGTCAGTGATACTAATGACGAAAGGGGTTCAAGCATAAGCATTTATGGATACACATCAAAGCAAGGAGCCTTAATTTGCTTCCCATAATAAAACCTGGGCTGTCTCGTTGACAGAGAGCATTTCTCTTATCTGTTATCTCCCCGGCATGGCCTGTCTCTCCTCCCCGCTGTGGCCTTGCTAAGCCGGCCTGAGAACTAGTTCGATGTTTAACACTTCAAAGCTCTCTGGGAAGCTCTCTGGCACCTGGACTATCTCTTCTCAGCTATACTTCACATTTCGTTACAGTTTCAGGGTTAGTAAGGCGAGGTGCGAGTGTGTTAGTTAGCATTCAGATAAACATTTAGGGTAATAAAGACAAGCTTCAATGCACATAGCTGACAGAAACATGCCTAGAATTACTCCTTCCAGTGGCTCCCTCCGCTCTTGTACTCTCTTTTCCATTGTAGCTCTTTAGGTGACCTCTGTGGTGGAGAAGAGCCTGCAAGCTGGCCTATTTTTCCCTCCTTCTCTGCTTCACACACTGCAGAAATAGTTGCCTACCTATGGATCAGCACTCAGAGGCTGATTGAGGTCCCAATGCTAAGTAAGTTTACTTGATAGTAAACCTGAATTAAGTCCCTCCTTGACCTCTGAAAACTGCATAATATGTGAGAAAGAGCAGCATGTGACTCCCATGTTAGTCCTGCACCCCCTCTCCCACTGCTCTGAAGTATTATGGATTATAGTCATTTAGCTGTTATGCCAACTTTGCCATGGACATTTGTTTTATATGGACTAAACAGGAGTGAACCAGGCCAGATCCCAGCTTGTTTCCTGTCTATGCCTCCCAGTGTGTGGATTGCCTATGCCTACAATACAGAGAGTACAATGGACTGTGCTACATTGGTAGTCTGCTCAGCTCTGTAGAACAGCAACTGCATCCCTGTCTTCAAGAAGACAACATCAGAAGCAGCCCTGAGAGAAGCCATGTTCCTAGAAGACACTCTCCCTGCAAACTGCCATGCAGAGGAAGCTTCTTCTGCATGCACCATATTCCAAAGTCCTGCCAACACTTTGGAAATGCAGATGTGAAGGCATAGCTGTCAACAATGGATTGCTATAACATCATCTTCTCTGAATAAAAGATTTTTCCTGTGACACATCAAGACTAACCTCCAGCTCAATGGAGCATCGTTAAAGAAGATCACCAGTCATCAGCTATAGCAACCTATCTACTTTCTTTTGTTTCTCATTATCCCCTTCCAAAGTGTTACAATTTTGATGTATAAAACAATTTTATTTCAGTAAAATATGGTAACAATCAATTCTTCTTTTTATCTATCCCATATATTACTTTTCTAATCCCCCTCCCCCCGCCGGTGTTGTATACTTAAAATACTAATATTTAAAGGTACCACTAATAAAACAAAAATTTCTATATTTCTTTCTTTTAAGACTTAATCATTATCAAAAATTGTCCAATGTCCTTTTATTTTCCACTCTGTCAAGCAGACGGATTCAATGATGAGTCGAAGTTGATACAAAGACTACGTTTATTGATAGACCGTTACCTTGGCTCAAGCCTTGGCTTGAGAAGAATGAAACCAATACATTGATACATAAGTTTTAAGGTACACTTCAAAGGGATTCCTACGGGGAGGGGGCGTAGGAGAGCATTCACACATAAGTATCAAAACTACATACATTCCCAGGGCGTTATCAGGCATTCGGCCTTGTATCACCCAGATGGTGCTTCCTCCTTTAAGAGGATTCATGGGAAGCTGCTGATTGCTTTGGTCTCAGTAATTAACAGCCATACAACAAAGAGGGGCCAGGAAAGGATAATAAACTAGCAGCATTTGGTTCAGTGTGATACTACCCAGGCCTGCTTGTTGCAGACCAGGAACCCATCAGTCATTGATCAGAATTAGTTGTGCTTGACAGTCTTTTCCTGTATAACTTCTAAACTTCTTCCACTCCAACCTAAAAGTTTCTAAATCATAGTCTTTTAAAATTCTTGTCAATTTGTCCATTCCACTCCATGTTATAACTTTTAAGATCTAGTCCCATTTCTCTGGTATTCTCTCTTGCTTCCACAACTGTGCATACAATATCCTAGCAGCTGAGAGCAAGTACCAAATTATAGTTCTATCTTCTTTTGGAAATTTTTCCATATATAATCCCAACAGAAAAGTCTCTGCAACTTTCTTAACTTCATATCCCAAGATCTTAGATATTTCTTGTTGAATCATCTGCCAATATTTTTTTGCTCTTTCACAAGTCCACCACATATGGTAAAAAGAACCTTCATGTTTTTTGCACTTCCAACATCTATCTGGCATCTTATTGGTCATCTTTGCCAACTTTTTAGGAGTTATATACCATCTGTATATAATTTTAAAACAGTTCTCTTCAATACTATGACAAGTTGAAAGCTTTATAGAATTCTTCCAAAGATATTCCCAAGTTTCCATCTGTATTTCTTTATTTACATTAATTGCCCACTTAATCATTTAAGATTTCACTACTTCATCTTCTGTAGACCATTTCAAAAGCAGTTTATATAGTTTTGAAATTAATTTCTCATTATCTCCACGCAGAACTATTTCAATTTCTGTTTGTTCTTTTCTTATCCCTTCAGTTTTGATATCTTTTCCCACCAAGCTCTTTATTTGTTGCATTTGAAACCAATCATATTTATTATTCAACTCTTTCGCAGTTTTCAGCTCTATTTTACCGCCTTGTATTTTTAGTAGCTGATTTTATGACAACCACTTTTCTTCACCCGCTTCAGCTGTTATTTTTATCACTTCTGCTGGCATTATCCATAACGGTTTTCTCTCATCCCCATATTTCTTATATTTCATCCACGTATTCAACAAACTATTTCTTATATAATGATGAGAGAAAAAACCATCCATCTTTTTTTCCCCATAATACATATAAGCGTGCCAGCCGAATTTATTTCCATGACCTTCCAACGCCAAAAGTTTTCTGTTTAATAGCATCACCCATTCTTTTATCCACACTAAGCAGACTGCTTCATGATATAGTTTTAAATCTGGTAATTGGAATCCTCCTCTCTCTTTTGCATCTGTTAAAATTTTTATTTTAATTCTTGGTTTCTTCCCAGTCCACATAAATTCTGAGATCTTCCTATGCCATCTGTTAAACTGTTTGCTGTCCTTCACAATCGCAATAGTTTGAAATAGATACATTATTCTTGGTAAAATATTCATTTTAATTGCAGCTATTCTTCCCAGCAATGACGAATTAAGTTTATTCCATTTTATCATATCTTCATCCATTTTACGCCATAGCTTCTCATAATTATTTTTAAACAAATCAATATTCTTCATTGTTATCTCCACACCCAAATATTTTACCTTTGAAGTAACTTCACAACCCGTTAGTTTTTGTAACTCCTTTTGTTTATTTGCTTGCATATTTTTACATAAAATTTTTGATTTTTTTCTATTTATATAAAATCCCACCAATTCTCCATATTCTTGTATTTTAGCTAACAGCAAAGGTGTTACTTGAGTGGGGTTTTCATTTATAAACATTATGTCATCTGCAAATGCTCTATATTTATAAGTAAATCCTTTTATTTTTAATCCTTCTATTTCTTTGTCTTCTTGAATTTGCATCAGTAAGATTTCAAGTGTCATTATAAACAACAATGGAGAAAGCGGACACCCTTGTCTTGTACCTTTACTAATTATCATATCTTCTGTAAGGTCAGCATTTATGCATAGCTTTGCACGTTGCTCAGTATATATTGCTTTTATCATCCTTATAAAGTCTTCTCCCAACTCCATTTTCTCCATAACTGCAAACATAAAGTCCCAATTTAGATTGTCAAATGCTTTCTCTGCATCCGCAAAGAATAATGCTACTTCTTTTCTGGATGTCCTTCATAATACTCTACAATATTTACAACAGTCCTAATATTGTCTCTTATCTGTCTTTTGGGAAGAAACCCTGCTTGATCTTCCTTTATAAAATTTATCAAATATTGCTTAAGTCCTTCTGCCAGTATTCTTGTGTATATTTTATAATCATTATTCAATAATGAAATCAGTCTATAATTTTTTTACATTCGTGACATCTCTATCTTCTTTCGGAATTACTGAAATCACTGCTTCCTTCCATGTATTTGGTATTTTACCTTTTAATCTTATCATATTCATCAATTTTTGGAGTTTCGGTATTAATTCCTCTTTAAGGGTTTTAAAGAGCTGTATATCCATCTGGCCCAGGTGCCTTTCCAATTTTCATTGCATTGATTGCTGCTTCAATCTCTATTGTTTCAATTGGCGCATTCAAAATTTCTTTCATATTTTCTGTTAAGGGTGCTATTTTAATATTTTGTAAATACAGTTCCATCTTTTCTTTCTTTATTTTAACACCCTTAAATAATTTAGCATAATATTTAAAAAATTCTCTTTTTATTCCTTCTTGATCCATTTCTCTTCCATCAGCCACAATCCTACTAATAATTTTACTTTCTCTCTTTTTTTTTTCAATTGCCAGGCCATGTATTTTCCAGGTTTATTTGTTCCCTCAAAAGACTTTTGCTGTAATTTTTTCAAATTCCACGCTAGTTCTTTATTTAACAAATGTATCATTTGTGTTTGCAATATTGTAATTTCCCTCATGATTCTCTTTTTCCATGGCCTTTTCTTTAACTCACTTTCTTTTTTCTTTATTTCATTTTGAATGTCCAACATCTGTTTATCTTTTGCCCTCTTATCTTTATTATTCAATGATATCAATATTCCTCTCATTACTGCATTACTGCATTATAGGCATCCCACACCGTCTGGAATTCAGTATCTTCTCTGTCATTTGTATTCGCTCCATAAGACGCACCTGAACATAAGACGCACCTAGTTTTTAGAGCCGTTTGTGTGAATTTAGAGGCATTTGTGTGAATTTTTTGCAGTATTCGCTCCTTAAGACGCACACACTTTTCCCTCCACTTTTTTTTGGGGGGGGGGAAGTGAGTCTTATGGTGCAAAAAATACTGTATATTACAATTTTGCTTTTTAATCCAATGAAATGTTGCCCTTCTTTTTTTGTGGTGAATTTAGTCCATTTACATTCCAAGATAATAATTTGTAATCCATCATGGTGCAAATTCTTTATTTTCTTCATAAAATCTACGCAGTTCCTGTTCATTTGTAATTGTAATTCTTTTCCCCTGAAGTTCAAAACTCAAACCTTCAGGTATTATCCATCTATACCTCATTTCATTGTCCTGTAATTTCTCTGTCAATTTTTTGTATGTTCTTCTGTCATTTTTCACTTGCCTTCATGATTCTTACTCTGCTGCCAGCCACTATCAATGTCTTTTCAAAATTTTTGTTCATGATCTTTCCCACCATTTTCTTTGTCATATATCTTAAGACCACATCTCTTGGTAGATTATTTTTTGGGGCATAGTGAGTTCACTCTATACATATAGTCATACATATTTCTAGACCCTTCAGGATCTTTTTCCAAAATTCTGCAATTATCTTTATTATATATTCTTTCAAGTCACTTTCTTCCTTTTCAGGTACTCCTCTCAGATGTATCTGAGTCTCCATCAATTTGCAGTCATGGATTGCCACTTTTTCTTGTATTTTCAACAAGGTGGAATCATGTACTTTCATTCTCCCTTCTACCTCCTGCACTTTCTTAGATGCTTCCTCAGTCTCATTTCTGAGATCTTCAATACCTTTTTAAATCTCTTCTAAGATTTCTTTCTTAGAGGCAGTTATCATCTCTTTCATACCTTTCATCATTCTAGCCTCCATGGCCTCTAATTGTTTCTGCATTTTCTCCAGAGAAGTAGCCCTTGTACGGGTTTGCTCTGACATTTAAAAACACCAAAAATTTTGTTCTCACCAATTTAAAATTTAACTATCAGGTTCAGAAGATTAGAGCTTGCTTTTTTCAACAAGCCTAATTTTGCCATCCTCAGAGCCTTCTAGGCTGAGATATTAATTTTTAAAGTTTTTATTTCTTTCAAAATGGCGGTCACGACTTTCTACTTCCCTTTAAAAAAATTTTTTTTTCCTTTAAGAGCTTTTAAAGTCTATAATTAACAATAATGTCCAATAGTATTTATCTTTTCATCACCACCTCTATTATTTCCAACAATTTTTAATGTCCCGAACACCTTAAAAATGTTATTTTAATTTAACCTCCTTGTAATGGCCACCAATGTTTTTCTATGGTATTATAATCCTAGAGTAGGCTTTTCATCTGATACTTCCTGCTTTACTTGCCACCAAATCCCGTTTTCGCTGGTAGAGAGATCTCACGATAGTTGACGTACTTCCTGTGTTGACTGTATATGCTGCAGGTCTGTGACGATGATGCTCTTTTTTTCAAAACCACAAGTAGACCAAACAATAAATTCCTTCTCACATTTTAGCACTGTCCTTTAAATTAAAAAGTCCAAATTTCACCTCTTCATCCCTTCTTCTTTCAAACTTTCTAGATTTCCATTTCCCACCTTCTGAATTTATTCTGTTTAACTTTAAATAGTCCCAGAATGAAAGATAGTAATCTGTACCTTTTCTGCAAGTTATCCAGATCCACACCGGTCTTATATAGCTTTAGATGTTTAGTAATGTTCAGAAGGTTAGGATTCTGTTGAGTTTATCTCAAATAAATGACTCTGTAAACTTCTGCAGATGATGGAAATGCAACTCTTCTCCGGAGATCCCGCAAAGCCTCAAAGAAGCCCCCCCCCCCCGGACTCCCTTTTAGCCAAGGTAAATCTCCTCAAAGTTTTCTGTGCATATCTTAGACTAATCTCTGACTGAGAAAAGTAGGTAGTAGGCATTAGTTTGCCTTCCACTACCCCGAACAGAAGTTCCAGCCTGCTCCCTTCATGAGAAGCAGCTCAGTTTGGCATTTTCCTACCCCGGAAGTCCAAAGTGTTACAATTTGGACATTCAGTCCCAGATTAACCACTTCAATTTGTGTAAAAGGTGGTCTGCACCTCATGACCATCATTGCCCACCAAATTATTTTGTTCTATTTCCTAGGAGATATCTCCGGGTAGGTGTAGCTCATAACAAGACCCTGCCTTGGAATATGACATTCGCTATAAAAAGCCAGTTTTTTGACCATTCAGGTGTGTCTCTGACATTACCCCTACCTTGCTGCCAGAGTCACCCCCAATTCCTGATCAGTTCTGAGCCCATTATTGCGAGGGATGCTGGTAGTCTCTTGCTCCCCCTTCCTTTCCTGTCTTCGCTGAAGAATCATCCTTCTTCTGTCGAGAGGTAAAGTATCACCCCCTCATCATTTTCCTGCTCATGCAAACGTCCCTATCAATTTTCCATGTATTTTTCCTAGACCTTTATGTGTGTTGAATACTTGTGTTTCCTTGTGTGCTCAAGTGTTTTCTACATTTTTAAAAAAAACTATTTTAGTTTTTAAAATCTCCTTTGGAGGACTAACTTCTGTAAATGCAGGTTATTGATTCCGTACTGATTGGCCATCTGGCCCACTGAATTAAATCCCCCCATACCTCTTTTGAGGGCAATTTGGCTAACACCTGAGTCACATATTGGTCACCCTTAAGCTACGATATTGCCTCATTTATACAGTTCTGGTCACCCTGTCTCAAAAAGAATATTGCAAAGCTAGAAAAAGTACTGAAGATGGGAAGCAAGATTTGGAGCACATTTTCTATGAGGAAAGGCTGAATAGTCTGTCAAATTTTCATTCTAGACAAAAAACAGGGCTAAAGTTGGACATGGTAGAGGTTTATAAAATTATTCATGGGATGCGGAAATTATTCATGGGATGGAGAACTTTTTCTCCCTCCAACCATAACCTAGAACAGAAAGCCACAAGCATAGATGGGTTTATAAGTGGCTTAGACAGATTTATTCATAAGAGGTTCCATGGTGAGTAAGAATGATTATCTACATCCAGAGGGAGCAAACCCCTGAATACCAGTGCTAGGCGATCACAATAGGGGGAGGCTTATCTTCTAGGGTTGCCAGCCCCCAGTTGGGGATCCCCTGATTTAGGGGGCTTCTTCCCACTGTGGACCAGTAGGCAAGTGGGGGAAACCCCTTCTTTAAACATAGACATCACAGCACAATGTCCCAGATGTGATGATGTCTCCTGGAAGTGACATCATTGTGTGTGGGATACTCTGGTTTTTGGACAAACTCTATGGTTTAAGCCTGATTTAATGTGATGATGTCACTTCCAGGTGATTGTTGAAGGGACCTGGCAACTGTATTAGCCTCTGTGTCCATGGTGAGTAAAAGGACAGTCTACATTCAGAGACAGTAAATCCCTGACACCAGTGCTAGGAGACAACACTGGGGTACGGCTTAGCCTCTATATCCTGTTTGTTGATCCTCCAGGGCAACTAGTTGGCCACCGTGTGAAACAGGATACTGGACTGGATGGACCGCAGGTATGACCCAATAGGGTTCTTCTTATGTTTTTTTATGTGCTGGAAATTCAATTCCCAGGGATGCAGGGCCTTATTTGGATCTGGGACTGTGGTACATGAGGAGAGGGCCTTATACTTTCCTGCCTGTGTTATTTTTCTGACCTGAAATAGTTCCACTGGGGGCTCCGTGTATACATGTGGTACATATCTAAATTTCCCCAACAGGGCAAATGGTGTTCTTTGACCATTTCAAGTTGGGAAAATGGTGCATGAGGGAGACCACAGTCCGTATCAGCACTGGCCTATACATACTTGGGAATTAATTTCCCAGCATATAACTTGCAACATACATCTGATTGTGAAGACCTGAGGGAAACATAATTAAGCAAATTTATTTATTTAAAACATTATTATCTTGTCTTTCCATCCAGTTAGGGATCACACGGTGGCAACATTTTTCAAAAATTAAAATGTAATGTCCCACAGGCAACAGGTCCACTGGAGGCTGCATGTTGCATGTCTGTATGAAATCAGATGGAAGAAAGTGGCATACAAAGATAGTAATTTCACTTAGTTCGGGAAACACATTTATCGTCTAATGGTTCTAATGCGTTTTGATCATCTTGCTTTTTGTAAAAAGAATTCTATTTTTTCTTGCTTCAGAGGAAGCTACTAACACTGTCTTCTGCAATAATGTTACTTACAAAATGACAGTATGTTAGCAGTTCTTTCTGAAGCAAATAGAAAAGAAACACTTCCAAATTATACTTCCCTAATGAGGAGCTAAATGCTCAAAATGTATTCTGTGAGACTGTTACTGTGCTCAATAACTGCCTGTGCCTACTAGAATCAATGTTTGCATCTCTACATGAGTCACTTTTTCAATCAGGAAACCTGCTCAGAACAGTGACTAACACAGAAACACAAGGGGGGTCCTCTGAGAGTAATTTTCTTTCATAATTTAAAAGTAATACTATTTTCTGGGTGTATAAAAGAAGTGCGCACCCAGTTTTTATTCAGATAAATAGTATGAGTAATTGGAAGTTAAGTGAGGGTACATGTATCTATAGGTATATCCAGGGCTTTTTTTTCTGGAAAAAGAGGTGCCAGAACTCTCAAGAGGGAAATGAAGGAGAAACACACAGGTGCCCCTCATGAACTTTTAAACATTTTTTGAGAATTTTGTTTCCATTAAGAGGTTCTGGAACTCCGTTCCACCGCATTCCCCTAGAAAAAAAGCCCTCGGTATATCACATAACATAGAGCTGCCATGGCACTATTGGGATGGTCCAGGAAAACATTGGAAGAATGTTTTTGCATCAGGCCCCAGTGAAGCAAAGGATGCATTGCTTTTTGTATTTTACTGATCTCAAGAACAACAAAACCCTTCAGTGAAGAGGCTTTCATTCTTGACAATTGCAATCCACTTTACTAAGATACCGTCTTCTCAAATATAACTAACTTTGAAAATATCCCCAGCCTTTTGATCTCCTATGCATAAATAATAACAAAATAATAAAATAAATAATAATTTGATTAAATTCTTTGCACACAATTCTTGTTTATTTTTCTATATACTCTGAAGCAATGATACTCTCTGGCTTGCAGAAGGTTATATTTGCACTTCCTATCAACTGAAAGAACCACATGATTTCCTTATGCCCCGTGCCCTACCCCACATTAGATCTGAGGGTGGGGGTGGGTGGCTATGGCGGATCAAATCCACCATGTGACAGCACTCTGTGACTCAACACAGTGAGCAGTTAAAGTTTAAATTCTTGCTGAGTTGCTACTCAAATCAGCAAGGCTTTACACTTTAAATGCCTTGCTATGTTGGCAGTGGCGGCCCAAGGGTGTACTCAGCTTTGTCCCTGTGTTTAAGACTAAGGTCTTCCCAATAGATGCCTTTTCCTAGTAAGACTGTTAATATCTCCTTTCAAATAAATAACCAGGGCCTTTGAAGTGTTGAGGGCCTTTCAATGTCATTTCAAATCCCTTTGCTCTATCCTTATCTTTCAGACTGACAGTCTTTATAACCCTGGACAGTAAGCTTAATATTGGAAGACTAAAAGATGAGTAACATCGAGACTGTAGCACCAAACTAATTTGTTGGAATTGATTTGATGGTTTTAATTAGATGGTTTTAATGTAATAATATATATATAAGTGAACTGCAATATGTAATTTGTTGTGTAACCAATGTGCTTTCATTATTGTAATGCTTGTATTTTATGTTATGCTATGTGAGCCGCCCTGAGCCTGCTTCGGCGGGGAGAGTGGGATACAAATTAAATATTATTATTATTAAAACTCCCTCTCAAGATGTGTTTGTTTTACATACGGAGAGACTTATTAACTTTTTTGAACAGTCTCCCACCAGAGCCTTTTCTAGATTCAAAGCCTTACCACTCTGGCACTGAAACAGACTCTGCATTTTAGACTAACATTCGAGTCTCACAAGCAACAACTCTTTTCTTCATCTACTTTCTAACTCTCCAATTGCTTCGCCAACTGCCTATCTAACCTCCTTTCTTGATAGCTGCAGTTCCCCCTTCAGAGTGAGTTCCATTAGCTATCACTCATATGCACTGCCTCTAAGCATGCATATGCCTGCTGTCTGTCACATAGTCTTATACTGAACCAGACCACTGGTACATCAAAGTCAGTATTGTATACTCAGACTAGCAGCAACTCTCTGAGGTTTCAGATAGAGGTTTTTCAAATCTTATCTTTCTCATCTTTCACATATTACCTGATCCTATTAACTAGATAGTTATTTATAACGAGATAGTTTATTTATTTAAATTAGCCACCTTTCTCCCTAAAGTAACTCAAACCATCTCACAGCATGAGATCATCTCACATGATGATTATAAAAAGGAGGGGGGAAATATAAAACAACAATTATAAAACCTCATAAAAAGTCACAATTTATAAACTCCAATTTGAACGGTCAGCCAATAAATGAAAACTAAATCAGTAAAATGCAGTCAAAACCAACACCTTGAATTGGGTTTGGGAGTGTATCGCTGCTGTCCAGTCCAGTGTAATTTCTGTAGTATCAGTCATATGCTTTTAGTAGCTGGCCTTGACCAGCATTCTAGCCAGAGTATTCTATACTAGCTGCAGCTTGCAAACACTCATCAAGGGTAGCCCCAAGTAAAATGCATTGCAATAGTTAAGTCCAGGTGGTGGGGATTGAATTTGAGACTTTCTGCAAGCCAAACAGATGATCTACTACTAAGTCATGGGCCATCTCCACAAGTTGGACCAGAATGCTCTGGCCAGAATGTTTACTGGAGAGGGTCACAGGGAGCATATTTCTCCAGCTTTGTTCCTTCTACACTGGCTTCCAGTCTGCTTCTGGGCACTTCAGTGTGCTGGCAATGACCTTTAAAGCCCTAGTTGGCTTGGAACCAATGTACTTTAAGGGCCTCCTTCTTGCATTCAAACCTACTCACTCATTCTGGTCAGCTTTGGAAGTCCTGTTTGGATCCCCCTGAGCACAGATAGGTGGCATATGAGAAAGGACCTTCTTGACTGTGATACCAAAATTTAGGAATTTCCATCCCAGGGAGATTTGTCAGTTTCCCTTTATCATTGTCTTCCACCAGTGGGTGAAGACATTTTGACTTGTTCGGCATACTCTTAGTAATGGTTATTGTTCCTCCTCACTTGTGTTATACATATTCATACGTTTATGTTTCTAGTGAATAGTTTATTCAGGATGTACTTTACTTTAAATGCTATTTTAATGTTGACATTTTTATTTTGATATCTGCCATTCAGGGGACCCTATTTGATGGAAACATAGCAGATAAAAGTTTTAAATAAATAAATTACAAATGTGGAAAATCCTAGCTTGAGGTGTATATGGTAGTTGATAAAAGCACGCTACAACACTATGAACTTATAGACAATAGATATATTAAACCTTAATTACTGGGCGGAGGAGGGGATGTCATGGAAACTTGACCAGCTTAGTTGGGTAAGCATCCTGGCCTTGATATTTTCATGTGAGAAATGACAGTGGGTAGACATGGGTGTGTAATATTTTAATATTCAACCAAAAACAAACACCCCCTCCACTTTAAATTCAGAGTATTGTTGGATTTTTAAAACCTACTGATTTGGATCATACAGTCTATTTCTGCTGAAATAAGGGTGCTTTTGCCAGAAGTAACATCTGGGTGGCCTACATAGCATAACTAGGATTGTCAGCAGTCTAGTGTTTGTGGGGTGTGTGTGTGTGTCCTGTCCCTTTAATAGAAGCTTAAAAAGACACTATTTTATCTCTAGTTTTTCTTTCAAAACATCCTGGTAAGTTAAGGTCACCTGACTGGGTTGTCACCAATAAGCATGATACTCCACTCTAACTTGTACTTTCAGCTCATCCCAAGGAGAGTGGCTGTGAGCAGGGCTCTTTTTCTAGCAGGAGCTCCTCTGCATATTAGGCCATGCCCCCCTGATGTAGCCAATCCTCCAAGAGCTTAGAGGGCTCTTCGTAGAGTGCTTACTATAGGCTGCAGGAGGACTGGCTACATCAGGGGGGCAATGCCTAATATTCAGAGGAACTCCTGCTATAAAAAGAGCACTAGGTGTGAGCTAATACACTTTAGTTTAATCCCAACAAGATGGAAGTCCCACTGGTGAGCAGAAAGTCTGATCCAGGATTTAAGGTGTCACCTGTTCTGGGTGGTGTTTCAATCCCTTTGAAAGAAAACATCTAGTTTAGGAGTGTTTAGGTCATGTATGTCAAACATGCGAACTGGGGGCCAAATCAGACCCCTGGAGGGCTCCTATCAACTGGCTGTCATCTGCTTCCTTCTCCCTCTCTCTTGCTTCCTCCTGCATCACAGCTTGCTTTGCCAGGCTTACTCAATCACACAGGAGATACAGAGCAATAAAAAAATATATATCTATTTTCTCCATTGGCTGAGGCTCCTCCCTTGGGGAGGACGGGGAAAAGGCAGAGGTTTTTTTCCAGGCTCTCTCAGTCGCACAGCAGAGTTACTGAGCCAAACCTCTCTTCCTTCTATTGGCTGAAGCTCCTCCCCCTCCTGGTCCCCTGGGGAAGGAAGGAAAGAGCCAAAGCTTCCTTTGCTGATTTCCCTGGATCCCATGGGAGAGATACAAAGAAAGCACCTTTAAGACCAGTGAGTGCTAACATTTTAAGCGTTTTAAGGTTTTTGTTTTTGCTGTTTTTAAAAAAAATACATTTAATTGTGTTTGTCTGTATCCTTTATAAAGTTTATATCTGCTACCTAATCTTAAATAGGTATACACATGGTCCGGCTGAACAAGATCTCATTTATGTTAGGTCTGGCCCTCATAACAAATGTGTTCAACACCCCTGGTTTAGGCCTGCTTCTGGATAAGCAGATGGCAGCTGTGGCCTTTCATTAACTAAATAAGATCTGGCCATTGTGGTGCATGCCCCGGTTACATCTAGATTAGTTACTGCAATGGACTCTGTATGGGGCTTTCTTTGAAAAGTGTTTGGAGCGGAATGATTGTTGCAGAATGATGCAGCCAGGATGCTGACTGTAGAGGGTCACGTGGATCATATCACTCCAGTTTTGACCCATCTGCATTGGTTAGAAAAACCTCCTTTCTCTCCATCTGGGCCTGATCCATGGATTTAAATATTCATACATTGAGGTATAACAGGCTAATGAAAATATGACAGCTCTCTACTAATATCCTATAACTATACTGTGTCGAAAGTTCATATATCTAGTGTATCTATAAATGATATGTTATAAGCATAAAACCTACAGCATAAAAATGGCACATACCTTTGTATATGTAAGGTGTTTTACATATAGCCCATTATAAAATAAATTCATTTGCATAGAGAAATATTTACATATCTCCAAGATCACAGTACATAACATTTATCCACAAATTACATGCAGTACATTGCATTGAGACCTCAGGATAGCTTGCAACTTAGGCAAGAAACTTTTTAGGTATTGCTGGGTCCCGCCCACCCCACCTTTCTGACAACACCTATCAAGGAAATGAAAAATGGTAGTATGGGAAAAGTCCAATTTCTTTTAATACACGTTGCAAAAGAATCTCATATTCTCAAATTTAACTGCCATTCATGAGTCCATACTGCAAACGAAAAACCAAAGAAAACTTAATTTTGAATTCCTACAGACTACACTGTACAATTTAATCACATGGTAACCTCCAAAACAAGTTATATTCAAAAGTCCAGATATTTGGAATTTATGGCCAAAACTATTACTGAAACAAGAGAAGGCTCCATTCTTATATGCTCACATTTAAGATAGGAAATATTATGTAGGGATAAAAACTGGTATCATTACTTTCCATTTGACCAATTTTATTTCCAATGGATGTATAACATTTCTTTACTATCCCAAACATGGGACTGGAATGACAAGGAATATCCTGATCTGGAAGGCATTGCCTCCTCTGAAATATTAGCTTCCCAACTTGGGGGTGTTCCTGTCCAGCTTTGATTATATATATCACAGACAGAGGCTGTATAACCCAGAGTGTCTTTTCTCAGCTCTGATTATTTAGCATTCACTCTTTGGAAATGTTTGGGGCGAATGCTGTGGACACTATTTGCCAATGACAAGTGTGTCAGAAAATAAATAGACGAAGAGTCTTCGAAAGTTGTGTACATACTGAGAATACATAAAGAAGGAAAGAACTTGTGGCATGAAAGTTTTCAAAATTGCCAACATGTATATCATATATCAATTCTACTGGAAATTCCAGCAGTCATATTTCTAAGAAACATTCCTTTTGTCACATAGTTTTATTCAACTGTGGTGAACCATCTGTCTTACCTTGGCAAAATGCTACAGTCTGACTGCATTTACTTACAGGGGTGGATTTTAGGGTTGCCAACCTCCAGGTGGAGGCAGGGGATCCCCCCGATTTGGAGGCCCTCCCCCTGCTTCAGGGTTATCAGAAAGTGTTTGTTGGGGGGAGGGAGGGAAATGTCTGCTGGGCACTCCATTATACCCTATGGAGACCGGTTCCCATAGAGTATTAATGGAGAATTGATCTGTGGGTATCTTAGGTTCTGGGAGGGGCCTGTTTTTTGAGACAGAGGCACCAAATTTTCAGCGTAGCATCCAGTGCCTCTCCTCAAAACACCCCCTATATTTCAAAAAGATTGAACCAGGAGGTCCAATTCTATGAGTCCCAAAAGAAGGTGCCCCTGTCCTCAGGGCTGGCCCTAGACTATCTTACCCGCAAAGCTAGGTTCTGGCCCCACCCCTATAACCAGTGTTCAAAACCACCATGACTTCCAGGTGGTCTTATGGTGGGAGAGGCAGCCTCCAGTAGAATTCTGTGCAACCATGCCCCCCACCACCACTAAAAACACCAAGGCGGGCAAAAGATGGGAAAAGCCAGGGGGATACCTGTATAGTTGTACTTAAAGTGAAATCATGATTTGACAATTGCTGTACAATTGGGAAACATTTTCATGATTTCATCACCTGGCATCTGAAAAATTAAGTGAACTATTACACTTGCTAGATCTTGATCAATGCTTAGATCTTGATCAGTGAACACTATCAATTTTACCAGTGATCACAAGATACTGTAAATGCTGCTAATTTCTGATTAATGCCAGTCAACCTGAATCATTTGAATCAAAACACCTTCCCTGTGGACAACAGAACATAGGGTTGCCAGGTCCAACTAAAACATATCTGGGGACTTTGGGGGTGGAGCCAGGAGACTTTCCCATTCCCTAAAATAAATAAAAAATGTCCTCATCCTCCAGAGCTGGCTGCACTCTCTCTCCCTCTCTCTTACACACACAGTACACAGCCAAAATAAAGTTTGCAAGCCCACATATTTGTGGATCTCACTGGGGCAATTTACTCACAGGAACTGGTGAATGTAACCATCTTTATTTTCACCAACGTCTCAGGAAAAGAGAGAGCAGCCAAAGGGGGTGGAGTTTTATTCCAAAGAAACGCCTTTTCTCCTTTCTGCCTGCTTGCCTGGTCCATACAGCTCTAGTCAGTGAACTTTAAAGGCACACACACACCAAGAAGAGGGAAGCATCATGCCCGGGAGAAAGGTGGGGGAGAGAAAGGAAGGAAGAAGAGAAAGAAGAGGGGACGGGGGAAGGTGGGGAGGGAAATACTATGCCTGGGAGAAAGCAGGGGGAGAAAGCAAGGAAGGAGAGAAAGAAGAGGGGACAAGAGGGGAGGTGGGGAGGGAAGCACCGTATCTGGGAGAAAGGGGGGGACAGAGAAAGCAAGTAAGGAGAGAAAGAAAAGAGGACATGAGAGAAGGTGGTGAGGAAAGCACCATGATGAGGAGAGGGGGGGAGACAGCAAGGAAAGAGAGAAAGTGGGGATGAGAGGGAAGATGGGGAGAATGGGGGAGAGAGAGAAAGCAAGGAAGGAGAGAAAGAAGAGGGGATGGGAGGGAAGGCAGGGAGGGAAGCAGCACCATGTTGGGGAGAAGGCGGGGAGAGAAAGCAAGGAAGGAAGCAGCATCATGCTGGGAGAAAGAGGATGGGAGAGGAAGGAAAAAAGGAGAGTAAGATGGGATGGGTGTGAAGGTGAGAAGAGAAGCAAGCAGCAGAACAGCCAGGCACTTCCCGGCAGCGCAGTGCTTGCTCAGAGCCTGGGGGCTGGGGTGAAGGCCAGGCATAAAGACTCCTCCTAAAAGTCACCTGGGGGCACAAAATCTGGTGCCCCGCCAGGGCCGGCGCCCTAGGCAAACTGCAAAAGAGTCGAAGTGTGGAAAGCAGCCCATTTTTCTCTTTGCATGATGTACATTGCAGTCCTAACATAATTTCACCCTTCTAAGCAGGGCTTTTTTTGTAGAAAAAGTCCAGCAGGAACTCATTTGCATATTACGCCACACCCCTGACATCACCATTGTTTCACACAGAGCTTTTTTGCAGAAAAAGCCCAGCATGAACTCATTTGCATATTGGCCACACACCCTGATACCAACCCTGCTCAAAAAAGCCCCTGCTCAAAAAAGCCCCTGGTTTTAAGCCTCCAATGGATTTAGAAGGGTATAACTCTGTTTAGGATTGCAGTGGTAGTGACTGTTCCTTTCATAGAAGCAAATGAACGTTAGTTTTTTAAAAAGCATTCATCTATCTCATTTTATAGCTCTCAGATACTCGCTTTTTTCAGAAAAGAGAATGCAAAACTGAAATTGAATGTAAATGTACACATTATATCAGAAATATTTTGATAATGTATTAGAAGCCATCTGCATAGTTAAGTCCCATCTTTATTTACTAACAAAATTCAATTTAAGATTACTAAATGATTTTAAATATTGTGCTCATTTAAAATTTATTTCATGCACCTGTGTTCTGTTTGTTTTTTCAAATATCAGGATTTAGGAAGTGATTAAAAAGGAACTGTCAAAACAGGGTACTCATTCCTATATCTACATATTCAATTGTCAACAGATCACTAGAATAATAGAATCATAGAATTGGAATGGACCTCCAGGGTCATCTAGTCACAAGGCAGGGAATTCACAAGTACCTTCACCCTACATACACACCCAGTGATGTCTGCTCCAAGCCCAAAAGATGGCAAAGGGGGGAAATGGCGGGGGGGGGGGAGCTCTCCAGAATCCTTGGTCAAAATGGCCTGGATAAAAATTGCTGCCTGACCCTGAAGTGGCGAACAGCATTTCCCTAGGCATGTAAGACGGGACAACAAGAACTAAGCACTGATGCAACCCCTCCTGACCTCCTCATGATCTGCCAAAGTTCACAGAATCAGCATTGCTGTCATGGTTATCTAGCCTCTGTTTAAAAACCCTCGAAGAAGGAGAGCCCACAACCTCTCAAGGAAGCCTGTTCCATTGAGGAACTGCTCTGTCAGGAAGTTCTTCCTAATATTTAGCTGAAAACTCTTCTGATTTAATTTCTAGTCTGACCTTCTGGGGCCACAGAAAACAGCGCCACACCATCGTCTATATGACAGCCCTTCAAATACTTGAAGATGGTGATCATATACTCTCAATTGTCTCCTCTCCAGGCTAAACATACCCAGCTCCTTCAACCTTTCCTTCATAGGACTTGGTCTCCAGACCCCTCACCACCTTCATTGCCCTCCTCTGGACACATTCCAGCTTGTCTGTATCCTTCTTTATTTGTGGTGCCAAAACTGAACACAATACTCTAGGTGAGGTATAACCAAAGCAGAGTACAGCAATACCATCACTTGTAGCAGAAACTCCTGATGTAGCCAATCACCCAAGAGCTTACAGGGCTCTTAGTAAAGGGCCTACTGTAAGCTCCAGGTGGATTGGCCACATCAGGGGTGTGTGGCCTAATATGCAAAGGAGTTCCTGCTACAAAAACTGTTCTGTACACTATTCTTAGGTTGATACAGCCCAAAGTCACATTTGCCTTTTAGCAGCTACTGCATCACACTGCAGACTCATGTTCAGTATGGTCCACTAAGACTTAAAGAGCCTATTTGCACATACTACTGCCAAAGCAAGTCTTCCCCATTCAATAATTATGCATTGGATTTTTCCTACCTAAATGCAGAACTTTACTTTTATCCCTGTTACAATTCATTTTATTCGTTTTAGTCCAGTTTTCCAGCCTGTCAAGATCATTCTGTATCCTGACACTGTCTTCTACTGTATTTGGTACCCCTCCAAATTTAGTATCATCTGCAAATTTAATAAGTTTTACCTCTATTCCTTCATCCAAATCATTTATAAAGATGTTGAACAAAACAGGTTCCAGGACAGATCCTTGAGGCAATCCAATTGTCACTCCTCTGCACAAGGATGAGGAACTATTAAGAAGCACTTTTTGGGTGCGCTCTATTAACCAGTTATAGATCCACTTAAGAGTAATAGGATCCAAATCACATTTTACCAATTTGTCAACAAGAATAGCATGTAGAACCTTGTCAAAAGCCTTACTGAAATCAAGATAAACTATGTCTATAGTTCCACTGATCTAATACTAATACTGTGATACTACTAGTAATACTAATTCTACTACTATACTGAACTAATACTGCAACTTGATTTACATTTGTTTTTGTAAAAATAGTGAGTTGGATCCAGCACTAAATTTCCGCTTGCACTACATCACTTGCCCAAGTGGAAACTCAAGAAAAAGAAAGCAGTAGCCACTTGTGTTAAGTCAAACTTACTATATCCCCACTTGTATTTGCTCTTGCATAAGATCTTCCACAACATTTTTCTAGGTACTATAATATACAGGGGGAAAGTACTAGATGTTGCACAAGATCATACACAAATGGAATTGTGTTCAGTCTGTTTATATTTCTGCTTGCGTCTTCTTTGATCCAAGCCACAGAGTAATATGAATGAACCTCTATTATCATTTCTTTAAAACTGGTTAACAAATTTTACTGTTGTAGGTGGGTGGATGTTAGCTAACAGTGTCTACAATTTTTTTTTCCAATCATACATTTTGATTTACAAAAGAAGTCTGTTCATAGAGAATTCCATAAAACCGTGCCTAACTACTGCTTTGACAGCTCTTTTACTACCATTATTCAGAATACATTTGCTTAACCTTTCCATTGTTAATCAAATATGTGAAATCACAACTGTAGGGGGTAGTTCTGCCTAAACCAATGAATGGAAAAGAAGTCTGTCTCTCACACAATTTCTTTACTAATTGCTAGAGGTGCTCAAACTGCTGCAGAAAACTCCAGGAGAGAAGACCTTCTAGTACTCATAACAGTTATGTTATTTAATCTTTGTTAAGCAAAACATGGTAACTCTATGCAGCTATAAGAACTACCCTGGAAAGAGTCAATGACTGCTCAGTTTCTCTTCTCTATTCCTTTCAGCCTAACTTGCCTTAAAAAAAAAAATCCCAGTTTCCTGAATTTCTTCTGACTAGTGCATAAAGACATGATGTGATTCATTTTCTGTTAAAATAAAAATGAAATGTCTTCGAAGGAATCTAGTTAATGAATCACGTCTCTTGGAAAGCTACACATACATCTTACGTCATTTTCTATCTCAATAACAGCTGAAAGTTTGGAGATGGGGTGAAATAGGTTCTGTGTCCAACTGTAATTATTCTGAGTATATCCAGATAGACAAAGTCTAGTAAGAAACCCTCACCATCCCTATGAATTGCTTCATTACATGACAAGCCTATTTCAAAGAGATAAATATGTCACTTTTAAGTTCCTCCTTAAACACACTAATATTGTCCAAACACACACAAACATTCTTTGATTTATATTAGCCTGTAGTAAAATTATACATATATAACTGTGGCTGATGAGCATGCAAAACTTCATTTCAAGTGGATTTCTCCTTCTTTACATGCAGTTAATAGACTCCAAGGTTGAATAGATTGCAGTAGCATGCTCTAGCATTCCAGAAACTAGATTTTCTACTTTAGCAATGAAAGAGTTCTATCTACGGCTAGGGTTGCCAAGTCCAATTCAAGAAATATCTGGGGACTTTGGGGGTGGAGCCAGGAGACTTTGGGGGTGGAGCCAGGAACAAGGGTGTGACAAGCATAATTGAACTCCAAGAGAGTTCTGGCCATCACATTTAAAGGGACAGCACACCTTTTTAAATGTCTTCCTTCCATAGGAAATAATGAAGGATAGGGGCACCTTCTTTTGGGACTCATAGAATTGGACCCCCTGGTCCAATCGTTTTGAAACTTGGGGGGTACTTTGGGAAGAGGCACTAGATACTATATGGAAAATTTGGTGCCTCTACCTCAAAAAACAGCTTCCTCAGAGCCCCCGAAACCTCCAGAACAATTCCCCATTATACCCTATGAGAATCGATCACATAGGAAATAATGAAGACGTTTCCCTCTCCCCCCCCCCACTTTCTGGCCAGTCTGAAGCAGCGGATCAGCCTCTCAACTCACCATTTGCTGCCAGCTTCTTCACAGAAACACACACAGACACACCATCCTAAATGGAAGCCTTTCAAGTCAAGCCTCTGGAGGTGCAAAGGCACATGGTCCTTTGCAGGCGGGGCTCCCTCTCTCCCCCCCCCTCTCCCACCAGCCAGCTGATTGGGACCGGAAGCAGCCTGGGAAAACTGAAGAAAGGCTGCTGCGATTGGGGCTGGGTGGGAAGGGCAGGGCAAGGAAAAGTTGCTGAGATCGGGGCTGGGTGGGAAGGGCCGCCATTCCCCCCCGCTTTCCAGAGTTTTGGCTAGCGGGAGAAGAAGGCTTCAAATCGGGGGTCACCAGGCAAAGCGGGGGATTTGGGAAGCCTATCTACGGCATACATTTAGACAGCAAAGTAGTGATAATATGATCTCAGTGGGAAAGTAAAGAGTTAATGTTATGTTTTAAAAACTGTTACACAATTTCCCTCTGCAAATTGATGTTCAAGAGATTTTCTTCATGATAATTTTTGCTTTTAGAAAATCTGACAATTCCACTTCTTTGGCAGAAACTCATAAAAGAACACCTGTGAAATGCCTTCAGTGATTTTGTCTGATAAGAAAAGGAGCCATACGTTACCCTGATTATATAAAAAAGATGGGGACCGATTTCCCACTAGCGTTGCTCCACCCCCAGGCTCAAGTGATCAATTTCCCATTTTGAGCCACTGCAACCTCCAGTTCTCTGTGCCGTTTTGAGATGCTGTCTTTTCTGGATTACGTTGCTGCGCAGGGAATTGGAGGCTGCCACAGCGCAGGGGCAGAGCAATGCTAGTGGGAAATCGGTCGGGTTGTTATAATCCAGCAAAATAGACTCAGAGCTCTATATATCCAAACACATGGATGGAGGTCAGAGACTACTCTGGGATGGAATTTAATGTCTAGCGAGAGGGTGACCCTTGGTTATGGAATTGTAGATAAGGGGGGGGGGGGTTCGAGCAGAAGGCATCGTGTTCACAAAGTCTCCTAGCTGAAGTGATGGTGTCCCTGTTGCCTGCATCCAAATGTGCAAAGATGGAAAATTTGCTACAAAGACATGGTCTTAATATCCTGATCCTAACTGCAGATCTACTGCAGTATATTTTCACTAGCCATGTGTGGACATATTTATAACATGAAACTCTTCTGGATCACTGCTCCTTACACATGCATATTATTAGTATATGAATTTGGATTCAGATGCCTGAAACAACACTGGTCAAATTTAAAACTACAGCTTACAAAAGCATGTATAAAATGTCTCTCTCAAAACCATAGAAGCTATGGCTAACAGATGTCACTAATTAGGAATGAAAAACAGGTTGCTTACCTGTAACTGATGAGTAGTCTTGTAACTGATTATCGTTAACTGCATTCACACCTATTGGATCTATGGCACCTGCGCCGGTTCCGATTGGTGTTATGCCCCTGCCTCTGAGCATGCCCAGGGACTCCACAGTGCATACTCGGGAAGTGGGGCGCAAAGATCCCACCAGTTCTTTCTGACCACTGTCCAACCCAGAAGAAGACTGCAAATTGAGCTGACAGCAGAGGAGGGGTGAGTGGGTGGTGTGAGTGCACAGAAGATCACTTGAAGATCATCAGTTACAGGTAAGCAACCTATTTAACTTCTTCAAAATCTATGTGCATCACACCTATGAGAGAACAGCAAACTGTACCCTACCTGGAGGAGGGAGCTAGTGGTCACAGCATTGCAGTCCGTAAAACTGAGCATCCCACAGTCATACGAGAACATTCATGAACTTCAAGAGCATAGTGTTTGGTGAAAGTGTTTGGAGTTGCCCACGTTTCTGTGTTACAGATGTCCAGCAGGGAAACTCCAGTGCCATCCAGTGCCACTTGGCTCCAGTGTAGCCAAGGTTCTGGTTGAGTGTGCTTGTAACCAACCAGGCAAGTCTTTGCCAGCAAGTAGAACAGTTTGATGGTCTCCACAATCCATTTTGATAGCCTCTGAGAGGCGATCCTGTCGCCTTTGGAAGGACCTGAGTTTGGAAGGATTTTTCTCCCTTTCTCACAATACAAGAACTCGTGGGCATTCAATGAAATTGCTGAGCAGTTGGGTTAGAACGGATAAAAGGAAGTACTTTTTCACCCAAAGGGTGGAATTCACTGCCACAGGAGGTGGTGATGGTGGCTCCAAGCATAGCCAGCTTCAAGAGGGGACTGGATAAAAATATGAGGCAGAGGTCCATCAGTGGCTATTAGCCACAGCATATTATTGGAACTGTCAGGGACAGTGATGCTTTGTATTCTTGGTGCTTTTTTGGGGGGGGGGGCTAAGTGGAAGGGCTTCTAGCCCCACTTGTGAACCTCCTGATGGCACTTGGGGGTTTTTTGGCCATTGTGTGACACAGAGTGCTGGACTGGATGGGCCATTGGCCTTATCCAACATGGCTTCTCTTATGTTCTTATGTAATGAAAAAGTGTTTAGAGCAGCAAAATTCTTTGGTCCTCTGAAGGTAAAAGAATAAGGCCCTCAATGTCCAGAGAGTATATAGCCCTTTCTTACTGGTTCTGAGGAGTTGGGAAGAAGGTGGGCAGCATGGACTGTGAATGGTGATGGAGATCAGAGACTACTTTGGGAAGAAATATAATGTCCAGTGAGAGGGCCACTCCTTGGTCATGGAACTGTAGATATGGGGGTGGTCTGAGCAGAGGGCATCGAGTTCACTAATCTCCTAGCTGAAGCGATGGTAACAAGGAAGGTGGTCTTCCAGGACAGCAAAAGTAAAGAGCAAGTCGCCATTGGTTCAAATGATTTCCCAGTAAAACACTGCAGACCAAGATGAAGGTCCCAAGCCAGGATAGGTACCTTGGAGGGTGGGTGAAGATGAAGCAATCCTCTCAGGAAGTGTTTGGAATCTGGATGAGAAAACATTGAAAAGCCCTCAATCTATGAGTGGTAAACTGAGGTAGCCACCAGATAGACACTGATGAACGAGTGAGGCCCTTGTCTACCAGGTGAAAGAGGTAAGAGAATATCACTGGTAGCCCTGCAGCAGCAGGGTCAACATATAAGTCCTTAGTAAAGGCAGATAACTTTCTCCATTTGTAGGCATACAATCTCCTATGGGAAGGTTTTCTACAGTTCAGGAGAGCAATCAGGATTCTTGGAGAAAAGGAGGACCATTGATCAACCACATGGTGAGTTTGAGATGGAGTTGAGATGGGAGCCAATGAAGCCATACATTTTGACTTGGATTTAGAGTCTGTACCTCTGTTTAACTAGCACCTTGTGGTGGGTGGGAGGAGTATCTGTCCTAATCTAAGGGTCCTCTGGAGGAGAGCCATGGCATCAGCAGATGGTATGATCCATAAAGATAGCTCAGTCCATGTTGGTGCCATGGAGTAGGGCTTGGTGGTTGTCCTCAAATCAGTCTTGATAGTAAGGGTCAGGCAGAAGAGATCCAGGGTCCTTTGGTAGCAGTGGGTGGTGATGAGGGTCTGGGTCTGATGGTCGGCATCAGGGAGAACCCGCCCTGTTTGCCAAAGCCGAGCCTGAGGAGTGGTGTGATTTTTGTGTCAAGTTGATAGGCTCAATATTGGAATCAGGAAGGGGAACTGACCAAGATGTTTGAGATGCTGTAGCTCTGACCAGGGAGTCCACCCTAAGTGGTGATGCCAGAATCTTTGTTGGAAATTTCTTGGAGGCATCAGGTCTGGCAGAGACACAGTTATCATGTCCCAAAAACAAGTCAGACTCTTCCAACTGAGTTGGAGAGGGTTTACGTTTTGGGTGGGATTTCTGCTCCTTTGAAGACTTGTGCGCTTTATCTTTTTTGTGCTTTGTTGGAAAATCTGAGGAGGATTTCGGAGTCTAACTTGACTTCTATTTTGGAGCTGAATCCTCAGAATCAATCACCAAGGCGCCTTTTGTGGGGTTCAGCAGAGAAATACATGATACTGAGGCTGATGAGGGAGCACCCTCCACAGCAGAACCAGAGTCCATTTTGGGAGGTGCAAGAACTGAAGCCAGTAGAGCAGTCTGGAGATGAGTGGCCTAGTTTTTGCACGTTTGCTTGCCAAATTTCAGGTAATGAATGCAAATCGGTGCGGTGGGCTTTGCCCAGACAAAGGAGGCACAAGAAATGTCCGTCCAAAGGGGCGAGTTTGCTGCTGCACCAAGAGCAACATTTGAAGGAAACCCACATATGAAAATGTCGAAAACAGAGGTGTGTGTGTGTGTGGGGGGGGGGTTGGGGCTTCTGAGGTGGCAAACGGAAGATTTGTATCACTTACCGTGAAGCTTCCTTCTCGGTGGACTGGCAGTGGGTCGGTCCGACTACTGGGTATAGGCTCCTCCTCCTCTCCACAGGGTCGGGTCTTCTAAATGATCCGGAGGGGGGGAGTGGCCTATACCTCCCAGCTCCCGCCAGGTGTATCCAAGCCACATCCCCTAGGGAGAAAAAAGTTCCACAACCTCCCCATTCATATACAGAGACAGATGAACAAGGAGAATTATTTATTACGTTTCAACATACCCCCCGAATAGGAGACTGAAACAGAAAATTTTGCTCATACAGAAATGCAAAACAGTATGGCAGAGAAGAAAGCGATGCTCCAGGATCCAACTCCAAAACCCAGGAAGCCGCTCAACCTCTGACGGGCGGGCCGGACCGACCCACTGCCAGTCCACCGAGAAGGAAGCTTCACGGTAAGTGATACAAATCTTCCGTTCTCCGGTGGTCTGGACAGTGGGTCGGTCCGACTACTGGGACGTAACAAAGCTGAACATCCCCGGGCGGGACCGGCTTCCCTATTTAGAGTGCATGCTGCAGCACACACCTTCCAAAGGCCGCATCAGCTGAGGCCCATTTATCCACCTTATAGTGCCTAGTAAAGGTATGCACCGATTTCCAAGTTGCTGCCTTACAAACAGCTTCTAATGATGGGAAGGACCGATACACAGCTGATGTTGCAGCACCCCTCAGAGAATGAGCCGTGATCCCCTATGGAGGAATTTGACCTTGGGCCCTGTAGGCCAACACAATACATTCTCTTAACCACCTGCTAAGGGAAGATGCAGAGACCTGTCGTTCCTGTGATTTTTTACTGAATGAAACAAACAGGGAATCAGACTTTCTCCACTCTTTAGTACGCTCAATATAAAAACAAAGAGCCCTCCTGACGTCCAGGCAGTGTAACTCCCTTTCCTTAGAAGATTGAGGATTAGGGCAAAAGTTTGGAAGAACCAACTCCTGGGACCTGTGAAAAAGGGAGTTGACTTTAGGGATAAAAGATGGGTCTGGTCTAAGTACCACCTTTTCGTTATGAAAAACACAAAGCTCCTTATCAACTGACAAGGCCTTCAATTCAGACACTCTTCGTGCCGTGGTGATGCCTACTAAAAAAAGAGTTTTAAGGGTTAATTCCTTTATCCCGCAGGAGGCCAGAGGTTCAAAAGGAGGCCCACACAAGGCCTGTAAGACTACATTCAACCTCCATGAGGGAAACCTGTGCACCTGCGGGGGTTTAAGCAAAGCAGCACCCCTCAGAAACCTTTTAATGTGCGGGTGCGCCGACAGGGCCTTACGCCCCCGCACCCCCTGTATGGATGATATGGCAGCCACCTGTCTTCGCAACGTGCTAGTGGAAAGACCTTTATCTGCCCCTTCCTGCAGGAAACCAAGAACACCTTTAACCTTAACCAACATCGGGTCCCACCCTCTCTGGGCTGACCATGAGGAGAAAACTTTCCAGGTAGTATTATACACCCTATTCGTGGAAAGCTTACGCGATGCCAGCATCGTGTCCACCACCCTCTTGCCATAACCTAATTCCTCAAGCTGCAACCGCTCAACCTCCAGGCTGTCAACTGCAACAGGTCTGGTTGAGGGTGAGACATGTTGCCTTGAGTGAGCAAGTCATCCCTCCTCGGCAAACGCCAGGGAGGCTGAGTCGACAACCTTAGGAGGTCCTGGAACCATGACCGTCTTGGCCAGAAGGGAGCCACTAGCAGCATCTCCACCCTTAGTTCCACCACCCTCTGAATCACCCTGGGTAAAAGGGGGAGGGGCGGAAAGGCATACAGAAGTCCCGCTGGCCATTCTGCACTGAGCGCGTCTGTGCCTTCCGCACTTGCGTCTCTGCTTTTGGCAAAGAACCTGCCCACCTGACGATTGTCTGCCGTAGCAAACAGGTCCACTGTCACCGGGCCATATCTGTCCACTAACAAACTGAAGGCGTCCCTGTGTAACATCCATTCCGTCTGGTCCAGCCAGCGTCTGCTGAGCCAGTCCGCTACCAGATTGTCCTTTCCAGGAACATGCACCGCCTTGACTGATAGAAGATTGGTCTCCGCCCACTCGAAGAGAATCTTCGCCTCGGCATGAAGAGATTTCACCTTGGTTCCTCCCTGCCGGTTTACGTAAGCCTTGGCTGTTGAATTGTCTGTTTTTACTAAGACATGGCGACCCCTCAGCACCGCCTGTAAACCCTGCAAGCCTAACCGAATCGCTCTGAGCTCTAGGAAGTTGATGCTCCGTTTCGTTTCGTGGGGCTCCCATTGACCCTGGATCATTTGATCCTGCGCGTGAGCCCCCCAACCCCATAGACTGGCATCCTTGGTCACACAGACCCTCTGGGGCTCGCGTAACAGATGGCCTGGGAGGAAAAGACCTGGATCCAGCCACCACTGCATCTGGGATTTCACTTCTGGTGACAACGACACCAGTTTGTGAGTTTTGTTCCCTATAAACTCCTGGAAGGGGCGGAGGAAGAACTGCAGGGGACGAGTGTGAAACCTGGCCCACGAGATCAAGTCCTGAAAGGAGACCATCGTCCCCAACAACTGCGCTAACAACATCACCGACACCCTGCGCTGGTGAAGGACCCCATGTAATAGGAGAGAAAACTTCTCCCGCCTTTCCTGGGTTACAAAAACCCTGTCCAAGGATGTATCTATCTCCACCCCCAGATGCACTAGCCTCTGGGAGGGAAGAAGACTGCTCTTTTCCAGATTCACCACGAAGCCATATTCGCGCAGCATGGTCACTGTTCAGTGAATGCCCATCTGTCACTGTTGGAAGGACCCCCCTTTCACCAGAATGTCGTCCAGGTAAGGAAAGAGGGCCACGCCCTGTAGCCTCAGTTCTGCCACTAGAGTCACCAGGACTTTTGTAAAGACCCGGGGCGAAGACTTCAGGCCGAACGGTAATGCTCGATATTGGAAATGTTTCCCCGCGTAGGAGAAACGTAGAAACTTCCTGTGTGATTCCCGAATGGGAACATGCAAGTAGGCCTCTGATAGATCCAAGGAAGCCAGAAAATCCTGAGGCTGAATGGCTAGCAACACTGACCGGAGGGTCTCCATTTTGAAACGCTTTGCTGGGACAAACTTGTTGAGCCACTTCAGGTCCAGAATGGTTCTGAACTCCCCGTTCTTTTTTGGAACTAAAAATATTATAGAGTAAACTCCTAAACCCTGTTGGGATATTGGAACAGGTTCCACTGCCCCTATCTCCACCAGGTGTTGGACCGCCGCCAGCATTGCTTTGTGGGCAACCAAATCTCTTTTCCGTGGAACCCAACGAAAGTGGTTGGGAGGGGGGGAGTGGAACTCTATGGCATAACCCTGTTCCACTATCTCTAGAACCCATTTGTCCTGAATTGACTGGTTCCAGGTGCCTGCAAATAGGGAGAGGCGACCCCCTATCTTCCCTATCATCTGGTGCGGGACATAGTCATTGAGATCCCCCTTTTTTGGAAGAGGGCTTGGGGCTCTGGTCTGATTTCCCAGAGTAGTAGGGTTTGGAATCACGTCCTTTCTGTTGCCACTTTCCTTTGAAGGAACGAAAGGAACCTGCTCTGGATGGCTTTTTGGAATCCCGAAAGGAATGAAAGGGTTTCCTCTGCTTAGTTTCTTTACCCTTAGAGGGTAGGACTTTCTTTTTATCCTTGTTTTCAATAAGGTACCTGTCTAGGCCCTCCCCAAACAACAAGATTCCTTTGAAAGGGACTGCAGTATCAACCTCCCAATTACGTAACCAAATGTTACGTCTAGCAGCCACGCCGCAGGCCATGGCTCTGGCCGCTAGCTGCATGGTGTCCAAGGAACTATCTGCCACAAAGGCAGCGGATAGGGCAATCTTCTTAAGTTCATCTTTGAACTCTTTGGGAGCTCCACTATCTGCTGATGCTAGGTTGTTGGACCATGTGCACATTGCTCTGGCCAACAATGAGGATGTTGTGGCCGCTTTAATAGCCCATGATGTTGCTTCAAACTCCTTGCGTAAAGCCTGCTCAATCCTCCTATCGCATGGGTCCCTTGGTAACCCATCTGCGTCCATGGGAAGGACAGAATTGGAGATTAGGCTAGTCACAGGATCATCCACTGTTGGGAATTTTAGCCTTTTAGTGGCCTGTGGAATAAGGGAATATAACTTTGAAATAATCTGTTGGTTGGCCTTAGGTTTAGCCGGCCGCTCCCACTCCCCCTTGACCAGAGCAAAGAAGGCCGCCGGTAAGGGAACCCCTGTCTGAGTGCTACCCAGCTTTGGCATCATTTCCCCTGATCCTGTGGGAAGGTCAGGATCCAGCTCCTCATTCTCCTTAGGGGTGGCCACGAAGTTGAGAGTCCTCAAAACCTTAGGGAGCAGCTTGGAGTAATACTCTAGGGGAAAAAGTCTGGACTTCACAGCGTCAGGTTTTTCCTCCTCTTCATCTGATAATTCGCTTTCCTCCTTATCAGATTGTGGATCAGAGTCTTCTGACTCTTCAGCCAAGCTCAGGAGAGGAGAATCCAGTCCTGGGTGAGTCTTGCCCTTAGATCGTCCCAAGGAGCTACTAGGGCTGGGGTCTCTGCGCCTTTTCCTTCCCTCCTGCCTCTTTTGTTTTGACAGAGGAAAAGGGGAGTCCTGTTGACTGAGGTCCTGCCCTAACTCCTTCAACATTTCCCTTTTGAGCCATTGGAGTAGGTTTGCCTTGGCGTCCTCCCCTGAGAGGTCGGGGTTCTGCGCCTCTTGCTGAGGTGTAAGGACTCCAGATAGTATAGGCAAGTTGAATTCACTTGGGGAGTTGCTTGGGGAACTGGCTGCCATTTTGAATATCACCAGATCCCTATAAGGGAAATGAGAGGAAAGGGCAGTAGTCAAAACGGCGGGAAAAACCAAAATGGAGGACAGCAGCTTTAACTGCGCCCTCTAACTGGTCTCAGCACATTCCAGAACAACAAAACCCCTTAGAGTTGCCCAAAGACAAGCTCTTCCCAACTGCCAGGTATGTGAATCTTGGCAGTATAGGGTCCGTGTAGCCATCAGCGACAAGGGTAAAACAAAAAAGGGGGGGCCCTTTTCAGCCACTAAATCGTCTGCGTCGGTTCTCCCCGTCGCAGGGCGACTTACCGCATTGCCGTTGCTTGCGGCTTCCTTCCCCCTGCTCTGTTCCAGTCCCGACAGGGTGGAAACGGAGCTGCAGAGGGCCGCGCGTCGCTTCGCTCTATGTTGCTTCAAACTCCTCGTCACCACGAAGCCGCTCCGTTCCTTTGCGGGTCTACTCGCGAGTAGTCCCGCCCGCTCCTGTCGGGTTTGTTGGGGCTAACCCCGACGCTCCCGGCCTCCAGTATTTTTAAAGAAAGATTTTTCCGTCCGGATCTTCAGCGCTTCTTCAGGAGCGCTAATAGACACCGTCCTGCTCGTGCAGGGCCGGGAAAAAAACTGGCGGGAGCTGGGAGGTATAGGCCACTCCCCCCCTCCGGATCATTTAGAAGACCCGACCCTGTGGAGAGGAGGAGGAGCCTATACCCAGTAGTCGGACCGACCCACTGTCCAGACCACCGGAGAATGAGTCTCTCTTTCAGTTTTTTTTAAAGAGCAATCCAAAGAAGAAGACAAAGAAGCATAATGATTAAGAAATAGAAGAGGAAAATCAAGAAACTAGGTTCACTGGTTGGATAATTGAGGATCTGAGTCCTGTTCGAGTGATGGTCAGAAGAGAACTGGCAGGATCTTCGTGCCCCACCTGCTGAGCATGCGTGGTGGAGTCCCTGGGCATGCTCAGAGGCATGGACACAAAAATCACTCTAGTGGAGCTATGTAACACCGATGAGAGCTGGCACAGGTGCCACAAGTCACACAGGCGTAATGTACAGAGATCATGAAGATCTCTCCATTTTCTTTTGGGGGGATATGGGTAGGATTAGGGTTACCAGCCCCCAGGTGCTGAAAAGCAGGTTCCTCCTGCTTTTGTGGGCTTCGGTCTGCCACTGGCCAGCGAGGAAACCCCACTCCCAAACAATGGTGATGTTCTGCAATGTCCCCAATGCAATGACATCACTTCTGGTTGACATCATCACACCGGGGATGTCATGCACAATGTCCTGCCCATTCTGGAATGCCCCTCAGATCCCTCCACCTGGATGAAGAGAGGACCTGTCAACCTTAGTTGGGATTAATATTTCCCAAAGATGCATACATTTGAACAATTTCACTTCATATTCTTAGGTTTAGGGTTAGTCTCCTCCAAAGTAATAGATTAACAACACTGACTTGTGTTGAAACTGACTTAGGTTTTCTTAGCCACTGAGTATCCTGAATGGTATGAGTAACAACTATGGGAGCATTATTCCTACAGTGGGACTTGAAGTTTTCTGTGGGAAGCCTGTAAAGACCTTCTGTATGAACTTTCTCCCAAGTAAGCTATGGAGCTCATTGTGTACTATTATGATGGTATTATCATCGTTTCTCCTTATCACCCCTTATATGATTAATCACTAGCACGGTGGCTTTTTGCGGGGATGTGTGTGTATGGTATAAAGTATTTCAACTCCCATTCTGTAGGGAGTGCGTGTTCACTGTACCACAGTAATATGCAATGGTAAGAGTACTACATTCTTTATAACTGGTTAGGCAATGTTTTGTATATGTGCTGTATAAAACTTTACCATGGACTTGTTATGCCATTACAGTATATGGATCTTACTACATATTGTGACTGGAAAGCAGCAGTGGCGTTGCTACAGACACTGGGGATGTTTCTGCTACTGTAACTAAATAATCTCTTATTTAAGGTGGTGGTGTTTTGGAGTGTTCTGCTAGGAGTAAACAAGATCCCAACTTACTACACCAACATTAGCAGCCACTGGCACTGCAGGATCAAAGGACTGCCCTGCTAATAGCTTACATATTAATGGATATTTTTACTAGGAGTGTGTATTCAGCTGTATCCTAGCCAAAATAATAGCTGAAAAATACCTTATTGGTATTGTCTGGATATTTTTTCAGGCACATATAGATCTGAGCATTTTTTCAGCTATCTGAAATAGCTGAGCCCCCAAAATCCTGAAAATATTCCAGATTTTTTAGGGACTGCTGGATAACCAAGCAGTTCCTTTAACACACCTCCTGGGTGAACTCGCCACTTGGAGGTGTTTAAAGAGTCTGTGAGCCCTTTAAATGCTTTCAGCGTTCACTCTCAGCCAAAGGCATTTAAAAGGACCATAATCACTTTAAACTCCTTTCTCCCTCTCCAGTTAAACCAATGGAGGATGGAGGCACATTCTTGGGGGCCCACAGAATTGGATAGTCTATTCTGATCTTTTTGAAACTTGGGAAGTTTTTTGAGGAGAGGATCTAGCAGCTATGCTGAAAATTTGGTGCATCTACCTCAACCCTGGATTGAGTCTTCGTTATATGCTATGGGGACTACTTTTTTTGTGACCAAACTTTTATTTTGCAATATATTGAAGTACATTCACCTATTCAGATTCAAATATACTTCTCCGATACATTACATATTTCCTCCCCCCCACACTCTTATTCATGACCTCCGCCGGTACTTATCTTAGTCTTATCTTAACTCTCATATATATATATTTACTACGTAGCTATGTTCTACTAATACTTTTATCACAATAGCACAGTACCTCTTTATCATTAAAAGTTCAATTAATGTTGTCATGCACTACTAAATATCTTTTCACCATTATAAAATGTTTACACAAAGAGTTATCTTTCCCTAACCCTTTCTCTATAATTCCCTTAGTGCTTATTAAACACAAAACCCAAAGTTATAAAACCAACTCCGGAATTCCAACTGTCTTGATTTTATCTTAACTCATATATACATAATTACCATGTAACTATATTCTACTAATTCAATAATCACAATTCTTCTTTATCATTTAAAGTTCAGTTAATGTTGTCATAAACCACTAAGTGGCTCTTCACCCTCCATTGTATTTCCACGTAACTTTGGAATTTACTCCAGTCTTCTTTAAACTTCTCCAAATTGTTGTCTTTTAAGATTCTAGTAAGTTTGTCCATTTCACTCCAGTTAAGAACCTTTAAGACCCAGTCCCATTTTTCAGGTATTCTGTCTTGCTTCCACATTTGCGCATACAATGTTCTCGCAGCTGAAAGCAAATGCTATGGGGACTACTGACTATAATGGTATAATATAGCTGGAGGAAAATGGATTTCTCAAAAGAACTCGAATCCGAATACTATACTGGTGTTGGGATTTGAGAAAATATCAGAAAATACCAGTATTTTTTGGGTTCCCTATAACAGAACCTGAAAAATACTTTTTTTTGCACATCCCTAGTTTTTACTATGAAATTAATAACAATATAACATGAAACAAAACATACCATTTCTAACACTGAACAAAAATAAACGGAGACCTTCAAATCACTCCTTTTAAAAAATAATAACCAGCCAGTCAGAATGAATTTAAAGTATACTAGCAAAACGCTACAGGCCAGTCAGACAGAGGATTTACGCACCATGCATGGATGCAGCAAGCCTATTTAAAACCCCCAGGAGAGATTTACTGAGAACCAGGCAGCAGGAAAATCTGTCTATTGTGGATGATGTTACATTTGGATACAATGGTATTATTTTTCATTTCCAAAACACAAACAGACTGCTGTGGTAAACAAACACTTAGGAACAATATCTGTTAGCCTAACACCACTGTAAACAGATGGCATTCCCATCTTACTCTTAATGAGATTTATATACTATTTAAAGCACCCAATTATTCCTTTTCTGGAGTGTATTTAAACAAACTATGTATAAACATGTAAGTTTATTTTTAACACTACTTGCAATTTGGTGTATGGCAGACAACAGGAAAGTTCAGTTTTTTTCTGCTGTAATAGAAAATTTTAAAGTGGAAATAAAAAGTTGTGTATAACAAAAACGGGGTTTTTTTCTGCAATTCATGGGTACATTGATGATCACTTTTAGGGTCAGCATGGTTTGTTGCCCATGACCTGATCTTGCAGAGAACTGATCACTAACCAGAGACTGCTGGCTCATCAGCTCTCAACAATGAATTGTTTTCTGTGTGGAATTGTTTTCTGTGGCCCCAGAAGGTAGGACCAGAACCAATGGGTTGAAATTAAATCAAAAGAGTTTCCGAGTCAACATCAGGAAGAACTTCCTGACAGTTAAAGCGATTCCTCAGTGGAACAGGCTTCCTTGGGAGTTGGTGGGCTCTCTTTCCTTGGAGGTTTTTAAACAAAGACTAGATGGTCATCTGACAGCAATGAAGATTCTGTGAATTTACGGGGAGGTATTTGTGAATTCCATGCATTGTGCAGGGGGTTCAACTAGATGACCCTGGAGGTCCCTTCCAACTCTATGATTCTATGAATGAAGGGATATTGTTCCAGGGATCATTGGGATGATCTTCCATTTCTTGGTGAGTGAGGCAGTGGAAAATGACTGTGGATAAGAGAAATCATCTCAGAGGCCCCTTCAATATTGCAGGGAAAAAGTGTCTCTATACTACCCACGCCGCTGACAAAGTGTCCCTACCTGAGCTGACAAAAGTGGTCTCAGATTTGGTGCTGAAGACACTGGATTTTGTTATCCTTGGGGACTTCAAAGTTCATGATGAGGAAAACCTGACATGAGTGGCTTAAGACTTCATGGCTACCATGACAACTATGGGACTGTTCCAGTACATTCTGGTTCCTATGCAAACAGATTGGCATATCCTTGATTTGGTTGTATCTGGGGACACCGTACATGGCTTGGTAATAGGGAAATCTGCCCTCATCATGGTCCATTCATTACCTAGTATGTTTTACATTCACAGACACTTGGAACCTCTAAAAGGGAGGGGTAGTTAGGATGGTCTACCTCAGAAAACTGATGGATCCAGAGGGTTTTGTGATGTTTCTTGGGGATTTTTTGGTCAATAAATTTGGTGCTCCTGGCACAGTCCTGGTCTACCTGTGGAATGCAGAGACGACTGGAGCTGTAGACACAGTAGCTCCTGAGCGCCTTCCTTAGGAATGCAGAATGCCCTTTCATTTACTGAGGAGCTTGGGATAATGACATGGGTGGGCAGACGAGTGAAACCACATTATCAAGCCTACTCTATGCTGATGATGGTGGCAAAGTAAGCTCACTTCTCCATCATCAAGAGGCAGGCAAAATGCCATCCAACTGAGATTTTCCAGGTTGTGAAAGAGCTCTTATCCCAGGTCCCTGACAATAACTAATAGGTCCTTGAGGATGCTGATCTGGAAATCACACAGGGCCACTGTGACTTCTTCACAATGTATTTTAGAGATAAAATTACTCTCACCTGTCACAGCTTAGATGCCATTATTGGTTCAGTTAAATCTCAAGATGTTATCAGAACACAGTCTTGTGGCTTATTTTAACATCATTTGATTGTTATTAGTTGTTTCTATAATGCCTTTGTTTTTAATGGTTGTGTTTTACTGGTTTTGTCTTAGTTGTAAGTTTACCTCAACAAGTTTCTGGACAGCCAGCATAGAGCAGAGCACAACTCCTTCATGCTAAAGTAAGTCTTATAAGTGTCAACACAACTAAGAGGAGTGCAAGTGTCTCAAGACTCCACTCCCTCAGGTGTTCCTACTAACAGTGAACAGCACATTATCCCAGAGCCCCTTGCAATGTAACAACAACATCTGTGGTGATCTCACATTTCCTGGTCATATACAATCTAATTGTGTATCTGTATGGTGAAGAGTGTATTGAATAATAATGAGGTAATGATGGCATATTCAGTGATGGCCATTGGACAGCATCCAGTCAGGCATCTCACAACCAAGAACCAATCCTGGGTGCACAGTATTCTAGTAGCAAACAATATATAGGAAGGTACAAGATTTCATTTCACTTTTGTATGATATTTTAAGAATATGTTCCCACTTCTTGTTTGGAAACATACATATGATCAATTTAAACACAGAAACTTCAGTGTAGTGAATGAACCAATGTGAAGTACAACAAACCCTGAAGTAATTCTATAATGCCACAGAATTTACTAAGAGTCCATTGCAGAACAGATCTTTAACACTCTATAGAAAGCCTTTCTCTTCCTTTCTATATTGAGAAAGAATTCTAATTGGCCAAAACAGTCATAAAAATTTAACTGTGTTTCTGAAAACACAAGTGCCAAGGGGTAATGCATCACTAATGGTTTCCAGAAGAATAAATAGCAGTTCTGACGTCAAAACTTTGTTACACTCCAATAACTGTCTCACTTGGGGTTTCAGCTACAGCAAGTTACATGCCAGTTTTAAATAAAGATATAAAAATAGAATGCACGGCAAACCAAACTGTCATTATGCCACCCGACACAATACAATTTGTGCCCAATAAATGGTTAGGAAAAGTGAAAGATAATACAAAACCCGTGTTTTCTAGCTCTGTCTCACCTACTCCTGGTTGATTTGGGGACTTTTAGGTTTATAAAATGCCCAAACCAAATAGTATTATATTTTACATATTCAGAATAATAGGAAAAACCAAGCAAGCACTTGCTGATGAGAGTGCTATTTATGAAACATTTATGTTTTTGTAATTTAGAAGATTATTTTCTCCATTTCCCAAGCTAAAAATTATACTATGGTGGATCCAGACATCTCCAAGTGGATTTTGTTTTTTGGGGGATGGTTTTTTATTGCCTTTGCTGTCCTACTACAGACCCATGCATGATACTACAGCATATAACAGTTTCTTTTATCATATAGAACAAAGTTTTAGTCCAGTAGCACCATTAAGTCCAACTAAGTTTTATTCACAGTATAAGCTTTCGTGTGCAAGCACACTTCATCATCTGACAAAGTGTGCTTGAACACAAAGGCTTGTATTGTGAATAAAGCTCTGTTGGTCTTAATGGTGCTACTGGACTCAATTCAATGCCAGAGTAGGTAAAGACTCGGAAGCCTGGAAAGGAGTACTTGGCAAACACGGCATTGGCAACTGCAATGATAACGGGTGCCTCCTGCTAGAATTCTGCACGGAGCACCAGCTCACCATCACCAACACTATCTTTCAGCAGAAGAACAGCCTGAAGACAACCTGGATGCACCCACGGTCCAAGCACTGGCACCTTATCGACTACATTCTGGTGCGCCAGAGAGACCTTCGAGATGTCTTACAAACCCGAGTAATGCCCAGTGCGGAATGTCATACGGATCATCGTCTTGTACGCTTCAATCTCCGTCTTCACTTTAAACCAACACCCAGGAGAGGAGGTATCCCTCGGAGGAAGCTTCAGGTTGGCAGCCTTCAGTCAGCCGAAGTTAAAGCTGCCTTCCAGGCAAAACTCCAGTCAAGAATTGAGGACCCCAGTTGCCCCACAGACCCTTCTCCAGAAGCACTCTGGGAACACCTAAAAACTACCATCCTGTTGATCTCTGAAGAAGTCCTCGGGTTCTCCACAAGGAAAAACAAGGACTGGTTTGACGAGAACAATCAAGAGATCCAAGAATTACTAGCGAAAAAGAGATCTGCCTACCAAGCACATCTTGCTCAGCCCTCCTGTTCCGGGAAAAAAGCAATCTTTCGCACTGCATGTAGCATCCTCCAGTGCAAGCTTCGAGACATTCAGAACGAGTGGTGGACCAAGCTTGCAGAGAGAACCCAGCTGTGTGCAGACACTGGTGATTTAAGAGGGTTCTACGAAGCCCTGAAGGCAGTATATGGCCCATCATATCAGGCTCAGAGTCCCTTGTGTAGTGCAGACGGCCAAGTGCTCCTCACAGACAAGGCATCCATACTGAATCGGTGGTCGGAGTATTTTCAGGCTCTCTTCAGTGCCAACCGCGTAGTTCAAGATTCAGCAATCCACCTCACCCCACTTCAACCACTGAAAACAGAGTTGGATGAGATCCCCACCCTAGAAGAGACTGTTAAAGCCATCAAGCAACTGAAAAGTGGCAAGGCAGCGGGAGTTGATGGAATCCCACCAGAGATCGGGAAGCATGGGGGCACAGTACTACATAGCACACTTCACAAAGTACTTGTCACCTGCTGGGAACAAGGCAAACTATCACAGGACTTTCGCGATGCAATCATCATCACTCTACACAAGAACAAAGGAGAAAAGTCAGACTGCTCCAACTACCGGGGGATAACCCTGCTCTCCATCGCAGGCAAAATCCTTGCCAGAATACTCCTGAACAGACTGGTGCCCACCATTGCAGAAGAACTCCTCCCAGAGAGCCAGTGCGGCTTCAGAGCTAACAGGAGCACCACCGACATGGTATTTGTTCTCAGGCAGCTCCAAGAGAAATGCAGGGAACAGAACAAGGGTCTATATGTGACTTTTGTCGACCTTACCAAAGCTTTCGATACCGTTAGCAGGAAAGGCCTGTGGCAAATCTTGGAACGTTTAGGATGTCCCCCAAGGTTCCTCAGCATGATCATCCAGCTACATGAAGACCAGCGAGGCCAAGTCAGACACTGCAACGACCTCTCGGAGCCCTTCCCAATAGGCACAGGTGTAAAGCAAGGCTGCGTTCTCACGCCAACTCTCTTTACGATCTTCTTTAGCATGATGCTTCAAAGAGCCGCAGTAGATCTAGATGATGACGATGGTGTCTACATCTGCTATCGCACTGATGGCAGCCTGTTCAACCTGAGGCGACTAAAGGCTCACTCCAAGACAATGGAAAAACTCATCCGAGAGCTACTATTTGCTGATGATGCTGCACTCGTCTCCCACTCGGTATCAGCTCTGCAGCATATGACGTCCTGCTTTGCAGAGGCTGCCAAGCTATTTGGCCTAGAAGTTAGTCTGAAGAAGACAGAAGTTCTCCACCAGCCTGCACCCCAAGAAGATTATCACCCTCCCTGCATCACTGTGGGTGAATCAGTTCTGAAGACAGTCCAGCAGTTCAGCTACCTAGGGTGCATCATCTCCTCAGATGCCAAGATCGACAAGGAGATTGACAACAGGCTGGCAAAGGCAAATCGTGCGTTTGGCCGACTGCACAAAAGAGTGTGGAGCAACAAGCATCTGAAAAAAGGCGCAAAGATCAATGTTTACAAAGCGGTTGTGATGACAACCCTCATCTACGGCTCCGAATAGTGGGTTTTATACCGTCATCAACTGCGACTCCTTGAGCGCTTTCATCAGCGCTGCCTTCGCACCATCCTCAACATCCACTGGAGTGACTTTGTGACCTCAAGAGGGCGGAGGTTACAAGCATCGAAGCACTGCTGTTGAAGACGCAGCTGCGCTGGGCAGGGCATATTTCTAGGATGGAAAACCACCGCCTTCCCAAGATTGCTCTGTATGGCGAACTTTCCACCGGCCATCGAAATAGAGGGGCACCAAAGAAGAGGTACAAGGACTCCTTGAAGAAATCCCTTGGCACCTGTCGCATCAACCATCACCAGTGGTCTGACCTAGCCTCAGATCGCAAAGCATGGAGGCACACCATCCACCAGGCTGTCTCTTCCTTTGAGAATGCACGCATAGCTGGTCTTGAGGACAAAAGGAGATTGAGGAAGAATCGCACTGCTACAGCACCAACCCCAAATCAGACTTTTCCCTGCAGCCACTGTGGCCGGATCTGCCTATCCCGCATTGGTCTTGTCAGCCACCAGCGAGCCTGCAGCAGACGTGGACTACTGCACCCTTCTTAAATCTTCGTTCGCGAAGTCAAGCCGAGAGAGAGAGACTGGACTCAAGCTTTGTTCTGCTGCTTCAGACCAACCCAGCTACCCCACTTGATTTATCATATAGAATTTTAATATGTGCCTGCTAAGTGCACTTGCAAATTACGGGTTGATGTAGTGAAAGGACTGTGAAAAGTCTACACAAAGATTCTTAACCTTTCCAGTTCTCCTCCCTCACCCCGACAGCCTTTTCTAACCCTGAGAATGCTTATTCCCAGGGTTGCAATGTCTGCATGAAGTATTAGTCCTGAGGGTTGGGAGCCTGTAATGGGCAGAAGGAAGGATGTGTACTTGCTTTCTTCTTACTCTTCTATCAGTAGAGTTGTGCTCATGTAAGAGGCAGGAAGGAATGACTTTGCCTTCTTCTACCTCACCACTGCAGCTACTTGCCCAGCACAGCTATTACTCCATGCAGGTTTTATGAACATAAGAAGAGCCCTGATTTTTAATCTTCCTGTAGGTCTAGAATATGAATTCCTCTATAGCCACCTGAATCTGACTCAGTTCTTCAGAATCCCTTCCTGAAAATATAGGCTGTGATGTGGATGCCCCACACTTTCCACAGTGAACAAAGAAGCAAAAAAATTCACTGAGCTTCTCTGCCATCTCCCCATCTTCCTTTAGTAATTCTTTTATTCCTTTGGCATCCAAAGGCCCCACTGCTTCTCTGGCTGGTTTTCTGCTCCAGATATATTTTAAGAAAATGTTTATTCTTTGTCTGGATGCTTTCAGCAATCTGCTCCTCAAAATCTCTTATTGCATGCCTAATTATTGATTTGCATTTCTTTGGCAAAACCTCTGGTCCCTCCTGTTCAATTCACTGGGGCAGACCTTCTACTTATTAAGAAAAGCCTCTTTACTTTTTATTGCTTCCCTGACTTTTGTTTTTAACCACACAAGCCTTCTTTTAGACTTATCAGTGCCTTTCCTAACCTGTGGAATGCATTCTATTTGACGTTCAATTAGTGTAGTTTTAAATAGCATACCAGCAGGACTTTTTTTGTAGAAAAACCCAAGAAGGAACTCATTTGCATATTAGGCCACAGTTTCTGCTGTCACCATTGTTTCACACAGGGGTTTTTTAAAGGAAAAGCCCAGCAGGAACTCATTTGCATATTAAAAAGCACTGCATTTAAGCATCCTCTAAGAATTTGACTCGTGTTTCCCTCTAAACTTTCTTTTAACTCTTCCCCTCATTTTAGTCATTCCTTCTTTTGAAATGAAATGTGACAGTTTTGCACTTTAGAAGTAACTTTCCATTGACTTGAATGCTGAACTTAATAGCACTGTGGTCACTGAACCCAACTGGTGTAACAACCTCTACATTTCTCAACAGGACTTGAGACCTGCTCAGAACCAAGTCCAAGATTACTACCCCTCTTCTGGTTGGCTCTGTGACCCACTGTTCCAATTCACAGTCATTTATGATGTCTAGGAATCTCATTTCTACAGCATGGTGCAAAAACTGTGAAGTCTCCAAGTAGAATACCATTATCTGCTTTAGTCACACCCCTTATTTCCTTCTCCATCTCAAGATCAGCCTCATGGATTTAATCAGGTGAGTGACAGTATATCCCAGGGCTTTTTTTGAGCAGGAACACAGTTCTGGCTGGCTTGGTGTCAGGGGGTGTGGCCTAATATGCAGAGCCTTGTGCAAACCAATGGTGATGTCAGAGGTGTGGCCTAATATGCAAATAAGTTCCTGCTGGCTTTTTCTACAAAAAAAGCCCTGGCATATCCCCACTTTTAAGTAACCCTTAGGGCTCAGTATTTCCACCCATATTGCTTCTGTTGGGGAATTAATTCCCCTTATGTTTTCTAAAATTCAATTTTATTAAATTTTATGCCCTCTTTGATGTACAATGTAAAAACACCCCCAACCCATCCCTCCCTTTCCTGCCTATAGAGCCTATACTCAGGAATGACTATATCTCATAGATTTCCCCCATGTTTCTGAGATACCTACTATATCTAAATTGTCACTGAACACCAAGCATTCCAGCTTACCCAGCCAGGCTCAGAGACTTCTAGCATTGGCATATAGACATTTATAATGTATTTCCCTCTCCAGTAACTCTCGCCTTCCTTGGCCTCTTAGTCACCACACATGGCCATCAGTTGCCATCTTGCCCTCACTCACAAGTTCTGTTATGCCCCATGTATTTGCACAGTTATCCCTTTGGACTAACCTAGCTCAAACCGGAGGCTCCCCTGCTCTTGTCAGCTTTCCCCTATATTTAGTTTTAAAGCTGCTCTGCCATATTTTTGATATTGCTTGCTATCAGCCTGGTTCCCTTGTGGTTTCCCTCTCCAGTAATCCTCACCTCCCTTGGCCCCATAGTTGCTACACATGGCCATCAGTCACCATTGTGCTTTCATTCTCAAGTTCTATTACAGTCCTATCAACATCACTTGAGTGCTTATGCAATTACCCCTTTGGATTGACTTGTCTCAAACAGGAGGATCCCCAGCTCCTGTCAGCTTTCCTCTTAGAATTAGTTTGAAAGCTGCTTTGCCAACTTTTTGATATTAATCACTAGCAACCTGATTCCCTCTTGGTTTAAGTTAAGCCTGTCTCTTTTGTATAGCTTCAACTGGTTCTAGAAAGTTCGCCAGTGCCTAACAAATCTAAACCCTTCCTCCCAGCACCACATTCTCACAGAGACTCCTGATCTGTGCCTCTCTAGCTGGCCCTGTGCATGGAACTGGCAGCACTTTTGAGCATGCTATCTTTGAAGTTCTGGCTGTTAACTTTCTGCCTACTAATCTAAATTTTACCTCCAGGATGACATGGCTGCATTTCCCAATGTCATTGGTACCAAAGTGCACCATGACTGTTGACTCTTATCAAAAGAGACCTATCTAAAGGTCTGTACTCTTAGAATACACTTTCCCAAGTTCAGTAATGGCTGCTGGGGGGGGGGGGGCGGCAGGGGAAAATGGGGAAGTTCACTGACTGTCAGCACATTCCACTGAAAGATCACAAGATCCCGTTCCATAGTATGAATCCATCTTACATCCAATTTACTTTAACCTGCATAGATGTCTTATTCTTATTATACAAGAAAGGCTCAATATCAGTTGATATGATAAACTGTGACAGTGCCACAACGCCAATAGTTTTAAATCACCAAAGAATTTATCATAAGTTTATAAAATATTGCAGAACCACACTGAAATATAATAAACTCCTACAAAACATTAATTTTTTTTTAAAAAAATTGCACAGTAGAGGGAAATTTATACAACCATATCAAGATGAACAATCCTGCCACCTGATGGTGGATGTCCATGTGAATGATTCAATGCTTGTTTAATTTGTGGTACAATTTGTGTTCAGCATCTAAAACATGTTGCCCTGCATTATGATCATATGCTGCATCATTCACAAGACTGGACACAAATGTCCCCCATGAAATATTTTCTCATAGTGGCAATCCACTGACTACTCTCATTAAGTGGAAATCCACTGACTACTCTCATTAAGTGCCATAGATATTAATGGAATTTTGGTAAAATCTAATAGTTGTGGCAGCCTAGTTCTTCAGTTTTCTTTTAATGTGAAAGGATTCCTTCTTTATACTATGATGAACTGAAGAAGTATATACTGTATATAAGCCGTATAATTCTGATGTAATCTTTCTAGCGTATCTAAAACATTTGCTCTCCTATATTTTTATCTGACAAAATTACAAAACTGTTCAGAAGAATGAGCAGAGACCTAATTATGTTTATGAGGATACTGCTTTCTAACAAACAATAACAACTAGTGATATTATATTATTTTATAAATAGTTGTACTTCCTTTCAAGGTGCGAACCCATACAATTATGCTGTTCAAGTAGTAACTGTTCATTCATGGTCATTAATGGATATCCAGATAAATACCTTCTGAAGTTTACTAAGCTTCATATATTATAATTGATTTCTTTTAATGATGCAATATGCTCCCAGGTTAGTTTTTGCTCATTTACTAACTTATTTACTGCTAATCAGATTAATTCAGTTGCACATCCTTACCATTTTAAACTACATTGATTTTACAAAATGTTAACATTTACTCATTTAGATTTTTCAGCATGCTTTATTCCCTAGAGCTTCAGGGTAACTATTACAATCAGGTAATCAAAATAAGGAAATATCTTTTTTTAAAAAAAAAAAATATGTAGTATATATGACGCAGTCATAAAGTGCAAGTACCTTTATGTACAACATGTTTAGAAGATGTGCACACTGATTATAAACATTTTTACTCAGAAGTAGGAGCCATTGAGTTTAGTGGCTCTACAACCAAGTAGGATTCTGAAAAAGACATCTTATAGGATTGCAGCCTTATTTCCATTGATCCAAAATAAGATGAAGTGTGATTACTTTGACTTAAATAGGTTTTGGGTTGGGCTTCAGCATGACCATCATTAACCAAACTTGACACAAGGTGGTGCTAATTGTTCCCTGAACTAACTTTCACCCATCTCGTAAAAAGGCCACCACCAGATTCAGTAGAGGTTCCCTCCAACAGAGGCCTTTCACCAAATATAAAAGCAATGCATCCACTGAGAAGGCACTGCTTGAATTACTACACCTGCAGTGTCAAGTTGGCCCTAGTACAAAGAACTAAGTGACCTTTTTGGCACGATGGATCCTCTTTCACTCCTGGAAAACCTAATATATTTCACTGTACTATGTGGTACATTATACAGGAGACATCTATAAGACAAAGAATTTACACTTTAACTGTATCTAAGTATGAATCTATAAAGCCTCTACTATTTATGGATATTCAGACTTTATAAAAAAAAATCACATTTAAACATTCATCCACAACAGTTTATATCCAATTTATTGCCACTTTCAGTAATTTATATATTAGCTCATATCCCAGCATAAGTTTGCTTTACTACCCGTTGTAATTGATGACCAGCTTGCTATTCTATATGGTGTGAAGCTAATCAAAGTGCTACTCTTTGATGGTATACAATGTGATTGGCATAGTACTGCTGGGCTATTGCCAAAACACCAGCTTGGTTTAGGTATTTGTTTTAATTAGACACCACTGCTCCCTGTCTTGCCCACAACATAAATAAACCATTCCATACAAAACTAATATATATCATATTATATAAGTATAACTAGGGATTTTTTTGAACAGGAATGCAGTTCTGGCTAGCTTGGTGTCAGGGTGAGTGACCTAATATGCAAATGAGTTCCTGCTGGGCTTTTTCTACAAAAAAGCTCAGTGTGAAACAATGGTGATGTCAGGGGGTGTGGCCTAATGTGCAAATGAGATCCTGCTAGGCTTTATCTACAAAAAAATCCCTGAGTATAACCATGGTCAAAAAGAAGGATATATGTTATATTCAAGACACATCTATGATAGCAGATTATGATTTGTGGGGAATCAGAAGCAGGGCTTTTTTGTGCAGGAATGTACAGGCTTGGGTATGTGGCCTAATATGCAAATAAGTTCCTGCTGGGCTTTTTCCACACAAAAAAAGCCCTGCTGCTTAGAACTCTTTGCGGGGAGCTCTTTCACAAAGGTAGACCCCATTCATAGTACAATGCTAATCCAGCAGTGTGACCAACAGCTGTAGCGATCAGTGTGCATCCAGTTGCTCTGCTATGGAGTTGCCAGCTCTCTTGTTCCAGTATGGCTTCTGCACTGCCACATTCTGCTTGATAGATTGCTGATTTACAAGCACAGTTGTGCCACTTCTGATAAGGCAGTTCTGTTTAGTAGTCTGCCTGTTCAGCTTGAAAAGACACAGAAGCCTTACTAAAACAAAAGGGATGGCAACCCCCATCATGCAACTTGATGCTCTTCAATAAACGTATAGGTTGTGTCATATGGGTAATAATAAGTAATGCTCTTCAGTATCAGCAAATAGCAAATTGGATTCAAACCTTTGCACATGTGCACTTCTGTGGTTCCCTCAGCTTCCTACCCCACGATGGATACTAATATGGCAGAATGATCCTCTTAAGGGATATAGTGAAGCAACTGAGCCAAAGCTTATCCATCATATTTAGGGAATTGCATTTCAATTGTGCCTGCACTGTTTTATGGGTCTCTGCCATGGCACTATGATTCCACAAGGCAACAGGCACCATAAGTATTTGGTCAATGTTTAGTTTGGGGTGTCTGTTAGTCATCTAGGACTGTGGCTATACTCCTTGTGTCTTCCACTTGCAAGGGGATTACACCACCATGAGAACATGCTGACACTACTTTACATACATACTGCTAGCAACTGTTGAAGAGAGAGGAGTTATTGAGGCAAGGCACAGGATAGATGTTGGTGGAGAGGGAAGACAGCTGTAGCTGACACTATCACAGCTTGACATGACGGGCTATCAGGACCACAGAGGAACTATTACACAGCTTGACGTAGGGAATCTCTCTCCCTTGCTTATCTAAGTGGTGCACATTTGAAGCTGAAGGAGCGGAAGCCTCTCACTGAGTTCTGGTAAGTATTGTACGGTTGCCAATTCTCATTTGGGAGCAAGGGATTCCCTGGTTTAGAAAGCCCCCCCCCCATTTCAGGGTTATTAGAAAGCACAAGGGAGGGAGAGAGGAAATGTCTGCTGGCCTGGTCCCCATAGGGTATAATAGAGAATCAATCTGAGGTTATCTGGGGCTCTGGAGGGGCTGTTTTTTGAGGTAGAGGCACCTAATTTTCAGCAGAGCGTCTAATGCATTTCTTTAAAAAAAATCCCAAGTTTCAAAAAGATTGGAACAGAGGGTTCAATTATATAAGCCCCTAAAGAAGGTGTTCCATCCTCCATTATATCAAATAGAAGGAAGACATTTAAAAGGAATGTTGTCCCTTTAAATGTGATGGCCGGAACTCCCTTCGGAGTTCAATCATGCTATTCACAACCTTGTTTCTGGCTCCACCCCCAAAATCTCCTGGCTCCACTGCCCAAGTCCCCAGATATTTGCTGAGTTGGACCTGGCAACCCTACATGTATGGATTATCAACAGAGAAGAAATATATTACAACAATTTGTTAAGAAGAAGTGGAGGAAGAGGAGGAGGAGATTGGATTTATACCCCACCCTTCACTCAGTCTCAGAGCAGCTTACAATCTCCTTTCCCTTCTCACAACAGATACCCTGTGAAGTAGGTGGAGCTGAGAGAGCTCTTTCCAGAACTGCTCTTGAGCAGAACAGCTTTTTCAAGAACTGTGACTCAGCAGGTGCATGTAGAAGAAGGGGAAATAAAACCCAGTTTTCCCAGATTAGAGTCCACGCACTTAACCACTATATCAAACTGGTCTACCATACTCATCATAACTCAATGAGAGGCCTCCGCTCCTCCAGCTTGAAATGCACACCACAAAGATAACTCCCTTGTCTGTGCAATGTGCCTCCTTTTTGCATAAAGTCCTGCTTTTGTAGGTTTCCCTTCAAACCCCTCTCACTACTGCCTGTTCTAAGCATTTGTGGTATGAGGCCAGTACGGTGATACAGCCTCATGCTATGCAGCACAGCACCCAACCTTTGGGTGTCTGGGTTGGGTTAATATAGCGCATATGGCAACTGTGATTAGTTGCAGACTATATTGGAACTGGGGGGCGGGGGGAGAACTAGGTGAGAAGAAATGTGTGTTTTCACTCTCCATTTATATATATTTATTATTATTAATTAAAATATTTATATTTTGTTTTTCCTCATGACTAAAAGTTATGTGTTCTATGGGTATTATTAAAGCTACACTACAGGCAGTGCTGCTATAACACTATGCTAGCTTGGGGTATGATGGGGGCTGAATAGTATTACAATGCTGACTAAGACCTGATCATCCCCAGCACACCCCTAATAATACCCAATTCTATGCTGGTTAGTAGATAATGCCAGCATATATCTGGGGTATGACAGCATAGGGTTTAATCAAAATTGTTCAGAATTAAGGTTTAGGATGATGCATTCAGTACAGTACACAAAGTGGAAGATCACAAGAATCCAATTAACATTTTCTATAAACAAAGTCTACAAAAATCTCTGCTTACAAAATGATGAGGATTTTTTTTAGTTTTAGTATTAGTTTTCCGAACACTGATAAAGTGATTTGTCTGTAAGGGGAAGGAAGGAAGGAAGGAAGGAAGGAAGGAAGGAAGGAAGGAAGGAAGGAAGGAAGGAAGGAAGGAAGGAAGGAAGGAAGGAAGGAAGGAAGGAAGGAAGGAAGGAAGGAAGGAAGAAAGAAAGAAAGAAAGAAAGAAAGAAAGAAAGAAAGAAAGAAAGAAAGAAAGAAAGAAAGAAAGAAAGAAAGAAAGAAAGAAAGAAATCACATTCATACATGAATATACCAATAGAACGAAATTTGAGTCCAATGGCACCTTTACGTTTTATTCAAGGTATAAGTTTTTGCATGCCAATGGACTCAAACTGTGTTCTGCTGCTTCAGGCCAACATGGCTACCTAGCTACATCTATGCATATACCAGTGTGTTTGTATTATCTGCCATCAAGTCGCTTCTGACTTTAACTCATTGAGTTGGAAGGGGCCATATAGGCCATCTAGTCCAACCCTTTACTCAATGCAGGATCAGCCTAAAGTATCCCTGACAAGTGCTCATCCAGCTGCTGCTTGAAGACTGCCCGTGAGGGGGAGCTCACCACCTCCCTAGGCAGTTGATCCTACAGCTGAATTACTCTTACTGAATCCTGCCCCCCCCCCGTCTTTCTGCCTGCTATCTTTCCACCTGTAATTTAAAAATACTATTTCAAGTCCTATCTCCTGCCCTCCTCTAGGTGACAGCCTTTCAAATACTTAAAAAGAGCAATCATGTCCCCCCTCAGCTGCCTCTTCTCCAGACTGAACATTCCCAAGCCCTTCAGCCTTTCCTTGCAGGGTTTGGTCTCCAGGCCTCTGATCATCTTTGTCACTCTTCTCTGCACTGGCTCCATTCTGTTCACATCCTTTTTGAACTGAGGCCTCCAGAACTGCCCATAGTACTCCAAGTGTGGCCTGACTAACAAGCTGTACAACAGGACTATGATATCTTGTGATTGGATGTTGTGCCTCTTGAATTTAACTTACAGTCCACCCATACCACAAGATCTTGCTTAAACACACTGCTACCCAGAAGTCTGTTCCCCATCCGATATGTTTGCTTCTCAGTTTTGTTACTCAGATATAGAACTCTACAGATATCCTTGTTGAATTGCATGCTATTCACATCTACCCACTTTTCCATTGAGTTCAGGTCTCATTGAATTCTATCTCTATCTTATAGTGAGTTCACTACTACTCCCAATTTAGGATTATCTGCAAATTTAATTAGTCCCCATGCCTCCTCATCCCAATCATTTATAAAAATATTGGAATGTACTATGCCCAGAACTCAGCCCTGTGGCATTCTACTGGACACACCTTTCTCCAATCAGATGAAATGCCATTGATAACTACTCTTGAGTGTGGTTTTCCAACCAGTTCCCTATCCACCTAACTATCCTACAGTCTAATCTGCATCCTCAAGTTTACCCATCAGAACATCACGGGGAACCTTGTGAAAAGCTTTATTGAAAAATAGGTAAACAGAAGAAGAAGATATTGGATTTATATCCTGCCCTCCACTCTGAAGAGTCTCAGAGCGGCTCACAATCTCCTTTACCTTCCCTGCCTCCCCACAACAGACACCCTGTAAGGTGGGTGGGGCTGGAGAGGGCTCTCACAGCAGCTGCCCTTTCAAGGACAACCTCTGCCAGAGCTATGGCTGACCCAAGGCCATGCTAGCAGGTGCAAGTGGAGGAGTGGGGAATCAAACCCGGTTCTCCCAGATAAGAGTCCATACACTTAACCACTACACCAAACTGGCTCTCCACGATATGGTAAACTTGTCACTCGATCGAAGAAGGAAATTAAGTTGGTCTGTCAGGACCTGTTGGTGACAAATGTATGCTGACTTCTCCATAAAACCATGTTGTCCTTTAGATCCTTGCTGATTGACCCCTTTAACGTCTGATCCAGTGTAATATACTGGGTCCGATGCATTTGTTGTTCACACAGAACTGCTTTATTGGTGACTACATACTACAAAGACAACATGGCAGGGCTGAGACCCCACTTATAAACATCCCTAATAACACAATAACAGCTCCCCCCCCCCTCCGTCCTTAGGCAGACCTGCAGTTTCCCGGACGTCTGTTAAACTACTGCGGTACAGTAAATTCAGAACAGTCACTTCATGTCACCAACTCGGTACATCACATGCAGTATGTTCCCTGACTGGAGGTCAGACTGACTGGCCTGTAGTTTCTTGGGTTATCTTTCCTCCCTTTTTTGATGACTAGGATAACATTCACTGTCCTTCAGTCTTATGGCACATCTCTGAACTCCAAGAGGTCTTGAAGATGATGGACAAATGCTCTGCAAGCTCAACAGAATGTTCCTTAGCCCTCTAAGGAGCACATCATCTGGCCTGGCAGATTTATACTCATTCAATGCAGCCAGGTGCCTCTCAACAATTTCTCTCTGTCCATATCAAACAGCAGTCCAGATACAGTACTTTGCATATTCTCTCTAGATAAGCCTGTTCTCTTCTTCAGAGAAAAAACTGAGGTAAAATAGGCAATGAGCCTTTCTGCTTTCTCTTCATCCTCGGTCAGAATTTCTGAATTTTTACCCAACAAAGGGCCTACTACCTCTTTTACCTTGTGTTTGCGCCTAATACAGCTGAAGAAGCTTTTCTTGTAGTGAGCCTTCCCTGGCCAACCTCAGCTCACTCTGAGCTTTGTCCTCTCTATTGGCTGATCTATGTTGTTGTTGTTCAGTCACACAGTCAAGTCTGACTCTTTGTGACCCATGGACAAAGTCACGCCAGGCCCTCCTGTCTTCCACCACCCTCTGAAGTCTGTTCAAATTCGTGTTAGTTACATCAGTAACGCTGTCCAGCCATCTCATCTTTTGCCGTTCCCTTCTTTTGCCTTCTGTCTTTCCCAGCATCAGGGGCTTCTCCAGTGAGTGCTCCCTTCTCATAAGAACATTAGAGAAGCCATGTTGGATCAGGCCAAAGGCCCATCCAGTCCAACACTCTGTATCACACAGTGGCCAAAATTTATATATATACACACATATATATGCACCCTGTGGCTAATAGCCACTGATGGACCTCTGCTCCATATTTTTATCTAATCCCCTCTTGAAGGTGGCTATGCTTGTAGCTGCAACCACCTCCTGTGGCAGTGAATTCCACATGTTAATCACCCTTGGGTTGAAGAAGTACCTCCTTTTATCCGTTCTAACCCGACTGCTCAGCAATTTCATTGAATGCCCACGAGTTCTTGTATTGTAAACCTCTATCATGTCACCTCACAGTCGACGTTTCTCTAAGCTAAAGAGCCTCAAGCGTTTTAACCTTTCTTCATAGGGAAAGTGTTACAAACCTTTAATCATTCTCGTTGTCCTTTTCTGCACTTTTCCCAATGCTATAATGCTTTTTGAGGTGCGGTGACCAGAATTGCACATAGTATTCCAAATGAGACCGCACCATCGATTTATACAGGGGCATTATGATACTGGCTGATTTGTTTTCAATTCCCTTCCTAATAATTCCCAGCATGGTGTTGGCCTTTTTTATTGCAATCGCACACTGTCTTGACATTTTCAGTGAGTTATCTACCACGACCCCAAGATCTCTCTCTTGATCAGTCTCTGCCAGTTCACACTCCATCAACTTATATTTGTAGCTGGGAATCTTGGCCCCAATGTGCATTACTTTGCACTTGGCCACATTCAACATCATCTGCCATTTTTTTTTGGTTAAAACAATTTTATTGGTAACATATGGTAATAAATTTATTTTTTACATCTTTAAAAACTTCTTTTATCTACCCCATATATTACTTTCTACCCACCCCTCCCCCGTTACTTGACCCCAGCAGGTGTTATTTACTTAAAATGCAAATATTTAAAGGTACCCTTAACTATTAGAACAAAAATTTATATTCTTCTTTTTTTTAAACGTAATCATTATCAAAAATTGTCCAATGTCCTTTTATTTTCCACTCTTTTTCTACATATCTTCTACACTTTTTCCACTCCGTCTTAAAAACTTTTAAATCATAGTCTCTTAATATTATTGTTAATTTCACCATTTCACTCCATGTCATAACTTCTATAATCCAATCCCATTTCTCTGGTATTTTTTCTTATTTCCACAACTGCGCATATAATGTCCTAGCAGCTGAAAGCAAGTACCAAATTACAGTTCTATTTTCTTTTGGAAATTTTTCCATTTGTAATTCCAACAGAAAAGTCTACAACTTTCTTGAATTCATATCCCAAGATCTTAGAAATTTCTTGCTGAATCATCTGCCAATACTTTTTTGCTCTTTCACAAGTCCACCACATATGGTAGAAAGAACCTTCATGTTTTTTACATTTCCAACTTCTGTCTGGCATCTTATTGTTCATCTTTGCTAATTTTTTAGGAGTCATATACCATCTATGCATCATTTTAAAACAGTTCTCTTTAATACTATGACACATCGAGAGCTTCATAGAATTCTTCCACAAGTATTCCCAAGTTTCCATCTGTATTTCTTTATTTACATTAATTGCCCATTTAATCATTTGATATTTCACTACTTCATCCTCCATAGACCATTTTAAAAGTAATTTATATATTTTTGAAATTAATTTTTCATTATCTCCAAGCAGAACTTTTTGCATTTCTGTTTGTTCTTTTCTTATTCCCTCAGTTTTGATATCGTTATCCACCAAGCTCTTTATTTGTTGCATTTGGAACCAATCATATTTATTATTCAACTCTTCAGCAGTTTTCAATTCTATTTTGCCACTTTGTATTTTTAATTGATTATATGACAATCACTTTTCTTCACCTATCTCAGCCGTTATTTTTATTACTTCAGCTGGCACTATCCATAACGGTCTTCTCTCATCTCCATATTTCCTATATTTCATCCATATATTTAGCAAATTATTTCTTATGTAACGGTGAGAGAAAAAAACGTCCATCTTCTTTTTTCCATAATACAAATACGCATGCCAGCCAAATTTATTTCGTGACCTTCTAGCACTAAGAGTTTTTTGTTTAACAGCGTTATCCATTCTTTTATCCACACTAAACAAACTGCTTCCTGATATAATTTTAAATTCGGTAGTTGAAATCCTCCTCTCTTTTGCATTTGTCAAAATTTTCATTTTGATCCTTGGCTTCTTCCCAGCCCACACAAATTCTGAAATTTTCCTTCACCATTTATCAAATTGTTTACTGTCTTTCACAATGGGAATAGTTTGAAACAAATACATTATTCTTGGCAAATATTCATTTTAATTGCAGCTATTCTACCCAGTAGTGACAAATTAAGTTTATTCCATTTTAACATATCTTCATCCATTTTACACCATAGCGTCTCATAATTATTTTTAAACAGATCAATATTCTTCATTGTTATCTCCACACCTAAATATTTTACCTTGGAGGTGACTTCACAGCCCGTTAGTCTCTGCAATTCTTGTTGCTTATTTATTTGCAAATTTTTGCATAGAAGTTTTGATTTTTCTTTATTAATACAAAGTCCCACCAACTCCCCATATTCTTGTATTTTGGCTAACAACAAAGGTGTGGCTTGTATGGGGTTTTCATTTATAAACATTATATCATCTGCAAATGCTCTATATTTGAAAGTAAATCCTTTCATTTTTAATCCTTCTATTTCTTTTTCTTCTTGGATCTGCATCAGTAATATTTCAAGAGTCATTATAAACAACAATGGGAAAAGTGGACAATCTTGTCTTGTACCTTTGCTGATTATCATATCTTCTGTAATATCTGCATTTATACATAGCCTTGCACATTGTTCAGTATATATTGCTTTTATCATTCTTATAAAGATTTCTTCCAGCTCCATTTTCTCCATTACTGCAAACATAAACTCCCAGTTTAAATTGTCAAATGCTTTCTCTGCATCCGCAAAGAATAATGCTACTTTTCTGGATGTCTTTCATAATGTTCTACAATATTTACAACAGTTCTGATATTGTCTCTTATTTGCGTTTTGGGAAGAAACCCCGCTTGATCTTCCTTTATAAAATTTATCAAATGTTGTTTAAGCCGTTCTGCCAAGATTCTTGTATATATTTTGTAGTCATTATTTAATAGCGAAATTGGTCTGTAATTTTTTACATTCGTGACATCTTTATCTTCCTTAGGTTTCAATAAAATAACAGCTTCTTTCCATGTGTTTGGTATATTCCCTCTTATTCTTATCATATTCATCAACTTCTGTAGTTTTGGTATTAATTCATCTTTAAAAGTTTTAAAATATTTACCTGTATATCCATCTGGCCCAGGTGCTTTTTGATTTTTCATTGCATTAATTGCAGCTTCAACTTCTATTTTTTCAATTGGATCATTCAAAACTTTTTGGATATTTTCAGTTAAGGGTTCTATTTTCATCTTTTGTAAATACTCATCCATCTTTTCTTTCTTTATTTTAACACCTTTAAACAACTTGGCATAGTACTTAAAAAATTCTCTTTTTATTCCCTCTTGGGTAACCACCTCTCTTCCATCTATGACAATTTTATTAATAATTTTATTTTCTCTTTTTCTTCAGTTGCCAAGCCAAATACATTCCAGGTTTATTTGCTCCCTCAAAAGATTTCTGCTGTAGTCTTTTCAAGTTCCATTCCAATTCTTTATTTAACAAATGTCTCATTTGCGTTTATAATATTGTAATTTCCCCTATAAGTTTCTTTTTCTCTGGCCTTTTTCTGAACTCCCCTTCTTTTTTTTAATTTCATTTTGAATGTCCAACAACTGTTTTTCTTTTGCTCTCTTATCTTTATTATTCAGAGTAATCAATATTCCTCTCATTACTGCTTTATAGGCATCCCAGACCGCCTGAAATTCTATATCCTCTTTGTCATTCATTTGAAAGAAAGCTTTAGTTTCATTTTCTAGGGATGTCACTATTTCTTTATTCTGTAGCAAATCTTCATTCAATCTCTATGTACTCAATTTCTTAGCCAATTTTGTAATCCACATTATTGGGTTATGATCAGCCTCAATTTTGGGTAAAATTTCTATTTACCTTGTTATAAGACCTAAATCTTTAATGCCCCACAGCATATTAATTCTGGAAAAAGGTTTGTGTCTTGCTGGAAAAAAAGTATAGTCCCAAACTTCAGGGTTAAATTTCCTCCATATATCTTCCAAATTTTCTTGTTTGACCAATTCAGAAAAAGACTTTGGCAATTTTCCTTCTTTGCTGTTATTTTTTTTCCCTCCACACCTGTCCAATGAGTTCTTAACTATTCCATTAAAATCTCCCATTAACAAAACTTGGTCATAAGTCAGTTCATCAAGCTGTTGAATAATGTCTTTTAAAAAAGCATCCTTTGCGCCATTAGGCGCATACAATCCAAATAACGTTTTTTTTCCATTTAATATTGTCTCTACTGCTACAAATCTTCCATCTTTATCTTTAAACACTAGTTTTGGCTCCAAGTCTTGTTTAATATAAAAAAACCACACCCCTTTTCTTCTGTTCAGCCAATGAAAAAAATTCCACTCCCAATTGTTTGTTCCATAAAAATTTATAATCCTTTTATTTAATAAGCACTTCTTGCAGACAAATTATATTACAATTTTGTTTCTTAATCCAATGAAATGTTTCCCTTCTTTTTTTGTGTGGTGAATTTAGTCCATTAACATTCCAAGACAGTAATTTATAATCCATCATGGTGCAAATTCTTTATTTTCTTCAAAAAATCTACGCATATCCTGTGCATTTGTAATTGTGATTCTTTTCCCCTGGAATTCAAAACTCAAACCTTCAGGTATTATCCATCTAAACCTCATTCCATAGTCTCAATTTTTCTGTCAACTTTTTATATGTTCTTCTATCATTTATCACTTGCCTTGGCAGCTCCTTCAGGATTCTCACTCTACTGCCTCCCACCATCAATGTCTTTTCAAAATTTTTATTCATGATTCTTCCCACACCATTTCCTTTGTCATAAATCTTATGACAACATCTCTTGGTAAGTTATTTTTCTTGGCATAAAGTGAGTTCACTCTGTACATATAATCATACATGTTTTTAGTCTCTTCAGGGTTTTCCTCTAAAAATTCTGCAATTATTTTTATTGTAAATTCTTTTAAATCTCCATCCTCCTTTTTAGGTACCCCTCTCAGACGTATATGAGTCTCCATCAATTTGCAGTCATGGATTGTCACTTTTTCTTGCATTTTCAACAAGGTGGAATCATATACATTCATTCTGCCTTCTACCTCCTGCATTTTCTTAGATGTTTCCTCAGTTTCCTTTCTGAGATCTTCCATGTCTTTTTTAATCTCTGCAATAACTTCTTTTTTCGATTCATTTATCATATCTCTCACCCCTTTCATCATTTTGGCCTCTATTGCCTCCAGTTGGTCCTGCATTTTTTCTAATGCAGTAGCCCTTGTACGGGGCTGCTTGTGTTCAGACATTTAAAAAACAGCAAAAATTTGGACCTCACCAATTTCAAATTCAACTATCAGATTCAAAAGAGTAGGACTTGCCCTTCACAACAAGCCGAATTTCGCCTCCTCGAAGCTCCCAAAGTCAAGATATTTATTTTTAAAGTTTTTAAATCTTCCAGAATGGGGCCCACAACTTTTTACTGCTCCCTACAATTTTTTTCCCCTTTTAAAAACGTCCAAGGTCCACACATATAATATGACCAATAGTATTTATCTTCTTACCCCCTTCTCAGTTAACTCCAACAATTTTTAATGTCCCGAATTCTTTAAAAACATTGTTTTTATTTTGACCTCCCAGCAATGGCCGCTGATGTTTCTCAATGGTCATAAATTCCTAGAGTAGGATTTTCCTTCCGCTACTTACTGTTTTTGTTGCCACGAAGTCTCATTCACACTGGTAAGGAGATCTCACGATATTTGACGTACTTCCTGTCTTGCTTGAATGTGCTGCAGGTCTGTGACAATGTGACGATGGTGCACTTTTTTCAAAACCGCAAGTCCACTAAACAATAAATTCCTTTCCACTTTTTAGCTCTTTTTAACACTGTCCTTTATATTTATAAAGTCCAAATTTCATCTCTTCCTTCCCTCTTCTTCCAGACTTTCTAGATTTTCCTTTCCCACCTTTTAAATTTATTCCATTAAGCTGTAAATAGTTCCAGAGTAAAAGATAGTAATCTGTACCTTCTCTTCCAATTATCCAAGTTCTCACCGGTCTTTCAAAGCTTTAGATGTTTAGCAAAGTCCAAGAAGGTTAGGATCCTGTCGATCTTATGTCAAATAAATGACTCTGAAAGCTTCTGCAGATGATGAAAATGCAACTCTTCCCGGAGACCCCTCAAAGCCTCAAAGAAGCCCCCCCCCCCACGGGACTCCCTTTTAGCCAAGGTAAATCTCCTCAAAGTTCCATGTGCATATCTTGGGCTAATCTCTAACTGAGAAAAGTAGGCAGTAGGCATTAAATTACCTTCCACTACCCCGAACAGAAGCTCCAGCCAGCTCCTGTTATGAAAAACAGCTCAGCTCGACATTTTCTTCCCCCGGAAGTCGAACATTATCTGCCATGTTGATGCCCACTCACCCAGCCTCAACAGATCCCTTTGGAGTGCCTCACAATCCTCTCTGGTTCTTACCACTCTGAACAATTTAGTGTCATCTGCAAACTTGGCCACTTCACTGCTTACTCTCAACTTCAAATCATTTACGAACAAGTTAAAGAGCATGAGACCCAGTACTGAGCCCTGCGGCACTCTACTAATTACCGTCCTCCACTGCGAAGACTGCCCATTTATACTCACTCTCTGCTTTCTATTAATTAGTCAGTTTTTGATCCACAAGAGGACCTGTCCTTTTACTCCATGACTCTTGAGCTTACTAAGAAGCCTTTGATGAGGAACTTTATCAAAAGCTTTCTGGAAGTCAAGGTAAACAATATCTATCGGGTCTCCTTTGTCCACATGTTTGTTCAACCCCTCAAAGAAATGTAACAGGTTAGTGAGGCAAGATCTTCCCTTACAGAACCCATGCTGAGACTTCCTCAATAACTTGTGTTCATCAATGTGCCTATTCATTCTGTTCTTGATAATGGTTTCTACCAACTTTCCCGGTATTGATGTCAGACTGACTGGCTTGTAGTTACCCGGATCTCCTCTGGAACCCTTTTTAAAGATGGGGGTGACATTTGCTACCTTCCAGTTCTCAGGAACGTAAGCAGATTTCAATGAAAGATTACAGATTTTTGTCAAAAGATCCACAAGTTCAACTTTAAGTTGTTTCAGAACTCTTGGATGTATGCCATCCGGACCTGGTGACTTATTAGTTTTTAATTCGTCTATCAGTTGTAGGACCTCCTCTCTTGTCACCTCAATCTGACTCAGGTCTTTCAACACCCTTTCCAATATAAGTGGTTCTGGAGCAGGCAAACACTTCTCACTGGCACATCTCACAGAGGTCTGAGAGAGAGCAGAACAGAGCAGAGCAGCTCTGATAGCTGAGAGAGCTAGAGAAGTTGCTGAGAATTTCTGAGTTTTGAAAGACTTCATTCTGAGGTTTGTGGGACTGCCTAAAATTCTGAGTTGTGATAGCTGGGGAACTGCTGTTTGTTTGGTTGAGTGGGCTAAAGGTGAAAGTGATTGAGAGTGATTGCTGCTGATTGCTTAGGAGTGCCTCTGCTCCACCCTCTTTGCATTTTAAGCTGCGCCTTCCCAAAGGTGCAAGCCTTTGATGTGAGCCAAAGGAAGAGAGCTAAAGGGCTCTTCACCTAGGGGCTCTCCAAGGACCAGGAACCCAGATCCCTAATTTCTTTGTTCTCCCAATAAGTTAAGTTGACCCTCCAGAAGGGGAGCCACTTAAAGAAACAGCATTTAAAGAGGACTGTGTGTGTGTGTGTGTGTGTATATGTGTATATATAAAATGTGTATATATAAAATGAATATAGAATGCCATTATATATATATATATAATGAAGATAGAATGACTATCTGCCCAAAGGACAAAAGTCTTGGGTGTGTGCTCGATGCAAGAAGCTCCTGGTCCTCAGAGAACGAGTTTGTACCCTTGAGGCCGAAGTGACTGCCCTGGAGAAGCAGAGACGGTCAGTTAGGCACTTGGGGAAGACTCTCGGGGGCATATTAGATGAGTCCCGCTCTGAACATAGCAGCCCGTTGCTGCCAGAGAGCATGAGGGTCTAGAGGGAACAGGGCACCGTGCTGAGGATAAGGGGAATGCGCCCTCAGAAGGGACCTCATCTTCGGTTGGTGAGCGGGAATCCTTTCGCGCCAAGGAACCATCCCTGGGCAGGGGGAGATGGGGGGGGTTGGTAGTTGGTGATTCAATTCTTAGGCAAGTAGACAGCTGGGTGGCGAAACCGCGTACTGACCGTATGGTGACTTGCCTGCCTGGTGCGAAGCTAGCGGACATTACGCATGTAGTAGATAGGCTGACAGACAGTGCTGAGGAGGAGCCTGTGGTCGTGGTGCATGTTGGCACCAACAATGTGGGGAAATGCAGTCCTGAGGTTCTGGAGGAAAAATTTAGGTTGCTAGGCGGGAGACTTAAGGCCAGGACCTCCAAGGTAGCCTTCTCAGAAGTGCTACCTATTCCATGTGTAGGGCAGGAGAGACAGGCACAAATTAGAAGTCTCAATGTGTGGATGAGACAATGGTGTAAGGAGGAAGGGTTTAAGTTTGTTAGGCACTGGGATGCTTTCTGGAACAAGCGGGAGTATAGCAGCGCTTGCATCACAGCCTCACTGGATCTCTTTATCTCGGTCTCTTCGGGGTATTTTACTTTGTTATCTGGTGGAAATAGAATTCACTTCGTAGGGGACTACAGCAGCTTTGTCAGTTTTTCCTAAAAATATAGGCTCTAGAGAAACTTTAACTCAAACCACAGATATTTATTGTAACATAAAGTCTTTAACTTGGGGATATGGGAGATATTTACACAGGCTAACACGTTGCTCAGTTGTTTCAGGCTATATAATAACTTTTTCCTTCTTGAGTCTCTCAGTTTCCAGTTCACAGTTCCTATATAACACACTCTCCACCTCTAGCAAAGGTCTGGCCTCTTGGGAATGATGTGCCAAGTCTCACCCCTCGACTGGAGCCTTTACTCCTAGCCGTTCTGGTGTCTCAGACCCACATCCGCTCCCTCAACCACCTCACTAGATCTCCAGAGTGGTATACAGGTGCCTGTGACCGTTTCGGTCTTGACTGACTCACACTTGTTCCTCACACAGCCCTCGTGGCTATTTTTGTCGAGCTTGCAGTCAGCTTTTCTTCTCTTGAAGACTTTCCCGCCACTGTCCCAAGCTCCTTCAAAGAATCAGCAGCCCTCTCAGCCTCTGTCAGGCATGAACTGACCCTCTCAGTCTCTGTCAGGCTCCAACTCTGACAGACTTCTGACAGGCACCAACTCTGTCAGACACCAACTGACTGAATGACTGCCTCAGCAGTTTGCTGACACTCCCAGACTTTCCCTCCCTGAGAGATCCGAGCACTTGGCTCCTATCCTCAGGTCACCTGACGCAGGCCCTGTGCGTCTTCAGTTTCTGGTTAACCCCTAGCTTTCCGTCACAGGAAGCTGTACAAAAGAGACGGTCTCCACTTGTCCCCGGATGGAACCAGGCTGCTGGCGCTTAAAATCAAAAAGGTGGCAGAGCAGTTTTTAAACTAAATGTTGGGGGAAAGCCAACAGGAGATGAAATGTCTCTGGTTTGGGAGGACTCATCTTAAAGAGATGAAGGGTTGGCTACTATTTTTCTACCGGGTAACGGATCAGATTTGTCCACTGTGATGGTGACAAACAGTATGGACTGTCTGCCAGAGACTCAAGGCGGCAGGAGGAATGTGGTGGGCCTAACTTGCCTGGGAAATTATAGATGTTTGTATGCAAAAGCTAGAAGTGTTCAAAGTAAAATTGGTGAATTGGAATGTTTAGACATTGTGGGAATTTCAGAAACTTGGTGGAATGAGGAGAATCAGTAGGACACGGTGATTCCTGGATATAAGTGATATCGGAAGGATAGGGAGGGAAGGGTTGGAGGTAGGGTGGCTCTGTATGTCAGAGAGGATATATGGGCCAGTAAGACTTTTGGTTGAAATAGCGGGCCCAAAAGAAAATTTAACTATGGGAGTTTGTTATCGCCCACCAAATCAAAAGAGAGAGGATGATTATAATATGATGGAAGGCTTAAAGATAGCGGCAAAACGTAAAAACTGTGTCGTAATACGTGATTTTAACTACCCTTAGATTGATTGGGTCAATAGGTGTTCTGGTCGAGAGAAAGAGATTGAGTCACCTCAATCTGACTCAGGTCTTTCAACACCCCTTCCAAAATTAGTGGTTCTGGGGCGGGCAAAAAGTTCTCATCTTCCATAGTGAATACGGAGGGAAAAATTCATTCAGCTTTTCAGCCATTTCCCTATCTTCCTTCAGTAATCCTTTGACCCCTTGGTCATCCAAGGGCCCCACTGCCTCCCTGGCTGGTTTCCTGCTTCTAATATATTTGAAGAAATTTTTATTGTTGGTCTTTATGTTTTTTGCAATATGCTCCTCATAGTCCCTTTTTGCCTGCCTGATCACAGTCTTGCATTTGATTTGCCACTGCCTGTGTTCCCTTTTATTAATTTCACTTAGATTAGCTTTCCACCACTTAAAGGAGTCCTTCTTACCTTTTACAGCTTCCATTATTTTGTTTGTTAACCATTCAGGCCTTCTCTTATACCTGTTTGTGCCTTTCCTAACTTGTGGTATATATTTTATCGGAGCTTCTAGGATTGTAGTTTTAAATAATCTCCAAGGTTCCCGAAGGGCTTTGACTGTATTTACCTTTCCTTTCAGTTTCCTCTTCACATGCCTCCTCATCTCAGAGAATTTACCCCTTTCAAAGTTAAACGTGGTTGTATTGGTCTTTTGGAGCAACTCTCTATTTATACAAATTGTGAAATCAATAACGTTATGGTCACTGCTCTCAAGTGGTGCAATCACTTTTACATCTCTCACCAATTCTAGGGCATTACTTAGGACCAAATCCAGGATCGCCCCACCCCTGGTAGGTTCTGTGACCATCTGCTCCATAGCACAGTCATTGAGAGCATCTAGAAACTTCTCTCGACCTGAACACATATTGACCCAATTAATCTGCGGGTAGTTAAAATCACCTATGACGATACAGTTTTTACATCTAGCCACCATCTTTAAGCCTTCCATCATATTATAGTCGTCCTCTATCTTTTGATTTGGTGGGCGATAACAAACTCCCATAATTAATCGCTCACTGCAACCCCCACCCACCAGGCTGGACACATGTTGGACCTGATCTTTGCGGCCTGGGTTGCAGTGAGCGATATAACCGCAGAGGCGGTGCCGTGGTCGGATCACTTCGCCCTCAAGGCCCGTGTAGATATGCCTCCCCAAACCTGTTTAGGCGAGGAGCCTATTATGGCTCGCCCGTGGAGCCAAATGGATCCGGAACGGTTCCAGATGGCCCTGTGGGATCCCTGGCCCTCTGGCGACTCTCTTGATGGCCTAGTTGAGACTTGGAATAGCCGGCTCTCTAGGGCCATCGAGGAGATCACACCTCGACGCCCTCTGCGACCTCGGATTAGGCTGGCCCCGTGGTATACCCCGGAATTACGCCAGCTGAAACAAGGTCTCAGACGGCTAGAGAGGCAATGGCGGCGTACCCGCGATGAAACAACTAGAACATCTTATAGGAAGTTTATGAAGTCCTATGAGATGGCAGTCAAGACCGCAAAGAAAACATTCTTTGCGGCTAAGATTGCATCTGCAAATTCGCGCCCGGCTCAATTATTTAGAATAATTCGGAATCTTACAACATTGCCACAGGGCAATTCAAAAGCTAAGGAATTGGAGATAGGCTGTGAGGCTTTTGCGAAATTCTTTGCAGATAAGGTCCAATCGCTCCGCAACGACTGCCCTGCCAATTTAGATGCAGTAAGTGAACTCGAGGCCCAATGCGTGTCTTCTGATTCAACTCTGGATTGCTTCGACCCGCTCAGCTTGGAGGAAGTCGACAGAATTCTTGGCACTGCACGATCCACAACTTGCGATCTGGACCCATGCCCCTCCTGGCTAATTAAAGCCTGCCAGGAGGAACTAAGATGTCCTATACGGGACATCATAAATCGTTCCCTTTCAGAGGGTGTTTTTCCAACACCCCTGAAAGAAGCAGTGTTCCGCCCTCTCTTGAAAAAATTTACATCAGACCCGGCCGAATTGGCACACTATCGACCGGTCTCAAATTTGCCCTTCTTGGGCAAAATTATCAAGAGGGCTGTGGCGTTGCAGTTACAGGAGTTTTTGGAGGACGCTTCCATCCTAGACCCATGCCAGTCCAGCTTTCGCCCGGGCCATGGGACAGAAACAGTCTTGGTCGCCCTCATGGATGACCTCCGGCGACAACTGGACCGAGGCGGCTCGGCAGTACTGCTGCTGTTAGACCTATCGGCTGCGTTCGATATGGTCGATCATCAGCTGCTGTCTCGCCACCTCACCGACGCAGGAATTCGGGGGCTAGCCTTACAGTGGCTCTCCTCCTTCCTTGAAGGTCGGGGACAAAGGGTGGCAATTGGAGGGGAGCTCTCTCAGAGACACCCACTTCATTGTGGGGTGCCTCAGGGGGCAGTTCTCTCCCCGATGTTGTTCAACATCTTTATGCGCCCCCTTGCCCAGATTGCACGGAGGTACGGGCTTGGCTGTCATCAGTACGCTGATGATACCCAGCTCTATCTATTGATGGATGACCGGACTGGTGATGTCCCTATAAACCTGGACCGGGCGTTGCAAGCCATGGCTGACTGGTTCAGGCTGAGTGGGCTGAAGTTGAACCCAGCGAAGACTGAGGTCCTTTGTGTGGGCCGTGGCAGACCGGGAGGGGAGGTCACCCTACCGGCTTTTGACGGTGCGCCACTGATACCAGTGCGCAGGGTCAAGAGCCTGGGAGTGCTACTGGAATCCTCTTTATCAATGGAGGCCCAGATAGCTGTCACTGCTAGAGCCGCCTTCTTTCACCTTAAGAGGGCGAAGCAGTTGGCTCCCTTCTCGGAACGCAGCGACCTAGCAACTGTGATCCACGCAACGGTCACCTCGAGATTAGACTACTGCAATGCCCTCTACATGGGGCTGCCCTTATACCGAACACGGAAACTCCAGGTAGTGCAGAACGCGGCGGCCAGGCTGCTGATGGGACTACCTCGGTGGGAACACGTGCGGCCTGGGCTGCGGAATCTGCACTGGCTGCCGGTTGTGTACCGTGTTCGCTATAAGGTGCTGGTTTTAAAGCCTTACATGGCCGAGGACCTGCCTACCTTAGGGACCGCCTCTCCCCATATGTTCCCCAGAGAGCACTGAGACCTAGCTCTCAAAACCTTTTAAAAATCCCTGGGCCAAAAGAGGCTAGACTGAAGACAACTAGAGAGCAAGCCTTTTCAGCAATGGCCCCCCGATGGTGGAATCAACTTCCAGAGATGGTGCGAGCCCTGCGGGACCTGAATCAGTTCCGCAGGGCTTGCAAAACCTCTCTGTTTCAACTTGCTTTTGAGACAGAACCTGGCTAAACGGATCTGTACCCATCCAGCCATCTTGTCCATGATTGTGATCTGTAGCACTTTATAGCACCTGTTTAATCTATTTAATTAATTAATTATGTAACTGTATTTTAACTGAATTGTAATTTAAAATTGTTCATTTATATTGTATTTCATGTATATCATGGTCTTCCATGTCTGTGAGCCGCCCTGAGCCCGCCTTTGGCGGGGGAGGGCGGGATATAAAAATAAATTTATCTTATCTTATCTTATCTTAAATTGCCTTTTGGGCCCTCTATTTCAACCCAAAGCATTTCTAGAAGGAAGTCTAATTCTCTGACCTCAGTCTTACTGGAATGTATGCCCTCTCTGACATAGAGAGCCACTCCACCTCCAACCCTTCCCTCCCTATCCTTCCAGGATAACTTATATCAAGGAATCACCATGTCCCACTGATTCTCCTCATTCCACCAAGTTTCTGAAATTCCCACAGTGTCTGTTTTCTCCCAACTCTAAACATTCCAACTCACCAATTTTACTTTGAAGACTTCTAGCATTTGTGTACAAACATCTATAATTTCCCGGGCAAGCTAGGCTCACCACCTTCCTCCTGCCGCCTCGAGACTCTGGCAGGCAGTCCATTCCGTTTGCCACCATCTCAGTGGACAACTCTGATCCATTACCCGGTAGAAAAGTATTAGCTAACCCTTCATCTCTTTGAGATGCGTCTTCCCAAACCAGAGACATTTCATGTCCTGTCGGCTTTCCCCCAAGATTTAGTTTAAAAACTGCTCTGCCACCTTTTTGATTTTAAGCGCCAGCAGCCTGGTTCCATCCGGGGACAAGTGGAGACGGTCTCTTTTGAACAGCTCCCGCTTGTTCCAGAAAGCATCCCAGTGCCTAACAAACTTAAACCCTTCCTCCTTACACCATCGTCTCATCCACACATTAAGACTTCTGATTTGTGCCGGTCTCTCCAGCCCTGAACATGGAATAGGTAGCACTTCTGAGAAGGCTACCTTGGAGGTCCTGGCCTTAAGTCTCCCGCCTAGCAGCCTAAATTTTTCCTCCAGGACCTCAGGACTGCATTTCCCCACATCATTGGTGCTAACATGCACCACGACCACCGGCTCCTCCGCAGCACTGTCTATCAGCCTATCTACTACACGTGTAATGTCTGCTACGTTTGCACTAGGCAGGCAAGTCACCATACGGTCAGTATGCGGTTTTGCCACCCAGCTGTCTACTTGCCTAAGGATCGAATCACCAACTACCAAGAACCCCCCTCTCTCCCTGCCCAGGGATGGTTCCTTGGCGCGAAAGGATTCCCGCTCACCAACCGAAGATGAGGTCCCTTCTGAGGGTGCATTCCCCTTATCCTGAGCCCGGTGCCTTGTTCCCTCTCGACCCTCATGCTTCTTGGCAGCAACAGGGCTGCCATGTTCAGAGTGGGGCTCATCTAAGACATTCCCGAGAGTCTTCTGTGAGCGCCTAACTGACTGTCTTGGTTTCTCCAGATCAGTCACCTCAGCCTCAAGGGTACGAACTCATTCCCTGAGTACCATGAGCTCCTTGCATCGAGCACACACCCAAGACTTTTGTCCTATGCGTAGATAGTCATACATGTGACACTCAATGTAAAACACTGGAAAGCCCCCACCCCCCTGCTGGCATTCTACCTCATTTGGTGGCCAAAGTATTTGAGCTTCAGCTTCAGCATCTGAACTTCTAGGGAACAAGTCAGGGTTGATTTCCCTTAGGACTGATTGATTTGATCTTCTTGGAGTCCAAGGGACTCTCAAGATTCTTCTCCAGCACCACAGCAAAAGGAAGACATGGTCACTTCCCACTAAGGTCCCTATCACCCCGTCTACCAATTTTAGCCTGTTGGTTAATACTAAGCCAAGTATGGCAACACCCCTTGTAGCTTTCTCCATCATTTAAAAAATATATGGTGACCTTCAAGGCTTCTTTGGTAGAAAAAGCCCAGCAGGAACTCATTTGCATCAGGGGCCAAACCCCCTGATGTTATCATTGTTTAACATAGGGTTTTTTTTTATAGAAAAAGCCCAGCAGGAATTCATATACAGTATGTCACAGAAGTGAGTACACCCCCTCACATTTTGTAAATATTTAAGCATATCTTTTTATGTGACAACACTGGAGAAATGACACTTGGCTACAATGTAAAGTAGTGATTCTACAGCTTGTATAACAGTGTAAATGTGCTGTCCCCTCAAAATTACGCAATACATAGCCATTAATGTCTAAACTGCTGGCAACAAAAGTGAGTACACCCCTAAGTAATAATGTCCAAATGGGGCCCAAAGTGTCAATATTTTGTGTGGCCACCATTACTTTCCAGCACTGCCTTAACCCTCTTGGGCATAGAGTTCACCAGAGCTTCACAGGTTGACACTGGAGTCCTCTTCCACTACTCCATGACAACGTCACGTAGTTGGTGGATGTTAGAGAACTTGTGCACTTCCACCTTCCATTTCAGGATGCCCCACAGATGCTCAATAGGGTTTAGGTCTGGAGACATGCTTGGCCAGTCCATCACCTTTACCCTCAGCTTCTTTAGCAAGGCAGTGGTCGTTTTGGTGTCGTTATCATGTTGGAATACTGCCTGTGGCCCAGTGTCCGAAGGGAGGGGATTATGCTCTGCTTCAGAATGTCACAGTACATGTTGGCATTCATGGTTCCCTCAATGAACTGTAGCTCCCCAGTACTGGCAGCACTCATGCAGCCCCAGACCATGACATTGCTACAGAGGTTGAAGGGGTGGGGGATCAGCCTGTCAGTGTTCAGACCATACGCCACACGCTGCATCAAATTGGTCTATCGTCCCAGAAGGAAACCTCTTCTAAAGATGATGCACAAGAAAGCCCGCAAACGGTTTGCAGGCAAGCAGACTAAGGACATGGATTTCTGAAACCATGTCCTGTGGTTCGATGAGACCAAGATAAACTTATTTGGTTCAGATGGCGTGTATGGTCAAGCATGTGTGGCAGCAACCAGCTGAGGAGTACAAAGACAAATGTGTCTTGCCTACAGTCAAACATGGTGGTGGGAATGTCGTCATGAAGAAGTGGAAGAGGACTCTAGTGGCAACCTGTGAAGCTCTGGTGAACTCTCATGCCCAAGAGGGTTAAGGCAGTGCTGGAAAAAACAGGTTGCTTACCTGTAACTGTAGATCTTTGAGTGGTCATCTGTGCATCCACACCCATGGGATAGTGCGTCTGCGCCGATCCCCGAATCGGTACCTGAAAAGCCCGGGATTTTTCCGCGCTCGGCGCCAATGGGCATGCACAGGCATCCCAGTACGCATGCTCACCGGTGCGGGGATCCCGCCAGTTCCTTCCTGACCGCTGGAAGCCCCTACCAGAGGGAGACCGTCAGCAGTGGGGAAGGAGGGCGGGTAGTGTGAATGCACAGATGACCACTCAAAGATCTACAGTTACAGGTAAGCAACCTGTCTATCTTCTTCGTGGTCTGTGCTTCACACCCATGGGAGATTAGCAAGCAAAGCATACCTGGAGGAGGGAAGACGGTCAACCGGAAGAAACAGCTTGCAGCACCGCAGTTCCCAACCGAGTCCTCTGCTGAGCATGCATGTCCAGCGCGTAATGCTTCATGAAGGCATGCAGAGAAGACCAGGTAGCAGCCTTGCAGACATCGGAAAGGGACACACCTCTCAGGAATGCCACCAAAGTGGCCATCGCTCTTGTGGAGTGTCCACGAACAGGTCCAGGTAAAGGCTTCTTCACCAACAAATAACAAAGTTTAATCGTCTCCGTAAGCCATTTTGAGAGCCTCTGAGACGAAATCCTGGACCCTAACTTGGGAGCAGCATATGAAACAAAAAGCTACTTGTCTTTACGAAAACCCCGTGAACGATTTAAATAAAACAGTAAAGCACGCTTAATGTCCAGCGCATGCAATCTACGTTCCTCGTCCGAGGAAGGGCTAGGGTAAAACGTAGGTAACCAAACGTCTAGATTAAGGTGGAGCTGAGAGACCACCTTGGGAAGAAAAGTAATGTCTGGAGCTAGGAAAACCCCAGCTTCTCGAAAAGCAAGGTAAGGATAGTCACAACGCATCGCCGTGAGCTCCCCAACACGACGTGATGTGATGGCAACCAAAAATGCAGTCTTCCATGACAGAAGTTGTAGAGAGCACGTTGCCATAGGCTCATATGGACGACGGGTCAGCTTGTCCAGAAGTAGAGTCAAGTCCCACAATTGTGGGGGGGACCTTGAGGGTGGATGTAGCCTGAACAACCCCTTCAAGAACCTTTTGGACTGGGGGTGGGCAAAAACAGAGTACCCCTCCATCGAATCATGAAAAGCAGAAATCGCTGCCAGATAAACCTTGATGAAGGAGAAAACCAGGCCCTCATCCACTAAGGCCAGTAAAAATTCAAAAATTGCTGAGAGCCCCACAGTGCCAGGCGGCACCGGCGAGTCAGCCAAAAACTTACTAAACTTCCGCCACTTCCTTCCGGGATCGGTGTGAGACCCGAGACATACAGGAAAACGCCGACTCCCGTTCCCACTCCGGAAATTCTTCTGGGTACCACTGGTACGGCGGGTAATAAGAATACGGAGGTTGCCACCTACGCTGTTCCCACGGTGGTATCGGGAAACGGCGAGGTGCAGGGAGAGGTTCCACCTCTCGTCTCTCTCGGGACCTCATCGGTGTAACCTGGGCTATCGGTGCCGAAACTTCTACCTCCGATGCCGATCCGCTCGCGCTGAGCCGACGCGATCCAGAAGAAGAAGATCGCTGAGTCAAATTGATCTCATGCTCATGCTCCGACGTCGACTGATGTGGCTGAGTCAGCGGGCTGTGGCGCGGGGAGGCCAGGATCTTCCTCGGTGGTGCTGAGGTCACCGGAGCCGAAGCTTCGACCGAAGGTGAAGGAGTGCGGGGTCGCTTCCGCTTTTCCTTCGATTTCGCCTTCTTAGGTACTCGTGTCCCCGAGTCGTCTCGGCGCTTTTTAGCGGGCGCGTCCACCGAACCCTCACGGGAACGCTTTGTGGAGCCGCGCTCTTCCAGCAACTTGGTCAGAGTTAGAATCGGAGCCACATCGGCCAATGTGCACTCCTGGGCTGGGGTGTCCGCCATCTTCGGTGCCGATGAGGTCGCCATCGATCCCTGCGGGCGAAGCGCCGATTCGGTGAACGCTGCCAACAGTCGGGCCACTCAGTTTTTTCTCATTTGTTTCGAGAAGCGAAGGCAGTGCGGGCAGGCCTCCATGCGATGCGCTTCTCCCAAACACAGCAAACACAAGGAATGGCCGTCTGGGGGGGCGATCTTTTTCCCGCAAGCACGGCAGCGCTTGAAAAACCCCCAGTGACTGTCCAAAGACGGTAGTCGCCAAAAAACCCACTCAGAGTCCTCTGAGGGGAAAAAACTGGGGGAAAACAAGGGAAGGAGAACCCCGAAGGGTAATCCGACAAACACACACAGAAAAAACTTTTTTTTCCCCGCTAACTAACTAACTAACTAACTTATCTATCTATCTACACTAAGAAAAATAATAAACGGGCTAGATACAACAAGAGAAGGCAAAGCCAAAATTCTCACCGACCGGGGAACATGAAAGGTAAACCTCTCAGCGCAGCGGTCAGAAAGGAACTGGCGGAATCCCCGCGCCGGCGAGCATGCGTACTGGGACTCCTGCGCATGCCCATTGGTGCCGAGCGCGGAAAAATCCCGGGCTTTTCAGGTACCGATTCGGGGATCGGCGCAGGCGCACTATCCCATGGGTGTGAAGCAAGGAGACCACGAAGAAGATATAATACTGTAAATGTTAGGCCACAGTTCCTGACACTAAGCCAGCCAGAACTGCATTCCTGTGCGTTCCTGCTCAAAACAAGCCCTGGTGACCCTATGAATTAGAAACAAAACGGTGCAGAGGGAATGGAATATTTAATAGTGATACAAAAGAATCTGAAATGTAAGATTTCTGAATGTCCAAATTAACAAATTATCTAAATTGTGAATTCTTTTTAATAATGTAATACATAGTATATGTTAATGTTCCTTTGGTTTTCTCAATAACCACTTCTTATGAATTGCACTCTGTACAAGTTCTGTGAAAATGTCCTCAATTTTATTAATTTTTAATTTATGCATTAAATATTATTTCATTAGATTTCTTTGATGAAGCTGTACGCAAAATGCGAAGGGTTTGTGTAACTATTACATATGCCCAGGGCTTTTTTGTAGCAGGAACTCCTTTGCATATTAGGCCACACACCCCTGATGTAGCCAATCCTCCAAGAGCTTACAAGGCTTTTACGTACTGCAAAAGCGTTCGTGCTAACCCCCCCCCCCCCGCAAATGCAATTCCCTCTGCTCCATTTTGCCTTGGGACAGCCCTCTTTTTTCTTCATTGACCCTATGAATTAACAACCTCCAAAATATGCTTTGGCTTCCTTTACTGAGTCAATCCATCTCATGCTTCAACTTTTCCTTGCACGATTGCCTTTTCCAGTAAGCTTTGTTTTCTTATGCTGTGACCAAAGTATAATAGGCTCAGTTAGGGTTGCCAGGTCCAACTCAGGAAATATCTGGGGACTTTGAGTGTGGAGCCATGAGACTTTCCCATTCAAAATAAATGAATAAATAAATCAAATACAGCGGTGCAGTTCCCCTGAATATAGTTTTCATTTCTTCCTCCTCTTTTTTGTTCTGCAGCAGCTGTTAACGGAAAGCAAACACACAGTCACACTAAATGAAAGTGAACACACACTCACAAAGCAGCCAAAATAAACAGCATGCGCACACTTCAGTGATCTCACTGGGGCAATAGTGTAAATAGCTTTACTCACTGCAGTTACTGAATGTAACAATCTGCTGTATTTCAACCAACTTAAGGAGATGGTGGTCTATGGGTGGAGTTTTCCTCTATCCCATAATCAGGTTCTAGTTATGATCCTTTTTAAAAAAAACCTGTCTTTTTTACTATCCCAAACAGCTTCTGAATGTAGGGGGAGGTATTTGTGAGTTTCCTGCATTGTGCAGAAGGTTAGACAAGATGACCCTGGAGGTCCCTTCCAACTCTATGATTCAGAAAGAAATGCAAAAGGAATAGAGGGTCTGGGCTGTTTTACTTCCTCTCTCACACGTGGCTCTGCCTACTTGCCCCGCCTCCCTGCAGCTTCAGTCTTGCAGAGATTTGAAGATACACACACACATACGGCTGGTTCACCCACTAGGCAAACTAGGCAGTTGCCTAGGGCACTGGGAGGTGAGGGGCGCCAAATTGGGCTCCCCCCTGGTGCCCATGGCAAAAGCCTATTTGCCTGCCTGCCTTCCGCCTTGCCACTGCCCTCCCTCCCCCCAGAGCTGCAAGCCAGTGATACGCTCTGTCACCGTGGCGGCTGCTCCTTAGTGCCTTTGATGTGGCTGGCACGGCTTCTAATCCTTTGAAGAGCCTGTGAGAGGAGACTTCACTCCCTCTCACTTACAGTTTCGGGAAGCAGGGGGAGTGAAGCCTCCTCTTGTGGGCTCTTCAAAGGATAAGATACCGCACCAGCTGCATCCAAGCCAGTAAGGAGCCACGCGGGGGCGGGGGGCAATAGAGCGCAGCGCTACCTTGCAGTGCTGTGAAGGGAAGGATGGCAGTGGTGGTGGCAGCAGTGGGTAAGGACCAGCCTTGGTGGGGGGGACAAGTGAAAAAGGGAGGGAGGGCGGCGGTGGACAAGTTCCAGCCTTGGCAGGGGAGGACGGATGATGAAGGGAAGGAGGGCAGCAGCAGCGGTGGCAGGCAAAGACCAGCCTCAGCCGGGGGGGACACGGGCGACGAAGGGAAGGAGGGCAGCGGCAGGCAAGGACCAGCCTCGGCAGAGGGGAGAAAGTCGGTGAAGGGAAGGGGGCATCAGCACGGGAGGGGGAACGGGCAGGGAGCCTGCCTGTGGTGCCACACACCCATGGGCCGGTGCTGCACACACCCCTTCCAAAACAGAAACAGTATGCAAGCTTCTAACCCTGCCTGAGCTCTAAAGACACATTGTGCCTGTTGAGGTGGGGCTTCCCCCCCACTGGCCAGCTGGCTGGTAGCAGGAAGGAGCCTGCAAAACTGGGAAATCCCCCGCCCAGATCTGGGGACTGGCAAGCCTAGTCTCAGTTTAGTCATTTTAGCTTAAAATAAAAATACACTTTTGCATAAGTTCTTTAGAATATTTACTATTCACTATGCACTTTATTATTTATGCAAATCATCTTTAATCAGTATGCACATTTTTAAAACTTTGGGATACAAACTCAAGAATGTTGTGAAGTCTGAGGGCCCAGCCCAATAAAAATAACAACTTCCACCACAGAAATGCTTTTCTGATTTTTTTTAATTTGATACTTTAGTCAGAATTTTACCCCCAACCTATGAGAGATCAAGGCATGTCACAATGATTAGCATCTAAATAAATTTCAGAACATTAGGGGGGGAAGCACATTTTTCATCACTAAAGTAGATAATTCATTATTCTACAAATTCTAGTATGACTAGCAATATAAATACATGCTAGATTTGTATTTCCAATGTTAGCAGTCACATATTCCGTTTAATAAAAAAAAAACAGAAAACACTGCAGCTAAGGAAATAGGCAACTAATCATATTTGTTTTTCTCTCATCTGTATCAATTGCTCTACAGGATCCTGTTGATTATTTTCCTGATCGATTTCAAGCCCTTAGGTGACTTGTTAGCAAAAGATTTTGAAAAAAAAAGTGATGTAAAAGATGCACACAGCCTTATTAATCATTAACTTACTTCTACCTCCAAGCCACCTGTTTAGTTCCTAAGTTGATTATGGGGCAAAAGGACGTCAGAAAGCTCAAGAACTGAGAATGTTTGTTTTAATACAGGATGCATCATGCATATCACCCCAAGTTACTATTTCAATTGTTGTCCAAGCTTAAAATGTTCACAGGATCTGACCTTAGAACATAAGATCTGCGTCAGATCTGCAAAAAGGCTGGCAATTAATTGGTCATTTATAGCACAAAAAATACTTCAAAATAACTTGTGTCTTTTATTTTTAAATGCCAGCTGTTCAGTTGTTAAAAAGTGTCAGAAAAACCAAGTATGCTTTGTATGATTTTCAATAAAAAAGCGCAAAGACAAGACAAAAATCATAGTTAACATTTAAACCTTCCAAAGAGTTATTCTATGGTTGAAAACATCCACCTACATAAATACATCGTTCTAGATCATCAGGAAAAAGCAGCTATCTACTCTGGTATTAGGCCTGTTTTATATCCTTTTAGACAGTTTTGTGGGATTTGGGCTTATGGTAAATGTAAGGATCAGGTGGATATTTCTTCTTAAACATTTACCAATGTAAATAGCCTATTTATACATACCAGGAGGCCTGATAATCTACATGAAAGTAAATCCCACTGAAAGACTATGGATTGTGTACTGAAGTATGCTATGAAACATCATGAAAACTTTTAACATTAGGAAAGACTGAGCTGAATGTAGCTACCTTTAAAGTACTATCTTAAGCTCAGCTGTATTCTTCTAAGCCCTTCTTTCGTCTAAGAAAAACAGAATTCTGTTTAAGAGTGTGTATTATTTATTCTTCAGTAAGCACATTTTTCCAAAATGTTTTTCCACAGGTTAGTTTAAATTTCTTTTCACCTTTACAAAGAAATAATTACGCTTTATAATTTGTACATTACTATTTAAAGAGTTCCTTTTAATGTTTACAATATATGGAAATTAAATTAAAATTTAGCACAACATTTGGAAGGAAGGATGCACAATGCCTGAAGCTGTCAAGAGTCACTCCATCTTTGTTCCTCTTGCCATATGTATCCAAACAATTAACAATGCTAACCCTTGTGCTTTATTATGCTGGCTTTGAAGCATCCCTGCTTCTTATCGGAAGGGAGGGTGGCATGTCTGGGAACTGGCAGGAGAGTCAGTTCCGACAACGCCTGTATCTGCCTATGATGCTGGAATAAAGATCTTGAACTTTACATGTCTTTTCCTTGCCTCTGGGTCTGACAGAACCCAATGGGCCATAAGGCTCAGAACTTACATGAGCTAGTTTAAATAATTTCAGAATTCTAAACTCCTCAGTAAGAAAATATTGATTAAGAGATTAAATGGTTTATTAGATTGAATTGCTTTCCCTAACACACATTTCATTTTATATAAACTTTTTACAGAATGGGAACCAAATCTTGTGATTTCACAACATGCAAGTGCATGTGTATATTTGGCTCCCAATTTCCTTTGGTGTATAAAGGAGGTAACTTCCTGCACTTTGTCATGGTTAAAACCCATTCCTATAGAAAAGTGCTTTCCAAGTGGCTGATACTTTTACTGAGTCAACTGAGTTAGAAGGAGGACTATGGGCTAACTGCTGGTGAGGAGAGTGCAGCCTACCAGAGAGTAGTTTTTGTTTGGTTCTGTTTGGTTATTTTGTCCGGTTTGTTGCTGATTGAGAAGGGTCTGTTTGCTTGTGTTTGATTGCTGGCCCCACCCTCTGTTGTTACTGCTGAGAGGTGGGTTCTGTGAACCTCAGAACTCTAAGGCTCGTCCTTGTCAGAACTTGAAGATCAGGCCTGAGGACCCTGTAAGAAGCTAAGATGTTTTACATTCTTTAGCATGTGATTCTTCTGGGAGCAGCTTCTGCTTCAGTAGGCGTCAGTCAGCTGCCTCCTGTTGTTTGATTCCTGAGGTTGGAACCACGTATCTTAGCTGTAAAGTACAGCTCATTAGCTTATTCAAGGGCTGAGCCTGTAAAAAGTACACAGGATCCCACTGGGGCTTTCACATAGTGTTTCAAACAGGGGAGTTCAGTGCAGGAGGTTGAGGGGAAGCAGGAGAGAACCCCTCTAGTCCATGTTTCCAGAAAAGGGACATACATGCTGCACATCAGCAAGGAGGAATGTCTACTGCTATATCCTTCAGGGTATGGAAATCTGCTCTAAGTCAGGTAATCACCATATTTCACTCTAAGATCTAACCACATTATTATTAATAATGCCCCTGTATAAATGGATGGTGCAGCCTCATTTGGAGCACTGTGTACAATTCTGGTCACTGCACCTCAAAAAGATATAGAAATGGAAAAAGTCCAGAAAAGCGAAACTAGAATGATTAAAGGGTTGGAACACTTTTCCTATGAAGAAAGGTTAAAATGCTTGGGGCTCTTTAGCTTGGAGAAACGTCAACTCAGGGGTGACATGATTATGCATGGGATACAGAAGGTAGAGAAAGAAGTACTTTTCTCCTTTCTCACAATACAAGAACTTGTGGGCACTCAATGAAATTGCTAAGCAGTCAGGTTAGAACGGATAAAAGGAAATACTTCTTCACCCAAAGGGTGATTAACATGTGGAATTCTCTGCCACAGGAGGTAAGTGGTGGCTACAAGCATAGCCAGCTTCAAGAGGGGATTAGATAAACATATGGAACAGAGGCCACAGCATATTGTTGGAACTCTCTGTCTGGGGCAAGTGATGTTCCGTATTCTTGGTGCCTGGGAGGGGCAACAGTGTGAGGACTTCTAGTGTCCTGGCCCCACTGATGGACCTCCTGATGTCACCTGGTTTTCTGGCCACTATGTGACACTTAGTGTCGGACTGGATGGGCCTTTGGCCTGATCCAACATGGCTTCTCTTATGTTCTTATGACTCCTGGCTGACATTATAGCTACCAAGAACATGGTTTTCACAGATAATAGTCTGTATCAGCAAATGGCCTTAGGTTCGATGGTAACAAACTCTCCAGATGGTTTGTGTCCTGCATCCAGCTATACTACCAACTTGTAAGTTGACTGCCCGATACACCTCAATGCTCATTAGTTTGGTTAGAACCGGTGAAAGACAATATTGATGGATTGAGGGTTACACTGGACAGAACTTATTTAATAGGTCTTTGGATTTTCTTTGGGCAAAGACTGACCTTCCCCCTATATGGGCATGAAAGCAGGCTGTGTCTGCTGAATTTACTTTGATAGAGGATGAGGGCAGTCCTCATTGGACTTGATGTAGATGGTAGTTGAAGATTTAATTTAGCGGGCATATTACTGGGTTGATTTCTTACTGGCCAATGACAAAAAACACTTCCATTTTGAGGAGTACAAGTGCCATGTTGATGGGTTCCTGGTGGTTAATAGTAATAGTTTTGGAGAAACTGAATAATTGTACTGCCAAATGCAGGCTGCGTATGTATCAGTATACGAAGAGGTCCTGATGTGGGAGGCTGTGGCGTATCTGTCTTGTAACATTTTGCATAGTGTAGAGAAAGACAGGTTGCTTACCTGTAACTGTAGATCTTCGAGTGGTCATCTGTGCATTCACACTCATGGGATAGAGCGCCTGCGCCGATCCCTGAATCGGTATCTGAAAAGCCCGGGATTTTTCCACGTTCAGCGCCAATGGGCATGCGCAGGCATCCCATTATGCATGCTCACCGGCGCCAGCACAGGGATCCAGCCAGTTCCTTCCTGACCGCTGGAAGCCCCTACTGGAGGGAGACCGTCAGCAGTGGGGAAGGAGGGCGGGTAGTGTGAATGCACAGATGACCACTCGAAGATCTACAGTTACAGGTAAGCAACCTGTCTATCTTCTTCATGGTCTCTGTGCTTCACACTCATGGGAGATTAGCAAGCAAGACATACCTGGAGGCAAGAAGACGGTCAACCGGAAGAAACAGCTTGCAACACCGCAGTTCCCAACCGAGTCCTCTGCTGAGCATGCACGTCCAGCACGTAGTGCTTCATGAAGGCATGCGGAGAAGACCAGGTGGCAGCCTCCAGTCAGGGACACGCCTCTCAAGAACGCCACTGAGGTAGCCATCGCTCTTGTGGAGTGTCCACCAACAGGCCCAGGTAACGGCTTCTTTGCCAACAAATAACAGAGTTTAATAGTCTCAGTGAGCCATTTTGAGAGTCTCTGAGACGAAATCCGGGAATCTAACTTGGGAGCAGCATACGAAACAAAAAGCTGCTTGTCCTTACGAAAACTCTTTGAACGGTTCAAATAAAACAGCAGAGCACACTTTACGTCCAGAGCATGCAATCTACTTTCCTCGTCCGAGGAAGGTGTAGGGAAAAAAGTGGGCAGCCACACCTCTAAGTTGAGGTGGAACTGGGAGACCACCTTAGGGAGAAAAGTAATGTCCGGAGCTAAAGAAACTCCATCCTCCCGAAAAACAAGATAGGGATAATCACAACGCATCGCCGTGAGCTCCCCTACACAACGTGCTGATGTGATAGCAACTAAAAATGCAGTTTTCCATGATAGGAGCTGCAAAGAACACGTGGCCATCGGCTCAGAGGGGCGACGAGTTAGTTTGTCCAGCACTAAGGTTAAGTCCCACAACTGTGGGGGTGATCTTGATGGTGGATGCAGCCTAAACAAACCCCTCAAAACTTTTTGGAATGAGGGTGCGCAAAAACAGAATATCCCTCCACTGGATCATGAAAGGCAGATATTGCTGCCAAATACACCTTAATGGAGGAAAAAACAAGACCAGCATCCACTAAGGATAACAAAAAATCAAAAATTACCGACAACCCCACCCTACTAGGTGAGACTGAAGGGTCAACTACGAACTGAGTGAATTTCCGCCACTTCCTGTCATAGGAAGCGCGGGTGGAAGGTTTCCTACTGTTCAAAAGGACTTGCTGGTTCTGTCAGAGAACCCCAAGGATCGATGAGCCACGCTGTCAGCTTCAGGTGGGGCACATTGTGATGGAGTATGTGGCCGCCCTGAACTGACAGAAGGTCCAGTTCTGCCGGAAACTGGTAGAAGACCCCCTTCGACAGATGGAGCAGGATCGAGAACCAGTTCTGGCGAGGCCACCAGGGAGTCACCAGGATGCAGCATGGTCTCTCTCTTGCTATCTTGTTGACCACCTTTGTCAACAACGGCAGAGGCGGAAACATGTAGAGGAACTGACCCTCCCAAGGAAACAGGAGGCCATCCCCCAGTGACGCTGGATCCGCTCCCCCTCTGGAACAGAACATGGGGCATTTCTTGTTCTCGGCTGTGGCAAAGCCATCCAGCTGCGGGTATCCCCAAAGCTGGAATACAGGCTTCAGAAAATGCCACTGCAGTTCCCACTCGTGTGGGGAAGCCCCACCCCTGCTGAGGGAGTCTGCCTGTATGTTGAGGACCCCTGGAAGATGGGCAGCCTTCACAAAGATGTCGAATTGTAGACACTCCAACCAGAGATCCATCGCCAATTGACAGAGCTGGCGGGAAACAGTTCCTCCCTGCCTGTTGATGTAGCACAGGGCAGTGGTATTGTCCGTGAGTAACGCTACAATCTTCCCTGCCACCAAGGGATGGAAAGAGTGTAGGGCAAAATGAACCACCAGCAGTTCTAGGTAATTTATGTGGCACTGGGTCAGTTTTGGCGGCCAAGGGCCCCCCACACAGACCTTCCATGTGGCCCCCCCAACCCCACAAGGAAGCATCTGTTGTGATAGTCACAGTGGGAGTCGGGAGATGAAAGGGAGCTCCCTGACAGATGTTGTTGTCTGACTTCCACCACTGTAGCATCTGAAGAGTCACGGATGGGATGACGAACCTCTTTCGAGATGAGTCTCTGAGTGGACGAAACTGGCGAAGAAACCTCAACTGTAGGCCTCTCATCCTCAGTTTTGCGAAAAGTAGCACGCTTGTCGTCGCCGCCATCAGCCCCAGCATCCGCTGCAGCTGCTGCGCTGTGCCCCACTTTAGCCTCTGTAGAAGTTGTACCAGACAGATAATGTCCCTCGCTCTCTGCGGAGGCAGATACGGGCGATGCAGGTTTGTATCCAGCAAAGCCCCTATGAACTGCACTATCCTTGATGGAGTAAGGTGAGATTTCTCCAAATTGACCTGCAACCCCAAGGTGTCGAGAAGACAAAGAGTGATGGCAATGTGAGTTGACAAACTTTCCCTCGACTTCGCCACAAGGAGCCAGTCGTCGATGTATGGAAAGACGATAACATCATCTTTGTAAACACCCGAGGTGCAGTGGACAGGCCGAATGGAAGAGCTTTGAACTGGAAGTGTTGGGAACCCACTGCAAACCGGAGGAAATGCCTGAACGCTGGATGGATGCTGACGTGGAAGTAGGCATCCTTGAAGTCCAGGGTCGCCATCCAGTCCCCTTGACTGATGAGGGGCAGGATTGTTTGCAGCGTAGACATTCTGAACTTGATACAGAATAAATTTGTTCAGATTCCGAAGATCCATAATTGGTCTTAAGCCCCTGTCCCGCTTGGGGACCAGGAAGTAACGAGAGTAAAAAAAAACCCGTCCTGGCCTCCATTGGAACTCTCTCTACGGCTTGTTTCTGTAGGAGGTTGTTCACCTCCGCCAGCAGAGATGGGGAAGGGGGAGTGGTGATTACCACGGATTGGTTCGGAATCTGAACAAACTCTATTTTGTAGCCCTCTTCTATGATGGACAGCGCCCACCTGTCTGTAGAGATCAACTCCCAGGCAGGTAGGAAAGTGCAGAGGCGGATAGATGCAGAACCAGTGGGGACGATGAGGCGTGCCACAAGAAAGTCAAAGCCCCTGCTTTTGAGGGCGAGTGCCCTTGAACTTGCCAGGGGCCTGGGAGCATAACGGTTCCTGTTGTTGCCTGAGTATGGTTGTCGGTTGTCAGGCTGGGTTGAGCGAGGTCGCCATTGTTGTTCAGGCGAAAACTTTTGGTAGGCCTTCTTGGCCCAGGGTTTGTGCCACTGCTTCGCCTTGGGAGCTCTGGAGGTTGCCTGCACCCCCAAGTTCCTGGAGGTCTTCAGACTCTTGTCTATCTCCTGCAGTGCACTATCTGTGGTCCCCTTCAAAGGGCAAGTCCTCAACAAAGGCCCTCGTGTCTTGCTGCAGGGCTGTTGACCTTAGCCATGAGTGTCGACGAAGGCACACGGCAGACGTGATGGTCTTCGCGGACACATCCACCATGTGCTTTGCTGCAGCCAATTGCTGCTTGGCCACAGCAAAGCCTTCTTTCTGCACCTTCCTGGCAGCAGCCTTTTTGTCTTCGCTCAGGGAAGAGAGGAGAGGGGTGAGTTGTTCCCATACAGAGTATTGGTATCTAGCCATCCAAGCCGCATAGTTAGATACCTTTACCCCTAGGGCCCCTGCAGAATAGACCTTTCTTCCCATATTGTCCAGCTTCTTCCCTTCCTTGTCAGGTGGGGATGAGTGGACCTTACGTGCCTTGGAGAAGGAAGAGACGACCACTGAGTTCGGTTTTGGGTGGGCGAAAAGAAACTCTGCACCCGCCTCCTGGACCCGATACATGTGGTCCAGCCTTCTAGATGACACCGGCGTAGAAGATGGTTTCTTCCAGGGCTCCTTGACTGCCTGCAGAATCACTTTGGTGACCAGCAAAGCGATTGCTGTGGATGTGTCCCTTTGCATAATGTCAAAGACATTATCATCCACGATAGGTTGTGGTTGTGTCACAGGCAGGGAGAGGGAGGTTGCCATCCTCTTCACCAGTTCGCCATAGGACTTCAGATCTTCCGATGGCGATATAGGAAGATCCTCGGCCGTATGGGACACTGGCGAAGGTTCCAAGGCTCTTTCCTGGTTGTCGGTACCGCTCTCAGAGTCCGACGAGGAAGACTCCCTATGCATGGATAGCTCGGAAAGGATCGGTGTCAATTCCCGGATGGGTAAACGGGTCGGTGCCGATGGTCACCGACGAGTCTCAGCCGCCGGGGTGGTGCGCCTCTCCGGAGGGATCAATGCCGATGGCGCGGGCCTTCTAAAGTGGTGTGAAAGCCTCGACATGTAGGATGCCTCCGATTGCTGATCCCACTCCACAAACTCCTTCAGTGGAAACCACTGATATGGTGGGTAAGAGTACGGATAGGTGGGCGGCCACTGGCGCTGCTCCCATGGTGGTAGCGGTGGGAAACAGCGTGGTGCCATGGAAGGCTCCTGATCTCGTCTGCCTCTAGATTCCATTGGGGTCGATGGGTCCATCAGCGCCGATGCCTCCACTTCGGAGATCGAACCACTCCCACTACATCGCCTCGACCCAGAAGAAGAGGATCGCTGAGTAAGGTTGATCTCCTGTTCAGACATTGAGACGAGATTGATGGATGCTGCCTCTTGATGCTGATGGGCTGTGGCACGGGGACGCCAGGATCTTCCTCGGCGGAGCAGAAGTCATCGGTCGTGGGAAACGTTGCGGGAAGGCGATGGAGTGCAGGACCTCTTCTGCTTCTCTTTCGACTTCGCCTTCTTTGGAACGGATGCTCGGGTCCCCGAGTCATCCCGACGTTTCCACTGATCCTTCATGGGATCGTTTTGTGGAGGAGCCTCGCTCAATCAGCAATTCAGTCGAGAGCGGTGCCACATCGGCCGATGTGACCGTCGGGGCCGCGGTGTCCGCCATAGTCGATGCCGATTTCTGAGGGCGGAGTGCCGACTCAGTTAAAGCAGTCGAAAGCCACACCGCCCGGTTCTTTCTCGTTTGCTTGGAGAAGCGGAAGCAGTGTGGGCAGGACTCCACACGGTGCGCTTCACCCAAGCAGAGAAGGCACAGAGAATGGCCGTCTGGGGGGGCAATCTTCTTTCCACAAGAGCGGCAGTGTTTGAAAAACCCCCAATGTCTTTCCATAAACACCAAACACAAAAAAACCCCACTCAGAGTCCTCTGAGGGGAAAAAAAATTGGGGGGAAACAATCGGGGGAAAAGGCCCTAAAGGGCAAGTCCAACAATCACAAACTTTTTTTTTTAAACTAACTATCTATTAACTAACTATCTATACTAGAAAAAACAACAAACGGGCTATATACAACGATAAGGCAAAAAACCAATATCTCACCGACCGAGGACACGAAAGGCAAACCTCTCCGCGCAGCCGTCAGAAAGGAACTGGTGGGATCCCCGCTCTGGTGCCGGTGAGCATGCGTACTGGGATGCCTGCGCATGCCCATTGGCGCCGAGCGCGGAAAAATCCCGGGAATCGGGCGCTCTATCCCATGAGTGTGAAGCTGATAGGGGATCAATCATCCCGGAGACACCCACTTACATGCAGTGTGCCTCAAGAGGCAGTTCTCTCCCTGATGCTGTTTGACATCTACATGTGCCCCCTTGCTTAGATTGTCAGGAGGTATGGACTGTGATGTCATCAATATGCAGATGACACCCAGCTTTATCTATTGATGGGTGGGTGGTCCAATTGCGCCCTGAATAATCTGGATGTGACACTATAAATCGTGGTGTTGTGGCTCAGGCTGAGTCAACTGAAGTGGAATCTGATGAATATGGAGGTTCTCTATCTAAGTCGCAGCAGCCTGGAAAGGAAGATTATCCTGCCGGCTTTTGACGGGGTGCCACTGATACCAACTCCAAACGTCAGCAGCCTGGGAGTGCTCCTGGAGCCCTCTTTAACTATGAGGCCCACTGCCAAAATCTGCCTTTTTCCATCTTCAGCAGATACAGCAATTGCCACACTCACCTCAAAAATAGACTACTGTAATGCCCTCTACAGGGGGTTGCCCTTGAATCAGATTGGGAAGCTGCAGCTGGAGCAGAATGGTGTGGCTAGATTGTTAATGAGGCTCCTGTGATCAGAGCACATTCAACTTGTGCTAAAAGCACTGCACTGGCTGCCTGTTGTGTTCCAAATCTGTTTCAAGGTGTTGCTGCTTACTTTTAAAGTCCTATATGGCCTGGGACCTGTCTATCTGTGGGACCGTCTTTCCCCACATGTTCCCCAGAGAGTACTGCAATTGGGAACTCAGAATCTCCTTTCAAACCCTGGGCCAAGGGAGGCCAGGCTGAGTTCCAACAGGGCCAGGGCCTTCTCTGTGGCAGCACCAATATTATGGAATATCCTCTCAGAGACCATTACAGCTCTGTGGGAAATCTCCCAATTTCAGAGGTCCTGTAAAACTGAATTGTTCCGGCTGGCATATAACATCTAAAACGGGAGAGGGCTGCCAGCCTGCCTGGATCTGACCACTATTCATTAGCTAACCCGCCTGGCTCTGAATTCTGTTTACTACCAACTCTAAGGAACATCAACAGCTACTGTGAAAAACTGAAAAGGAATTTTTAGAAAATTGTCTGTACTATTTTGATGTATAGCACCATGATGTTTTTATGTTTTTTGTACTTGTTTTTTTGATGCCATTTCTTATTGTAAGCCACCCTGAGTCCACTTGTGGAAAGGACAGGATATAAATTTGATGTAATAATAATAACAATAATAATAATAATAATAATAATAATAATAATAATAATAAAAACAGGGTGCTGCTGCCCCTGCTGCCCACAGCACTCCTCCACAGCATCACAATGCTACGCAAAGACCCGGGAGCATGATCTGTACTGTTGACTCTCTCCATCCCTGCAGAGCGCTCTCGCTACACTGTGACCAAACACCAAATGGCCACAGCTGTTCTTTGTGCCCCTGGTGCACGGCACTCTCTTGAGGGCTCCTGCAACCCTCCAGAATGGTTGCAGAGCTGCTGTTCCTCCTATGCACCCTCTTAAGGACACCAAAAGGCCCTGGGAACCACCACAACCACTCTCCTGAAGCCTCCAAAGGCTTGCGAGACAGACAGGCAGCTGCCTCCTCTGTCTCTCTCTCATGGTCTCACAACACCAACACTGCACATCTCCCACAACATCCACATGCCTCCGTGATGCCCAGGAAGCTGCCGCTGCCCTGAGAACCCTTCTGCAGCCTCCTAAGTGGAAGATATTTGGCATACTGTCTCAGGAAGGAGAAAGAAAAAATAACATGTATAAAGAAAGGAAATAAAATAATATATTTTAATCTTTTCAGAAAATGGAATAAGAGAAAATTAAAAGACATCCCAACTATAAAGTTTAGACCAGAACACACAAAATTTTTAAATCAATAACAATTTAAAAAATCCCTAGGCAATTAAAAATATGAAAAAAAAGATAAGCCACCAGACCTGGATAGGCAAACAGCACTGTATTATAAATATTTTGAAGACGTATTAATGATACCATTAGAAAAAGTTATGAATAAGATAAAAGAAAGAAAATGCCTCAAACATGGCAAGTGGAGTATATAATGTTAATATATAAAGAAGGCAGTGATGCAATGTTACCACAGTTATATTGATCAATATCCTTACTGAACATGGAGTATAAAATCCTTGCAACAATAATTGCAGAAAAACTAAGAAAATGCACACCAAATTTAATACATATTGATCAAACAAGCTTTGTGAGAGAGACACATAAAAGATAACTTATGATTTATAATAGATGCAATTGAATTTGTGAATAAGAAAAAAAAGCAAGCAACATATTTATTTTAGGACCCAGAGAAAGCGTTTGATAATATAACCTGAATGTTCTGAATATGGTGGCCTGGAATTCTGGAACTGAATGCAAGGTACATATCCAAACCAGCAAGCAAAATTTTTAATTAACAGAAAATTAACAGAAGCAATTTGAAATGAAGCAGGAAGACACCAGGGTTGTCCCCTGTCACCTTAAAAAAAGACATTTAAAAAGTCTGAAGTAAGGGTTATTGTAAAGATTACTGTAAAGATTACGAAGAGAAGGATGTTGGGGAGAAACATATTTTTCTATATACCCTGCAATGTATAATAACTTTTGAGATATATGATTTGTCATATAACTACTTTCTGGATTTGTATCCTTTTTATATTTCTGTTTTATTTTCTTAAAATAAAATAATAATTTTTAAAAACAAAAAAGATGGACCTTCAAGAGCCAAGCCCCTAAAAGTTATCTACAGCAGTGGCACCCAACTTTTTTGGCCCCCAGAACCGGCCCCAGGGCCAGTCGGCCCACCGTGGCCCAAGAGCCAGCAGGGTGAGGGCACTCAATTTGGCCTCCCCCCACCCTGCAGCGTCCCCTCCTCCCGTTTTCTTCCTCCTTCCTCTGCCCCCTCCCACACAGCCTCGCCACCACACCCCCGCGCAGCCTTGTCGCCACCCCTTTTAACCATTTAAAGGCTGGGGAAGGGGCCCTGAAGCACTTCCCAGGCCGACCCCCCGGTCGATCACCTGATCAGCGGAGAAAACTCTGGCAGCAGCGGTGAGCAACCTGCTGTAAGAGTGGCGCAGCCTTTGCCGCTTACTGCTGCGGTTTTCCCTGCCGATCAGGTGATTGGTGGGGGAGCGGTCAGCCTGGAAAGCACTTCAGGGCCCCTTCCCCAGCCTTTAAATGGTGAAAATGGGGGGGGGGGCAGTAAGACTGCACAGGAGGGAGGCGGAGGAGGGAGGAGGAAAATGGGGTGGAGGAGGCGCCATGGGGGGGGTTGCAAGGCTGTGTGGGGGCAGGGTGGATGGTGAGGCATGGCCTGGTTGGAAACAGGCCACGGACCAGTACCGGTCTGCGGCCCTGGGGTTGGGGACCCTTGACCTACAGGACCAAAAATATGTGAAAATATTCTAAAGATGTTTCTACAGCTATGGAAAACTGAGGAAAAATGTTTAAGAAAATGATAACTAGATTATAAACATGCTATTAAGAATATGGGATAAATACAGGAATAAATTATCCCCATACATTTCTTGATGAGCCTCTGCTTCAACAGACTTACATAGAATACAAAACTATCTGTGACTGAGTGGGAACCATATGGTATTGATACTTGAAGCTATTACATCTAGGTTCAAATCCAGTAGCACCCTAAAGTACAAGTTTTCAAAAATCAAAGCTCCTTTCATATAAGCTATTAATAGGCAATATAAAATACTGGGCTTTGATTCTGTAGAACAAATTAGTAACAGTAATATAAATTGGGTTGAACATATATAGTTTCAAAGTTTCTTGGGTAGATGTATACTGTCACTAGGAAACTAACAAAATTTGAAGAAACTGTAATAAAGGAGAATGACCATAAGTCTACTAAAGTTTATGGAATTATGCAATGTTTCAATGCTAATTCTAGTGCAAAACACTCTTTTCAACTCAGAAGGTGTGTGTGTGTGTGGGGGGGGGAGATTCAGAATATACAATCCCAGAAGATGTATGGAATTTAATACTTAGGCCTGGGCCAAAGCAACCCAAGGAAGGCTAAGTGCCAGACTGGCAGCGTGCAACACTGACTTGGAGCCAGGAAGTGAGGATGACTCATACTGTATATGTTGGATCCTGATCTAAATGTGACCTAAATTTATTGTTTTCCTTATAGCATTGGGCATTGCAGCCTGGGCCCCTGGTGGGCCCCTCTGAAATGCTGGTCCCCAGTAGTGCAAACCTATCCCCTCCTGTTGGGGAACATGCTCACAATGGCTCTAGGAAAAAAGCACAAAGGAAAAAAGCCCTAAGAAAAAAACCCATGGACATAAATGCTCACAGGAAAAAAGTGCCCATGGAAGAATGCCCACATGGAAAGAAGCCCGCACAAAAAAAAGCCCATACTGAAAAAAGCCCCCATGGAAAAATAAATAAAGTGCACAATTGTATCATCCCAAATTCATCAACCCCACCCCCACCGGTCCGTGGAAAAACTGTCTTCTACTAAACTGGCCCCTGGTGCCAAAAAGTTTGGGGACCACTGGTCAAACCCACTTCACATATTACTACAGCATAAAATGGTACAGAGGGCTCATAAATAAAATATAATATTAAAAACAGAAAATAGGTATAACGAATGAAGAGGACATGAAAACAAATTATAATAGATTCAGAAAGCACTCTGTGGACAGTTTGACACTGTAGTTTTTGCCCTGCTGAAGAGTTCCTTTCCCACATTCAGCCTGCTGACAGAACTGGAACAGAAGTGCTGTACAGCACTCAATATAGGCTAAACAAAAAAGAATATTAAAGCTAATGGAATACACATTAAAGTCACAAATAAGGAAAAAAGATATTTTAAAAAGAAGAGTGTTCATTGTATGTGGGTTCATATTCAGTGCTTGGATATACATTCGAAATTTTATCCAAGTTCTTAAAAAATTACGAAATTGAGAATTCACCTTGTTTCAATAATCTTATAATTTTGTGAGGGAAAAATACATGTAACATCTAAGAGAAAACTCTCCCCCCCTCAGTGTGTGTTCATTTATTTTATATAGTATATGAGGTCTGATTTTCTTTACCATTTAGTATATTAAAGCAAACTGACTCCACTGTGTAGGTTCTGCGTAGGTTTCTCATCCTTTCAAGCTTGCAATGATGCTGGTTAAGTGCTAGATTTCAGGCACTTTTCTAACCTTTCACTTTCAGTGGGTGTGAAAGAGTTTATTTGTAATATTTATCGCCACTGACAGGGTTTTAGTTTGTTCTGGAATCTCTGCAGCAATTCCCAACTTATAGGCTTCCTCAGAATGTACGTCAAAGGATTTCTACCCACACACTGAATACCAAATAGGGCCTGACCCATTTCTTTTTCTTATTAAAACAGCACAGCATCTTCAATAAAGAGAAATCAACTTTAGAACTAGAAGCAGAAGAGGAACTAAATGTATTCAAAAACTCCAGTGGGTGTTCAGCCTGTTGAAAATGTATATCACTACGGTATGCCATGTTAAACCTCTAGACAAAATTAATATCCAATGTGGCTCTAAAAGCATGCTGAGTTAATGTTTCACAAATCCATTTTCTTTATCTTCAGCATAAGGATTATATTAGTGCTGGCTATTAAAATATTTGTAATTTCTGACCAGTGTTCCCTCTACGTTAGTGTGGACTAGCTCACAGTTTTTTTAGCCTCTAGCTCACACATTTTTGTCTTAGCTCAGGAAAAATGGCCCCAGAGCAAACTAATTTATGCAGTAGCTCACAACATTAATACCAATAGCTTACAAAGCAGAATTTTTCCTCACAGGGCTCCACAGTATTGTTTCTGACTCTCTCATAAGGCTTCTAGGCAAAGTACTGCAATTTGGGAATTAAAGAACTTACACATTGGTTTTATTTATTTATTATTTTCCTCCAAGGAGCTCAAAACATAAGAACATAAGAGAAGCCACGTTGGATCAATCAATAAAAATTATTATTATCAGGCCAATGCCATCCAGTCCAAAACTCTGTGTCACATAGTGGCCAAAAAACCAGGTGACATCAGCAGGCTCAGGAAACTAGAACCCCTCCCACTGTTGCCCCCCCCCCAGCACCAAGAATAAAGAACAGCACTTCCCCCAGACAGAGAGTTCCAACAATAGCCACTGATGGACCTCTGCTCCAAACTTTATTTGTATCCCGCCCTCCCCGCCGGAGCAGGCTCAGGGCGGCTAACAACATCTCTCTCTCTCGGCTTGACTTCGCGAACGAAGATTTAAGAAGGGTGCAGTAGTCCACGTCTGCTGCAGGCTCGCTGGTGGCTGACAAGACCAATGCAGGACAGGCAGATCCGGCCACAGTGGCTGCAGGGAAAAGTCTGATTTGAGGTTGGTGCTGTAGCAGTGCGATTCTTCCTCAATCTCCTTTTGTCCTCAAGACCAGCTATGCGTGCGTTCTCAAAGGAAGAGACAGCCTGGTGGATGGTGTGCCTCCATGCTTTGCGATCTGAGGCTAGGTCAGACCACTGGTGATGGTTGATGCGACAGGTGCCAAGGGATTTCTTCAAGGAGTCCTTGTACCTCTTCTTTGGTGCCCCTCTATTTCGATGGCCGGTGGAAAGTTCGCCATACAGAGCAATCTTGGGAAGGTGGTGGTTTTCCATCCTAGAAATATGCCCTGCCCAGCGCAGCTGCGTCTTCAACAGCAGTGCTTCGATGCTTGTAACCTCCGCCCTCTTGAGGTCACAAAGTCACTCCAGTGGATGTTGAGGATGGTGCGAAGGCAGCGCTGATGAAAGCGCTCAAGGAGTCGCAGTTGATGACGGTATAAAACCCACTATTCGGAGCCGTAGATGAGGGTTGTCATCACAACCGCTTTGTAAACATTGATCTTTGCGCCTTTTTTCAGATGCTTGTTGCTCCACACTCTTTTGTGCAGTCGGCCAAACGCACGATTTGCCTTTGCCAGCCTGTTGTCAATCTCCTTGTCGATCTTGGCATCTGAGGAGATGATGCACCCTAGGTAGCTGAACTGCTGGACTGTCTTCAGAACTGATTCACCCACAGTGATGCAGGGAGGGTGATAATCTTCTTGGGGTGCAGGCTGGTGGAGAACTTCTGTCTTCTTCAGACTAACTTCTAGGCCAAATAGCTTGGCAGCCTCTGCAAAGCAGGACGTCATATGCTGCAGAGCTGATACCGAGTGGGAGACGAGTGCAGCATCATCAGCAAATAGTAGCTCTCGAATGAGTTTTTCCATTGTCTTGGAGTGAGCCTTTAGTCGCCTCAGGTTGAACAGGCTGCCATCAGTGCGATAGCGGATGTAGACACCATCGTCATCATCTAGATCTACTGCGGCTCTTTGAAGCATCATGCTAAAGAAGATCGTAAAGAGAGTTGGCGTGAGAACGCAGCCTTGCTTTACACCTGTGCCTATTGGGAAGGGCTCCGAGAGGTCGTTGCAGTGTCTGACTTGGCCTCGCTGGTCTTCATGTAGCTGGATGATCATGCTGAGGAACCTTGGGGGACATCCTAAACGTTCCAAGATTTGCCACAGGCCTTTCCTGCTAACGGTATCGAAAGCTTTGGTAAGGTCGACAAAAGTCACATATAGACCCTTGTTCTGTTCCCTGCATTTCTCTTGGAGCTGCCTGAGAACAAATACCATGTCGGTGGTGCTCCTATTAGCTCTGAAGCCGCACTGGCTCTCTGGGAGGAGTTCTTCTGCAATGGTGGGCACCAGTCTGTTCAGGAGTATTCTGGCAAGGATTTTGCCTGCGATGGAGAGCAGGGTTATCCCCCGGTAGTTGGAGCAGTCTGACTTTTCTCCTTTGTTCTTGTGTAGAGTGATGATGATTGCATCGCGAAAGTCCTGTGGTAGTTTGCCTTGTTCCCAGGAGGTGACAAGTACTTTGTGAAGTGTGCTATGTAGTACTGTGCTCCCATGCTTCCCGATCTCTGGTGGGATTCCATCAACTCCCGCTGCCTTGCCACTTTTCAGTTGCTTGATGGCTTTAACAGTCTCTTCTAGGGTGGGGATCTCATCCAACTCTGTTTTCAGTGGTTGAAGTGGGGTGAGGTGGATTGCTGAATCTTGAACTACACGGTTGGCACTGAAGAGAGCCTGAAAATACTCCGACCACTGATTCAGTATGGATGCCTTGTCTGTGAAGAGCACTTGGCCGTCTGCACTACGCAAGGGACTCTGAGCCTGATATGATGGGCCATATACTGCCTTCAGGGCTTCGTAGAACCCTCTTAAATTACCAGTGTCTGCACACAGCTGGGTTCTCTCTGCAAGCTTGGTCCACCACTCGTTCTGAATGTCTCGAAGCTTGCGCTGGAGGATGCTACATGCAGCGTGAAAGATTGCTTTTTTCCCGGGACTGGAGGGCTGAGCAAGATGTGCTTGGTAGGCAGATCTCTTTTTCGCTAGTAATTCTTGGATCTCTTGATTGTTCTCGTCAAACTAGTCCTTGTTTTTCCTTGTGAAGAACCCGAGGACTTCTTCGGAGATCAACAGGATGGTAGTTTTTAGGTGTTCCCAGAGTGCTTCTGGAGAAGGGTCTGTGCGGCAACTGGGGTCCTCAATTCTTGACTGGAGTTTTGCCTGGAAGGCAGCTTTAACGTCGGCTGACTGAAGGCTGTCAACCTGAAGCTTCCTCCGAGGGATACCTCCTCTCCTGGGTGTGGGTTTAAAGTGAAGACGGCTAACAACATAATTCAGGTTTAATTATACAAATAGATAAAATTACGTTTAAACATCATGAACATTTTAATTAAAAATCTGCTTAAGTTTTAAAAATTAAATTAAATTAAATTAGTAAAAGTACTAATGCTATGTTTGCTTTTTATGATGGCGGTTTCCTTAGCAATTTCCATTTTCATCAGCAAAAGCCAGTCGGAAGAGAAAGGTCTTGCAGGCCCTGTGGAACTGTTCAAGGTCCTGCAGGACCCGCATTTCCTCTGGAAGTTGGTTCCATAGGCTCGGGGCTATAGAGGAGAAGGCCCGGTTACGGGTACATTGCAGCTTCACCTCTCTCGGTCCGGGAATAGTCAACAAGTTTTTCCCAGCTGACCTCAGTGCTCTCTGGGGTTCATATGGGGAGAGATGGTCCCTAAGGTAGACAGGTCCTCGGCCATATAGGGCTTTAAAGGTAATGACCAGCACTTTGTAACGAACCCAGTATATAACTGGCAGCCAGTGCAGTTCGTGCAGCCCAGGCTGTATGTGCTCCCATTTAGGAAGCCCCAGCAACAGTCTGGCCGCTGCATTCTGCACCAGCTGCAGCTTCCGGGTTTGGTACAGAGGCAGCCCCATGTAGAGGGCATTACAGTAATCCAGTCTCGAGGTGACCGTTGCATGAAGCACCATTGCCAGATCTTGGCGCTCTAGGAAGGGAGCCAACTGCTTTGCTCGCCTTAGATGGAAAAAGGCTGACTTGGCAGTGGCTGCAATCTGGGCCTCCATTGATAGTGAAGGCTTCAGTAAAACTCCCAGGCTCCTGACCTGGCATGCCGCTTTCAGCGGCGCCCCGTCGAAGACCGGGAGAGGTATTTCCCCTCCCCGAGCGCCCCGACCTAGACAAAGGACTTCTGTCTTTGCTGGATTCAATTTCAGCCCGCTCCTCCTCAACCAGGTTGCCAAATCCTGCAGGGTCCGGTCTAAATTCTCTGGGACGCAGTCAGGCCGGCCGTCCATTAGCAGATAGAGTTGGGTGTCATCTGCATATTGAGGGCACCCGAGTCCATGTCTCCTGGCAATCTGGGCAAGGGGGTGCATATAGATATTAAATAACATTGGTGAGAGAACTGCCCCCTGAGGCACTCCACAGTCCAGTGTGCGCCTCTGGGACCGCTCGCCCCCAATTGTCACCCTTTGTCCCCGATCCTCGAGGAAGGAGGAGAGCCATTGTAAGGCAGACCCCCTCACCCCTACATCGGCGAGGCGGCGGGTCAGTAGCCGATGGTCGACCGTGTCGAACGCGGCCGACAAATCCAGCAACATCAGCACCGCCACACCGCCCCGATCCAGATGCCGTTGGAGATCATCTACCAGGCGACCAGTACTGTCTCCGTCCCATAACCCGGGCGAAAGCCGGACTGGCAAGGGTCTAGGATTTTTTATTGTTGGTCTTTATGTTTTTCGCAATATGGTTCTCTTTTATTAACCTTATTCGGACTACCTTTACATCACTTAAAGGAATCCTTGTTTTACAGCTTCCATTACTTTGTTTATTAACCATGCATGCCTTTTAAATACCTATTTGTGCCTTTCCTAACCTGCAGCATATATTTTATCTGAGCTTCTAGGATTGTAGTTTTAAATAGTCTGCAAACTTCCCCAAGGGTTTTGACCCTTTTAACCTTTCCTTTCAGTTTCCTCTTCACATGCCCCCTCATCTCAGGAAAGTTACCTTTTATAAAGTTAAAAGTGTCTGTATTGGTCTTTTTGGGCAACTACCTCTTTATTACAAATGTTGAACTCAATAACATAATGGTCACTGTTTCCAAGTGGTGCCATCACTTTTACATCTCTCACCAGGTCTTGGGCACTACTTAGGACCAAGTCCAGGATTGCCTCTCCAGGATGGCATATGTGTTGCATTGAGGGCAACAGTGGAAATGTGGAAATCTCAGTATTCTAAAGACAATTTCGCACTAGACTTTTAATCCTGGTTTAGCCCTGTCCCCAAACTGACATTCTACACTAGAATAATAGAATCAGATAAACCAACTCCATGACTTTATGATTCTATGATTTTAGTGTAGAATGTCAGCTTAGGGACAGGGCTAAACCAGGATTAAAGGTCTAGTGCGAAACTGGTATAACACTTATTCATGAACTGCATACAATAGCCCTAATAGCCACAACCAACCATATGGTCATTTAATTTTAGTACAAAGAGCAACTTTTAAACTTTAATCATGTAACTGCCAGTTTCACCATACTTTATATTCATGCACAGTCTGACCTTTATCTAGGAGCTTAGAGAAATGCATCTGGGCATCCCAAATGGCCATCATATATGACCACACTCAGTTCGTTTCAGAAATAAAATTTGGTTAGCTAGCTAGAATCTGATCTGGTAAACTTCAGAAACTGATTACATTAGTTGGTGGATTTTGTATCACCTAGATTAATAAGAAGAGCCCTGTGGCGCAGAGTGGTAAAGCTGCAGTACTGCAGTTCTAAGCTTTGCTCACAACCTAAGTTTGATTCCGGTGGAAGCTGGGTTCAGGTAGCCGGCTCGAGGTTGACTCAGCCTTCCATTCTTCCGAGGTCAGTAAAATGAATACCCAGCTTGCTGGGGGGGGGAAGAGTAGATGACTGGGGAAGGCAATGGCAAACCACCCCGTAAAAAGTCTGCTGTGAAAACGTTGTGAAAGCAACATCACCTCAGAGTCGGGAATGACTGGTGCTTGCACAGGGGACTACCTTTTTTCTTTGAGCTCCATGGCGCAGAGTGGTAACGCTGCAGTACTGCAGTCCTAAGCTCTGCTCATGATCTGAGTTCAATCCCGGCGGAAGCTGGGTTCAGATAGTCAGCTCCAGGTTGACTCATCCTTCCATCCTTCCAAGATCAGTAAAATCAGTACCCAGCTTGCTGGGGGGGGGGGAGTGTAGATGACTGGGGAAGGCAATGGCAAACAACCCTGTAAAAAGTCTGCCGTGAAAACGTTGTGAAAGCAACGTCACCCCAGAGTCGGAAATGACTGGTGCTTGCACAGGGGACTACCTTTACCTTTAGCTTAGTAAGAGCTATCATAAAAGAAACCTAATGTTAAATGACTGAATACTCACCCATCTTCTAAGTAGTTCAAGTGACAGTCATATTTTAAAGTGTATTTGCTAACAATTGATGCATGCCTTTGTTTTGACCATAACTAAGAAAAATAAGGATACCTGAGTCTGCAAAACCCTACATGAGGTGATGCAAAAACAGAGACTTGGCCAGGGGTAGCCAACCTTGCTTAATGTAAGAGAATAAATGTCAGATGTTTGAGAGTTGCAAGACATGAATGTCAGATGTAGGTAGATAGGCAGGTAGGCAAGCAGGAAAGAAGGCAAATAGATGAGAGGGAGATAGAAAGAAAGCAACTTCAACTTTAAATGCATTCTCCAAGCAGCTGGATGTCTTGGCTTGGAAAAGTGATTTAAAGAGACTAATGCCTTTTCCAAGCTGACCAACAGGGCAGTGGGCACTTCAAGAGCCACACAGTATGTGGGAAACAGCCACAGTTTGGCCGCCCCTGGACTTGGCCTTTATTTCTGAAATAACATGAAAGGGTTTTTTTTTAAAAAAATCAGGACAGTAGGAAAACATGAAGTACACAAAAAGAGTGAAACTCCACACTGGAGAAGCCCTTGGCACGAGGTAAAGGGAGAAAAGAAATAAACATAATGAGAAACCACTCATGTAGCTTCCAGTTATTGCCCTAAGAATCAGATCTTCACTTGAGGCAAAAGTTACCATATAATACAGGAAATGCAATAGTCTCAGTAAATTACTTCTCTGTTAAATGTAGTTATCAAAAGTTACAAGTACAAATTGTGTTAAGTAAGTTTGTGGAAGTTATGTTAACCACACGTATGGAACTAAATACTACTGAGATAGAAATGATTAAAAAATTGTACTCACGGGTGATATTCAGAAAGCTGTTGAGATAGTTCAAATGCTGTGGGGTCTCTGTCAAGTGCATATATTTTAATATTCCTTGCTTTTTGCAAAAGAGCCTTGGTATGGCCTCCTGCTCCAAATGTCATATCAAGAAAACACTGATGGGAAAAAAGTTAGCCTTGTTATTTTATTGAACAATGCAAGAAAAATAAAATTTTTAAATACAAGTTTTCAGCTATAATTTTTAATTGAAAATTGCTACATGCAATTTACATTGATTAACATATATACCAGTATGATAGGACATTTCAAAAACAATGAGATCAGTTGTCTTTTCATTAAGTTGCAGTTCTTAGATCCATATATAAAGCATTTCTATTGTTCAGCTAAATCCATATAGTTGTGTCATGCCTCCAAACACATTTTTAGAATAAAAAGCAGAATAAATGAACCGTCTTCTAAGTGTTGGAAAGTTTTGCAGTAGTAGTGAATACCATGCTAACATGAAGTAGAAGACTCTCATATACACTTCAAGAGATTTCTGAAGGTTTAAAAAATGTTAATTCCTAGAAAGTGCCAACGTTGCAAAATGAAGCTAGGCATTCTTCTGGGTTTGCCAATATTTACACTCATTTATAGGAATGAACAATCATGGAGTGGCCTGGAAATAAAAATGTATATACAATAGAATATATATACCGTATTTTTCGGACTATAAGACGCACTCCCCCCCCCCAAAAAAAAAGTGGGGGGAAAAGTGTGTGCGTCTTATAGTCCGAAGGTATGTACCTTTTGGGGGGGCGATCTGCTGCCTCTTTTTCCGATCCGGCGCTTCCCCGCGCCTGCCTGCCTGGCTCCATCTTCTTCAGGCAAGCGCTGGGATCGCTCCACGTGGCCCCAGCGCTTCGCAAGTGCCGGCTGCGGAGGGGGCAGCGTGCTTCCTACTTGCCTGTGTCCCTGCCTTCAGCTGTGATCGCTCCCTCCCCCCTCCAATCTTAGCGCTTGCTTTAAACATCACAGCTGAAGGCAGGCACACAGGGAAGTAGGAAGCACGCTGCCCTCACCACAGCCGGTGCTCGCAAAGCACAGTGTTTGCGGAGGGGGCGGGTGCTTCCTACTTCCCTGTGTTCCTGCCTTCAGCTGTGATGTTTAAAGCAAGCGCTGGGATCGGAGGGGGGAGGGAGCGATCCCAGCGCTTGCTTTAAACATCACAGCTGAAGGCAGGGACACAGGCAAGTAGGAAGCACGCTGCCCCCTCCGCAGCCAGCGCTTGTGAAGCGCTGGGGCCACATGGAGTGATCCCAGTGCTTGCCTGAAGAAGATGGAGCCAGGCAAGCAGGCGCGGGGGAAGCGCCGGATCGGAGGAAGAGGCAGCGGATCGCCCCCCAGGAGGAAGGTGCGTCCTATCCTCTGGAGCACCTTATGGTGCGAAAAATACGGTAGTCATTTCATAGAAAAAGAGGTGCTGGAGCTCATTAGCACAAACATTTGCATATGTCACATACCCCTGACATCACTGGAAAGTATACTAAATTATATCAGTTCACCATCTACCTTAAAGTGCTTCTTGAATGACAACTGTCATAATAAAACCTTACTCCCATAATACTTTTTAAATAACTTTCTCCTATGTGGCCACATTGGCATGATGAAGATTTCCATCAGTCTGCTTGAAAAGTTTTGGTTATTTTCACTTTTTTTTTTGTGGGGAAAACTATTAGAAAGTTTGTCAAATCTTAGAATTCAGCAAAATTCTCACAGGGAGGTTGAACAATGGAGCCCAGAAGCAAGTATTTGGGAGGGGGGGGGAGAGAAAGAGCACAATAAAATTTAGAGATTCTAGAGCTCTGCTCCTGAGAGCTCATGCTCATCAAAAGTTACAAGTACAAACTGTGTTTAGTAAGTTTGTGGAAGCTATGTTAACCACACATATGGAACTAGATACTACTGAGATAGAAATGATTAAAAAATTGTACTCACGGGTGATATTCAGAAAGCTGCTGAGATAGTTCAAATGCTGTGGGGTCTCTGTCAAGTGCATATATTTTAATATTCCTTGCTTTTTGCAAAAGAGCCTTGGTATGGCCTATATACATATACTAGTGCTGCCAATCCCCAGGTGGGAGCAGGGGACCCCCTGGTTTGGAGGCCCTCCCCATGCTTCAGTGTCATCAGAAAGCGGGGGAGGGAAGTGTCTGCATTATTCCCTATAGAGACTGATTCCCACAGGGTATAATTGAGAATTGATCTGTGGGTATCTGGGACCTGGGGGGCTGTTTTTTGAGTAGATGCACCAAAGTTTCAGCATAGCATCCAGTGGATATCCTCAAAACATCCTCCAAGTTTCAAAAAGATTGGACCAAGGGGTCCAATTCTATGAGCCCCTCAAGGTGCCCCTATTCTTCATTATTTCCAATGAAGGGAAGACATTTAAAAGGTGTGCTGTCCCTTTAAATGTGATTGCCAGAACTCCCTTTGGAGTTCAATTATGCTTGTCACAACCTTGCTCCTGGCTCCACCTCCAATGTCTCCTGGCTCTACACCCAAAGTCCCCAGATATTTCTTGAATTGGACTTGGCAACCCTAATACACACACACAATAAAAATATAAAAAGTATATACAAAATCTATATACAATAGAAACGCACATCAGACAAAGAATGTGTGAAAAAAATAATTTGTGCCATCTAGCTGAATGTTGGCTGGGAAAGCCCCTTTCCCCCATTGGTTCCTTCCCTTCTTTTTATTTCAGGTGATCACTTATGCAGGAGACCTTGATACTGAGAAGATTGCTTTTCTTGGTGCTGTTAAGATCACAGTTCCTCCTCTGATCTGGGAATAGGCACATGGAAAAGCCCCCACCCCCACTGATTCCTTCTTTTTTCATTCCCAGAAGGCATTTAAGTGGAAGACCTGTGCTAAAGATGTGACTGTAACTCTTCTCCTGGGGTACATTATATGCAGGTGCCAACCTACAAATGGGCAAAATCAACAATTGCCTATAAACATGCCCTCTGTTGTGGCCCCTGTCTTATGCAATAACCTGCCTGAGAACGTCAAGAGGGGAGGGCGGGATATAAATGGAATAAAATAAATAAATAAAATAATTCTCCTGACTTTCTACAAACTATACAAAACTGAATTATTCAAGAGGGTGTTTCTATGAAGGGAACATGGTTCCAAAATACAAAGTGATTCACAAAACTGCATAAATTATTTGGGAGAGTGTGGTCTATACTACTGTGTACAGCTTGCTATAAACAGGATACTACTATGAGATTTTGCATCATTTAATGCAGGGGTGTCAAACTCATTCATTATGAGGACCAGATCTGGCATAAATGAGACCTTGTCGGGATGGGTCATATGTGTCTTAAAATGTAATAACAGGTAGTGGAGATATAAATTTTATAAAGGACACAGACAAACACAATTAAATACTTTTAAGACTTAAAATAAAAGCATGCTGTGATGCAGGAAGAAGCAAGAGAGAGAGAGAAAAGGAAGCGGATGATAGCCAAAAGTTGCTTGTGGACTGATAGGAGCCCTCCAGGGGCCTGACCTGGCCCACGAGCTGCATATTTGACACCACTGGTTTAATGTGTTAATACTTATGCTGTGCTTCAGTTCAAGTTTTAGATTTCTGATTGTGTTTACAACAGTAATCCTATTGCACTGTTCACTGAATGTCCTGTTGTGTTGTCTGTGTAATTCACCTTGTATTTCTATCTTTCAACATGCCCCCCCCCCCATATAAAGGGTAGCTTCTTGTTTGTTTGTTTGTTTGTTTGTTTTAGTAACAGCTCCTTGATGCCAAAAGTAAAATTAGTCTGGTGGCACCTTAAAGACTGATAAAAATTTTATTTCACTACAAGCTGACAAATGGTTTACTGAGCCCTAGAACTGTATAATTGCTGGAAAAGTTAAAGACACAGGGGAGGAGGCTCTGAACTTTTGGGAGAAAATGAAATACAAATTACTGTCCTATCAAACCCTACACTTGTTTTATTGCTGTAAAAAAACCCTGCAATTTTATAGCTTACTTAGCATATAACATTGTATAAATGGAATATTTATGGAATTTAAAAATATCAAAGGCATAGTTTTCTACAATCCAAATTCCAAGTATACCCAATGCTACAGAAAGATTGGCACCACTGTATCCTATGCTACCTTCACGTATGCACCTTAATTTTTGGTTATCCTGATGGGGTGGAGGAAGGTAAAAATAGAACACAAATTTTACAGTAAACAAAAATAGATGTATTACTTAGCAGAAACAGTCACGAATAGTTGCAACAGAACTACTAGCATATTTGTATATCAAATTAAACTTTATATATTAAAGACAATGAACTATTTAGTTATTTATTATCACCAAGCACATTCTAGCATGTGAACTGTGTCAAAAATATTCATGCTTAAACAACAAATGTATAATTGAAAATACACTGTATATGTCTACATTATACATAAGAAATATCTAGAACTGGAGACACAACATATTTTGTTTTAATTACACATTTTGTGTAATATGTCATAAAAAGCATTTCACCCATTCCATGAGAGAAAAGATTTCACAAGTCTTTCCCCAACAAGCATTCCCCACAATTTCTAAATTGCTCCATCAGAATAACTGGTTGGGTCGTTAACCCTTCCAAGCATTTGGGGGGAGGAGGGACCCAGGAACATACTGGATCAGGCCAATGGCCCATCCAATCCAATACTCTGTGTCACACAGTGGCCAAAAAACTCAGGAGCCATCAGGAGGTCCATCAGTGGGGCCAGGACAGTAGAAGCCCTCCCACTGTGCCCCACCCAAGCACCAAGAATACAAAGCATCACTGCCCCAGACAGAGAGTTCCATCTGCCCTGTGGCTAATAGCCACTGATGGCCCTCTGCTCCATATGTTTATTCAACCCCCTCATGAAACTGCCCATGTCTGTAGCGGCCACCACCTCCTGTGGCAGTGAATTCCATGCGTTAATCACCCTTTGGGTGAAGAAGTACTTCCTTCTATCCATTATAATCCAACTGCTCAGCAATTTCATTGAATACCCACAAGTTCTCGTATTGTGAAAAAGAGAGAAAAGCACTTCTTTCTCTACCTTCTCTATCCCATGCATAACCTTGTAAACCTCTATCATGTCACACCACAGTCAACATTTCTCCAAGCTAAGAACCCCATGCGTTTTAACCTTTCTTCATAGGGAAAGTGTTCCAACTCTTTAATCATTCTAGTTGCCCTCCTCTGCACTGTTTCCAATGCTATTTTTTTTAAAAATGGTGATGGCCTGGTTGGTGCTAGGAGACTGAGGAGGGAAACGATGGAAAAAACTGCCATATGGAAGTCCTCATTGCCGCTGTACTATATCAGCAGTAGCAGTGGGGAACTATATAAGCCTGTCCCCATGTGGAAAATATTGAAAACCCATAAGCAATTATTTCAGTCCTTTTGCTCATACACCTTTGGTTAGGAATATGGTTAATATTTTAAATACCACAAGTACAATATCTCACCACAAGATAAGCAAGTTTTGTCATTAGCTTTTGAATAATGCTATTTTTACACATTTTTTGAACAATAACCTTGTTCACTGTGTACTTAATTTAGATAAAATAAATATTATTTTTGCTGCTTTTTTGGTAAAGGACACATGTGCAAGCAAGGGATGAGTTCCCCTTTGCAAAAAAGGCATTTGAAATTTGAATTTACCTTTTTTACATGCCTATTCCACTAAGCATCTCACTTTATCACTTCTGTGATCCGCAATTCAAAACGTGCAACATTTCAAGCAGTGCTATATCTGTGCTGTGGCAACATTCAACATGATAGCTGGTAAAATAGCCACTGTTGACACATGCTCATGATCTTCTTACTTGCTTGGACTATGTATGCCTCACTGCAATAACAGAGTATATGTTCTGCTTTTGCACCTGCACAGCTGATGGTATTGATCAGCTAGCAGCATTCAACATGTTGACACATAGTCAGAATTTAGTGGTTCAAAGTACAGTCCCCAGGCAATAGCAAAAGAATGTATAAATTAACAAGAACACTCAGCTTTGAGAGTCAGGAAGGGAGCAAAAAAACAACAAACTGGACCTCTAAAAAGACAAGCAGTGCTCCTGTCCCCCGCTAAATTAAGATATGCCTCTTCTGTAAGTTACTTTTTTCTGTTCTGCATTAGCGGAGGCGTGACAGCATTTCTAGTAGGGAATCTAATTCTCTTGCCTTCTCAATCTTACTGGACTGTATACCCTCTCTGACATACAGAACCACCCCACCTCCAACCCTTCCCTCCTTATCCTTCCGATATAATTTATATCCAGGAATCACCATGTCCCACTGATTCTCCTCATTCCACCAAGTTTCTGAAATACCTACAATGTCTATATTTCCCCCCAACACTAAGTATTCCAAATCCCCAATTTTATCTTGGACACTTCTAGCATTTGCATATAAACATCTATAATTTCCCAGGCAATTTAGATCCGCAACCTTCCTCCTGCTGCCTCGAGACTTTGCCAGGCAGTCCATACTGTTTGTCACCATCTCAGTGAACCACTCTAATCCACTGCCAGGGAGGAAAGTAACAGCTAACCCTTCATCACTTTGAGATGAGTCATCCCAAACCAGAGACATTTCATCTCCTGTTGGCTTTCCCCCAAGATTCATTTTAAAAACTGCTCTGAAATGCTTTTGATTTTAAGCGCCAGCAGCCTGGTTCCTTCTGGGGACGTGGAGACTGTTTCTTCTGTACAGCTTCTGCTTGTTCTAAAAAGCATTCCAGTGCCTAACAAACGTGGACCCTTCCTCCCTACACCATCATGTCATCCACACATTGAGACTCCTAATTTGTGCTTATCTTTCCGGCCCTGCGTGTGGAACAGGTAGCACTTCTGAGAAGGCTACCTTGGAGGTCCTGGCCCTGAGACTTCTGCCTAGCTGTCTAAATTTTCCCTCCAGGACCTCATGACTGCATTTCCCCACAACACTGGTGCCGATATGTACCACAACCACTGGCTCCTCCCCAGCACTATCAGTCCATCTACAACATGGGTAATGTCCGTTACCTTTGCATCAGGCAGGCAACTCACCATATGGTCAGTATGCAATTTTGCCACTCAGCTGTCTACTTGTCTAAGGATTGAATCAGCAACTACCAAGACCCCCACCCTGCCCAGAGAGGGTTCTTTGGCGCAAAAGGATACCCACTCACCAACTGAAGAAGAGGTTCCTTCTGAGAGCGCTTTCCCCTTATCCTCAGCATGGTGCCCTGTTCTCTCTCGACCCTCAAGTTCCCTGGCAGAAATGGGACTACCATGCTCAGAGTGGGACACATCTAATGTGTCCCCGAGAGTCTTCTCCAAGTGCCTAACTGACTGTCTATGCTCCTCCAGTCAGATTATAGTACATGATTCCATGTGTATGTTGAATATTAGCAAACAATTCTTGAAAAAGAATTTTGGAAACAGCAGGCGAACTAGCTCACCTCTGGATCATTCTGCTATATGGACCTTGATTTATATTTATAAAAAGACTGCATGAGATGTACTCACAAATCAGTATTTATTATGAGATTTGTATAACAGAAACAATTTGATAAAACTTTGAATGTTTATACTATATTCAAGCTTGGTTCTCCAGGTGTTTAGTTATTTTATCTTTATTATTATTATTATTTATCTTTATTACTGTTACTGTAGACATGGCAAACCCTTTCATTTGAAAGTGAACAACCAATAACAATGGTCCCACACAACACAAATTCTGAGTACTGGTGCTCACCATGATGCCTTTGTTGGGGAACCTTGCTCTAGTCTTTTTAGTACTATAGAATTACAAAAAATAACCATAGTATTAAAAACCTATGGTCGGTCTCTCTCTCTCCAGATCGATCAATCAATTTACATCATTATATCTAATTCTGAACCAGACCACAAGGTATGAATTAAAAAAAATCTCACAATGAGACCAGAGCCAGAGATAGATGAGGGGTGGATCCAGCAGCCTGGGACAAGCCTCATATTTGCAGAAAAAACATATAACACTGGAGGATTAAAGAAATAAAAATAACAGAAGTAATGACTGCTCCACCCCCCCCCCCCTTTTGAACAAAAGTGTGCCACTGAGTTCTCCTGAGACTATGTTATGATATGCCGGTAGCCTTTGGGGAGGTTGCTAGGCAACCTGCAACCCACATTCCAAACCTCAGTTAGTGTCAGTACAGGGAAGGGTGGAAAGAGTCAGACTAAAAAAAGATAAAAGATGAGAGGAGGGGAGAGTAATACTGGTTTGTTGTTGTTGTTGTTCATTCGCACAGTCGAGTCCGACTCTTTGTGACTTCATGGACCAAGTCACGCCAGGCTCTCCTGTCTTCCACCATCCTCTGAAGTCTGCAAGTTTCGTGTTTGTTACATCAGTAACGCTGTCCAGCCATCTCATCTTTTGCGGTCCCCTTCTTTTGCCTTCCATCTTTCCCAGCATCAGGGTCTTCTCCAAGGAGTGCTCCCTTCTCATTTGGTGGCCAAAGTATTTGAGCTTCAGCTTCAGCAGCTGATCTTCCAGGGAACAGTCTGGGTTGATTTCCCTTAGGACTGACTGATTGGATCTTCTTGCAGTCCAAGGGACTCTCAAGATTCTTCTCCAGCACCACAGCTCAAAAACATCTATTTTTCTACGCTCGGCCTTCCTTATGGTCCAGCTCTCACAGCCATACATTACTACTGGGAATACCATTGCTTTGACTATATGGACTTTTGTTGGCAGGGTGATGTCTCTACTTTTTATTATACTGCCTAGGTTCGCCATAGTTGTCCTCCCAAGGAGCAAACATCTTTTAATTTCATGGCTACATTCACCATCTGCAGTGATCTTGGATCCCAGAAATGTGAAGTCTGTCACTACTTCCATGACTTCCCCTTCTATTTGCCATGGTGTGATGGGGCCGGATGCCATGATCTTAGTTTTTTTATGTTGAGTTTCAAGCTTATTTTTCTGCTCTCCTCTTTCATCCTCAACAAGAGGTTCTTTAAGTCTTCCTCACTTTCTGCCATTAGTGTGAGGAAAAACCCCCTACTTTTCATACACGTGAACATCATGAGTACCATCATGGTTGCCAGGGCGCCTGGAGAAGTAAGCTTGCATCCGCCTGGCCAGTGAATGCGAGTGACGCTACCCAGGAACTACATGAGACTCCCGTGTACCTATTAACAAGTATATAAGCGCTTGAGTCAGGCACAGAGTGTCTGCAGCCGCGCTCTAATGTTTCCCCGCCATCGCGTGAAACCCGCCATGGTAAGGAGGAGGCTACGCCGCCACGGAGCTGTCCAGGCGAACGGTGTGAAGCGCTAAGCATGGAAACCACTGTGTTTTGCTAACACCACATGTAGCTATCTTCCTGCCTGGATGGGATTCATTCCTTCTATGTGGAAACCTCACGTACACACCTTGAGTCATTCCTAGCCCGCAAGCAACCCACCTAGTCTATGAATGGATTAATGGCTCCACTATTAATCCTGATTGCCCAGTGATTTCCTAAACAACTGTCTTCACCCCGGAGAGTTGAGAAAGAGGAAGGATCTCTCCTGATACCACCAAGCCCTTTTTGTCTACACCGGAATACCTAGGTGCATATCTGATTCTCTATTGTCCCTTTCCCAGTTAATCCCATCTTCTCCCAATCACCCAACCATTCCCACATTGATACCAACGGAGCCGCCCCAGGCCCTGTCGCAACCTGGAAGTTTCCAGGATGCCCAGGATGAAGGTGATGTTCATTGGTTGAAGCACACACCCAATCAGGTGTCGCCATTGACCCACCATTGGTCCAGCCGATGTCCAGCCTTCCTGGTCATCTGCAGAACCTCCCATTACCACTCCCAGTCACCTCCCATCCCCTCAGGACTAAGGTGACTCTATATAACCTGTGGACTAGCTACCCACAGGTGTGCCTTCTACTCAGTAAACCCCCATTCCCGCTGGGTAGTAACACCCCCGATTCCTGATCAGTTTCGGGACCTTTCCCCCATTTCCTCATTCGTCGCCATCGGAGCCTTCCATTGGAGTCTGCGAGAGGTAGTATTACCCTGTATGTCCATTCCTTTTATGTTCCCCTATCGATCTCTCTATTTTTCCTAGACCTGTATGAATGTGTGATTGATATTGTACCTTGTGTGAACGAACTATTGTTTCAAAATAAACCACAATTGATTTTATTAAATTAGAGTCCTTTATTGAGCATTGACTCTCTGATCGGTTGAGCCTCGTATACACAGATAACAAAGATTCCTTTTTGGGGCTAGCTGTCTCTCAGTCTAATTCCCCAACTTTATTTTGAGAGCAGTTTCCCTAACAGAAATTGGTGGAGAAAGCTTGGGCATTATCCTGTTTGTGTGAACGCACGCGAGTCGACACGCGTGTCTTCATACAGACAGACGTAAGGTTGCACCGTTCAGAAAGTCTTGCTAGCGAGGCTATTGCATGAGTGATTGAGTGAATGAGTTCTGTGTGAAAGGCTCTAGCGAGCATCTATAAAATTGTGGGTTGGGCTGCTCCCGTTTCTACCATTCAGCGTTGGACTTCTCAGCCGCCCCGAGGAGGCCAGACACCTCGCAAGAGGACTGAGCCCGATCGAACGCAAGGGGGAAGTCCCGTGAAGTCCGGCCGCCGTCCCGAGGCCTTCTAAACGCGTCTATCGTGGGAGGGAATGTCAGGACAGGCTAGGATTGTTTAAGATCTGGATAGAGCACCCTTCCCTTCTCCTTTCCTTTAGAGCTGAGTGCACACACGCACACACACTACATACACGCTCAGACACCCACACACACACACCCAAGTCCTTACACCAGTCTAGGCCAAGGCTAGTCTAAGGCACCCGACAGTCAAGAAGGCAGGCGGGTCACAGGACCGCTGCAATCTGACTGCTGGGCAACTTTTATTTTGTTTTTATTTGCCCGAGACGCGATCGTTGGGTCGGCTCGCGGCTCCCTTTTCTGGCCGAGACGCAATCATAGGATTGGCTCGCTGCCCAAAACTCTGCCCGGAGACGCGATCGTTGGGTCGGCCCGTGGCTCCTTTTTTCACCCGAGACGCGATCGTTGGGTCGGCTCGTGGATTTCCCCTTCTGGCCGAGACGCAATCATAGGATTGGCTCGCTGCCCAAAACTCTGCCCGGAGACGCGATCGTTGGGTCGGCCCGTGGCTCCCTTTTTTACCCGAGACGCGATCGTTGGGTCGGCTCGTGGATTTCCCCTTTTGGCTGAGACGCGATCATAGGATTGGCTCGTTGCCCAAAACTCTGCCCGGAGACGCGATCGTTGGGTCGGCCCGTGGCTCCCTTTTTTTACCCGAGACGCGATCGTTGGGTCGGCTCGTGGATTTCCCCTTTTGGCTGAGACGCGATCGTTGGGTCGGCTCATTGCCTAAAACTCTGCCCGGAGACGCGATCGTTGGGTCGGCCCGTGGCTCCCTTTTTCACCCGAGACGCGATCGTTGGGTCGGCTCGTGGATTTTCCCTTTGGCTGAGACGCAATCATAGGATTGGCTCATTGCCTAAAACTCTGCCCGGAGACGCGATCGTTGGGTCGGCCCGTGGCTCCCCTTTCTCACCCGAGACGCGATCGTTGGGTCGGCTCGGTGCCCCGTAACCTTAGCTGAAACACCACCGGAGGTTGGCAGTAGGCGAGATATAAAGAAAACTAAACTGAAATGGAGATTTTCGCCAAAAAGGAGGAAGTCCCCAAGTTGGAAAAATGGTTGTTGAAGAAAGGGGACAACCCTTGGCAAAAGGGAATCTTTGACCAAGGCCCTGATCCCCTCCAGTCCTTTAGAGACATATTTGAGGAAAATTGCAGCAACAAAACAATTAGCACTGGCAAAAGAGACCTTTTTGCCACGTGGGGTTTGTTTGAAGTCCTGCGGGATAGCTCAGCCCTGATTAAACAACTCAGGGAGCAGCTTACGCAGAGAAATCAGGAAATAAAGCAGCACGAAGTGCAGGCAGAGAAGAAAGAACAGGAATTGGAGACAATTCTTAAGAAACACGCAGAGGTGCTGGAGAGGGAGTTCCAAAAGCAGACTGCAGAAAGGGAATCCATACTCCAGAACCATGCGGCGGTGATGGAGCGGGAGTTCCAAAAACAGACTGCAGAAAGGGAATCCATACTCCAGAACCATGCGGCGGTGCTAGAGAGGGAGTTCCAGAGGCAAACCGCAGAAAGGGAGTTTCTACTCCAGAGCCATGCGGAAAAATTGGAACAAGTGCAGCAGGATCACGAACTCGAGAAGGCAGAGTTGCACAGGAGACACGCTGCAGAAATAGATAGGATAGCGCAGGAGAATAATACCCTGGACCTTGACTGGCAACAGGCAAGTCGGACCGTAGAGGAGATTAAGGCTGAGAAACTCACCATAGCTATAGCATATCAAGATACAATAACAGCTCTAAAGAAGGCCCAATTGCAAGTAAAGACATTGAGCAAAGAGCTGGAGCAAACCAAAAACCGGAATGACAAACTGCAATATGCCGTTGAAATAGCCACAGAAACGGTGAAGAAAACCAAAGAGGCAGCTAACCATGAGGCGTGTAAAAAAGAAATTGCCGCACTACAGCAGAAGTTAGACCGTAAAAATGCTCTTATAGCAACGGTCTCCCCATCCACCTTCTATGCTTTTTCGGACGAGGAAAGTGAGGATGAGGAGGAAATAGAACCTTGTGAGATTGCCCCCGCCCCAGTATGCCCGGTGGTCACCCGGCAAACTACCACTAGACAGGGGAACGGTAAAGAGACGGTGCAGATAACTAAGGAGGTTAAGGATTGGAAAATTGAAAATATTAAAATGGCACACCAAATTCTTGGCCCATATAATAGAGAAACCTCCATCCGATGGATGATGCAAATGTACCGTGAATACCCAAACATAACCATCAGGGAGCTAAATCAGGTCCTGAGGTTGGCTTTAAACGGCCCTCATGTAGAAAAGGTGAGAGAAAAATTGATAGTCGCTCACACAGGCGCCATAACCACCTTGGAGTGGATAGCTGAACTATTGAGAATTACTTGGAATGAAGAGAATGTTAAATATGTGTATACCCAGACTGTGCAAGGTCCAGATGAAGACCCTATGGTCTATCTAACAAAGAAACAATTCTTAGCCTTAGTTGCCGAAGTAGTATTCCCGGAGGAAGAGGGTCAGGAGCCCGACTACGATGACGCTGATTTTATAACAGATGTCATTAAAGGCCTCAACCCAGAAACGCGGCAGGCACTAGGACCCACACATGCACCTAACCCCAAATGGAGCGCACTTTATGCCAATCTGGAAAATATTAGCAGATATATGGACACAGTTGCGCAAGGGAAAAAGAGTAGTAAGAAAGACCGGGCTAAGGAAGCTGTTAATACAGTTACTTATGCTAACAACGGGCCTCACTCTCAGTATCAGAAGAGGGAAGTTAATCCGGACCCCTATAACCCATCGCAGCCTCCAGTCAATCCTCCAACAGGACAAAATAAGCACGCTCAGGCGCGGAGCAATGGGAAACCGGCCAGGCAGAAGCCCGGAGCGGGGGGGGGGAACCCTAACTATCAACCGAGAGCCCCTCCTCCACCCGTGCAGCCCTCGGCCCCTTTTCCTTCTCCCGCAGTGCAGCCGCCTCCGGCCCCGCAGCCTAACATAATGACGGGCCCTTATGGGGAGGCATATCAAGATTTGCAGAATCAGAGTCGAGGGTACAAGCCTTCCTATAACAGAAAGGCTGAGCGAGCTCGTTTTTGGAATTCGCTACCGCCCGGAGAACAGACTCAGCGGAAAGCGCTCTGGAACTTTTTACTCCATGCAGGGTGCGACATGACCAATATGGATCTAGCACCCACTGCACTTTTGATAGAAAGGCAACAACAAGTGATGCAGGGGTGGGGAAATCAGCAGCCGTCTGCTCCCCCACCTCCTCCAACCCAATCTCATTTTGTGGCACCTCAAGGGTATTCACCGCCCGTAGCTGCAGTAGTTCAACATCCACCTCCTCCAATGCACCCCACCGTTCAGTTATACCCGGCTCCGATAGCCGCGGTCCAGCAGCAAACGGTCGTTAACAGTCCGGAATATGAGGAACAGGGTCTGCGCTAGGGGTGCCCGGGGCCCACTAATCTCCCCGAAGGAGTAGTGGCTAAACTTAAGCCAGACACTTGGGGGAGACCAATGGTAAAAGCAGGCATTGGGGCTCCAGGGAACATTAAACCTGCCACTCTATTAGTAGACACAGGGGCATCGATTAGCGTGCTCCATCCAACGCTAGTTACCCAGGGAACCCAGACAGATAGAACTCTGGAACTGGCTGGGTACGCGGGAGGAAGCCACCTCTCACACATCTGGAAAAAGATTCCAATCACTGTAGGGAGACTCAAAGCCAGCATGAGAGCCTGTAACAATGCAGGAGAAGACGATGGAATGATTGGGGCTCCCTTCTTAAAGAAAAACCATTTAACTGTGGATTTAGCCAACGGACTCCTGTGGCACATCCCGGGAGGCCCGGACTTTATTAATGCTATACACCGATGTGCAGCTCTAAAAGCTCCCTTCCCTGTATGTTCAGTGACGGGAGATCTATGGACTCAAAAGTTTCCCGGGGTGTGGATTACTGACAAGGCGGAGTGTGGGACTGTGAGAAACGCTTGTGTTCTCATAGAGGGCAAAGATCCTCCTCCCCAGCGTCAGTACAAATACCCCGCGGAAGCGGAAGCAGGAATAGGGAAAACAATTGAGGGTCTGTTGAAGTGGGATGTCATCCTCCCAATGCAGTCCATCTGCAATGCCCCCTTGTGGCCGGTCCTAAAGGCAGATGGAGTAACTTGGAGGATGACAGTGGACTTCAGAGCCCTCAATGCAGTGACTCCCCCGGTGGCCCCGGTGGTCGCTAAATACAACGAAATTGTGGCAGCTATTGCAGCGGGATCTAAATTTTACAGCGTGGTGGACTTGGCCAACGCGTTCCACTCGATCCGCCTGCACGAATCCTGTTGGTATAAATTCGCATTTACCTTCCGCGGCCAACAGTACGTGTTCAAGCGGACACCGCAGGGCTTCCATTCTAGCCCAAGCATTTGTCACGCGCATGTTGTGCAGATGTGGGACCGACTGCTGCCTGGATCAAAGGATTGCGTGCTCAGTTATGTAGATGACGTGCTGATCCACGCAGAGACAGAGGAGAAGGTCCGGGAGGTCACTGAGGAGGTCCTCACCCTCATCCAAGAAACAGGCTTTAAAGCAAGCAGGGAGAAAGCCCAGCTAGTAAAGACCGAGGTGAAGTACCTCGGCATCACACTAGGAGCAGAAGGGAGAACACCGGATTCACAGAGAGTAGAAGTGATTTCTAAACTCCCCGCCCCCACAGACCCCCATTCACTAAGAGCTTTGTTAGGCACCTTTAACTTTTCCCGAGATTTCATCGAGATGTTCTCCGAGAAAGCCCGACCTCTTTATGAGCTCCTGAAGAAGGATGTGCAGTGGTACTGGGGACCGGAGCAGCAAAAGGCTTTTGCAGAGCTCAAAAATGACCTCGCAAAGGCTCCGGCGCTTGCCCACCCCGATGTTACCCAGCCGTTTTTCATTCAGTTGGCTATCTCAGAGCACAGTCTAGGGGCTACTTTGATCCAGAGACAGGCGGGATCCCAGCGGGTGGTGGCTTATGCCTCCAGGAACCTTTCTTCCGTGGAGGAGAAGTTCTCCCCCTGCGAGAAGGTCTGCCTCGCTCTGGTTTGGAGTTTAACCCATTGGGAGTTTATAATAGGAGGAGCAAGGGTGGTAGTTCAAACCACTCATTCCCCTCTTAAGTATATTCTCTCCGGGAAAGTTAAAGATGGGCAAGTTTCGAACCAAAGGATTGCCCAGTGGACGCTGGCGTTAACTAATAGAGGGGTAGATTTCCAGAAGGAGCAAAAGGAACCGCCCTCGCCCTATGGCCTCGTAGTTGAAGGGGAAGAGCATGAGTGTCCGCTGCCAGTGGTACAACATATACCCTGGCCAGTTAATGGAGGAATAACCCTAGCAGAAGCCCGACAACAAGAGCTTGTTTGTTGGTTTTGCGATGGATCTTCTTTCCATGTAAATGGCTCAGCTCGAACCGGCTACGGCGCCATTAGAGTGCAGGATTCCCTAGTCCTTAAAGGAACCGTCCGCCCTCATTCTAGCCAAGCCGCAGAAGTAGAGGCAGTGCTAGCAATCCTCCAGTTTGAGCCTCTGGATGTTCCCCTGGCCATTTTTACAGATTCTCATTGGACGGTGCAGGCGATCACGGCCTGGCTGCCCATTTGGAAGAAACAGAATTGGCTGAATAGCGAGGGGAAAACGGTCGCGCACTCTCAGAAATGGCTGCAAATAGCGGAGAGAATAGAGGCGCGAACTGACTCCACCTACGTGACTCACGTTAAGGGACATCAGAGACAATATACAGAGGAAGGGATGTGGAACAATAGAGTAGACGCTATTGCCAAAGAAGCTGCATTCGCAGACAGCAATCCTTTCCGCTCACCCCCCACCTTTCCTTTACACCCGGTCACCACCCGGAACCAGAGCAAAGGGAGGGAAATCCTGATGGATTTGGGCGAGCTCCAGAAAGACGACCCAGAGATCCTGGAGCTTGCCAAAGCCCAGAAGGATGAAACGGGGAAATACACCATCATTCAGAAAGAGGGCATTTACTGGGCAGTAGATAGCCAGGGGGAGCAACACTGGATTGTGCCCCTGCAAGTCAGAGGGGATTTAATCAAGTTTGTGCACGAGCAGGGACACCGCGGTGCAAATCTAACTTTGGAACGGGTAAAGGAGACGGGCTGGTGGCCGGGCATGCGCCAGGAAGTAGCACAGTGGGTTAATAATTGCCTTGCGTGCGCTATGGTTAATGCCGACACATCAGGACCCAAAGCTCCCATCCAGCACCAAAGAATAGAGGGACCCTGGGCTCGTATACAAATCGATTTTATCGGCCCCCTTCCCCGCACAGCAAGAGGAAATCGATACTGCCTCACGGTGATCGATCCTTTCAGCAAATGGGTGGAGGCTTTCCCTTGTAAATATAATACTGCCGCTACAACTGCTAAAATTTTATTCAACCACCTATGGACGAGGTGGGGAATCCCGAGGGTCATGGACTCGGATTCGGGGTCACACTTCATCGGGGAGGTCACAAAGGAATTGTGCAAAGCCTTGGGGGTGGAACAGCGGTTTCACATTGCCGGGCACCCCCAGGCATCAGGGGCAATTGAGAGGACTAACCGGACAATCAAGGAAGCCCTACGGAAAGTAGTAAAATCCACAGGCAGGGATTGGGACGAGAAGCTACCCATTATCCTGATGGCGCTGAGGGGAACTACTGCCGTCCATGGTCACACACCGCATATGGTCATGACAGGAAGGAAAATGGTGTTGCCGGAAGCCTTCTGGCTCAAAACACAACTTCCATCTGACTGGATGCCGGTGGTTGTGAATGACGCGTGGGTGCAATCGCTAGTCACGGAGGTCCACAATATCCACCTGGAGGTAGCTATACAACTAGGAAAAACACAGCAGGCAATGGACCAGAGATTAGGCTGGGTTAAAAATCCTCGAGTGTGGGATCCAGGCCAGCTGGTGCTATATAGGAGATTCTCGCAAAACGAGCACTCCTTGGAAGCCAAATGGTTAGGTCCAGTCCCGATAACACTGAGGATCAGCCCGGCAGTCTACCAAGTAGAAATTCAGAAAAAGAACGGAGAAACCTGGCGAAAGTACTTCCATTGTTCCCAACTCAAGGAATGGAAGGGGACTGCGCCAGCTAACCCTAATCAGATCCAGCAACCTGAAGGGGCGCCGCCGCAGAGAAGAGCCGAAATCCGACAAATCTCTGTCATGCCCTGCCCTGAACCGGTGGATTTCCCCTTAAGTGACACCTTCCTCACCCTTGGTGTAACTTGAACAAGTCCAAGTATAAAGATTCCTGAGACAGACCTGTCCACAGTAATCTAGGGGGGGAGTGCAGGAGAAAAGAACTCAGAACACAAACATGTAATTTTAGAACTACAGCAGTTTTTTTTTTCTTTTTCTTTTCTTCTCTCCTGTGAAATTGCTCCTTCCCTTTCCCCCTCTTCCCCAACCTTGTCTTAGTACTTTGACTCCTTCAAGCTTATAGAAATAGCAAGAAGGGTCTACAGCGCAATCTTATCTTTTATTTTCAGGTACACAATATGGATTACCAGAATGTGAAGGTGAGATCTGTGAGAACAATGATGCATGCAATGTATTTAGTGTTGATGTTAATGCAGGAGGAATGTACAGCTGATAGAGCAGTATTGCCCACTATAGTCCCATTCTCTCATTGGAGATGTAAAACAAGCCTATATCCCAAGGAAATCATGCTGTGCAAAGTCATAAAGTCTAATTATGGGGAAAATGACAGCAGACTCCCCAGAAGCAGCTATGACTTTCGCAGCTGTGATGAAGAGTGGGTCAGACCACCTAATATGATTTTGTTATGTGCTGGGACCAGAATGTTAACGCAGGAACTGTACTGTTTTTCTCATGAGGACACCATGAGACCTCTAGTGCCAATGCATTGTGTTTATGTCCCAAAGGGCCCACGGAAATTAACAACTCCCACAATAACTCCCAGCGCTACTCCAGCCTCTAAAGGGTTTACTGAGGACATGGGGCCATACTGTGAAATTGCAATCGTGTCGACCGCAGTATGGAGCGCAAAGAATCCTTTCAAATTTATATTATCAATCGGCTCTAGGATAGAAAAGCCGCTTGCGTTCTCAATACAGACACCTAGTGGAGAGACGCATCACTACCAGCTAACTGCATGGTCAAATAAAAATTGGATTGTTACTGATTCGGAGTTGGGAACACAGGGACCTCCTGACTGGTTTATGGTAATAGACCCTCTATGCCAGCGGGAGTCCGCAATGGGAATGAAATTCACCAAATTGGGCACCTTCAACACAGAGCTTCCATCGGAGGAAGGAAACTACACCCTCACAATAGGGAATTTTACCCAGCTCCAATTCAACCCTCTCATTCCAGACGCTGAGAGTACATTAAGTGCCAACTCTCACATAATTGGCTCCCATGTGATTAAGCGGGATATTAGGGAACAAGTTTTAATTCGGCCACAGATGGTATTAAAGGAAATCAGGGTCAGCCTGACAGGATTAAATACCATCGAAAAATTGCCACAATGTGCTCCCTACTTGGAACCCAGTAAAAAGGGTTGGGAGGCTTGGCTGCAGTTATGGGTGGGGAACACGCCTCGCAGATTGAAACGATCTGTAGGAGACTGGGTTGCACCAGTTGCTGGAGGAGTAGCGGTTTTAGATTCTATAAATATAGAAACCCTCGCAAATAAATTTGCCTACGCTACCTCTTATATTTCCCAGCTGGGAAAACCCATTAATGACTCTTTCCACACCATCTCTGAAGTCCAGCATTCCATCAGCTCCATTTTAGTAAATTGGGAAAACCAAATTGAAAGAGATTTTGCCTTACTGTTGAGAGGTACTCAATCCCTGCAGTTAAATATTTCTTTAGCGCTAGCATGCACCCAGGCTCAAGCTATGAATTTAGCGGTAACCATGGGCATGATCAGGCAAGCCACGGAGGGAAATATCCCCCTGGAAATCAAGCAGTTAATTAGACCAGAAATTCCCACCCCGCAACTGGAATTGGAAGCCTGGTGGACTCTGGTGAATACCTCTTTCTCAGTGGACAGGCAGGAGTTGAGACTTCTCATCCTGATGCCCACTGCACAAAGGTTCTTTTATGTACACCCCGTTGTGCCACTAGGGCTGCAAGTGGGACCAACCGAAGTTTTGTATTCCGTGGACTCAGATAAATGGGCCAGGAATGACAACGGAAGTTGGGAAGCTGTGGATCTAAAGGCATGTGTACACAAAGACAACCTGGGATTTATTTGTGATGAGCAGACTCTACAAACTCACCACCCCTGCGTGAACCCCTTAAGGGACTCCCCTCAAGAATGCAAATATGCACTTAGGCAAGAGAACGCCTCCGCTTTTGTGTACTTGGGAAGAGGGTGTGCTTGCGTGAGGACATATTGTGAGTACCTCATCATAAATACTTTCCACATCCAACCCATGTTGCCAGATGTCAACAGATGTTTCTGCAACCTATCTTCCATTGTGGGATGCGATATAGAATTCACAGTCCCCATATGGACTAGGGAGGAAATCCTGCTGGCCCCTAGTCTGTTCAAATTCATTCAACCAGTTTTTCTGGGCATGGGGCTGCGGGCTATTAGATCCCTGCTGTCTCATCCCCTTTTAAAACAGACCTTGCAAGAAATCAAGAGGAGCGGAGACACTGCGTCCATGGTGGTTAAACATGATGGACAGGAAATCTCCGGGCTTTTAACACAAATCAAGGACACGGGAAAGCATTCGTTCCTTGACGCGCTCCTTGGCTGGAGCCCTACTGGGTCAGCGATACTTAACGTAGCCCTGCACCCCATTGTGGTCATTTTGGTCTTCCAGATTATACTCTGTATTGTAATAATTGTCTTGGGGTGCTGGCTGAGAAAGCAGCTCAAGAAGGTGGACGAGCTCCAAACCATGTGGAGATATCGTCCCCTCGTCATAGAAAAGCCCTAAGTACCGCCTTGAATCCCCTCCCCACTTGTGCGAGGGGGGGGGGCTCCCTTTCTTCATTCCTTTTCCAAGATCTTTCTTTTACTTGTAAGGGAGGGCTGTAAAGCCCAAGGGAAAGGGAGAGGGGAGAAAGGCGACGAAACCGAACCGTGGAGTGCGGACCAGCAGTGGCAAGGTAGAACTTGCAAGGATTGCTTCCCGAGGGTTCAGAAGTCTTTATCGGAAGACTCCCATCGGGTGCGTGCCCTGCTTTGCCACTTCAGGCTCCCATCTGAACTGGATTGCGCCAGGCGCTTCAGTTCAACAGGCCCGCTGGGACCCCCGGTTCTGCAGCCCCACATGTTTGATAACAGCGGGGACTGGTCGGGTCACAGGCTAAAGCCGCCCGATCAACCCCTCTGGTGCCTCAATCCCACCAAGTAACTAAAAGGTCACTAGGAGTCAAATGAAGGCTCGGCCCAATATATATATATATATATTTTAAATCCATACATCCTGTTTATAGACTTGGAATACCCCCCTCCTCATTAACCCCCGAATAAGGCTTTTTATGGTTGAAAACTTCACTGCCCCGTCGCTCCCAGGCCGCCTTGGATTTGAGGCATTTGCATGAATCTCTCCTGCACATGTCCCAACTTTTGGGATGGGAAACAAAGGACGATGGGAAATGTAGTCCCCACAGCCAGCCTTTACCTTATGCATGTCAGTATCTCTCAGCCCCGCTCTGTTGCTATGGGAAGTTCTATCTTTTACCAAGTAAAGGGTGGGCTCGTTGGCCCAGGGGGATGGGGTGAGAGGAAGCCCAAATTGGGCAGAACAAACTCAGGGCATTCTTGCAAGTGTTGGATCGCTTCTTGATGGTCTAGATAACAGTCCCACCAAGTGATCCATCACTACAAGGCCCGAAGTGACTCTGGGACAGAACCTGTTCTGACCCAGAGAGACTCCCAGCAGTCCAGTGTTTGAGCTCTGTGACTCTTCCGGCGCTCCGTGATCCTGAAGTAACACAGGGAACGGAGAGGGGAAGAAGTTGTAGACGCTCAAAGCATCAGGAACCTGGTGCAGCCACTGTTCTGACCCATTGGGACGCCTGAGCGTGCAGCCCTTACCCACATAACTGTGGAAGGGACTCAGGCTGTGCATGGGCACCCGAACCGAGGAGCTTAGGAAAAGCCACCTACCGCGGGCACTCTGTGTCCGCCAACTGTCTTTCAGATTAAAGAGACAATGCGGGTGAAGAGCGATCTTGGAACCAATACACCTAAACTATGACCCTTCCACAAGCCATTATTCCCGCAGGAGCGGACCGAACCTAGGTCCATATATATTTGAAAATGTCTTATAATATCCTATTCCCAACATGCCTTAGGCTTAGTTCATCTGCATAAACACACCATGCGCATGCACTAACCCAAAAGCACAGGATTGGGGACATCTGGGACTTAGAGTTCCAACACCCCATGTGGGTAATGAACTGGTGTTATTAAGATTTGTCTATCTTTTACCAGAGAAGGTTGGGCCGCCGAAGCAGCCCGAGGGTTAAAAGAGGGCAGGCACTGACACTTGCCCTCCGGAGCACGGAGCTCCAGCTAAAAGTTCCGCCCATTTAGGGTCTCAGGGGGCCAGAACAGACTCTGCACCAGGTGCCATACTTGCAGGGGCACCCTGAGTTTGTAAAGGCGCACACGAGACCAGGCAGAATGCTTGAACCCGGCCCCCACCGGGAGGGCCAAACGCACCGAAGCACCTTCAAGTCACGGTGACTCTGGCTCTCCCCACAAGTAAGAAGTGCCCAATAATAGGAAAACCGCTGGAGTATGACCGCAAACCTTTTGGGGCGATTCTGAAAAAGGGGGTGCCCCACAATGGCCCAAGAAACCCATTTCAAGGCAAAAGAGTATTTGCATATGTGCCTCCCACTTGGTCTGCTTAATGAACTGTATGGCCTCATTGCCTGGCGCCTCTGTCAACCGCCCTGTCTGCCTGTAGAAGGCAGTGCTCAGCAGAAGACATGACGTGTCAGTTTACCAGTTGCCATCTCCCAGGCGGGAGGAGTAACAGAAAATGGGATTTCGACCAACCAGCCATGTTTATCTATGTTTGTAAGATGTTATGAATCTATTTTTGACCAAAAGAAGGGTGCCCGCCCTTGGGTGGGCAGGCTGTGAAAAATTAGAGCAGGCTTTTGAAGAGATTAAAAGACCGAACCAAGGAGCATGGAGTTGGAGAGCGTGGGAGCCGAGTTAGCCCTTTTTACGAGCTATCTCATCAAGCTTTCCCAAGAAGCATCTCCGGGCACAGGCCTCTCCAATGGTGCAGGTTCGGAGAAGCCCACCCAATGGAGTAACTGGCCCAACTTGACACACTCCTCCCCATGGTTTCCACTATACTATCAGATTAGTGTGGGAAATGGCAGAAATCTCCCAAGCCGCTTTGCAAGAAATCATTTACATATCCCACGCCTACTGACAGGATATGGGCATCATGATATGGGCAAAACCTCACAGGAAGTGGTGACTACCATGCAACTTAGATCCCACCCCTGCCGGTCAAGGATTTGATTGACAGGCAAGGATCCTTGGGCCACATACCAACATGGACCAAGGCTTCCTTGTGAAAATGTGTTTTTTTTTTATTATTTATGTTTTCTATCTTTTACCAAGTAAAGGGGGAGTCCCCCCCTCCCAGTCAGGGAGGGACTCCAAGAGGCCCTAAAAGAGAACCACGCTTAAAGCTGGTTCTCCGGAGCCCAAACGGGCTCCAGATTAAAATGGGGAAAGCGGCCAATGGGTCAACTTCCCCGAACCTACAACATGGGAGAGGCCTTTCCGCGGCCGTGCTCCCCGGTTCGGGGTGTTGCTCCAAAGGCCTGCACTTCCAGGCGTATGCCTTCCCCCTCTGCAAAACCGGGAAGGCATGAGGAACGAGGTACTTCAAGGTTGAGGGGAACAAGCCAAGGTCGACTGAGGAAAACTGTAACCTCTTTAGGAAAGTTGGTCCTGTAAAAATGCTGTGACAGTGTGTGCTAAATGTTATTCTAAACATGTGTAAACACAAGCAAAATATGCAAAGACCTCTCCCAGAACCCCATTGTTCCTTAAATTTACATAAGTTCCCTGGAGATCCCTCTAGATAGGATCTCCCCAGGTCATGTGAACGGACCCCCGACGAGGTCCGAGCTACGTCGAATGTCTTCGCCTAGAGCATGCTCAGACAGAAACTTGGCTTCACTGGGGGCAGCCTAGATACAAGGGGGGGTGGGGTATCCGCCGCAGACTCCTCGGCGCCGCCAGCCTCCTCCCCTCCAGAAAAAGACTACAGACAAGCCAAACGAGAAGGGAAACTTCTCCTGTCCCCAGCGTGGAAGTTATAGAGGGGGGGAGAAGAAGAAGCCCGAAGACCAAAGGTCAGACAGATGAGTTATGTACTAGCATAGTGATAGGATTTGTGTTTTATTATATATGTATGAAATGTAACCCAGTAATTTTAAATGACTTGTCTTGGGAATCCGTGGATAATATGAAATGCTTATTGCCGGTCTAATCAATTATAAAAATACAAAAATACAAAATATTGTGCACAAATACTCTTAACTGGTGTAAATAAAGTTCTATTATAATGAAATGAACAGCCTACAACAGTGGGCATACATTCATACAGTATAAATAGAAATAGAAAACAACAGTCTCAAAACAATATTCCAAGGAGGACCCCACACAGTCACAGAGTTTTCAAAATGAGTACAATGACTCAAAAATAAAGTTCCACAGGAGTCCCTCCGTTGTTTGTTGACTTCTGAAGGACAAATTCTAGCCTTCACGCAAACCCCGGATTTGATTGCGTTCCGCTGCTCCTGCAGCTTCCTCGTAAGTCAACTGAAAAATCCAGCCTAGTTCTTTCTCAAACGCAGCTGCAAATTAAGATATCAAAATGGGCGTTTGAGAAAGAACTAGGCTGGATTTTTCAGTTGACTTACGAGGAAGCTGCAGGAGCAGCGGAACGCAATCAAATCCGGGGTTTGCGTGAAGGCTAGAATTTGTCCTTCAGAAGTCAACAAACAACGGAGGGACTCCTGTGGAACTTTATTTTTGAGTCATTGTACTCATTTTGAAAACTCTGTGACTGTGTGGGGTCCTCCTTGGAATATTGTTTTGAGACTGTTGTTTTCTATTTCTATTTATACTGTATGAATGTATGCCCACTGTTGTAGGCTGTTCATTTCATTATAATAGAACTTTATTTACACCAGTTAAGAGTATTTGTGCACAATATTTTGTATTTTTGTATTTTTGTATTTCATATATTGTGCTGCCACTGTTCTTTTGGTCTAATCAATTATGGCAGCCTAGCCGGTCTAGACTGCACACATGATTTCTGCTTTTAAGTAACCTTTGATTCAAATACTTTGTATTGGGAGATTTACCATGTGTTTTTATAGATTGTAATAATGCTATATGCTGCTTTTAAGTAACCTTTGATTCAAATACTTTGTATTTTGAGATTTACCATATGTTTTTATAGATTTTAATAATGCTATATGAAATACTTAATATGTACAATGTATCCCAGAAGGCCTCCCTGTAAGCATGAACGCCAAGGGAGGATCTGATGGCCCATTGGCATTTTTAAATTATGTTTTTGAGTAGTTTTAGATAGTGGCTCCAACCTTTTTGCAGGTAGCCGGTATTCCATAGTAGACTTCCCATGCTTCAAGGGTTTACCGCCCTCTTAACGAAGCCCCGTTTTTTTTTTATTTTTTATCCGGTGCATATGCGAGACTTCGCCACTAGGCGGTGACGTCAGTCTCGAGGGGGGGAACTGTGAGGAAAAACCCCCTACTTTTCATACACGTGAACATCATGAGTACCATCATGGTTGCCAGGGCGCCTGGAGAAGTAAGCTTGCATCCGCCTGGCCAGTGAATGCGAGTGACGCTACCCAGGAACTACATGAGACTCCCGTGTACCTATTAACAAGTATATAAGCGCTTGAGTCAGGCACAGAGTGTCTGCAGCCGCGCTCTAATGTTTCCCCGCCATCGCGTGAAACCCGCCATGGTAAGGAGGAGGCTACGCCGCCACGGAGCTGTCCAGGCGAACGGTGTGAAGCGCTAAGCATGGAAACCACTGTGTTTTGCTAACACCACATGTAGCTATCTTCCTGCCTGGATGGGATTCATTCCTTCTATGTGGAAACCTCACGTACACACCTTGAGTCATTCCTAGCCCGCAAGCAACCCACCTAGTCTATGAATGGATTAATGGCTCCACTATTAATCCTGATTGCCCAGTGATTTCCTAAACAACTGTCTTCACCCCGGAGAGTTGAGAAAGAGGAAGGATCTCTCCTGATACCACCAAGCCCTTTTTGTCTACACCGGAATACCTAGGTGCATATCTGATTCTCTATTGTCCCTTTCCCAGTTAATCCCATCTTCTCCCAATCACCCAACCATTCCCACATTGATACCAACGGAGCCGCCCCAGGCCCTGTCGCAACCTGGAAGTTTCCAGGATGCCCAGGATGAAGGTGATGTTCATTGGTTGAAGCACACACCCAATCAGGTGTCGCCATTGACCCACCATTGGTCCAGCCGATGTCCAGCCTTCCTGGTCATCTGCAGAACCTCCCATTACCACTCCCAGTCACCTCCCATCCCCTCAGGACTAAGGTGACTCTATATAACCTGTGGACTAGCTACCCACAGGTGTGCCTTCTACTCAGTAAACCCCCATTCCCGCTGGGTAGTAACACCCCCGATTCCTGATCAGTTTCGGGACCTTTCCCCCATTTCCTCATTCGTCGCCATCGGAGCCTTCCATTGGAGTCTGCGAGAGGTAGTATTACCCTGTATGTCCATTCCTTTTATGTTCCCCTATCGATCTCTCTATTTTTCCTAGACCTGTATGAATGTGTGATTGATATTGTACCTTGTGTGAACGAACTATTGTTTCAAAATAAACCACAATTGATTTTATTAAATTAGAGTCCTTTATTGAGCATTGACTCTCTGATCGGTTGAGCCTCGTATACACAGATAACAAAGATTCCTTTTTGGGGCTAGCTGTCTCTCAGTCTAATTCCCCAACTTTATTTTGAGAGCAGTTTCCCTAACATTAGAGTGGTATCATCTGCATATCTGAGGTTGTTAATGTTTTTCCCAGCAATCTTAATTCTGGCTTCTGCTTCATTCAGGCCAGCATTCCGCATGATGTACTCTGCATATAAATTAAATTAAATTAAAACAGGGTGACAATATACATCCTTGTCGAACTCCTTTTCCTATTCTAAACCAACCAGTTGTTCCATATCCTGTTCTGACCGTTGCTTCTTGACCCTTACACAGGTTTCTCAGGAGACATGTGAGGTGATCTGGTACTCCCATCTCTTTAAGGACTTGCCACAGTTTGTTGTGATCCACACAATCAAAGGCTTTAGCATAGTCAATGAAACAGAAATAGATGTTTTCCTGGTACTCCTGTGCTTTCTCCATAATCCAGTGATTGTTGGCAATTTGATCTCCAGTTCCTCTACCTCTCCAAAACCCAGCTTGAACTTCTGGTAGTCTCCGATCTACATACTGCTAAAGCCTAGCTTGTAGGATCTTTAACATGACCTTGCTGGCTTGTGAAATGAGTGCAATGGTGCGATAGTGTGAACATTCCTTGGCATTACCCTTCTTTGGGATTGGAATATAAATTGACCTTTTCCAATCCTGTGGCCACTGTTGTGTTTTCCAAATTTGTTGACATAATGTGTGCATCACTTTAACAGTATCATCTTTTAGGACTTTAAATAGCTCAACTGGGATACCATCATCTTCGCTCACTTTGTGGTTAGTAATGCTTTCTAAGGCCCATTTGACTTCACACTCCAGGATATCTGGCTCAAGGTCAGCGATTTCACTGCCATGGTTGTCAAGGACACTGAGATCCTTCTTGTATAATTCTTCTGTGTATTCCTGCCACCTCTTCCTGATCTCATCTGCTTCTGTTAGGTCCCTACTGCTTTTGTCCTTTATCATGGCCATCTTTGCTTGAAACGTACAATTTCTCCAATTTTCTTGAAAAGATCTCTTGTTCTTCCCAGTCTATTATTTTCCTCTATTGCTTTGTATTGTTCCTTCAGGAAGGCCTCCTTATCTCTTCTTGCTGTTCTCTGAAAATCTGCATTCAGTTGGGTGAATTTTTTCTTTTCACCTTTGCCTTTCGCTTTTCTTCTTTCCTCAGCTATTTGTAAAGCTTCCTCAGACAGCCATTTTGCTTTCTTGCATTTCTTTTTCTTTGGGATGGTACTGATTGCTGCCTTCTGTACAATGTCATGAACCTCTGGCCATAGTTCTTCCAGCATTCTGTCTATCAACTCTAGTTCCTTAAACCTATTCTTCACCTCCACTGTATATTTATAAGGGATGTGATCAAGGTCAAACCTGAATGGCCTAATGGCTTCCCCAGTTTTCTTCAGTTTAAGCCTGAATTTTGCAATGAGTAGCTCATGATCTGAGCCGCAGTCAGCTCCAGGTCTTGTTTTTGCTGACTGTAAGGAGCTTCTCCATCTTTGACTGCAGAGTATATAATCAATCTGATTTCTGTGTTGCCCATCAGGTGATGTCCATGTGTAGAGTCGTCTCTTAGGCTGTTGGAAGAGGGTGTTCGCTATGACCAGTTTGTTCTCTTGACAAAGCTCTATTAGCCTTTGCCCGGCTTCATTTTGTTCTCCAAGGCCAAGCTTGCCAATTGTTCCGGTTACCTTTTGACTTCCTACTTTGGCATTTCAGTCCCCTATGACGAGGAGGACATCTTTTTTTGGTGTTAATTCTAGAAGGTCTTGTAGATCTTCATAGAACTGGTCCACTTCAGCCTCTTCTGCATCAGTGGTTGGGGCATAGACTTGGATTACTGTGATATTGAATGGTTTGCCTTGGATACAGACCAAGATCATTCTGTCATTTTTGAGACTGTATCCCATTTCTGCCTTCCTCACTGTCTTGTTAACTATAAAGGCCACACCATTTCTTCTATGGGACTGTTGCCCACAATAATAGATGTAGTGATCCTCTGAGTTAAATTCACCCATTCCTGTCCACTTTAGTTCACTGGTTTCCAAGATGTCGATGTTCAGTCTTGCCATCTCTTGTTTGACTACATCCAGTTACCTTGATTCATAGATCTTACATTCCATGTTCCAATGCAGTATTGTTCTTTGCAGCATTGGACTGGGGTTTTTTTTACCATTTATTATTTATTTATTCTTCGTATTTATATCCCACCCTCCCCGCCGAAGCAGGCTCATTCACAGCTGAGCATCCTTTCGGCTTTGGTCCAGCTGCTTCACTCTTTCTGTGGTTACTTGGACTTGCCCTCTGCTCTTCCCCAGTAGCATATTGGGCACCTTCTGACCTGAGGGGCTCATCTTCCAGCACCATATCTTTTAGCCTTTTGTTACTGTCCATGGGGTTTTCTTGGCAAGGATACTGGAGTGGTTTGCCATTTCCCTCTCCATTGGATTGTATTTTGTCTGGGTTCTCAGCTGTGGCCTGTCCATCTTGAGTGGCCTTGCATGGCATAGCCCACAGTCTCACTGAACTGCGCAAGCCCTCTCACCATGTCAAGGCAGCAATCCATTAGGTCGAGGATGGTGAAAACAGGTGAAAATGAAAAACTGAAGATGAGAGGCAAAAATGTAGAGAAGGGCAAGGCAGGAGGGGGCATTGCTTGCTACATGGTTGCTGCTGTTTAACAATTAGTTTTGCCCTAGACACAAGTAAGCTGAATGATTAGAATAAAGCTGATTAACATTATTTATTTACTTTTATATTCCACCTTTCTCACTGGGACTCGAAGTGGATTACAAGTACAATAGAACTGTTCAGTCAGTCAGTAACTCAATTACAAAAATATAACAGTTGAATGGTAACAATATTTGAATCTAACAGCCTAAGATTCCCTGTCTGACAAACGGAGCTTTGACTCTTAAAACCTTATATCCCCAGTACTGGTACTGAAGAACTGGGGGGGGGGGGGCACATTCATAATAGAGGTTACCTCCCAAGCTATTCCATTGCATCACAGCTCTACTGCCTCTTCAAGAACACCATCCTGAACAAATCTGTCTTGCAAATCTATAGAAGTGTAGAACAAAATAGAAGTCAAGTGCACCTTTAAGACCAACAAAGATTTATTCAGAACGTAAGCTTTCGTGTGCTCCAAGCACACTTCATCAGACAAGGAATCGGGTACAGAGAGCAGGGCTATATATAGCTGGCAAGTACTGCCACTGCTTACCAGCTATATATAGCCCTGCTCACTGTACCCGATTCCTCGTCTGATGAAGTGTGCTTGGAGAACACGAAAGCTTATGTTCGGAATAAAACTTTGTAGGTTTTTGTCGCGCTCTGGGTACCTCCCCCGGTCTCCCGGCGCCGCCGTCGCCCCTCCCGGGCACTCTGGGGCGTTCCCCGGAGGTCTCAGAAACAGGGGTGGGAGCCAGGTTACTTCACCGCAGGCCCCCGTTCCCCTTCTGGCTGTGCTGCGGCTCCTGTCGCTCTCTCTCGGGAGGCAGCCTCCATAAGCACTGGCCAGCTTCCTCCCCGACCTCCTCCTTCCCTCCCTTTATCCCCCCGTCTCAGTCCTCCCCCCTCCTGGGTTCTGCCCCTCTCTGGCTCCTCCCCCCCTTCAAAGCCCCAGACGCCCGGGAGAGGCGGGCCGGGGCTGGGCTGCCTCGGGCGTCTCGGACTTCTGCAGCGTGCTGGGGTGTGGCGTCTCTCGCGACCACGGGTCAGGCGGCTCTCCTCCTCTCTGCCCAGCGCTGGGCTCAGCTTCTCCCTCCTGCTCCCCGATGTCTCGCTCTGGCCAGGCTCCTCGGACCCGGAGATGGGCGCGGTGGCTGAGAGGCGCCGTTCGGGCGGCTGTCGGCACTCCGTCAGCCCAGGTGAGGGGTGGGGCCGCCGCGGGGGCTTGGGAAGGCGTGAGTGGCTCCCTTGCGTAGTCCTCGCCCGGGCTGGGCGGGACACACCCCCCCATGTCCCTTGCTTCTCAGCCTCCTCCTCGAAGATCCGGGAGAGGTAGTCGGCCACGCAGTGGTCCGCCCCAGCTTGATGGTGCACTGTGAAGGAAAAGGGGAGAAGAGACATGTACCAACGAAGGGCCCGGTCGTTGGAGTCCTTCATTCTCGACATCCACAGCAGGGGGGCGTGGTCCCCCACCAACCGGAAGGGGTTGTTGGTGAGGTAGAACTTCAACGCCCCAATGGCCCACTTGACCGCCAGGGCCTCCTTCTCTACGGTGGAGTACGCCCGCTCAGCGGGCATGAGCTTGCGGCTGATGAGTAGCACCGGGCGTTCGTCCCCGGGGCTCCCCTGGAGCAGGGCCGCCCCGATACCGGTCCCTGAAGCATCGGTGTGCAACACAAAGGGCTGGGAGAAGTCCGGGTTGCGCAGCACGGGGTCACGGGAGAGGCTAGTGCGCAGCGTCTCGAACGCTGCCTCCTGGGCTGGCCCCCACTGGAGGACGTTCGGACACGTCTTCCGCAGGCTGTCCATCAACGGGGTGGCCACAGCCACAAAGTTGGGGATAAACTTGCTGTAGTAGCCCGCGAATCCCAAGAAGCGCCGTAACTGCTTCTTGGTGCGCGGGCGGGGCTGTTGCTCCAGGGTGATGACCTTCTCTGGCAGGGGTCGGAGCTGGCCCTTCCCCACTAGGAATCCTAGGTATTTTAGCTCCTGGAACCCAAGGCGGCTTTTCCGCGGGTTGGCGTGGAGCCCGGCGGCTCGCAGGGCTTGGAGCACCTGGCGGAGGTGGAGCAGGTGGGCCTCCCAGGTGGGGCTACACACCACGATGTCGTCGATATAGGCCCGAGCGAAACCCTCGCACTGGGCTAGGGCCTTGTCCACCAGCCGCTGGAACGTGGCCGCAGCCCCATTCAAGCCAAAGGGCATGCGCTTGAATTGGAACAGACCTCGTGGGGTGGCGAAGGCGGTCTTTTCCCTGTCAGCCGGGTGCATGGGCACCTGCCAATAGCCCTTGGTGAGATCCAAGGCGAAGAGGTACCGGGCCTCCCTCAGCTGATATCCGCCTGTGGCATCGGGTAGGCATCGAATTTGGCCAGTTTGTTCACCTCCCGATAGTCCACACAGAAGCGCACGCTGCCATCGGGCTTTGGCACCAGGACCACCGGACTGCGCCACTCGCTCTGTGACGGTTCGATGACGTCGAGGCGCAACATCTCCTCCACCTCCCGGGCGATGACGTCCCAGCGCTTCTGTGGCACGGGCCTCCAACGGGCGCTAGCCACCTGGCCGGCGGGGGTTACTACTCGGTGCTTGACCAGGGTGGTCAAGCCCGGCTGGTCGGAGAACACCGCCGGGCACTCGGCCAGGACCTTCTGCATATCCCGCTGCTGGCTGGGGGTGAGGGCGCCCTCTGCGGTCGTCCAGGGCAGGGTTCCATCCTGGAGCTCGCCTGGATCTTCGGCCAAGAGTCCCTGCTCAGTCCCCGCCTCCCGCTACACCCAGGCCTTTAGGCTGTTCACGTGGAGGGTCTTCTTTTGGCGGGCTCAGGGCCCACATTGGACCTCGTACGTGAGGGGGCCTAGGACTCGGGTGACTTGAAAGGGTCCCCGCCACGGGTCCCCTTGGGTCTGACCCATCACTCCCCTGTGGACCAGGATGTTGTCTCCCACCTGGAACTAGGGCCCTAGTGCCCCTGTCGTACCACCTCTTCTGGGCTTCCTGGGCCTGTGTGAGGTTCTCCCGGGCCTCCCGCCGCACATCTTCCAGGCGCTCCTGCAGCTGCCTGACGTATTCCTCTGGGGTCTCCTCTCGCGACCACGGGTCAGGCGGCTCTCCTCCTCTCTGCCCAGCGCTGGGCTCAGCTTCTCCCTCCTGCTCCCCGATGTCTCGCTCTGGCCAGGCTCCTCGGACCGGAGACGGGCGCGGTGGCTGAGAGGCGCCGTTCGGGTGGCTGTTGGCACTCCGTCAGCCCAGGTGAGGGGTGGGGCCGCCGTGGGGGCTTGGGAAGGCGTGGGAGGCTCTCGGGGCAGCGGGGGCCGGGAGTGGCTGGCAGGCGCCGGGGGGTCTCTCTTGCGTAGTCCTCGCCCGGGCTGGGCGGGACAGTTTTAAAGGTACACTTGACTCCTGCTTTGTTCTACTGCTTCAGACCAACATGGTTGCCTACTTAGATCTATCTATAGGAGTGGGGGAGTGGGGGGGGTCTTCCTAATAGCCTCAGGCAGCCTGTTACACAATGTGGGAGCCATTAAAAAAAAGTGTGTGAATAGGAAGTTGCCAATTTTACCTGTCTGCTGGGTGGCAGAATCAGAAGGTTTTGCTCTGATGAGAGTTGTCCCACTGCAACATAGCAGGGGAGGTGGTCCTGCAGTGATGTGGATCCAATGCCCTTAAGGACTTGATAAACGATACTTACAACCTTCAACTGAGCCTGGTAACTGATTGGTAACCAATGAAATCTCTGCAGAGTGGGACTGATTTGCAGATTGTGTTTACATTCATAAAACAATCTCAGGATGGCACATAAATTTAACCTCAAACAGTTCTGGACTGTGTTGTCTTGCAGGCAAGGGAAGTAGGAAATGATGGAAATGATGGAAGAGACAAGGGTGTGTGTGTGGGGGGGTGCCAGCCAGGTAAAATCTGTTGCTATCCTCAATCAAAAACATGGTAGGCCCTGTAGAATTGCATTAAGTCCCGAGAGGCCCTGATGTCATTTGGCAGAGTGCCACCAGATCAGAGCAAGGGCCAAGAAGGCCTGAGGTGTTTCATATTGCCACTTCATCAGTATTCTAATGTCCATATTATTAGTTCAATAACAACCTTTATCAGATCCAAGTGGGCAGCCTTATTGGTCTGAAGCAGTTGAACAAAGTAGGAGTCAAGTTGCACCTTTAAGACAAACCAATTTTTATTTAGAACGTAAGCTTTCATTCTAAATAAAAATTGGTTGGTCTTAAAGGTGCAGCTTGACTCCTGCTTTGTTCAACCTTTATCAGAGTATTGTCATCTGTATTTTTAAGGTGGTTCCTTCATGAAGCCTCAGTGCTTGTATCCATGGAGAGTGTTTTGGTCAACCTTTATCAGATCCAAGCAGGGAGCTGTGTTGGTCTGAAGCAGCTGAATAAAGCAGGAGTCAAAGTGCACCTTTAAGACCAACCAATTTTTATTTAGAATGTAAGCTTACATTCTAAATAAAAATTGGTTGGTCTTAAAGGTGCACTTTTTCTGGTTAAAACAATTTTATTTGGTAACATATGGTAACAAATTATATTTCTTGCATCATTAATAACTTCTTTTATCTATCCCATATATTACTTTCTATCCACCCCTCCCCCCGTTACTTGACCCCCCCCCCCCCGGTGTTATTTACCTAATGTACTAGTGTTTAAAGGTACCCTTAACTAAAAAACCCAAAAAATTAATATTCTTCTTTTTTCAAAGACTTAATCATTATCAAAAATTGTCCAATGTCCTTATATTTTCCACTTTTTCTATATATCTTCTGAACTTTTTCCACTCCATCTTAACTTCTAAATCATAGTCTCTTAAAATTCTTGTTGATTTGTCCATTTCATTTCATGTCATAACTTTTACAATCCAATCCCATTTCTCTGGTATTTTTTCTTGCTTCCACAACTGCGCATATAATGTCCTAGCAGCTGAAAGCAAGTACCAAATTACAGTTCTGTCTTCTTTTGGAAATTTTTCCATTTGTAATCCCAATAGAAAAGTCTCTGCAACTTTCTTAAATTCATATCCCAAGATCTTAGAAATTTCTTGCTGAATCATCTGCCAATACTTTTTTGCTCTTTCACAAGTCCACCACATATGGTAGAAAGAACCTTCATGTTTTTTACATTTCCAGCAGCTGTCTGGCATCTTATTATTCATCTTTGCCAATTTCTTAGAAGTCATATACCATCTATACATAATTTTAAAACAGTTCTCTTTAATACTATGACACGTTGAAAGCTTCATAGAGTTCTTCCACAAATATTCCCAAGTTTCCATCTGTATTTCTTTATTTACATTAATTGCCCATTTAATCATTTGAGATTTCACTACTTCATCTTCCGTAAACCATTTTAAAAGTAATTTATATAATTTTGAAATTAATTTTTCATTGTCTCCAAGCAGAACTTTTTCCATTTCTGTTTGCTCTTTTCTTATTCCTTCAGTTTTAATGTCATTCTCCACCAAGCTCTTTATTTGTTGCATTTGAAACCAATCATATTTATTATTTAGCTCTTCAGTTTTCAATTCTATTTTGCCACTTTGTATTTTTAATAGTTGATTATATGACAACCACTTTTCTTCACCCATCTCAGCTGTTATTTTTATCACTTCGGCTGGCTCTATCCATAACGGTTTTCTTTCATCTCCATATTTCTTATATTTCCTCCATGTATTTAGCAAGCTGTTTCTTATATAATGGTGAGAGAAAAAGCCGTCTATCTCCCCCCCCCCCATAATACATATAAGCGTGCCAGCCAAATTTATTTCCATGACCTTCCAACGCTAAGAGTTTTTTGTTTAATAACATTATCCATTCTTTTATCCATACTAAGCAAACTGCTTCATGATATAATTTTAAGTCTGGTAATTGCAATCCGCCTCTCTCTTTTGCATCTGTTAAAATTTTCATTTTAATTCTTGGTTTCTTCCCCAGGTCTTAAAGGTGCACTTTGACTCCTCCTTTGTTCAACCTTTATCAGAGTATTGCCATCTGTATTTTTAAGGTGGTCCCTTCATGAAGCCTTGTATCCAGCATCCATGGAGAGTGTTTTGGTCAGCAATAGAATGAAAGGCTTTGTGCATGCTTTTAATAAAAGAAACTGGCTTACTCCTTTATATATAGCTCAACAAGAGGAAGGCGTTAGAATACTGATGAAGTGGCAACATTAAACGCATCTGTTATTATAACTAGTTACTTGTATGCTGTACTACTAAATTACTATGAGCTCTGTTGAAAATGGTTTAATTGTTTCTTATGGTTGTTACTGTGAATTTCTGCGTCAAAGATAATTGTAAATTCAAAAGTAGTTTTATAAAAAATATGTACATTCAAAAGTAATTGTATAAAAAAGTATGGTAGCCTATTTACATCACAGTTATGTTGTTTGTTTCTTGTAATGTATCTTCACTGTGATCCCACTATTGATTATTGTTTGTTTGCAGTCACAGCAGCTTGATTCTCCAGCAATAAATCTGGATCCAGAATTGCCCCTAGCACTTAACCAAGTCAGCGAAAGACAACTTGATCTCATCAAAAGTGGAGAGCCCTTTAAGTCTTTTTATGTTTATGTCCCTCAGCCTTCCCAATCAGTGCCACCTCTGTCTTGTCAGGATCCAGTTTCAGCCAGTTTATCCTTAATCTCTGAACTACAGCAGTTAAGCATTGGTTCAGAGACTCTACTGTGTTTCCAGGTATTTGGATAAAGCAATGTAGAGCTGGGTATTATCAGTATATTGATAGCTCCCTGTTCCAACATCATGAATGATTTCTCCCAAGGGCTTCACAATGAGACTGAATAGCATTGGAAACAAGAGGGAATCTAATGGGACCTACCACACTACCACACCTACCAAACTTGTCTCTTACTGTAATCTTCTGAGTTCTGCCTAGATGGAATGGATGAACCCAGTTCAAAGTATGTTCCTAAATCCCTATTTCTGCTTCAAAAATGTCTCAGCCGGATGGCATAGTCCAAAAACCGCAGAGAGACAGTGTTTATCTACATTTAGATAGACATAGTCTACAAAGGCTATAACAGCTCCATCTACAGCCCTGGACTGAAACCAACCTGAAAAAAGGTCCAGGGCATCAACATGAGGAGGATGTCCATTCTGTGCACTGAAGACAGTGAAGACATCAACAGATCTTATTTTCAACATGGCCCCATGTGCAGATATATAATTGGTGGATTTAGGGCCATGTATAGAGAAAGGTTTGATTCCCCACTCCTCCTCCACATGCACCTACTGGTGTGACTTTGACTCAGTCAAAAGTTCTTCCAGAGCTGTTCTCTCAAGAGCAGTTCTTTAAAGAGCTCTCTCAGTTTCACCTACCTCACAGGGTGCCGGATGCCTATGGTGGGAAGGGGAAGGGAAAGGAGATTGTAAACTGCTCTGAGACGCCAAATGAAGACCGGGGTATAAATCCAATCTCCTCCTACTACTAACAACAACAACAACAACAGGATGTGCATGCTTTTCTATCTACCTTTGTATCTGTCTGTCTGTAGCATGCATAACTTATCAAGACATAATGCTAGGAAGTTGAAAATTGGCCGCCAACTTCAAGATGATCATGGGAATTGCAGAGCCAAAAAAATGTAGGAAATAAAGAGAGCACTGAAGGGATTTACTCAATTTTGCCAGAATAACAACTTAGAAGTAAACCACTCTAAGACCAAAGTAATGGTCTTTGCAGAAAGGTCCTCCAGAGACCCCCCATTGGTCAATAGATGATAAGCCTATAGAGCAAGTTTCAAGTTTTAGATATCCGTGGGTATACTTCCAGGCAAATGGTGCAAGATCATGTAATATGAATGCAACTATTTTAAATGCTAACAGGAGCATGGGAGCAATCCAAAACTTTTTTTGGTACAAGGGTGGCAGATGTGCAATAGCAGCCCTTAGGTTGTTTAAAGGAAAAGTACTTAACCAACTTACATATGGTGCCCCAATTAATATCACCACTAAACACAAAAAGTTGGAAATTGTTTAAATTTTTGCATTCAATTCTTCCATTTTACCTCTGTTCTTTCAGCACAATTTATTTGGGTTATTGTAACCGACATTGGTTTTATCTGTATTGGTTTTGCTGGCTTTTGCTGTGAATAAACTTGAACTGTAGGGAATTAGAACATCTTAGCCCAGATTATCTCCAGAATATTTACAATGGATGTGACAGTTTATGCCCTAGAAAGCCAGAAGGGTGAAGGCAGAATAGACAGTGTGTGTGGAGAATATCCCCTTTTTCAGACAATTTGCAAATTAAGACCTCTTCATTGAAATGATTCACACTATAGAGGAAGCAGCAGAGGCAAATGTATAGGAAGCAACTGTATTGAAAATGCTTATTGGAGGAGGAAAATATGGCCAAAAACTGTAGAGGTTAGCTTGCAGAGGGTGAAGGCAGAGCCAAGATAAACAATACTGCAAATGCTGTGAACTTCAGTGTTGGTGAATGGAACAAGTTGGTGGGGTCTAGCAAACAGTATAATGTCAATTAGATTTCTTGAGAAGCTGTAGTGTAAAATCTGTCTACATTTGTGGATTATATATGAAGTTTCAATACTAAATGAAGACCTTTTAGTTTTCTACATAAGATCCTACCTGCATTCTTCTCCATAATAGCAAAAAAAAGGGAATATAATTCTATTGAATAATATTTGTTCCACAAAGGGCACTCATGCATGAAAAGCATGTGAAGGCATCATATGTTATTTTTCTCCCTTAAAAATACTAGAATGGTTGGGTGGGCTCTATTTAGTGGGATGGGATTTGCTCTGAGAAGGACAGCAATTAATGGCCATACATTCCGGAATACAAGTGTGTTGAAAACAGGTATAACTAAGAAGCAGAGGTTGGTATACACGGTTCTAGGAAAAAAGCACAAAGGAAAAATCCCACGGACAAGTGCTCACAGGAAAAAAGCCCCCATGGAAAAAGACCATATTGAAAGAAGCACACATGGAAAGAAGCTCCCATGGGAAAATATGTAAAGCACCATAGATGTTTATAATTATGGAATAGGGTTGCCATGGAATAGGGAATAGGGTTGCCAAGTTCAATTCAAGAAATATCTGGGAACTTTAGGGGTGGAGCCAGAAGCAAGATTGTGACAAGCACAAGTTCAGGCCATCACATCTAAAGGGACCACACGCCTTTTGAATGCCTTCCCTCCATAGGAAATAATGAAGGATAGAGGCACTTTCTTTTGGGGCTCATAGAATTGGACCTCCTGGTCCAATCCTTTTGAACCTTGGAGGGTATTTTGGGGAGAGGCACTGGATGCTATGCTGCAAATATGGTGCAGCTACCTCAAAAAACAGCCCCCCCCCCAGAGCCCGAGATACTGGTGGATTAATTCTCCATTATACCTTTTAAATTGATTTCTTCCTTACAGATACTTGCCAGAATCAGTCCTGCTTAGCTTCTTAGATCTATGAGGCCTTAACTACCTCTGCTATTTAAGAAAGAGAAGCTATCACAGAGCAGGCAGTAATCTGCCTAACCCCAAAACCGTACATTTTGACATTCCTGAAAAGTATACTCCATGATTCTGGTGTGGGAAAATCCAGACAGAATTCTGGTTTTAGGTGATAGAGATCCTATGCTTGAATTAAACAAAGATACCATCTATGGAGATGGCATCTTTGATAAAGTGCCAAATATGTTTTACCAACTGTACACATGGCATGCCAAGGTGGGTCATTCATATCCACCATGTATTTACATTTTACTTCAAAAAAAGAACGTGGACACCTATAATAGAATGTTTGAAATAATGAAGCTATTGATTCCAGATAAACTGCTGTGGGGGCACAATGCTCTTAATCCATTTCAGTCATCCCACTGTGTGGTCTCTATTCGATGGACTGCAGAGGAACCTGGCTTGCCACAAACTAACATTGGCTGATGCACAGGCAGATTGGTCACCTAGAGGTAGAAAAGAGGAAATATGAGGTACTACATTACATCGTTGCCACTTCTGTGGAACAATATGAGCAGGTGGAAGATAAACTTAGTTGCTAAAAGAGATTGGCAAATTTGCAATGAAGAATTATATCTGAGTTATTATTGCTGTTCTTAAATAATTGTTGCTTTTAATATTAGGGTTAGTCTTTTGTCGTGGTCACTGGGTGTACCACAATGTATTAACATTAACATTAAAAAGTCTGACAAATTGTAAATTAACAAAGTTAAAGTATTTCATTTTATTTAAATATATATTTCTATGTAGAGTTTAATTTCTGTTATTATTGTTTTTCCTTCTTAATAAAGTTCATTGATAACAAAATGGTCACTTCTTGTTGCATGTGAATATGACTTATTTTAATCCTAAAATAACAACAAAATATTATTAATGGTTATCTACAATTATAAATATCTATGGTGCTTTACATATTTTTCCATGTGGGCTTTCTTCTATGTGGGCTTCTTTCAGTATGGGTTTTTTTTCTGTGTGGGCTTCTTTCCATGTAGGTTTATTTCCATGTGGGCATGTTTCCATGGGGGCTTTTTTCCTTTGAGCATTTATGTCCGTGGGGTTTTTTTCTTTGGCCTTTTTTCCAGTTACCAGTATACACAGAGTTGAATAGGAAAGAAATTAGTAGAAGATTCACCTCACATGGACCACTGAAGTGTTTTTAACGGTGTTGGAGGGAATCAAATGGAAATTCAGGACATGATGAGTTTTACCTACTTTGCAGCTATGTTCTCTAGTGATAAGGGGTGGGTTAATCTGTACTTCTGGGAAACTGCCCTCTATGGCCACATGCAGAATCCTTAGGTTTTGGAAACTCCAGAGGGAGGGAATTCCCTCAGTGATCTTCAGTACAAAACCACCTGGATAGTAGCTGGTTCATTTTTTAAAAAAAAGTACAACTAAGTGACATTTTCTCTGCATAATTCTGTAAACACCAGGAAGATTATTATACAAACACTTCCTGCAATGAGTCACACATCTATAGTTGTTAAAGGTACTTAATTTTGTTCACAGTTAATATGGTATAATTAAGTGATCCATAAAAAGGTGCCCTTGGGTACTCTGGTGCTCACCAACACGTTTCCTGGTGCCCACCAAGTGCTTTTAGAAAGCTGGGGCCAGGTGGGGTCTTTGCCCAGTAGGGCTTTTTATTTGTCACTGGATATCTGATTGGTTGAGCAAATTTTAAAAACATCAACATTGCTTTGGCAGCAGCTGCCACCCCAGTTGCCTGACTAGCGGAAGATGATGAATGGCCAATCTGGCAACTGAAGTGACCTGGGCCTCCATACAGGGGGAGGAATCTAGCATTACCTGAGGCTCCTCACCCTTGGTGCTGGCACCACTGGTGCTCCATCAAAGACTGGGATTCTGATTCCCAAATTACATAATTGGAAGCAGAAGATAGAGAAGCTCTATTCTCTTTGCTAAAACAAGGCCAAGAACTGATTTTGGGATATATCATAAACTATTAATACTGAAAATCAGAATAAAGCTGAAGCAAAACACGAAAACATCCATAGTGCCAAAATACAATCTAAACAATATTCCTGAAGAGTGTGAAGACCATCTAAAGAACAAATTTGCATTACTAAATTCAAGTGAACATGAACTGGAAGAACTGTGGGCTGAAACCAGAGATATTATAAAGGAGGAATGCACAAAGACTGTTCCTGTATCTAAAGAAAAGTTTTGTGGATGACTGATAAAGCTCTTTGAATTGCTAAATATAGGTGAGAAGTATAAAAGGTAACAAAAATAGAATTAGAAGTATAAATGCAGTGTTCCAGCCGCTGGCACGCAGACACAAAGAAAATTATAATAGCCAGTGTAAAGAAATGATGATGATATTGGATTTATAGCCTGCCCTCCACTCCGAATCTCAAAGTCTCAGAGCAGCTCACAATCTTCTTTATCTTTCTCCCCCACAACAGACACCCTGTAAGATGGGTGGGGCTGAGAGGGCTCTCACAGCAGCTGCCCTTTCAAGGACAACCTCTGCTAGAGCTATGGCTGACCTAAGGCCATTCCAGCAGGTGCAAGTGGAGGAGTGGGGAATTAAACCTGGTACTCCCAGATAAGAGTCTGCACACTTAACCATTACACCAAACTGGGAGGAAGGGAAAGAGCCAGAGCTTCCTTTGCCCAGTTCCCTGGATCCCATGGGAGAAATACAAAGTACCTTTAAGACTTTCATTTAATTTTCAATTTATATCTCGCCCTATCCCGCAAGACCAACAAGTGTTAATATTTTAAGCATTGCTAATGCTTTAAGTATTTTAAAGCATATTTTAAGGGTTTTTTTAATCTTTTAAAAAACTTTAATCATGTTTGTCTGTGTTCTTTAAAAAGTGTATTTCTTGGCTATCTAATCTTAAATAGGTACACACATGGCCCAGCTTGACACAGTCTAGCCCAGCCCAGCATGGTCTCATTTATGTCAGATCTGGCCCTCATAACAACTGAGTTCAACACCCCTGAGCTAGAGAAACAGAATGCATCCTTGTTTGACACCTTTGCCAACTAGAAACCTTTCCATTTCTCCCTATTCTGTCCCAGCAACAGCCCTTGTCCAGATTATAAGTTGCTCATCAAAACAATCAGATGTTGTGGCACACCCATTTCTCTTAAATTCAACTATAACTTTTCATGATCCACACACTCAAAAGCTGTGATATCATCTGTGAAACAAAAGCTGATTTTCTTCTGAAGTTCTCTCATATGTTTCAGTACAATTTAAATTTGTAATACAGAAATCAAATAGACTAAATTAATATGATCTCTAGTGCCTCTTACTTTTCTGAATCCAGTTTGAACTTCTAGAACCTCCCCTTTCTGTGCCAAGGGGTCTTATTATTTCTGTATGTCTACCCCCCCCATGGGTCAAAAAAAGCCTTCCAGAAATCTCCAGGAAGATAAATTCCAGTGTCCATAGGACAAATATATTTAACATTTTCACCCCTCACTAAAACAATCATTTAGACCAGATGTTCTCAACGTGATGCTGGTGGGTGCAGTGGCACCTGCCAACACATTTCTTGGTACCCACCAAGTGTTTTTTAGAAAATGGGAGGGGCCAGGTGATGCTGCTGGGCAGCATTGTCTCTGATCTGGTCTCCAGTAACTCTAGAGGAAATCAGTGATTTATTGAAGGATTTAAAGGTGGGTAAAGCACCAGGCCTTCCCGCTGAGTTATTCACAAAGTTTGCCAATTGGTGGCTCTTGCCCCTTGCAAAATTATTTTCTTTCATTGATCTGCATGGCTCCATCCCAGACTCTTGGCTTAATTCTATAATTATCCCAATTTACAAAAAGGGAAGATTGGAGTAACCAGAAAATTTCCACTCCATTAGTTTATTATCTATAGTGGGCAAATTGTATGCCAAACATTTAGAACTCCGATTAACTGACTGGATGCACCTAGGCAACATCATAGGTCCTGAAAAAATTGGCTTCTCCAAAGGCAAATCTGCTGTGGACCAATGCTGTACTCTGGCCTTCCTTGCTGAAAAATATATGCATACCGGGACAAAAAAATTATATGCTGCCTTCATCAACTTGAAGGGCGTATTTGATTCAATAGATAGAGCCCAATTATGGATTAAGCTAGGTTACCTGGGAATGGACCCTCATCTGCTGTTTCTCTTGAGGAAACTTCATTATAATACTTTTTGCCAAGTGAAATTTTCTTCCAGTGGTGACTTGACTAAGAATAATATAATAATAATAAGTTTTTATTTATATCCCGCCCTCCCCGCCGAGGCAGGCTCAGGGCGGCTTACAGAGCATGATACAGTATCATGGTATGACAATAACAGATAAAATCAATCAACAATATAAATACAAAATATAAATTAATTTTAAGAATAAGCTAAAACAATACAGTGGTGCTACAGTCTCTATTTATCCAGGCAGCGTAATATTCATTCTGGTTACATCTTAAAGGCTTCTTGGAAGAGGGCAGTTTTGCAGGCCCTACGGAACTGGTTGAGATCCCGTAGGGCCCGCACCTCCTCCGGCAGCTGATTCCACCATTGGGGCGCTTTTATAGAGAAGGCCAGCTCCCTAGTTGTTTTAAGTTTGGCCTCCTTAGGCCCAGGGATTTCCAAAAGATTTTGTGAGCTGGAACGCAGTGCTCTCTGGGGAACATATGGAGAGAGGCGGTCCCTGAGGTAGGCAGGTCCTTGGCCATATAGGGCTTTATAGGTGATAACCAGCACCTTGTAGCGAACCCGGTATACAATTGGCAGCCAGTGCACTTCCCGCAGCCTAGGCCGCACGTGTTCCCACTGAGGTAGTCCCACTAGTAGCCTGGCTGCTGAGTTCTGCACTAGCTGCAGTTTCCGCGTTCGGTACAGGGGTAGCCCCATGTAGAGGGCATTACAGTAGTCCAATCTCGAGGTGACCGTCGCATGGATCACTGTTGCCAGGTCACCTTGCTCCAAGAAAGGGGCCAGCTGCCTCGCCCGTCTAAGATGAAAAAAGGCGGATTTGGCAGTGGCCGCTATCTGGGCCTCCATTGTCAAGGAAGACTCCAGTAGCACTACCAAGCTCCTGACTTCACGCACTGGTACCTTCCGGGGTGCTGCAGCCTAGGCAAAGGACCTCTGTCTTTGCTGGATTCAATTTCAACCCGCTCAGCTTGATCCAATCAGCAACGGCATGCAATGCCCGGTCCAGATCTACAGGGGCATCGGCGGCTCGGCCTCCCATCAATAGATAGAGCTGGGTGTCATCAGCATACTGGTGACAACCCAACCCATGTCCCCAGGCGATCTGGGCAAGGGGGCGCATATAGATGTTAAATAACATTGGAGAGAGAACCGCCCCCTGAGGCACCCCACAGTTAAGTGGGTGCCTCTGAGACAGCTCTCCCCCAATCGCCACCCTTTGCCCCCGACCTTCAAGGAAAGAGGAAAGCCACTGTAAGGCTAACCCCTGAATCCCTGCGTCGGCGAGGCGGCGGGTCAGCAGCCGGTGATCGACCACATCGAACACCGCCAATAGGTCTAGCAACAGCAATACCGCCACACCGCCTCGATCCAGATGTCGCCGGAGATCATCCATGAGGGCGACCAACACCATCTCTGTCCCGTGGCCTGGGCGGAAGCCGGACTGAAAAGGATCTAAGGTGGAAGCGTCATCCAGAAAACTCTGCAACTAGCAAAATCCCAGTGTAAAAGGGGGTTAAACAAGGTTGCATGCTGGCCCCGCATCTTTTAAATTTATTTTTAACTGACCTGGTACAATTTTTGAACCCTATTAATTGTCATCTGCCTAAACTAGCAGGCCGAGCGGTCCCCTTATTACTTTATGCTGACGATACTACCATCCTCTCTTGCACAAATGTGGGCCTGCAAAGGTATCTGAATGCCTTCTATGACTACTGTAATTGTAATTCACTCTCTATCAATTATGCCAAATCTAAAGTACGGTAGTTGTCTTTTCAAATTGCTGGCACCCACAGAGATGGTTTATTGGCAACTCAGCAACTGAGCAAACAAAATTTTTTAAATAATTGGGGATCACTTTTAATCAAGTTAAACTGGGTTTCACATCGTAATAACACCGTCAACTTGGCTAAATGTTCGGTTGCTCAAATTAAAGGGGTTTTTTTTTGCAAGGGGCAACCAATTAGTTCCGGCAACAATTAAGGTGTTCAAAGCTAAAATGCTAGCCCAAATTCTCTATGATATCCCTATATGGATCTCAGCATTTACCAGGAAAGTGGAGGGCATTCAAGCCTCATTCTTTAGACAAATTCTTGGTATGCCAAAATTTGTGTCCTACTTTGCTCTCTGCTCTGAAATGAGTCAGTCTTTGGTGGAGACAAAAGCCTGGATTGCAGTTTTTAAATTCTGGCTCAAAATTCACTTTAGAACAGATCCTAACAGCCTTCTGATTGTATGAAAAGAGACTCAAATAGTTCATCCTGGTCAGCAGTTCTAGTTAGAGGTTGATTTTTTTACTTCTGATGAGTCATAAACAGTTGGGGTTAGAGGTTGATGATTTTTTTACTTCTGATGAGTCATATATCTTCAGATGTATTAAACTGAGACAGTTGGAGGAAATGAAACTACATCCAACAGACCCTTATATTTGCTCCCGAGCTTCCTTAGGTCTTTATGCTTTCTGTGGCAAAATGCCCCATTATCTATCAGACTTTTTTTTTGTTATTTATACTTTATTAAGTTTTTCATAAAGCATATCACAGACATTCATTCCGTCGAACGAACAGAGGCACTCATCCTACACCTTGTGCACCGCCACCATATATTCTCCTAATCTGAACTGCCTGAACTTAATCGAGTTAATTAGATGCCGGCATGCCAATTCCCCAGCCCAAGCGCCCCCAGGTAAACAAATCCCAGACTTCAAGATGCGGAACTTAAGCATTAGATGCTTCTAAGAAAGCCGACCAAATCTCTTCAAATTGTTGTTGTTGACATTGCCGGCAATATGCTATCCTTTCTTGCACAGCCAAAGAAACATTCCCTCGAGCCAAGTAGTAATCGTGCCGATGAAGTCTACACGCCACTGCAGCAGGATAAGCCGCTTCGCAATCATAATCGCACGTGCCGCCCATCTTCGCTGCCAACGAGTCAGTGACCAGGTCGTCGGGAAATAGTTCAGTAATATCTGCATGGCAGAGATAGACTGGTCAAAGTTAAGTACCTGTTGCATCCATCGAACAATCCCATCCCAGAAATTTTTTAACATCGCATTTCCACAGCATGTGAGCCAGCCCCGCCTCTGAACGTAGACACCGCCAACAAGCTGAGGATTCAGCCAAATTGTGCTTATAAAGGCGAAGAGGAGTCCAATAAATCCTGAACAAAAGCTTTTGTTGAATTAAAATCAAACGAAGATCTTTCGAACAATGGCGGAGACCACTACAGATAGCTGCCCATTGAAAAGGGTAAATAGGGCAATTAATTTCTTCGCTCCATTGACATCGCAAGTCTTCCATAGAGTATTGTGCGTCTTTTTTCAGACATGAATATAAAACACGGACTAGCTTACTTTGTTCAATTGCATGTTCTAGGGTCTGCAGGAGAGGCGGAGCATCCGGCACTACCAAGGCGTCTATGCCGAAAGAAGTAGACAATGAATGCTTCCGTTGCTGGAACTGCAGCCATTGGTTAGCTGGTAACCCGAAGACACTTTGTAAATCCTCGAAAGAGAGAAACGCGTCCTCGTTGCTATCTTTAAGCTGATTGAGAGTTAAGAGACCCCTCTGTGCCCACGGCTTCCAAATCACCGGCCGTCCCCCTATCTTCACTTCAGGGTTGCCCCAAAGGGTCATCCGACTATGGATGTAGTTGTCAAATCCATAAATATCACCCAAATATTGCCATGTTTGTCTTGTCATCCGAATTGATGGAAGAACCTACTCTCCCTGATGGTATGTTGACCCAAGCGCGTTCCATGTCGACAAAGGAGTAAGAACAGCAGTTTCCAAGTTCATCCAGGGAGACTCAACAAGATGATTAAGTGGAGCCCACCGCTGAGTACCAGCCAACAAGTATGCCCGATGGTATAGGCATAAGTTTGGCAAGCCAAATCCACCTCGGTCAAATGGTAACTGTAAACGTGCCCATGACAACCGAGGGGGTTTCCCCTCCCACAGGAAATTCGCTAATATTGAGTTGATTTTTCGAAACCACTTCTGCGGTATGTATTGATGGATACCACACAACACGTAAAAAAAACGGGGGTAGATTATCATCTTCAGAGCATTTATTTTACCCCAAAGCGGCAAGGGGATAGCGGACCATCGCTCTAGCTCCGGCTGTATTTTCCCTATTACTTTATTTAAGTTTAACAATATTAGCATCTCAGGCTGTTTAGGAATGAGAATGCCCAAATACATGATAAACTCCTCCTGAACTGAGAACTGCCCCATGTCTCCCATCAATGTCACTTTGCCCCCGATCTGTAAAATTTCTGACTTTTGCCAATTAATTTTATAACCGGACAACCTGCCAAAATAATTTGCCAGTTGAATAATTGCCGGTATCGATATTTCCGGCTGCGTAATGGTGAGCATGGCGTTGTCGGCATATAACAAAATCTTAAATGTCTGTGATTGGTAACATGCCATGGATATTATCATTTAATCGAACCGCCCTAGCAAATGGCTCCAAACAGAGATCAAAGAGAAGAGGGGATAGTGGGCACCCCTGTCTGGTGCCGCACCGCAAATTAATTGATGCCGAAAGATGACCATTCACCCGCACCCTTGACGTAGCAGACTTGTAGATCAGGCATGTCCAATGAAGGAAGTCTTTTGGAAAACCCATATGTTTCAATACTATCTGCAAGAAAGATCTGTCAACCCGATCGAAGGCCTTCTCTGCGTCTAAGGAAATAAGGAGGGTGACATCATCTTTTTGAGCGTGGATCGCGGCCAAATCCGTAATGAGCTGAATATTATCCGCACCAGAACGTCCTTGGATAAAACCGGTTTAGGAGGGGTCCACCACCGAGGTGATGACCCTTTGAAGATGCTTAGCTAATATTGCCGTCAAGATCTTGTTGTCGATATTTAAAAGTGATATAGGGCGGTAACTGGCACAAAGATGTGGATCTTTCCCAGGCTTGGGAATTAAAGTAATCCAGGCTTCATTAAAATAATGTGATGACATACCCTGATCAAAAATCGCTTGGTATGTAGCCAACAACTTCGGAGCAAGTTTATCTGCAAACCGGATATACCACATCGGAGAGAACCCGTCGGGGCCTGGCGAAGAAATAGTTTTAAGTCCGTGGATCGCCTCATTCACTTCCTCAAGCCTCAACGGAGCCCCCAATAGTTCTTTTGCTTCCTCACACAACTGCGGAAGACCCAGGGAACACAAAAAAGATTCCTGAGCTGACGGGTCCACCGGAGTATGTCCTTGATATAAGGTCTGGTAGAATTGACGGAAGCATTCAGCAACCCCGGCAGAAGAGACGTGAGGCTTATCATATTGATCCACAATTTGAGCGATCCATCTCTGCTCTTGCAGGGCTTTAAGCTTGGATGTCAAAACCCCACCTTGTCTCTCTCTGGATTCCCATTGCTGTTGTTTGACATGTGCCTAAGCAAGTTCATCCTTGTTTGATCTGAGTATGTTGAGTTGAAAATTTATTTGTTGAATCTGCCTAAATTGCGCCTCTGAAGGACTTTGGAACTGTGCACCCCATAGGGCCCGGAGTCTGGACTCAAGATTCGCCTCAGTGTGGCGTTTTTCCTTTTGTTTTGCAGCAGAATAGGCGATAATTATTCCCCTTATCGTTGTTTTAAAAGCCTCCCATATAGTCAAATATGGATATGCCCTTCAGGCCTGCGCAGAGGAATTTTTAGGTGAGGCACAGTGTGCGCAGTACTGGCTCCACCCTTTCACCTTGGGGTCATCTGCCATGGCCCAGTAAGCCGGGACGCTGGCAGCGAGTCCTCCAGGTGGTAGGTGTTACATTAACGAACTCTATCTGCCCGGATTTGATGTTAGAGTTTTCCTTCTCTTGGCTGACGAGGTTGGTGAGCCCAGCCTGCCCATCCGGTTATACCGCCGGACATTCGGTCGCACCATGACGTGGCAAACTCTGTGAGAAACGGGGGGGGGGACCAGCGAGAAGGTGTTGCCACGGATGCAGTAATGCAGGAGAGGCCATTGCAGTGACCATCTGCCAGGCATAGCCGGACAGTGACCACGCGGCGTTCACTACACCGGGAAGGAGAGGCTATATATTGCGCATACACTTTCCCTGGGGGGGCAGGATACCCAAGAGGGAGCCCACCCTCCATATAGTCAAATAATGTTGAACAGAACCCTCATTAGTGGTGAGAAAGTGTTGAATTTCTGTTTCCATTTGTACACAAAAAGCCTCGTCATTTACTAAAGAGTTATTAAAATACCACGATGGGGACTTATCTATGTGTAACAAGTTGTCCACTTCCATGAGCACCATGTGATGGTCAGAAAGAGTGGAGGGGCAGATTGCCGATGAACGCACACATCGAAGTATGGATTTAGACACCAGCAAGTAATCCAATCTTGCAAGGGTCTGGTGGATGTGAGAGCAGAAGGTGTAGGCTTTCAAGTCTTTGTGTTGCTCCCTCCATACATCCACCATCCCAAATTCCTTCATCAGGGCCAATACAGCCAACTGTGATCTCAAGGATCATTCAGTTGCACCCATGCGATCCATCTTGCCATCCAGAGTAGTATTGAAATCACCGCCTAAAATAATATTGTCATAGTTCAGGTTCTCAAGTATAGCAGCCACTTTATTAAAAGTATGAGGATTGTCATTATTCGAGCCATAGATATTAATCAGGGCCATCCTCACCCCCTGGGCTTCCCCTAACAGCACAATATAGCGACCTTGGGGGTCGGAGAACTCCGAGATCTTTGCCCACCTCAACTTGGCCCGGATAATTATGGCTACGCCACGAGCATTTCGTTCAAAGCCTGCCAAAAACACCTGGTCACCACGGTACTTTGCCAACCGACCGGCTTCGTCTTTGAGGATGTGGGTCTCTTGCAGCATGACAATATCAGCAACTAGTATCTCGCGTGCGCCAAGGATCATGGCTCTTTTTTGGGGGTCACGGAGGCCACGGGCGTTGAATGTCAAAACCTTAAATGGCATCCTGCACCTTGATCCAGGGGGACCCGGCCGGGGGTTGACAGCCAGGCATCAAATAGTAAATAAGAACAGACATGTTACACCCTGCAGTGAGACCCACCACAAAATACGCTCCCAACCCCAAGGAGCGTATGACCCCCACCCAAACTTCCTGGCTTCCAATTGGTCACAGAGTACTTAGCAGAGCCCGAGCGGCATAAGCCTGTACTTGCTACATTGCTACATTGGGTGTTAACTCCAAACACAGAGGGAAAAAAATAAATAAATAAAGGAAAACACACTGGAGTCTATATAGCTATACGCATAAATTATGGCCATGTCCAAAACCACTATGTCGCATATGTCGCACCCTTACATGCACATGCCTAATCAAACAATCACTCAATCGAGACCCTATTCCCCAGCCCACCCAACAAAAACACCCCCCCACCCCCCCAGCCTGCTTGTTAAAATAATGAAAATCTGACACCACACTGAATACAGCTCAGCCTCAGTATAACCAATATACAGTGCATTGGTGAGTGAGTACTGTGTAGGTCAGTCTAAACAATAATACATGCACTAATAATAACTTCTCCAGAGTAGCTGCAGTGATCCATGATGTGCCAGTCATCTTAATGCAGTCAAAGTTTATTAGGCAAGGGGGTATAAAAGAGGAACAAAAAGACTCTCTCCAAAGGGGGGGAAGAAAAAAAAATCTGGGTATTGAGTCAAGGCGGCACAGGGGGGGGGGTCTCCCAAAAAAGAAGGCATTTATCTATGAGTAATGAATGAATGAATGAATGAACTTTATTACAGTCATAGACCAATATAAAAACTACAACACATCATATAAAACCCTCCTAAAATACCTAAGATAGTATAAAATACCCTCCTAAGAAAAACATAAATACAATAAAATACTTAAACATTTCCCCACCTATACAATCCAAGATAACTAAAATATAATTTAACCAATTTTAAAATTCAAGTCAGTTCCAATTTATATAAATCCTTTAAATCAGAGTATATAAAAACATTTATAAACTAAAATTCCAAGAGATCATACAAGACATGCAGTTTCTTGTTTCTTAGTATGGAACTTCACAAGATAATGGCAAAATTTGGCTATTTGTCTAGAGATAGTTGGACTTGCATCCACCAAAAGTTTCTCCAAACATGCCTCATTCGCGTCTGCCATTGGTTTAACTACAAACGGGGAAACAAACCTATCCCTCTGTACTTGGTGGAAAGGGCATCGAAAAAACATATGGGTCATCGACTCCACCTCTCCCATAGCACAAGGACAGCATCGGTCTTCATACGGGACTTTTCTATATTTCCCTTCTAGCACCTTTGAGGGCATGGCTGCACATCGAGCCAACGTAAAGGCTCTTCTGTGTGCTGGTACCTCCAAATAAAAAAAGTACTTGGCCATCCTCATAACATATTTGGTCTCAGTAGATGCTAAAAAAGAGGGGGCCTGTTCTAGATCCCTTTGTCTCTCTATATCGCAGATTCTTTGTTTGATAATACTTTTTGCTTTGGCATAGCTCTGCGCCAAGAGGTTTTCAAGTGAGAATCCTATACTTTCTAAGTTGCTTCTGACCAATTGCAGCCACCTTGGCCTATAGGGGTCTTGAGTTATTAAAGGGAAGAGGCCTTTTTTGTTTTTATGGATCCTTAGCCATTGATATGCCGATGATAACATAATTCTGGCCTCAATTCTCATTTGCCCAGTTTCTAAACGCAAAAGGGCATTTGACACACCTGGCGGAAGCTGCAAAACATTACGAAGAAATTTAGATTGCACTTTCTCGAGAGCCTTCAGTTTTTTAGCCGAAATGCCCAGGTTAATACCATAGAGCAATTGTGTTAACACTTTGTATTGGAACAGTTTCAGTGCTGCCGGAACATAGAAGGCCCCCTTAGAGCGAAAAAATCTCAGGATAGCGTACATTGTTTTCTCAGCTTTCTCCACCCTCATATTACAATGTTCAGTATAGGCACCTGTATTCTGAATTACCATTCCCAAATAAGTAAATTTTGTTACTTGTTCTATTTTCTTCCCTTTCATAGTCCAATACCTCTTCTTGGCTTTTTTGCCAAATGCCATCACTTTTGTTTTTCCAAAGTTTATTACCAGCCGTTCATTTTCGCAGTACTTAACAAAGCTGTCTAATGCTCTCCGCAACCCAATAGGTGTTCTAGATAACAGTACCACATCGTCTGCATATAGCAGTACTGAAAGATGGCGAAGAGCCAGCTTTGGGGGGTGAAATTTAGTATCAGTCATATGTTCCACCATATCACTGATATAGTAGTTAAATAGGATGGGGGCCAAAAGGCAACCCTGTCTTACACCCTTCTGAGTTTTTATTGGTTCTGTAAGTAATCCCTGCATATTACATCTCACTCTAAGAAATGATTCTTCATGGAGTCCACGAATAAGAAATAGCAGCCTTTTATCAATATTAGAAGCCGCTAGTTTTTGCCACAATCGTTGCCTTGAAATGGAATCAAATGCTGCCTTTAAATCAATAAAAGCAGCATATAGAGCAGTTGTACCTTTGGCAGAGTACTTCCCAATTAGCTGTTGCAATATCAGGCAGTGCTCGATTGTCGACCTTTCTTTCCTAAATCCAGCCTGTTCCAGGGGAATAATTTCTTCTTGTTCCGTCCATATTTCTAGTTTTTCTAAAAGATGTCTTGTATAGATCTTACTTATTATGTTTAAAAGACTTATGGGCCTATAATTGGCGGGATTATTTCGATTGCCTTTTTTAAAAATAGGGACAACTATAGCTGTCCCCCACTGCTTTGGGATTCGGCCTGTTTGATCAACATAAGTGAAAAAAGATGCCAGAAATTGTGCCCACCAATTTACATTCTCTTTAAGCATCTCAGCTGGTATGCCATCTATACCTGGAGCCTTCCTATTTTCCAGTTGCATTATATGGGCTTTTATTTCTTGCGTACTAACTGGTGGCCACTGAGGGAAGTTCTCTATGTTACCTGGAAAAGAGGGTTGGACATTGTCATCATATAAATTCTGGAAGAAAACAGTCCATGTTTCCGCTGGAATATACATGTCCAGGGGAGAGGCTATCTTAAACCCCCCTATCTTTGTTAATTTCCAGAAAAGCGCAGAATTTTTTAGTTTTACAGCCTGTATAAGTTCCTCCCATAGTTTCCGAGTATACTCTTTCTTCTTCCTTTGAATAATGCCTTTATAGGTTTTTTTATGGCTCACTAGGGCACTTTGTGTCTCTACCCTTTTTTCTATGCTACTTCTCATAGCAAGATAATACAAACGATTTAGTTCTTTTTTTGCTTGGGCACATTCAGAATCAAACCAACGTTTTGTTTTCCTATGATGCTGATGTAATCTATTCCCTGCTGGCACAGTCATAATAGAGTAAATCTCCTGGATTATATCTTGGTAAACTATTAACGGATCTTGGTTTTCCTCTAAAGCTGTGAACACTAACACATGCTTCTGCAAATTTTCTGGAGTTAAGATTTCTTTCACTTTTTTATCCAATTCCCCACCCCACCTTACTCTTTTCCCCATAATTCCTATCCTTGTTGTATAACATACCTCATTTTGGTTAGAATTTAATGGGAGAGCTATCTGCAGACATAGAGGTAGATGGTCACCCTCCAAGTATGGGAGTACTTGGAAATTTTTAATCAGAGGTAATAGAGAATTGCATACCAACATATAATCAATAGTGCTCATTCTATTCCCAGACATAAAAGTATATTCGCCTGGATGATCGCCATAGAATGCCCCATTTAGGATATGGAACTCTCTTCTGCCTGCTAATTTAGCTAAACATAGGCCGGCAAAGTTTGCCTTACAATCTTTAAAATCTCTTGTGAAGGGAAGTCCATTCTGGCCTTGCTCCTGCTCATTTAGTAGGGAATTAAATTTATTTGCTAAGAAGGCATCATTCATTCCCATACGGGCATTGAAATCCCCTGCCAGTAAGATTTGAGCTTCCGGGTGTTCCAGGGAAAGATTTATTATAAATTGGTCTAGTGACGCCCAGTTTTCTTCTATAGATGTCTGTTTTGTTAGAGGTGGGAGGTATACATTTATAATAATCAGGATTCCCCTATCCCATCTCACCAATATAGCCATAGCTAAATGGGACAGCGAGGGTTTCAACTCGCATTGAACCTTAAGGGCATTGGAAATAAAAATGCCCAAGCCTCCCCTTAACCTCCCTGGACCTTTTCCTGGAACTGCTGGTAAACTATAGGAGGAATAACCGTCCAGCAAAAGAGTTTCTGCCATCCACGTTTCCTGCAATAAAATAATATCAAAGTCTCTCTGGAAAAAAGGAACCTCTATGTACGAATGAAGACATCTTAGCCATCCCGCCACGTTCCATGACAAAATTTCAACAGGTTTGTTGGTGATCCCCATGTCTTGCGTTGAGGACAGTCATTTGCATTTTCCTCCATCAGGTGCATGGGGGACATCCCTTATTTCGCATATTTCAGGGTCATCAGCTGCCACAATCAGGTTGGAATTATGCTTTCCTTTGTTAATTATTACAGTTGGTTCTAATGGGAAATGATGGGCCTCCTCTGCAGAATGGGTCCCTTCACCTTCACTCTTCCTCAGCTCACAGGCATTAGTACTTCCCTCTGTTTCCATCTCCCTACAATCAGTAGAACCTCTGAGACCCTTCAGGGTAGATGTCAATTGTTCAAAACGGTCTATCAAGGACTCTTGCTCACAGTCTTGTAACAACGTAAATTTTGCAAGCAGTTGTTTCTCGAGTTCCTCCTCTGGCCAACTGGAATCCAGATTTTTCTGTCCGATCCCAATATCTCCTGTTAGGGGTGCCTCTTTGTCTGAGTTAATAGAGGTAATAGAGGTAATAGAGGGCTTCAGAGCTGATTCCAACAAAGGAGGGGGTAAATTAGAAGGAGTTGGTTGATCTAAGATCAATACAGTGTTGGTAGATTCCAGTTCTGCCACCAGTGACTGTTTTTTATAGTCCTTCTTAGAACCAACATCTTTTGTTTTTGCAACTATTTTTGAAATTATAGCATTTTTGAAATGTCTTTGTAATCTAATCCCTAGCGCCGCATATCTGTTGGCATAAGCAAACAAGTACGAGGGAATTTTGTCTGTATTAAAATGAAGTAAAAAGCGTTCAAATCTTATAGGACCTGGCAGCCTTTCCATCTGTATGAGGTCAACCAAAGGGGGAGCTATCCCAAGTAAGTTGGCTAAATGTCCTTTTGCTTTCCATTTGGCGCTCCAATCGATAAATCTCCCTTGCAATGGGAAAATATTTACAACAATACTTTTCGGATTGTATACCAATGAAAATAAATTTTCTTTAGCAACCTTTGGTTTCTTTGATGTCGAAGTAGCTTTAATCCCAGTACCTATTGGACCTCTTTTCTTAACAACGTTTGCTTTATTCCCCTCCTGTGCCTGTTCTTTATTTTCTTTTGCATAATCTCCACCCCTCTCCTTTATCAAGGATACTATTTCTCGTAAGTAAGTGAAAATTGTCTGTAAGGCTTCTGCCACCAGGGTTGTTTGCTGTGCTAGCAACTCCAGCCCCTCCGCATGCCTTTTTGATTGTTTGTCACTTAGTTGGCAAGGTATGTTATCATTCAGAGCTTCATTAGTGTTACAAAAGGGCTGGCCCACAGGACAAGCCTCTCTTCCATCTTCTCCTCCACTAGTCAGTTCACCAGTCAGTTCCTCCCTTTCTGCTGGCTCCAACACGTCCTCTAGAGGGGAAAAGCGATTTGATGTTTCAACAGCAAATGACGGCAGAGCAGACTTGGACTTGTTGTTTAAGGTAAAAAAGTCCTCTATCCTGAGCTGTTTGCAAACTGGCAAAGAAGCAGATTCCTCCTCCATTTCTCTTGGCCGCTTGCCCGATGCCATTAAGGGGGTTCTGTTGGATGGTAATTGGCACTGTTCTGATAATAAAAAGATAAAACAAATACCAAACAATTGATATCTTAAAAATTACAGATAAAAGCCACAACAACTGCTAAGAATATCATGAAATGTCTTTAAAAGCCAAATTTGTCAGAACCAACGCTGTAGTCGACTGCACTCCGCCATGTTGCTTTACAGGAGTTGACTTAATTTCAACCTTCAGTTAAATTCACAGTTCAAATTAAAAGACTCTTAAAAAAAAACAAAAAACACCCTGTCTTTGAGGGACAATGTAAAACTTTGTAAAACTTTATAAAACATCAGCTGTCGTTCGTTAGCTGCAGCAGCTTCTGTGTCAGAAAACAAAAGGAGAAGCTTATTAACTGATTAAACAGCCAGAGTTTGGGAGAGACGAAACAGCTGCACCAAAATTAAAAGTGAAATGATAAAATGAGACTGTTTAAAAACAATTATAACAAGGCAAGATAAAAGTTAGAAGATTGAAAACAACTTAGCGTTTTAGGAGCGTTTTTAGGAGCGAAGAAACAAGCGTCTGCCTTCCTCCGAGTCTGCGCAGATCTCTCGAGTAATGAATTAGAGGGCAAACAAACCCAGCCTCATAGAAAAAGTAGATTGCATTGGGGTGGAACAGTCTAAGAGGGGAAAACCAGATCGTCAGAACCCCCCTTGCAACCCCCCCAAAAAAAGGAAAAAAAAAAAAAAGGTCGAGCGAATAGTAATAGATTAAAGCGACCATCCAGTGTATTCTCTTTCTTCCTCCCTTTCCTTTCTTTTGCAGCAGCAAACATCTACGGCCCAAACATGATTAAGTCTCCATAGACCTTGCATTCCCTCCCTGTGGCCTTGATGAGTTCACAGCAGTTGGTAGTTATAAAGTTCTCAGGAATTCTTCCGCACTCTGAGGGGAGTAGAATGCTTTACGCTTCCCTTGCTGAATCACGACCAAAATTGCAGGGAACAAGACAAAAGCTTCTAAATTCAGCTGCTTAGCTAGGTCTTTTGCGGTTTTATATGCCCTTCTCCTCTGAATTAAAGATAGAGGGTAATCAGGGTATAAGGCGAGACGCGCTGTACTCCCTTGCCAAGTTATTCCGCTCCTCATTGAAATGTCCCGAAACTGTTTCAAAACAAAGTCTCGAGTAGTAGCACGTCCAGTTGCTTCATACCACAACTGACCAGCCTAAGTCCCAGTCTTCACACTCCAGACTTTCTCTGAAGACTCTCTCTGACGACTTTAAACGAAACTCCAACTGAAACCCTGAGGCGTTCCTTGCAAGCCTCTTCATTTTACTATATTTCAGTTACCATGGCTGCATCCCAGCCAATCACTGTGAGCCTGTTCTCCAGCTTCTCAGGCTAAGTTCCTGAGTCTGTCACAGTTGTTTTGTCAGAAAGCAGCATAACATAATTGTCTCTACTATCCACTTAGACAACCTCTGTGTCAAAATCTTGCAGCCCTTCCTGTGTTTCGCATAAGAGATAAACAGGTTTGGGACCTTGGTCCTGTGCAGGTAGAACAACAGGGCATGTTTCACATCAAGTTAATGTAATATTCATTCTGAATCATCCTTAGGGTCTGGAAAGAAATCCAAGAGTGCAATTTGAGAGTGAAGGTGGAACTCCGACACCACCTTAGGAAAAAATTGAATGTCCACTGTGAGGACGATACTTCCTTTGCAGATACTGTACATAAGAATGAAGGGGGGGGGGTCTTTAAGGCAGTGAGCTCAATCACCTGAAGGGTTGATGTGATGGCCACAAAAAATGACGTTTTCCAGGCCAGGGCGAACAGTTCACAGGAGGCCAAAGGTTCAAAAGGTTTCCTCATCAATTTCATAAGAACCAGAGGAAGGTCTCATGCCAGTACTGGGAGTCTGATGGGGGAGGTATATAGCACCTCTTAAGAAATCTCTTAGACTGATTTTGCACTAGGCTTGTTCTGGGTGGAGAGCCCTTTTGCTCCCAGTGCTTCTCTCCATTTTTGCACAAGCTGCCCCAGAGCTGCAAGTTGACCTGACACTTTTCAGCAGCAAGCAAGTTCCTCTTACAAGCGGTTTTTGATTGCCATGGGAGAACGGCGAGCCAACTCACAGTTCCATGGCATCTTGTGCGAAAACGGAGAGAAGCTCCTGGAGCAAAAGTGCTCTGCACTCCGAACAAGCCCTAGTGCAAAATCGGTCTTAGTGTCTGGATGTGAAAAGATTGAGTAGTCATCCACCTCCTGGTTGTGTGTGGACATTGCTGCCAAATCAATCAAGGAAAGTAAAAAGTTGAAGATGGATGGAAGGCCAGCTTGCTCAGGTGAGGATGTTGAATTGAAAATAAAAGTGTGAAACCTGTGTCATTTAAGCGTAAAAGACTTCCTCGTTGAAGGATTCCTGCTATTAACCAAGACTTCTCTCACTTTTCACAGAGAAGGATTGAAAGCGATCCTCCATGCCATGACTTTCAAGTGTGAGAAATCATGACACAGCACTTAACTGTTGAGGGAGACGAGAAGATACGGGACCAGTGGGAAGTTGTAGGTGTCCCCTGGGGATATTTGCAGTAAAATAATAATAAAAAAAACCTAGCCCTGTTGTGGCCACCACAGGATTATTAGGATGCATCTGTGTCTCTCCCTCACCAGTTTGTCAACCACTTGTGTTATGAGTGGTAGTGGTGGAAACATAGAGGAATCCCCTCACAAGGGATATAGAAGTCTGTCTCATAGTGATAGAGGGTCCATTCCCCCACCCCCCAGCAAAACATGTGGCATTTGCTGTTCTGTCATATGGCAAACATGTCTACTGCAGGAAGGTCCCATTGTTCAAACACTGGAGTCCGGTTAGTTCTGTTGAGTTTCCACTGGTGGAGGGCTGCCACCCCTCTGCTCAATCCCTGGGCATTCTGTATCCCAGGTAAGTGTGTGGCTACAAGGAAAGTCCCATGTTTGATGCAGGTGAACCACATATCCAGTGCAAGTGTGCCGAGGCTCCAGGATACTGTGCCTCCTTGCTGGTTTATGTAGCTGAGGGCTGTGGTGTTGTCCGTGAGGATAGAGACCACTTTCCTCTTGGCCAATTCCAGTTTGTAGAGCAAACTGGATAGCTAGAAGTTTCAAGAAATATATATGACATCGCTTGTTTTGTGCACTCCACCTGGCACCTATACAAAGTCTTCTTGTGTATGCCCCCCAGCCCCATAGGGAAGCATTGGCTGTCAAAATCTCTGAGGGTGCTAGTAGAAAGGTGTTCCCTCTAGAAGATTCACTCTGTGTTCCCAGGAGGTCAAAGAATCCAGGACAGGGGGTAGGGAGGGAGAGAGGGAGAGAGGGAGGGAGGGAGGGAGAGAGGGAGAGAGGGAGGGAGGGAGGAGGAGGAGGAGGAGGAGGAGGAGGAGGAGGAGGAAGAAGAAGAAGAAGAAGAAGAAGAAGAAGAAGAAGAAGAAGAAGAAGAAGAAGAAGAAGAAGAAGAAGAAGAAGAAGAAGAAGAAGAAGAAGAAGAAGAAGAGTGGCTCACAATCTCCTTTATCTTCCTCCACCACAACAAACACCCTGTGAAGTAGATGGGGTTGAGAAAGCTCTCACAGAAGCTGCCCTTTCAAGGACAACTCTGACCCAAGGTCATTCCAGCAGCTGCAAGTGGAGGAGTGGGGAATCAAACCCAGTTCTCCCAGATAAGAGTCCGCACACTTAACCACTACACCAAACTGTTGATGCCAGGTGGGACCGAAAGACTGGAGGAACCATATATGAAAAGCTTGTGTCCACAATTAAGCAGAAATGAAGACTGCTGTTATTGCTGCCATCATGCCCAAGAGATGATGTAGCAAGAGACCTTTTGCTTCCTGATGAGTCTTGGTTTGATGAACCAAGGAGATAATGGCCATAGTTCTCTCCATGATAATGGCCATAGTTCTTGCCCACTGTAGAGCTGATTAGGGCCTCAAAGAACTGTACCTTTCTTGTGGATGTGAAGTATGATTTCTTGAAATTCACTGTGAGAACCAGGGACTGAAGTAATGTGAGGGGTTTCTGAATTTTCTCTCTCAGGTTATCCTCAGAGTCTGTCACCAGGAGCTAGTCGTCAATTTATGGGAAAACTATTGTTCTCCATTTACGTAAGTATGCTGAAACTGCCACCATTGTTTTCCTGAACACCTTGGGTGCGGTCAAAATCACAAAAAGAAGTACTTTGTACTGATAATGATCCTTTCCCATGGTGGAACTCAGGAACTGCCAATGAGGAGAGTTAATATTTAGATGGAAGTACGCATCCTTAATATCCATTGTGGCATCCACACCCCATTTTGGAGTAGAGATAGGATGTTTTGAAGCAGTCATTCAGAACTTCTGGTAGGTGATGAATCTGTTCAGAGTCCTTAAATCCATATTAGGGTATGGTATGCTATCCATCTTGGGGATTGTAAAGTATTGGGAGCATGATCTCGTGATGTTGGAGATACTGGCTCTATGGCATCTTTATCTAGGAAGGATTTGACTTCATTTCTCAGTATGTTCGATGGAGGAGTTGTGACAAAGTGTAGTGTTGAGGATGTCTGAGCAACTGAGCTATCACATACCCTTCTGTCCAAAGTGATTCATTCCCTTTCCTGAAAGAAATGGTGGAGATGGGTAGATGTATACCGGGCCTGTTGTGTTGTAGCTGTGGGTTAAGGTAGGGCTGGTGGGCCAAGAATGGAGACATCAAAGGTTCTGTGTGAGGTTTTGGAGGCTGTTGTGTGAACTGGAATCTGGGTTTCATCATGTAAGAGGAGTGACCTGAGGTTTGTGATTGTTTCAACCTCCATGAGTGGTCAGGAGGTTTATTATATTGCTGCTTGGACCAAGGGCATGTAAAGGATTTGTTCTTGAGCAAGCATTGTGGGTCAGTCACTCCAAGGTTTCTTGATTTTTAATGCTCTTGTCCATCTCTTGGAGGACTGTGTCTGTGGTGGAACTGAAGAGACCCTGACTGTAAAGTGGGAGGTCCTGTATCTGTAAGGAAGTGGAAGAAAGCCAGGAATGTCTGTGTACATGATGGCAGAGGTGATCATCTTGGCAAAGATATCCAGGGTGTACTTTGAAGTGTCGAGCTGTTTTTTGGCTAATAACATTCCTTCTTTTTGTAACCTCTTAGCTGTTGAACATTTCTTCTCCAGTACAGTTCAAATTACCTCTGAAAGCTGTTCCCAGAGAGAGTACTAATATCTACCCATGCAAGCCAAGTAGTTGGTGGACTTAATTCCTAATACCTCAGCAGCATAAAACTTTCAACATAGTGAGTCAAGTTTATTTCTTTCTTTATCCATGGGAGTTGAGTGAGTGTGTCTAGTTTTGGAGGCAGATGTTACGACCACTGAGTTAGGCTTAGGGTGGGATGAGAGAAATTCTGCTCCAAATTCTTGTATCCTGTACATGTGGTCAAGTCTTTGTGAGAAGAGAAGAGTGGATGCAGGTTTGTCCCAAAGAGATTTAGCTGCTTGCAGCATCACATTAGTCACAGGCAGAGAGATGACAGTTGAGGTGTTGAGCTGAATGATGTCAAATATGGCGTCAGTGATGGTTGGTTGCAGTTGAACAATGGAGAGGCCCAAAGTGTTTTCCATGTGTTTAATCAGTTCTTCATAGGATTTCAAGTCCTCAGATGGAGAGATGGAGGCATCTTCAGCCACTTGTTTGATAGGTGACAATTCCATTTGGAAAGAATGTTGTATTGAGTCCTTGTTTGACTTTCTCTCAGCTGAATCTGAGTCAACTGGATCAGAGTTGGGGGATTCTGGTATTGACAGTTGCTGGCCAAAGGTTGAGGGTGACATTGAGGTTTGTGGTGTCTTAGGTTTCGGTATCGTGACTAATGCTGAGTTTGTGTGATGGGTCTTATGGTCTTTCTTTTTCTGGGCATGCTTGCTGGATGCTGATGGTTTCAGTGCTGGCTGTTCTTGGGAATGTGGTTGTGAGAAACCTGTCAGGGTCAGCTTGGGAGGGTGATCCCAATTTTTTTTTTCTGTCACCTTCACCCAGTACCTCAGGCACACAAACTAAAATCCCATCAGAAATAAACTAGGCACCAAATTCAAAACCAGAAAGTTATTTATTAGATTACAAAAAGGCAAGGAAAGGAGTGAAAATAATATTGATTGGTTATTATAAACAAATCAGTTGGCAGGCAGACATTTAACAAAATAGACAATCTCTAATCACCAGAGATTGTGCAGGCTGAATAGTTTAAAATATAAAACACTGGCAGGCTTAATATATATTAAACACTAAAAAGCAGGCAGACTTTTAAAATATATAAAAACTTTGAACAAGCTGGCAGTGCTTCCTTCGCACTAGTAACACTTTTTGTGCAGAGATGGATTATACCCCTAAACTTGGGCTTCCCAACCCCTCTTTGCCATTCACACTGAGGACTTCTGACTTGTGCCCGATAAATCCCCTCATAGACACTCCCTTCACTAGCATACAGGACTCACACCTTTGAGTGCTACTACCAAGCCCCTCAATCCTGTCTCTTAGTCCCACCCAGCTAGTTTCCCTGTCTGTATCCTGGAATTTCTCAGCCACAAGAATCTAGTCCCAGTTTCTGTGTGTATTGGTGTTCTTAATTAAACAGGAGTCTGCCTTGATGCGCTGACAGGACTCTTCAGCATATCCTTCAGTTCTCTTCTGCTTCCAGTCAGAGAATTTCTTCATAATAATTCTCTCACTCTCTCAGACAGAATTTCAAACCCAGTTCTGCCTTATTTATTTATTTATAGTCTGCCCTTTCCCACAGTGGGCTCAGGGCGGATTCCAACATGGTAAAACAATTAAAAACCAACAATGCAACAATCAAATAAGTAAACAATAAACCATTCGAACAGTTAAACCAAATTAAGAAATTAAAACAGTTAAGCCATTAGCTCAGAATTAACTTAAGGCAGCATGGATGGTGTGGACACATAAATTCACAGCTTAGGTGTCCAAAAGATGTCAACTGTATTGGCCCGATTTTTAGCAGTCAAGATGGCAGTCAGTGCTGGGAGGCCAGTTAGATGGTGTAATGAAATAAGGACGCCTGCCTGCCTCAGCCATAGGCCTGGTGGAACAGCTCTGTCTTACAGGCCCTCCGGAATGGCAAGAAGTCCAGCAGGGGTCCAGAAGGACATCTCACAGAGGTCTGAGAGGAGCAGAGCAGCTCTGATAGCTGAGACAGCTGGAGAAATTGCTGAGAATTTCTGAGTTTTGAAGGACTTCATTCTAAGGACTTCATTCTAAGGTTTGTGGGGCTGCCTAAAATTCTAAGGTGTGATAGCTGGGGAACTGCTCTTTGTTTGGTTGACTGCTCTTTGTTTGGTTGACTGGCCTAAGGGTGAAAGAGATTAAGAGTGATTGCTGCTGATTGCTGAGGAGTGCCTCTGCTCCACCCTCTTTGCATTTTAAGCTGCGCCTTGCCAAAGGCACGAGCTGAAGGGCGAGAGCTAAAGGGCTCTTGGCCTGTGGCTCTTCGCCTAGGGGCTCTCTAAGGGCCAGGAATCCAGATCCCTGATTTCCTTGTTCTCCAAATAAGGTAAGTTCCTAATAAGGTAAGTTGAGGTAAGGTAAGTTGACCCTCCAGAAGGGGAGCCACTTAAACAAACAGCATTTAAAGAGGACTGTATATTTTAATATATATATATATCATAAAGATAGAATGCCAGCAGGGGGTTGGGGGCTTTCCAGTGTTTTGCACTGAGTGTCACATGTATGACTATCTGCCCAAAGGACAGAAGTCTTGGGTGTGTGCTCGATGCAAGGAGCTCCTGGTCCTCAGGGAACGAGTTCGTACCCTTGAGGCCGAGGTGACTGCCCTGGAGAAGCAGAGACGGTCAGTTAGGCACTTGGGGAAGACTCTCAGGGGCGTATTAGATGAGCCCCACTCTGAACGTAGCAGCCCCGTTGCTGCCAGAGAGCGAGAGGGTCGAGAGGGAACAGGGCACCGTGCTGAGGACAAGGGGAATGCGCCCTCAGAAGGGACCTCTTCTTCGGTTGGTGAGCGGGAATTCTTTCGCGCCAAGGAACCATCCCTGAGCAGGGGGAGAGGGGGGGTTTTGGTAGTTGGTGATTCGATCCTTAGGCAAGTAGACAGCTGGGTGGCGAAACCGCGTACTGACCGTATGGTGACTTGCCTGCCTGCTGCGAAGGTAGCGGACATTACGCATGTAGTAGATAGACTGATAGACAGTGCTGGGGAGGAGCCTGTGGTCGTGGTGCATGTTGGCACCAACGATGTGGGGAAATGCAGTCGTGACGTCCTGGAGGAAAAATTTAGGCTGCTAGGCGGGAGACTTAAGGCCAGGACCTCCAAGGTAGCCTTCTCGGAAGTCCTACCTGTTCCACGTGCAGGGCAGGAGAGACAGGCACAAATTAGAAGTCTCAATGTGTGGATGAGATGATGGTGTAAGGAGGAAGGGTTTAAGTTTGTTAGGCACTGGGATGCTTTCTGGAATAAGCGGGAGCTGTACAAAAGAGACGGTCTCCACTTGTCCTCGGATGGAACCAGGCTGCTGGCGCTTAAAATCAAAAAGGTGGCAGAGCAGTTTTTAAACTAAATCTTGGGGGAAAGCTGACAGGAGATGAAATGTCTCTGGTTCGGGAGGACTCGTCTCAAAGAGATGAAGGGTTAGCTGCTATTTTTCTACCGGGTAACAGACCAGAGTTGTCCACTGTGAAGGCGACAAACAATATGGACTGTCTGCCAGAGTCTCGAGGTGGCAGGAGGAAGGTGGCGGGCCTAGCTCGCCTGGGAAATTATAGATGTTTGTATGCAAATGCTAGAAGTGTTCGAAGTAAAATTGGTGAATTGGAATGTTTAGTGTTGGGAGAAAACATAGACATTGTGGGAATTTCAGAAACTTGGTGGAATGAGGAGAATCAGTGGGACACGGTGATTCCTGGATATAAGCTATATCGGAAGGATAGGGAGGGAAGGGTTGGAGGTGGGGTGGCTCTGTATGTCAGAGAGGATATACGGTCCAGTAAGACTGAGGTCAGAGAATTAGATTCACTTTTAGAAATGCTTTGGGTTGAAATAGAGGGCCCAAAAGGAAATTTAACTATGGGAGTTTGTTATCGCCCACCAAATCAAAAGAGAGAGGACGATTATAATATGATGGAAGGCTTAAAGATAGCGGCTAAACGTAAAAACTGTGTTGTAATAGGTGATTTTAACTACCCGCAGATTGATTGGGTCAATATGTGTTCTGGTCGAGAGAAAGAGATTGAGTTTCTTGATGCTCTCAATGACTGTGATATGGAGCAGATGGTCTCAGAACCTACCAGGGGTGGGGCGATCCTGGATTTGGTCCTAAGTAATGCCCAAGACTTGGTGAGAGATGTAAAAGTGATTGCGCCGCTTGGGAGCAGTGACCATAATGTTATTGATTTCACCGTTTGTATAAATAGGGAGTTGTCCAAAAAGACCGCCACAACCACGTTTAACTTAAAAAGGGGTAAATACACTGAGATGAGGAGGCATGTGAGGAGGAAACTGATAGGAAAGGTACATACGGTCAAAACCCTTGGGGAAGCTTGGACGCTATTTAAAACTATAATCCTAGAAGCTCAGATAAAATACATACCACATGTTAGGAAAGGCACAAACAGGCATAAGAAAAGGCCTGCATGGTTAACAAACAAAGTAATGGAGCTGTAAAAGGTAAGAAGGACTCCTTTAAGCGGTGGAAAACCAGTCCAAGTGAGATTAGTAAAAGGGAACACAGGCTGTGTCAAATCAAATGCAAGACTGTGATCAGGCAGGCAAAAAGGGACTATGAGGAGCATATTGCAAAAAACATAAAGACCAACAATAAAACTTTCTTCAAATATATTAGAAGTAGGAAACCAGCCAGGGAGGCAGTGGGGCCCTTGGATGACCATGGGGTAAAAGGATTACTGAAGGAGGATAGGGAAATGGCTGAGAAGCTAAATGAATTTTTTGCCTCCGTCTTCACTGTGGAAGACGAGAACTTTTTGCCCGCCCCAGAACCACTAATTTTGGAAGGGGTGTTGAAAGACCTGAGTCAGATTGAGGTGACAAAAGAGGAGGTCCTACAACTGATTAAAAACTAATAAGTCACCGGGTCCGGATGGCATACATCCGAGAGTTCTGAAAGAACTCAAAGTTGAACTTGTGGATCTTCTAACAAAAATCTGTAATCTTTCATTGAAATCTGCCTCCGTTCCTGAGGACTGGAAGGTAGCAAATGTCACCCCCATCTTTAAAAAGGGTTCCAGAGGAGATCCGGGAAATTACAGGCCAGTCAGTCTGACTTCAATACCGGGAAAGTTGGTAGAAACCATTATCAAGGACAGAATGAGTAGGCACATTGATGAACACGGGTTATTGAGGAAGACTCAGCATGGGTTCTGCAAGGGAAGATCTTGCCTCACTAACCTGTTACATTTCTTTGAGGGGGTGAACAAACATGTGGACAAAGGCGACCCGATAGATGTTGTTTACCTTGACTTCCAGAAAGCTTTTGATAAAGTTCCTCATCAAAGGCTCCTTAGAAAACTTGAGAGTCATGGAGTAAAAGGACAGGTCCTCTTGTGGATCAAAAACTGGCTTTGTAATAGGAAGCAGAGAGTGAGTATAAATGGGCAGTCTTCGCAGTGGAGGACGGTAAGCAGTGGGGTGCCGCAGGGCTCGGTACTGGGTCCCATGCTCTTTAACTTGTTCATAAATGATTTAGAGTTGGGAGTGAGCAGTGAAGTGGCCAAGTTTGCGGATGACACTAAATTGTTCAGGGTGGTGAGAACCAGAGAGGATTGTGAGGAACTCCAAAGGGATCTGTTGAGGCTGGGTGAGTGGGCGTCAACGTGGCAGATGCGGTTCAATGTGGCCAAGTGCAAAGTAATGCACATTGGGGCCAAGAATCCCAGCTACAAATACAAGTTGATGGGATGTGAACTGGCAGAGACTGACCAAGAGAAAGATCTTGGGGTCATGGTAGATAACTCACTGAAAATGTCAAGACAGTGTGCGTCTGCAATAAAAAAGGCCAACGCCATGCTGGGAATTATTAGGAAGGGAATTGAAAACAAATCAGCCAGTATCATAATGCCCCTGTATAAATCGATGGTGCGGTCTCATTTGGAGTACTGTGTGCAGTTCTGGTCGCCGCACCTCAAAAAGGATATTATAGCATTGGAGAAAGTCCAGAGAAAGGCAACTAGAATGATTAAAGGGCTGGAGCACTTTCCCTATGAAGAAAGGTTGAAACGCTTGGGACTCTTTAGCTTGGAGAAACGTCGACTGCGGGGTGACGTGATAGAGGTTTACAAGATAATGCATGGAATGGAGAAAGTAGAGAAAGAAGTATTTTTCTCCCTTTCTCACAATACAAGAACTCGTGGGCATTCCATGAAATTGTTGAGCAGAAAGGTTAAAACGGATAAAAGGAAGTACTTCTTCACCCAAAGGGTGATTAACATGTGGAATTCACTGCCACAGGAGGTGGTGGCGGCCACAAATATAGCCACCTTCAAGAGGGGTTTAGATAAAAATATGGAGCACAGGTCCATCAGTGGCTATTAGCCACAGTGTATGTGTGTATATAAAATTTTTTGCCACTGTGTGACACAGAGTGTTGGACTTGATGGGCCGTTGGCCTGATCCAACATGGCTTATCTTATGTTCTTATGTTTTTAGGGCCTGAACCTCCACAGGGAGCCAATTCCACCAGGTTGGGGCCAGGGCCGAAAAAGCCCTGGCCCTGGTCGAGGCAAGCCGGGCATCCCTTTGGTTAGGGATGGTCAAAAGATGGTGACTGGCTGATTGTAATGACTCTGGGGCTCATATGAGGAGAGATGGTCCCGCAGGTATGCTAGTTCCAGGCTGCGCAAGGCTTTAAACATCAATACTAAAACCTTGCAGCGGATCCAGTACTCATTTGGCAGCCAGTGCAAACTGTGCAGCACTGGCTGACTGCTTGCCCATACAGGCAATTCAGTCAGCAATCGTGCTGCCAATTTCTGCACCAGCTAGAGTTTCCGGATCAACTTCGAGGGCAAGCCTGTGTAGAGTGAGTTACCGTAGTCCAACCTGGAAGTGACTGTTGCATGATCACTGTAGCTAAGTCCCGAGGAACCGGGTAGGGTGCTAGTTATTTGACCTGCCAAAGATAGTAAAAGGCAGATCGTGCAACAGCTGTGACCTGGGCCTCCATAGAGAGGGTGGCATCCAGTATCACACTCAGACTCCTCACTTTCTGAGCTGGCACAAGAGATGGATGGACGGTCCAAGAGATGGGACAGACGGTGGCTCAGGGGCAGAGCATCTGCTTGGGAAGCAGAAGGTCCCAGGTTCAATCCCTGGCATCTCCAAAAAAGGGTCCAGGCAAATAGGTGTGAAAAACCTCAGCTTGAGACCCTGGAAAGCCGCTGCCAGTCTGAGAAGACAATACTGACTTTGATGGACCAAGGGTCTGATTCAGTATAAGGCAGCTTCATATGTTCATATGCACCATTCAGGATGGGGAGTCGGATGCCCAATCCTAGCCCCCCACCACTCATATACAGGACCTCCATCTTGGTTGGATTAAGTTTCAGCTAGCTCAGTTGCAACCAACCAGCCACTGCTTCCAGTGTCCTGGTTAGATGGTCTAGGGTAGAGTCTGAGTGGCTGTCCATCAACAGATAGAGCTAGGTGTCATCTGCATACTGGTGATAGCCCAGCCCAAAACCTCTGGCAATCTGGGCAAGGGGGCGCATATAGATGTTGAACACCATCGGCGAGAGAATAGCTTCCTGCGGTACGCCACACTCTAGTGGATGACACAGGGAGGTCTGCTTGCCAATCACCACCCTTTGTCCCCATCCACGGAGGAAGGAGGAAAACCACTGTAAGGCCACCCCCTGGACTCCAATGTTGGCAAGGTGGTGGGTCATTAGATCATAGTCAACCATGTCAAACACTGCTGAAAGATCTAAAACTAATAGCAGCACTGACCCGCCTTGATCCAGATAACTTCTAAGGTCATCTGTGAAGGTGACCAGAGCAGTCTCCATCTCGTGACCAGGACAGAAGCCGGACTGGAAGGGGTCAAGGACAGATATATCTTCCAGGAAAACTTGAAATTTCTCTGCCATCGCTTTCTTAATTATCTTGCCCAGAAACAGTAAGTTTGAGATTGGGCGATAATTGGCTAGGACCAATGGGTCCAAAGATGACTTCTTCAAAAGTGGGCGAACCATTGCCTCTTTAAGCTTGGCTAGGAATACTCCCGATGACAAGGCTGTGCCAAGGGCCTCTGAATGTCATCCCCACCTTCTTTAACAAGCCAGGATGGACACAGGTCCAGAGGACAAGTGGTGGGCTTCACTACAGCCAAGATCCTGTCTACATCCTCCTGAGAGAGACAGCTGAAGTGGTCCAAAATGGGACCTGAAGACGGACAACAGGCTTCCAGTTCCCGTACTGTGTCAATTGTGGCTGGGAGATTATGGCGGAGGAACTCAGCCTACAAGCTGTTTCAGTTCCTTCCCAGTTGATTTTCACAACTGTTTTCCTCAGTCTCCAGGCTGAACTAACACCAGAACTATCTCCCAGCTCTGAACTGCTTCAGTACTCCAGCAGAACTAACTCTGTGAGGTGTTTTTTTGTAAGCCTTCTCAAAATTGATACATTTTGTGACCATGGCTGTTACTCAGCCAATCAGTGCAAGCTGTTCCCAGCTTTCAGGCTAATTGCCTTAGTCCATTACAGTGGTCCCCAATATGGTGATCAGGATCAATGCGAGGAGAGGAATCACTGATCGCAGTCTTGAAGCCCTCAAGGGGTTAGCCATGGCAGGGCAGTTTAATGAAAAATGCACTGTATTAATACTATAATTAGTGGTGGTCCTGGAGGATCATGGAACCCAGTGGAAGCTTTGGGCTAAAGAAGTTGTCCCCAACCTTCTTGGTACCGGGGACTTCTTGGTACCTGTGGAGCTGCACAACCTCACTGCCCCCCCCCCCCTTATGGCACCACATAGCCTCGCCGTCTGCCCCCTTGTAGCACCTCCTCCACCCTCCATTGCTACAATTTTAAGGCCGGGAAAAGGGCGGTGAAGCCCCTGGTTGCGAACAGTCCGCGGCCCAAGGGTTGGGGACCCCTGGGCTAGAGGGTGAGGTGTTCCATTGATGTTGGTGTTGTGGGGATAGATGGTGAGATTGGGACCTGGATCGATGTTTGTTGCTCAGTTTGATGTGGTATCTTTGTTGAATGATCTCAGAGTCTCTTGGTCATGGATGGGAGCTGCTCATCCTGGACAGCCCTGATGAAGCAGATTAGTGTGGAGACTGTTGGTTTATATCAATTTTCTCTGCCTCCAGTGTTGAGAACAGGAGGGAAGGTTGGATTGTCAACATCAATGCATGTGCCGATGAGCTCAGCTGATGGATAGGAGATTCAAGTAACTAGAGTGGAGGAATCTCTTGAGGTTTTCATTGGCACCAGCAATAATTACATCAATGGAGTAGTGCATGTAAGGCTCGAGGGGCTGTGTTTCCATCTGTCGTCAGACTTCAATTTAGTTGGTTTATCCACCTTGTCACTGTTGCTCTTCTTGCATTTTTCTACAAGAATAGAGGACTTGAATTTTGATGTCAAGCCAGCTCTTTTTGAGGTTGAGCAGTCAGTATCAGGAGGATCATGCATCAGGGCAGTCTGTGGCTGGCTCAAGGAAGGCTGTTTTGTTGTTGCTGTTGGGGTCAGTATGGAGGGACCTTGATGCAACACTGAGGTGGTAGCCACCAGATGGGAATTAAGACAGATTCTATATAATAGCTACAATGTTTTAAAAACTTCTCAAGTTTTTCATATGCAGCAGAGTTATGGGAAAGGAGTGGCGGAGGGGGGGAGAATTAAGTTGAAATGGGAAGAAAACCAAATTGCCTTCTTTCTCCTTTTTTTTTTTGTCAGAAAGAAAAAAAAAGTGACAAAAAAAGGTGCTGAGTTGGATGCAGAAAAATCTCCCAAAAGTGCAGTTGAAGAGGTGAGTTCACCAACTGAACCAAAGATTGACTAATCAATGCAGTGGTCAAAAGAGAACTGGCAGGATACCCAAACCGTGCCTCAGTAGGCTTGCACATAGGTGGAGCTCTTGGGCGTGCCTCCAGGGTCAAGCGGGGAAAAATAGTTTTGCTGAGTTTACTGATTGAATCAGGTGCAGACCATGAAAAAGATCTCTAAGATGTTTTGGAAGTCCGCTCTAACTGATGGCACTTAACACATACACAATCCTTGCAGAACATCACAAGAATGCTCCAATAATGCGGAGCAGTGATCTCCCTTCAAGGCCTTCTGAATTCTCCCCTCCCAGGAAGAAATGGAATCACTACAACACAGCACTTCTAGTCACACCCACAATTAATAACATTAAAAACTGCTGAGTGATCCAAGAGAATCAAGCTATCCAAGAGAATCAGCCTTATAATGTCATGTCCTTCTACTGGCTTAGATAGTCAACAAGGAAGTCTGTGTACCAAAGTAAACGAAAAGCCATTAAAAAGTTTATAATCCAACTGCCAGGTACTGCTGGGTAGCTGTCTAGAAAGAACTAATTCTTCTGAAGTATACCTACTCCATTAGCTTATGTAATCAGAAAATCCCCAGGAATGGAAACACTATAAATACAAACAAATAAATCAATGCTATATGCTTCATTTTAACCACAATTTTTACAAAGATCATTGGTGTTACTAGAATGAGTCATACTGCGTAAACTTTGCAAACATTTTGCCTTGTTCTAAAACATCTCTTCACAGCAGAAATTTTGTCTAAACAATCTTGTTTTCACTTAGCTTCAAACCACCAACTCTTAAATATATACACATTCCAGCCATCCTTTCCTATGACTGATAACGTTCAGAGAGCCACAACTTGCTATGTCTATGTATATGTTGTCCATTTTATATGGACAACACAAAAGCATTTACTTGTTTACTATTTTATGTCATTTAGACATATTAATAAATATAGTACAAAAAGCTATATTTTTCTGATACACCTTTGCCCATCAGGAACAACTTTCAACTTCAAATAAGTTACATTTATTAAGTTTTATCTTGATACCATGACACTGAATTCCTGTAATAAAGGTACCCTGTGTAAGCACCAGTTGTTTCTGACTCTGGGGTGACGTTGAATCACGACGTTTTCACTGCACTTTTTATAGGGTGGTTTGCCATTGCCTTCCCCAGTCATCTACACTTTACCCCCAGGAAGCTGGGTACTCATTTTACCAACCTCGGAAGGATGAAAGGCTGAGTCAACCTTGAGCTGGCTACCTGAACCCAGCTTCCACTGGGGTTGAACTCAGGTTGTGAGCAGAGAGCTCAGACTGCAGTACTGCAGTTTTACCACTCTGTGCCACAGGGCTCTTTATGAATTCCTGTAATACTGGATTTTAATTATACCTACACATAAATCATTAGTCCTAATACTGTAAGTACTGTACCTGCTCTTACTAAATTATGATGTGGAAAACTGACTGACTATATAGAGCACAGTGCGAAGACACAAAAAACGAGTTGGGAACTCCATCTTACCATCAGACCCTATGTACTGTGGTATGACCCTTGGAACTGTTTGAGCATGTGTTCAACAACAAGTGGAAGAACTGTAGCAGCAGATCTTATTACAAAAACTAGTTCTTGTATTGGAAGATGCACACGAATAGCCAGTGCCAAAAAAAGAAGCTGGCAAAGGACAACTCTGCCAATCAAGAAATGACCACCAGTACACCAGCACCATTTTCAAAGAGCAGCCCTTCTAGATTGAAATCTGTATGTTAAAAGGATGGTGTATTCACAGGTTTTTTTTTCTAGCAGGGCACCTTGATACATTAATTGTTGGTGATGTCAACATTGACAATACTATATTACCTGTCTGAGAGTTCACAGAACAAAAAGCAGCCTGAACAGTTATATAGCACTGCCATAGTCTAGTCTAGATACTATATTTTGTACCATTTGTTTCTTACCATGATGGATAGTGAGAGTAGCAGTCAACATTCTGCTTTCACCGGCAACACCTCTCCAAAGTTTCAGGTTTTTCACATTACCCTACCATGTGATTTTTTTTAACTGGGGATGCCAAAGACTGAACCAGGAAACTTCTTGATTTCTCTCCACTTAACCATGGCAATAATGTATTGCATGGTAAGGTTTTTGTCTTGGGGTTTTCTCAACCAGCTCTCTTGATGTTGCAAGGTTTTTCCTTCCATTCTCAAGCAGTCAAATAGCATGTGTCCCAGGTAGTATTCAAGTGATAACCTTAATGAAACTGTTTCTGAAACTTCTGCTTTCATTTGCTATTTCACAAAATTAAAATTGGCAAAGAAGTCTGTTCCCTCAGTGAGGTAAAGACATTCACAAAGAACAAAAATAAATTTTGTTACCATAAAAGGTAGTCCCCCTTTACAAGCACCAAGTCATTAGCAACCCATGGGGTGCCATCACATCATGACATTTTCTTGGCAGACTTTTTGCGGGGTGGTTTGCTATTGCCTTTCCCAGTCATCTACACTTTGTGACCATACTTTCAAGCAAAATTAGAAAGCCAATAGCCTTGATTTGTTTAATATTCTGGCATTCTTATAAACCAAGGGTGGCCAAACTGTGGCTCAGGAGCCACATGTGGATCTTTCACACATATTCTGTGGCTCTTGAAGCCCACCATCCTGTTGGCCAGCTTGGAGAATGCATCTAAAGTTAAAGTTACTTTTTTTCCAACTCTCCCTTCCCTCCCCCATCTATTTCTTCCCTTCCTTTCTGCTCTCAAACATCTACTGTTCATGTCTTGTGGCTCTCAAATATCTGACATTTATTCTATGTGGCTCTTACATTAAGTAAGTTTGGCCACCCCTGCCATAAACGTTTACAGCAGACACGTAACTGTGAATCAAATCTGTCATCCCACATGAATGATGTAAGCATTTACAATTCAAGGGGGGGGGGAGGAAATTAGTATGCCAAATTCAGATTTTGTAGGTGGATTCCTGTGCCTTTTGGGCTAACCAGCCACAGAAGTCCCTCTGGGCAACTTAACTAAGCCCCACAAGTTCAGAGGCAGGTGATTAATTGTCCAATGAAGTTGAAAACAGAGTTGCACTTACCTATAACTGTTGTTCATCGACATCTTCTGCACAGAAACACACTGGGACTGCACTTGCACAGGCCAGCCATGGACACCTTGTTTCTAGCTTAGAGCTCTAAAATGGGGGCAACCCACCCCTCTTGGAGTCGGCTTCCCACTGAAAATGTCATGTGCTCCGCAGGTGGGAATACCCCTCCCTCAGTTCTTGCTAACCCACTGTGAGCTCACACAGGTATCCTTCATTTAAATGTGTGTGTGTGTGTGTGTAAAACACACCTGTGAAAGCTTACAGTGGGGCAAGAGGGAGGGAATGTATGTCTGCACAGAAGAGGTCCATGAACAACATTAAGAGTAAGCACAACTGTTTTCATCTTCTGTCTTCCTGTGCATTGGAGTTGCTCACCTGAGAAAGTGAGATGAGACACGCACTAGAACAGAGCCTGCAGTACAGCCTTTCCAACATCTGTTTCCCTTCTAGCCTACAGGTTCACAGCATAATGCCTTATGAACATGTTTCCTGTTGACCAGGTTGCTTCCTTGCAAATGTTTAGGATGGGAACTTGCTGACCAAATGCAGCTGATGAGCCCTGCATTGGGATGGAGTATGCCTTTATATCAAAGGGGCATGACTCTTTTGATGTTCTATAGCAAGAGCAAATAGCTGCCACCACACATCGGGCCATGAACTGAGCTGATACTGTTCTAGGTTTTTAAGTGCCCCAATAACAACAACAAAAACCTTCATCCTTATGAAAAGCCTTGGTTCTGTTCAAATAATATAGGTGAGCCCTCCTCAGATCTAAAGTATGCAGGGTCTTCTCTGCTTGTGAACTTGAGCCGGGGAAGAAAAGAAGCAAAATAATTTATGCCAGATGGAATTTAGACACCTCCACAAGAAGGAAGTCTAGACTAGTGTTGTGTAGTGGTTAAGAGCAGTAGACTCTAATCTGGAAAACCAGGTTTGATTACCCACTCCTCCACATAAAGCCAGCTGGGTCAATCACAGTTCTCTCAGCCTCACCTACCTCACAGGTTGTCTGTTGTGGAGAGAGGAAAGAAAGGTGATTGTAAGCTACTCCGAGACTAGTTAAGGGCAGGGTATTAAACCAACTCTTCTTCTTTTAGGGACAAACATTATGAAGAAAAAATGCACTTCTGTCTGGAGAATACAGAAGGCCCAGAAAACATGGGAACTGGTCAGTGTTCCTAAACTGAGTTAGTGTGAGCTAGCTCACAGTTTTTTAGCCTCTAACTTACACATTTTTGTCTTACCTCAGGAAGGATGGCCCCAGAGCAAACTAATTTATGCAGTAGCTCACAACTTTAATGCCAGTAGCTCACAAATAAGAATTTTTGCTCACAAGACTCCACAGCTTAGTGTTGGAGCTAGCCACCCTTGGGCTAGCTGTATGGATGAGGCCCCCAACCTCTTTGAGCCTATAGTCACCTTTGGAATTCTGAGGCAGAGTGGCAGCCAAACATACATATAAACACAAGTGGATGGGGAATATAAATACGCACACAGAGAGACCAACTGAGGAAATAATACACATACAAAACTAAGGCGGGACAGGAGGATAAAGCACACATATGTAAGACAATGGCAGAAGGGAGGATAAAACATGTGAGTACAAGGACAATGATAATGACAACCAGGGTGGAGATTAAAAAATACACACTAACAGCCCAAGAGATATGGGACGAGTATGAAAGCAACCAGTCACTAGTTCTACCATCACAATGGGCCCACCAACTTTCCAGAAGCACATGGGTGCCTGCTTGGTGAATTGCCTGTGGGCACCATACGTGGGCACTGCACTTGGAAACCTTGTTCTATAATAATCATGAATGATAGGATCATACTGAAACTATAGACTGATATAATATCACACAAATCAAGATATGTGACATGGTCCTTCTATGCTCCCAAACTTGTGGAACTATGAGTACACAAGAGTCACCTTTGGAATTTGGAGTGGCAGCCAAACATACACACAAACACAGGTGGATGGGGAATATAAACACACAGAGAGAGACACAATGCTCCAAATGCAAACTGGAGTGCTTGCAGAATCTATTAGTGGTATAGTGGTTACAGCATCAAAGTAGGATCTGGGAGACCCAGTTCAAATCCCCACTCTGCCATGGAAGCTTGTTGGGTGACCTGAGACTAGTCACAAACTCAAAGTCTAACCTATCTCACAAAATTGTTGTGATTATAAAATGGTAAAAGGGAGAATAGTGTAAGCAACTCTGAGTCCCCACTGGGGAGAAAAGCAGGATATAAATGAGGTAAAACAATAATCCAATATGCAAGCACTACAGACAGTTTCAGAAAATTCAATTTAGTTGTACCATAGGATTAGACTGAGTAAAGATTCTTCATTTTTTTTCCTTCTGGCTTTGTTGCAATGTATTCAATTTTATTCTCTTTTTCAGGGGGGACCTGTGTTCCCAATAGTGCCAAACTACCTGTGCAGATCTAAACTAAAGTTATCATGTCACTGGAGATCAACAATGCTGCTATGAAGCAAATAATATAAATATAGTACATTTTTCAGTAATTAGAAATGCAATGGTTTTAAGCATCACTGAGAAGAAAGGATTAATGACCTCTGATACACTGTAATTTGAGATGTTCATATTATCATATGAGATGCAGGTACAATACATTAATACATAATTAAAGAACATGAAGTTATTGTGATTTATATTTATGTGAGGTCAGTTTTACAAAAGGAGAGTATTTCAGACTCAAATGAAAAATGAAATAAAATTTGTTAGCACAAGAAAAAACTCAAGTTCTTCAATGGTGTATGACTTCTTATTTTGATTTCTGTATTCTACAATTACCTCTTGAAAATGCCTCTTGAAAAGAAATAAAATCCTATGAGTAGTCTATGACACAAATAATAGAATATGCATTTTACATACACTAAAAAAGAAGCACAAAGTACTGTTTATGGTGTACTTTGGATGACAAAGAGTACCCTTAGACATATATTATTCTCAAATAACAGCATATTAAACACCACCTTGAAATTACAGCAGTTTAACAATCATCCATACTTACATTCTCATGTTTTCTATAACAAGGTTAAAAATGTGCATTAAATTATTATCTTTTTACCACAACATAACAATGACACTATCATACCATTTGCCTTCTCTAAAATCTTATAGAACAGAAGGCAGCCTACCTAGTCTTTCATTTTTGACAAGAGTCAGTTTATGTTAAGTTCTATCTGTGATATCATATTACGCATTGTTGATATCACTTTGCTTGCCTTTGTTAGAGCTTGCTGGATGAGACAAAAACCAAGCATACAATATCCGCACCTGTCTTAATTAACCAAATTAGATACTCACAATAGTTGCATTTTAACCAGTATTCAGCATTCATTTTTACTAAAGTATTATTTGGATCACACGACTTTCTATACCTACAAATGAACACTTATGATGGAAAATATTTACTATACAGGCACCATGACAAATGGTAAAGAAATTCTTGAGAATGTACACAAACTTATTTATTCAAAAAAACTATACCATGCTATTGTATTATTTACCAAAAAAAAAAAGGGGCACAAAGTATTATATAATACCTGCTTTGACGCCTAGTTTTAAAACGAGAAATGTAGGGATAGAAATTATAAAACTATTAGTTGGAAAAGTTGTATATGAATTTACTATTACTACTTTTCCATGTCTTGTGGAAGTTTTATTTAGGGTATGAACTTTTGTTTGCTTGGATACAGACATATCTTAAAGGAAGTGATTAAATTTGAGGAGATCTTCTGCTATTGAAAGTGGCCCATTTTCCAATAATAGGACTAACAAATCAGATATTAACACTAAATAGATCTCCTTGTTTCAGAGTTGTGAGAAAATGCACCACAATTAAGAGTGCTTGGGTGACAAACTGGTTCTCTTATAGAAACCGTAGCAGGAGGGAGAACTATGACAAGATGGTTGTCAAGGTTCCCATTAAATCGGCCACCCTACATGTACTCAAGGAGGTACTTTTCCCTTGTTTTGCTTAAGCTTTTTCTTTTAATCCATGTAAGTTTATAAATAATTTTTGCATACTTTTTTACATTTTTAATTCTTAATTTTTTTACCTATAATATTTTTGTATTTCAGACAAGGCTACTGCATTATATTGTATTGTATTTGTCTATGCATAGTATGTGTTAATAAAATTGTTATAATTATAATCAAAGATATAAAACTGGTTTCATCTTGGAAAATCCCAAGCTCCCTCATTCGTTGGGACTGGGTGAGACTGCACTGCATCAGCAATTGGATAATGAAGCCTCAGTCACCAGATTGGCTTTCCTATTGACTCTACTCAGTGTCACCCACCCACTATAACCTGTGAGACGTTCCCCCAACTGCCAAAACAAACTTGCCTCAGACAGAGACACATCTCTGCTGCTTCTCCAGTATCTCCTACAACCTTTGGCTTTCGGGTTGGCTATACTCAGTGTCACCTGCCCACTATAAACTGCAAAACACTCCCCCAGTCACCAAAATGAACTTGTCACAGACGGAGACACATCTCCACTGCTTCTCCACCATTTCCTGTGACCATCTATGGCAAAACTTTGGCCCCTTCCACTTCACAGCAAAAAAGGCGCAAAGCCACTCTGAAGCCCAAGTTTGAGGACTTCAGCTCCTGCAGCCTAACTTTGACATGGCTGCCAGCATCGGCCCTCTGCCCCAAGCTCTGGCCCTGCTAGAAGTGTTTCCTGCCCCCTAGGAAGTGTTAGCCAGAGTCTGTTGCTAGGCTGCTATTTGTTTGTTATAACTGCTGTTTGTTTGGTTTGAGTGGGATGAAGATGATTGTTGCTGATTGATTAGGAGTGGCTGTGTTCTTGGGGCAGACTGAGGCCCCACCCTCCTTGCATTATTCAGCTGCGCCTTGCCAGAGGCTGAGCACATTTCAGAGAGCTCTGAGAGAGAGCAGATAAGAAGTGCTATAAGGGTGAGGTTTGGATTTCTAAGCAGCTGGGGGAGTTGGTGAGAATTTCGGAGTTTGTGTGACTGCGTAATTGCTGAAAATTCTGAGTTTGTGGTTGCTGGGGAACTGCTGTTTGTTTGGTTTGAGTGGACTGAAGGTGATTGTTGCTGATTGATTAGGTGTGGCTGTGTTCTGGGGCAGACTGAGGCCCCACCCTTTTTGCATTATTAAGCTTCACCTTGAAAGAGGCAAGAGCTAAAGGGCTCTTGGCCTCTGGCTCTTAGCCTGGGGGCTGTGTAAGGACAAGGAACCCAGATCCCTATTTTCCTTGTGTTCCCAATAAGGTAAATAGGTCCTCGAGAAGGAGAGCCACATAAACAAACAGGATATAAAAGGGGACTGTATATTTTAAAAAAGCTGTCATGAAGGTAGAATGCCAGCACAGGGGTGGGGGCTTTCCAATGCTTTGCACTGAGTGTCACATGTATGACTATCTGTGCACAGGACAGAAATCTTGGGTGTGTGCTCGATGCAAGGAGCTCCTGGTACTCAGGGAATGAGTTCGTACCCTTGAGGCCGAGGTGACTGACCTGGAGAAGCAGAGACAGTCAGTTAGGCACTCAGAGAAGACTCTCGGGGTCGTATTAGATGAGCCCTACTCTGAACGTGGCAGCCCTGTTGCTGCCAGGGAGCATGAGGGTCGAGAGGGAACAGGGCACCTGCTGAGGATAAGGGGAATGCACCCTCAGAAGGGAACTCTTATTCAGTTAGTCAGTGGGTATCCTTTTGCGCCAAGGTACCATTCCTAGGCAGGGAGAGAGGGGGGGTCTTGGTAGCTGGTGATTCGATACTTAGGCAAGTAGACAGCTGGGTGGAAAAACCGCGTACAGACCTATTGCTGACTTGCCTGCCTGGTGTGAAGGTAGGAGACATTATGCGTGTTGTAGATAGGCTGATAGACAGTGCTGGGGAGGAGCCAGTGGTTGTGGTGCATGTTGGCACCAACGATGTGGGGAAATGCAGTCGTGAGGTCCTGGAGGAAAAATTTAGGCTGCTAGGCAGGAGATTTAAGGCCAGGACCTCCAAGGTAGCCTTCTCAGAAGTGCTATCTGTTCCACGTGCAGGGCTGGATAGACAGGCACAAATTAGAAGTCTCAATGTGTGGATGAGATGATGGTGTAGGAAGGAAGGGTTGAAGTTTGTTAGGCACTGGGATGCTTTCTGGAACAAGCGGGAGCTGTATGAAAGAGATGGTCTCCACTTATTCCCAGATGCAAACAATCTGCTGGCACTTAAAATCAAAAAGGTGGCAGAGCAGTTTTTAAAAAAAATCTTGGGGAAAAGCCGACAGCACATGAAATGTCTCTGGTTCGGGAGGACTCATCTCAAAGAGATGACGGGTTAGCTGTTAATTTTCTACCGAGTAATGGATCAGAGTTGTCCACTGAGATGGTGACAAACAGTATGGAGTGTCTGCCAAAGTCTCGAGGCGGCAGAAGGAAGGTTGCAGGCCTAACTTGTCTGGGAAATTATAGATGTTTGTATACAAATGCTAGAAGTGTTCAAAGTAAAATTGGTGAGTTAGAATGTTTAGTATTGGGGGAAAACAGACATTGTGGGAATTTCAAAAACTTTGTGGAATAAAGAAAATCAGTGGGACACGGTGATTCCTGGATATAAGTTATATTAGAAGGATAGGGAGGGAAAAGTTGGAGGTGGGGTGGCTTTGTATTTCAGAGAGGGTATACAGTCCAGTAAGACTGAGGTCAAAGAATTAGATTTCCTTCTAGAAATGCTTTGGGTTGAAATAGAGGGCCCAAAAGGAAATTTAACTATGGGAGTTTGTTATCGCCCACCAAATCAAAAGATAGAGGATGATTATAATATGATGGAAGGATTAAAGATAGTGGCTAAACGTAAAAACTATGTCGTAATAGGTGATTTTAATTACCCGCAGATTGATTGGGTCAATATGTGTTCACGTCGAGAGAAAGAGATTGAGTTTCTAGATGCTCTCAGTGACTGTGCTATTGAGCAGATGGTCACAGAACCTACCAGGGGTGGGGCGATCCTGGATTTGGTCCTAAGTAATGCCCAAGACTTGGTGAGAGATGTAAAAGTGATTGCACCTTTTGGGAGCAGTGACCATAATGTTATTGATTTCACCATTTGTACAAATAGGGAGTTGCCCCAAAAGACCAGCACAACCACGTTTAACTTTAAAAGGGGTAAATTCTCTGAGATGAGGAGGCATGTGAAGAGGAAACTGAAAGGAAAGATAGCTACAGTCAAAACCCTTGGGGAAGCTTGGAGGCTATTTAAGACTACAATCCTGGAAGCTCAGATAAAATATATACCACAAGTTAGGAAAGGTACAAACAGGTATAAGAAAAGGCCTGCATGGTTAACAAACAAAGTAATGGAAGCTGTAAAGGGTACGAAGGACTCCTTTAAACTATGGAAAGCTAGTCCAAGTGAGATTAATAAAAGGGAACACAGCCTGTGGCAAATCAAACGCAAGACTGTTATCAGGCAGGCAAAAAGGAACTATGAGGAGCATATTGCAAAAAAACATAAAGACCAACAATAAAAATTTCTTTAAATATATTAGAAGGAGGGAGGCAGTGGGGCCCTTGGATGACGAAGGGGTAAAAGGGTTACTGAAGGAGGATAGGGAAATGGCTGAGAAGCTGAATACAGTTTCTGCCTCCATCTTCACTGTGGAAGATGAGAAGTGTTTGCCAGCTCCAGAACCACTAATTTTGGAAGGGGTGTGAAAGACCTGAGTCAAATTGAGATGACAAGAGAGGAGGTCCTACAAATGATTGAATTAAAAATTAATAAATCACCAGGTCCGGATGGCATACATCTAAGAGTTCTGAAAGAACTCAAAGTTGAACTTGTGGATCTTCTGGCAAAAATCTGTAATCTTTCATTGAAATCTGCCTCTGTTCCTGAGGACTGGAAGGTAGCAAATGTCAGCCCCATCTTTAAGAAGGGTTCCAGAGGAGATCCGGGAAATTACAGGCCAGTTAGTCTGACTTTAATACCAGGAAACTTGGTAGAAACCATTATCAAGGACAGAATGAGTAGGCACATTGATGAACACAAGTTATTGAGGAAGACTCAGCATGGGTTCTGTAAGAGAAGATCTTGCTTCACTAACCTGTTACAGTTCTTTGAGGAGGTGAACAAACATGTGGACAAGGGGGATCCAATAAATGTTGTTTACTTTGACTTCCATAAAGCTTTTGATAAAGTTCCTCATCAAAGACTCCTTAGTAAACTCGAGAGTTATGGAGTAAAAGGACAGGTCCTCTTGTGGATCAAAAACTGGCTAATTAATAGGAAGCAGAGAGTGAGTATAAATGGGTAGTCTACACAGTGGGGGGTGGAAAGCAGTGGGGTGTCGCAGGGCTCAGTACTGGGTCCCATGCTCTTAACTTGTTCATTAATAATCTGGAGTTGGGAGCAAGCAGTGAAGTGGCCAAGTTTGCAGATGACACTAAATTGTTCAGGGTGGTGAGAACCAGAGAGGATTGGGAGGAACTCCAAAGGGATCTGTTAAGGCTGGGTGAGTGGGCGTCTACGTGGCAGATGAGGTTCAATGTGGCCAAGTGCAAAGTAACGCACATTGGGGCCAAGAATCCCAGCTACAAATACAAGTTGATGGGGTGTGAACTGGCAGAGACTGACCAAGAGAGATCTTGGAGTCACAGTAGATAACTCACTGAAAATGTCAAGACAGTGTGCGATTGCAATAAAAAAGGCCAACACCATGCTGGGAATTATTAGGAAGGAAATTGAAAACAAATCAGTCAGTATCATAATGCCCCTGTATAAATCGATGGTGTGGTCTCATTTGGAATACTGTGTACATTTCTGGTCACTGCACCTCAAAAAGGATATTATAGCATTGGAAAAAGCATAGAAAAGGGCAACTAGAATGATTAAAGGTTTGGAACACTTTCCCTATGAAGAAAGGTTAAAACGCTTGGGGCTCTTTAGCTTGGAGAAACGTCGACTGCGGGGTTACATGATAGAGGTTTACAAGATTATGCATGGGATGGAGAAAGTAGAGAAAGAAGTACTTTTCTCCCTTTCCCACAATACATGAACTCATGGGCATTCAATGAAATTGCTGAGCAGTCAGGTTAAAACGGATAAAAGGAAGTACTTCTTCACCCAAAGGGTGATTAACATGTGGAATTCACTGCCACAGTAGGTGGTGGCGACAACAAGCATAGCCAGCTTTAAGACGGGCTTGGATAAAAATATGGAGCAGAGGCCCATCAGTGGGTATTAGCCACAGTATATATATATATATATATATATGTGTGTGTGTGTGTGTGTGTATGCACACACACATATATTAGCCACTGTGTGACAGAGTGTTGGACTGGATGGGCCATTGGCCTGATCCAACATGGCTTCTCTTATGTTAACCCAGTCTACTTTTCTCAGTAAAGGGAGAGGTCTCAGGCAAACAGAATGGCATACAGCCCACCCTCCAAAAGCAGTGATTTTCTCCAGGGTATGGAGAGAGATGTGTTCTCTTTAGGTGCCTTGATGCTACCAGCAATTTCCTCCCCAGGAACCACTTTGTCTAATGTCCAGGTGAGGCCTTTCCTCCAACTGTTGCCAATCTCCAGGTGAGGGCTGGAGATCCCTCAGAACTACAACTGTTCTCTAGATGGAAGAGGTCAGCTCCCCTTGAGGTGTGTGGGGGAGGAGTGAATGCCTTCACTGGGGGACCTGTCTTATCTTTTCCCATAGTACAGAAGTAGGCACTGAGAAGATCCCAGGCTGGGGAGGCTGTCAGCCTGATCAAAATAAGACTGAGTGGAAAGACTGTTTGACGTAGTCCTCTTTTCCTTTAAAGCTCAAAATCACCCTCCCAAAACTACTTTTTTTCACTTAGTGGGGTGGGGCAGGATAGATGAGAAATACCAGAACAAAAGGGAGATTCTGGTGGGATGGATCTTCTCAGTGCCTACTTCTGTACTATGGAAACAGATAAAACAGGTCCCCCAGCCGCTAGAACCAAAGGTTCCTCTTCCAACTTTTCTCACAGTACACCGCTGCCATGAAATAATCAGTTCTCAGAGGTTTTTCCAGCCTGAGAATCTGAACCTCTCACATTTAATCTTTTAAAAGATCTTAGTATCAGTTTTGGTCTTCCAGCTTTCTACGGCACTATAACACTGCATGATGGAGGTAACTGACATCAACTTATTTTTCAGAGGGTAGCTAATTAAGTTGATCAGTTAGATTTTAGTTCAGTAGCACCTAAAATCTTGTTGGTCTCTAACTGATCTCACTGATAATACAGTTGCATTTATCCAGGACTTCCTCAATCAGTTGCTGACCAATGAAAGCTGCCAGGAGCCCCACTCTTAAATCGGGATTTCAATATGAAAGGAAAGTTAAATATCTAGGTATGTATTTAACATCGGAATTGAAAACTCTTGTAAGGGACAATTATGAAATTTTTTTAAAAGAGATTAAAACAGATTTAGAACGGTGGTGTGATCTACAAATTTCTCTCCTGGGGAGAATAGCATCAGTTAAAATGAATGTACTTCCAAGAGTATTATTTCTGTTCCAAATGTTACAGATTATGTTACCCAAATCCTTTTTTAAACAACTGAATAAAATGGTAGCAAGATTCATTTGGCAAAACAAAAAACCAAGGATTAAGTTAAAAGTCCTTCAAGATAGCAAAGAAAGGGAGGTTTGCCTTACTGGAGTGGCAGACCTACCACAAAACTTGTAGTTTGACTTGGGATAAAGACTGGCTGCTTCTAAAAAAGAAAAGACTCTTAACATTGGAAGGGGCTGACTTGGTTAGAGGGTGGCATGCACTTATATGGTATGATCGCCCAATAAAAGGAAGTAAATTCCTTAGACACGAAATAAGGAAGTCCTTATATAAGACTTGGTTTGAGGTTAAAAATCAGATATATAAATATACTCCCAAATGGCTCTCTCCGGTTGAAGCATCAGTTCAACCAAACCTTTTTAACTGGGAAGAAGATTACACTTACGAAATCTTACTAGATGCCAGACAGGAATTGAATATCGAGGTAATCTCTAAAATGGACTGGTGGCTGAGAACACAAGTTTAGGTACAAGTCAGATAAGGGATTAGGTTTCCCAAAAAAATTGAATGAATTCGATTGTATTATATTGGAATCTGACAGAAAAATGATTTCTAGATGTTATACTTGGCTATTGGAAATGAAGATGCAAGAGGAAAATGTAAAGGAAAGTTGGATTAAATGGTTACAAGAATTTGGCTATACCATTGACTTTGATAATTGGGGAAAAATATGGAAAGAAAATCTTAAATTGTCTAAATCCTCTTTACTAAAAGAAAATTTGTAGGAAATGGTTTACTGCTGGTATTATACCCCCAAAAGGCTGTCAAGTCTGATGTTTCAATAACGAGACCTTCTCGATAAAAAAGTTTCTAGTTTATTGTAACATGTTGCAAGACTGTAGAAACAGATTGAGAGACTGGCGAGCATGCACAAAGAGCAAACATTTAAGGTATACATCAAAGGGATTCCTGAGGGAGGGGGCACTCTATGCAGGGCACATTCACACATTGTTGTTGTTTTATCGTTCTCAAGCACCGGCTGGCCTTGGGCGCTTTCTTAGCACCGGCTATCTCTGAGAAGGCACCACAATCTTGTTCCCATATTCCCAGTTCCAAGCATTGCTACATAACAAAGGAAGGGAGGGGGGGAAGGAGAGCTTGAGCTAGCAGCATCTGAATACAGAATGGTTTTTACCCAGGATCCTTTTCCTGAACCAAAGTTTAGCACTAAACTACTCATACATTATAGCAGACTTGACATACTGCCCCCCCCTAAGCCCCCTCCACCAGCGTGGGGAGGAGTTTGGTTCGTTTACACTCCAGGGCGTCTGGGGCGATGCGGCAGCGGTCGACCAAGGCAGGAGTGGACCCCGGGGCTGGAGGGTGCCAACTGGACGGCCCGGGGTCTCGACGAATCAAGCTGCAATATTTCCCTCCTCAGACAGTTTGGGATGTACAGTTTGCTTCCCTTGTACCACAGCCCATCTTTCCCCTTCTGCACCCCCTCGGGTCGTTCCTTCCCTTCCCTTTCGGATTCTAGGGCGATGCGCTCCCGGCTGATCCCGTCCAACTCTCGCTTCTTTTGGGAGCAGGTGGTGACCATGGCCGCCACTTGTGACGGGGGGATTAGCGAGTCCACCACCTCCTCCCTCTGGCTCTCGTATTGCGGGAGCCTCGAGAGTGCATCGGCCAAGAAATTCCTCGTTCCGGGGATGTGCTTTAGGGTGAAGTCAAATTTGGAGAAGAACCCGGCCCACCTAATTTGCTTCTCGCTCAATTTGCGCTTTCCGGTCAGGGCTTCTAGGTTTTTATGATCGGTCCACACTTCAAAGGGGAGCTTCGCCCCCTCTAGCCAAGACCTCCAAGTTTTCAGCGCGAAAATGACGGCAAACGCCTCTTTGTCCCACACTGACCAATTGCGCTGTTCGTCTAAAACTTGCGGGAGATGAAGGCGCAGGGTCGTAGTTTTCCCTCCCCGTCCCTCTGCATGAGTATTGCTCCTACGGCCACGTCGGAAGCGTCGCATTGGACCACGAAGGCCCTCTGCTCGTCCGGGTGGCTTAGGACCGGCTCGCTCGTAAACAGGCGCTTCAGGTGGTCGAACGCGTTCTGACACTCGGACGTCCATTTTAATCCGGCCCCGGGCATTTTGGCCTCCGGACCCTTGCCTTTGGTCTTTAGGAGATCGGTCAAGGGCAGGGCGATCTGGGCGAACCCCTCTATGAATTGTCTGTAAAAATTTGCGAACCCGAGGAAAGATTGGAGCTGTCTACGTGTCCTCGGGGGGGGCCCATTCTAGCACTGCTTGGACCTTAGCCGGGTCCATGGCCAGACCGCGTTCGGACACCCGAAACCCCAGGTAATCTAGTTCCGTCCAATGGAACTCGCATTTGGACAAATTAACATACAGTTGGTGTTCCAGCAGAGTGCTGAGGACCTCCCGCACCAATTTTACATGTGATTGCTCATCTTGTGAATAAATAATGATGTCATCCAGGTAAACCACCACCCCCTTGTACAGGTACTTCCGCAACACATCATTAATAAAATTCATGAACACCCCCGGGGCTCTTTGCAGCCCAAACAGCATCACCAAGTATTCAAACTGTCCCATTGGTGTGTTGAAAGCCGTTTTCCACTCATCCCCCTCCTTAATGCGCACTCGGAAGTATGCATCTCGTAAGTCCAGCTTGGTGAAAATCTTTCCCCCCGCCACCGTGCTTAACAAGTCCCGGATGAGGGGAATGGGGTAGGCATTTGACATGGAGATCGCGTTAATCCCGCGAAAATCAGTACAAAGTCTAAGCGAGTTGTCTTTTTTCTTCCTAAACAAAACGGGGGCGGCGTGGGGGGCCGTGGCTGGTCGGATGAACCCCCTCGCCAGATTCTTGTCTAAGAACTTGCGGAGCTCCTTCTTCTCCGCCCACCCCATCTTGTACAGTTTGGCGCGGGGCAAGGCCTCCCCCAGGATCAGTTCTATCGCACAGTCCGTGCTGCGGTGGGGGGGCAGTTGGTCTGCTTCCTTCTCACTAAACACCTCCATTAAGTCTCTGTAAGCTTCCGGGATTGGGTGTATCTCCTCCACCGTCACGCACGCCCTCTCCTTCGCGGTGGGGGCTTTCGGTCCCCACGCCGTGTTCCAGAGATGGCTTTTGCAACCCGGGTCCAGGAATCTGATAGTCTGGGCCCTCCATCGGATCAGGGGTTCGTGCTTTTCTAGCCAACCCACCCCTAACACCACCGGGTACGAGCACAAGGGGGCTATCACAAAAAACTCCTGATCCCAATGTTCCTCGATCCCCATGGGGCATGGTTGCGTCTCCCGTGTGCAGGGCTCCCCGCACATCACGGACCCATCCGTTTGCTCAAACAGCATCAGGTGGGATAACTGTAAGCTTTCTAGTCCCAAGGCCTCCACCACTTTGGGGGAGATCAGTTCTCTGTTACACCCCGAGTCTATGAGGGCTCTTATCTGCAGGAACCTTCGCAATTTGGGGTTCAGCAGTTTCACAGTCACAAAATACAATCTCCCCGTCACTTTCACCGTCAACAGCGCCTAGTCTCGATCGACCTGCTGGTGGGCACCCTTCAGAGCAGCAGGTCGGGTTCGTTTCCCGCCGGCTCTTCCAGCCACGCGAGGTCGGCCAGCTCCGCGGACAGGAGCACCTCCTCTTCTTGCAGCTTCTCTTGCACTGCCACCGCGCTTGCTTTTCGCCGCATTCTTAGGGCGGCCGGGGGCTTTCTTCGGGACCGGTGTGGTTGGCTTGGGGGGCCCGGCTGGTGCTCTCGCCGGCGGAGGCTGTGGGCAGTTGGAGGCCAGGTGGTTCGGGTCCCCGCATCTGAAGCATCAGCGGGGTCCCACTGGTATGGCGGCAGCTGGCTTCTTCCCCTTGGGGGGTTCGGCTCTAGCGGGGCTCCCCCTCACTTGGGCCTTCCTGGACTGGAGCTGGTGCAGCATAGCCACCCGCCTGAGGTTGTTCTCCACTTCCCCAGCCAACTGGATCCACCCCACCAGGGTGGCTGGATGGGCTTGAGTGAGGGCCTGATCCAGGATGCTCGCATTCAGCCCATTCGTGAACTTGTCTATCTTCATCACCTTGTTCCACCCTCTCACCCGGGCTATGTTGGCTTGGAAGTCTGCAGCATACTCACGGATGAACCTGGCCCCTTGCTGTATGTCGCGCAGGGCCGCCAACGCCCGCGACTCCTGTAGCGGGTCTTCATACTGGGTCAGCAGGGCTTGCAGGAAGGTGTGCACATCGTCCAGGATTGGGCTCCTGGTCTCGCACAAGCTCACGTACCACCTTTTCGCGGCCCCTCGCAACTTTGAGCCTAGGTAGTCGACCCGGCTGAATTCGTCGGGGAACGCGTGGCCCCAGTAGTGCATGTAGCTATTCACCTGGATCCCGAAGTAGTTCACTTCCACCGGGTCCCCATCGAAGGTGGCATCCAGCTCTCGCCCCACATGGCGCGGTCCCGCTGGTGGGGCTGGTGGTTGGGGGACAGGCGCCGGCGTGGCTCCTGCCCTGGCAGGGACTGGCGCCGCCACCGGTTGACTTGGCTGGCTCCTGGCCCCTGCCTGGACCACCGTGGGTCTCCTGGAGGTTGCTCCCCCCAGGGCCCTCCCCAGCTGGACCGTCAGGTCGCGGACCTCGTCCTTGAGGCTCCCCAGGGCCCCGTCGATTTCTTTACGGACCATCGAGCGGAACATCTGGTAGTCCTCCTCGTACGGGTCTTTGGGCTTCGGCTCACCACTGTCCGCCCCTCGTCATCCCGCTCCTCCATCCTCGTCCTCCCCGACTCGCACGGCGAGGATGCTGTCCGCCTTGCCCGTGTCCCCTGAGCCCGGGCTTGCGGTCTCCGTCCCTGCCCCCTGGATCGGCCTGGTGTGGCGGTTCAGGATAGCTTCCCGGCGTAGAGGGGCCTGATCCATGATGGTGGTCGAGGTCCTTGGTTGATACTGCATAAAAATGGGGGTGGGGGGTGGCAGCTTTATTTTTGCCATGTGGGGGGAGTGTTCAGATTTTGTCATGTGGGGTTGACAATGGGAGGGAGTAAGTGGCAGAAGCAGCTTCTGCATTCTGCCTTTCACTAGATCAGTAGTAATTCTGGGAGATCTCCAGACTCCATCTGAAGGCTGGCAACTCTGTTCCAGGTTGAGTACTCATACCTATCCTTGAATCCTTCTATAGCAAGCTATATGGAGCCAAACCAGAGTGGGACTTTGGGCTTTTTTTGGGGGGGGGGGTCAGGGGGTAGGATGGGGTGAGTTCAGTGGAAGATGGTATGAATCAAAGTGGCTATTCATCCAACAAAATACACACTCTTCTGTGAGCAAAGTCTATTTAATGCTCAGAAAAAGAAACACACTTTTATAGTGATACATGGGGGGGGGGGATTCTCATTTGGCACACTGCAACCCAGAAAAATGGAAGTGAGGACATGTAATATGAGGGGGGGGGGAGAGAATCTTCATGCATTTTCAAGACTCTGCTTATCATGTGTAAAGAACAGGAGGGGTATCTGGTTTTAAACAAAAATGGATTGTTTAAACTTCTTTGTAAAATTATCCCTTTTTGTTCTAGAGTAGTGATTATGCAGTTCAAATGTTTTTTGCCTGTAAAAGCCATTAGAATCAAGTAGATGTTAAAAAAAAAGTGTTGTGAGAAGAATTGCAAGTTGGAAATATGTATTTTCTTTTACATTGTTTGTCAAAGAATAAATTGCATTTCAAGGCATTTTATAACCTTTAATGCCCATCCAATAATATAGAAATGTCAGATAAAATGGGTAGTTCAGAGGCCCTCTTTCAGTTCCAACAAATCTCTTTAGACCCCAGAGGAAGAATACACCATCCCCCTCACTAAGATATTGTGTATCCAAACATAGGAAAAGACTGATATGCAGTTATGTTGATCTGTAGAAAATTCCAAAAGCAATAGAGCAATTTCTATGTTCTCAAGAGATTTTCATCAGTCTGAATGATGTAGGAAATGGGAGATTATTTCAGGGCATAATGAAAAAGCCTAGTTTGCAAGTCTTTAACATGGAACGCAGAGCACATTGCGGACTTAAATGAATTACATGGCACTAAATGGAAAGTACGTATCAACATACTCTGAAGGATGATATGAAGGTATGTTTACATGAATGTGTGCTAAGGAACAGACTTGTGAACCTCACTTACATTAATCACGTTGCTGCCAGCATCAGCAGTTGGCAAGGTGGGCCAGCTCATAGAGTTAGAGTCCAGTAGGTCTGTCTCCACCTCTAACTATAATGGTGAGCACCACTCTAGCATGTTCAGTTTGTATAGTAAAGACCAGGAATTGGGGTACCTTTGCCTATATTTTTGATAGCTGAAAGCTGACACAGCTGGCTTGGTGCTACTTGGTGAATCTTGGGATTAGTAAAGCCTGAGGTCATTTTTAATTTCAGGGCTTTGATGAAATCCTGAAAAAAGCAATTAAAAAATAAAATTCAAAAGCTAGCTTGAATTTTATTAGTTTAAAAAAATTGGGCAGTTTTTTCCCTCTTGGGTAACCACCTCTCTTCCATCTACCACAATTTTATTGATAATTTTATTTTCTCTCTTTTTCTTCAGTTGCCAAGCCAAATACTTTCCAGGTTTATTTGCTCCCTCAAAAGATTTCTGCTGCAGTCTTTTCAAATTCCATTCTAATTCTTTATTTAACAAATGTCTCATTTGCATTTGTAATATTGTAATTTCCCTTATAAATTTCTTTTTCCCTGGCCTTTTTCTCAACTCCCCTTCTTTTTTCTTTATTTCATTTTGAATGTCCAACAACTGTTTTTCTTTTGCTCTCTTATCTTTATTATTCAAAGTAATCAATATTCCTCTCATTACTGCTTTATAGACATCCCAGACCGTCTGAAATTCTATATCCTCTTTGTCATTCATTTGAAAGAAAGCTTTTGTTTCATTTTCTAGATATGTCAGTATTCCTTTATTCTGTAGCAAATCTTCATTCAATCTCCATCTTCTCAACTTCTTAGACAATTTTGTAATCCACATTATTGGGTTATGATCAGCCCCAATTTTGGGTAAAATCTCTATTTTCCTTGTTATAAGACCTAAATCTTTAGTGCCCCACAACATGTCAATTCAGGAAAAAGTTTTGTGCCTTGCTGAATAAAAAGTATAGTCCCGAACTTTAGGGTTAAATCTCCTCCATATATCTTCCAAATTTTCTTGTTTGACCAATTCAAAAAAAGACTTTGGCAATTTTCCTTCTTTGCTATTATTTTTTCCCCCTCCAGACCTGTCCAATGAATTATTAATTGTTCCATTAAAATCTCCCATTAACAAAACTTGGTCATACGTCAGTTCATCAAGCTGTTGTATAATGTCTTTAAAAAAAAACATCCTTTGCGCCATTAGGTGCATACAATCCCAATAACAATTTTTTTCCATTTAATATTATCTCTACTGCTACAAATCTTCCATCTTTTATCTTTAAACACTAATTTTGGCTCCAATTCCTGTTTAATATAAAAAACCACTCCCCTTTTCTTCTGTTCAGCCAATGAGAAAAATTCCACTCGCAATTGTTTGTTCCATAAAAATTTATAATCCTTTTGTTTAATATGCACTTTTTGCAAAGAAATTATATTACAATTTTGTTTCTTAATCCAATGAAATGTTGCCCTTCTTTTTTGTGGTGAATTTAGTCCATTAACATTCCAAGACAGTAATTTGTAATCCATCATGGTGCAAATTCTTTATTTTCTTGAAAAAATCTATGCATATCCTGTGCATTTGTAATTGTGATTCTTTTCCCCTGGAATTCAAAACTCAAACCTTCAGGTATTATCCATCTAAACCTCATTCCATTGTCTCTCAATTTTTCTGTCAACTTTTTATATGTTCTTCTATCATTTATCACTTGCCTTGGCAGCTCCTTCATGATTCTCACTCTACTGCCTCCCACCATCAGTGTCTTTTCAAAATTTTTATTCATGATTCTTCCCACCATTTCCTTTGTCATAAATCTTATGACAACATCTCTTGGTAAGTTATTTTTCTTGGCATGAAGTGAGTTCACACTATACATATACATACATGCTTTTAGTCTCTTCAGGGTTTTCCTCTAAAAATTCTGCAATTATTTTTATTATAAATCCCTTTAAATCACCATCCTCCTTTTCAGGTACTCCTCTCAGACGTATCTGAGTCTCCATCAATTTGCAGTCATGGATTGTCACTTTTTCTTGCATTTTCAACAAGGTGGAATCATATACATTCATTCTGCCTTCTACCTCCTGCACTTAGATGTTTCCTCAGTTTCCTTTCTGAGATCTTCCATGTCTTTTCTAATCTCTGCAATAATTTCTTTTTTCGATTCATCTATCATCTCTCTCACCCCTTTCATAATTCTGGCCTCCATTGCCTCCAGTTCGTCTTGCATTTTTTCTAACGAAGTAGCCCTTGTACTTGCTTGTGTTCAGATATTTAAAAACAGTGAAAATTTGGACCTCACCAATTTCAAATTCAACTATCAGATTCAAAAGAGTAAGACGTGCCCTTCACAACAAGCCAAATTTCGCTGTCCTCGGAGCTCCCAAAGTCAAGATATTTATTTTTAAAGTTTTTAAATCTTCCAAAATGGCGGCCACAACTTTTTACTGCTCCCTACAATTCCCCCCCTTTAAAAACATCCAAAGTCCACACAAATAATATGACCAATAGTATTTATCTTCTTACCCTCTTCTCAGTTAACTCCAACAATTTTTGATGTCCTGAATTCTTTAAAAACATTGTTTTTATTTTGACCTCCCAGCAATGGCTACCGATGTTTCTCAATGGTCTATATTCCTAGAGTAGGTTTTCCTTCTGCTACTTCCTGCTTTTGTTGCCACGAAGTCTCATTCACACTGGAAAGGAGATCTCACAATATTTGACGTACTTCCTCTCTTGCTTGAATGTACTGCAGGTCTGTGACAATGTGATGATTGTTGTTCTTTTTTCAAAACCGCAAGTAGACGAAACAATAAATTCCTTTCCACTTTTTAATAATAATAATAATAATAATAATAATAATAATATTTTATTTTTATATCCCGCCCTCCCCGCCGGGGCGGGCTCAGGGCGGCTGACAGACATGGGAATCCCATGAATCATAAAACAACATAAACAATTTTAGATATCAGTTACAGTAAAAATTATTTAAAAGTTAAATATATAATAAAATAGGTGCTAAATGCTGTAGTCGTGATATCCACAAGATGACTAGTTGTCCATTCATCAAATTAGTCGGGTTCCATCTCAAAGGCCAGCTGAAAGAGACATGTTTTGCAAGCCCTGCGGAATTGGTTCAAGTCCCGCAGGGCTCGCACCATCTCCGGAAGGTCGTTCCACCAGCGAGGGGCTATCACCGAGAAGGCCTGCTCCCTAGTGGCCCTCAGCCTGGCTTCTCTTGGCCCAGGGATTGTCAGTAAGTTCTGTGAGCTGGATCTCAGTGCTCTCTGGGGCACATATGCTCTTTTTAACACTGTCCTTTATATTTATAAAGTCCAAATTTCATCTCTTCCTCCAGACTTTCTAGATTTTCCTTTCCTACCTTTTAAATTTACTCCATTAAGCTGTAAAAAGTTCCAGAATGAAAGACAGTAATCTGTACCTTCTCTTCCAATTATCCAAGTTCTCACCAGTCTTTCAAAGCTTTAGATGTTCAGCAAAATCCAAGAAGTTTAGGATCCTGTTGAGCTTATGTCAAAGAAATGGTTCTGAAAGCTTCTGCAGATGATGAAAATGCAACTCTTCCCGGAGACCCCTCAAAGCCTCAAAGAAGCCTCCCCGGGACTTCTTTTTAGCCAAGGTAAATCTTCTTAAAGTTTCCTGTGCATATCTTGGACTAATCTCTAACTGAGAAAAGTAGGCAGTAGGCATTGAATTGCCTTCCACTACCCCGAACAGAAGCTCCAGCCTGCTCCCGTTATGAAAAGCAGCTCAGCTCGACATTTTCCTCCCCCGGAAGAGAATTTTTTAAGTACTATGCCAAGTTTTAAAGGTGTTAAAATAAATAAAGAAAAGATGGATGAGTATTTACAAAAGATAAAAATAGAACCCTTAACTGAAAATATGCAAAAAGTTTTGAATGATCCAATTGAAAAAACAGAAGTTGAAGCAGCAATTAATGCAATGAAAAATGGAAAAGCACCTGGGCCAGATGGATATACCGCTAAATATTTAAAAACCTTTAAAGATGAGTTAACACTGAAATTGCAGAAGTTGATGAACATAAGAACAAAAGGGAAAATACCAAACATATGGAAAGAAGCTGTTATTTCGTTGATACCTAAAGAAGATAGAGATGTCACGAATGTAAAAAATTATAGACCAATTCGCTATTAAATAATGACTATAAAATATATACAAGAATCTTGGCAAAACGGCTTAAACAACATTTGATAAGGAAGATCAAGCGGGGTTTCTTCCCAAAACGCAAATAAAAGACAATATAATAACTGTTGTAAATATTGTAGACTCATTAGGGTTTGTAGAATCTTTTGGGATCAAGTGCCGTGTTCTACTGGAGAAAGTTTTCCTTCCAGACATTTCGTTCTCAGCTGCGGAGAACATCCTCAGTGGCGTTGCAGCCGGAGCAGGCGCTCAGACCTTCTTGGCTGCTGTGCATTGAGTGGGGCCAGGGCTGCTGGAGAGCTGCTATTTGTAGGCTGGAGGGGGTGTGATAAAAGGGCAATTAGTTTGTGGATGTGCCCATTGTTTGGTGGGGCTTCCTGGAAGGATAGTGATAAGGAAACTGGATGTTGAATGTGACCTGTGTTAATTGCTGGGAAGGTTGGAAGGGGTTTGAAGATAAGGAAGATGGTTGTTGACTGTGCTGATTGTTCTGTGGAATTTGCTGGTTGTTCTGAGACTTTCTGAAATTTATAGTCTGTAGGGTGTTTTGCAGAGCTGGGTACCAAGATTGGTGGATGAAGCAGTTTGTTTAGTGTGGATAAAAGAATGGATAACGGTGTTAAACAAAAAACTCTTAGTGCTGGAAGGTCACGGAAATAAATTTGGCTGGCATGCATATTTGTATTATGGAAAAAAAAAAGATGGACGTTTTTTTCTCTCACCATTATATAAGGAATAATTTGCTAAATACATGGATGAAATATAAGAAATATGGAGATGAGAGAAGACCATTATGGATAGTGACAGCTGAAGTAATAAAAATAACGGCTGAGATAGGTGAAGAAAAGTGGTTGTCATATAATCAATTATTAAACATATAAAGTGGCAAAATAGAATTGAAAACTGCTGAAGAGCTAAATAATAAATATGATTGGTTCCAAATACAACAAATATAGAGCTTGGTGGATAACGATATCAAAACTGAAGGAATAACAAAAGAACAAACAGAAATGGAAAAAGTTCTGCTTGGAGATAATGAAAAATTAATTTCAAAAATATATAAATTACTTTTGAAATGGTCTATGGAGGATGAAGTAGCGAAATCTCAAATGATTAAATGGGCAATTAATGTAAATAAAGAAACACAGATGGAAACTTGGGAATACTTGTGGAAGAATTCTATGAAGCTCTCGACGCGTCATAGTATTAAAGAGAACTGTATTAAAATGATGTATAGGTGGTATATGACTCCTAAAAAATTGGCAAAGATGAACAATAAGATGCCAGACAGATGTTGGAAATGTAAAAAAATGAAGGTTCTTTCTACCATATGTGGTGGACTTGTGAAAGAGCAAAAAAGTATTGGCAGATGATTCAGCAAGAAATTTCTAAGATCTTGGGATATGAATTTAAGAAAGTTGAAGAGACTTTTCTATTGGGATTACAAATGGAAAAATTTCCAAAAGAAGACAGAACTGTAATCTGGTACTTGCTTTCAGCCCATTATATGTGCAGTTGTGGAAGCAAGAAAAAATACCAGAGAAATGGGATTGGATTATAAAAGTTATGACATGGAGTGAAATGGACAAATTAACAAGAATATTAAGAGACTATGATTTAGAAGTTTTTAAGACAGAGTGGAAAAAGTTTAGAAGATATGTAGAAAAAGAGTGGAATATAAAAGGGCATTGTACAATTTTTGATAAAGTTTTAAAAAGAAGAATATAAATTTTTGTTTTAATAGTTAAGGGTACCTTTAAATATTTGCATTTTAAGTAAATAACACCAGCTGGGGTCAAGTAACGGGGGGAGGGGTGGGTAGAAAGCAATATATGGGGTAGATAAAAGAAGTTTTTAAAGATTTAAGAAATAGATTTATTACCATATGTTACCAATAAAATTGTTTTATCTTGAAATAAATTGGGCCTTTTTTATTGCTTCTGTTTGATTCTTTTTCTAATGGACTAACATTACCTATAAGATTTAATTTTTCCATTGTAAGTGTAAACCATTCTTCCCCATGTCATAGCAATATACAATTTTACCCAGTAATTGTCAGCCTTTGCACTGGTTTACCTTCGGTATGTGCTACACTGGGATGGGAGAGTGAAAAGTAGAGAATCACTCAATGATGATAGCGTTTTAAGCGGACCTTTGAGGTCCAGTTTTAAAAAGATTTATCAGTCAACCTTGATTGAGGGTGCAATTTGTAATATTGAGCAAGTCACTATAGCTTTGTCTATTTTACCTCGCAGAGGACTTTAGAGCTATTTACACCCCATCTTTCTCTGCAGTGTGGATTCAAAGAGGTATACACTATTCTCCCTGCTTTCATTTTATCCAGAAATAATTCCACACATATGCATGTATGTTGTTGTTGTTGTTATTGTTTTATTGCTTACTTTCAGCAACACAATGGATTCTAAGCACCATCCTCACTGTGAATCAACACCTCCAAAAATATAAGTATAGCAGGCAGAAAATAAAGGAAAAATATTTAGGGGGAGGTGGGAGCTAAGGCACTTCAGCCATTGTTTCTTCTGAAAGTGCAATGTGCTCGAGAACACAGAAGATAGGGATGATTCCACCTCTTTACCAGAGCAAACAAACTGAAATGGAAAAGGGAGTGGTTAAAAAAGAAAAGATATAACCAAATGGCTGTTATCTCCCCCCTCCCCTCAAAGGTCCTCACTGAAATAAAAAGCAAAAGTAAGCTATGTCTAGTGTTCTTCGTGAAAGTAGTGGTATCACAAGCTAATTTTGCGGAAGACCAGCAGTTACTGGGAAACACATGCCCATCCATACAATAGAGCAGGGGTGGCCAACGGTAGCTCTCCAGATGTTTTTTGCCTACAACTCCCATCAGCCCCAGCCAGCATGGCCAATGTCTGGGGCTGATGGGAGTAGTAGGCAAAAAACATCTGGAGAGCTACCGCTGGCCACCCCTGCAAATAGCGTAGGAGGTATTTAAGATGACATTAACTTCCAGAGGCTCAAAGGCAAAAGAAGTGCTCTGAGAAAAACGCATTGCTGAAACCATCAGAATGACGCATGTTAGTTCTGTCTCAGAATGAAAAATCAATCTGGGCATCTCCTGAACAGTGAAATAATAAAAATACAAATTATGTTACAGTGTTACATGAGGATATGTAAAAATGCCAGAAAATGCAGCCATGAAAGCAAAAAAGCTAACAATCTTAGTAAAACCAGGACTGACTGAAGATTAAAAAATGCATAGGGAAACTCAGTCAATAAGGGGGAAAAACGGGCTTCCCTGGAAAGGGTCAACAACCAGTTGCCAACAAAGCAGGGAAAACAATATAGCAGTCTCACATGCCACCCTAATGATTGTGTATTTTGTATAACCGCCAAGATATAATCCAAAATAAGGGGAAATGTTGGAATTCTATCACTTGCACTTCCATCCACAATGGCAGAGGGGGTGTCCGAGGAACAGTTGAGAGGTCAATGAACAAGACAGGCAAGAAAAATTTAAATACTATAATATACACAATTAGAAGATCCAGACCTGAACATAGGCTTTTTTAAGTCCCCTCCTTAACATATAAGAATTATTCAAAATTGCATATTTTTTTCTGTCTCAGGGACAGTACTGAACAGGTAACCTCCTCTCAGAGAAGAGGTGGGGAAGATTCTGAATCTCAGTTCACAAAGTGACATAGGTGTGAAAAGAAAAACAGGTTGCTTACCTGTAACTTTTGATTTTTGAGTGGTCATCTGTGCATTCACACTGTTAGGATATAGTGCACCTGTGCTGATCCTGATTGGTACTTCAAAGCCTAAGGGAAATGATTTTTGTACCCTTCCCAACTGCCATGTGGGGTTGGAGTGGGGAAGGAGGGCAGGTAGTGTGAATGCACAGATGACCACTCAAAGATCATCAGTTACAGGTAAGCAACCTCTTTATCTTCTTTGTGGTCTTTGTGCTTCATGTTGTTGTTCTTGAGTTGCACAGTCGAGTCTGACTCTTTGAGACTCCATGGACAAAGCCATGGCAGGCTTTCCTGTCTTCCACCATCCTCCAAAGTCTGCTCAAATTCGTGTTTGTTACATCAGTAACGCTGTCCAGCCATCTCGACTTTTGCCATCCCCTTCTTCTTTTGCCTTCTGTCTTTCCCAGCATCAGCATCTTCTCCAAGGAGTGCTCCCTTCTAATTTGGTGGCCAAAGTAATTGAGTTTCAGCTTCAGCAGCTGACCTTCCAGGGAACAGTCTGGGTTGATTTCCCTTAGGACTGACTGATTGGATCTTCTTGCACTCTCAAGATTCTTCTCCAGCACCACAGCTCAAAAGCATCTATTCTTCTGCGCTCGGCCTTCCTTATGGTCCAGCTCTCACAGCCATACATTACTACTGGGAATACCATCGCTTTGACCATATGGACTTTTGTTGGCAGGGTGATGTCTCTACTTTTTATTATACTGCCCAAGTTCGCCATAGCTGTCCTCCCAAGGAGCAAACGTATTTTAATTTCATGGCTACAGTCACCATCTGCAGTGATCTTGGATCCCAGAAATGTGAAGTATGTCACTACTTCAATGTCTTCCCCTTCTACTTGCCAAGGTGTGAGGGGGCCGGATGCCACGATCTTAGTTTTTTTGATGCTGAGTTTCAAGCCTACTTTTGTGTTCTCCTCTTTCACCCTCAACAAGAGGTTCTTTAGGTCCTCCTCACTTTCTGTCATTAGAATGGTATCATCTGCATATCTGAGGTTGTTGATGTTTTCCCCGGCAATCTTAATCCCAGTTTGTGCTTCATCCAGGTCAGCATTCCGCACGATGCATTCTGCATATAAATTAAATAAGCAGGGTGACAATATACATCCTTGTCGAACTCCTTTTCCTATTCTAAACCAATCAGTTGTCCCATATCCCATTCTGACCATTGCTTCTTGACCCTTATACAGGTTTCCCAGGAGACATGTGAGGTGGTCTTCATACTGATGTGCTTCATACTGATGGGCAATTAGCAAGCATGAGTGAAGACTTACCTGGAGGAGGGTGCTGGAGGTACTCAGACACATGCTGTATGCAACACTGCTCAGCCCAAGGAGGCTCCTTGTGTATGCTGAACGTACAGAGCATAGTGCCTCACAACCATGTGAGGTTTGACCCAAGTAGCAGCTCTGCAGATGTCTGGAAAAGGAACTTCATTGAGGAAAACAGTAGAGTCTGTTAGCATCCTTGTAGAATGGGCATAAACAGGGCCCAGAAGAGGCCTCTTTGCCAATAAATAACATTTTATAGTCTCCACAATCCATTTTCACAGACATTGGGAGGAGATTCTGCACCCCATCATTCTGGCAGCATATAATATCAAAATGAAGGGGATTTCTGAGTGTCACGAGTTAGGTAGAGATAGGACAAGGCCCGGCGAGCATCCAAGGTATGGAGCTGACGCTCATCAGAAACTGGATGTGGATAAAAGGTAGGTAGAATAGCATCTACAGAAAGAGGGAACTCAGAGATGACATTCGGTAGAAAGTTCACGTCTGGGGCTAAGGAGACCCCACCATCATGGAAGGACAAAGCAGACCCAATAGATTTGTTTACCTTGACTTCCAGAAAGCTTTTGATAAAGTTCCTCATCAAAGGCTCCTTAGTAAGCTCGAGAGTCATGGGGTAAAAGGACAAGTCCTCTTGTGAATCAAAAACTGGCTAATTAATAGGAAACAGAGAGTATAAATGAGCAATTTTCACAGTGGAGGGTGGTAAGCAGTAGGGTACTGCAGGGCTCAGTACTAGGTCTGATGCTTTTTAACTTGTTCATTAATGATTTGGAGTTGGGAGTAAGAAGTGAAGTGGCTAAGTTTGCAGATGTTCAGGATGGCTTTCAATTTTCTTGGTTAACAGCGGTCTACAATAAATTGATGAACCTAGGTCTTTCCCCACACTCTCTCCGAAATATAGACTTAGACCAGGCAAAAGCTATAACCAGACAGAGGGTGCTCGATATCAAATGGCAACGTGATCTCAGTGAAGTGCCAAATTTTTTGGTTCCAGATAATTCTAGACACATTGTAGCACCAGCAGCGTATCTCTCATCCCTGGAATCCCCCATTCATCGTAGAGCATTTTCTCTAGGCAGATGGCATGCACTCCCCTCAGCAGTTTTAGAGGGGAGATATAGAAAGATTCCTATGAATGAGAGGGTTTGTCCTTGTGGAACAGGGATCATTGAAACTGTTGAACATGTTCTTCTCTCATGCCAATTTTACCAGGAGATACAGGCAAGGTTAATTAGTTCCTCAACAAGTAGATTTCAGGGCCATTTCAGTCTTTCTAATTTGGAGATCACTAGGAAGCTTCTTATGGGAGTGAACCCATAAGAAGTCCTTGTGCAAGGTTTTTTGCAATTGCATGTAAAATTCGCAATGCTATATTATGTTCCAAAGTCAAATTTTAATTGCTATTTTATATACCTTATTTCCTACTCTTCATACTGTAATATTTTAATATTTTGTAAGTATTTTAGCTTTATTAGGGTTTGTAGAGACTTTTGGGATCAAGTGCCGTGTTCTACTGGAGAAAGTTTTCCTTCCAGACGTTCCAAGATTTGCCACAGGCTGTTCCTGCTAACGGTATCAAAAGCTTTGGTAAGGTCAAAATTCTGTCATTTTCTGGGTTGAGTAATCCTGAAAGTTTATCTTCCTGAGAGGTATACTGTAGATAGGGAAAAATTTTGGAAGTCTTTCCGTTCTCCATTATAGCCTATGAGATTCATTTGAATGGGTTAGGGTTAGAGTTCAGGACACACTTATGTTCGGGTTAAAATTGGGGTTTGGTTTAGGTTTGGGTAAGATGTATTTTTCATATCACACTGAATGGTATACTCTTGATGGGGAAAAATTTTGGATGTTTTTCCATTCTCCATTCAAACCTATGGGAATCATTACAGTGAAAGGCAGCCCACGGCTACGGGGATGGAGTGCCTCCTGTGCTCCGAAGGACCGAAGCAATAAAACGGTCTTCAATAATCCGGCGTTTTAAGGGTTAAGTAACCCTGAAGGGTAACTTAACCCTTAAAATGCTGGATTTCAGGAGAAAATTGGAATCCACTGCTGGGCGCATTGTTGGCACTCCCGGGAAAGGCAGCCCGTCCCTGCGGGCGTGAGGGCCCTTCTGCCACGTCCACAACCGAAGGAATGCGACGGTCTGCAAAATTCTGTCATTTTCTGTGTTGAGTAATCATGAAAGTTTATCTTCCTGAGAGGTATACTGTCGATAGGGTAATATTTTGGAAGTCTTTCCGTTCTCCATTATAGCCTATGAGATTCATTTGAAAGGGTTAGGGTTAGAGTTCCGGACACACTTATGTTCGGGTTAAAATTGGGGTTTGGTTTAAGGTTGGGTAAGATGTATTTTTCATATCACACTGAATGGTATACTCTTGATGGGGAAAAATTTTGGATGTTTTTCCATTCTCCATTCAAACCTATGGGAATCATTACAGTGAAAGGCAGCTGTGTCTTCAACAACAATGCCTCGATGCTTGTAACCTCCACCCGCTTGAGGACTTCAGTGTTGGTCACAAAGTCACTCCAGTGGATGTTGAGGATGGTGCGAAGGCAGCACTGATGAAAGCGCTCAAGGAGTCGCAGGTGATGACGGTATAAAACCCACGATTCAGAGCCGTAGATGAGGGTTGTCATCACAACCGCTTTGTAAACATTGATCTTTGTGCCTTTTTCAGATGCTTGTTGCTCCACACTCTTTTATGCAGTCGGCCAAATGCACGGTTTGCCTTTGCCAGTCTGTTGTCAATCTCCTTGTCGATCTTGGCGTCTGAGGAGATGATGCACCCCAGGTAGCTGAACTGCTGGACTGTCTTCAAAACTGATTCACCCACAGTGATGCAAAGAGGGTAATAATCTTCCTGGGGTGCAGGCTGGTGGAAAACTTCTGTCTTCTTCAGACTTACTTCTAGGCCGAATAGCTTGGCAGCCTCTGCAAAGCAGGATGTCATATGCTGCAGAGCTGATACCGAGTGGGAGACTAGTGCAGCATCATCAGCAAACAGTAGCTCTCGGATAAGTTTTTCCATTGTCTTGGAGTGGGCCTTTAGTCGCCTCAATTTGAACAGGCTGCCATCAGTGCGATAGCGGATGTAGACACCATCGTCCTCATCTAGATCTACTGCGGCTCTTTGAAGCATCATGCTAAAGAAGATCGTAAAGAGAGTTGGCGCGAGAACGCAGCCTTGCTTTACACCTGTGCCTATTGGGAAGGGCTCCGAGAGGTCGTTGCAGTGTCTGACTTGGCCTCGCTGGTCTTCATGTAGCTGGATGATCATGCTGAGGAACCTTGGGGGACATCCTAAACGTTCCAAGATTTGCCACAGGCCGTTCCTGCTAACGGTATCAAAAGCTTTGGTAAGGTCAACAAAAGTCACATATAGACCCTTGTTCTGTTCCCTGCATTTCTCTTGGAGCTGCCTGAGAACAAATACCATGTCGGTGGTGCTCCTGTTAGCTCTGAAGCCACACTGGCTCTCTGGGAGGAGTTCTTCTGCAATGGTGGGCACCAGTCTGTTCAGGAGTATTCTAGCAAGGATTTTGCCTGCGATGGAGAGCAGGGTTATCCCCCGGTAGTTGGAGCAGTCTGACTTTCCCCCTTTGTTCTTATGTAGAGTAATGATGATTGCATCGTGAAAGTCCTGTGGTAGTTTGCCTTGTTCCCAGCAGGTGACAAGTACTTTGTGAAGTGTGCTATGTAGTACTATGCCCCCATGCTTCCAGATCTCTGGTGGGATTCCATCAACTCCCGCTGCCTTGCCACTTTTCAGTTGCTTGATGGCTTTAACAGTCTCTTCTAGGGTGGGGATCTCATCCAACTCTGTTTTCACTGGTTGAAGTGGGGTGAGGTGGGTTGCTGAATCTTGAACTACGCGATTGGCACTGAAGAGAACCTGAAAATACTCCGACCACCGGTTCAGTATGGATGCCTTGTCTGTGAGGAGCACTTGGCCGTCTGCACTACGCAAGGGACTCTGAGCCTGATATGATGGGCCATATACTGCCTTCAGGGCTTCGTAGAACCCTCTTAAATCACCAGTGTCTGCACACAGCTGGGTTCTCTCTGCAAGCTTGGTCCACCACTCGTTCTGAATGTCTCGAAGCTTGCGCTGGAGGTTGCTACATACAGCGCGAAAGGTTGCTTTTTTTCCGGGACAGGAGGGCTGAGCATGATGTGCTTGGTAGGCAGATCTCTTTTTTGCCAGTAATTCTTGGATCTCTTGATTGTTCTCGTCAAACCAGTCCTTGTTCTTCCTTGTGGAGAACCCGAGGACTTCTTCAGAGGTCAACAGGATGGTAGTTTTTAGGTGTTCCCAGAGTGCTTCTGGAGAACGATCTGCGAGGCACCTGGGGTCCTCAATTCTTGTCTGGAGTTTTGCCTGGAAGGCACTTTAACTTCGGCTGACTGAAGGCTGCCAACCTGAAACTTCCTCAGGGGGATACAGCCTCTCCTGGGTGTAGATTTAAAGTGAAGACGGAGATGGCAGCGTACAAGATGATGATCCATATGACATTCTGCACTGGGCATTACTCGGGTGTGTAAGACATCTCGAAGGTCTCTCTGGCGCACCAGAATGTAATCAATAAGGTGCCAATGCTTGGACCGTGGGTGCATCCAGGTTGTCTTCAGACTGTTCTTCTGCTGGAAGATAGTGTTAGTAATGGTGAGCTGATGCTCTGTGCAGAATTCTAGCAGGAGGCGCCCGTTATCATTGCAGTTGCCAATGCCATGTTTGCCAAGTACTCCTTTCCAGGCTTCCGAGTCTTTACCTACTCTGGCATTGAAGTCACCAAGGATGATCACCTTGTCCTCTTTAGGGGTCTTCCGTACGAGGTTACGTAGATCAGCATAGAACTTGTTCTTTTCTGCAGGATCTGCTTGAAGGCTTGGGGCATACACACTGAAGAGTGTTGCATGCTGCTTGTTTTGAAGTGGGAGGCGCATAGACATGATGCGATCTGAGTGACCTGTTGGCAGGTTTTCGAGTTTAGAGGCAATGGAGTTCCTGACCATGAAGCAAACGCCAGAAAGGCGGCTCTCAGCCTTTGACTTTCCCGACCAGTAGAGGGTATAGCCAGCACCGTGTTCTTGAAGACTACCTCCCTCAGGGAAACGGACCTCACTGAGAGCTGCTATGTCGATATTCAACCTGAGAAGTTCGTGGGCAACTAGAGGAGAGCGTCGTTCAGGGCGACCACTGTCTACTGTGTCAAGCATGGTTCTGATGTTCCAACACGCAAGCTTTAGTCTTTGCACACTTTGTGAGGCAGGTGCATGCCTTTTCTTTGTTGTTCTTTGTTGTTATTTTTCGACCGCAAGTAAGGATGCCCATTGACCGCGGCTAGCCAACTGGGGGGGGGAGGAGACGAGCTTTGTTTAGGCCACCTTTTCTAGGCCCCTCTCCATACGGAGCAAGCAGTGCTTGGTCGTTCAGGGTGCTGCCGAAAAATGCTTTCGTCTCCGGGTCAGCATCAGGCGACCAATACCCTGAACCACCTACATGCAGGATCGGGACTGCGGCTTCCAGTGGCATCTTCCACCTGCCATTTCGCCCCTTGCCCATCGCTGCAGGACTTGGTATGTTATGGGTTGTGGATGTGGATACCCTTCAGGCCTGCACAGAGGAATTTTTAGGTGAAGCACAGTGTGTGCAGTACTGGCTCCACCCTTTCACCATGGGGTCATCTGCCATGGCCCAGTAAGCCGGGACGCCGGCAGCGAGTCCTCCAGGTGGTAGATGTTACATTAACGAACTCTGTCTGCCCGGGCTTGATGTTAGAGTTTTCCTTCTCTTGGTTGGCAAGGTTGGTGAGCCCAGCCTGCCCATCCAGTTATACCACCAGACATTTGGTCGCACCATGACGTGGCAAACTCTGTGAAAACGGGGGGGACCAGCGAGAAGGTGTTGCCACGGATGCAGTAATGTAGGAGAAGCCATTGCAGTGACCATCTGCCAGGCATAGCCAGACAGTGACCACGCAGCGTTTACACCGCATGCACTTTCCCTGGGGGGGCAGGACAGCCAGAGGGAGCCCCCCCCCCATTTTGACAGGTAATAATAATGAAAAGCATCAACTAAATCTCCTTTCAGGTGTGAGACATTTTTACACAGACTCTAGTCAGAAGCAGCCTTGAGATTCTAATCTGGAATTTTTCTGTTGCTTTCAAAAGAGAATAAGTCCCCACACTGCACATAGCTAAAGAGCTACAATTACTATAGGATCACTACCAGGAAAGAAAGCCCACCTATATCGAAGTTTACAGCACCATGGAATGTTTTTAATCGTAATAGTATTTTATTGGTTTTAAACTGTAATTTAAATGTCTGAACTGACAGTTAGCCGCCCTGAGTCCGCCTGAGGAGAGGGCGAGCTAGAAATTTAAAGTAATAAATAGTAAATAAATAAATAAATAAGTCCACAACAACAAAAATGTACTTTTCCCTTTGGGCACTTTAACTTTCTTAAAACATTTCTTCTTCTCACTAAGCATCAGAGTTAATGCAATGTGAGGAGAACCACACAAAAATGTTCAAAAACTCCTGGAATTCTTTAAAATATGTAAACAAAGTTGAAAACTAAAATATATATTAGCTGCAACTTATTATTATTTATTATTTACTATTTATAGCCCGCCCTTCCCTGAACGGGCTCTGAGCGGGTAACAACAATCAGTCAATATAAAGTTAAATTTGGATTCATATAATAAAACAATATAACAGTAAAAACAAACTCTAATTCAGCAGTTGCCTCCACTCCCCCAGCTGGTATAAAATAAGTGACTTGACACTGTTTATTTCATTAATTTTGCCCCATCTTGAATTCAAGTTAGGATCCTTGTTACATTAATATTCATTATTCAAGGCATGCTTTGCTTGAAATGATATTCTGACTGAATCATCTTTTGCTTTAAGAAATAAACTTTTATCAATTACTTAAACAGACATTATTTCTCCAAAAACACAATTTAACTGTGGCTTGCACAGTGGAACATACTTCACTGAGTTTGAAAAATAACCAGATCACTGAGAAACAGAAGTTTGTACTTTTTGTCTCATTACATCACCCAAGAATTTTATCTGAGCCTGATACCAGCACCTACTTCCAGTATTTTATGCCTTAAAGTATTCACTTGGACCAACACTTGTAAGCTATTCCCACACAAGCACTTTGTCAGCTTGCAGCTATGTTCTCTAAATCAACCAATATAAACTTAAATACATGTTGATAAAATTATTACAAAATAATTTAAATTAATGGAATTGTTACAGGGCTAATACAATACAAGCCTAGTTTCTTTCCAAACATAATTTGAAGAAAACAAACACACATAAATTTGGAGTGAAAGATTCTGTAACCGATTACTAAATGCTGATGCATTATACTGGTCTGAGAATCTTGGCTGACAAGGAGTTCATGTAATTCTACCATTGACCTGAGGGAATGGCAGTTGAGAGTAGCAGTTAGGAAGATGAAGGGTCAAAGAGAATCCTGAAATAGAGAAGTGAAATCAGTAATTCTTCTCTGGAGGAAATAGCGCCTAGGAAAGGGAGGGGGGAGGTTAAAAAAGGAAAATTGGAAGCTGTGTGTTAGTTTCTGCCTCCACAAATTTTAGTAATTTTGTAACAACTAAGCTTATGCCTGTTCATGTAATGAGTGATAGTCAAGTGATCTCTCTCAACAATTATAAACATCTGCCTGCAGAACAAAACAGCTATTTTTTGAAACATATTATCTATTTTATATAGTAATATGACGTTTTCCATATCCTGGTTGCCTTTTTACTTGTCAAGTTTAAACCTGAAATCTACCTGACAGTCAGATGACCATTTGCCTCATAAAAGTGAATTTAAAAAGTCCGTGTGTTCTAAATTAATATCAACTTCTTGTGTGCCATAACCAGACACATATGAACAAAGGGTTTTCCAGTTCCTCAGCTTCCTAGGCTGGGTCAGAAAATATATCTGTATATGTTCAATACAACGACGATGACTGCAGATTTATACCCTGCCCTTCTCTCTGAATCAGAGACTCAGAGCGGCTTAAAATCTCCTATATCTACTCCCCCCACAACAGACACCCTATGAGGTGGGTGGGCTGAGAGGGCTCTCACTGAAGCTGCCCTTTCAAGGACAACTCCTGCAATAGCTATGGTTAACCCAAGACCATTCCAGCAGGTACAAGTGGAGGAGTGGGGAATCAAATCCAGTTCTCCCAGATAAGAATCCACACACTTAACCACTACACCAAACTGGATGAACACCATGAAAACCAAGTTCAGCTTCAGGACACAGTTGTGGGTGGTTGCGTATACCCATGGCCACCCTCCCACCATGGACAACTGCCCTGCCCAGGACCCACACACTTAACTGTGGGTATCTACGTCTCCCCAGGCCAACCCAAGCAAAGACAGGGATGTCTCTGGAATGAAGCCCAGCTCCCTCCACCTAAACTCCCAAGAAGATTTGGCCATGCTCCATAATCATTTTGCCAGCAGGTGGGCTGAGACACCAAGTTGCTCTGGACAGAACATCCCTCAGTGAAATTTGAGGTTGACTGGAATTGGAAACTCCCCCACATCTGCCACATTGATGTAACTGGCATCATCACGCCCTATAGAATCATAGAGTTGCAAGGGACCTCCAGGGTCATCTAGTCCAACCTCCTGCACAATGCAGGAAACTCACAAATACCTTCCCCTAAATTCACAGGATCTTCATTGCTGTCAGATGGCCATCTAGCCTCTGTTTAAAACCTCCAAGGAAGGAAAGCCCACCACCTCCTGAGGAAGCCTGTTCCACTGAGAAACCACTCTAACTGTCAGGAAGTTCTTCCTAATATTGAGCTGGAAACACTTTTGATTTAATTTCAACCCGTTGGTTCTGGTCCTACCTTCTGGGGCCATATAAAACAATTCTGCACCGTCCTCTATATGCCCTGCAATCACTTTTCCAGTGGTACACGTCTAAAGGGATGGATGTGTGGGCCATGTAGCCTGGATGGAAAACAGCACCATGAGAAGAAAGGCACTTTGCTCTAGAAGATGGACTTAGCCCCTTCACTTATGTAGCCTGTGGGACATGTATGAAGAGGTGGCTAAAAGCACTGGCACATGTGACATACATCCACATGCCTGGAGAGGATTGTTCATGCCCTCTGTTCAGTCACTTTGCCACCGTGGAGATGGAGCAGTGGATGAGAGAAGTCACAACAGAATATAAGCAACACAACCGATAGACTATTGTGACAAAATTACTAAAGACAAAGGGACATATCATGGACCTTTGAATGGCAAAGCTGCTACAAATCACCATCCTGGTACACAAACCCAACCTGAGCCCCATGGCCCACCAACCATAGTTTGCCCCCTCAAACACTGGAACTTCAACAACATCAGTGACCGAAACCAACTGCTACTCACGTGACATGCCCAGGAAGAATCTGCCAAAAATGGATAGTGGGGCAACTGACTCAAGCTATTTGCTTGGTCTTGGGATCTGTGGAAGCCCCTCAAGCCACCTAAATCTTATGAGATGCCAACAAGTCAGAACTGTGGCCTGGGAAGGAAGACAAGCCACTCTGGGAACTAGGAGGACTACAATGGTCTGCCATGCCTGCCCGGCTCTCCCAGAATCACCCTAACAGCACTGTGGGAGAAAGGGGATAGCTCAGCAACAATCTTTCCCTTGGATACTTGGCCACAGGATTCCCACCCCATGGCCACTCCACTATGGTGTGCCAACCAAAAAAATAAGAACTATACAACAGCGCTTACTGCCTCGAGGACAGCAACCAGCTGCCAATGTCTCATTCTCAGGAAGGATCCATCTGCCAGGCACAGGTTCACATGGAACAATTTACACAGGCTGCTTCAAATGCCTGAGATCACTGGAAGTCCCCTAAATTAGCCTGAACGTGTGATGTGACAATGACAAATCACATCCAACAAATAATATGAGGCAGTAATATGAGGAGGATGCTGGTCCAGTAAGTACTAGGGTTCTTCTGGAAGGCTGATGTTGTTTGGGTTGGCTGTGATGCCCAAAGTCTGTGTGGGGGGATAAAATGGTGGAGAACTAAGTTAAAGCCCCTCCCCCCAAAAAAAGTTTTTAAAAAACACACACACAAAAACCCTGAAGAGCAATCCCTCATCTTACTGCAACTTAAAGTGCATGTGTGTGGGTGAAATAAAATTAAAAAGAAAAAGGAAGGGAAACCACCAAGGAAGCTTCAAGAGGGGTTGGATAAAAATATGGAGCAGAGGTCCATCAGTGGCTATTAGCCACAGCATATTATTGGAACTGTCTGGGGCAGTGATGACAAATTTAACTGTTATACTTTCCAGAAAGGAAAGATAAGAAATGCAGTGATAATAGGATATATCATACCAATCTGCACAGCGAATAGTGATGCTTTCCTCTGGCACAAGGAGCCTTCCAGTTTGGTGGGGAGAGCCAGTTTAGTGTAGCAGTTAAATGCATGGATAATCTGGGAGAAGGTTTCATTCCCCATTTCTCCTCATGCAGCCAGCTGGGTGACCTTGGGTCAGTCACAGTTCTCACAGAGCTGTTCTTTTAAGAGCAGCTCTCTGAGAGCTCTCTCAGCTCTACCTACCTCACAGAAAGGGAAGGAGATTGTAAACTGCTCTGAGACTAAAAATGAAGGGCATGGGTATAAATCCAATGTTTTCTTCTTCTTCCTCCTCCAATGTACAAGATTCTTCTGCTGGCACTGCCTTGCACTAAAAGAATGTGTCACCATTAGATGAACTAAGCAGAAGATATAATTTTGTATTTCAGTGTTGACTTTTACTTTTCTCTTAGTCTTTTAAGGCTCAATATTTAGAAAGCATGGTTAACTTTTCAGCAGACCAAAATTCTCAACCTCAAGTATGTACTTACCTTTATTTGATAGGGGCTTTGATAAAGTTATAGGGGACTGGACAAACTTCCATGATAGATTTAGCTTCAGCCTTTGCATGAACATCTGCATGAAAACCTTGATTTTCTCAAATGGAAATCAATTTCATCTATTTTTCAATTCAAATACACTGCTTTCCAAAACAAATATCCAATACTGAAAATGGTTCAGTTGGATTTAATTGGATGTCCTGCATTATTACTGGGAGCCAGAGTTCACAGTGATGTCTTGCAAAGATTCTGAAACACTAATATTTGATGCTTTCAAACACTATAACAATCAAGCATACTATATAATTAGTATTAGCCTGATTCCTTTGTATCCAAATATATTCCCAACAGTAATACAGACATGTAAATAACCTCCTCTTTATCCTCTTATTTCAAGTCTCAAAGGGTATCCATATTACAAGGGGAAATGAATCATACACTCAGAGGGATGATAGTATATTTAACTAGAACCACTTGCTGGTGAGAACATTCAAACTTCTGAGATTCAACATATTATTGCTCACTTTCCTTCCCATTTCTGAGATAAACAGTGGCAGTACCATAGAAGAAAGAAAACTACTACAGAATAATCAAGACTAAGTAAGAAAAAAAGAACAAAGCAACAAAGTATTTGGATTGGAGCTTCCAAACTGTCAATTCCCACATCAGATCAGCAATAGTTCACACATTCAAGATATACATCAAAAAAGTTACTTTGTAAAACTATATTTTGTTTTACTAAATTTAGTTGAGCTTGTTTACATTTTATTGGCACTGTAATTACCGTTCATTTGCAAACACATGTTTTTTTTGCACCTAATACATTTAAAAGAAAACTGCATGCTTCATTTTTAGATGCATTTTCTTCAATTGCAAATAACAGGACAAAAGTCTGCAAAATGAATTTGGCATTATAAACTAATGAGCAAAAGCACCTTGAGTAGCATGTTAGTCATCACAGACTTAGTCATCTTGATGACAAAAAGAAATACTGCATGTCTTTATATAATTCACAAATGTATTTCGTTAACCCATTTGAATTATGCAAAATTGATTCTGCATTTTTAATATCAAATATGTATTTATCATTGTAACGTCTTGAATAATCAATAATTCTGTTTTATTATATATGATCAGTCCAGTTACCCACAGTTCAAAAATTAGACAGGAAACAATAAACCAATCACTCAAGCCAAACTTCTTAACTCAGTTATTCAAATTCAGTGTAATATGATGCTATTGCAATTCGTAGCTGAATATTAATGGGTAAAAAGAAATCAATGAATTAGTCTATGAGAAAAAGGGAATGAACTGGGGAAGAATCTGTTTGTTAGCAGCTGATAATAACATCTCACTAATAGATCCAAGTGGACAGCCATGTTGATCTGAAGCAGCAGAACAAAGTAGGGGTCAAGTTGCACCCTTAAGACCAACAAAGTTCTGAATAAAACTTTGTTGGTCTTAAAGGTGCAACTTGATCCCTACTTTGTTTAACATCTCACTGAGTTTGCTGTCCTCCATGCACATGGGTATTTAAAACCTGGGTATGCCCAGAGGGGTAAGCACGGTATACGATTTACTAGCAGAGAAAGAAAACCTGCTTGGCATCAAAAGCCTCTCTCTATTTCTTGTTTGTTCTATTGCATTTTTCCTCTGTATTGCTAGTCAGTCTGGATCCCTGCTGAAGATGACAGCAGAATACAATTACAGTAAGAAAAATAACTTCTGGCAGGAAGGGAGAATTTAAGAGAAAATATTCAAGGTACAGTTACCAAATTATATATTCATCAAAATTTTAATCATATCTTCACCAATTTATTGTTTTGTCAAGGTTGTTCTGTGTGAAATATGTGTTAAATATTATTTTTAAAGCTTGGAAGGTGAAATTTTGTCAAAAAAGTAAATATGTCTACAATAGACATAGTAAGAACCTGCTAAAATTAGTAAGAGTTATAAACATAACCATGCTGGATCAGATCAAAGGCCCCTCAGAACCAGCATTCTGTTAATATAATGGCAACCCAACTGTCTTCAGAAAGCCCACATGCAGGAAGACTTCCACAGTGTCCTCCCACCCATGGTCCCAGCAAGATATAAAACAGGCATACTGCCTCTGGTAATGGAGGGAATAGATAACTATCATAAATCGTAGCTACTGATAGCCTTGTCCTCTATTAATTTGTCCATGACCCTTTTAAAGCCTCCCAAGTTGTCAGCCACCATCACATCCTTAAGTAGCGAGTTCCACAATGCACGCAATGAGCTCTGTGAAGTACTTCCCTTTGTCTGTCCAACCCCTGCTTTCTTTGAATAACCCGATTCTAGTATTATAGGAGACAATTAATAATTTTACAGACCTCTATCATGTTTAATTTTATAGGCCTCTATCATGTTCTTGCATAACTCATTTTTCTAAGCCAAACAGCTCTAAGAATTTCAACTGATCCTCAGAGAACAGTTGCTTCTGCCCCCTGATCATTTTAACTACTCTTTTCTATCTTTTCAAGCTCTATTACAATACTTTTTCAGGTGTCGTGACCAAAACTGTACACAGTATTCCAAGCATAGATTCATCATAGATCTGTAAAAGGAATATGATGGGGCAGTTTTATTCTCTACTTCTGTCCTAATTTTGACCAACATGCCATCTGCCTTTTCATAGCAGCAATGCTCTGGGTCGACCTGAATATCCCTTTCTTGGTCTGTTCAGTTCAGATCCTATCAGCATATACATGAAGTTAGGATTTTTTGCTCCAATTGCATCACTTTATACTTGCTCACATTGAATCTCATTGTCGTTTTAATGCCCATTTCCCCAGTTTGGAGGGATCCTTTTGAAGATTTTTGTGATATGTTTTTGTTCTTGATGTGATTTGCAAACTTGGCCACCTCACTATTTATCTCATCTCCAGGTCATTTATAAGAACATAAGAGAAGCCATGTTGGATCAGGCCAATGGCCCATCCAGTCCAACAGTCTGTGTCACACAGTGGCTAATAGCCACTGATGGACCTCTCTGCTCCATATTTCCATCTAATCCCCTCTTGAAGCTGGCTATGCTTGTAGTCGCCACCAACTCCTGTGGCAGTGAATTCCACATGTTAATCACCCTTTAAACAACTTGAAAAACATTGGTCCCAATACAAATCCCTGAGGGACCTTGTTGTTCATATCTTCCCCAGAACAGACATTAAGCTGACCAGCACCTACTTTGCTAGATCTTCCCCAGATCCCTTTTTTAAAATGGGTGCTACACTGGCCATACTCCAGTCATCTGGCATGGAGCTAGATCTTAAGGATGCTACGTATCTTAGTTTAATGTGATATTGCTCTTCTGAGTTCCTAAAGAACTTTAGGATATATAGTTTATAATATATTAAGAAGTTCTAGAACTTCCCCTCTTCTTACTGCTATTTCCCCAAGTTCCACACAAACACCCCTTGAAAATATCCATTCAGGAAAAGGTATTTACCCTCTGTCTTCAGCAATGAAGAGAGATATGAAAAATTTATTTAGCTTCTCAGCAATGGCCTTATCCTTCTTTAGTACTCCTTTAATTCCACTGCCGTCCAATGGTCCAACTGCTTTATTGAACTTGCTGCTTTTAGCAACACATTCCTAAAAATCCTGCTTGCATCTCAAATTGTCCACTTGCATTTCCTTTGTGCATCTTTGTTTTTTTTGTTTTCCTTGGTTGGGCAAGCCTTCCAGTTTCTGGAAGAAACATTTTTCACTTTAATAGCTTCCTCACCCTGCTTGTTAGACATGTTGGTGACCTCTTGGAGTTTTACTATCTTTCTTGACTGTGGTATACACACTAACTGAGCCTCTAGTATTAAGGTTATCAGTAACTCCAAAACTTTTAACTGATTAGACCCTCTTGAATATCCTTTTCTACCAGATTTCTCATCTTAGAGAGGTTTCCTCTTTTGAAGTCAGTGTTGGAGTTCCCTGGCATTTCCTGAAAATATAAATTACATTTGATGCCACTGCGGTCACTTTTTCAACCACAATCACATCTTGCACTAGGTTCTGGGCACCATCACTGAGGATTAAGTCCAGACTTGCTTCCCCTCTGGTCAGTTCCATGACCAGGTGTTAAGGATACAGTCCTTTCAGACATCTAGATATTTTACTGCTTTGTCAGGACTAGAATACACATTTATCCAGTAAATCCAGTCAAGAAGTATGCAAGCTCACAAAAGTTTATAACTTGGAATAAAATGTTGTTGGACTTCTTAAAGGTGCTATGGGACTCTCTCTAGCTCTTTCTTTCCCCCTCCCCCCAGAGGAGGAAGAGGAGAGGGAAGAGCCCTAAGCCAATCGAGGGAAGGGAGGCTTGACTTTCTTTCTCTCCTCTGCAAAGAAGGAAATAAGAGAGGCTGGGCAAAAGCCAGATCTGATGCTGGAAATAGGAAAGAGAAACAGGAAGTAGGAAGCAGCAGGCATCCAGTTTGTCGTAGGCCTGCTAGCAGTCCTACAGGGGCCAGATGTGTGCCACAGGCCATATGTTTAACACCCCTGTTCTAAGCCATATGTTCATCTTTCTATGAACATGATGCCTGGTTTTCACTTTTGAAGTTTTCATGAATTGCTCAAGCAGATACATTTTTGCAGCTTCCACTTCTTGGTGCAAATGTAAGCCAGTAGATCAAACATGAGCTACAGGTGCTGGCAGCCCTTCCATCCAGTGTATAACCAGCTACTTTGTCCCATCACTGGATTCTAACCCTAATTTACTGACAGAAGGACTTGGTGTCTTAAGGTTTATGCCAAATGACATTTGCATATTGTAGCATGGCAAATTTGCATTTTATGAATATTTCCGCGAAGAGTCTACATGGTGGCAGTTGGTAGCTCACTCTCCTTTCTTATGGTATTGCAGGTTGTTGTCATTAACTGAAGAAAATGTTGGGCCATAAAGGTGACATGGGAAAGCCTCCAGTTGTTTTCATTAGCTCTGTAGACAAATTCTGTCCAACTCAAAAAAAGGTTTTATGCACTTCTTCACAGCAAGTCAAGTAGTTGATAATAACTGTCTTCCTTTTGCCATTAAATACATTTACATCATGACATCCAGTGAATGCATACGGTTCAATTAGAGCTGTATATACACCTCTGCCAAGGCCCGATCTGATTTCCCTAACATTTATGCAAAATCTATCACTGTATCAAAGGAACAAGGAAGTTCCAAGCTACTGTTGTAAAAACCAATCTAAACATTGTGAACACATCTGCATTTGCAGAGCTGATGAGAACTACTTCATAACCCTCTAAAGTAGTTCTACCTAAATGTAGCAGCATTGGTCCATCTAGTTCCTCCATATACTGGAGATTAGGTAACTCCCTGGCTGCCCTCACAAGTTACTTGACAACATTTCTCATTAAGTGTAGCTAAGGACACCTTCTCCACAATGTCCCTCTGTACATAGTTTTTTTGCTACTCATTAACTAGGAACATGACCAGACTGGTTTTGTCGTCAGCTTTCAACAGAAATTCCCTTCAGTGTCTTATGATTTTTGTGCTGGTGGTGATACTCTAAGTTACGCCAAACCTCTACAAATCTTAATGGACATCAGACACAATGGATTATTTTACATTGGTTTCATTTTCACATTACCATAAACAAAAACGATGTGGTCACCTGCTTAAAACAAGATTCACCGTCTACCTTCTGCACTATGACCATTCCATTAACTTTAGTTTTTAAACTTCTCAGAACTTCTTTACTGCTGCAACATTCTTCTTCAATGGATTAACAAAAGTGATTTTGTCTTTCTGAGATACTCCTTTAAAAATCAACAAGGCACACAAGCAAAATCCCAATGGATGGAAAAGGTTATGTGATCACCAGATCACATGCCATCACAAATGTTGTGACCAAATAGTAACATGTTATGTTTTAAAATTGTCTCCCTCCTTCTGGGACTCAGTTCCTTTCACCAGTCAGATTTTTTCAGTGCACAAGCTGACCTAAATTCATCAAGAATAGATATGTTTGCTAATAGATAAGAGATGTTAGGACAAATGGTATGATCTTCTTTGTAATACTGAAGTACCAAAGAAAAGCTGTTTCACAGTTATCAATTTAAGAAAAAACATAACATCTGTAAATTCGGATCCTGCAAGCATATTTGCTTAACAGAAGGGTTCTATCAGCAGAGCATATATCGCTTGACTCTCGCCCTGCAGCTAAAAATGTTTCCCAAAAATGCTGCTCATGGGAGGCAATATCCCCAGAAACTACACAAGAGGGGAATAGGAGATCTGAAGCAAAATGGATGAATCGGCAAAACCACATCACTCCCACCCTCCTATCCATTAGCAGATATCTTTTACAGAACTCAACCCACACCTTCCATTTTATAATCAAATACATTTTAGAGAGCAATCTTAAACATATGCACTCAGAATTGTTCTCCGGTATATTCAGTGAGGCTTATTTTCAGGAAAATATTGTTGAAATTACACATCTGTAGCTATAAATTCTGGCACACAAAAAATATAATCTCAAACAGTTGATTTTAGAGTTCAAAGACATTTTACATAGGAGAACAGAGACCTTCTGTAAGGGACTATGCTTTAAAAGCTCCTGAATGCTGTATAAATGTGTGAGACTGTGAAGGGTTAATGCCTCACAGAACCTTTGAGAGACAGGCTGCTGAAAGGGATTTAATTGGATAGCATCAGTTGAGAAGAAAGAGTTGGGATCTAACTGCTGAAAAAAAATTAGTTTACCACTGACTGAGGATTGGGAAGGTGGAAAGAAGGAGTGAGAAGAGACCCCACCCCCCTCAATCTGGGAAAGAAACCAGACAGAGTGTCTAGTTCAGAGAAGTAATTCTCTGCCCAGTTGAAATAGGACTGCCAAGCTCCTGCCAGGGGTGAGGGATCCCCCGCCTGGAGGGCCCCAACCCACCGGCAGGAAGCAGGCTGCCGAGGGGGATCCCCACCTCAAAGAGCCCCGTTGGCATGTGCCGTCTCTGGAACGATATCACCAGAAAGTGATGTCATCATGCCAGGGATGTCGTGCTGGGGACACTCTAGGACTCACACTAAAAACTCTGTGATGCCACAGAGTTTTACCATAAATCCTAGAGTGTTTCCAGTGTGATGCTATAGGAATCACAGCAAAACTCTATAGTCCTAGAGCATCCCCGGCACAATGACATCACTTCTGGGTGATGTCATTGCGCCACATGCGCAAAGCGCACATGAGGAACAAGTCCCCCACTGCAGTGGTGGAGGAACTTGGCAAACCTAGGTTGAAAAGGGAAATAGCTCAAAAGAGTGGGGTGATCTCTTGTGTGTTCAGAGAAGCGTTTTGGTTACTTGGTAGTGAATCCCTGTCTTCTGAAACCTGAAGAGTCAGATAAATTGAAGAACTCATACTTGTGTCTAGCAGACACTGAAACTAAAGCCTCTTATTTCGAAGATTCTAAGACCTTGCGTAAATCTTAAAACTATTACTTGCTAGAAATATATTAACTGAAGTTTGTGAAATTACTAAGTTGCCTCAGAGTTATTATTGATTGATCTCAGAAATTTTACCCCTTATTTTACCTGCCCTGTGGCGCAGAGTGGTAAAGCTGAAGTACTGCAGTCTGAACTCTCTGCTCACAACCTGAGTTTGATTCCGGCAGAAGCTTGATTCAGGTATCCGGCTCAAGGTTGACTCAGTCCTCCATCCTTCCGAGGTCGATAAAATGAGTACCCAGCTTGCTGAGGAGAAAGTGTAGATGACTGGGGAAGGCAATGGCAAACCACCCCATAAAAAAGTCTGCTGTGAAAATGTCATGATGTGACATCACCCCAGAGTCGAAAACGACTGGTCCTTGCACAGGGGACCTTTCCTTCTTCCTTTCTCCTCTATGCTGAATAAATTTTATTTTTGAACTTTCAAAAGCTTCTTGTATGCAATTTTTAGAAGAAGGAGCTGATCTTGTTTCTTCCCTGGATTAAGAAAGGATCAAAAATAATAATGTGACAGGGCAGGACAGTCATAAACCTTCAAATAAGGAAAAAATAGAGAAATGGGGCTGCTCAGGCCAGAAAGGAAGAAAAAAAATGTGAAAATCCTGTGTGAGGTAAGGAAAAGGGCAAGATCACCATAATTCCATTTTCAATAATGCCATTCATTTTCTTCAACATATGTTCACTCAAGGAAGTGGAGGATAATTTCCACCAATTCTCCCATTCCACTGCAAATCCTCACATCCATTTCAGAACAAATTATGTGGATCAAACCCCATTTATTTGCACTTTCAGTTGGCTATCATAAAAATCTCATATAGGCAACCATACGGTATAAAAATGACACTCCATTAGCAAAATTCACTATCATTTTAATAAAACTAGATTACACACCTAATTAGACAGGTAACTACTGAAGTCAGAAGGCAAAAAAAACAACAGGGGGCAAGATGGGGGTTTGAAAAATAAGAAATAGTACTTCCTTACTGCTTCACCTAAACTGCTTCTCCTGATTTAACATCACTAAAGTGCAACATTTATAATTTACTTAGCATATACAGTTTTACTATTTACATATATATGGAATTTAAAATATATGCATGTTTTCTATATGAAAAATTACAAGTATACCCAGTAATAGAGAAAGCTGCAAACTGCTACGTCCAGTGCTACTACAGCACATGGATCTTTATTGCAACAAACAAGGGGGGGGGGGGGAATATAAGTTCACAGTAGAAAACAAATTCTGTAGTTAAAAAAAGAACACACATTTTGAACAAAAACTAACTCATAATGCATAATGGGTAGAAGTAGCAACCTATTAGAATACTAACTTTATAATACCATATTCTTTGAGAATGCATTAATAAACACACTTATTAAGAGATGCTCAGAGATCCCATTTATCTTCACAAGAACTCTGTGAGCTAGGCTAGGCTGAGAGTATATAACTGAGTCAACCAGTGAGCTTCCATAGCAGAGTGGAGATTGAACCTAGATCTCCCAGACCATCTGAAATTCTGAACACTACATGACACCTATTTTCATAAGGTGGCTGCTCCTGAACAGCACCAAGGAGCCACATCTAGGTAAGTAATACAGGTTAGGTGATAGCAAGTAACCTGGTAGCTGCTGCTAGTCCTAGCCCCAAGGAGGCCAAGACAGTCTTGGAAAGGGACCTGCTCCCTTTTCCCTTCTTTTGTTGAGAGAAACAAGGTTTGAATTCTGGTGATACAGTTGTGATTGCCTAGAAACAGAGCTGGAAGGAACCTCAAGGCTCATCTAGTCCAACCACCTTTACAATACGGGAGATCCACAACTACTCCCCCCCCTTTCCCCTGTGACCCCTGCGCTATGTCCAAAGGAAGGGGGGGAACTCCAGCATCCCTGGCCAGTCTGGCCTGGAAAAGAATCCCTTCCTGACCCCAAACTGACATTACCCTGGGCATGTAAGAAAGGGACATGGGAGCCAAGCACTGGCTCATCCCTTCTCACCTTATCACTCACAATCTACCTAAGTTCACAAAATCTGCACTGCTGTCAGATGGCCATCTAGCCTCTGCTTAAAAGCATCCAACGGAGAGCTTATCACCTCTCGAGAAAGCCTGTTCCACTAAGCAACTTCCCTAACTGTTAGCAAGTTCTTCCTAATGTTTAGCTGGAAACCCTTTTGATTTAATTCCAATCTATTGGTTCTGGTCCAACCTTCTGGGGTAAGAGAAAACAATTTCACTCTACCTTGTATGTGACAGCTTGCAAATACTTGATGGTCATCATATCTCCTCCTTCTTGTCTCCCCTCTCGGCTAAACATACCCAACAACCTTTCTTCATAAGACTTGGTCTCCAGATCCCTCACCATCCTCATTGCCCTCCTCTGAACATCTTAAACTGTGGTGTCCAAAACTGAAAACAATACTCCAAGTGAAGTCTAACCAATGCAAAGTGGAACCATCATTTAGCATGATTACTATACTTCTGTTGATGCACCCAAAATCACATTTACCTTTTTAGTTACTGCATCACACTGCTGATTCATGTCCAGTGCATAGTGCAGTAACACTCCTAGATCCCTTTCACAAGTACAAATCTCCCCCATCCTATAACTAGGCATTTGGGGTTTTTTTAAACCTAAATACAGAAGTTTACATTTATCCCTGTCGAAATTAATTTTGTTAGGTTTAGACCAGTTTTCCAGCCTGTCAAGAGCACCCTGTATCTTGATTCTTTCCGTATTTGCTACCCCTCCCAATTTAATTTCATATGCAAATTTAATAAGCATTCCCTCTTTTCCTTCATCAAGTAATTTATAAAGATGAGGAACAATACAGGGCCCAGGACAGATTCCTGAGGCACTCCATTTGCCACTCCTCTCCAAGAGGATGAGTTACCTGCCCACCAGTTACAAATCCACCTAACAGTAATAGGATCCATTTCCAAACCACATCAACAAGAATATCATGTAGAATCTTGTCAAAAACCATACTGAAATCAAGAGAAACTATGTTCACAGCATTTTTGATCCAACAAAGTAGTAACTCTCTCAAAAAAGAGAGAGTAGTCTGACATGACTTGTTCTTGAGGCTCGTGCTGGCTCTCAGTAATCACAGCCATCCTTTCTAAATGCTCAAGGACTATTTGGAGCTTCTAAAGCCTTCCCTGATACAGACATCAAGATGATGAGTTAGTAGTTACCTGGATCCCTTTGCTCCCCTTTTGAAGATAAAGATATTTGCCTGCCACCAGTCTTCTGGCACCTCACGTTCAAGAATTCTCAAAAATAATGGACAGAGGCTCCAAAATTACACCAGCAAGTTACTTTAGTACACTCAGATGCAATTCATCTGACCCTGAGAACTTAATTTCATTAAGAGAAACTAGACGTTTATGTACCATCCCTACACCAAGCCTAGACTGCAACTCCCTTACTTGTTTTTTCTTTTTCCCAGGTTTAGCACTGTTTCCCATGCAAGAGAAGACTGAGGCAAAGTCACTCTGAACATAACCAAATAATCCATTTTTGTTGTGCCAGCACTTAGCATATCTCAGTAGCCGAGGCTCATACTGAGCTCCAGCTCTCTCACACTCTCCCTACAAATACTGTTATTTGTCGATACTTGTCTTTGGTTAAATGGTCCTCCTTCTATTCCCTAAATGAGTCTTTTTTAATTATCAGATCTTCAGAAAGTTGTTTATGGATCCACACTGGCTTCTTTAGGTTCCTTCCATTTTGTCTTCTCACAGGAATCAGTTGGAATTGTGCCTTCAATATCACACTTTTAAGAAACTCCCACCCCTCTTGAACTCCCTTCTCCTTAAGTCTTTCTGACCACAGGATTCTACCCAGCATAACTTTTTAGCTTTTCTGAAGTCCAACCTATACATCTATGTACAGCTTTTCCCTTCTCTGAGATCTTAAATTTCAAATTTGCATGGTCATAACTACCCAGGGTGTCCACTATTTTAATCTCATCAACCAGTTCTTCCCTGACGGTGAGACTCAAGTCCAAGACAGCAGACCCCCTTGCTTCCTTCTCCACCTTCTGGAAAATAAAGTTATCAGCAAGGCAAGTCAGGAATTTATTACACCTTTCATTTTTAGTGGAGTTTTGACTTCCAGCTGGTATTCAAATAACTGAAATCTCCAATGACCACTACATCCCATCTCCAAACTGTGTAATCTTTTCTACGAGGGACTCATCCAAGTACTCTACCTGGCTGAGTGATCTATACCAGATCCCCACTATAATATCACTATTCACTACTATTTCTTATCCCTCTTATTTTTACCAAAGGACTCTCAACTGACCTTCTATGCTCAATTGAAGGTCATGTATATCCATCCTTGACACAATGCTACTTCTTCCCCCTTCCTTATTTGTCTATTCCCTTTAAACAAGATGTAGCCCTCAATTCTAATATTCCAATGGCGAGTGTCATCCCACCACATTTCAGCAATGTTTATTAGGTCATAGGCCCCTTCCTGTATTAGGACCTACAATCATCTCTGCTGGGGTCTAATTGAAACCTGAAGTGACCTGTCCTAAGTTTAGCTGGGTGGGCATAAGGGGTTGTCAAATCTTGGCTTGAATTTCAGTGATCTCAGAAACTGGAGTGGGGTGGGATGGGGAGACACATAACCTGAGGAACTGTGCTTTGAATTCTGCCAAAGCAGGAGAAGGGTGAGTCAAACAATCTAGCACCACCCAAGAACAATGAGACTCGTTCCCCATTCAAAGCCAGATGCGGCTACCTCTCCACCATGGGACACTCAGTGGTGGGTGTGTGAGTGCTCTTTAAGAAGACACTTATCTCAACTGACGTTAGTGTCATTTCTGAAACTGATAGAATACTGGGCACCTAGGTAATGACTGGTCCAAGATTAATTCTCCCTCACAGACATCCAACACTAGCATCCAGGACTCACACCACTGAAAGCTAATACCAGCCCCTCACTCCTGGTGTGTCTCAGCCACAGCTAGTGTTCTGGTCTGAATCTTGGGAAACCCTGCTGACCACCAGAATCCAGTCCAGCCTTCTGATTATTTGTGTGATCTCAGTTTGTACAAGGAGTCTGCCTAGATGTGCTGGCAGATCTCCTACAGAGTTTTCCTCACAGAAGGTGCCTGATTTTGTCCACTTCTGACTTCAAACTCTCTCTCAGACAGAAGTTCAGTCCAACTCTGTCTCCACAAGGAACTCAGCCCCACTAGCTGTTCTCAGCTCCTTGTCCAGTTGCTTGCACAACTGACCAGCCTAAGCCCCAATCTTCACGCTCCAGACTTTCCTGAAGACTCTCCTCAACTAAACTAAACTGAAAACCCTGAGTTCCCTGCTGCAAGCCTCTTCATTACACTACATTTCAGTTGCCATGGCTGTGTCTCAGCCAGTCGCCATCACAGAGTGTATCATGGACAATCTTCCTTAAACATAGATAGCTAAGTTCTGCCTACTGCCCCTCACTGCCCTGCCTTTGAGCTAACATCCCCATCTTAAATCAAAAGCAAGAGTATTCAAACCAGCTGTCAGGGTGCAACAACCCCACCCCCCAATCCACTCAAGTCAGGTGACTCACTTTAATCAGAAGACTTGTCTTCATCAGCAGACATAGGAAAAGGAGGAAAAACACATACTAGGGGGAAAAAGTCTCAGCAGAAGGAAGGAAAACATATTAAACCAGGTGTGTCGAATTTGTTATGAGGGCCGGATTTGACATAAATGAGACCTTGTTTGGCCAGGCCATGTGTATCATAAAATATAATGCCAGGTAGCAGACGTATAAACTTTATAAAGGGCAAAGACACACAATTAATTTTTTTTCTTAAAATAAAACATGTGTCATGGGTACTGGGGACCCTGCAGAAGAAGCTGAGCCTGCGGAAGAAACTGTGCCCCTGCCACCTGCACCAGTGCCCCTGCCTCCTGCTGGAGAAGATCCAAGCCCCCCTGCCTCGCCCTCTCGGGTGGCTCGTGTGCGTGACCGCCTTCGTCAGGACCTCAGGGATCGGAGGAGGGCGGCACGCTCACGAGCAAGACGCTCCCTGAGCCCTGAGTTTTGAAAGGATTCTGGCCCTTCTAGGAGTGAGGATGCTTGAGTCTCAGCAGGATCCTGGCTGCCTCTCTGAGCCAGCAATTAGCCCAAATGGGCAACAGACAGCAGAGGGCTATATAACTGTGGGCTTTGGGAGGAGGCTTTGTGGAAGCAACTAGTCACTTACCTGACGTTCTAGCATCCACTTCGGCTTTTGACTTTGGCTTCTGGACCCCCTGACTTTGGCTTTGACTTCTGGACCCCCTGACTTCGGCTTCTGAACCTCTGACCTGAGATACCTGGACTGTGATTTGGTTTTGGCACCTTGGACCCTCTTTGCTCACCGGATACAGACCTTGGACTGCCCCTGGACTTTGCCTGACCCGGCCCCAGCCCGTGACAGAATGCTTAAAATATTAGCATGCTAGCACTATTTTTGTTTTACAGTTTCTGATAAATGTCACTTCTTGCTATGAATTATTGCATCAAAAACTGCAGACAATGTCTGTGCTGTACCAGTCTTGAATATGTGCTGTTCAGGTGTGCACATTTGTAAGTTGCAAACCTACTTTTGATTCATTAACATTCATTACAGACATCTCATGGTCAATGCGTTGAGCCTTAGACCCAGAGGAACATGAAGCAGCTGGGCAGTGTGAGCTTTTGTACACAAGTTGCTTCATGTGCTGGTCAAGAACATTTGAAGGCACCATGGCACAGACTGAGGGCTATGTGCTTGTCTACAAAACTATAATTTTCCCCATAAAAATGACTACAACTAAAAAAAAATACAGCTTCCCCCCAAAAAACAACTACAGGAACAGAGAGACGGTCATGTACAGTGGTCAGTGTCAGCCTACTACCTGATGAAGTCTAAATTCAAGACCCCCAATCAAAGGAAAATGTGAAAGAAAAATTAAAGAAAATTTGCTGGGTAAACCTGGGGCGGAACACACTCTCAGCTTAATGCTGATATTTCTCTTCTAAATAGTTCACATGCTTCCCTATTGAGAAAGATTGGAGGGCATGAGTACAGTGAAAAAGAGGAGGGGAACCCAGTTACACCCACAACAAGCCCAACAAATATCTCTGTGTGTGTGTGTGTGTAGCAAGGCAGAAAGCTCATACCTTCACTAAAACATTGCCAGTCTTAAAAGCACTCTTTGTAGCTCTCCTGATGGTGGGGACTGCACAAAGGAAGCTCTGGCTCTTTCTTTCCTTCCCTGGGGCAGGAGGAGAGGGAGGAGACTTAGCCATTCATTAGAAGGAAGAGAGGATTGTCTCAGTAGCTCAGCAGGGTGATTAATTGAGCTAGCCAAACTTAATCACCCAGCAGAGCTATAGAGCCAAGCTTCCTCATTGGCTGAGGCTGCTCCTCTCTCCTCCTCCCTTTGGAATAAGGGAGGGGGGAGAGGGAAAGGCTGCTTTGCTGCTCTGGCTTAGCAGGGGAGAAACACAAAATAGTGACCGAAAAAAGGAGGCAAGGGAAAATGAAGCAGAAGACAGCCAGTTGCTCGAAGGCCTGATTGGAGCCCTCTGCGGGCCTGATCCGGCCTGCGGGTTGTATGTTTGACACCCCTGCACTAGACCAAAGAAAAAGCCTCAGGAAAAGGAAGGAAAACACACACTAAACAAACACGCACTAAAACACACACTAAAAATAACCCTCAACTCACTCAAGGTAGAACCTAACACTAATCACAAATTCTGCACCAGGATCAAATACCTAAATCATACAAACTAAGCAAACTAAGCACAAGCCACCTGCTTACTTCCACACAATACAAGCCACACCCATGGTATTATCACTTGCTTTACTCCCACACAAAACTCACTGTTTAAGCCTCCTGCCCACTGGCTCCAGAGCCCAGCAACAGTCACTGAGAACATTTGTTCCTTAAAGCTTCAGATTTCTCCGAATACCTAGGGCTCTTCTAGGTTTGTAGAAAGATCTTTCTTCTCTGTCCATAGCTCCATTCTCCAGATCTAAGTCTGCACAGATGGGGCTACAAAGAGAATTAGATATACTGAGGCCGACTAACTGAAAATATTAACAAATTATGAATGGCATGTATGACCAACTGAACATCACTTTATACTAGAGTAGCCAGGTCCACCTTAGAAAATAGCTGGGAACTTTGGGGGTGGAGCCAGAAGCAAGGTTGTGACAAGCACAACTGAACTTGGAAGAGAATGTTGACCATCACTTTTAAAGGGGCAGTGTTCCCTTTAAATACCTTCCATCCATTCGAAATAATGGTAGATGGGGCACTTTCTTTCAAGACTCATAGAATTGGACCCCTGGTCCAAGCTTGTTTGGGGTTTATTGGGAGGAGAGGCAGATGTTATACTGAAAATTTGGGGTCTCTACCTAAAAAAACAGCTTCCCCAAAGCCCCAGATACCCATGAGTCGATGAGACGATGGTGTAGGGAGGAAGGATTTAAGTTTGTTAGGCACTGGGATGCTTTCTGGAACAAGCGGGAGCTGTACAAAAGAGATGGTCTCCACTTGTCCCCAGATGGAACCAGACTGCTGGCGCTTAAAATCAAAAAGGTGGCAGAGCAGTTTTTAAACTAACTCTTGGGGGGAAGCCGACAGGACATGAAATGTCTCTGGTTCAGGAGGACTCATCTCAAAGAGATGAAGGGTTAGCTGTTACTTTTCTAATGGATCAGAGTTGTCCACTGAGATGGTGACAAAGAGTATGGACTGTTTGCCAAAGTCTCGAGGCAGCAGGAGGAAAGTTCCGGGCCTAGCTTGCCTGGAAAATTATAGATGTTTGTATACAAATGCTAGAAGTGTTCAAAGTAAAATTGGTGAGTTGGAATGTTTAGTGTTGGGAGAAAACATAGACATGGTGGGAATTTCAGAAACTTGGTGGAATGAAAAGAATCAGTGGGACACGGTGATTCCTGGATATAAGTTATATCGGAAGGATAGGGAGGGAAGGGTTGGAGGTGGGATGGCTCTGTATGTCAGAGAGGGTATACAGTCCAGTAAGACTGAGGTCAGAGAATTAGATTCCCTTCTAGAAATGCTTTGGGTTGAAATAGAGGGCCCAAAAGGACATTTAACTATGGGAGTTTGTTATCACCCACCAAATCAAAAGATAGAGGAGGATTATAATATGATGGAAGGATTAAAGATGTAAAAACTGTGTCGTAATAGGTGATTTTAATTACCTGCAGATTGATTGGGTCAATATGTGTTCAGGTCGAGAGAAAGAGATTGAGTTTCTAGATGCTCTCAATGACTGTGCTATGGAGCAAATGGTCTCAGAACCTATGAGGGGTGGGGCGATCCTGGATTTGGTCCTAAGTAATGCCCAAGACTTGGTGAGAGATGTAAAAGTCATCACACCGCTTGGGAGCAGTGACCATAACGTTATTGATTTCACCATTTGTATAAATAGGGAGTTGCCCCAAAAGACCAGCACAACCATGTTTAACTTTAAAAGGGGTAAATTCTCTGAGATGAGGAGGCATGTGAAGAGAGAAAGAGATTGAGTTTCTAGATGCTCTCAATGACTGTGCTATGGAGCAAATGGTCTCAGAACCTACGAGGGGTGGGGCGATCCTGGATTTAGTCCTAAGTAATGCCCAAGACTTGGTGAGAGATGTAAAAGTCATCACACCGCTTGGGAGCAGTGACCATAACGTTATTTATTTCACCATTTGTATAAATAGGGAGTTGCCCCAAAAGACCAGCACAACCATGTTTAACTTTAAAAGGGGTAAATTCTCTGAGATGAGGAGGCATGTGAAGAGGAAACTGAAAGGAAAGGTAACTACAGTCAAAACCCTTGGGGAAGCTTGGAGGCTATTTAAAACTACAATCCTATAAGCTCAGATAAAATATATACCACAAGTTAGGAAAGGCACAAACAGGTATAAGAAAAGGCCTGCATGTTTAACAAAGAAAGTAATAGAAGCTGTAAAAGGTAAGAACAGAAGATTCTGCTCTCTTACCGTGAAGTCTTCTCAGTGGTCCCAGAGTGGGTCAGTCCTGACCTATGGGAATATAGCTCCTCCTCTCCATAGGCGGGGCCAGCAAAGCAAGTTCCTTCCAGGAGGGGGTGCTATTCCCCTTAACTTTCAGTTCGTCTTCAAGCCAGTCGACTCCCAACTGGAAACTAGAAAACAAACTGCGACCGAGGGAAGAGCACCACAGTAATATCGGTCGTCCCCTCCCAGACCCGGAATCAAGGAAGCATACAGAGAATCATCCAACTTCCTTTATTCATAACGGTGGAACTGGACAGTTTGGTACAACCAAACCAGAATACCCGTAAGCAATAACTCCCCATGTGCAATTACATGGTCCACAGTAAACTCAGCAGGTAGACAAATGCCCAAACTATCGGGTCTCCCAGTGTATTTATGCAAAGACTGAGGCAATCCCAAACCGGGTGGGGAGGACTGATCCACTCTGGGACCACGAGAAGGAAGACTGCACGGTAAGTGAACAGAATCTTCCATTCTACAGTAGTCCCAGTAGTGGGTCAGCCCTGACCTATGGGACTTATAACAGCAGTTCCCAAGGGTGGGCCCACTCAGTCCTTTGGATCAAATAGCAGCCTGTAACACCCGCCTACCAAATGCCGCCTGAGCTGAAGCGAGCTTATCAATACGGTAGTGCTTTGTAAAGGAATGAACGGAGCGCCAAGTGGCCGCTCTACACACCACCTCCATAGAAGGGAAAGCTCTGTAAGCTGCTGAAGTGGCTGCTCCCCTTAAGGAGTGAGCTGTGATGCCTGATGGAGGGTCCAATCCCCTGGCCTTATACGCCTCGATGATGCAGCCTCGCAACCATCTAATTGTAGATTTAGAAATGGCTTTACCCAGGGCTCTGGTACTAAAAGAAAGAAATAAGGAATCAGAAGACCTTAGAGGCTTAGTTCTGTCCAGGTAAAAGCTTAAGGCTCTGTGAACGTCTAAATAGTGCCATAGTCTCTCCTTTTCGTGCTGCGGATTGGGACAAAAGAAAGGAAGAATAAGCTCTTCCGATCTATGAAACAGTGAATTAACTTTTGGGACAAAGGCCGGGTCAGGTCTCAAGACCACCTTATCTTGGTGGAAAACACAAAGATCTTTGCATATAGACAACGCCTTAATCTCAGACACCCTGCATGCCGAAGTAATCCCCACCAGGAAAATCGTTTTAAAAGTAAGCATCTTTATACTTCATGAAGCCATAGGCTCAAAAGGCTTGTGACTTAATGCCTCAAGCACTACATTCAAATTCCAAGAAGGGAACCTGTTTGCCTGTGGTGGATTAAGGAGAGACACCCCTCTTAAAAAGCATTTGATGTGTGACTGTTTGGACAGCAACTTGCCCTTCCTATCACTTCTCACTGCTGAAATGGCCGCTACCTGCCTTCGGAGGGTGTTGGTACTAAGTCCCTTCTCCAAACCCGCCTGAAGAAAGGCTAGCACATCTGCTATCTTAGCAGCCATTGGATCTGCACTGTTTTCTCCTGACACCAGGTTACAAAGGTCTGCCAAGTGGCATTGTACACTCTATTAGAAGACATACGTCTAGAGGCCAGCATGGTATCTACAACCCCTTTTTGGTACCCCAACTCAGTCAGTTGCCTTCATTTAACTTCCATGCTGTGAGTCTTAGCATCTCCAGTCGTGGGCACAGCACCTCTCCCTGTAGCAGAAAATCCTTCTTTAGTGGAAGTATTCAGGGTTCGGCTACCCTGAGATGCATCAACTCCTGGAACCAGACCCTTCTCGGCCAAAAAGGTGCTATTACTATTACCTCTGCCCCCAATTCCTGTACCCTGAGCAAGAACCTCTGTAGCACCTGCACTGGGGGAAAGGCATAAAGAAGAGTCTTGGGCCACTCTGCGTGCAACGCATCTGTGCCCATGGCCTTTTGAGTTTTTGTTCTTGACAGGAAGTTTGGAACTTGATGGTTTAGTTCCGACAAGAACAAGTCCACCTTTGGAAACCCAAACCTCTGGCAAACTTGATGGAAGACCATTTTGTTCAGCGACCACTCCGCTGGATCCAGGGTCTGACGGCTGAGCCAGTCCGCTAACATGTCCTTTCTTGCAATGTGTGTCACCTTCAGGGACAGAAGCTTTGTCTCTGCCCAGTCCATCAGCAGAGTTGCTTCTCGCTGCAAGAATTTCGATCGCGTCCCCCCTTGCTTGTTCACAAAGGCTTTCGCTGTCATATTGTCCATTTGGACTAGAACATGTTGGCCTTTCACTATGTCTGAAAGGTGGAGCAGAGTTAGTCTGATCACCCTCAGTTCCAGGACATTTATACTGTTGGAGGTCTCCTGACCAGACCAGCGCCCTTGAACCATCTGTCCTTTCGCATGTGCCCCCCAGCCAAACAAGCTGGCATCCATCGTCACGACTGTTCGAATTGGTTCTTGCAGAGCCTGTCTGGCTTGGAACCGCTGTGGCGACAACCACCATTGCAAGGCCACTTTCACCTGTTTTGGCACTCCTACCTGGAGTGGCTTCCTCTGAGCAATGGCTGTCTGGAAGGGACGTAGGAAGAACTGGATGAGTCGTGTATGGGAACGTGCCCATTGCACAAGGTCCTGGCACGAGACTAAGAGTCTCACCAATTTTGCTAGAGTCATCACTTGCGTGGTTTTGTCCTGCAACACTGAATGGATCAGTTGTGTCAGTTTCACTTGTCTTTCCTGGGTGAGGAAGACTCTGTCTTCCCTGGTATCAATCTGTACCCCCAGGTGAAGGATGGATTGAGCCGGTGTGAGGGAACTCTTCTCCCGATTTATGACAAACCTGTGGGAGGAAAGAACATCTATTGTCTCCTCCGGGGCCGCCTTCGTCTGCGTAAATGATGGTGCCTTGACTAGGGTGTCATCCAGGTATGGAAACAATGACACTCCCCTGAGATGCAGGGCTGCCACTAGAGTCACCAGTATCTTTGTGAAAACTCTGGGTGAGGACTTTAAGCCGAATGGCAATGCCTTGTATTGGTAGTGGCTGCCGTCGTAGGAGAATCTCAGGAAACGGCGGTGCCCCTGCCAAATTGGTATGTGTAAATAGGCCTTGGATAGATCTATCGATGCCAGAAAGTCCCCTTTTTGTAGGGCTAGAAGGATCAACCACAAGGTTTCCATCCGAAACTTCGTCTCCACCTTTCTGTTGAGCCATTTCAGGTCTAAGATTGCTCTCACATCCCCATTCTTTTTTGAGACAATGAAGATCGAGTAGACACCCTGGGTCCCCTCCTCCTCCGGTACCGGTTGTATAGCCCCTATCTCGAGGAGATGGAGGATGGCTGATAGCAAAAGCTGATGTTTTTGAGGAGACTTGTACCTGAGAACTTCCAGGAATCTGTCCCGTGGAACTGTCTTGAATTCTATACTGTAGCCCTTGGACACCGTCTCCACCACCCATCTGTCTGTTACTGTCTGTCTCCACACTTCGGCAAAGCATTGGAGACGGCCCCCTATAGCCCCTAGCGGACTATTCTGGGCATAGTCAGGTGGTATTGCCTTTCCTCGGGCCTTTGGAGGACTGCCCTTTGGTATTGAAAGATGAAGATCTGGAACCGCGGGGCTTCTGTTGCCATCTTCCCCTATAGGATTTAGAGTAATTCGACTTGGAGTCCCTCCTTTGATCCCAAAAGGGCTGGAAGCGTCTCTTATCTCTGTCCCGCTTTTTGGATGGAAGAACCTTCTTCTTATCCTTGTCCTCCACCAGGTAGCGCTCTAGGCCTTGGCCGAAGAGTAAATCGCCTTTAAAAGGGAACGCTGCTACTTTGGCTCTTGCAGACGGATCTGCGTCCCAGTTTCACAGCCAAGTGTTCCGTCGAGCCGTCACGCTCGAGGCTATGGCTCTCGCAGATTGTTGCATAGCGTCCAGAGTGGCGTCCACTGCAAAGGCCGCAGACAAGGCAATCTTCTTTAGCTCATCTTTAACTTTCTTGGACAAGTCTTGTTCCGCCTTGGCCAATTCTGAAGCCCACAAATAAATGGCTCTGACACTCAAAGAAGCTGACACTGACACATGCAAAGAGGTGGCTGAAGCTTTAAAATCCCTTCGTAGGGCTTGTTCAATCTTTTTATCTGTGGGGTCCTTTGGTGTGCCATCGGCATCCAATGGTAGGATGGAAGAGGAGGCGAGGCTGTTAACTGGGTCATCCACTCTGGGCAGCTTGAGCCATTTCATGGCCTCTGGAATAAGAGTGTAAAACTTGGAAAAAACTGAATGAGTCACCTTTGGTTTGGCTGGGTGTTCCCATTCTGCCTTCATAATGGAGAAAAGCCCTGCTGGCAGTGGTACCAGCTGTGGCTTAGATCTGGCCTTAGGAACAGTTTTCTCTGACCCCATTGGGAAATATGTTTCCTCTTCCTCTTTACGTTTAGGGTTATAATTCAGTTCCAAGGCTCTGACAATTTTAGGGAAGAGCCGTGAATAAATGTCAGGGGAAAACAACCTATTCTGAGATGGTTGAATTATCTCCATCTCTTCCTCAGAAAGCTCCCCCTAGCTCAGACGCTTGAAAACATTCCAAATCTATGCGTCTCTTCTTTCTCTGGGAAGGGGCAATCTCAACTTCCGCCTCTACCAGATGTTTGGTCTTTTTTGTGTTTTTTTTTAGATTTCAGCTTGGGGGTCTGACTAGGATCCTCTTCGCTAGACTATACTTCTTGTTTAACTATCTGTTGGATCCAGGCAAAAAGATTTGCCTTGGACTCTGTTCCAGATAAATTCACTATTGGGCTTTCTGTCTGGTCCTCTTGAGAGGGGGAGTCAGACAAGTCCAAATCACATATAGCTGTGTCCTTGGCCTTGAGGAATTCAGATGGGGTAGCCCTTTTGAAGTGCCCAGAATACTGGGGGGAGGGGGGGGGAGAGAAGACACAAAATGGCCGCTTTTCGCACCTAAATTTTCCTTCCCCTTCCACACCCTGTAGGCCCTGCTCATGCCTTGCTACTGAGCTGTGGGACTCCCTTTCATTCTCTGGACCTCCTCTTCGCCTGGTCTTCCTTTATGGAAGTAATCAGCCTCTGGATTAGTGCTGTTGTGCCTTCTGGAAAAACTCTGGCACTAGGGGTCCTTGAGGCTCAGTTATGCCGGCGAGAGGAAGGGTTGGGGGGGGGGCAGACTATTCATTAAGTCCTCCCCCAGGCAACCTTGAATGGCTAAAAGGATGGACTGCAGAGTCTCCATCCGGAATTTCCTAGTTCGCAGAAATCTGTTCAGCCACTTTAAGTCCAGGATGGCCCTGACATCGCCGTTCTTTTTGGACACCATAAAGTGAGTGGAGTACACTCCTAGACCACATTGAGTTGTGGGAACCTCCTCTACCGTCCCGATATCTATGAGGTGTTGAATTGCAGACAGCATCAGTTGATGTGCCTGTGGGTCTCATTTTCTCAATACCTGCCAGAACCGTCGTGGTGGAAAGAACTTCAGCTCTAATGCATAACCCTGTGATACTGTCTCAAGTACCCACTGATCTGTCACTGATTGTGACCATTTTTCTGCAAAAAATTGAAAGAGACCCCCGATATTGACCAGGTTGTCTTTCCTGGCATAGTCATTGGGTTCCCTTCTTTGTGTCTCCTTTGGTTCCTCGTTCAGTTTTCCCTGAGAGAGCTCTAGAGTCCCGGTTTCTGGGTTGCCATTTTCACCTGAAGGACTTGAAACCAGGGGACCTAGAAGATTTTTTGGAATCTCAAAAGGACTGAAACTGCTTCCTCTGCTTAAAGTCCTTTCTCTTAGAGGGCAAAACCTTTTTCTTATCTTTCCCCTCTATAAGGAACCGTTCCAGGCTCTCCCCGAACAGGCTAGTTTCTTTAAAGGGCACTGCAGCGACTTTGGCTTGTGCTGCCTTGTCTGCATCCCAGGTTCTGAGCCACACATTGTGGCGTGCTGCCACACTACATGCCATGGCCCTAGCAGAGAGCTGCATCGCATCGAAGGTAGCATCTGCTATGAAAGCAGTAGCCAGAGCAATTTTCTTCATTTCATCTTTAAATTCTTTAGGTACTCCACTCTCTCCAGCCAAAAGGTTAGATGCCCAGGAATTGTTCCATCCACCTGTCACAGGCATCTCTGGGTAACCCATCCGCGTCCATAGGCAGGATAGAATTAGAAAACAAGCTATTCACAGGATCATCAACTACAGGAAGGTTTAGCCTTTTTGTTGCTTCAAGTATGAGTCCATACAGTTTAGTAAACAGCTGTGGATTGGATTTTGGCTTGGCAGGGTGTTCCCATTCAGCTTTAATCAGACTAAAAAAGGCCGCTGGCTGTGGAACCCTTGTCTGAGGCACCCCTACCTTAGGCATCATTTCCCCAGACTCAGCAGGTAATTCTGGGTCTAAGTTCTCTTTCTCCTTTGGTGTGGCTGCAAAGTCCATCTCTCTCATAACCTTGGGTAAGATTTTGGGGTAGTATTCCAAAGGAAAAAGTCTAGACTGCACAATAGGCGTGGCTGCTTCCTCTTCTGACAACTCCCCTTCCTCTGAATCCTCACTCTGGGAGACAGAGTCTTCCTCTTCCTCTGGGGAGCTTCCCATGGGAGACTCTAATCCCAACCCAAGTTTAGCGTTCTTGGGTCCAGAGGGGGCTGAACCCATATGAGAGTGCACACTCCTTTTTTGAGGCTGAGAAGAGGGAGTAACTAAGGAAGGAGCTAAATCCTTAATAATATCCTTCTTAAGTCATGCTAGCAGATTGGATTTTACATCTTCCCCGGAGAGGTCTGGTTCAAGACTTGCTAGGCTCTGTCCTGGAGAGCAGCCTGAGCCTCTTAACAGGTCATAACTTGTGTTGCCTCTCCCACTGGACTGGTCTGCCCCGTCAGCCATTTTGGTAAACAGGTTGGAAGGGAAAGTGAAAGCAAAGAAAGCTCTCATTAGGGAAATGGACCCAAAATGGCCACCCTTCCCACCCTTTTGTTGGTGAGCACCTAAGGGCCATTCCCTGCCTTTGCCAAGGGAGCCCAGACACCCCTCTCCCCACCAGAGAGTTTACTGGGGGAAAGAGAAAGAAAGAAGGAGAGCAAGAGAGGCAAAGCTGGGGGGGCCTCAATAACACCCCCCCAGATCACACAGCTTACCGCTGTTCAGACTTCCTTGTGTCGTCTCTCCTCTCCCTCAGCCAGCTGTAAGCACTCCACTGGTGCTGCGTAGGCCATTTGCCTGGTTCCCCGGCTCTCTGCTCTGCCTCGAGGCTCAGCAGAAAAAGACAGCTCTTGAGCAGGGTTGCTAGCAGAGGCCTGCCGGACTGCCTCTGTTGTTGGGGCAACCCCGATGCCAGAAGCTGCTCTCTTCCACTATGCCAATCGCTAAAGGTTCATCAGAAAAAACAGCCCTCGAACAAGGCTGTAGCAGAGGCCTGCTGGTATGAGCTGTTGTCGGGGCAACCCGACGCCAGAAGCTGTGATTGCAAGTTCTGAATAAAACTTTGTTGGTCTTAAAGGTGCAACTTGATCCCTACTTTGTTTAACATCTCACTGAGTTTGCTGTCCTCCATGCACATGGGTATTTAAAACCTGGGTATGCCCAGAGGGGTAAGCACGGTATACGATTTACTAGCAGAGAAAGAAAACCTGCTTGGCATCAAAAGCCTCCCTCTATTTCTTGTTTGTTCTATTGCATTTTTTCTCTGTATTGCTAGTCAGTCTGGATCCCTGCTGAAGACGACAGCAGAATACAATTACACTAAGAAAAATAACTTCTGGCAGGAAGGGAGAATTTAAGAGAAAATATTCAAGGTACAGTTACCAAATTATATATTCATCAAAATTTCAATCATACCCTCACCAATCGCATGTGGCTTACTGTTTGTTTACTTTTCTTTTCTCTTCGATCAGTGCAGAGAAAACAGCCAGAGAACCGTCAAATTGCTTGACCATTAAGTGATATTACAAGGTCCCCAGTGCAATCCTTAAACACAATTACAACTTCCTAAACCCACTGACTTTAATTGGTTTAGAAGGGTGTGTCTCTGTTCATGATTGCACTGCACAGTACCTCTGAGCACTAAAATTTAACAGAAAGGATTTGCAAAGAAGGTCGATGAACCTGCTTTTCTTTTGATCTTTCATCCTTGTGGGTGCTTGGATATTTCTTTAGTAAGAAAAGTTTTGCTGGATGAGTCAGAGCACTGAGTCATAGGCAGCTTGAAGCCTGTAGTGCTATAGACTAATTGGTAACAGTCTCAAATTTAATTAAAGCACAGTTGTCAGCTCAGGTTTACTGACTGACAATTCCACAAATGTATTTTGTTTTTCAGGCAACTTCCTTTAATTGTTCACTAATATTAAGGGTGTTTTGTTGTCAGATCCAAATCCCAGTTAGCAGGAGAAATAGTTGTCATGATGAGTTACTATACCTATTCCTTTTCATGTCCTTTATTTACCAACATTTCCCTGGGGCACAAGTAAAACATACACATCTCTTAAGGTTCTGTTAATCTTTTTCTTGTAGTTCCGCCCTCCTCCGCATCTGTTTAGCACTGTCTACACCCATCTTAAATAATTTACACTGTTATGATTATGTTCTTTTCTTAACTTACGTAACCATGAATCAAGAGCATCTATCAGTTAAGCAACATAAGGAAGCATTGTCTTCCGTCAGCCTCTAAAAAGGACAAGAAATGTATCAATGCCCCCAAACTATGAAGGTTATGTGCAACACCATCCAACTAAGCATCACAATGTGCTCAGTTGAGTATATGTGTGGTTATGTGTGCAGCCTAAAGTAAATTCAATTCTATCTTTGTAAATTGCAATTCAAGGTTATTCAAGATTGATACAAAACTGTACAGGAATTCCAAGTTATAGACATTTACTATTTTATGAAATATGGTAATATAGAATCTGAGATATACCCACATAAGAAAAAATATTTATTTAGAAAATTTATATGCCAATTCTGTGGACCTGGTCAGGACAGCTTGTGAAGTAATAATACAACAAAATAATTAATTACAAAACAACCCATAAAAACCAGCAACCTAAAATAATAACCATTCAACTATCCTCAGACTTGAAGTAGACTTTAAACATTTTTAAAAAATAAAAAGGAAGCTCTCATGATAAAAAGCATGGGTATCAAGAAATGTTTTAACTGGAGCCCAAAAGACCATAAGGTAGGTGCCAGAGGAGGAGGAAGGAAAAAGAGAATTGGAGGAGGAGGAGATTGGATTTATACTCTGCCCTTCACTCAGAGTATCAAAGCACTTTACAATCTCCTTCCCCTTCCTCTCCCCACAACAGAAATCCTGTGAGCAATATCTGTCTAAGCTGTGGAGTCTTGTGAGCAAAAATTCTACTTCATGAGCTACTGACATTAAAGTTGTAAGCAAGCACTTTTGTTGCTGCATAAATTAGTTTGCTCTAGGGCCATTTTTTACTGAGCTAAGACAAAAATGTGCAAGCTGGAGGCTAAAAAATGGTGAGTCAGCTTATAGAAGGAACACGGCCTATGAGGTAGGTGGGACTGAGAGCGCTCTTTCGAGAACTGCTCTTGAGAGAGCAGCTATTTCAAGAACTGTGAATGACCCAAAGTCACTCAGAAGGTGCATGTGGAGTACGGAATCAAACCTGGTTCTTCCAGATTAGAGTCTGTGCACTTAACCACCACACCGAGCTGGCTGGGAATGCATTCCAAAGTGAATGAAAATCCAATGGAAACTCACCAGTGAAAACATCCCATCTCTAGTCATCACTCAGCTAGGGAGACAGAGAGCACAGCTTGGGAAGAGAAACATAAATGGCAGACCTGACAATACAGGAGGAGGCAGGCAATCTCCAAGCAGAGGCATAGTTAGGATTTTAAAAGTTATGGGACTTTCCCATCCACTGTGGGACTTAACGCTACTCAGAAGCTTTCTGCAGTAGGGACAAAAGCTGGAGGCTCTGAAATATGCCAGGTCGAAGAAGCCAACCCTAAAACATTGGGAGTCGGTTTTTTAATTGAAAGTTGTCCCTGTGTGCTGTTTAAAATTTCAGCAGAAGGCAGGCACAATAAGGGAACCTGTCTTTTTTTCTTCTGCTGACAAAAAAAGTTCTTGGTAGCTGTTTTTGATCAGGGAAATGGCACCAGGGAGAACATTAAACCCACTTCCCTGGCGGCTATTGTCTCAAGTAAAGAGACATGTCAGCATTGCATATAATGCAATGAAGGCATTCCTTTGAAAGCCTTCAATAAAAGCAAACACACTGTCCTTTTCCTGTTCTTTTATTGCTTTCAATTTTTATAATTTTTATTGGCTTTAACTACAAAATTAAAAGCATAAGCATAGATACAGAAAAAGAGGGGGGCATATACAGAATGGGAAAGGTGGGGGGGGGAGGAAAAATACAAATATATCAATTTTAAATCTACCTCCAAATAAAATATCCAATTCGTTCTACCTGCAAGTATAAAATTCTCCATATATTTTACCATCTTTATCTTCCATTATAAAACATTTTAACTAAGCTATTATTTGCAATACAAGTGTAAACAGTTCTTCTTCAACACATATAAGTATGGACAAGTCAGAGCAGTCTCAGCGCAAAACTAACTGCTTTGGCTTAACCTTGTTAAAAAAACACAAACTAATTTGTTAGTTTAACACTATCCTCATTAACACAGACACAAAAAATTCATATCTTTATCAAAAAACGAAAAAGAAATACAACATGGTATTTCGTCTATCTCAATATAAACAGTTTCTCCTGGGAGACATATTAAAAAACAAATCTAGCAGTTTACATAACATCTGTTGTCTGCCTTTTTAACACCTCTTGTATCCCTATTGGGCCAGGAAAAACAACTTTTTATGACCCCCATCCCCCCAAAAATCCCATGCCTGCTCTTATTGAGAGTTACATACCCAGCTACCCACCAAGATAAGAACATTTCAGGGAACCCTTCTTACTAAAAAGAAATCTATCTCCTGAGTTAGAGATTAACTTGTAGAATTACCCATATCTATAACAAACACAGAAACTAATATCATTATCTATTAAAAACAAGTTCAGCAATTTGTCAGGAAATTACATTATCTGCTTTCTTAAAAGTTAATCTAAGATAACTATTTTTACATAAAATTATTTTCAAAGACTTTAGTCCTTTAACTTTTAAATCCATATTGTTTTAAACAAGACAACTTATTGTAGCCCAAAAACAAACAAAAACAAAAAAAAGAAAAGAAGTCTCACTTAGCCTTCTAATTTCACATATCAGAGTTTCTTACAAAGTCCATGTCCAGCTATCCACTGAGAAAAATCTAATTCAGGAGGCTCTTCTTTCTGAAAGATTTCCACATCATGATTTTCTGGTTAAAATGCATCTTTTTACTTCTTAATGCAGTCATCCTTCTTGAAGGAGGTGAGAAAAATTTCACAGCCTTTGTTCCTCTCAACCTAGCTTGAGTCAGTCTTCATTTCCAGTCTTCTTTTTTAACTACGCCACAAGGTTCCATTTTAATTTTCTTTTGTTGATTTCCCAACAGCTCAGTTTCCCATTTCAATTCCACAGACATCACCAGGTTCTCTTTAGCACTCTGCTCATGTAGATTTGAGATTTCACTAGCTTTCAGCAAAAAAGCTGCCATTTGCTTCTTAACCAAGTCTGCCAATAAACCAAGATCTTGCCTCAGAGATTTCAAACTGCTTAAAATATCTTTTTTATAAGAAAATTCGCTTAGCAAAGCCATTTTTCTCTGTCAGCAAACTCAATCCATTAATCCTGATTACAAAGTAGCTCAGAGTCCCAGATAGCCCGTCCTTCCCAGTCTCCTCCAACTGAAGTTTTAGATGTTAATGTATGAAATCCAAATCAGACAACAAGGAAAAATCCCTCTAACAGGTATCACATTTTGTTCAGACCATATTGCAGCCAAATAATAGTCTCTTTAACAAATATCCAATTATGATCTGGGTCGATTTAAATGTCCATAATCTGATTAGTTCGAATTGTTTCCAGTACTTAGAGATATTCTTTGACTTTCCATGGCCTCATTCACAGGGAAATTAGAGATATCGAACTCTTTCCCTTCCTTTGAACTACCAAGTCATTAAAATGTAAAAAGGACCCATTAGCCCTTGGTAATTGAAAGCCCACTTACTTGCATTGCAGATTTGTCATGCTTGAGATAGAGAGGTGATAGATCAAAAGCTTATTGGGAAAAAAAAAGGGCAAGCAATCAGGCGTTCACCTCTTACTGCTGTAATAGCGATCGTGACAGGGAGAGCTTCAGGGCACACAGAAGGAACAGGAGCTGCTGCCGTTGCGCCCTTGTCCCACTGAGAAAACCCCATGCCTAAGAGACCCCCCCAGGGTCTCTTTGGGGGTGTCACATCTGTGGCACCCTTCCCCCTGCCCGATCAGGGGGATCGCAAGCAGGCGAGCTTGCGAGTCCACATGATAGCAAGACGACATAGCCCAGAAGTTCCTCATGTTCTTTTATTGCTGTAGTTTTAATTACACCATAAGAATGTAATTCTGTGAATAACTGTGAGTGTGCCAAAATGACTATTAAAAATGCATGGACAGCTTTTTTTGTACTGTGTTTGTATTCTTTGTAAATATAAAAATGCTGAACATGTAGAAATCATGTAATTAGCCAATTTTAATGATACAAATATACAATATTATGAATATGCATTCTGTCATATGAATGGAGCACTTGACAAGCCTCTTTGGTATTTACAATTTGAAAAATGCAAATCTTGTTAACGTTAAATTATATATTATTTAATGGATTTGTCAAGTTTATCCCTATGAAATGTCTTTTTTCAAATTATAGTTATGCTACTACTCTGTTCAATGCATCAAACTATTAATTTTAAAGTTATGCTTCTTTTTACATTAATTTACAAAACAAATAAATATGTAAAAGAACACCATTGGTTTATGATTTAAGCCATCTCTATCCATTATTTATGGCAGATGTACATTTATCTCTTCAGCACAGACATTTAAAATTGATTAATTTACTATTTAAAATTGGTTAGTTTACATACCATGAAATGGTTTTATTCAATTATAACACTTCAAATGGCTGAGCCATTTAATGAAAAACCTATTGAATGGCTCCACCTTTACAACTTAACAAAAGATTTACTGGATCAGTTTACTGGTGATTCGTAGGAAGTGGCCCAATAGCTGTATAGCATGAAGTTACAATACATAATTTTATACTGGTGTTGCAAAAACATTATTGTGGCGATTGGCAAATTTGCTGACACATGTTTGGATCAGGATGTTAACTGTCTTCTCAGAGCTTCTTGAACTATGAGGTAGAATGTCAAATATTCTCCAGAGTTGCAGTATTTGTGCATCAATTGGCAATATCAGAACGGTAGATGTTTTCCCTGAAAAATACTCTGATTGTGCAAATCTTCAGCACTATTATTTCCCTGGTTGCATCTTCTTCATTTAGCAACAAAAATGATCTCAGACAATCAAGAGTTATATAGTTAATACTCTGATGTTATAACACTATATAGCCTACCATATTTGGAATGTAAAGATGTTAGTGTGTTAGTGGGAAGTGGGAACATGTGAGGGCAGGTATATATAAAAAAGTCATTATCAGTTTTAACTTTGATAAAAGATCTTTGTGTATCAGAGGCGGCTCTGATTATGTTGCTGAATCAGTGTGTTGTATTTATTCTTTTTTTTTTGTAGCTTTGTACTGATTTGAAAGCCACCATGAATCTTCAGAGAAAGGTGTGGGATAAATGTTTCTGTAAAATTTTATATACACCTTAAACAATAGTGCTAGCTCACTTTCCACCAATACAGAGTGATCATCTTAATGCATTTGTTTACATATTACTTGATTACTTACATGTTTTATGATGTGTTGTTACAATACACTGATCAGCTTGTTACTAGCCTGTCAAAGAGCATGCTAATTTATTACAGTGTTAATTTAACTCAATTAAATTTCATTTTAACATCTTGGTGACTTTACGGTTTCAATTAAAAGAGGTGGCAAGCACAACTAATATGTTACAGGTAGCATCTATCCGAAAGTGCAACTAAATGAGCTACCAAAATATCTTGAAAGATTAAAACTAAAAGATGTATATACCAAAAATAAACCATTTTATGCATTACAGTATTTCCATCGTTGTTTAGAAAGGAGCTCTGCACAGACATCTATAAAATACATGCCCAATGGATTTCTGTAAAAGTTGCTATGAATTTAGATCATTAAAATATATGATTCTGTTGTTTTATGATAATCAATTTTTGCTGAATGCATGTTTTAACAACAGGATTTTTTAAAAGTGCATTTTATTGTTTACTTTAGCAAGAGAATTATATGCTACTTTGGGAACACCCTTCAGAAAAATGGGATAGAAATCTAAAAACTAAATTAATATAACATGGTTTCTCCCATGCTAGCTGAGAGGGTGTTTAACAGTTTATGCAATACAAATCATGGGCCATAAAATACAAATAAAAAGACACCAGAACTCTTCAGGTTTTATTAATTCATGACGGAGGGATGACTCACAAAATATCATATGTTGTACTGAAACAACAAAACAGTGCAATCCTAAACAGAATTAAACCATTCTAGGACCACTGACTTCAATGGACTTACAAACGTATAACTCTGCTTAGGACTATACTGTAAATATCTACAGTTTATTTTACTTATTTTTGTTTACCTCATTTATACTCTGCCTTTCTCCCTAACGGGAGGCCAAGGCTGCTTACATCATTCTCCTTTCCTCCATTTATCCTCACAACAACCCTGTGAGGTAGGTTACGGCTCAGAGAGTAGAACTGGCCCAAGGTCACCTGACACATTCCTGTGGTACGAGTGAAGATCTGAATCTGGGTCTCTCAGATAGTAATCCAACACTCTTAACTACTACTCCACACTGACTCTCATGTAGTAACACAATGATTAAGCCAAAAAATGCAGATTTGGATTCTTCTCTTAACTAGATATGTATATATGTCTCATTACTTCAATATTCCAGTTCAGGATCAAGTCCTTCAAATCCACCCCATGTGCTAAGCTAATTCATGTCCCAGGTCTTCTGTGCCTATAGGTTTTAACATTATTTGGAAAGGATTAAATGGTATATGTGTTGGTGACATAAATGGCATCATCTTAATAACCTGGTACTAGCTAGTACATGTGAATCACTGGGTGCATTCACACTACGCTAACTAATGTGTTTTACATCCAGATTTTTGCTATTCTTACACAGTAAAAATCCAGATGTAAAATGCATTAGTTAGTGTAGTGTGAATGCACCCACTGTGCTCAAACCACACCAACAAGAACACAAATATTCTATAAACAGATTAGCCAGTAAGACAACTGAGAATCTTGCCCAGTATACAGGAAACTATAAAACTACCTACACTGATCACTACAGTTAAGACCTGTGTGTTGGGATTACAGTTTAATAATCAGATAATTTTCTTATGACTAGTTTTTCCAAAGAGATAGAAAGCCAAACACTGTAAGAAGAAAAACGTATGCAATGTAATTTATGAGCTGAGTCACCAAAAAGCACTGCATTTTTTTCATTATAACACAGTGCCTTAAATAGGCTCCTGAAATACTATAATTTGTTATGTGATATATAGTGATAGCAGTAAACTAACTTACTACTGTAAAAAAATTAGATCTGGTGCATATGCAGCAAAGCATTCAGTAGGCAGTCTTGCTGGGTTTTCTGATGATAGAAGATACAAGTTCCCCTTCAGTGGTGGCAACTACCATAATGATGTTAGCAAGGTTTGTCTGCCAAGAGACAAGCTACAAGTACAAAGAACAGGGAGTTTATGACAAACTACTAAATGCTCTAACAACATAAATGCAACTCAGGCTGCTTCTTCACAGATTTTCAAAGCTACTAGCTAAGAACTAAGCTGAATTTTGGAAGCTTTTCCTTCCTTCACTGTCACATAAACAAACACTGTCACAGACCCTTCAGCAGAGTATTTCTTAAAATTACTATTGATTGAAAATCCAACCTGGCAGTAATTTACTGAGAAATGTAGTAAATATTAATAGCAATTAGTAAAGAGATGTTGATAAAGAGAGATGTTGAGATGGAGTGCCAGTTCTACTCCTGGTTTAATGTTTTCTTATTCAGAGCCAACATCTCACATTTCAATTGCAGCATATCAAAAGCTTTCATATCTCATTAGCAGCATATCAATAGCTTAACAGTGTTATAAACAGCAGTCATAAAATGTTCACATTTCCTTTATTTTTTCATAGTTTGTTCTTTCCTCACAGCAATTATTTCCCATTAAAATTAATACATTAAAACATTACTTTGTGTCAAATATAAATGGCATAAAACACATAACTGAAGTAAACATAAAGAAACAAAAACTAAAAACAGCAGCAACAAAATGAGTTTTACTGAAAACAGAGTGCTTTTATTGAATGTTAGTTGCTTTTTGCACTTACGCTGCAGCAGATGGATACAGAAAACTTTTACAGGCACTTTATAAGAAGTTCAACGCAATTATATTTCTTTGATTTATTACATGAACTGGTAATCATGATGCTATGTAAACATATAAATGGCTACAGAGAGTTGTAAAAATATTATGCCATTGTATTATGCTTGCTTACACTGTGGTAAATGACATAATGAATTTATGTTATGCTTGAGGGTAGGCTGGAGTTTCTATAAGTGTGAAGTCCCAGGAGGGGGGAGGAGTAGTTTAGGTTTGATAGGAAAGTACTGCATATATATTGCATATATTAAAATTTTTCACAAACATCCAGCATTTTTGAGGAAAAGTCTCCCCCAGGATTAAAATTTCTGCAGATTTCACACCTCTAGAAGTTTACATCTGAAAAATGTCTTCCTGTCTATGAATACTAAGGGGCCATGGCTAGAGACAAGCAAAAAGTGAAAGATAATTGTCTACAGTCAAGCTTTAAGCTACTGTTGGATCTGTTCCAATACTTCTGACAGAGATTCTCATAGGCAGGCTCTATAACAGACATTCTTAGAATTACAATGTCTAGTAAGGAGCACATCAACAAAAACAGAATGATACCAAGGGATAACTTACTACAATATAGGCCCAAATGAAACAACAAAAGAACACCACCAGTGGTCACACACAGCTCTCACAGCTCAAACAGGTTCAATGTAACATAAAAAACCTATGATCTGTGCTGAACAATTATACTCCCCTCTCAAAGGCATGTGAAACAAATCTTTTCTTGCCCACAGTCAGTCTCCTAACCTTAAACAACTTCTCAGTGGCAACAATAACTCAACATGGACACAGACACTGGTACCTGTCAAGAATGCGGATTCAATGACGAGTTGAAGTTGATACAAAGACTGCGTTTATTTATAGACCGATACTTTGGTAACAGGATCTTGAGAGTAATGCTGAATACACATTGATACAATACTTAAAAGGCCTACTTCAAAGGGATTCCAAGGCATGGGGTTGCAGGGTAGCATTCACACATAAACTATCATAAATGTCTACATTCCCATAGCGTTATCAGGACCGTGTACTTGCTTTCCCCAGATGTCTCTCACTCCCTTACAAGAATGTATGGGAAGGTGCTGATTACTTGGTTTCAGTTCTCACTACATCTAATTATGAGCCATAAAGCAAGGCGGGGGGAAGGGAAAGAATAACAAGCTAGCAAAGTTGGATCCTCCATGATACTTCACAGACCAGGTTAGTCAGGACCCTTAAACAATCAATTACCAATGGAATTTCACCATGCTTGACAGTACCAGCATCTGCAACAAACCAAGATGCCAACTCTTTCTCCATATCCACTCTGACAACACCATAACCAAACTTAACACACACCATATCACCTCTGAATCATTCACTTGAATTTTACATAAAAGATTTCTGTATAGGTAATCTCATTATTAGTGATCAGCTTCCACTTATCTTGACCCTTCATACAGAGACTTCCTCAGACTCTTCCCTTGATCCCTCTATACACTTGTTGGAGTCTATGTCCTTACCAAAAATCTGCTGGAATAGTCAGACTAAACAAGCAACTCAGTTACTTTTAAATTCTCATTCCCTTTTGAATCTTAGAAGGGTTTTAACCACCGCAACGAATTCTTCAGTGCTAATAATAGCCTATGATTCTCTAGTATCTAACATTCTTAGTTCACTAAATGTTAAACCTAAAAAAGGAAAAAAGGGAAGAAACATAAAATCTCTGCAGCCCTGGTTTGATGAAGAATGTAGAGCCGTTAAAACTGTTGAGCCGTTAAAACACCTACAGATGTTACCACGACTCTGGGGCTTTGTCTTTACCATCAGAGTACTTTGATCTTAAAAATCAGCTGTCCCAGGTTATTATAAGCAAAAAGAATGATTATGCTAAACTTCAATGGAAGGAGCTATACCAGGCCATAATCTTAAAGAACTCTTAAAAATTCTGGTCTATTGTATCAGGTGCCCATAGAGTTGATGCCCCTTGTATGTCTGCCATTTCCCCCAATGTCTGGTACCAATATTTCTTCTCTATGTTCTCCCAAAGTAAACTATACACTTCTAGACCTTTTGAACTTTCTCAGGTAGATCTTCCGGAGTGGCCCTCTGTGACTTCTGATGAAGTTAAAGATCTAATTTTGCAATTGAAATCAGGTAAAGCAGCAGGACCAGATGTTATTCCCTCTGAAATCCTAAAGTTAGATCCAGATTGGTGGGCTACTCCGCTCGCATCTCTTTTTACTAGTATTGACAGAACTGGCATAATTCCTAAAGCCTGGCTTAATTCAATAGGGGTTCCAATTTATAAAAAAGGAGATCCCGCCATTCCAAATAATTACAGGCTGATTAGTCTCCTATCCACCATTGGTAAATTATATTCTAAGTATCTGCTGAGGAAACTTGAACAATGGATGACACGAGAAAAAATTCTTGGTCTGGAACAGCTGGGTTTTTGTTAAGGAAAAACTACTCTCGATCATTGTAATACTTTGTCCCATCTAATTTCCAAATACACTATTGGGAAAAAGATGAAATTGTATGTAGCCTTTTTAGACTTAAGGGGAGCATTTGATTCAATTGACAGAGACCTGTTGTGGGATAAACTGGAACAAACAAGTATTGATAAAAGACTTCTTATGCTCATTAAAAAATTATATACTTTCAACTTTTGTCAAGTCAAATGCTCTTTATCAGGCAATCTTACGTCAAAAATCCCATTAAGAAAGGGAGTTAAACGAGGTTGTGTGTTGGCCCCCTTTTTGTTTAACCTCTTTCTTAATGATCTTGCTCCCTTTTTGTCAGATACTGACCATCATAGTTAAAAACTTGGTGCCAGACATGTTCCCTTACTGTTATATGCGGACGATACAGTCTTACTATGTTGTTCCAGAATTGGATTAAAGCATTTGCTTGTTCGCTGTATCACCTTCCTTAACAACAACACGCTCCTATTGAACTATGACAAATCTAAAATTGTTGGTTTTTCCAAATCTTGGAAACCAACCAAATGGTCAATAGGTGGCAATGTGATAGAACAAGTAAAATACTACAAATACCTAGGAATTTATTTTCAATATAACACACTTTGGACTAATCATCGTAACTGTATAATTGTGCTTGGCCAGCTCTCCCCGCATTGTTTGCGACAGAGCTGGAGAGCTGGCATCTGGTTTTGCTGTAGTCAAATTGAGCAGATTGTGTTTTGTGTGGCAGTGACGTTGGCAAGTGGGTTTATATTGGTTCCAAGCCAGCAGGGTTCATAGAGTAGATAGATGGATGTAGTGCATTTGGGTCCTATAGAGATTCTCTGGTGTGACGTTACATTTTGCTTTGGGTGCCCCAGGAATTGCACCCCCTGGCCCAATCTTTTAGGGACTTGGGGGTTTTGTAGGGGAGAGTCCCCTGCGGGTTCTCTGCAGCTTTGGGGGCTCTCCCTCAAACTCTCTCTCCCCCAGGCGGCTTCCAATATACTCTATTTTGCCATTGATTTCAATGGCTACAGGGTATAATGGAGCCGTATATTCGGAAATAGCCATACATCTACCATATATACAGCTATTCCGAGTATCGGTATTCGGAAATCTATGGTATACTAAATATTTTGGCCCCATATATTTCTGAATCCGATTATTTCCAAATTATTATTTTTTTTTGCACATCCCTAGTCACCACCCCCACCCACCCTTACACTAATTCTGCCTCCCTGCTCTGCAGCTGTTCAGACATGAAGTGGTCACTCCTCTACTTGTTACCAAGGCTGGAATGTCTTTTCCCTCAGAACATCAAAAGAAGAGATTATGAAAATAATTTTTGAAACAGCGGAAATGGACATTTTAACAGACTTAATGAAGGAAAATGACAAGCAGAACTTGAACTCTGGCAACCATTTTACAATTTGATGAGACGAAATGATTAATTCAATATCAGACTGGTTTATGAACCGAACACTCTTACTACAGAAAACTCTTACTCTAGAATTGTGAAACTGAGTTATGCAAATTTATGTAGAAGAATATAGAAGGTGAATGTAGCTCACAGAAATAAGATAAGATGGAATACAGAAGTATGTACATATGTATGGTATTACTTCTTCTTACCCTTCCCACTTCCCCTTCCCATCCCATTCACATTTAATAAAATTGTATATATAAAAAAGAACATCTTATACGAAACAGCCCAGTTGCCTGCCAATTCACACGCTGGCTCTCCTCCTCCTTTCTCTCCTGCTGGCCCCATCCCTTTGTTGGCAAACTGCTGCTCTGTATCCCCATTCTCACAAACCCCCCTCCAGGTCAGTATCTGAAAGAACATGAAGACAGTTGGTGTAGCCACTCGGCTTCATGACATCCCCCTCCCCCATGTAGTAGCTTCACCAATCCTTGCTGAGCTGTGGTCAAAAAAACACCATGTCTCCTCTTTCTCTGCCTTCAATGCCATTTCCTCCAGACCTTTTTACCTCAGACTCTTAGCTCCACACCCTACCCATTTCCTTTCTATTTCTGGAAAGCTTCAATTCACTCACCTCACCACATGAGCCTACTCAACCCCCACCCAAGCAGTCTCCTGCCTTCCTTCCCTCACATCAGTTGCTAACAGAACAGATAAGAGCCCTGCAGTGTCCAGTTCCAGCCTGCAAGCTGTATGTATGACACCCCTTTTAGGCACTGTTTGCAGGGGCAACCCCCCCTCCAATTTTGCTCTTCTTAGGAGCTAAGAGAGTAAATCATCTAGCTCTTGCTGCTGTTTCTAATTACCCATTGCTCCTCAGCTTTACAGTTACTTCTGAGGTAACTGCAGAACTATTCTTCTACCATTCCACTCTCTTGTGTTCTCCTCATTCTTGGTTCTCCAGAAACAGTACATAATCAGAATAGCTCTGTCAGTGTGAGAGTCCTCCGTCCACAGCATGATTGCGGCATGGAGCAGCAGGTGGATCTACAGTGACAGCATCTGACAGGTCAGGTCAGATCAACCTTGGAAGTGAGCCGGTTCAGGCTGGACTGTATCCAGGGGAAAGCACCTGCTGGAGTCAGCAATTGTGTGGACTGCCATGATTGGCTGAGCTGTATATATGGACTACAGTGCCAGACAGTATCTCTCTCTGTTGAGAGTTGGTTCCTAGCATAGCACTTTGTCATTCAGTTTAATGTATGATATTCACCGCACTAGTTGTTTTATATATAGTTTGTAAATACACTACTTTTATACTAGGTGCTGGTGTGAGGCTCAATTTCTTCCTAGCGTCTACCTTGTGGCAGTTCTCTGTTTTGCACTCTGCACATGAACCACTGACAAGCTCCTCCTTCTCCTTATTCTGTTTGCCTCCTCAAAAAGCCATGGCAAAAAGCCTTGTTTTGTTCAGTTCAAACTGCATAATTCAGTATTAATTCCCTCACCACAGGCTGATAGTTTCAGTTTCAGTTTGCTTTATTACGGTCCATGACCAAATACACAGCACAATGCAGGCCAACAACAACCACATAAAAATTGTAAAAATCAAGATGGACCTAAATAGGTGAAACGTAAGATATTTTAAAAATAAATGTGAAAATAAAATATAGGACATAAGTATGAATAATGAGATATGACAAATAATACAGTAATGGTCAAACATCTTCTAGCCTAATAAATACAGTACATATAATAAAAAAAATAAAAATTATACAGCTCCAGAAAAAATATTAACTAGAATACACTGGTTAAAATTACAATCTGTTACCTCGACATTAACTTGTAAGAACCATAAAATGCAATTTGATTCCATGGGAACAAAATTTGGCAACTTTATGCATGGTCTCTGTATTTATATCAGTTTCAGTAGCATTTGTGATGGTATACAGAGTACTCAGGCATTTAAGAAAAGATAAAATACAAGCTTGGAAATATTCAAAAAACAGTCAGTTCAAGACCCCTTCTTTACATAATCCTCACGAATTCTCCTAGCTGCCGCCATAAATTTGGCACAATTAATTGTGAATTGGGGGTTAAAATCTGATAACAGCGTATTTCTGATTTTGAAATCAGAAAACCTGAGACATCCCTCTAACAAAGAATAAATGTACCTGGCTCGTATGCCAGGGTATAGGCCACACCCAAACAAAACATGGTCAATCGTTTCAACTTTATCTGCACCACAAGGACAAACCAGCACAGCCACAGGCACCTTTCTAAAGCGGCCCTCCACGACTGCTGATGGAAAGATATTGCAACGGGCCATAGAAAAGGCCCTTCTGTGGGATGGTATTGTTAGAGTTGAGAGATAGGGGGCTGGAGCTAACACATATCTCCTTTGAGGGGGAGCTAGATAATCCGGGACCTTGGCAATATCATTCTGTCTCTCAATGTCTTGTAGTCTCTGTTTGACTATGGTCCTTGCTTGATCCAGGGCCATTATCTGGAGAGATTCAGGTGAAAAGCCAAGCGTAGACAATTTCTGATGGATGGCTCTAACCCAAGAGGAACAATAACTATCTTTTAAAATCAACGATGTGATATTCGTGGGGCAATGGCTGAGATTAAGCCAAGTGGTGATTGAAAGTAGGCTCACCCTAGCCTCTATTCTTAGCAAGCCAGTTTCCAAGCATAGCACTGCATTGGAAACGCAGGTTGGAAAGTGGAAAATGGCTCTCAAGAATTTGGACTGAATTTTCTCAAAGGGATCAAAACTTGATAAGGATGGTCCCAACATAGTTCCATAAGTGAGTTGGGGTATTGTTTTGGCCAAGTAGAGTTTTAATGCAACAGGCTGATAAAGTCCAGTGTGTAACCTTCAGGCTGGAGATAATGAAACCTTCATAGTGCTCAAGTAAAATCCCACTGAAGCTCCAGAAATAAAAACCAAAATGTAAACAAATTATAACATTCTCTTCAAAAGGGAATCCTTCAGTCTTCCAGACTCTGTCTCTTGGTTCCCAATGAGGAAATGTTATCTAAGATATAAAACAAATTAAAATGAACAAGATCACAAGATATCTGCACCAGACACCATCTTGACGAGAAGTCTGCTCAGTAGTGAGTAGGTTAGGCCTAATTTCTGGCTATAAAACTAATGTGGAAAAATCAATATTATTTTTGGATAATATGTGATTGGAGGAAAAGGAAAGTATTGTAGTATGTACATGTTTGGGGTTGGAAGACTGATGGGATTAGATATCTGGGAGTATCTTTTTTCTGGAAATATAAAAGATAATGCAAGATTTTAAGCTGTTAATTCAAAACGTGAAAATCTCCTTTTAAAAAATGGCATCAGTACAGATTATCTTGGTTGGGCAGAATCACTGCTAATAAGATGAAAATAATACCAAGATTTTTAAAAAAAAAATCTGTCTCTCCCTTTGCATGCACCACAAGAGTTACGGAAGAAATACAGTGAGCATTTGATAAATTTATTTGGCGTGATAAGAAGGCGACAGTTCCAAAAGATACTATGTTTGCTTCATCTGGTAAGGGAGGTTGGTCGGTACCCAATACAACTAAGTATTATCAGGCTGCTTCGTTAGCTGCAGCAGCTACTGGTTTGGGGAGTGCAGCAGTGGGACATGGGAACTAGAACATGAAGGCTGATCTACTTTAAGTGGATGGATCTGGCAGAATGTGAAGCAGAGAGCCATTTTCACTTAAGAGATGTCTTAGCTAAAAGCTGGGTAGATGTTAAGACTAGAATTTCTCATTGGATATGTGCTAAAAAGTTTCAGGATTTATTAAGATCTGAGAACTTCAAATGGTAGATTCAAGTGGAGCTAGTGAGATTTACCAATGTGAAAGGGAAGAGGGATTTTATGATCTGGGACAATTTGAGGTGTAGAGCTCCTGGACAAATTTTAATATTTCAACAGTTTCAAGTGATATATGGAGCCTGTTCGCAGGGAGGGCAAGATACAAATAAATAAATCGTTATTAAATACCACCAATGTATTTCAGCCATTAAATGGCACTGAAAAGATTCTCTATGGGCAGGGTCCTCCAAAACCGTTACTGGCAAAAATTTATGCAGGTCTTCAGGATGGTGACAAGATATAATTGGGCTGGAAAACTGCGTGGGAAGTTGAGCCACATTTTTCTATTCTATTGAACAATAGGGAAAAAGCATTTTGTAAGGTATCTAAGGTGTCACTAAATATTGGGATCAGAGAGAATTGTGTAGAAACGCTTCATTGTTGGTATTTGACTCCTGCAAGGTTAGTCAAAGTTTCAGGATTCTCTGCTGGAACTGTAGTAAGAAAAAAAAGTCTTTCTTCCTGTCCAATAGTTCAAAAATATTCCGTTTTCAAAAGTTTTATTAGTTTCAGAAAAAATGGGGGGGTAAGGATAAGAGAAAAAGAAAGATAAAAGCACAATATTCTGATCTTATTTTACATAAAATACTTTAAAAAAACACAAGGATGATTCTACAATATTTTCTTTACATAAATTGTCCCATATTATTTTCTCTAAACTGTATATAATCCATTTTAAAATTTTATAGTATAAGTCTTTTGTTATTATCTAATAATTTTGACAATTCCAGTAAAGGTAAATTTTATAATATAAAATACAGGAAAAAAGCAAAAAGAAATCAGTTCACATCAGAGAATCATTAGAGTCTTGAATATCCAACCAAGCATACAATTTCATTCAATATTTTCTTGCTTCTTCTTTAGCTTTCCCAGACATCAGCTGGGATAGAAAGTCCAGCTCTGCTGTCTCTAGAACTTTTCCCACCAAGTCCATTTTCGTGGGAATTTTCTGCGATTTCCATCTCTGCGCCAGATGGATCCTAGCTGCTGTGGTAAAGTGTGCCAACAAATGTCTCATCTCCCTAGAATAGTCCTCAGGAAATATGTTCAATAAAAATAGTTCTGCTTTGAAATGGATCCAAGTCTTCATAATCTTCTGTAACATTTTATGCACCATTTTCCAATAGTCTTTCACCATCTCACACGTCCACCACACATGGTAAAAGGTACCAATCTGTTTAGTACATTTCCAACATTTGTTAGGCATATTGGTATAAATCTTACACAATTTCTGTGGGGTCAAGTACCATCTATAAAACATCTTGTAAAGGGTTTTCTTGAAGGCTACTGACCTAGTTAGTTTAATATTAAGCTTCCACAGTCTCTCCCATTCTTCTAATGTAATATTATAACAAAAAAAATTGCCCATTGAACCATACAGTCCTTTACAACTTCATCTTGTGTCTTCATTTGAAGTAAGTATGCATATAGTTTGGAGATTAATTTTTCTTGTGGGCTCAAAAGAATTTTGTCAAATAAATATTGTTCTGTATTAAAGCCTGTCGCCTTATCTTTAGCATATCTAGATTTAACTTCATTTTAATGTCCACCAATTCATTTTAGCGTCCATATTTTCCAATTCTTCTTTGGTTTTCAATTGATTATCTTTTCCCAGCAAGTCATCATACCTATAACTCTGATTTGATTTTAAAAGATTTGGATGTGTAAATGCTTCTACTGGTTAAACCCATATTGGAATTTTTTTGGTAAATTCTAGTCTTTAACCATGACCACATATGATATAAAGATTTTTGAAACCAGTGATTCTTAAAATAGGAGTGGCTTTCAAGTCTTTGATATCACAAATATGCATGCCATCTCATAGTCAAGTCATGTCCTTCTAACAACAACTGTCTCTTGTCCTTCAACAATATCCAATCTCTTATCCAAAGAAGTGCAGATACTTTATAGTACAATTGCCAGTCTGGAAGGCCCATACCTGCTCTTAATATAGAGACCTGCACAATGTCTTTAGTTTAATTCTAGATTTTTTGCCTTGCCACACATATTTAGCAACCATCTTGTTTAGCTCTTGAAAAAATCCACTATTTAAAAATATTGGGATAGTTTGAAACAGAAATAGTAACCTTGGTAAAATATTCATCTTTATTAAGGCTATTCTTCCCATTAAAGATAAATTCAAATTGTGCCATTTTTCCAAGTCTTTTTTAATTTCTTTACGTAGTTTGTCATAATTATCTGCTTTTAAATTGCTACACCTGTTTGAAATAACAACACCTAGATATTAGGGTTTGTAGAATCTTTCGGGCTCTAAACACCTAGATATTTAATTCTTTTTTCATACAAAAATCCTGATTTGTGCTGGAAGGACTGAATTTGTTCCATTGTCATATTCTTTGTCAAAAATTTTGTTTTGTGGTAATTAATCTTTAACCCTGACCAATAGCCAAATTGTTCGATTTTATTTATAAGACAATCTATTGAGTCCATTGGCTGTTCAAGTTTGAAAACTAAGTCGTCAGCAAAGGCTCTGAGTTTATATTGTTCATCTTTTATCACAGTTCCCTTTATATTTGCATCTTCCCTTATTTGATTATTCAATACCTCTAAAGATAAAATAAAAAGTAGAGGGGACAATGGACAGCCTTGTCTTGTACCTTTTTGAATGTTAGTTACATATGTTAGTTTGCCATTCACTGTCACCCTAGCCTTTTGTGAGGAGTATATTGCTTCTACCGCTCTCAAAAGGTTTTCACCACATTTCATGCCTTTCAGTTGCTGTAACATAAAATGCCAACGAGCATTGTCAAAAGCCTTTTCAGCATCTAAACAAATTAAAGCCAGTTGCTTCTCTGGATGATTCCCATAATATTCCAAAATATTAGAAACTGCTCTGACATTGTCTTTCAAATATCTTTTAGGAAGAAATCCTGCTTGATCATAGTGTATTATAGATTGTAAAACTTTCTTCAAACGTTGTGCCAATATTGCAGCAAAAATTTTCTAATTCATATTTAGAAGGGAAATTGGATGATAGTTTTTAATATCTTTCAAATCATTATCTTCTTTCAGAATCAAAGATATTGTAGCTTCTTGCCATGAAACTGGAATTTGGCCCTCCTCTTGAATCTTTTCAATAAGGCGTTTAAATGGTAAAAGTAAAGACTCTTCATAAGCTTTGTAGAATTCTGCAGGTAATTCATCTGGACCTGGAGTTTTACCATTCTTTTGAGATGTCACTGCCTCTCCAAGTTCTCTTATTGTTATTGGCTCATTCAAAATTTGTTGTTGTAAATTTGCTAAGGTTATTTTGATTAACATATTCTTCTAAGTCTATTTTATGAACTTGCTTGTCTTCATATAATTTTTTATAAAACTGTTCCATGATTTGACGTATTTCTTGCTTTTGAGTTTTCTCGTTGTTATTCTCATCTCTCAATATCGTAATTATTCTTTTGGCCTTTTCTTTTCCCATCCTATAAGCCAGCCACCTTCCAGGTTTATTGGCATGTTCCAAGAAATTTTGACTAGCGTACCTTAGTTTAATCTCCACCTCTTCCATAAGAATTAAATTCAGTTTGTGTTGCATTTCTTTCACCTTTTTTTGGAATTCATATTTTGTTGGTTGTTTTTTAAGATTCTTCTCAGCTTCTCCAACTTGTGACACTAAATTTTGGAAATTTTCAGTTCTTTCTTTCTTTTTCTTAATACTATATCTAATTGCAAGGCCCCTATAAAAGGCTTTAGCGGTGTCCCAAACTACTTGCATCTTTACCTCTTGTGTTGTGTTCTGTTTGAAAAAAGATTCCATTTCCGCCTTGAATTCTTTAAGAAAGTCTTTATCTTTCAAAATTGAAGTATTTAACTTCCATGATCTTCTCATCCATGGGCCTTTTAGCTTTATCGTTACAGGGCTATGATCTGAAATGACTCTTGTTCGAATTTCTGTGTCCACTAAATCTTTGATCAAACTTGCAGAAAGCCAACACATATCAATTCTTGACCAAGTTTGGTGACTAGAGGAATAGTAATTAAAATCTTTGGAGTTGGGATACATCCACAAAATCCATTTCTTCTGCTAATTTCTAAAAACTTGTTGGCAGCTGTAGACCTTTACTTTTCATCTGTTTGTGCATTTTTTTATCCAGTAGTCTGTCAGAAACAGCATTGAAATCTCCTATTAGACAGTATTCTTCATACTCCAAATTTGATAATTTAAGATGCAAATCTTGAAAAAATTTATCTTGATGATCATTTGGAGCATAAATATTTACAAGTAATTTTTTTTTGTTATCCACTGTAATTTCCACTAATAAAATTCTTCCATCTTCAGAAGCAAATTGCAATTGTGGGTTAAATTTATCCTTAATATATATTGCCACTCCCCTTTTCTTCTTATACATATCAGTTGCTATAAATAAATTACCAAGTTTTTTTATTTTTCAAATAATGTTGATCTTTAGTTAGGATACGTGTTTCTTGTAAACAAATTATATCCATTTTCATTTTTGCCAAATATCTAAATGTCTTTCTCCTTTGGGCAGGAGAGCTGAGTCCATTCACATTAATTGAAATTATTGAAGCCATTATGGATTTTGCTTATCATCTTTCTTATCTTTTTTAGAATGCTGTCTTGTATGGTATCTCCGTGGTTCATTTGGATCTTCTTCACCAGAACTTTCTTCCTCCTCCTCCTTTTCTTTGCCTTCTTTTTTCTTCGTTCTTTCCAAAAAATTCTGAGCTTTGAAAATGGAGTTGATCCTGTATCTGTTCTGGTACATAAAAAGAAGACCCTCTGGCATTAGCCACGTGTAGGGTATTTCTCTTCCTCTAAAAAAATCTGTTAATGCTTGATATTCTCTCCTCCTTTGTCTCACAGGCCAAGGAACCTCTCAGAATTTTCACCATGTTTCCAGCTATCATCATAGGTCTATCTCTTACTTGTTTCAAAATGTCATCTTTAGTCTTCTTTCTTGTAAATCTCAAATGAACTTCACTAGGTCCTGAGCCGCTTTTAAATTGGCACATTAAAGGGTCGTCCCCAAAGGAGGCAGGGGAATCTGAACGGTCGATCAGGGGTGTCAGTGGAGGCGGCTGCTCCCCAATCCCGTTTTTCTCCAGCCTCATCACTCTGGTCGCACCTTTAAATGGCAAGAGGGTCAGCCACCGGCTTCTTTCTTCCCTTTCCTACCCTCTACATTCTGGATCTTCAAGCTTTGCAATTTCAAGATAAGTGATATTGATTTCTCTACTGATGTGTCTCCTTTTTATACTGTTGTCTGGATGGGTAATATCATTGAGAAGCAGGAAAAAGGAGTGAAGCAGATTCCAAGTGAGGCAAAAGACTGAGAAAAGGGGAGGGGGAATCTCTCCCTTATTCTTTTTCAAGGCTTGCAAAAGTTTCTGCCTATCTTGAACATTGAAAATACCAGCATAAGAGTACACCAACTTGTATCTTTATAAGAGACTTGATGGCTGAATATAACATCTATTTTAAACCTCCTTGGGGGAGAAAAATGCTTTGGATTTGGGGAAAGATGCTTGCTGTCAAGTATACATGGATGTGAACTTTCAAAAGCTGGTGGGTACCTGATATTGATTTATGAGGCATTATAGGATCTTTGGCTATAAGAAGATTATGTTTACAAACTTCCAAAGTGGATTTTTATCTATTTCTGTGGGTGATATGGATATAACCTTTTAAACTGGTTTTTATTTTTCTCTCTCTTCCTGTCTTTTGTTCATCTGTAGTTGGATTATTTTTTTGACATGGTTTAAATATTTTTGGGGTTTTATGCACCTTTCATTTTTTATTTGTTTGTATATAACCAAATAGGGGAATTTTTTCCCCATTTTTTATTATTTTTTGCTCTTACTTTTGGGTTTGCTGGATTTTTCTACCCTTTGCTTGGATTATTATTATTAATAATAATAATAATAATAAATTTTTATTTATACCCCGCCCTCCCCGCTGAAGCAGGCTCAGGGCATCTTACAGGACATGGTGTAAACCATGTTATAACAATAAAAACAAGATAATACAGTTAAAATACAATTCATAGGTTAAATATATTAAATAAATAGTCTAAAACCAGTATAACTTAATAGTGCCACAATCTCAGTATATACAAAGATGGCTTGATGTTACTACCAGGTTCTGTTTTAGAAAGCTAGTTGGAAGAGGGCGGTTTTGCAAGCCCTACAGAACTGATTGAGATCCCGTAGGGCCCGCACCTCCTCTGGCAGCTGGTTCCACCATTGGGGTCCCTGTATCAAGAAGGCCTGCTCGCTAGTTGTTTTTAATTTGGCCTCCTTTGGCCCAGGGATTTCCAAAAGATTTTGTGAACTAGATCGCAGTGCTCTGGGGAATATATGGGGAGAGGCGGTCACTAAGGTAGGCAGGTCCTCGGTCATATAGGGCTTTAAAGGTAATAACCAGCACCTTGTAACAAATTCAGTACACAATTGGCAGCCAGTGCAGTTCCCGCAGCCTAGGCCGTACATGTTCCCACCGAAGTAGTTGGTTTATGGTTTAATTCTGGGTCTCACTTTTGGATTACAAATAGGGCATTCAGCCCTGGATTACAAATTTATACTTTGCAGCTGCTGAACTTTGAAAATATTTGAAAGACGTGGTGGTAAACTGGATTGCTTCTGAATCAGTATTGCTGGAAGACACCTGACAGTGAATTACTATGTTTGTAGTGAACTAGATTGTTTTATTTACTGGTTATCTAGTGTGGTGAACTGAAAAGTTGTGTTTATTATTATTCTTAGCATTGTTTCGGATACCACAAATTGTTGATAGAAGCTAGAAGGTTGTTTTCTTTTTAGAACTATTCTATAATAAGGGCATTGTTTGGAGGAGATTATCCTATCTGTGACAAACAGGAACATAGAGTTTTAAAACAAACGTTGAAGAGGCCTTATTGAACTTGTGGCTGTGAGTGTGCTTAATTTAATAAGAATGGAAACTAAAGCTGGGACTGCTCCCAAAGAAACTGCCAAAAAAAAAGAAACCAAAGAAGGAAAGCCACCATTTCTTTCACCTATTGCTCTACCCAGGCCAGGGAACATATGAACATATGAAGCTGCCTTATACTGAATCAGACCCTTGGTCCATCAAAGTCAATATTGTCTTCTCAGACTGGCAGCGGCTCTCCAGAGTTTCAAGCTGAGGTTTTTCACACCTATTTGCCTGGACCCTTTTTTGGAGATGCCAGGGATTGAACCTGGGACCTTCTGCTTCCCAAGGAGATGCTCTACCACTGAGCCACCGTCCCTCCCCTTAATTTACAACTTTGCAAGGGAAATTTACAACCATGCAAGGAGACATGAAAGAATTGCAAACTACTTTAATGACTGCTATAACACGGCTGACAAGTAAAGTAGACAATATTGGTGAACAGATGGCAGAGATTAAACAAGAGCTTTTGGAGAATAGTAGACAGACAGCTGAGACCAATAAAGCCTTAAAAGTACTAGAGGGCCAGGTGACGGAGAATATCCAAAAGGTGGAACATCTGGGAAAAGAACAGAGTATACAAGACTCTAGACTCTTGCAGCTGGAAGTAGATAAAGCCGCCTACATGTTGAGGTTTCAAAATATACCAGAAGAGAAAAATGAAGACCTACAGAAAATGTTAAGTGAAGCCTTAGCTGAAATTTTACAGGTGACTACTCAGAGGATGGAAGAAGAGTTTGATCAAGTTACGTGGGTTCCATCGAGCTATACCAGATGAAACAATAGTTCAAAAATATTTAAATAAACTAAAGTCATTATGCAATATACATTCAACTGCATACCATAGATCTATTTGCTATCCTAAAAGGTCTACCTCAAAGACATTTGTTATTGCAGCTGATCATTGCGGCCAGAATGATTCTGGCATGGAAACGGAAAGGTCATCCAGTGCCATCTTTAGGATTGTAGCTAAATAAAGTATGGTACTTATGGATAATGAACAAGATATCCATGTATAAGTATATGTGAACTTGAAAAGGATGGACCCTTGCCAGATTTGTACAGATCTGGAAGCAGTTTATGGTGCACTGGATACTTGTAAAGTCTACCATGAGCAACACAGACTTTGGAATTTATGTGAAGAACAATGATAGCTTAGGTTACTGAAGATTTAAGCTGTGCTGCTGGGAAACTGGAGGTTCTGATAGAGGATTAGCAAATGTGAATTACGGTTAGGCTTGGTTTAAAGTGTGTTGTAATGAACCTAAAGGTATATTCTTGTTTTATAATTATAAAATTAAAAGGTTGCTGCTGTTGTCATTCCCATGGATGTGCTCCCCAGTCACACTCACTCACACAAAGAAAGAACAACTTCTTTTCAGTTCTCTCCCTCACGTGTACAGAAAGGTGCCAACCTATCTCGGTTCTTGTTTCTGGTTCCAGAAGTCCACCAGAAATTTGTTTAGCAGAGGGGTTCAACTCTGGGTTGTGAAAGTCATGTCTATCTGGCCAAAATGAGATCTCCCAGTTCATTAACATATAAATGTGAGCCCCTCCTAAGATGAAAGGTCATGTCCAGCTCTCAATCCATGACAGGCTTGTAGTCTGCATTCTACCTTAGCTTTGGTTTATGGAAGCCTATTGACTTCAATATCCCAGTGCAATTTTCCTCTAGACAAAGGAGTTTGTTTTGAAATCCAACTTTCCAAGCAAGTTTCAACTTAAAAATAGGTTGAAATTTATACTGTCACAATCACTGTATAATGTAATATTGTCATCCCATATCACATTTCCTCCTCTAATTAGTTTCATACAGAAACAGACATTATATAAATATTTATTAAAAGTCACACAGAATCCTGTAAACAAACTGCAACCGGAAATGAATTTAGTAGAATGGGCATTTCAAATTATACTATAGTTTTCTCTAGAACTAACATGAGAACAGTAAAAAAACAACTCTTTTTTAAGGTAAATATACTTTCTCAAGAAATTCCAGCTTACCTGTCCTTTCTGCGGTTCTAAAAAGTTAACGACTTCTTTGACCATAACAGGAATATGAAGTTGACGACAGTCTTCATTATCTACACTGTACTGTAGCTTTTCATCACCATAAAAATGCACTGATTTTTCTTCAGTTCCATATTCATTTCCTAATGAAGATGATATATTTCTGACCAACATTTTAAAGTAATTTGGACTAGATGTAATTAAGCGACAACAAAGAAACCTATTGCACAGTTTGCTTAAGCACGGAAGTCGATGCATGTTGTAGAGAAGCCAACCTGGGAATAAATATCAGAAATCTAAATTAATATCTCCAAAATGACCATAAGAAAGAAAAACCATCAGGAAACAATAGTAGTCATTGTTTTACAAATGATCATAGAAAGTTACCAATATACTGCAGATAATGAGAGTTAGTAATAAAAAGTAAGATTTATATTAGAGCAATGTAAATTGTAAAAAAAATTAAATGTATATGGGTAAGCATCACTGAGTGTACAGAGCATGAGCCTCAGATGACATAAACTTGGCTTCAAAGCTCTGTTCTGTTATTAAGCTCTATCTGCATGACTGTAGACATATTTATATCTTACAGTACGACTGTCAAACTCCTGGCCCACAGGCCACACCCAACTCTCCCAGGGCTTCAATCAGGCCCGCAGCAATTTTCTTCCCTCTCTGTCCTCACCCTTTGAAGCTCCAAAGATGCCAACAATGTTCCCATCTCCTGCTTTTGTCTTTGCTGGCTTCTGGGCTTGCAAAGGTGCAAGGAAAACATGGAATGGATTTTCCATTAATATCTCTGCACCCAGAAACCTTAATGGAAAATAAATTCCATGTTTTCCTTGCAACTTTGTGCTGCAATACATTTCAATGGAGTGGAGCTAAGGCAGTTTCACTTTTTGCAGCATTTATGGCCAGCTGAAGCTCCTTGATGCTTTGAGTCACCTTGTCTCTAATGAATGGACCTGAGAACTGGTGCTTAGCAAGTACTCTAACCTGTGAACCCACAGCCATATTACACTCGAGAGCTACTGTCACTCTGAGTAGACGGGGGGGTGGGTGGGTGGAGAAGCTTGCCATGCGCCCAGTCATTTCAGTTTCCTAGATTCAGAGCAGTTTATATTTTTAGTTTCTGCTGTGATTCTTGTGCTTTTTCTTGATGTTTTATTTTTTAAATTGCATTGCCAAATCCCAGTATTCCTCCACCTTTCCATTTTAAACAAAATATGGCAAGAGTTTTAAGCATGTTTGTATTTTAAGTTTAAAATAATATCTTTGTGTTTATCTGTATCCTTTATAAAGTTTATATCTCTACTACCTGCCATTACATTTTATATGAATCGCTCGGCCTTACAAAGTCCCATTTGTGTCAGATCCAGCCCTCGTGACAAATGAGTCTTACATCCCTGTCTTAGGGTATATTGACATGGAGAGGCAAACCATCTTTCAAGCCTTGCTCCAACCTCCTTGCCACATGCATGGCTGATTAATTTGTCATTCAGTAGAAAACTATGGGACATATATCGCCACAGTCTTTCAAAATTTAAGATTTAGACGGTAAACTGAACTATCATTGTTTCAATTGTGTTTCTTATGCATACCATGGCCAACATATATTTACCCAAAAAGAAAAACAAGTCGGAAGGTAAAATAATTCCTTCTAAAACAAAGTTCTTGTTTTCTTGTTACTGTACATAACTGTAACTTTTAAGACCATCTCCTGTTTTTGGTCTAGTTTTCCCTTCAGGAAAGCAGGATATAGTGTTGTTCTAGGGATGAGGCACAATATACTTTTTAATTTAGAGATGCTTTCCATGTGCATTTCAACTTCACTTGCATCTCTATGGCAAAACTCACCTTTAGTAATTTTCTAGCTGAGAATTTTGATTACCACATGATTACCACCTCTTGGGTCACAGGTCATTTTTTTTTTTAAAAAAAACACAGTTAAGATGTTGATTTTCTTGATGATGATAAAACATTTTTTTATGCAATACATCAATTGTATGTATTTTCCTACCACTCATTACGCAACATTTTGTCATTGGGAAAATGCAATTTTCTTCCAGCTACTATGATCACTGCAATTCAGCATTGCATGAAACTTAGTCAAGATATCACACCACTACCACTAGGCTGATATGAATACTGCTGTCGGAAACAATTGTAAGATTTATTTTCATCTTGAAAAGTCCTTTGGGAAAAGTTTACAGTTAGTTACAACCCTTGTCGCTAAACATAAAAGGGGAAATAAAAGTGGAATAACTAGACAATACAGTGATATCCAGTACTTATGAAACTATATTAGGAAAAGGAAATGTTAGTTATAATAAAAACAACATTAGCACAGAATAAATTAAATGTGTGGCTTCCCCCACATTTCAAAGGCTCAGTAATGGGGGAGGCAGACCCGTAGCTATGGGGTGGCGGGGACAAGCCACTCTATTAAAAAAAACCTTCCCTATGTAGGGCCCCTCCATTGGAGGGCCTCCAGGACCCGCTGAAAAGGGTAGGCTGTAGAGGACTGCATGGACGCAAGTTACCAGGGTAAGGCACCTGGAGTTACCAGGATAAGGGTGCACAGTCCCACCAAGGCAAGCCCTCTTCTCTCCGTTGGGCCAGGCTGTCCCTCCGCCTGCAGCAGCGCCTTTTGCTTGCAGCACCCCTTCCTCTGCCCACTGGCTGCAGCAGCCCCTTCACCCCTGCCTTCCTTCCCTTCCTCAAATCACAGTCCTCGACAAAGCAGACGGGTGTGGTGGCACAGGCGAGGAGGAGGAAGCACGCCTGAGTTGGGTGGCATGTGGCACTGGAGAGGCTCCAGGATCATCAACCGCTGGCAGCGTGCCAGGGTCAGCCCTGGCTAAGCTAACTGGAGGCGGCAGCACTGCTAGGCCTCTTGCTCCCCATCCTACACGTTCCTGCCTCCCCGGCTCAACTTCTCCAAGTGAGGCAGCTTCTAGCAGTGCTGCACCCTTCCCTGGATGATGACGTAAAAGGGCATTCAGGCCATCAAGTCATAGAGGACCCCGCCCCCCCCCCAGTTTGGTTTTCAAGGCAAGAGACAAGAAGGAGTAACAGGCAGCGTCGGTGCTAGACTTTCTAGCACCCTAGGCAGTCATCCACTAGTGCAGTGTTCCGCAAAGTGTGTGCCGCGGCACACTGGTGTACTGTGGTTATTAGTTGGTGTGTCGCGGAAAAATGTCAAGTTTTGTCAGAAAGTTATGGTCTCTATTGTGCCTGCTAGGCTCGTCACCTCTTTTGGCTGCTCCTCTGCCTGTCGGTAGGGCGCTGCGTCTCCGGGCACCCCCCTTTCCAGGGGCGCCCCACCGGAGGACCGCCCGGTTGCCAGCCGCTTTCCCCCCCGCTTCCCACTTGTTCTTTGTGCGTCGCCTTCGACATGGATGCTCCTCTGCGGTGTCCGCAGCTGTTGGGCCTGCTCCTCCTTGGCTGCCCCCCCCGCCAGAAGTCCCCAAGGTAGATCGCTGTCTCCATGATGCAGAAGGTGGGGGGAGGGGTCTATTCGCCGCTCCCCCGACGTGGGGACCGCTAGTTGTTCTGGTTTGAATACGGTTGACTCTTGTGCCCCTTTGGGCCTGTGGATCATCATGTGGGGTACCCCCCCGGCGAGCTCCGCCGGCTCCCTCTGCTGTCTCCGCGCCTCTGCTCTTGATTGGAGTTTGTTTGGTGTGGGTGCCACTCTCCCAGCGGGAGGTGCCGCCAAATGAGTCTTTTCGAGGCTTATGGCGGTGGGGCTCATTGGGAGTGAGGGCGGTCCCTGCCGTTGGGGGGGGCTGGTAGATGGCTTCAAGCCGGTCTCTTAGGCACTGGTCCCATGTCTGTATGTCGAAGGGGACTGGCTCAGCGGCCCGCCGAAGCAGTCCATCAGCCTCTGATGGCTCTTGCTCGTGCTCCTTTGCTCCCTCCTTGGCTTCCATGCCTCCCCACCGGTTTTGCAGAGCGAGCAGGGAATGGCTATGCGTTAGGGGTTGGGCAGGGGAGAAGCTAGACTCGTTGCCCCATCGCTGCCATTTCCCACCCCCCTCCCTTCCAAAGTGCACACAACGCCACCGCCGAGCCTGGAGCATGCATGCAAGAAGCTTCTTCCTCCAAACTGCAAAAGATCCCCCTGTCTCTCTCTCCCCCGGACGGTTGCCAAAGGGAGGCCAAACCGTCTGGGAATCTTTCAGCCCCCGGCTCGCTGGACCCAGAGAGGAGGGAGGGGAGGGATGAGGATACTGTGTGCGAAGTGTTAATGGGGCCGCCGAGCGATGCCAGCAGCACAAGCGGGAGTGGTTTTCTCTCCCCCCCCCTTGCTTCGTCAGTAACACTACGGCGCCTTCGACCTGTCACCTTTTGAGCAATTGTTATTTTGCAAACCCTGCAGTTGCGGGGGGGGGGGAGGAGGAGGGGTTTGTAAAGGGGGGAGAACTGTGTACCTGTGCGTTCCAGCTAAAAAAAAAGCCCTGCTAATATGGAAGAAAGGTAAATTTGGTTCTTTTGGCTCAAGGGCCACTTTGACATATTCATTTTTCCTTCCATCGGGCCTCTTTCAACTACGTTTATTATTCTTAATTTGCGTTCGCTTTGAACACGCTTCAAACACTCAAAGCCTTCGTTTCGGTGTGAAGAAAGCAGAATATATGGTCCAACGTTATTCACGGCAGAAGGAGACTATCACTTCCTTAGCAACTAGGGCTCCTCGTGAGTGGGGGACGGGACAAGCTCATTTATTGACAATGAAAAACGGCATCCCACGCTCTTATATCAGGATAATAGGAGCCTCCTCACCCGCTTGCTCTTCCACCCACACCCTCCCGGCACTGGGAACACTCACTTTGAGGCGGTACTCAGAGTTTCGTGAGACGACTACCCACCCCCAGGGTTTCTCGTTGGTGTCTGCCGCGCCAGGAGGGTTGCTAATGGTCTTCCTCCCTAGAACAAGGCGCCAGTGCCTTGTGTTCCGCGCAAGAGTCCGGCGCCTTTATCCAGGGAAGGAAAGACCCGAAGAGTTTTCCCAAAAGCGAAAAGTGCCCACTCTGCGCCTCATAGGCTCCCCCTCACATTTTTCTCGCGCCTGCATTGATTTCAAAGGGATTCCATTTGGTAGGCTGTACTCTCATGCAGGCTTACTCTAGAATAAACCCTATTGAACTCCAAGGAAGTTGCTTATGAGTAAACGTGCATAGCAGCCTGCTGCACAATTTCTCCAGAAAATGTGGTTGACGGGATTCCCCACTTCCGCATCTTTTTTCCTTACAGAGTCCCCCACCACCACAGCATTTTAACAGTCTATTGTTCCTCCATCCTCTTCTTTCTCCCTACCCTTCTCTCGAGAGCTGTGATTGATAGCCCCAGAGCAAATTACTCGTCATTAAATAAACAGCAGCCAAAGATCAGTGGTATCTATCCTTCCAGAGACAGGTAAAAGCCATTGGGGATTAACTGCGTGACATGGTGAAATGAAATTCTTGAATGGACATCAAGTAAAGTTTTCGAATAAACACTATTATTATGCAGTAAAGGGATAACCCAGCAGGGAAATTGCCGCATACCCTTCCGTAACCCACACAATCATGACATGGATCTGTGTGCTTTCCTTCTCCTGATTCTGTAGGGTTTTGTATCGGACAAAGTGAGCAGTTGACGCAGAAAAGCCCTCTGCAACTCGTAAACGTGAACAGTCAATGTACCGCACACTGTTTGAGCATTAAGAAGATAGACCCACACAGAAACAGACTGGGATCCTCTGTCGTCTGACACTAGAAAAACAAACAGTTCCAGAGTGGAAGTTCCTATTTTATCCAGTGTGTATGTAAACACTACGTCCCCTGCTCACAAATTAGAAGTATGTCTACATCTAAATCCATCCCATGTATGAATTCTTCCCCCCATCACAGTCCAATAGCTCAGCACAGTACTGCAGTCTGAACTCTCTGCTCACGACCTGAGTTCGATCCCGGTGGAAGCTGGGTTCAAGTAGCCTGCTCAGGATGACGCAGCCTTTCATCCTTCCGAGGTCGGTAAAATGAGTACCCAGCTTGCTGGGGGGGGGGGGGGGAGTGTAGATGACTGGGGAAGGCAATGGCAAACCACCCCGTAAAAAGTCTGCCGTTAAAACGTTGTGAAAGCAACGTCACCCGAGTCGGAAACGACTGGTGCTTGCACAGGGGACTACCTTTATCATTTTACTGGCAAAAAAAAATAGATTTCCACTTCTGTAGTTTCCATCACTGTCTTCATGCGACAACTTCCTGAAAGTAGTTTTCTGCATGAACACAATAACGGTGGGGGAGGACTGTTGGATAAACCACACCCCATCGCCGCGCGAGCAATTCTTTTGAAGCCTTTATTTTAAAAAATGGCGGGCAGGTGCCCGCACACTGTTTGAGCATTAAGAAGATAGACCCACACATAGAAACATCATACACCCCCCAGGAACATAAATGATTGAAAGAATCTAAGGTGTACTTCAAGGAACTCAGTTTATTTAACAGCAATCAGGCATTTTTTAAACTTCGGTATGGATGAGCCCATGTGAACTACTTGAAATAAAGTTTAAATTAAGTCACCCACGTCTACAAATAGACGCCCATTTCGCACGTCGGTTGACGTCAGAGATTTGCAGAATCAAAAATGGGGCGTTGAAAGCAGCTTGGCTGTAATTCTGTTCACGCCTCCTTGAGCAGTTACTGAAAGCAATGAAGCTTATGTTTGTGGGACGAGGTTTAAAATTGTGCTTTGAATTGTGCGATTTGAATCATTAAATAAAAACCTTCTGAACTGCATGAAAGTATAAGTGTCTCCGTCAACATCGTGAGCACTAAGGCTATGCTTAGAGAATAATTAGATCAACTATAACTATGAAATCTTGGGTCCCGAAGCTGCTAATTTTCCCAAAAGTATTGCGTGTCTCCCGAACGCTTGCAAAAGATCTTTCATCTTCCATGGGGAAAGCCGTAAATCTATCAGCTGAATGCACGAGACCCTTTTCCTCCGAGCGACACGAAACATTATTCTCAGTAGCTCTATTCACCCATTCTCACCCCTCCCAGCGAGGCCACTCAGATTCGAAAGATGAGAAACGAGTCCTCGTTTAGGTCAAAATACACCCGTAACTCGTCGTCATTGTGGTCGCGTTTGTGACGTTAAGCATACGGAAACCAATCAGAGACCGTAGAAGAGTGAGTGCTTGTGTTTGAATTTGTTGGGGAGCCGAACGGAGAGGGGGGGGTTCAATCTTGACGACCCGGGGTAGGTCGGTGGGCGATAGGCAGAGTAACTTAAAAGGATCCTAATGCCAAGGTGAGCAATGCCGCGCTTAACCAAGGAGTGCAGTCTCCATAGGTCTGGTGGAATGAAGAGGGTCCTGATGCCATTTCTTGGCGCGTGTGGGAGAGTGCATTCAGTTTAGAAAGCTGCTGAATTAATTGGTGGTTTGGTGATCCACTTTCTGTTTGTCTTTTCTTTTGCCATCATGAGATATTGATATTTTGTTGCATATGATACGCACGAGCTCTTTCCTTTTTTGTCAGCTTCCATGTAGGATGGGGAATCGGTATCGGGAAGGCTTTCCAAAAAGTTTATTTAGCGATATAGGAGCTAACAGCTGATGAAATTATTTGCACTTCATGTGCACACGTAGAGTGGAGCAAAATCCTTTGAACTCCGAGTCCTAGCTGAGCAGGCATGCCTAAGAATATGTTTAACACTGGTAATGGCAAACAATTGCTGTTTCCTGGCACACGCAAAAACAAATTGCGATAGATAGCAATGGAACTGAGTAGGATTTAAAGGACATGTTGAGAAAAATGTTATCTACTGTTCTTTATTTCTCTGTATAGATACTGACAGACTGTCCTGCCTGTTACCTTGAGAGCAAAACCCTGTTCTCCTGATGTGTAATTAAAATGTATCTGAACCACAGTTTACTCATGGTCATATTAGTGCATTTCAGGTTATTAAGAACAAAGGAGCCATGCACTAAAAAGTTCTGTCCAATGTAAAATGTAGAACTGATGTAACGCTGAAAATGCCATAGGAGTGTATGTTTGTCTTCATAGGATATCAAGGAGATAAACAGTGTTCTGATTTGTTAAGAAATTTGAGTTAAACGTGCATTTGTGATTCAACATCTAAAGATGCTTGGAATCTGTAGAACAAATGGGTATGAAGTAGAGTATAGTAATCATTGTATTCAGTATTTGGTGTGATATGTCTTGCAGTCTGGGATATTTACTTAAAATGGAATGCTTCAAATATCACAGCCAGTGTGATGCAGTGAGTAGAGTGTCAACCAGACTAGGGAGACCTCTTTCAGGATGAAGTTCATTATTCTAAGTTATTACCCATGGTGACTAAAGGAAACTTCCACATTTAGAGACAGTCAACCTCTGAATATCAGTGCCATGGGGCAACATCAGGGGAAGGCCTTGGCCTCTATGCCCTGTTGCTGGTCGTCAAGTGTAACTGATTGGCCACTGTGTGAGGATACTAGCTAAATGGACCACTAGTCTGATCAGCAGCTTCTTATTTTCTTATTAAATCAATCCTCAAGAGTTATACTGTTCTGAATCCATTCATGTCAACAGGCTTAGAAACATGCCTCTGTTTAGAAATGTGCTGTAAGTGTCTCTGAAATAGCTCTTCTTCCCCTAAGCTGGAGTTGCTCAGTGAATAAAATTAGATAACTTTCAGGTATGCAACTCTGAATTTCTTTTTTAAAAGGCCAGGACACAAAAATAGTAGCAATCCATTCTTCTCAGTGAAACTTAGAGAGACCAAAATCAAAGAACAATTTTACAAGGTTTTTTATGATTCAGCACTAGAAGATACAAGAGATTTTTAAATACCTGGTTCAGTTTATGGCAGGAAAAAGCATCCAGTTTGTCTATGTGTTTATTAGACACTTGCTCTGGTTTATATTAAATGCATATGTATTTGAGGCATCAGCCCTCAAAGTTCTGGGCATTTGGTATTTTTCTAACCCTACTAGCATTTAGAAGGTCTAACATTTTTCAGTATGTCTTGGGTAGGATATGACCTCAGTATAAAACTACATCTAAGATCATGGTCATGTTAGGATGCTATTCAGTTGACTGATATTTAATCGCAGTGAAATATCCCATGAAGCTTGTAAGATTACCCTAGTGTATATTAATAGTTACTGGTGGAAAGAGATGATATGCCTTCATTCACAATTGTAGTAGTATACAAATGCATCAATGTGTGTGTTGTTGTTCAGTCACACAGCTGAGTCCGACTCTTGCATGCACTCAAAAATTAGGAACGGGGACCACTTAGAAGAGCAACAAGATTAAAAAATTAACATTTTTATAGTATAACTCTATTTGAAATAAAGTCTAGAATTTCTTGAACAAATTACTCAGATTTCAAATAAAGCCAAGAACAACTTTCAGTCTCTTGATCATCATTAGTACTTGCATACCTACTGTTAGCAACAAATTCTTATACCATGTATCTCTATAGTAAAACCTTTATTTTCTTTGTTTTTTGGAATTAACTATTTTTTTGTAAATTGAAAGGGTCTGTTTTTGGTACAGTAGTAGTAAATTCATGATATAAATAGCTGGCCATAATTAACTAGTCAATCAACCACTTAGTGAATTGAGTATATATTTTTGGAACATAAAATGACCAGTCTTAAACCAAAAGTCATTTGTTTTGTTAGTTTTATCTGCTGTAATTGTTTCTAGACTATAGAAAAGATTCTTACATTATGTGCAAAATATTCCACAGATAACATAACTGTTTCTCATAATGTCTGCTACTGTCCATGAAGATGCCTGCAATCATGTCAAGGTAGTGATCCGCGTTCGTCCAGAGAATCAAAAAGAAAGGAATGGCAACTTTGGCAGAGTGCTTCAGGTGGTCGACAAATACATGTTGGTCTTTGATCCAAAGGTGGAAGAATTCAGTTTCTTTCATGGAAAGAAACTTCCATACCGGGATCTTAACAAAAGGCTAAACAAAGACCTCAAATTTGTGTTTGATGCTGTATTTGATGAAAATTCTTCACAGTTGGAGGTTTTTGAGCACACTACCAAAACAGTGCTGGATGGATTTTTAAATGGATATAATTGCACAGGTAATTTATCTTCATTTATACCTTCACTAGTGATAAAATGATCCTGTGTCTGTAGCCATAAGACAATTCAGAGCTCCTGCTTATTGGGGGTGGGGGACCACGTAGCTATCTCATTTCTGTGTTCTGTGTTGCAGTGAAGTGAAGTATTTCCAGGTCTTAAAACTTCCATGTTCTGTTGGTGCTGCCATTCTTCAAGCTGTTGGGAAGCTTCAAAAGCTTTTGTCTCATTTTTTTTCTCACTTTTCACCTGTTGGCTCTATTCCCTTGTGCCTAGTGAGACTTCCTCATTTGAAAATGACTGGGTATTAGGGACAAATCATTCTTCCTCCCTGACAGTACTGATTCTAGCTGTTAATACCAGCTTTCTTTCTTTCGGTTTAAACAATTTTATTAATAACATATGGTAACAATGTCTGTTTATATCATTACTATCCCTAACCCATATGATATTTTCTAATCCCCCCTCCCTCCGTTACTAGACTCCCGCCGAAATTATATACTTGAGTTCACTTATAAAGGTACCCTTAACCAATCAAAGTTCAATTTCTCCCTTTTCTCATACTCATTATTAAAAAATTGTCCAATGTCTTTTTCCATTCCACTCTCTCTATATATCCTCTAAATTTCTTCCACTCCCTTTTAAATACCAGCTTTCTTTCTTGAGCATCTGTCAGTCAGGGAAAGCAGCAACTACATACCAGCATTTTACATCACAGTTTCACTGATGATATCCAGGTGGGTAGCCATGGATGCTGTGGGTAGCCAACAGCACAAAGTTAGAGACCAATGGTAGCTTTAAGACCAACAGAGTTTTATTCAGGATATCAGCTTTTGTGTGTAGGCATACTTTCTCAAACAGAATGAAATGGAAACAGAAATAACAATATTACATGGGCAGGAAATTAGCATACAGAATAATGAAGATATAAACAAGTGTTTGTTATTTCTACATATATGTAAGATTTTCCATTTCATTCTGTCTGAGGAAATGTGCATGCACACAAAAGTTCATACCCTGAATTAAACTTCATTTGTTTTAAAGGTGCTATTGAACTAACTTCTACAGTTTTACTGAGTCATGGGAGCTATTTGCAATACTATTCCTATTCTTACCTGTTTACCCCAACTCAATTTCTTTTGTGTGAAATTTTTCAACAGTTTACAAGTAGCCAGGTTCTTTTGTTTCAGGGACTGAGTTGCCAAGTACTCCACTACTTAACATTTTCATCTCCCTCCCCCGGAAATTTAGTGCTGGCATATGGTGCAACTGGTGCAGGAAAAACTCATACAATGCTAGGGACACCTGAAGATCCCGGAGTGATGTACCTGACCATGGTGGAGCTCTACAATTCCATAGATCGAATGAAAAAGGAGAAACATTGTGCTATTGCTGTTTCATACCTTGAGGTACATGGGACACATGAATTTTGAACAGTAACATAGCAAAAGATCAGGTTTTCCTTCCCTACTCATGCCAGCTGTACAAGTTAATTGTCTTCCATTTGGTTTCTGGGCTCAAAGTAGATTGTTCACTGATTCTTGCAGTGGAACTTGTGCATTGTTAAAAATGGGATTGGATTTAATTGTGGTTCAGATTGTAAAGATAAAGTTTCTGTGTTCTACTCTTAAAACAAGTGCAACCTAGTGTATATTAAGGCATCCTAGGCATACTTATTTAAAAATATACCTGGTTTGTTGCATTTCCAAGTTATGTGTAAGATTTGACTTCATGATAACTTGCTTCATCATCGCTCTTCTCACATTATAAAACGTCTTTCTTCTACAAAATTGAATATATGGCTTGAATATTTTGACATTAAATTAGGAGATTGTTTGATAAAATATTGAACATTTTAGATGCATGGAAGCTTTTGTTGGGGGAGGGGGTGCATGATCCATCTTCTAAATAGTTACAGCAACTTAGAAAAGTCACATAATGTCCTAAGCAGAAATCTTCACAGCAAGGCCTATTGTCAACACCTCCTTTATCTGGGACATGTTTTGCAACAGTCTGGGCTCAGGCTTTTTCAGTGGCTACCCCAAGTCTGTAAAACAACCTCCCAGAAGGAGTCGAGAGAGTTTTTGCCCTACTGGCTTTCCAACCAATCGAATATGCTGGTGAGGGCATAAGGTATATTTAGATTTTTTTTAAAAGCTGTTGTTTTACTGTTTTATTACTGGAGAGCCAGTTTGGTGTAGTGGTTAAGTGTGCGGACTCTTTATCTGGGAGAACTGGGTTTGATTCCCCACTCCTCCACTTGCACCTGCTGGCATGGCCTTGGGTCAGCCATAGCTCTGACAGAGGTTGTCCTTGAAAGGGCAGCTGCTGCGAGAGCCTTCTCCAGCCCCACCCACCTCACAGGGTGTCTGTTGGGGAGGAAGGTAAAGGAGATTGTGAGCCGCTCTGAGACTCTTCGAAGTGGAAGGCGGGATATAAATCCAATATCATCTTATTATTATTGCTTTATCTGATTGTTTTTATATTTTTTTCTAGTTTGGAGTTTTGAGATGCTCAGAATGAAGGCAGGTCAAAAATATTTTTGATAAATTGTCTTTTTATTGAGTTATTTTCATGCCCATTTTCTCCCGGGGGGGGGGGAATCCTAGGTGGTTTACAAAAAACATTTTAATGAACAAATTAAACAAAGAAAATAGTGTTTAAATAAAACAAACAAAAAAAGAATACATGACACTACATCCTAGACAGATCTAAATTTACTTGCCAGACCAAAGACTGCAAGCCAAGGACCAAGAGACCTTTCACTTTTGTCCTTCAACTTGTGCCAATATTTTTCATCTCTGGCTGTGCCCAGTCTCATACACTTGCAAATTCAGCCTAGATTTTGTTCAGCTACTGCTGGCACATTCTTCCTCCAGCTATATGTGTGATGTACTCCAGTGTGTTATCCACTCTTTATAAGAATACATTAATGTCTTTTCCAAGGTTTACAATGAACAAATATGTGACTTACTAGTAAATTCAGGACCACTGGCTGTTCGTGAAGATCCTCAAAAAGGAGTATTGGTTCATGGGTTAACTTTACATCAGGTATGTATAGTTTATACCTTTATCATCCACATAATTCAGCAAATGACTTCGTAAAGCTTTTTGTAAAGAGTCTTTACCTTATAGCAGATTCCGAAGAGAAGAAAGGAGCCAGTTTGAATGAGGAAACTAAGAGAAAACAAATAAAAAAGTCAAGTAGAGAAAAGTGTGAACACCAACACAGAAAATGACATGCAGATTATCTGCAGGCAGAATCAAAAGATGATTTATGAATACAAGATCCAACAAAATAGGTCTTTAGTAATTATGCTGAAGCAAGTGTACCTGACTTCTGAGTATCTTCTTTTGTTTTTTGTGTCCTGTCCCTTTCAACAGAAATTGTCTTGCATATCACCAGATACTGTTGTGACTGAGAAATCATATAACTAATAGCAATGGGTGTCCTACAATAGAGATTTTAAAAAAATGCACAATGGGGCTATCCAATGTTAAAGTATAGCTTTCTGCAAACTCAGAAAAACACAGAAACTTGAAAATAAATGGTATCTTTAAAACGTAAAAATTACGTTAGACGGTGAATCAAAGCAGGGAAAACATGATGGCTACTGATCTAGCTGGTAGGAGATAGAGAAGTGAGGCAAGCAGGAAAAGGAGAGAAACGGGCTAAGTTGGAAATGGGAGCATAGGTAAGGGAAGTTGGAAGGGACTGCAGAAAAGAGCAAACAGCAACAGGAAGAAAGGGAAAGAAGAAACAGAAACAGCAGGGGAAGTTGAGACAGTATGAAGGATGAATGGGATTTCCTTTGGTGAGACCTCAGGGTTCCCTGTTTGTAACAGTATTTCTTATGGTTTTTCATCTTCAACCCAGTAAAACCAGCTTTGGTATATGTTATGCTGGAAGAAACTGAATTTTCACCAAACTTTTAAAAACCCAGTATATTGACAGTGGAGGTTAGAGGGAATCTTGGAAATGTTACTACTTTATACCAAAATTGACTTAAATGTCCTTGTGCTGAAATGTTTTGTTTTTTGGGGGGTGGGGGGCAGGTTTCACCTTTCACATTAATATCTGTTGCATTCAGTGTCCTATAATATTACTCATATGTGGTGGTTACTTTTCTATTACAAGCTTAAAGATTGCTATCAGGGAGGAACAAGTAAAAACATGGACATACAGTAAATGGGGGTCAGGCTTTCACCAATCACACTAAAGAATATTACTCAGTTTTGCATCAAGTGTACTGTGAGCATATCTCTACATTTTCAAGGTTCCTGCATGCTTTCTAAATCTGTATTAACTGACAGATACGGAAACATTTTCAGGGATGCTCCAATCCATTTGACTGATATGAAATTAAATGCATAGGAACAAATCACAGCACCTACCAACACTATTTTTGATGTATACTAGTTGGAAGAATTGAGACGTTCATGGCTGTGAACGTTGAGAGTAAAGGAGTAAAGAATTACATTTTCTCTTTTTGGCAGGGGGAGCTAGTCTAGTGCAAACAACTGCCCCCTTCGTAAGACACACAGGTTATTAACTGGTTTATGGGTGTTCTAGTTGTAAAGAAGGTTTCTACAGAGCAATTATTTAAACAGAACTGAAGCATTTGGCAGCAGCCCCTTAAGCCATTTACTCCAAAGTTGCGCTTTCAAGATTGAAATAATAATCCTGAGCAAAATGGCTTGGCGACTGCAGCACAAAACCATATCCTCTTGTCAGTTGTGTATTTAGTTTCCCATATTCTTAATTTAAAGCCCATGGTACCCTTATGAGGCCTGCCTTTGAATTTCTTTCCTCCTCTTTCCCAACCTCAAGCTTCAAGTGCTCTGCTGCTGCTGCTGCCACCCCATGATGCATCTTGGCTGCTGCAGTTAAAGCTGAGAGAGAAGCTGGCAGCTGGCTTGTTAGAGTTCCAGGAATGAGGGAAGTCTCCTTCCCAGCAGTCTTCTGTACTACTTATGCTGCTGTTTCTATTTGTACAAGCAATCACAGCCCAGCAGAATGCAGCATCTGACAGGTCTGCTACTGCTTAACAATTTGGTGCTTGTGGTACTCCTCTGTTCCTTGCCCAAATGGCTTCTAATCTATATTGGACAAAATACTAAGAGAGCAAGATAGTAGAGATGGAGGAGCAAAAAATTCAGGTGACATTAGGAATTTAAAAAGGCATACTAGGAGGGGAGTTCAGACAAGACCCTATTCAGGAAATTGGCCTTAAAGAAAGAGAGTGTAACTTTTACTGGCAGCAAAGCAATATAGAAGAAGTAAAGAAGATATAAATTTGCGAGGAGCCACAGGTTTGGGGAAGGATGGTGAATTGAAAAGGCATTGAGTTTTAGAAGGAACCAATTTATGTAGAACACCCCCCTCAAAAAGCTTAATTACAGAATTGATGCAACAGTGGTAATGGAAGAAAAAAACCGTTACAGTTTCTCTGACTTTGTTGTAATGTGGTTAGCCCCAATATGCACATTGCCTTCAGTTTCCAAGCGAGTACCTCAGAGTGATTCCTTGCTGAATAATGTCTCCTCCCCCCCCCCCCAAAAAAACGCACCATCTTATAGGCTTTTCTCTAAATATTTAATATTTCAGTTTTAAAGATGGGTTTTAGAAATGTTGAACAATCACCAGCTAGCCAAGTACCCCAGCTAACATAATCTGAATGGACCAGTAAATTTTGGTAGAAAAATTATGTCTTTGGCTGCCGCAATTTATTTAAGCAACATTGTACATGTTAATCTTGAACATAATCTTGATGCAGGTGCTGAAGCTGGTGTGTACCAATAGAAGCTGGTTTGATAAAAGCTATTATCTTACACACTGTCTATTGGATCCTCTGAGATCAACACGGCAACAAAAGTTTAAGCTATGTTGTTAATGTTATTGGATGATAAAGAATCTTCCTGATTAAAATCTAGCAAAGATTTGCTATCTTTACATTGCTGTTTTTGAAATATTGCAGCCAAAATCTGCGGAAGAGATCCTGCAAATGTTGGATTATGGAAACAGAAACAGAACACAGCATCCTACGGATTTGAATGCTTCCTCATCTCGGTCTCATGCTGTCTTTCAGGTAAGATGATATAGCAGATAAAGTGACTGAGGATCTTAGATAACCTTTGAAGCTTTGTTTTTTTGTTTTTAAATAGTGAGAGCATCATCAGAATATTTCACCTCGGCCATAATAGCTCTGGCTCACAGACTTGCTTTAAATCCTTTGTGCTTAAATAGCATTCAGTTCAGGAGCCCTCTTGAACTTCAGATGAGTAATCTATGGAGATGTCAAAGCTGCTTCTGAGAAATAAATGCACTTCATGCCCACGTAAATGTAGTATTTTTGCCAGCATGATCCTTTTGTTTCAGGAATGTTTGCTGCTAAAGTGGCAGGTTTTGTAACTCACATCCTGCTCTTACACATAACTACTGAGAAGTACTTACATGTAAATAAGTGTGTACAAGGTACTTCATTTAAAATGCTCCATACATTTCCATAGGAATTCATTGAAGCTTACTTCTGCACAAATATGCTCAGCATTACAGTGAAGGTGTGATATTAAACTTTCAGACTGTGTACTGGGCAACTCTTAATTAGTTGTTTTTATGTACATAAACTATATATGAAGCAGAATTCAAAAAATATGAATTAAATTCCATCCTGAAATATACAGTTAAAAAAAATCTAAGTAATACCTTCTGATTTATTTTGAATTCTATTTATTTATTTATTTGGTTCACTTGTATTCCGCCCTTTCCCAGACGGACTCAGGGTGGATCACATTCAGATAAAAAACCAGTCACATACAATAAAATCAATAAAACCAAGAAATACAGTTTAAAACAATAGCATTACAACAACATTAAATAGCAGAGGCAGGCGGCACATAGTGCAACTTTAGGTGTAATTTTTTAGTGGCCCGAATATAAAGATTCAGATGATAGATCGCGGGGGGGGGGGGGGGGCGCAGCCGATGGTATAGGCCAAGGATGGCCAATGGTAGCTCTCCAGATGTTTTTTTTTTTTGCCTACAACTTGGCCATGCTGACTGGGGCTGATGGGAGTTGTAGGCAAAAAATATCTGGAGAGCTACCATTGGCCACCCCTGGTATAGGCAACAAAGTAGAAGACGCCCGCCTGCCTCAACAACGCCTGGCAGAACAGCTCCATCTTGCAGAAGGGTAACAAATCTGACAGGGCCCGCACCTCCACCGGGAGCTGATTCCACCAGGTTGGGGCCAGGGCCGAAAAGGCCCTGGCCCTAGTCGAGGCAAGTCGGACGTCCTTAGGGCCAGGGATGACCAAAAGGTGTTGGTTGGCCAATCGCAACCTCCTTCAGGGCTCATATGGAGAGAGGCAGTCATATGGGGAGAGGCACTTTAGCAGTGCAATAAAAGTTTGCGCCTCTGCGCGTACAATAGTGCAATCCATTGGCTTCAGTAGACATAGAAGAGTATAATTCTGCTTAGAATTGCACTGTGTGTGAATTTCCCTTCCCTAGGGAATGTGTATATTTTTGGCCCTTTGCTTCATTTGTTTGTTCTTTACTCTCCTGTTTGTAGATTTATTTGAGGCAACAAGATAAAACAGCCAGTATCAATCAGAATGTCCGTATTGCCAAACTGTCTCTCATTGACCTGGCAGGATCTGAACGTGCTTGTGCCACCAATGCCAAAGGTGCTCGCTTTAGAGAAGGGGCAAATATTAACCGGTCACTGCTAGCTCTTGGCAATGTCATAAATGCTCTGGCAGATCCAAAGGTATGTACAACTTTCTCCCCATCCCTCACCACTACTTCTCTTCATACTAATCAGTTTGAGATCAAGTCTAACGAAGAGAATGATGGGAATGTTCAAAATTGCGTGCTATCTGTTAAATATTTGTTTCCTATTTAGCAGCCTGCTATAGATTATAGTTATCACATATTTTTAAAGTCCTCCTTTGACTAGTGGCTAAGACCCTGAGGCTACAATTCTATGTGCATATCTGGAAGTAACATGCAGTGAAGAATGTGGCATGTACTTCTGAATAAATGTGCCTAGGATTGTACTATAAGTTTGAAGTGTGAAGCTCCTGGCTGAAATCTCCCATCTGCATGAAATTTCTAGATGACCTTAAGTGAGTCACATTTCCCAAATCTCACAACCACTACCCATACGCAACAGGAATAGTAGTAGTGACCTATTGTTTCCTGGATGTTGTAAGAATTACAAGAGCATAATTCATGAAGATAACTTTAAAAATAATTTGGTATTATTAAAAGTAGAATTACTACTTTTTAGCACACGGGTATCAAACATGCAGCCTAGGGGCCAAATCAGGCCCCTGGAGGGCTCCTGTCAACCCCCCGAGCAACTGGCTGTCATCTGCTTCCTTCTCCCTCTCTCTTGCTTCCTTCTGCATAACAGCTTGCTGTGCAAGGTTTGCTCAATCACACAGAAGCTACAGATCATACCCTCTATTTTCTCAATTGGCTTAGGCTCCATCCTTGGGAAAGCAGAGCTTGTTTTTCCAGGCTCTCTCAATTGCATAGCAGAGCTACTGAGCCAAGCTTCTCTTCCCTCTCCTGGTCCCCTGGGGAAGGAAGGAAAGAGCCAGAGCTTCCTTTGCCCAGTTCCCTGGATCCCATGGGAGAGATACAAGGAAAGCACCTTTAATACCAGCAAGTGCTAACGTTTTAAGGGTTTTTTGTTTTAAAAATTAATTGTGTTTGTGTCTTTTATAAAGTTTATATCTCTGCTACCTAATCTTAAATAGGTATACACACGGCCTGGCCCAACATGGCCAGGCCCAACAAGATCTCATTTGTGTCAGACCTGGACCTCATAACAAATGTGTTCGACATCCCTGTTCTAGCAGATTGCTCAGAGTAGTCATGCTGGATTTTAACTAGTATGTTGTTGTTATATTGCTAAGCTGCCTTGAACAAGTTCCTGGAGAAGAGGCATCAATTTTTCCTAAATAAATACAATAATGTATGTGAGCATTCATTGGTCACAACTACCCAGTGAGTTTTATTGTTCAAAAAAGGAGGAACTTAGGTCTCCACGCCTTGGGTCCATTTACTGCATGTTGTAATGTTGACATCCAGCCTGAGACTATCCTTTGAATCTAGTTTACTGTGTACTTATTATGTCTATCAGAACTTTTTTTTATAGCTTCTTGAGTTTGCAAACTCTAGGGAATAGTCTTAGTTTAACATTGGGAAACTCAGAGGTGAGACTGAACTTAGGGCAGTTGATATCTTAGGAGGAGTCACTGTGAGTTGAAGTTTACTTTTTCTGATATCTAAAGCCTGACAAGATTGTTATTGAGTTTAATGGCATTTCAGTTAACAAGTTAAACTTTCTTGTTTAACTGGTTCTGCCTGAGATTTATTCATCTTACACTCTGCAGTGGCCAGGAGGAAAAAGGCTATACCCTCTTGTACAAAGCTACCAATGTTAGCCCCACCTTTCCAAGTTAAACCAACTCTTAACTCTTTTACTTGCCTTTAGTAACAGCCTGTCATTGCAGCAAGTGTACCCCTTGTTTGAGCACTGAGCCAAACACGTAATTTGACCTGGTTAAATGGGGGGGAGTGGGCATGCAGAACAAATCTGCCATGCACTACATCAAACAGTTTAGAATTCTGAAAGGAAGTAACTGCCTTTGGAATATCCATCATATTTACTGCTGGCCTCCCCTTTATGTGGTCTTTCTATGTTTCTTCTAGAAGTTTCAGAGACCTGACTGCTGAGAACATGGATTGATTTGATTTATTTGACTTATATTCCACCCTCCCCTGCAGGTGGGCTCAGGGCAGGTCATAGCATTTCAACAATATAATCACAATAAAACATTAGGGTCCAAGTAGAAACAAACAAATTAAACAAAATTAACATTGAAAGTTAAAATTTAAAATTAAGTTACAGTCCAATCAAATAGATCAGGGGTGGCCAACAGTAGCTCCAGATGTTTTTTGCCTACAACTCCCATCAGCCATTGGCCATGCTGGCTGGGGCTGATGGGAGTTGTAGGCAGAAAACATCTGGAGAGCTACTGTTGGCCACCCCTGAAATAGATGGCAGCTAGTCAAGACAGGTTCATAGTGCCTCCTGCAGTGATGTTCTGATGGTCTCTGTGAGCATGGCAAATTGTGCCAAGCACTTCAGCAGTGCAGGCAGGGAGGCTGAGATGGTTAGACAACCACTGCCTCAACCAAAGGCCTGGTGGAACAGCTCTATTTTACAGGCCCTGCAGAATCATAATAAATCTTGCAGGACCCTTATTTCAACTGGGAGCATGTCCTACCAAGCAGCCATGGCAGAGAAAGCCCTGGCTGTGGTGGACGCTAAGCAGACAGCTTCTGGGCCGGGGACTGCCAGGAGATGTTGCTCTGCAGAGCGTGAAATTCTCTGAAGCACATACAGTCCTGTAGGTATGGTGGTCCCTGGCTGCATAGGGCTTTGACAGTCAGTACCATGAGTTTGAACCGGATCTAGTACTCAGTTGGCATTCAGTGCAGTAGACCCAGCACCAGCTGAATGCACACCAGAACAGACGTCACCGTCAGCAGGTGTGCCACCTCATTTTGCACCAGTTGCTGTTTCCAGGTCAGGTTCAAGGGCAGCCCCGTGTAGAGTGAGTTACAGTAATCCAGCCTGGAAGTGACCTTGCTGCTGAGTATGAGAAACAGCCTGGATTGTTGTTGCAAATTTCGCAATGTAACTGGTTTCTTCATGAGTAGAGTACAGAGGAGAAAAGAGGCAGCAGAAAGTTATGAAATCTAACCATCCCTTCAATAATTGGAAAATGAAAGCTCCAGGTTAAATTGGAAGGGAAGGACAGGCAGTATCCAAATAACAGGATATATTGGGGACTGTGTAGACATTATAGGAAGATTACTAATGGAAATGAAAGATTTTAAGGTTTTATCACCTGCTGCTGACATACAGTCGGAAACAGCTGTTCATAGTAAGACATGATCTAAAGCTATAGTAATTTGAGCAAACCATTAAATGCTCATCATTTTCATTTTGGGTTTTTTTGTTCTTCCAGAGTAAGAAACAACACATCCCTTATCGGAACAGCAAGCTTACTCGGTTACTGAAGGACTCTCTTGGAGGAAATTGTCGCACCATAATTATAGCTGCTGTTAGTCCTTCTTCTCTGTTCTATGATGACACATATAACACACTTAAGTATGCCAATCGAGCCAAGGACATTAAATCTTCTGTAAGTAAATTCACTTTTTAAAAAGAGAGAAAGGAAGTTATGCATCAGTACTTGCAAGTTATAGAAACAGTGGTTTTTATTACAGCTGTGGAAAACTGCAATTAGTGAATTAAAATATCCAGTCTACTTTTTTGCTTCATACTTAAAATCCTACATCACACTTTTTAAAAGAGAAGAAAATCTCAGATTTACAGAAAGGATGCCCAACCTTTTGAATTTGTTCGCCTTGCCTTCTCCTTGTTCCCTTTCTTTTCTCTATTTGAATGGCATTATGGAGCCAGTATGGTATAGTGGTTAGTGTTAGACTAAGAACTGAGAGATCCTAGTGTTGAACTAGGACCTGAGAGATTCAAATCCTTGCTCTGCCATTGAAGCTTGCTGGGTGATCTTGGGCAAATCACACAGTATAGACCTGTGGTCCCCGTCATGTTGCCCACCAACATCTTTCCTGATGCCAGCCAAGTACTTTTCGAAAGTGGGTGGGGCTAGCTGTGTTTTTTTCCCAGCAGGGTTTCTGATTGGCTGTGCAGATTAAAAGGCAGATGTGTTAAACATCTGCCTGAAATATTGAAGCATTACTATTTGAGTTATATATAACCTCAGTCCCGAACATTTTGTAGTTGGCTACACCTGCAATAGCATTTTGTGATTGTGCCCATCACCCTTTGTCAGAGTTCCAAAGGTGCTTGCTGGCTCAAAAAGGTTAGGTAGGTACCCCAGGTACAACCTATCTCTCAGGACAGTTGTGAGGATAAAACGGAAGACAGGAGAACAATGCAAGCAACCTGGATCTCTATTGGGGAGTAAGGCAGGGTATAAATTAAATAAATAAATTGGGAGTGGTGGTAGAAATTCGCTCTTTTAACGTCCTGACAAAAACAATGTTAGCTCAGTTTTTGGTGTATTATTTTTTTCTACTTAATTCTATGACCACCGATCCCTTTTGTAAGGAAGGACCTGGACAAAAATAAGCCCTTCAGAAAGACCTACTTATTGTAACCTTTCCTGGCACAGAAGAGCATGATTCAGCCCAAGATAAGCATTTGGTTCCCACTGCATTTAGAGGGAAATATTTGATTAATACTTCAATTGAAATTAACAGAATTTGAAAGTAATTTTCTTTACCTGGGTTGAGGACTGAGCAGTACAACCTAACTTCACAGCACCTCGCTTCCTGCTGCAGATCCCCGTTGTGTCATTTCTCAGGGGCACCTGTTTCCCTGGAAGCAGCATTTCATGGAGACAGTGGGCTGTATGGGGCGAGGGGAGGAGAGTTCCATTCTGCTGGTGGAAAACTTAGTCTGCACTCAACTGCAATTGTGCTCATTCACTTGGAAGTATGTCTCACAAACTTAGTAGAATTTTGTTCCATATAGATACGTATAGGGTGGAGCTGCAACACAGTTGAGTACATATAATAATGAAATTGTCTGATACTGTCTGTTGCTGTTTTGATTCCGTGTGTGCAATTTCTCCCACAAAATTGTTAATTTTTTTAAATTCAGTCTGCCAATTAATTTCTTATCTCTGCATGCATAACTGTAATTCGTAATGGTGTGTCAATGTAATTGTTATGCTGTTTACAGTTTGCAGGTATCAAAGAACTGTGTCTGAATTTTTCTCTTCCTTCTGCAGGTGAAGAGTAATATTGTGAGTCTGGACAGTCATATAAGTCAATATGCCAAGATCTGTGAAGAACAAAAGAAAGAGGTAGGTCAGCCACTGTCACTGTTAGCTAATGTTTCTGAGATATGTATAAAATATAGCTAAATAAATGCAAATCTAATGACTGTGTACCAAATTTCCAGAACACCTGCTGTTTCTGCACCATGTTAAGTAAATCTGAATAACTGGTGTGTATATTTTTTATATTTTAAAAGATATTTTAAAAATGCAGCTGGGAAAGTAAAAAGCAGTTACATTCCTTTTCTGTCAGAATACGTTGTTGTTTTGTTTCAGATCATAATGTTGAAAGAGAAACTGAAAGTCTATGAGTTAGAGAAAGCATCTATTCCTGAGAATTGTGATACGAGTCAGCAACAAGTGGAAATAAACAGGTATGAACTTCTTAAATTGCTTGAACAAACAGCTGTTCCTGCCTGTCTGGGGCAGAATCTCCATAGGTCATCATGTGCATTAGCTGTCCGCTGGCATTAATCCAGCTACAATGCATTATAATACTCCAGGCCATTCCTTAAAAGGACCCATCCGGTAGTCCCTGTTTCTCACCAATGCTATGTGTACAAGCTAGGAATGGGGAAATGTTGGTTCATTTGATTGCCCAAGCTGGTGCCTTGTTTTGTGATTCATATGGTTGCTCAAAACAGATCATTGGTTCATTTGGTTTGGGAGGTGTAAAATTCACTAGGAGTCTTCAGCAGTCTCTCCTCCACTCACCCTCCAAGTTTGGCAAAGATTGGATTTGGAATGTCTGAGTTATAGCACCCAAAGCAGGTGCCCACAGAAAAGCTCAGCTTCAGTTCTCATGGCAACTAAACACTTCGTGCTGCAAAGTAAAAGCAGCAGAGTCAGGGTGTCTGCTCCCATAGAACAAATGGGAGCTCCGTGATTGGCTCCCAGAGCTGCCGATCAAGATATGGACAACTGTTGTGTGATCTTCTTCGTGGTCTCTGTGCATTCACGCTCATGGGATAGAGCGTTCGCGCCGATCCCCGAATCAGTACCTAAAAAGCCCGGGATTTTTTCGTGCTCAGCACTAGTATGCATGCTCACCGGCGCCAGTGCGAGGATCCCGCCAGTTCCTTCTTGACTGCTGCGTTGAAAGGATCTGCTTTTGATTGCTCCAGTCGGTGCATGGTAATCTGTTGGATTTTCCTCTTCTTAGCCCATTTTTCTCTGTTAGTAGTTAGTAGTTGTTTAGAAAAAAAGAAGACTTTGTGTTGGACTTTGTCCCTCAGGGCTTTATTTTCCCCCTTCCCTCATGGGCTCCGGTCCTATGGAAAGGTGTTGGGGGTTCTTCAAACGCTGCTTGAAGTGCAGTAGTAAAATTGCACCCCCTGACGGTCACTTCCTCTGCTTGTTGTGCGTAGACAAGAGACACCGTGTAGACTCGTGCCTGCATTGTTCGAGGTTTTCAAAACAAACCCAAAAAATCATGCGGCAAGGCTATCGGCGGTCTTAGTCGAGTCAGCTCTTCGCCCGCCTAAAATGGCTGCAGATCCGTCGGCATCGATGGGGGATGCTACTCAGGCTTTGGCTTTAACATCGGTCGATCCATCGTCACCAGAGTGGGGCCGACCCACAAAGCAACCCTCTGAAGGGTTAGTGGCGCCCACACCATCAAAGAAACGTCGGGACGAGTCGGGGACCCGATCGTCCCTCCCGAAGAAGCTCAAATCGAAGGAGAAGTGGAAGAAGGACAGACTTTACCACACTCCTTCTTGTGATGTCTCGATGGAGTCTGTGTCGGCGCAAGTCGCTCCACCTTGGAGAATTCTGGCATCTCCCAGTCCACGAAGCCCATCAGTACCGAGGAATTGTGGCTCGCAGCCGCTCCATCTTTCGGGATCAGAGCAGGAAATAGATCTAATGCAACGGACCCATTCATCCAGGTTGGGGTCGCGTCGTCGGAGCGACAGTGGTTCAGTATTGGAAGTCGAGGCTTCGGCGCCGAATGAACCTCTAGCACCATTGCTGCCTATTACAGGACAGAGAGAGCTCGAACCAAGTACTGTGATGCATCGTTTCCCGCCTCCTCCATTGTGGGACCAACGCCAGTGGCCTTGCTCATATGGACCGTACTCGTATCCGTCGCCATACCCATGGTACCCTCCCCATGAGTTGCCGGAATGGGATCAACGGTCAGAAGCCTCTTTCTCGAGGCTTTTGCATCAATTAGCCACTCGGCGTGCACCCTCAGCATTGGTGTTGATTCCTCCCGAGAGACGCAGAGAGCAGTCTGGGGACAGGCAAGCTCATCCGGCGGTATCGCTCCATTCGCCCGAACATGCTTTGACCCCGGTGTTATCTGAACAGTCTGCGATGAGATAGTCTTCGACATGGGACTCTGAGGTTGGTACCGATGATCTGGACAGAGCAGAACCTTCTCCAGATTCTCATATTGCTGAGGACCTTCCCATATCACCATCGGAAGATGTCAAGTTTTATGGGGACCTGATGAAGTGGATAGCACAGTCTCTCTCCCTTCCAGTAGTTCAACCACAGCCAATTGTTGATGACACTGTGTTTGACATAATGCAGAGGGATACATCGATGGCTGTGGCCCTTCCTGTAACTAAAGTCATTCTGCAGGCAGCGGAGGAGCCCTGGGCAAAGCCAGCATCCGCACCAATCTCTACGCGTCGCCTGGACCACATGTACTGTGTTCAGGAGGCTGGTGCTGAGTTCCTGTTCTCCCACCCCAAGCCTAATTCGGTGGTGGTGTCGTCATCTTCAAAGGCGCGTAAGACCCACTCTTCCCCACCTGACAAAGAGGGCAAGAAAATCGACAATGCTGGGAGACGATTCTACTCAGCAGGAGCTCTGGGAGTAAAAATCTCAAACTACCCTGCCTGTATGGCTCGCTACCAGTATTCGATTTGGGAGCAGCTTACACCGCTAATGTCATCCTTGAGTGAAGAGAAGCGGGCTTTTGCCGTGGCCAAACAGCTGGCTGCGTCAAAACACATGGTGGATGTCTCTGCCAAGACCCTCACCTCTGCCATCTCCCTGCGCTGTCACTCTTGGCTACGGTCTACAGCTCTCCAGCCTGACACCAGGGCTTATGTCGAAGATCTTCATTTTGAGGGTGAAGGTCTTTTCAGTTCCACCACAAATAATGTCCTTCAAGAAATGGACAAAAGTATCAAGACCTCAAGGAACCTTGGTGTCCCTGCGTCTACTAGGGCTGGCAAGCCTAAGCAGTGGCACAAATCTTGGCCCAAGAGGCCTTATCAGAAATTTTCCCCTGACCAATCGTGGAGACCTCGCTCTTCTCAGATGGAGAGTAGATCTCTTTATCAGGGAAACAACAAGTCCAGGTTCACCTCACCTTCTGCAACCAACAAATCTAAGGGCTCCCGCCCTCAGAAGGAGGGCCTTTGACTTTTCTGCTGCACACACCGTCGCCCCTCTTTCTTACCACATCCGCCTCCATCACCATCTACCGGCTTGGGAGTTCATCTCCACAGACAGATGGGTTCTCTTCATCATAGCAGAAGGTTACAAGATAGACTTTGTTCAGGTTCCGACTCAGTCAGTGATTATTACCACACCTCTTTCCCCCCACCCCCAGCTAGAGGAAGTGAGCATCCTCTTGCAGAAACAAGCCATAGAACCGGTCCCGATAGCAACCAGGGGTTCTATTCTCGTTATTTCCTGGTTCCCAAACGGGATGGGGGATTGAGACCAATTATGGACCTTCAAAATCTGAACAAGTTTATCATGTACCAGAAATTCAGGATGTCTACTCTGCAAACAATCCTTCCCCTCATCAACCAAGGGGACTGGATGGCAACGTTGGATCTCAAGGATGCCTACTTCCATGTCAGCATCTATCCAGCTTATAGGCATTTCCTCCGGTTTGCGATAGGCTCCAACCATTTTCAGTTCAAAGCCCTTCCATTTGGCCTGTGTACTGCACCGTGGGTGTTTACCAAGATGATGTAGCCGCATATCTTCATAGTCGTTTTTCCATATATCGACAACTGACTCCTTGTGGCAGATTCAGAAGAGCGTCTATCCGGCCATATTGCAACCACTCTTGGTCTTTTTCACACCTTAGGTCTGCAGGTCAACATTTTTTATTTGTTTATTTATATTCCAATTTGTATCTCGCCCTTCCCACCGAAGCGGCTCAGGGCGGCTTACAACATATAAAATCTAGCATAGGTTTAGCTTTAAAACATCAATTTACAACAATTTAAAACAGTAAGATAATAAAACACTACAGCCTTCCAAAGTTTCCAGTGTCAGTTAGTTATAAGCCAGCCGGAAGAGGACTGTCTTGCAGGCCCTGCGGAACTGCCCAAGGTCCCACATGAAAAAGTCCCATCTCATACCATCAAGGACAGTTCAGTTTATCGGGGCTCTGCTAGACATAAACCTTCATCGTGCTTTTCTGCCTCAGCAAAGAGCAATGGACATTTTCAATCTTATCCATCTTTTTCAAAGTCGGAAATGGGGCACAGCACAACAGCTGCAGCGGATGCTGGGGCTGATGGCGGTGACTACCAGTGTGTTGCTGTTTGCGAAACTGCATATGAGGGGGCTTCAACTTTGATTCCTCAGAAAGTTTCGGCCTTTACGGGACTCGCCTCGAAAGAGGTTCATGATTCCACCCTCGATCCTTCAGGCCCTGAATGGTGGACATCCAGAGACAGCATCTGTCAGGGAGCTCCTTCCATCTGCCTGTAACAACAGTTACGATCACCACAGATGCATCCTTATAGGGCTGGGGTGCTCACATGGATTCTCTGTGTGGGGGGGGCCTTGGCCTCCACAGCTGACTCGTTGCCATATAAACTATCTAGAACTGTTGGCAATTCATTTTGCCCTTCGGTCCTTCTGTCCTCTGGTGGCAGGGAAGGCTGTGGCCCTGTTAACGGATAATACTACAGCCCTTTGTTATGTCAACAGGCAGGGTGGGACAGTCTCTCAACGGTTCTGTGCACTAGCAGTAGAACTGTGGATGGAGTGCCTGGAGCATGGCATCTATGTAAAGGCTGCACACCTTCTAGGAGTAATAATAATAATTTTTTATTTCTATCCTGCCCTCCCCGCCAAGGCAGGCTCAGGGCGGCTCACAACATAAAATACATTATACATCAGTTATACTTATAAAATCATGGTTAAAACAATTATAGATTATTAAAATTAACATTAACAATATGGTGCTATAAACAATAGGTCTTCAGTAGAATTCAGTAACTAAAAGCATTTTCAGCGGCACTTCCTAGCTTGTCATTAGTTGAAGGCTGTCTTGAAAAGGTGGGTCTTACAGGCCCTACGGAATTGATCTAAGCATCGTAGGGCCCACACCTCCTCTGGGAGTTGATTCCACAGCAGTGGGGCTGCGACAGAGAAGGCCCGATCCCGGGTGGCCTTCAATCTGGCCTCCCTTGGCCCAGGGACATCTGGTTTTTTCCAGCTGGTTTTTTCCAGCCAACCTCAGCGCTCTCTGGGGTACTCAGTCTGCAGTACTCAATCTGCAGGCGGATTTATTGAGCAGAGGAGCAGCATCTCCACACGAATGGGAGATGCAGTGGCGCTTCCTTCAACCTATGTTCCAGCTCAGGTCGATGTTTTTGCCACAGCCAGGAATTGGAAGTGTCCCCTGTTCTGCACCGGGGGGGGGGGGGGGGGCATGGATCCAGAGTTCTTGGGAGACAGCCTGATGTTACCATGGAACAGTTGGTTCCTGTACCTATTTCTGCCTCTTCCGCTGCTGACAAAAGTTGTCAACAAAATAGCAAGAGAGAAACCGAGGTGCACTCTAGTCACACCTTGGTGGCCTCGGCAGAACTGGTTCCCGATTTTGCTTCATTTAGCAAGGGGTTTTTTTATCAGTTCCCGGTGGAACCGGCCCTTCTGTCAGCCCAAGAAGGACACGTGTTTCATCACAACGTGCCTCACCTGAAGCTGACGGCGTGGTTCATCGACCCTGCGAATTTCTGAATAGTAGAAAGTTGTCTACCCGTGCTTCCTATGACAGAAAGTGGGGGAAGTTTCTTCATTTTTGGCTGACCCTAAAGTCTCACCCCAACGAGTGGGCCTACCGATGATTTTTGACTTTCTGTTGTCCTTGGTGGATGCTGGACTTTCCTTTTCTTCTGTTTAAGTTTATTTATCAGCAATATCATCATACTGTGAATCTGTTGAGGGGCATTCAGTCTTTGCTCATCCTCATTCGAAGCAATTTCTGAAAGGACTGGTCAGATTGCATCCTTCGTCTAGATCACCTCCACAGTTGTGGGATTTGCTGTTAGTCTTGGACAGGTTGACTCGGCGTCCCTTTGAATCAATGGCAACCTGTTCCTTACAGCTTCTATCCTGGAAGACTGCATTTTTGGTGGCAATCACGTCGGCATGCCGTGTAGAGAAGCTCATGGCTATGCGTTGTGACCACCCATATTTAGTTTTTCATGAGTCCGGAGTGTCGTTGGCTCCTGATGTTTCCTTTCTTCCTAAGGTGGTTTCCCAGTTTCACCTTAAGTTGGACATTTGATTACCTATGTTTTATCCCATGCCTTCCTTGGATGAGGAACGTCGGTGGCACACTTTGGATGTTAAGCGTGCATTACTTTTTTACTTGAGTCGTTCTAAGAGTTTTCGTCAGGACCAGCATCTTTTTGTTTCCTATGTTGCTCCTAGATTGGGTTCAAAAATTTCATCTCAGCGGCTTTCAAAGTGGCTTACTGAGACTATTAAACTGTGCTGCTTGCTGGCGAAGAAGCCGTTGCCTGGACCCATTCGTGGACACTCTACTAGAGCAATGGCGACGTCGGTGGTGTTCCTGAAGGGTGTTTCCTTGACAGACATGTGCAAGGCCGCCACTTGGGCCTCTCCTCATGCTTTCATGAAGCATTACGCTCTGGATGTGCATGCTCAGCAGAGGACTCGTCTGGGAGCTATGGTGCTGCAAGCTGTCTCTTCTGGTTGACCGTCTTCCCGCCTCCAGGTATGTCTTGCTTGCTAATCTCCCATGAGTGTGAAGCACAGAGACCACAAAGAAGATAGACAGGTCACTTACCTGTAACTGTAGATCTTCGAGTGTTCATCTGTGCATTCACACTACCCGCCCTCCTTCCCCACTGCTGGCGGTCTGCCTATGGTAGGGGCTTCCAGCGGTCAGAAAGGAACTGGCGGGATCCTCGCGCTGGCACCAGTGAGCATGCGTAATGGGACGCCTGCGCATGTCCACTGGTGCCGAGCGCGAAAAAATCCCAGGCTTTTTAGGTACCGATTCGGGGATCGGCGCGAGCACTCTATCCCATGAGTGTGAATGCACAGATGACCACAAAGATCTACAGTTACAGGTAAGCAACCTGTCTTTTCTAGGGCTCCCAGAAGTCCACCCCCAGCATTGCCTAGAAATTGACTGAATCAGTACCAGGCTGTCTGGGAAAACAAACTACCCTAATGAATGACCAATGGAAAAAGGTGGTTCATTTTCCAGTTTGCACAATGTGCGAGCAAACAAACTGGTTCAAAATGAACCATGAATCAACCTGATTTGTGCGCAAATTGTGATTCATGGATCAGTTTGTGCCCATCCCTAGTACAAACTACTGGTGTCCTGCATTAGAAGGAGGATACACAAGGACAGCTCCATTAGCCCCAAAACAGCATATGCTGAGGGAAATCTCACCTCCCTGGACTGGTCCTCTTGTCTCCACTTTTACTTCCATTACAGTCCCCACAGTGTCCCCCTTTTCCTTGTTTCTTTCCGTCACTCCTACCTTACCTATCCTTCTCCTTCCACCCATTTGGTATCCCAGACTTCATGCTGTTTCTCTCCAGTCGGCCGCCTCTCCCCCCCCCCCCCCCCAGTTTGTTCCACTGTTCTTCCTTCCTTCCATTCTGGATTTGCTTCCTCCCCCACCTCCTTTTCCTCCTTTCTCCTCCCCACACCCCCTTTTTCTCTCTTTTCCCCTTTTCCTTTTTTGTCTTTTCCTCAGCACTCACCTCACATTTCAAATGAAACTACAGCAATCACTTTGAATTACCCAGGTAACCACAGATAACATGGGTATGCAGTCGCCTAGGTATTTCAAAATGTCTATCAAGATCTCATGAGATAACCTCCAATAATAATAATAATAATAATAACTTTATTTTTATATCCCGCCCTCCCCCGCCAAAGGCGGGCTCAGGGTGGCTAACAGACATGGAATTCCATGATTCAAATAAAACAATGTATGCAGTTTTAAATATAGTCAGTTACATAATAAATTATTTAAAATAGATAAAATATATAAGTTAGGTGCTAAAATACAGTAAGTCATAATATTCACAAGATGGCTAGATGGCCACACATCACGTTAATCCGGTTCTATCTCGAAAGCAAGCTGGAAAAGAAATGTTTAAATTTCTGCATTTTAAAATAAATCTCTGTATTTAATTTTTTTTGTTTTCTCTCAAATTTGCAGAAGCATCACCCTTTTCTCTACCTTTATGTTGTATTCTGAGACCACGTCCATAGCTGCTCATATAGATGAAGGGTCAGCTCCATTAGCCCAAAAACAGCATATGCTGAGGGAAAGAATGGATTATCAATTTGATAATATTGCCTTAAGTTAGGGCTATTTGCGGCTTTTGGCTTTCTGAATATTTTTTCAGTAGGTATATGGAAGCAAGCATTGGCTAATGAAATCCATAATGTGCCCTTTGAGTTTCTCAGACTCTCCAGTGTTTGGGATCACTTATAGGCCTGGTGCTAATCAGAGTTAACACTCTTCTAATTCCACTGAAGTCACTGGCCTTATAAGGATATAATGGCTTAGGGCAGTATTGGAAGTCTTCAACAAGGGTTAAAAGGCAGGATATGACAGCTGTGTATACATGTGTCAGATCCTTCGCGGGTATGGTAAGATCAGGATTCTAGGTTTGACCAGTTGACTAAACATTGCACCCCAAAGTGCCAGTATGATGGTGGGGGATCCTTTCCTTGTTCAAAAGGGGAATAGTGACTGTGATAAGAATATGTTTCCATGAGAAAAATAAGCTGAAAATTATGTTAAGCTTACTTGCAATATTAATGTACGTAGATATTTGTCCTTTTTTTCTTCTCCCCAAGTGATTCTCATTGGCTTATGACACCATTCTACTCTTATTCATTTTATCCTCACAACAATATCCTGAGAAGTAGGTTAGGCTGAGAGAGTGCTGTTGGATCAAGGTCATCCAGTAAGCTTCCATGCAGAGTGGGGATTCAGATCTGAGTCTCCCAGCTCCAGGTCCAATACTTGAAATAGTGTACCATGCTGGCTTTAACAGCTGTACAACTTTATCCTTTGTATGTAGTAAGACATATTAAAGAGCTTTATATGTGTTTTTGCATTGTTGGAATAATTACAGCTGCAATTATCCATTTATAGAAATGATCCCAAAGGGAAGTTCATAGGTATTATTCACAATTAGGGGATGTGCATTCGACTCTATCTGAGCTGGAAAAAAAAGCCAGAAAATACCTTATTGGTATTTATTAACTATTCAGCCAGATATAGAGGGGGTATGGGTTTTCAGCTTTCAAGTATAGCCAATTCTGGATAATCATGGGGAAAAGTTGGGGTTATTTGGGAAAACAGAATAGCCACGATTAAACAGCATTTAAAGAGTGCACTGGGGGAAGCTGCAGCTTCATGAACACATTTAAAGGGACCACAACATCTTTGAATGCCTTCAGCTCCATTTTTGCCTACGGGATTATTATAGTCAATGACCACCATAGGCTATAATGGGGGATCTATGTGGAGGTCAGGGGGCGGTTTTTTGAGGTAGAGGCACAAAATTTTCCATGTATTTTTAGTGTCTCTACTCGAAAGATTTTCCAAGTTTCAAAAAGATTGGACCAGGGGATTCCCCCACCCTCCATTATTTCCAAGGTAGGGTAGGAGAAAATAGCAAAAAAACAGTGACTAATGTCAAACCAGAGAGTATCTGCAGAAGAAACTGAAGACGGAGCATTTTTGCAGAACCAGTGCCACTGTGGCAATGTCAGATCAACAAAAGCAAGTGGAGGGGTTTTCAAGCCTAGCACAGCTAGTGCATGAACAGAGTTCCCAGCAGAGCCAAAGCCCACTGTGGCAATGCCCGCTCAGCAAAATACAAACAAGGGAGGGTTCCAAGCCCGCCATAGCCAGTACATGTGCAGAGTGCTGAGCTGTACCAGTGCAATGTACTAGTGCCCAGCAAAACCTAGTGCCTTCCCTTAAATGCTTCCTTTTCTCGTCCATTGGAAACAATGGAGGATGGGAGGCTCTTCTTTGAGTATTTTGTACATGCACTGGTTCTTCTGGGTACTCTGTACCTGTGTTGGGCTTGCAAACCCCCTTTACTTGGATTTATTAAGATGACATTGCCACGGCACTAGTTCTTCTGGGTGCCTGTACATATGCTGTCTGTGCTATGCTTGCACCACCCACTTTGCTTGGATCTGTTAAACTGGCAATACCACAATAGCACTTGTTCTGCAGGGCACTCTGCACATCAGCTGGTTCTGCTGGACTTGGGAAAATCCCCTGCGCACACCCCTTCAGTATCTACTGCAGAGACTCCCTGGTTTGACATCGATCGTTGTTTTTTCTGCTGTTTCCCACCACCACCACCATTGGAAGCAATGAAGGGTGGCGGCTCCTTCTTTGAAGACCCATTGAATTGGACCCTTTAATCCAATCATATTTGAAACTTGTGGCGGGGGCATCTTTTGAGAAGCACCAGAAGTAATGCTGAAATTTTGGTGCTTCTACCTCAAAAAGCAGACCCCTAGATACCCCCAGATAGATTCCCCATTGACTATAATGGTTGCATATGGTATATGGAGCAGCAGGGGTGGGGGCGTGGAATTGGAATTTCCAAAAAATAAAATCTGAAAAACATACCAGTATTGGAATTCAGTTTTGTTTTCATTCATTGAAAGCCATACCAGTATTGGACTTCAGTTTTGTTTTCATTCATTGAAAACCATATCAGTATTGGAATTCAGTTTTGTTTTCATTCATTGAAAACCATACCAGCATTGGAATTCAGTTTTGTTTTCATTCGGGAATCCCATCCAATATATCTGCATCTGAAAAATCCCAAATTTATTTTTGTGCACACCCCTAATCACAGCATGTAACACATTTTTTTTAAATAATACAAGTTTCCCATGGTAACCAGCATTTTAATACTGTAACTGAAGATTTTTTAACCTTTCTGCTGAAAGCAAAGAAGGCCAAATAGTTGAAGCATGTGAAATTTAATTTATAATATTTTAGAGTTTATGTTGACAACATATTATAATTATCTGGCTGGCTGTATGTTTTTAAAGACACCTCCTCTCGATCCTGAATTACAGTAGTTACCAGTATTTTCAGACCCATGATTTAAGACTAGGCATATATAGACTGGAATGATGCCTAGATCAGAACACCAAAAGCCTAAAGAGGAAGCTCTATGGCTCTGTAGTAGAGCACCTTGCTTTGCATGCAAAAGGGCCTAAGTTTAGTCTCTGGTATCTCCAAGTTTCAAGAATCTTGGACAGCAGTCTGGGAAACTGCTCTTCATAGAATTATAGAATAGAGTTGGAAGGGACCACCCTAGGGCCATCAAGTCCAACCCCCTGCACAATGCAGGAAATTTACAAATACCTCCCCCTAAATTCACAGGATCAGCATTGTTGTCAGATGGCCATTTAGCCTCTCTTTAAAAACCTCCAAGGAAGGAGAGCCCGCCAACTCCCGAGGAACTCATCTGTCAGGAAGTTCTTCCTAATGTTGTACTGGAAACTCTTCTGATTTAATTTCAACCCATTGGTTCTGGTCCTACCTTCTGGGGCTACAGAAAACAATTCTACATCATCCTCTATATCAGGGGTCCCCAACCCCCAGTCTGTGGCCTGTTAGCAACCGGGCCATGAGTTGTATAATTATTTAATTATATATTACAATGTAGTAATAATAATAAGACGATGACACTGGATTTATATCCTGCCCTCCACTCCAAATCTCAGAGTGGCTCACAATCTTCTTTATTTTCCTCCCCCACAACAGACACCCTCTGAGGTAGGTGGGGCTGAGAGGGCTCTCACAGCAGCTGCCTTTTCACGGACAACTTTGCGAGAGCTATGGCTGACCCAAGACCATTCCAGCAGGTGCAAGAGGAGGAGTAGGGAATCAAATCCGGTTCTCCCAGATAAGAGTCCACACACTTAACCACCACACAAAAATAAAGTGCACAGTTGTATCATTCCAAAACCACTCCCCCCCCCCGGTCCATGGATAAATTGACTTCCACAAAACCGGTCCCTGGTGCCAAAAAGGTTGGAGACCACTGCTCTATATGACAGCCCTTCAGGTACTTGAAGATGGTACTTGAAGATTATATCACCTCTCAGCCTTCTCCTCCCTAGGTTAAACAATGCCCAACTTCTTCAACCTTTCTTTATAGGACTTGGTGTCCAGACCCCTCACTATCTTCATCGCCCTCTGGGCCCGTTCCAGCTTGTCTAGGGCCTTATAATGTGGTGCCCAAAACTGAACACAATACTCCAGGTTAGGTCTTATCAGAGCAGAGTAAAGTGATACCATCACATCACATGATCTGGACGGTATTCTTCTATTAATACAGCCCAAAATTGCATTTGCCTTTTTAGCCACTGCATCACACAGTTGACTCATGTCCAGCTTATGGTCCACTAAGACCCCTAGATTCTTTTTGCACATACTACTGCCAAAACAAGCCTCCCCCATCCTATAACCATGCATTGAATTTTCCTACCTAAATACAGAACTTTACATTTATCCTGTTAAAATTCATTCTATTAGTTTTAGCCCAGTTTTCTAGCCTGTCAAGATCATCCTGTATCCTGTTTCTACTGTAATTGCAACCCCTCCCAATTTAGTATCATCTGCAAATTTAATAAGCATTCCCTCTATTCCTTCATCCAAATCATGAACAAAACAGGATAGACCTTTGAGGCACTCACTTGTCTCTCCTGTCCAAGAGGATGAGGAACCATTCACAAGCACTCTTTGGGTGCGATCTGTCAACCAACTACAAATCCACCTACCAGGATCCAAACCACATTTTACCAACTTGTCAACAAGGATAGTATGTGGAACCTTATCAAAAGCGTTACTGAAATCAAGATAAACAATGTCTACAGCATTCCCCTGATCCAGCAAGGTAGTCACTTTCTCAGAAAAAGAGATCAGGTCAATCTGACATGACTTGTTCTTGAGAAACCTATGCTGGCTCTTAGTAATCACAACCATCCTTTCTAAATATTCCAGGACTGACTGATGATTTGTTCTAAAACTTTTCTGAGTATAGATGGCAAGCTGACAGGTCGGTAGTGTACCCAGAACCTCCTTTCCCCCCCTCTTGAAAAGGGGGCAACATTTGCCCGCCTCCAGTCTTCCGGCACCTCTCCTGTTCTCCAAGAATTCTCAAAAATAATAACCAGAGGCTCAGAAATTACATCCGCAAGCTCTTTTAGAACCCTTGGATGCAGTTCATCTGGCCCTGAGAACTTAGTTTCATTCAAAGAAACTACATGTTTATGTACTACCCCTATGCTTATCCTAGGTTGGATCTCCATACCCTTCTTATATGTTCTGTTTTTGCCATGTTGAGCACTGTTTCTCTCAGAAGAGAAAACAGAGGAAAAGTAGGAATTGAGCAGCTCTGCCCTCTCTTCATCAACGGTTACAATTTCACTTTCCTGCCCTCGCAATGGACCTAACATGTCTTTGCTCTTTTTCTTACTTTGAACATAAGAAAAGAACCCTTTTTGTTGTTTTTAGCATCTTTGGCTAGCCTAAGCTCATACTGAGCTTTAGCTTTCCTAACTTTTTCTCTACAAGCATTGGTTATTTGTCTATATTCATCCTTGGTTATAAGGCCCTCCTATTTCCTAAAGGAGTCTTTTTTATTTCTCAAGTCTTTAGAGAGCTGTTTATGGAGCCACCTCAGCTACTTTAGGCTTCTCCCAATTTTTTTCTTCTCCTAAGAATCGTCTGTGATTGTGCTTTCAATATTTCACTTTTAAGAAACTCCCACCCCTCTTGAACTCCCTTCTTAAGTGTTTCTGACCATAGTGCTCAATTCCTGCTTTTCCTCAGTCTTCTTTTCTGAGGGAAACAGGCGCAACATGACAAAAATAGATGGCTATTCCTCTTCCTGAAATCTTGGAAAGCTGCTATCAGTCAGAGGAGATACTGTCAGGTTTGCTGGACCAGTGATCTCACTCAGTATAAGGCTGTTTTGTATGTTCATATGAAAAGGGCAACTTTCCTCTGATGGCAACTTTCATAGTTTAGTTCAGTTTGAAACTTTGTTATTGCCTTTATCCCATGCCTTGTCTGTCTTCAGCTTCTTGTTTTTATTTTTTTCTTTGTATCCTTTTCAAGAGGTGGAAGGAGAGGTGCTGGTGCAAGCTACCTAAGGCCTGCATGAGTTTCACCTGTGTCTGAATGCCAATGCTTTAGAAATATCTCCTATTATTTCTTGGTCTATGCTGCAATTTCCCCACTTGCCTTTATCTTTTCCACATCATTGACATTCCGTTAGAAAGAAAAGAGTACACTGTTTTCTTTCTGACTGGACTAATATAGTGCCAGTCTTTGCCTTGGAGCTTCTGCCTTATTCTAGAAGAGGCTGGAGGTGGTATAAGTGAACCAGAAGCCACACAGTTTACTGTGCAGTGCCTGTGGCAGCCTGGAGTTAAAACACTTCTTGGCTATATCTTACGCTGGGGTTCTACAGATGGCTATTGTTCAAATACTAAAAGCACCACAGGGAAAGAATTTACATAGGCATTATGTTAGCACCTTGTTGTCAGAATCCCTATCTTTGAGATTCAGAATCCCTATCTTTGAGATTCAGTTCTGGATTAGCAGACCTGAATAGCAAGCTGTTAGCTGATGGCTCTCATCTGTGATTCACTGCCTTAGTTATGAATAGATAGCATCTGATGCAGTTTGTTTCCCTGAGAAGCCTAAGTCTCTATATAGGGACTTGTCCTAGAGCTTAGTCTGCAGATACAGACTTCATTTTTCTTGAAAGCTAGAATTACAGAAAATGGTAACAGCTTTTTCAAGAGTGTGCCAAGTATTGTACAATTTAAAATTTTCATATGCTGAGAAAACCAGGTGATCATAGGCGTGGGGTTTATTCTAGATAGCATTGTAGTGTCAAAAGGAACCCTAACACTTCAACAAGTTTTCATTTTTAAATTATTTTTGCTTTTCATTGTCTTGTAATGCACTTTACAAAAGGTAGTAAAACGTATCTGGTGTTTATATATCTGTGTCTTTTTGGTTGTAAATTTTGTGGATAGGTTTAGGCAAATTTTGAAATGTTTGTTCACAAATCGAGAAGAAATCAGGAAGGAGTGCCTCAAGCTGGAACTGCAACTGAGAGAAAATGTGTTAAAAACTCATTATCAAAAGCAGTGCCATGAACAAATTGAAATGGTGTGTTGTTCAGAGAGATTGGATAAGGTAAGCCATTTGTGTAGCCATTAAATTTGAAATCGGATGGTTCTGATCTAGTACGTTCAGCTGTATAGAGACTGCAATCAAATGTTGTTAGACAAGGCTATATCAAATCAGTATTCATCATTTTATTCGTAACTCTAGCTAGCCCCTGTATTTCTGTTTCTGGGTCCTATAGAAACTGCTGCCCTAGTAAGTCCCTTTTTTAAATCTGTCCCTCGTTCTTTCTTTCTATTGGCTTTTTCTTCCTGTCACTCTGCTGCTAGAACCCACTGTCCTTTTAGTTTGTTTTTTGGACCTTCTTCCTTTAATTGTGTGCCCTTCTTGACTTTCCCAAAAATTGCTGTTTCTACTCTTCTAGCCAGTACAAAGCGACTCCCCATCAAATCAACTTTTCAGTTTCCTTTCAGACCTTCCATTGTTTTTCTACATTCTGCTATTGATGCTTCTACCGCAGGAGTTAAAACATTAGTGACTTCTTAGCGGCTCGTCGATAACAATGAAAATGGGATGTCATCGGACTTAAGTGTGTGAGATAGAGAGATTTTGTTTGTTGGCATTGTACATTTTATTTTTGGCCCTTTTTCCTGTTTTTAATCATCTGTGTATTATTTTCCTCATATGATTTTATTCAAATGGATCATATATGTACATTTAACCGTCAATGGCAATCTTTGAAGGCCTGCTGTAAAATAATTTTGCATTGGTTTTCCCAAACATCTGTTTTCAATGGAGTATAGCTCTAACTTTCTTAAACTAATGGCAAAGATTGCTTGGGGGGCGGGGTTTCCCCCTACAAAACTAACCACATAGAAATTTTTCAAAAACAGAAAATTAAGGAAAATGCATTGGCAGATTTCTCCCCGCACCTTTTGGAAAGCTTTTGTGCTCTCTTCTAAACTTTTAAGTTTCAAAGAGCAGCATGTGAGCCATGTTTTCCCCTAAAGAGACTGAGAAAAAAATGTATTAATATGGAACCTGAATCATTTTTGGATACTGGCCTGCAACCTGAATGAATTGTTTTAATCAAGCTTATTAACAAGATTGGTAGATGATGCAAGTATGCACAGCTGCCATCAAAACCAGCAGCCCCCTCCTCTTCTTCCCCAGTAATGGTTAAGTAAAATGTGTGATGTGACAGCATCATGCAGAGTCTCCCTGAACCTGCAAGCAAGAGCCAATAAAGTAGAGCACTGGGGCTGGTCCCATATTTTGTTTTATGTTACAGGGAAGGAGATATCAGGCTCTTTCAACAGCAGCAATACATTTTCTGCAACATCTAGTTCTGTACTTAGCTTTATACAGATGTACTAAAAAATAAACTCGTTGTATTTCAGGCAACTGACAAACGGGATCACCGGCTTGCTTTACTTAAAGTGAGATGTTTGCAAATGGAGCAAAAAAAAGAGGAGAAGCTGAAACACTTTGAAGAGAACACTCATTGGTTGCATCGGGTAGAAAATGAAATGTGCCTCCTAAAACAAGATGGCCATATTCCTCAAGTAAACTGCTTTGTTTTCCCTTAGAAGATACAGATGTTCCAAGACTATCAAAGTTAAGAGCACACGCTCTTTATTCCACTCAACAAATAATGTATAATGAAATAGTTCCCAGTTTTCTCTATGTTGTGCTAAATGTAACCTAGCAATGGGCCATTAGGAATTGGTTGAGAGGTCAGCAGTACTCAATGTTGTATCAGGAGACAAAAAGGACTAGTACAGGGGTGGCCAATGGTAGCTCTCCAGATGTTTTTTTTTGCCTACAACTCCCATCAGCCCCAGCCAGCATGGCCAATGGCTGGGGCTGATGGGAGTTGTAGGCAAAAAACATCTGGAGAGCTACCGTTGGCCACCCCTGGACTAGTTGGTTTTCCTTGTTCTTGAGAGTAATCCAGCAGTTGGCTTGAAAAAGGGAAATGAAGAGATGCAGTTGGGGTAGGAGGCAGATTTGAGCTACTCCTTTACTCCTAACTACTGTTACTCCTTATGAAATGTCAAGATCCTTTCCCTAGTTGTCATCTTAATAATAATTTCTGTAGCTAATTAAATAGTGTTTTCTTTCTTCCTCTTAGCCCACTGCAATGGTCAGTTCTATTTATGTCTTCAGATCATCTTGTTTGTGTGTTTCACTACTTCTCTAAGTTCCCATGAGATATTTAACAATTTCCACATCAAGATATATAATAGTACAACTATAATAATAATAAACTTTTATTTATGTAATTACATAACAGATTGTATGTAATTTTTTGGGAATTTGAATGCATTAAAAAAATAGATGCTTCCTTTGTGACATATCAGGAGAGAGAAAGGAAAGGAAGAAAACATTGTTTTAATTATTTGGAGAACAGATGTCAACAAAATGAGTTTGGTGTCCATTAGTTTGCTGTCTTTCTTTAAAAAAAAGTTCCACTGAAATCTAATGCAGCGTTATACCTCTTGCCACTATTAGTGCAGTGGTACACATTCCACAGATCATGGAGAGCCACATTCACAATTCTCAGTAATCAAAAGAGCCACATGACTGCCATATGCTCTGACCCAAATAGGCACAGACAAGATTCTCTCATTTATTAGGACATACAAATCTAAAAGTACAAGAGCTATGCCAGTTATTTGCCCTTGCTGGTGATGACTGGAGTATTTACTCTGGCAAGAACGCCATCCTTTTTTGAGCCTTGGAGATAGTTGGAAAAATTTACCAGACTTCACATTAATTGTCAGATGTTGCTTAGCTTTTTGACTTTCTCTGTGACACAGCACAAGCCCCTGCTTAGTATTGGTATTCTGTTTTCTTTCTTTTTGGTTTTGTTTGTATAAGATGTCTATACTTCTAGATCAGTATTTGCAGTGGCACTTGTTTCTTTCAAGTACCACAACAGCTGTCTTCCAGCACTCTCTTTGTCTAACCTGGATATCTTCATGGTTCCAGCACCTGGGCAGGGCTGCCGCTCCACTTTTCGCCTAATCTTTCTTCTTGCCTTCCATTTCTGTTTGCATCTGTTTTCTGACAGACTTCCATGGCACAGGTAATTTCAGTCTTAAGAAAGGGCCCTTACAAGCACTTGTGTGGCTTGGGTCCATTGATGCAGGTCCACTTAGCAAAATTCTGCCCTATTCATCACCTCTGAAGTATTCTTTTTTCTTGGCTTTTTCTGAGCCTTCTACCACTCAAGCCTGGCCCCTGCTCCAGAACTAGGCGGCCTCTGACCTCACTGCAGTTAAGCGTGCTCCCACCCCCCTCTCCAATTACATCCCAGTATTAAACTATTCACTTTTACCTCTTTTGATTATTTAGCAATCCCCATTATTAGATGAAGTTTTGAACTACTTTAGCTGTTGAAGTAACATAATTACACTGTCACTTCCAAGACAGTGGCCTATATCCAAACACACATTCTGAAGGCATTATAACACTTAAGCTTTCTTAAGAGCAGGTTGAGATGTTCATCCCCCCCCCCCCCTTCCATGACCAACCCCAGTTTGCTCCTCCTTCTGTTCCTAAGGGTCACCTAACACACATACCTCCCACCTGGAACTTAGTTGGGTGTCTTGGTGGGCTGCAGTGAAAGGGGAGAATCAAAGTCAATTGCTACCCCTCTTAAGAATACTTGTGCCCTTCAGAAATATGTGGTTGGGTACAACTAATCAATATTAACTTTTATGAAAGCATATCTGTGTTGAATTTTTAGCTCTTTTTTCTCTTTCCAAGGAGCTCTTCAAAGATCTTCAGTGCTATAATTTGAAAATGGAAGTTAAAGATTTGAAGACTCAGATTGAATACATAAGAATTCTAGCTTCCCTCCAAGAGCAGCAGTATAAACAGACAGAAAAGTAAGTCTGCATTCCAGTGCCATATTTGATACTCCTTTGTATCTCTCTTGCGCTCTCTCTGTATGTGTGTACACACACACACAGCTGTTTTTTATGTAAGTGCTATTACCTGGCCCGTTAAGCTGAGGAGAACACAAAGCAGCAGTGTAGTGGTGAAGAGACAGGCAGGAAAGGAGCTTTATGTTGATGCTATATCTAAGACTGTATGTACTTATGCTCCAGTGCAGAAGTTCTGCAACCTCTGCCTGTGCCATTTGAAGGAATGGATTGTTTCTGAAAGCAATAAAACAGAAAGAGATGTCTCTTTAGGGTATAGGAATCTTGATTTAAATGTAGCTTAGCTGTTTCAGGATGACAGTCATAATAGTCAAATTCTGTACCCCCTCTTTAGTGTATTGTGTTGGTAGTGTCAAACAGCAAATTCAAAACATTATGGGGATAGTAGATAGTTTTTAAATGCTGAGAGGCGCAAGATGAATGTTCATCCCACATCTGAAAAAGATCTGGAAGAATAAGAGCACAACTAAGATCCATAATACTTTTGAGTCTAAGGATATAAGGCAAAGTAGAAGTGGATAGAAGTTTTAAAACAAGCTTAAATTGTTGTCAAGTTGTCTAGACCATAGTTATGGGTTTCAGCATATCATGCCTATGATGTCCCTCGCTGTATGGTAAAAATTAAGAACGTAAAAGTACATTTGTATCCTTTTAAAAAGTGTTCTAAAGTAGGATAATCAAAGAGAAACCTGGCAGGGTAAATGTAGCATCTTTGATGAGCTAAAGGTAAATGTAGCATCTTTGAGCTAAAGATTGTGAAGAACACAGTTAAGGCACAGGCTCCAAAAATATACTTCAGCTTCAAATACAGACCATTTTACTGTTATAGCTGAAATCTATACTAAGAAAGAAAAGGGAATACATGTTTGTAAGACTCCCAGAGCAAGAACCGCTAGAGATTAACAATTTTATTGTTACTAGTCCTTTTAGGATTAGTAGTTTTGGTATGAATCCGGTTAGTGGGGGGAGGCCTGCGAGGGAGAGTAGGGCTAATATTGTGGTTGTTAGAAGGATTGGTGAGTGGGTTCATGAGGTTCCTAGGTCGAGTAGTGTTTTGGATGAGGATGGGGCTATGGAGAGGAATATTGTTGTTGTTATGGCTATGTAGGTGATTATGGTTAGTGTTGCTAGGCTGGAGTTAAGGCATAGGGCTGTGATTAGTCATCCTATGTGGGAGATGGATGAGAAGACTATAATTTTTCATGTCTGGGTTTGGTTTAGTCCATTTCAGCCGCCTAGGAGGGCAGATAGGAGGCCTAGTAGTATAGTGCTTGTTGATAGGTGGTTGGCTAATAGGTATAGTAGTGTTAATGGGGCAATTTTTTGTCATGTTGAGATGATTAGTGCTGTAGTTATGGTGGTGCCTTGGAGGATTTCTGGGTATCATAGGTGTGCTGGAGCGATGGCGAGTTTTATTATAATAGCTACGGTGGCAGTGGGGGTGGCAAGGGGCGAGGAGGATTGTAGAATGGTTCAGCAGCCTGTTTGTCAGGCGTTTATTGTGCTTTCGAGTAGGATTAATGCGGCTGCAGTAGTTTGGATGAGAAAGTATTTTGTTGCTGCTTCGGTTGTTCGTGAGTGATTTGAGCGTATAATGATTGATAGGATACTTAGAGTGTTTAGTTCTAGACTAAGTCAGGCAAGAAGTCAGTGGTGGCTTGTTATGATGATGATAGTGCTTGTTGTAAGACTGGTGATTAGGACTGTTCAGATTAGGGGGCTCATTAGTATAGGAAGGGGTGGGAACAACATTGTCGGGGCATGGGCCTGAAAGCTTTTTTAGCTGACTTTACTAGGGGTCGTATAATTTTGGTAGTAAGCAAAGTTTTGGATTTTGTTGTACTGGTTCGTGGTCCGTTCGCCTAGGAAGTGAGAGGATTTAAACCTCTGTTGTGTACTCTATCAAAGCAGTCCTTGAGTTGTTCGGGCACACTTCCTTGGTTAATTTAGGGGCGGGGGAGTCCTGCTAGGGAGATTGGAGTGGAGATGTATAGTAGGCATGCAGCTAGGGTAAGTGGGAGGAAGGTTTTTCACAGGAGGTGTATTAGTTGGTCATATTGGAATCGGGTCTGATTTTGTGTTCTGTCGGCTAGTCCTAGTGAGAGGACAGGTTGTCTGGCGTTTTAGGGCTGATTAAAGTTTGGAAATTGTGTTTTTTTGTTAGAGTTAGTACTTTGTTTTGGAGGGGGTAAAATATGTCTATCAAGCATGGATGAATATGTCCCCATGGGTTGATGGGTGCGATGTGCATAGCACCGTAGGTTCAGCCACAACCATAATTGAATCCCGCGCCACCTTCGGTGGGGTGTGTCTGAGGGGAATATAAATAAGAGAACCAGCCGCCTGGCCGTGCGGGGTAGCTATGAGTATGAGGAGGCATGTAACGAATCCTAGCAGCCAAAAGTCTTGGAAAAAGCAGGGTTAGTCCCTCGTAGTTATATGAACCTGACGTAGCAGAACCAGAGGCCTTGGAAAGTGCCGTGAGGGGTCGACAACATGATCTGCGCTTGACGCTGGGGATAGGGTGTCGAGGTGGGCGGGTTGATGGTTTCTCCTTGTATGTACATAATTCAGTAAATAGTCTTTCAAGCATGAATATTTATTCTCAATTTAATTATCTTATAATTGTCTATCATTGAATGATTGTTTCTAAATAATATTCATGTAGTAGTAAATTTTATGTGTTTTATAGTTTCTTATCTTTTATTTATTTAATTTTATATGTTTTATAGTTATCTTTTATTCATTTTATTGTACTTTATAATATGCATGGGGTATATAATTAATGTTGATTATACATAGCAAATCTATAGAGCATTCTTATAATGTACTATATCATATGCATGGGGCAGACACTGCAACGACCTCTCGGAGCCCTTCCCAATAGGCACAGGTGTAAAGCAAGGCTGCGTTCTCGCGCCAACTCTCTTTACGATCTTCTTTAGCATGATTATAAATAGTATATGACTAAACGAGAAAAAATAGTTTAGTGAAAATTCTAGTTTTGGGGGCTAGAGATAAGGTTTATGGCCCTTTTTTTGACGAGTCCTAGAGGGGTTATCCCTATTTCTGGCTTACAAGGCCAATGTTTTGATGTTGAAACTACTGGGACTATCAGTTTAGTATGTTGTTTTCTAATTTATTGATTATGGGGGTGAGGGTGAGGAAAATTAGGAAGTAGAGGGCTGTGGCTAGTTGGCCGATTAAGATAAAGGGGTTTTCTACTGGTTGTGCTCCAATTCGGGTTAGAATTAGAATGGTTGCTGTTAGTGATCAGAAGAGTGTTTGTGTGAACGGGCGGAAGTAGGCAGCGCGGTGTTTTGAGTTGTGTGTCATTGGAACAAGGAAAAGGATTATAATAGATATGACTAGGGCCAGGATGCCTCCTAGTTTGTTTGGGATGGATCGAAGGATAGCATAGGCAAATAGGAAGTATCATTCTGGTTTGATATGGGAGGAAGTGACGAGGGGGCTGGCAGGCGTGAAGTTTTCTGGGTCGCTCAATAGGTATGGGAAGAATAGGGCTAAGGTTATTAGTGTGATGGTTAGTATTGTTGCTCCAAGCAGATCTTTGTATGAGAAATATGGGTGGAATGGAATTTTGTCTGTGCTTGAGTATAGGCCAGTTGGGTTGGTGGAGCCGGTTTCGTGGAGAAATAGGAGGTGAAAGAGTATTATTGCTAGGATGGCAAAGGGCAGGAGAAAGTGGAAGGTAAAGAATCAGGTTAATGTTGCATTGTCTACTGCGAATCCGCCTCAGACTCATTCTACTAATGTGGGGCCAATGTATGGGAGGGCTGAGAGTAGGTTAGTGATTACGGTAGCACCTCAGAATGATATTTGGCCCCATGGTAGGACGTATCCGACGAACGCTGTGGCCATGGTTAAAAATATTAGGAGTACTCCGATATTTCAGGTTTCTTTGTAAAGGTAGGAGCCGTAGTACAAGCCTCGGCCGATATGGAGGTAGAGGCAGATAAAGAATATTGAAGCTCTGTTGGCGTGTAGGTTTCGGATTAGTCAGCCGTAGTTGATGTTTCAAGAGATTTGTGCAACGGAGGAGAATGCGAGGGTAGTGTCTGCTGAGTAGTGTATTGCTAGGAATAGGCTGGTGATAATCTGAAGTATTAGGCATAGTCCCAGGAGAGAGCCGAAGTTTCATCAGGAGGAAATGTTTGTTGGGGTTGGTAGGTGGATTAGGGAGGCGTTGATATTTTTTATGATTGGGTGTGTTTTTCGGGTGGGAGACATTAGGGTTACTATAGTTGAAGTACAACGGTGGTTTTTCAGGCCTCAGGTTCTGGTTGTCCAGATGGTAATGTATGTCTCATTTAGTTTTTTTAATGACTGTGTGCTTTGTTCTGGGTTTAGTTGGGGTGGCGTCTAACCCGTCTCCATTTTATGGAGCTGGGGGGCTTGTTGTTGGGGCTTGGGGGTGTGTGGTGTTTTGGTTGGTATAGGGGGGTCGTTTATTGGGCTGGTTTTGTTCTTGATTTATTTAGGTGGGATGCTTGTTGTTTTTGGATATTCTGTAGCGTTGGCGGCGGAGCTTTATCCTGAGGGATGGGGGGATTACTCTGTTTTGTGGTATTTGGTGAGTTATGTTGTGATGATGGCTGTTGGTGTGTATTTTGTAGGGCTTTTGTGAGATGGGCTTTGAGGGGTAGAGGGTGTTGAAGGTGTGGGGGTTTTTTAGTTTGCAGGGGGATTTTTAGTGGGGTTGGGTTCTTATTTTCTGTGGGGGGTTGATGTTGTTTTTATGTGGCGGGGGTTTGTTAGCGCTTTTTGTTGTGTTGGAGTTGGTTCGTGGGTGGGAGCGGAGGAGTCTTCAGGTTCCGTAGAGGAGGGGTGCGATTAGGCAAGTGATTAAAAGTAGTATGGGCGTGGTTAGGTAGCTTTTAATTAGGCCGGTGGTTTGAACTAGGCTAAGTATAGTAGCGAGTTTTATGTTTTGGGCAGGGGAGGTTGAGTGTAGTAGGGGTTGAATTAGTGTTAGGGTTATTAGTGCTATGGTGGAGTAGAATAGTAGATTGGACACGTTCTTTCACTTGGAGTTGCACCAAGAAGTGGTAATGCCTAAGATTACTGGAGTACTGCTGTCCTTTGAAAGTTAGAGATGGCCAGGCGATTTGGCTCGGGGTGGTGAGTTGGCAGTTCACTGTGACCATCTCGGTTAGCAAGAGGTGCGGTGATCTCTATTATTAAGGCCATGGCTTAATATTTTTATTAAACTATGCTTATGTATTATGTAATGAGTGTTGGGTGAGTGAGTAGTAATAGTAATGGGGTGAGGTGTAGGGTTATGAGGAGGTGTTCGCGTGAATGAGCGAGGGTGATGGTTATATGTGTTTTAGTTTGTTTTGTGCGTTGTTAGGAAGATGTGTAAGGAGTATGTGGCTGTGATTAGTATGGCTGATCTGGTTAAAATGATTGTTATGTTTCAATTAAATAGTGTAATAATGATTATTAGTTCTCCTAATAGGTTGATTGTTGGTGGGAGAGCCATATTTATAAGATTTTAAAGTAGTCATCATGTGGCTATTAGTTGTAGAGCTACTTGTAGTCCTCACACTAGAAGAAGGGTGCGAGTGTGCGTTCGTTTGTAATTTGTGGTGGCTAGGCAGAATAGTATAGAGGATGTAAGGCCGTGGGCGATTATTAGTAGTATTGCGCCGTGGATGCTCCATGGGGTTTGAATAAGGAAGGCAGCAGTGACTAGACCTATATGGCTTACAGAGGAGTATGCAATGATGGATTTTAAGACTGTTTGTTGTAGGCAGATTAGGCTGGTTATGATTATTCCTCATAGGGCCAGGACGATAAATGGGTAGTGTATGGTTTGGGTTGTTGGTGTGAGGGTTAGGCAGATGATGCCGTATCCTCCTAGTTTTAATAGAATTGCTGCGAGGACTATTGATCCGGCAATGGGGGCCTCTACATGGGCTTTAGGGAGTCATAAGTATAAGCCGTATAGGGGCATTTTGACTAGGAAGGCTGTTATGCATGCGAGTCACATAAGGCTTGTTGGGTGAGGGGTGGTGTGTAGTGTGAGGAGGGGGATCAGTGTGTGGTCGTTGTTTGAGTGGATATAGAGTAGGGCAACTAGTAGTGGAAGGGATCCTGTTAGAGTGTAGAAGATAAAGTATGTTCCAGCATTTAGGCGTTCAGTTTGGGTCCCTCATCGAGTAATTAAAATCAGGGTTGGAACAAGAGTTGCCTCGAATAGTATATAAAATATAATAAGGTCTGTTATAGTAAATGTGAGTAGTAGTGTGGTTTGTAGTATGGCACATGTTGTAAGGAATATTCGTTTTCGACTGTTCGGTTCACAGGCTGTGAGGTTTTGGTTGGCAAGAATTATAAGTGGAAGAAGTCAGGATGCTAGGATGGACAGGGGGGTTGTGATGGGGTCTAGTATGAGTCATGTGTTTAATGTATAGGATTTGAGGTTAAGCGGCTGAGTGAATCATTTTAATATTAATAGGGTGATAATTATTGAGTAGGTGGTGGTGAATATGTGTTTGGTTGGTAGGAGTAGTATGGTTGGAGTGAGTATTATTGAAGCGGCTAGGATTTTTAACATTTTAGTAAGTTGAGAGCTTTAAGATGGTCTGAAGCGTGGGTTCGTGTTGTGGCTACAAGGAGGGCTAAGCCTGTGCTTGCCCCGCATGCTGCAATGGCAAGTAGGATAATAGGCTGAGTTGTAATAGTTGTGTGGGCTAGTGTTTGGGAGATGGTGGCGAGAGAGGCAAATAGGGCAAGTATTATTCCTTCAATGCACAATAGGGCGGAGATAAGATGTTTTCAACATAGTGCAAGGCCTGTTTTGCATCGTATAAATGTTAGAATAGGGGTAAAGTGGGTGATTGTCATGTTGGCAACTATGTGGTGCGCAGAATTTATTAAGTCGAAATTAATAGTTTTTGTTAAACTAGTGGCCATATTCTGCTCATTCTAGGCCTCCTTGGAGTCATTCATGAATAAGTCCGAGGATTAGTAGTGAGATGAGTAAAATTGTTCATAGTAGTGTTTGTGGCAGGGTTGTAGAGTTGATAGCTCAAGGGGTTGGGAGGAGTAGAGCAATTTCTAGTTCGAATAAGAGGAACAGGATTGCTACTAGGAAAAAACGAATGGAAAAGGGCAGGCGGGTAGTACCAAGGGGGTCAAATCCACATTCGTATGGGGAGAGATTTTCTGTGTCTGGGTATGTTTGAGGGAGTCAAAAGCTAATGGTGATTCAGATGGCTGTCAATAGTAAGGTGAGGGTAATAAGTAGAGCGAGTTTCATTTACCCCCTCCTAGGTTTGTCTAGGATTAAATGAGTGGAAAGTCCTTTGTATTATGTTGTACTAAGGGGGTAGGAGCCTCATCAGTAGATTGAGATATAGAGGAATAGCCATACTACATCGACAAAGTGTCAATATCATGCAGCTGCTTCAAATCCAAAGTGTTGGCAGGTTGTAAAATGATAGTTGATTTGTCATAATAGAGAAATGGTTAAGAAGGTGGTGCCAATAATAACGTGCAGTCTGTGAAATCCTGTTGCTACGAAAAATGTTGAGCCATATGTTGCGTCAGCGATAGTGAAGGGGGCTTCAAAGTACTCTATTGCTTGAAGTAGGGTGAAATAGCTGCCGAGTAGGATTGTTAGGGTCAGGGCTAGGGTTGCTTCTTGGCGTTTGTCTTCCGTGATAGAGTGGTGTGTCCAGGTAACAGTTACACCTGATGCCATAAGTACTGCAGTGTTTAGTAGTGGGACTTCGAATGAGTTCAATGGTGTAATGCCAGTCAGAGGTCAGAGGCTGCCTAGTTCTGGAGCAGGCTTGAGTGGTAGAAGGCTCAGAAGAAGCCAAGAAAAAAGAATACTTCAGAGGTGATGAATAGGGCTATTCCATAGCGTAGGCCGGTTTGTACTATTTTCGTGTGGTGTCCTTGGAACGTGCTTTCTCGGACGATATCGCGTCATCACTGATACGTTGTGAAAAGTATTGTTAATAGGCCCAGGTTTATAAGAGTTGAGGTGTTGTAGTGAAATCATATTGCTAGGCCGGATGTTATTAGGAGGGCGGCCATGGCGCCTGTAAGGGGCCAAGGGCTCGGGTCTACTATGTGAAAGCTGTGGGCTTGGTGGGTCATTAGGTGTTTTCTTGTAAGTATAAGCTTAGTAGAAGTACGAAGACGTAGGCTTGAATTATCGCTACAGCAATTTCTAGTAGGGTTAGGAGTAAAAGTAGCATCAGTGTAAGTAGACCAGCTGAAGGTATTAGGGGCAGTAGTATTGTAGCTAAGGAAATTAGTATAATAAGCAGATGTCCAGCTGTGAGATTGGCTGTAAGTTGTACGCCTAGGGCAAGAGGGCGAATAAAAAGGCTGGCTGTTTTGATAAGGATTGGGGGGGGTGGATTAACAGGGGAGGGGTGCCTGTTGGTAGTATGTGGGCAAGTGCCATGGTTGGTTGGGTACGAAGCCCTGTTAGCACAGTTGAGTCATAGGAGTGTTGCTAGGGCTATGTTTATTGAAAGTTGTGTGGTGGGGGTGAAGGTGTATGGTAGTAAGCCGGTTAGATTTATTGTGGAGAGAAGTATTGTTGTTAGAAGAGGGAGTGCCCATGGGTGGCCGGTTTTATTAAGAGGAGTTAGTAGTTGTTTAATGAACAGGAGTATGAGTTGTCCTTGGATGGTAGATATGCAATTTTGGATAATGCGAGTTTGTGTAGAGACTAGTAGAGTAGGCAGAAGAAGGGCTAGTAGGATTAGAGGGATTCCTAGTGCTTGTGGGCTTGTAAATTGGTTAAATAAGTCTAATGTCATGTTCAGGTTCAAGGGCGGGTGCCGTGGTGTGGGGCTGTGGTTGAGAGGTGCTTTTGAGATCAGTCAGGATTGGCTTTAGGAGTAGGAGTAGGATCAGTCAGACTACTGTGAAGGTGAAGAATCAAGGGGCCGGGTTGAGCTGTGGCATGCCTTAATGGGATTGGTTGTGTGTCCCCCCCCCCCCCCCCCGCCGGCTTAAAAGGCCAGTGCTCTAGGAGCTGCTTAAGGATGTTTGGAGTATCATTAGTGATCAGTTTTCGAAATCATTGGTAGTTGAGGTTTCTACTATGATCGGTATAAAGCTGTGATTAGAGCCACAAATTTCTGAACACTGGCCGTAGAATAGGCCGGGGCATGTGGCTGTAAAGGTTGTTTGGTTAAGACGGCCTGGGACGGCGTCAGTTTTGATGCCTAGTGATGCCTGCTCAAGAGTGCAGCACATCTTCTGCTGAGATTAGTATGCACGTTGGGGAGTTAGTGGGTACTACTATGTGGTGGTCTACTTCGAGAAGTCGTAGTGTTCCTGGAAGGAGGTCTTGCGTGGGCATTATGTAGGCATCGAATACTAAATTTTTGTAGTCTATGTACTCGTAGCTTCAGTATCATTGGTGACCAACGGCTTTAATTGTTAGGTGGGGGTTGTTGACTTCATCTATGAGATATAAGATAAGTAATGATGGTAGGGCGATTAGTACTAGGATAATGGCTGGTAAGATTGTTCATACTGTTTCTACTAGTTGGGCGTCTATTGTTCCGGAGTGGGTTAAGGTGGTAGTAATTATCAAGGTAATGATGTATAGAATGAATGCGCTGATTAGGAAGACGACTATTATGGTGTGGTCGTGGAGGTGTAAGAGTTCTTCTATAACTAGGGAAGTTGCATCTTGAAACCCTAGTTGGGCCTGGTGTGCCATGGGGACTCAAAGGATTTTACCTATAATTTAGCGCTGACAGTGCTATGTGTTTGTTTAACTAGGGTCCCAAAGAGATAAGCATGTAGGTGTGGTGTTACTAGTTTGAAACTAGGAGGAGGGGGTTCAAGTCCCTCATCTCTTGTTGGGGTGTAGATGAGTATGGGTTCTTCATGGGTGTGATATGGGGGTGGGCAACCACCCCCATATCTGAGTTTGAAGCCACTCTGAGCTTGTATGTATTGGACCTGTTATTAAAGGGGTGTGTTTAGCGGCGAAGGCTTCTCAGATAATAAATGTTATAAAAATAGCCCCAGCTATAGAGATTAGGGAGCCGATTGAGAAGATGGTGTTTCATAGGGTATAGGCATCGGGATAGTCTGAGTATCGCTGTGGTATGCCTGCTAGTCCTAGGAAGTGTTGTGGAAAAAAGGTTAAGTTGACTCAGATAAATATAAGTCCGAAGTGGGCCTTTGTTCATGTTGGGTATAAAGTAAAGCCTGTGGATGGTGGAAATCAGTGGACGAATCCGCCTATAATTGCAAAAACAGCGCCTATTGACAGTACGTAGTGGAAGTGGGCAACTACATAATAGGTGTCATGTAGGACAATGTCTAGTGAGGAATTAGCAAGAATTACTCTGGTTAGGCCTCCAACAGTAAATAAGAAAATAAAGCCCATGGCCCATAGAAGAGGGGCATCTCATTTAATTATGCCTTCGTGGAGGGTTGCGAGTCAACTAAAGACTTTTACGCCAGTTGGAATAGCAATAATTATTGTAGCTGATGTAAAATATGCGCGTGTGTCTACATCTATGCCAACAGTGAATATGTGGTGGGCTCAGACAATAAAGCCTAGGAAGCCGATGGAGACCATGGCTCAAACTATCCCCATGTAGCCGAAGGGTTCTTTTTTGCCTGCATAGTAGGGAATAATATGTGATACTATTCCGAACCCAGGAAGAATGAGAATGTACACCTCTGGGTGACCAAATAATCAAAATAGGTGTTGGTATAATACTGGATCACCTCCCCCTGCGGGGTCAAAGAAGGTAGTATTTAAGTTTCGATCTGTTAGATAAGATAAATTTATTTTTATATCCCTCCCTCCCCCGCCAATGGTGGGCTCAGGGCGGCTCACAGACACGGAACACCGTGATATAAGTAAAATACAATATAAAACAAACAATTTTAAAATACAATTCAGTTACAAATTCAATCACATAGTTAATTAGATGGATAAAACGGTGCTATAAAGTGCAATAGATCGCGATCATGTACAGGATGGCGGGATGGCTACAGATCTGTTTAACCAGGTTCTGTCCCAAAGGCAAGCTGAAACAGAGAGGTTTTGCAAGCCCTGCGGAACTGGTTCAGGTCCCGCAGGGCTCGCACCATCTCTGGAAGTTGATTCCACCATCGAGGGGCCATTGCTGAAAAGGCTTGCTCCCTGGTTGTCTTCAGTCTAGCCTCTCTTGGCCCAGGGATTTTTAAGAGGTTTTGGGAGCTAGATCTCAGTGCTCTCTGGGGAACATATGGGGAGAGGCGGTCCCTGAGGTAGGCAGGTCCTCGGCCATATAGGGCTTTAAAGGTGATAACCAGCACCTTATAGCGAACACGGTACACAACCGGCAGCCAGTGCAGATCCCGCAGCCCAGGCTGCACATGTTCCCACCGAGGTAGTCCCAGCAGCAGCCTAGAAGTATGGTGATTCCGGCTGCAAGTACGGGTAAAGCTAGTAGTAGTAGGATGGCAGTGATTAAAACTGATCAGACAAATAGTGGGGTATTATATTGTGAGAGAGCTGGGGGTTTCATATTAATGCAAGTGGTAATAAAATTAATAGCCCCTAGAATTGATGATGCGCCGGCAAGGTGTAGGGAGAAGATAACTAGGTCCACTGATGCGCCTGCATGTGCCAAGTTAGTGGCAAGAGGGGGGTAGACAGTTCAGCCGGTGCCTGCGCCAGCTTCTACTCCTGCGAAGGCCAATAGAAGTAGGAGGGAGGGAGGAAGAAGTCAAAAGCTTATATTATTTATTCGGGGAAAGGCCATGTCAGGGGCACCTAGTATTAATGAGACAAGTCAGTTTCCAAAGCCCCCAATTATAATGGGTATTACTATAAAGAAGATTATAACAAATGCATGGGCTGTTACAGCAACATTGTAGATTTGATCGTCTCCCATTAGTGGGCAGGGCTGGCTTAGTTTGGCGCAGATTAAAAGGCTTAGGGCGGTGCCTACCATGCCAGCTCATGCACCGAATAGCAGGTATAGGGTGCCAATTTCTTTGTGGTTAGTTGAGAAGAATCAACGAATCAGGATCACAGGTAGTGCGGCCAAGGCTAGGTGGCGGGTTGTAGCCCCGCAGACAGAGAGAGACTCTTACTATCAGGCCCTGAAGGCAGCAAAATGCAAATTTGTCGCAGCACCAGAAGAAGGTGCCAGGGCTTCTCCCATTTTTTTAGACGGGAGAAGAATAGGCTGAGGCCCGCTGGTTTAGGCGTTTAATTGTTAACTAAGGTGTTACGGGATCAAGGCCCATCAGTCTGGTGAGGTTTTAGCTTAAATAAATTGTTTGAGTTGCATTCAGGAGATGTATAACAGGCCTTCAGACGTTAGATATGTGGTTGATCTATTTTGGGCTTTGAAGGCTCTGGGTTTAGTGGGGTTAACCTAAACTTTTAAGAGGTAAGATATAGTAGGGGGGTTATTTGTAGGGCTAGTGTTGTTAGTAGGGCCGCTGTGGAGAAACGCCATCTTAGTCAATGTTGGTGCTTCATTGGGAGGGATCACTAAACTGCCAAGCAGGCTTGGGCCTAGCCTTCCCCTCACTCCCTTCCAGAGCCAAATCAACAACTCTAGGGGGAAAGCCTCCTAGAGAGGCAGGAAGTTCTTTTGTTCTTGGCATGTGTTAGGCAGGAAGAGAAACCAGTTCTCAGCTAGCACTCAACGGAGAAGGATGTGAGCCTGGGAGCTCCTGCCTGGGGAAGAGGCCTATTTACGCAAAATGAGGCCCCCAGGCAGCCAGACAAAGTAAGTCATCCAAAAGGCAGGGCGTGTTTAGATCAGGGACAGTAGGATGCGTTTATAACCACATTTCCTTTGTCATGCTGTTTGCTGTGCGGGTGCTGTGCTGTGTAACCTTTTACAAGCAACTGTTTTTGTTTTGTTCTTCTGTTCTTTTCTTTTGCTCTTTTAATTAAATATTTTTGCTGTTTTAAATGCTGGCAGTCCATCTCTGTACCACATAGATCCCCAAACCGCTTTAGACCACGCTGTTTTAAGAAGGGGGCCCCGGGGAAGGGGGAAGGCATGCAGTTGGATAAGGTGCCAATCCTCCAGGGGTGCCCCAAAGAAGTGCTGAGGTCTCTGTGAAACCCAAGTACAGGGTGGCAGAGGACCTTGAGGCCTGGCCTCATAGCTGGAGAGGGGGATTGGGAGTCCTGTTCCTCTCAATCTGAACCCCTAGACTGAGCAGGTGGTGGCAGCGAGCCCAAGGGGCAGGAGGAGAAATAGCTCCCTCCAGGAGTTGGCGACTCAATAGGGAGCTGACGGGACCGGGTCTGAAGGCAGAATCGGGCCGGTTCCGTCACAGCCGCTATTGGAGTAAGCGGTGATATTGAGGTTTTGAATCGTCATTTGTACTCTGAGTTTGTTGTGTTTGGTGGGATTGTTAGAGTTGTTAGGTAGGCTATGCGGGTGTAGAAAGCTAGATTTGGGAGGCTTGTAAGTGCCAGGATTGTGCTGATTAGTAGTAGTTTTATAACTATTGTTTTTATTAACAGTTATTATTGTTATTATTAACAGTTTTATTACTACTATTATTAGTGAAGACGTATGCTGCATTGAATGATAGCACTGACATTCAACATGAGAGAGGTGGTACTACATTACTAGTACCCTATTCAGTTACAGTGAATGTATGTACATCCTATTTAAAAAAAGCATTCACTTTATAAATGAAAACAGGGATGGTTTCAATTATGCATTCATCTGTACATGCACTGAACGTAACATGAGGATTACTCAATGCACATATAAAGCAAAATCAAACATTCTGAATAGGAATGGGCACTAAAGTTCATCCTGAATTTTTGCCTGTTAGGGGTTCACAAACTGAGGTTTGTGAATTGAAGAACTGGGGTGAATTACCATGAATTTTGGCACAGTCCATGATGGTTTGTGGCAGTTTGTGAAGACAAGAAACAGCTGAGCGACTGGGAGCTCTCTGCCACTCAGCTGTTTGGTTTAGATGGCTCAGAGCAATTTAAACCCTGCTTTTATCTCTTTACGGATTTTCACAAGGAGCAAAAACAATGCAGGGAGCAAAAAGGAGTATTTAAATGAAGTGCCTTTCTGGGAGCTCTCTCCACCCCCCTTTTCTGCTATAAGCAGCTTGCCACAGCCAGCCAAAAGGTGGAAGGGAAGTCTCTTCCTGGGAGACTTCCCCCTCTTTTTGCTGGCCACAATTCTCTGCAGCCAGCAGAAAAATAAGAGGGAATTCCCTTCCTGGGGGATCTCCCCCCCCTTTCTGCTGGCCACTAATTTTTAGGACAAGGATGTCGAACTCATTTGTTATGAGGGCCGGATTTGACATAAATGAGATCTTGTCGAGCCGGGCTATGTGTGTCATAAAATGTAATGCCAGATACCGGACATATAAACTGTATAAAGGGGGCGCAGACAAACACAGTTTTTTAAAACTTAAAATATTAGCATTCTTGTAATATTTTGTTTTACAGTCTAATAAATGTCATCCCTTGCTATGAATTATTGCATCAAAAGCTGCAGACAATGTCTGTGCTGTACCAATCTTAAATATGCTGTTCAAGTGTTGTTCAAGTGTGTGCATCTATAAGTTGAAAACCTACTTTTGATTTATTGACATTCATTACAAAGATCTCATAGTCAATGCTGTGAGCCTCAGACCCAGGAAAATATGAAGCAGCTGGGCATTGTGAGCTTTTGTATATAAGTTGCTTCATGTGCTGGTCAAGATTATGTGAAGGCACCATGGCACAGACTGAGGGCTTCTCTGCAAAACTATAGTCTTCTCCAGAAAAATAACTACAACTCCTATGTGGCAGTGCAAGAACAGAGACAGCCATGTACAATGATTAGTATCAGCCTACTATCTGGGAAGTCTAAATTCAAAATCCCCAATCAAAGAAAAATGTGAAAGAAAAATCAATGGAAATTTGCTGGGTAAGCCTGGGCTAGACACACACACACTCAGCCTAATGCTAACTTGTTATTTCTCTTTTAAATAGTTCACATATTTTCCTATTGAGAAAGACTGGAGGGCATGAATACAATGAAAAAGATGAGGGAAACCCAGCTGCACCCATAACAAGCCCAATAAATCTCCCTCCCTCCCTCTCTCTCTCTCTCTCTGTAGCAAGGCAAAAAGCTCATATTTTCAATACAACATTGCTAGTCTGAAAAGTGGTCTTTGTATTTCTCCAGATGGTGAAGACTTGGCAAAGGAAGCTAGAGTCTTTCCTTCCCCCAGGGCACAAGGATAGGGAGGAGCCTCTGCCAGGAAGGAAGAGAGGCTTGGCTCAGTAGCTCTGCAGGGTAATTAATTGAGTCTGACAAACTTAATCACCCAGCAGAGCTATAGAGCCAGGCTCTTTCATTGACTGAGGCTCCTCCTCTTCTCCTCCCTTTGGGAAAAAGGAGAGGGAAGGAGCCAAGAAAGGCTGCTTTGCTGGCCGACTGATCACTGGGGAGAAACACAAAATGGCGACTGAACACAACAGGCAAGGGAGAATGGAGCAGACAACAGCTAGTTGCTGGAGGGCCTGATTGGAGCCCTCTGCAGGCTGGATCTGGGCCACATGTTTGATACCCCTGTTTTAGGGTGTCTTTTGCAGTCCTTTTTAAAGTTTAAAGGATTGCAGAAGATAACCTGGAAAAGCTGTGTTATTAAAATATCTGTGTGTCATGCATATGTTGATCATATATCTTGAAAACTGCACTGAATTATCTAGTGGTAGTATTTATTTTAACTTGTATAGATGAAACAAGGGAAAGTTAATCAGTATTCTTCAACTTCGAACAGTGATGCAAGAATCGGATGGAAAATAAAATCACACAATAAGCTTCCTTTATTTATCTTATTTGTAGACTGCCTTTCTCCCTGGGAAGGAAGGCAGACTATGCAGAGTCAATACAAGCAACAAGATGGGATATTCAATAAACACTGTAATAGAATTTTTGTTGTGGAATCAACCAGAACTCTAATGAAGCAAAGTACAAGTATTAACATGACACACTAAAAGAGACAAAATCATGTAATAGGATCCAGTTTACACTGTAGTATAGATCACAGTTCCTTATAGTTTTTTCAAGTAACTTTGTGAAACATTTGGTAAAGTCTTATCCTAGAAAAGTGCTCTTGAATAATTCAGTTTTGCATAGTTTGTAGAAAGTCCTGACCTCAGGCACAAGGTGGAGGTCCCAATGGGGAAGGCATGTGTACAGGCAGTAGTTGATTTTGCCCACTGGAAGCTGGCACCACTGAATGCACTGTACATTGGTCTCTCCTCAAAATCAAACTGGAAACTCCAACTAGTGCAGCTTGAGTGCTAGATGGAGCATGCATTATTCCTGTTCTACCATCACTCCACTGGCTACTCATGAGTTACTGGGCTCAAATTAACTAACTTTTTTTGTTTTGTTCTGAGTTTTTGTTCTCTAGAATTCTTTCTCCAGTTGGACGCTTGGGGAAGGAGTGGGTTCTTTAAACCCCTTTATGCTGAGTGGAATTGCTCTGTTGACTTCAGAGGATGCAAAGTATGTTTAGTATCAGGTTGCCCCTCTAGCATTTTGAGAAGGCAAAAATGGAATTAATCCCATTGCAAGCACAAAAAGCTGGTAGTTAGTTAAATGCATCCTTGATTTACAGTTTCCTCTTAGAAATATTTCTAACTATATTTCTGTGGTCTTTAAAAAAATTATTACAGAATACTGAGTGCTTCACTTCCAGTTCTACGAAAGCAGTACATAGCTCTGCAAAATGCAGGGTTAACAAATTGTGTCATTGAGGATGACTTCAAGGAGCTTGAACAGCTGATTCAGAGAGAGAAGGCTGTAGTTTGGGCTGACCAGATGGTTAAAGAAGAACCAAAACAAAATGTTCAGCCTCTGATGTCTGCTCTAATGGCATTTCCACAGCTTGAGAGCAATCAGAGTACTCCTTGCCGTAAGTAAAGCATTGTCTTGTCTTCTAAATATGTTAATATATTGTAGCTTCCATACAAAATTGTCAGTTTGGGGTAGACTTACACAGTGACCAAACCTAAAGAATTAATTTCACATACGAGCCAATGTGTTGCCAGAAAGTATTCTTTCATGGAATTAGTCTTTCTTCATCCTAAAAATATCATGGTGATCTAGTTTGTAATTGTTAGAACAAGGTAACCAGTGGTAGTTTTGCAATAATATGTATACACAGTAATGTGTATCTATGTCCTTACAGCAATATGTATATATGCTATTATATTTATACACTGATATGTATTTACACTATTTTTTTCACCTTTTTTGTCATTCTCGCTTGAAGAAAATGGACTTATTTGTAGTTGTATTTCTATGAGATGTTTGCAAGAGACTTTTCTAATAGAGTGTCAGTTTGGTGTAGTAGTTAAATCCACAAACTCTTATGTGGGAGAACCGGGTTTGGTTCCCAAAGGGCCTGTTGGTGTGACCTTGAGTCAGTCACAAGTTCTCACAGAACTTTTCCTCTCAAGAGCAGTTTCTGTCAGTGGTGTCTCAGCTCTACCTGCCTCACAGGGTGTCTCTTGTGGAGAGGGGAAGGAAAGGTGATTGTAAGCCACTTTGAGACTCTGAGTGAACAGTGGGGTATAAATTCAATCTTCTCTTCTTAAATACTTTAAAAAAAATTAGTACATTATTTACACAAATGCAAGACTAGAGTTTTTTCAGATGTCCTCCAAAACAAAAGGAGGGGGGTTTCTTACACTCACATACAAATCAGTTATGCCAATGATAAAATAGTATACAGAAAATATTTTTAAGGGGGTTGTCTTTCTGGTGCAGAAGGCATTAATCTTATCAGATTCATCATCTGATAAGTTTACTACAGGGAGAATATGTATGTCATAAGTGCTTTCAGTAATATAATGTTTCCATGGTAGACATGTGAAAGTTCCTCAACAGATAAGTTGATGTAGGAAAGGTCCCTTCAAGGAAAAGAGCTTAAAAACCAGTCTCTTAATTAAAATTAAAGGGTTTTATGAAACCAAGCCTAGAAGGCTACGCTTAAGAATAAAATCTGCATGGAACATGATAAAATTCTAGGAGTGCAAGAGCAGTATCTTAACCTGGACAAGTAAAACTCTCCGAAAGGTAATATTGGAAGTATTTGGTGATTAGGAGTTCCCCCCTCCATTTCTACTATATAGACTAAGTACAAAATATTTCCTTAATTTATAGAAATTGGCTCCTCAGCAAACGTATTATTTAAAAACAATATGATCTTTGGTAAGCAACTTTCAAACATAGATTTATACAGATCTTGTCACACCTTCTGAATGCATTGATTTTTGGTATATAATCTATTCAAGATGTTGGGCAGGAAATCGGGTTTTGCACAGAAGGCAAAAAGACAGGCCACCTGTTAAATAGGGATCATTATTCCTTATTTAAAAGTACATATTTCACTTGCAGTATAATTACATGGGCTTTACTTGTCAACACAAGCAATGCATTTCCCTTCTTGGCTTAGATTCTTGGTTTTCAGCCTATTTATGAATTGAAGGACGCTAACTTTCTGAAAAGTATATATTGTACAATATTGTGCATATTTTCTCATGGGGATGTTCCAGAGGCTTTCCAAAATGTGCTATAGTTGGATAAATTAAGTGGTAAGCATAATGTTTTATTTATGCTGAAGTGTGTATGCAGTATGGTTTACTAAAATAATATGTATCTCAGGAGTGAAATAGCAAATGTATATGTTAGCTCAATACACTAGCATGTATTTCTTTACTCTGTAATGTGGATGAGTTAAGAGTGAATAGTTTTTTTTGCTAATGTCTTATTTAGATATGAAATGCAGTTATATCTGAATATGCTAACTACATAGTTTAGAACTAATAAATCCACTCTGAATTAGCTTTGAACACTTCTTTCCTTTCAGCATGGTTATAATATTTAATGGCGTTTTCCTCTCATCAGCTCTCCTGTAATGAATGAATAGCATAATTATAGGGTTAGGGTTAAGCATTTTGTTTAGCAAAAAAAAAAAATCAAATGTGGTGCCTGGTTTTGCCAAGTCTTCAGTTTTTTGATTTGCCTAAATTTTTGCTGTGAAAAATGGAGCATTGGTCCAATATCCTGAAATTTTCCTTTTGTTGATGATTCATCTTCTTTGAAGTTGGGCCTTATGCTACTTGCCAGCAGTAAATACCCTTTGGTGTCTAAAGTAGGATATTACTGAGCACACAAGCTTTATTGCCCTGAAGTGCCCTGTGTTACAAACAACTTGGGAGTAGGGATGGCTGCAGACTGAACCAAGAAGCGTGATTCAGGTATGAATTGAACCGGTTCGTGGTTTGATTCCAAACCATGCCTCCTATGAACTGTCCCTGAACTTCTCGAACCTCCCATAGGAGGTTCAGGGACCATTCCTGCCCACTTGGCTTCCTCAGGCACCAAGCAGCTGCAGGGTGCCAGAGGAAGCCAAGCGGAGGCAATTTAAACAGATCCCAACAGATCCTGCAGGAAGAGGTCTCCCACAGGATTGACTGTTCTACAGGCTCTGCTGTGCTTCTTGGTTGAAACTTAGCAGAGCTAGTAAACCAGCTAGTCATGGGGGGAGACCTGGCTGGAGAAGGGAAGAAAGATTGGGAAGAGATCTCTCCAGGCTATGGGCCAATGGGATACAATGGAGAGCCCTTCAGCTGGAGAAGGGAGGGGTGGCATTTAAATGCTTCCCCCTCCCTCCCCCAGCCGTAACAAATCCCCGAACCACAAATTGTTCAGGGATTTGTGGTTCTTGTTGGTTCGTTGTTTGGTTTGTGAAATCAAATGAACCATAAAATGAAACAAACCACCCATTTCCCCGGTAGTTAGGGCTGCATTCAGTGATGTTGTGGACAGTAGATGAACAGCCACTGAACTAGGCAATGGATTGCTAGTCAGTTGAGTAGCATTATTTGATCATGAACAGATGGGAAATATTCCTGAATGCCAAGAATACCCTATGTAGGTAGCAATCTAAATCTTATGCTGTGTCGTGTGATAGAAAAAGGGAAGAGTGAAGTTAATTTCCCTGCCAATGTCAGTTCTCTGAGAAGAGAATATTTTCTGCCATGAACCTCTTTCCAGGGAACCTGTACTCTTTTCCTCCCTACGCTACTCTGTAATGAAGGAAGAATCAAACCAGCTGCAGAGAAACCCCCTTGTGTGTATTAAGAGTACTCCAGCCAACCAAGGTATGAGAAAATGTAAATGACCCTCCAGCCTAAAAAAACTATAATGTTGAAGATAATGTAACCTGGGATTTGGTCCTTAGAATTTCCAAGGATAAGTAGGTCCACAAAGGGGAATTAATTACATTCTTCAGTAGCAAGTTTTATAAGTCAAATAATCTAAAACAGTGTGGCTTTTAAGACAATGCCTTCTACTTTTTTCCATTTTTTTATATTTTATCTGAAAGTGTTCATATTCCATAGTTCTGTATTCTTAGTATCAGAAAGTTGTGTTAGAAACTCACTGTCATGAGGAAATGAGTGAGCCCCATGTTATGGGCATCATTGGAGAAGTAGTAGGAATGTTGCTGTGTTGTACACTCATGTCCAAAGTCAAATTACCGCTATCCTGTTGGTAGAAAGTAGGAGATCTTGCGGGAGATTGAGACTAAAATTCTAAAATACAAAACACCAGAGAGCTATTAGGGGCCTGATTTATCACCCTAAAAAAAGTTTTAAAAATAGATTTTACAGTGCTGAAATTTAAAATGTAGGAGAGACTAATGTATGTGATGCTTTTTAAACTTTTTTTTCTGTCTTTTGAAAGTTAGCTTCAGTTCAAACTTGCACTTTGACAATACTGATCCCTTTTTTAATAGTAATTTTTAAAAGGATCTTCTATTACTTGCAAATGGTTTGAGTTTGGTTTTTTTTTTAGTACCCCACAATACAAAAATTAGTACAATACAGTACAAAAATCCTATGGAAAAAGAAGGGGGTGAGGACTTCACAGTGGCCTATGGATGGATTGAGAAGAATTAGTTGGTATCAAAAAGTACATAAAAATTGAAGCTGTGGCGGTCTAGTCAAGGTTGGCAGGCAGATAAGGAACACAGTGAGAAAGAATGTATTTCTGGTCAAATTGTGTTTTTTGGAACCACCATCTTTTTGCAAACTTTGATTCTTGAGGAATGTACATCCATGTTTCAGTGCTCCTGTATATGCTAAATGTAGCAAACAAAAAAGTTGTTTAGCACAACCAGTCCACCACATAACAGTAGCAAAGATCTCTGGGCAATTTTAATTCCAGCTATTAGTTTGATAACATAATTCCTTCAGCTGTCCTTCACTTGTCTTCCTGCCAGCCCTCCCTCAAAACTTCAAAGTCTTATTGCTGTAAGATGAGAACAATAGTTGAAACTTGGCTGACGAATAACAACATCCTGTTTTGTTTTTGAAACTACTTTAATTCCAAAAAAGAGAAAAAAGAAGAGGATACCTACCTTTTGGCTATAGCCAGTGCATATTTATAGCAGATTTCAAAATCAGATGCAGCTGTGATATTTAACTTCTACCACGGAGTGCAATGTAAATTATTATGAGTCAACCAAAAACACAAGCTTTAAGTTAAGAGTGACATTCAAGGCTCTCATAGCAGGGTTTTGATCGATGCTGTGATAGGAGCTTTTCTCTGTGTATGAAGAGCACATGAGCAACAACTCCACTCACAGCCCAGCACTTGCTGGTATTTCTGTGAAGAAGTTTCTTGGCATAGTTTCAGTCATCCCATTTCTTTTTAAGCTTTGCTGTACATTAGTGGGGAGGGAGGGGGGTCCATTTTTAAAGGTAGAAGGAAGTGTCCATTACTTCCTCTACTGACCAAAAGCATCTCCAATTTATTTCTAAATTGATGAGCTAATTGCTATGAATTCCTAGGGTATTTAAAATATTGACTTTAATCACAGATCTGTCAGTGTCTTTCTTATCAGTAAGATTCATCACATACAGAAAGCACCCTCCTTTCACGCTGCCCTTGTACAACTTCCTTCCTTCATGTTGAATGATAGCATAGTACTAATGACCATGTTGCTATTCTTTGAATGCAAGCTGTTTTGTAGCCTCTTCACATCGTAGTTATTGCTTTAAGAATGTCATTAAATTGCCTAGCATAATAACACCTTTGGGTCACATGAATATTAAATAGCAGGAATTCATTCACAAGGCAACATTTGCAGCTCGGAATTCCATGAGTCAGAAAGCTGTTAAAAGAATAAAAAAGTATGATTAGGAGAATAATTGGATCAATCACTGGAAGCCCAGAAATGTTTATTGAAACAAATACATTAATATTTGATTTCACTTTAGCCAAGCAACCTAGCAGACTTAATTTAGCGCAGTTTCCAGAAATATCCTCTCAAGCATGGATTAGCATAAGTTCTGGAAGAAGAAAAATCCTAGCCCACTATTTGTCCCAAACTCAATTAGAACTAATCCTGTTCATCATCCTATTCGTTTGATGTGAACCTAACTTTTGCTGGCTCTGATTCATGTTTGTTAAATAGTGCTTCTTGCTTTTCAAATTACCTGATTCTATGATTTCATGGTTGTGGTACCTGTTCAGTCACCCATGGGCTACTGCATACACACCAGCCTGCTACAGAGATTTTGAAGCTAAAAACCCCTATTGAGTCCTCCTTCTCCCACTCCTCTGTGCTGCTTTCTTCCCTTTTCCAGCACAGTTGGAAGAGGTTAAGCACTCTTCCCTTGGCTCTCTACCATTGTAGAAAGAAGTTCTTTCCTTCAAAACACTATGTAGGAAAACTCTTTGGGCCTTTTTCCTGCATTCAAAGCCAATATCATTTCAACTAGGACCTTAGAGCAAACAGACTTTTTTTTAAATGCCACCAAAAACTCTTTTTAAAGAATGCTTGTCTTGCAAGGCTAAAACGGTTGTCCAAGCATGACAATGCAACCCAATCCAGAGAGAGGGATCTAATCATCATCAGTTCCAGTGAGTCCAAGAAGGGTTTCAGACTCCTTGGTTTTGACTACAACTTTCAGAAGAGCATAGTCTACTACCCTGGTGTCACCTGGGAGAAGCTGTTCAGAGCCTTCTCCTTCAAAAGGTCTTCCAACCCCCAAGGGTCACAGATCTACTGTTCAAGGTGATGCATCCCAGCTCTACTGGTCCAGTCACCTTGCCTATTGCGGATTGTTAGAAGCAACCACAAGTCCTTGGCTTAAACCAGCTTCTATGATGTCATCAAGGCACAGAATAAAAAAGAACAAGCAAGCAAGAAGGTTGTCCTCTTCTATTCCAACATCGCATAGCCAACTCCCTAGTTGTTGATACAGTCCAAGAAAAAAAGAATGACACTCAACACTCTGTCCTGTGGACAGAGAGAGCCACAAGCTTGATGGAGTAGGCTGTAAGTTCTATGCCTCCTCTGACCTTGACCTTCAAATTTTCCAGTTACCAATGTATCCAGTTCTTGTGGGATGCAAGATACCAGTTCTTGTGGGATGGCTCTTGGCACCTATCTCATACTGGCAAAAGAAAATTGTAAACTTGCCAAACTCCAGGTTCTAGAGACATTAAAGCTCTCCAAGCACGTGAAAAATTGTGCAGCTCATAGCTTGGCCGCAGCAATATGACTACAGCATCACTCCTGGTTTCATTCCTTGCCAGTACTGGATGAAACTCAAACCAGAGTTAAAGGCCTCCCTTTTGATGGGACTGCTGTTAAGCAAAAAACCTACAAAGTTGTCACTAAGAAGAGAAAATATAAATTTACAGCCAAAATCTTATGCCTCATACCTGTTATTGCAGTCCCACAAAGGCCCAGACCATACATACCTTAGGCCCTATTATAACTCTTACAGAGAACAGCACCTACAACAAACAAACCCCTCATATAGGCCTCCTCAACATCTATATATTCCTACCTCTCACTCTAGGAGAAGATTCCCCTCAAAAGGGAGAATCTAGATCCCACTTCCCAAACCATCCCACCTTCCCAAGCAGGGTTTTAACAGTTACAGACTACATCCAATACAAAATCTTTCCCACCTCATATCAAAGGACATATGTCAAGACTATTGTGTTTTGACCATGATGTCAAAATGTTATATCATAGAGTTCCATAAAACTCCACATTGTTCTAGCCATAGTTTCAGAATTTCACCAAAACCAATACATTCCTATCTAATCCCAACCCACCAAAACCAAGTTCATCTTCTAGAAGAAAAGAGAGAGCGATACTTGACCTGAGGAATCGGAACAAATTTTTGTTAATAAAAGGGTACAGAGTTATCCATCTCAGGTGCCTATTTCCATGTAAGGATCAGGCCAGACTTTCAAAGATACCTCTGTTTCCAATGTGGCAATCTTTCTCTACAGTACTTAGTCCTACTATTACCATTACCAGAGTGTTAACCAAAGTTGTAGCCATGGAGGTTGCCTACCTCTGCAGGTTAGGATGTAAAGTCTACCCTTATTTAGATGATTGGTTGAACATAGCAGACTCCAAGGAAAAACTATACTGAGATGTTGAATTAATCCTGAAAGTTTCAGAAGGGCTCAAATGATAAGTCAACATTTGAAAATTCAAACCAGAATCTACATAATAGAAAAGATCTTGAGTTCAGAGTCTGGGAGAACCGGGTTTGATTCCCCACTCCTCCACATGCACCTACTGATGTGACCTTGGGTCAGCCGCAAGTGCTCTCAAGGCTGTTTTGCTCAAGAACTCTCTCAGCCCCAGCTACCTCACAATGTGTCTGTTGTGGGAAGGGAAAGGAGATTTTTAAACTGCTCTGAGACTGCTAAGGGCGGGGTATAAATCCAGTTTCTTATTTCTTCTTCATAGGAGCAATACAAGACTCCTCTCTTATGGAATGCCCTTCCATTGCCAGGCTGAATTCCAGCCATTAGTTTAGGAATATTCCATTGCAGGCACCTGCGGCTGCAACTTGCCATATTCTTTCAAAGATTCCTAGGGTTAATACCCACAGCCATGGTTTCATATGCTTGACTGTGTAGTTTCTATAGATCTTTGATGTCCTTCACCATCTCCAGTCTAGAAAATTGTTAAATCCCAAGAAGCCACCATCATGGTGCTCATACGTCTCAGAATGGAAGCTTTTATTCATAGTTATTTAGTCAGAAACAAATCAACCAAGTCATGTGCATCTAAATCTAACCTTAAACTACCTCATTCACTTATTCCAAGGAAGAATATCTTCATCTTCTGCCAAGGTGGCAGTGCACTACACAGAGAGAATCCAGTGTGTTCTTGAAAGCCTTTTAAACCAATCCAACTCCCAGTCCCTCAATGGAATCTTTCACTGGTGGTAACCAAACTGAATGGAAAACCTTTTGAACCTGTGACCACTTGTCCATTCAGACTAGTCTTTATGAAAACCATATATTTGGTGACCATGGTGCCAGCCAGGAAAGTCCATAAACTCCAGGCCCCCTGTCATGATTCCTCCTTCCTGAAAATTATCAACTCCAGGTTAGTGTAATGGTCATCCCTTGAATTCTAGCCATAGTTTCAGAATTTCACCAAAATCAACACATTCCTCCCACAGTCTTAGAATGAAACTGAACACGCCCTTCACAGTCTGAGCCACATGTTTAATTTTGTTTATTTGATTTATATCCCACCCTCCCCACCAAAGCAGGCAGCTCACAATACACAGTAAAGTCATAATAAAACAAATAAATTAAACATTAAGTTAAAACAATTTAAACCATTTGGTGCTAATTTCCATTTAGTTACAGATGGCATTCAGTGTTCTTAAACAGCCATTTAGATCTAATATCTCATTGGTTGTGATTTTTGAATCCCCCATCATCCCATCAGCCATACTGGAGAAGGCATTTCTCTCTTTAAAGCACTTCTTCAAGTCAGCCAGCAGCTTGGTGAATGCATTTAAAATTAAAGTTGCTTTCTTTCCACCTCTCTTTTCTCCCCCGATTTTCCTTCCTTCCTTCTCATCTTGTGGCTCTCACACATCTGATGTTCATGTCTTACGGCTCTCAAACATGGACACTTATTCTATGTGACTCTTACATGAAGCAAATTTGGCCAACCCTAGTCTAAATGTTCGCAGGGCAATACTTTTCTATCTGAACAGAACTAAAAGTTTTAGAAGCAACAGCCACATGTTCCTCTCTTTCTCAGGCCCTAAATCAAATTCTACATGCAGTCCATTTCCAGATGGGTGGTCTTCTATATCTGGTTGTGCTACCAGATTGTGTAGCTTGCCCATTACATTTCAACACCCATTCCACCAGGGCACAATCAACATCAGCAATAATCCATCCAGGCCTCCATGTCAAAGAGGTATGCACAACAATGATCTGGTCCTCCTTGTGCACATTCACCAAGCTCTACTCTATGGACGTCAATTCACCAAGCTCTACTCTATGGACGTGAAAGATGTGGCAATCAGAAAGGTGGTTCTCAAGTCAATATTCAGCTAGGAGCTCACATCCGCCTTCCAAAACTTGATTAGTCAGCTTGCAATTGTTCCATGTGGGACTGTACAGGTACCATGATGATGAAATCTGTAGGTATTGTTCATTGAGTTCACCTGTGCAATCAAACATCCCTCACTCCTACCACACTGAACCCTGACAAACATAATGAGTGAGGATAGCTTTCTCCAATGACACCAGTGAGGAACTGAGAAAAAGGTACTCTGCCACTTTTTATGGAGGAAAAGTCAGGAAAACAGCATGGAGGGGAAAGGAGCACCTTGTAGAGTTTTTGAGTTTCAAAATCTCTCCACAGCACACCTATGCGTGCACAGTAATCCATGTATAATTGCACAGGTGACCACTTAATGAACAACAGTTACAGGTTAGTATAGCCATGTTATCTCTCTTGCATTTGTACTCTCCCATCTTTGTTTCTTTAGAGAAAAGATTGCTGGGGGCTGTCCAAAAAGTTGAGAGACAGTGTACTCATTTGAGTACCTTGGTGCTTGATTCCTTTTGTATGGCAGTTAAAAAGCATACAAAAATATATTTATGCTTTGTTTGAATAAAGTTGTTTTCTTTCCACAAGAATACAATCAATTTTATATAGTTTTTAACAATACAGTTTAACATGACTGGCTAGAGAACTTTTATGTGCTCTTTTAGTTGGATAACATGAATTCAGAACCATCAGAAATGTGCTTTAGCTGGGAAGTTCCTGGTTCAAATATTGACTCAGTTGTGGATGTATTTTGTCACCACTGTCCCATGCATTTTAGCATTAGAAAACACTCTTTTGGATCTCTTGGGTTTCAATGTATGGTTGGTGGAAAGCACCTGGTACAAAAACCTTGATTGAAACTAAGCAGCTCTTGCTTCAGACAATAACTTGGTGGGGTCTCTCTGAGGACCGCATATCAGGAGTGCCTTGAGTTTATTGACAGAAAAAAATGGCATTTAAATATAATACAATAATGAGCTATCAAGTGGAATACAGAAAACCACCATCAGTCTGCCACCCTAAAAATACAATATAAAATTTCATAGTTAGTTACTACAACATAGTGATATTTTATCCTTCTCTGTCATATATTCATTCTGCAAATTCAGTGTATCTTCATCTTGGATCCTGAGCAACAAAAGTGGAGTTGAGTTCAGGATAATGCAAATGCTGTTAGACCATCTTTTTTCTTGCCACCAAATCTTGAAGAAATTAAAATGATTCCAACAAGAGAGCCAGTTTGGTGTAGTGGTTAAGTGTGCAGACTCTTATCTGGGAGAACCGGGTTTGATTCCCCACTCCTCCACTTGCACTTGCTGGAATGGCCTTGGGTCAGCCATAGCTCTGGCAGAGGTTGTCCTTGAAAGGGCAGCTGCTGTGAGAGCCCTCTCAGCCCCACCCACCTCACAGAGTATCTGTTGTGGTGGAGGAAGGTAAAGGAGATTGTGAGCCACTCTGTGACTCTTCGGAGTGGAGGGCGGGATATAAATCCAATATCATCATCTTCTTTATGGAAGTAGTATTTTTTTTAAAAAAAATCCCATTCTTCCACTTTTCTTGAGTTAATGGCAGGAGAAGCTAGAAATAAATTACTTTCCAATTCTTATTTGCTGTGGACATCTGTTGACATTAAGCCACTATTTTAAATTCAGAGGCTTTTTTCCTTTTGGCTTCTATTTGTGTTATGCAGAACCCCTTTTTATTAATATACTTGTCGTACAGTATGAAATATGGTTCATTGTGATGTTCAACGAATTATTAATGTTCTTTATCTATTTTATAGTTAAAATGCTTAAATTTACAGTTATTTTCAGTGTTTTTAGTCCTTGGCCTTGGAGAAGCTTCTAAAACTTGGCACTCTCACAAAAATGTTCTTTTCTCACAGACTTCCTTCTCAGTTGCTCTTAGGATGTTTTGCAAAGCCCCAGTTTACAGTAAATAATCTCCCCACCCCCACCCCCCACACACAAAATGGAACCTTGTTCTTTAATGTATCAGCACAGAATAACCACCGCTTTTTCCACGAAATGCGCACTTTTGGATGCACAAGCTAGAACAATTCCACAGAAATTAATATTTTAAATTGTGGCCTAAAATGTTTAATGGATAGCTGTTTGAAGGATCATAATTGGATTGCCTTGGCAAAATGTAATGTTGACATTCAGAACAGTGGCTGTTCAAAATGTTATGATTCGGAGGCCCAGATGATTATTCTTAAAATCTGGTTTCCTTTGCCATAGGATTTTGGAGTATAAATATTTTGATTGTCTGAAGTGTATTTTTATTGACTGGAAGCACAGCGTTGAGTTGTTGAAAAACTAAAATGTATAACGCTGGAGTAATGGGGTTATTTCCAACTGGAAAAAAAATCTGTGTCTGAAGTGTTGCATTCTGAGTAAATATGTATATGTCTCTTTAGTAGAACATACACGTTCAAAATTGCAGTCTGCTTAAACTCTTTCTGCATAGAACCCAGAACACTGCCAAAAAGGATTAGACGTCACCTCTATTCAGTCATGGTTTCAATGATTTTATGTCTATAAAATGTATACTCTGAGTCAAAGTCTGTGAAGTTTTCCCTGACATTCTGGGCAGTTTTATTATGGATCTTTATTTTTATGTTATGGATTTGCTGTTTTGTCATCCAACCATAAAACTCTTCAGAGGCAATGAATCTACTTGGTATTTTAGCATTTATGTTTACATGCTACATCTTTAGCCCACTTTTCTTCAGGAAGGACTCAAAAGCCATTAACAATTACAAGTTGTACTTTGGTTGACCTGGATGGTGGTGTCTGGATTCTTTGTTAAAAATTATTTTTATTCTTTAATTTGGGAGAACAGTGGGGGTACAGAAAAGGAAAGGGGGGTGGAGTTATACAGCGTAATTTCATTTGGTTGAAGACAATAATATAGTATAAAATGTATAAGACAGGAAACATTTCCCCCTTACATCCTCTTCATTATAATTTTAAGGTATTATCTGTGAAATATAATAGTTCTTATTGCTGGTGGGGTACAATTGTATTGAACATTTAAGTTTTCATTTCAGACTTCATAACAAATCTGTTTTGACCACAGCATTAGTTTCATCCTTACTACATCAATATAACATATTTTCACCACTTCTACATATTCATTAGACCAGTGGTCCCCAACCTTTTTGGCACCAGGGACCGGTTTTGTGGAAGCCAATTTTTCCACAGACCAGGGTGGGAGGGGAGAGGCAATGGTTTCGGAATGATACAATTGTGCACTTTATTTTGGTGTGGTGGTTAAATGTGCGAACTCTTATCTGGGGGATCCGGGTTTGATTCCCCACTCCTCCACTTGAGCTGCTTGAATGGCCTTGAGTCAGCCATAGCTCTCGCAGAGTTGTCCTCAAAAGGGCAGCTGCTGTAAGAGCTCTCTCAGCCCCACCCACCTCACAGGGTGTCTGTTGTGGGGGAAGAAGATAAAGGAGCCACTCTGAGATTCGGAGTGAACGGCAGGATATAAATCCAATGACTTCTTATTGTTATTACTACATTGTAATATATAATGAAATAATTATACAACTCACGGCCCGGTTGCTAACGGGCCACGGACCAGTACTGGTCCACGGACCGGAGGTTGGGAACCCCTGCATTAGACCCTTTAATAGAAAAGTAATATATCAAAGTGCAAAAGAAAGTCTATTATATATCTCATATCAAAAACCCATTTGTGTTCAAGATACTACATTTGGAACAGATTTTAATTCTACTTCTGTTTCATTACCATACATTTGTATGACATTTTTTCATTTTAAGTTTGTCTCCTGCTAGCATAATACTCACTCCATCTCTCTCAAATTTCATAACTGACCTCTCAGATAGGCTGTTAGTTTTGCCATTACTGCATATTCAGCAAATTTATTTTCCCATTCTTCTAAATATGGACAGACATCTAGTTTCCATTTTGCTGCGTAGTTCGTTCTAGCTACTGTCACCCTATATTTGAATATCTCTTCTAAAATGTTTGGTAATTTGTCAGGCATAGCATCTAATAACATACTCTTTGCTTTCACTGGGAATTTAAACTTTAATATCTTCTGCATTCTTGGTGTATTTCTTTCCAATATCTTTTTGCTTTTTTAGAGGTCCACCTCATATGAAAGTTCATAAATGTCTTGATATTTTCAGCATTTTTATTTGTAGTTTTTATCTGCTTCCTTAATATCCTGTGGAGTTATAAACCATCTGAAAATCATTTTGTATCAATTTTCTCTTAATGGCTTGCTGACTGCAAGTTTTCTCATGGTCATTTCATTACCATTGTTGCATAGGTATGTGTTCTTTCAAGTTTTTCATCCACTTTATCAGGGGTGTCAAACATGCGACCCGCGGGCCGGAGCAGGCACACAGATGGTTCCAATCACGCCCTCCAGCAACTTGCTGTCATCTGTTTAATTTTCCCTTGCATTCTTTTTTCGGTCGCCATTTTGTGTTTCTCCCCTGACAAGCCAGAACAGCAAAGCAGCCTTTTCTTCTCCCCCCCTCCCTTTTCCCAAAGGGAGGAGGAGGGAAGAGCAGCCTCAGCCAGTGAGGGAGCTTGTCTCTATAGCTCTGCTGGATGATTAAGTTTGCCAGGCTCAATTAATCACCCTGCAGAGCTACTGAGACAAGCCTCTCTTCCTTCTAATGAATGGCTGAGGCTCCTCCCCCAGGGAAGGAAAGAAAGAGCCAGAGATTCCTTTGCCAATCCCCACCATCAGGAGAGTTACAAGGAGTGCTTTTAAAACTAGCAACGTTTTAGTGAAGGTATGAGCTTTTTGCCTTGCTACAGAGAGAGAGAGAGAGTTTTGTTGGCCTTGTTGTGGGTGTAACTAGGTTCCCCTCCTCTTTTTGACTGTACTCATGCTCTCCAGTCTTTCTCAATAAGAAAGCATGTGAACTATTTAGAAGAGAAATATCACCATTAGGCTGAGAGTGTGTTTTACCCCAGGTTTACCCAGCAAATTTTCCTTATTTTTTTCTTCACATTTTCCTTTGATTGTGAGTCTTGAATTTAGACTTCCCAGGTAGTAGGCTGACACTGACCACTCTACATGGCTGTCTCTCTGTTCTTGTAGTTGTTTTTTTTTTGGGGGGGGGGTTGTATTTTTTTTTTATTTGTAGTCATTTTTGTGGGGAAAATTATAGTTTTGTGGACAAGTACATAGCCCTCAGTCTGAGCCATGGTGCCCTCGCATGTTCTTGACTAGTACTTGAAGCAACTTCTGTACAAAAGCTCACAATGCCAAGCTGCTTCATGTTCCTCTGGGTCTTAGGCTCAAAGCATTGACCATGAGATGTTTGTAATGAATGTCAATGAATCAAAAGTAGGTTTGCAACTTACAGATGTGCACACCTGAACAGCACATATTCAAGACTGGTACAGCACAGACATTGTCTGTAGTTTTTGATGCAATAATTCATAGCAAGAAGTGACATTTATCAGAGACTGTAAAACAAAATATTGCAAGCAGGCTAATATTTTAAGCAAAACAAAAAATTGTGTGTCTGTGCCCTTTATAAAGTTTATATGTCCGCTACCTGGCATTACATTTTATGATACACATGGCTCGGCCCAACAAGATCTCATTTATGTCAAATCCAGCCCTCATAACAAATGAGTTCGACACCCCTGCACTTAATCATGCATTCTTTCACTTGTTCCTCTTCTGTTTCCAACTAGAGTAAAATCTTATATATTAAGGCTTTTTTTGTAGCAGGAACTCCTTTGCATATTATGCCACACCCCTCTGATTTAGCCAGTCCTGGAGCTCACAGTAGGCCCTGTACTAAGAGCCCTGTAAACTCTTGAAGGATTGGCTACATTGGGGTGTGTGGCCTAATATTCAAAGTAGCTCCTGCTACAGTCCTATTTCGACTTGCCTTTAGCTGAATTATAGTATAAGTAGATGCCCAACATTGCTGAACTTAATAAAATCAACACTAGCACCAAAATTGTTTTAAATCGTTTTAAACGGTTTTAAAATTATCTAATTGGTATTAATTAATTGTTAAAACTTTAATTGTTTACTGTTTTATTGTTTTAGTTTGACTGTTGTGGGCCTGCTTCGGCGGGGAGGGCGGGATATAAATCTGAGAAATGAATACATAAATAAAAAAGCCCTGTATATATCCATCATAGTAAATTCTCTTTTTTGTTTTATAATCACCTGTTCAAATTCAGTCTTAGAACTCCACCTTCAATGCTTATAATCTCTTTTATTTTGAGACTGATAATATAGCAGCCATTGAATGTTTACGTCTTTAATATCTTGCCAAGACTTGACTTTCCCGAATTTTTATCATTATGGCATATGTAAAAAAATCATTTTTATTTCTCATGTTATCATAGTGAGTTTCCATTGGAGAAATAAGCAAAGAGTTTGAGGGGCTCAATAATTTCTGGTGCGTAAACCATATTCTCAAATGTCCATCTCTGATTATGTGACTTCTCTCTTGTGTTATAATCATTTTAGTTGATATCTTAATCCATAAATAATTGTGTATGCCTTCATCGAGACCTGCTAATTCTTAGTTTTAATCCAGTCCACAATCCAGATCAGACTAGTCACTTGGTGATATAATTTTATATTTGGGTTTGCTAATCCTCTCCTTTTCTTATCTTGTAATATTTTGAAGCTTATTCTTGGTTTTTTGCCATTCCAAATAAATTGATTTATCTGTCTTTTGCTACTCTTTCATTATTCTTTATTCTGTGTATATGAGTAACATTAGGAACAAAAAAATTTAGTTCTGGCTGCACGTTCATTTTGATAGCAGAGATTTTCCCCAGCTGTGAGATTTTTAGTTTTTCCTATCTTAATAAATCTGCTTATATTGATTTCCAGGTCTTTTAGTAGTTATTTTTTAAAGTTTACAATTTTGCCTACTCACATTTATACCCAAATAATTAACAGGATCGATGGCTGTTGAGCAATCTGTGCTTTTTATAATCTCTTCTTCTTCTTGTGTTATAAGCTTCATTATCATTGTTGGGGGGGGGGGGGTTCTTATAGCCTGATAGGGGTCCAGATTCTTCGTTATGTTCAATGATATATTTCTGGGGATTCAAGACTGTTAGATGTCATCATCTGCATAACTTTTCATGTTGAATTCCACATTACCCACTTTTATTCCTTTAATTCTGTCATTTTGTCTAATCATTATAGATAAAATCTCTATTGTTAGTATGAAGAAAGGTTAAAACACTTGGGGCTCTTTAGCTTGGAGAAATGTTGACTGTGGGGTGACATGATAGAGGTTTACAAGATTATGCATGGGATGGAGAAGGTAGAGAAAGAAGTACTTTTCTCCCTTTCTCACAATACAAGAACTCGTGGGCATTCAATGAAATTGCTGAGCAGTCGGGTTAAAACGGATAAAAGGAGGTATTTCTTCACCCAAAGGGTGATTAACATGTGGAATTCACTGCCACAGGAGGTGGTGGCGGCTAGAAGCATAGCCAGTTTCAAGAGGGGGTTAGATAAAAATATGGAGCAGAGGTCCATCAGTGGCCATTAGCCACGGTGTGTATATATGTGTGAAAAAAAAATATATATATATATATATAAATAAATTTTGGCCACTGTGTGATACAGTGTTGGACTGGATGGGCCATTGGCCTGATCCAACATGGCTTTTCTTATGTTCTTACATTCTTAGTAGATGAGGGTTCTCGGCCTCCCACTGGGGGTGGGGGTTTTACCAAGTTTTGGGGGCCCCAACCCACCAGCATGGAGCTGGCCAGCGGGGAGATCTCCACCCCCAAAGAGTTACAGCACACCCAATGTGCCTGTCGCGATGACATCACCTGGAAGTGACATCATGCAGAGGACGCTGTAGTAATTTGGGCAAACTCTCTATGGCACCATAGAGTTTTTACCCAAGTTGCTAGAGTGACCCCACACTGTGCCCAGTGCGGTGGCATCACTTCTGGCTGACATCATCATGCTGTGTGTGCAAAGCACAAGTGAGAAAATTCCCCCCACCAGGAGCCAGGTAGTCTTTATCATATTGCTAACATTTCCCAACTCCTAGATTACTTTGTATTGTTTGTAAGTCCCATAAGAGGACACTGTTGATCATATCTTGTTTGATTCCTGCTGCTATACTGAGTTTCAGCTGATGTGTTTGTCTGTACTATTACTCCAGAGTCCAGACAAATGAATGTTAATCTCTTGTAAGTATTGGAGTTAACATTTCAGTTTTAGGTGTGTGAGGTTTTGTGTTTGGCTGTCCTCTTGTAGTAACTCCTTGGTATTTGATTGCAGAGTTGTACCTATAAAAATTAGGCAGGGGTTGTTTAATAATCTTTATTTTTAAGAAGGCTAAATTAATTGCCTTGCAGTGAAAAGTAATGCAAAATATTGGCTTCAGTACATAAAGGAGCAATCCGCAACAGATCCACTAAGAAGTCCTATTTTATTCAATGTGGCTTACTTCAAAGAAAGAAGGAATTAGAGCCTAACTAAGCTAATGAGTATTTAAACACCATATTTTTGTTCTAAGTATTTGTGAGATCTTAGCACATAACTTTGATTTTAGACTATAATAAAATGTTTAGTCTTAAAGAAAAGTTTTCCTAAGTATTTAGGAATATCAGTAACCCTTAAAACTGCATAAAAGTCTGATTTTAGCACACCTGTATGTTGCTTAGGAAATTCCAAGTTAAACTACTGCAGTATGTTATATGTGGGGCTACCTACCTACAGAATTTTTTTTTTAATTCCAACAGTTAAAAATGAGTTGGATTGCTGACTGGATTCCATTTTGTCATGACTGGCCAGTGTTGAAAGTGCTTTGCTGGTTATGTCTGTTTCCAAGTTCAATTTAAAGGTCAAACCTAGAACTGTGAAACTAAGCAGACAGAGAGCAAGGTTTCTCAAGGACTGCTTTCACATGAACCTTTCCAAGTTTTAACATCTGCCAAGAAGCCTGCTCTGGGTGCTTGTTCTTCAGGAGTGAGATGGACAGAACATTCTCAGTTGCGATACCCTATAGTGGCCTTTAATTTGATTATAAGTCATCTACAAGACCTGAAATGATAAAAACACAAGGTAAAATGCTTTCAGCTGAGGCAGTGGACATCACTTGTTACTGGCCTCCCCCCTTCATTCCATCCCAGTGCTGTAAGATCTACAGGACCTGGACAACAGGCCATGTCTATGAGGCAGAACCTGCCATTTTAGTCATTCTGTAGTTTTAGATGTTATATATTTAAATTGGTCTTTTATTGTTTTTATTGTTGTTTTTATGATGTAACCCACCCTGAGCCTGTCCTATGGGAATGGCAGGCTAAAAATCGAATAAAATAAAAAATGTTTGAAATAATATGTCAGTATTTGGGAGGGGGCTGAGGTGGAAGCTTGCATAAGTTCAGCTAGTGATTTTATGAATGAAATTATATTTGAGACAGAGATTTCTCACTGACAAGTCATTTTCTTAAATGTTATGTTCCATTAGATTGGTAGCACAGGGTACAATCTAAAGATTTTGCTGAGACTCTAGATTTCATTGAGAGTAGGTCTTTGGAACTTCACCCAGACTGCAAAAAGTATTCTGCACAGAAATGTGAGTCAGAAAATGACTGTTATGCATTCCCATGGCTGGATATACTGCTTAAATCAAAACTAAAATTCTTATTTATATTTCTTGCCACATGGTGGAAGGGATATTGTGAACACTAATCTGTTATGGAATTAGCAAATGATAAGATACCCCAGTGACCTTTGTTGAAATAAATGAGTGGACAACCAAGTTCATAATTTATATGTGGTTTTTAATTACATTGAAATGAGTGTCAGCAGCTTCCAGTGCTGTTTTGTGTTTTTCCCCCTTAAATTTAAACACTGTAATAGAAGTGCATGCTCTGTTACCTTTGCAATTTTACAGATATTCCAATAAAATAATCTCCACATTAAGCTATGCATTTGCTTGAATATAATATATTTCTGATCAAATATTTCAGTTTACTGATTCCGCTATTATGGTTACTTTTAGGTTCTAAAGAGTGGGTAGGATCCTGTGCAAATTTTCCACTTACACGACAGTTCTTGTGCAAGATTTGCAAAAAGTCTGCTGTAGTTGTTTGCACTGTCAAATGTGCTGTATTTCTGCTTGCACAAACTATTGTGCAGCCAGAACTGGGGTTTCAGGAAGTAAACCTAGAAACTTCTTAATGGTTAGAATTGTTCCCCAGGGTACAATGCAAGAGAGGGAGGAGGTTGTTGCATAGGATCAAGTGTGTGTATCAGTGTGTGTATGAGCATTCTAGGATCAGAGTGAAACTAGGATCAAAACAAGAGATCCTGCACAATCCCTTCTGCAAAGGGACCTGGGCCAAGTAGATTTTTTTTCCTGTTTGTGCATTGATAGATCCAACAAGTTAGCTGTAAGGATCATCATTAAGATACAGCTTAGATAAATGTTTTGACCAGAAGCATTGAATTGTCATTGACTAGTGCATCAAATAATCTTCCAGCTAAGAAAAAGGTACTAATTCACTGGAGAAATCCACATTCTGGGACTAGCACTTGGAGGGATCATTTTTACAAAAATGTATATATGATTCTATTAGCCTCAATTTTTGGTGACAGATTAATAGCTTATGTATAAACCTGATTTCAAAGATTTGTTTTCCCTCCTCAGCTTTCAGTTATAAACTGTCAAAGTGTAGCAGAATTATTTAAATAATATTTGTCTTGAACCTAGGTACACCTTCGGGTATGTCATCAGAAGGAGTCAAAGCAAATGTTCAACATGAAGCACAATACAAAATGCCTCCTCAGAAAAGAACAAGGCGAAAATTGATGGATTCTCCCCTGATGACACAAAGTCCTGAACAATGTAGTCAGCCAAGCCCTAATCACTTGGTGGATTCCCTCAGCAAGGCACTTTGCCCTATTGTGTATACCCCCGAGATCAGCAGAATGCCAAAAGAGAACCTATATTCTGAGACTGTGGTACAGCAAGCATTATGTACTGCTGGCCTTCAAGAAACAAATAGTTGTATAGTACAAATACAGGAACCATTAAAACAGGAAAGCCATGAGGATATTGCATGCGATATGAGTCCAAAGTTCCACCTGAACTCCACTGTTACTCTTTATGAAAGTAACATAGGAAGTTCAGGTGAACCTTCTTCTAAAGAACTGGAAAACAAGTCACAGTCGACCAGTGGCAACAGCAATGTTTTACAAAGGTACTTTTTATTTTCTTGCTTTTCTGAATTTATCCTGAACCTCAGTTGATTCACATTCTGAGGTATATTGGTAAACTCATAGTTTATGGTCTCTGACACTTGTGCCTGAACTGATAAACAAAGTGTGACTAGGTGAATGATCACTTTGTCCTGTATCTGTTTGTTCAGTCTCTTCATGGGTAAAAACTCTGGCAAAGCAAATGTATACTGGCAATAAGACAAGCAAAAAACACTTCAAGGAGTGTATGACATTTAAATGCTTGAGAAGCAAGAAGTCATTCAGGGAGGTGGTCAGATCACAGAGGTGTGAAAGGTTTGTTAAAGGTGAATAGGGAGATGGCAGAACTGATGAATGAAGTATTTGTATTATTTTTCACTGCAGAAATGCTTGAGCCATTCTGTCAAGGAGGGTTGTGACATTTCTTTTACTGAAGTGCAGTTTGTTTCCCTGCCTTTTTTAATTCTCACAACCAATGCTAGCAACAGGATTACCCTGGACCAAGGGTGGCCAAACTGTGGCTAAGGAGCCACATGTGGCTCTTTCAGACATATTGTGTGGCTCTTGAAGCCCCCACCACACCATCAGCTGACTTGGAGAAGGTGTTTCTCTCTTTAAATCACTTTGCCAAGGCAGCCAGCATCTTGGAGAATGCAATTAAAGTTGCTTTATTTCCACCTCCTCCCTCCCCATCTTCCTTCCTTCGTTCCTTGTGGCTCTCAAACATCTAATATGCATGTCTTGCAGCTTTAAAACATCTGACATTTATTCTATGTGGCTCTTTAAGCAAGTTTGGCCACCCCTGCCCTGGACCAACATTCATTTGAATGCCCAGGTGGTAACAACAGCCAACTAAGTATGAGCTTTACCCCTGAAACTATTAATCTTAGGGATCAAAAGAGCTGCAGAGGAGTTTGATTTGATTGTTTTAATTTATAAAATTAAAACAATCAATCCAAACTTTATTTTAAGAAGCATATGGAGTTCAGAACATTTAGTCACTTCTTTCAACCTCTAGCTCAGTACTTAAAAAATGCAAATCAAAGGCAAAAATTCAGAATGCACAGTATTAACCTAATAAGACTGGGCAAACCCATGTTCAAATCACTGCTCAGCCATGAAGCTCCCTGGATGATTTTTAGCTATTCATTCTCAGACTTCCCCAAGCAAAAACAAGTTGCTTATCTGTAACTGATGATCTTCGAGTGGTCATCTGTGCAGTCACACACATGGGTTTTGCCTTTGGCAACGGATCCTAACCTCGGAAACTCCAAAAACTCACTTGAGCGTTATTTTTGGCGCGCTTTCCAGCTCGCCCTGGGGAGCAGGCACCGACTGCACATGCCTGGAGCAAGCGGAAGGTGCCCCTCCTACTCAGTTTCTTCCAGCTGCTAATGACATCCATGCAGGAAAAGCAAAGAGCCAGCAGAGGGGAAGACTGGGTGGGCGTGTGTGACTGCACAGATGACTACTCGAAGATCATCAGTTACAGGTAAGCAACCTGTTTATCTTCATCGTGGTCTCTGTGCAGTCCCACACATGGGTGATTAACAAGCTAAACACTGGAGGTGGGTGCTGGCAATTGGTAAGCATAATAGTTCACATATGGGCACGCACCTTGCATTACGTTGCACTCACCTGGAGAAGTATTAGTGAAATATTGAGCGGAGGACTGCCTGGCCGAAGGAGGCATCACGTCTAGCACAAACGTCCGGGACATAATGAGCGACGAACGTGGATGGAGAGGACCAGGTCGCAGCGGCACAAATGTCTTCCAAGGATACTTCTTGCAGAAATGCCGAAGAAGTCAAGACAGCTCTAGTAGAATGAGCTCTGAGTCTGACAAGTAATGACTGTTTAGCAGTCTCATAACACAACCGAATTGCACTAGACACCCATTTGGAAAGTCTTTAGGTGGATATCTTGGAGCCTTTATGGGGCTTGCCATAGGCTACAAATAAATTAGTGTCCTTTCGGAAAGGTTATGTATGTACAAGATAGAAGGATAAGGCTCTCTTCATGTCAAGAGTATGCAGTATCTTTTGACCTGAGTCCTTGGGTTTTGGGAAGAAGGCTGGTAAGGAAGTAGCACTTGAAAGGTGGACAGGGGAGACGACCTTCGGAGAAAGGCAGGATCCGTCTGAAGAACCACCTTGGAACTATGGAAGGTGGATTAGAGTGGAAGGTGCACAGATCACTTGCTCATTTACCTGAGGTAAAGGCAACCAATAGGGCAGTCTTCCAAGAAAGTAAACTTGTCAGTAGACGCTAAGGGCTAAGTAGACGCTAAGGGCTCAAAGAGTTTTAACAAGCTGGGCCAGGACTAGAGATAAACTCCAAACTGGAATGATGGGTTTAACTGGGGGATGCAGATGCAGAAGTCCCTTGAGGAAAGCTTTAGATAAACGGTGGGAAAAAACTGTCTGACCATCAACAGGAACATGGAACAATGAGATGGTGGACAAATTAACCTTTAATGATGAGTAACTAAGTCCTGAAGCCTGCAGGGACAAAAGGTACTGTAGAATAGAGGAGATAGGAGCGCTGTCCAAATTAATGTCATGAGATTGTACGTAAGTGGAGAAGCGCTTCCATTTGAGAAGGTAGGAACATCTAGTGGAACATCTAGCACTGAGGATAACATGTTGCACTTCCGAGGGCAGTATTATGGCCAGATCCTCCATGGTATGAGGCATAGAATCTGAGGATCGTGGTGCCAGAATTGAACTTGATGTTGAGTGAGGAGGTCAGGTACCATAGGGAGGCGGCGATAGGAGTGGCAGGATAGCTGAAGAAGCCTCGTGAACCATGGTTGTCTCAGCCACCATGGAGTGATGAGAATGCAGTCTGTCTGATATCGGACGATCTTGAGGATCGAATGTGTGATGAGTAGAAATGGAGGGAACAGGTAGTGGAGACCTCCCGTCCAAATGTGGAGAAATGCATCGTTGCTCCCCCTCACATAGAAGTGGCGACATTTGGTGTTGAGTCGTGTGGCAAAGACATCTACACTGGGGCTCCCGAAGCAAAGGAAGATGTGGTGAAGATGTGCAGGACTGAGTGACCATTTGTGGTCATCCAGTCGAAACAGGCTGAGAGAGTCTGCTAGAATGTTCTCCACTCTGGGTAGATGGATTGCGGTGATGTAAATGTTGTGCTTGATGCACCATTTCCATAGGGCAATGGAGAGATGGCAAAGTTGAAGAGATCTTGTTCCCCCTTGTCTGTTTATATAGAAGACTGTTGCCATGTTCTCTGATGTGATTTGAACATGACGACCCGTTTGAGAAGGAAGGAACAATTGAAGGGACCTGTGGACTGCTATTAGCTCCAAGCAGTTGATGTGGAATTTTCTCTCTGCAGAAGACCACAGACCCCTGACAGTCTTGTCCTCCAAGTGGGCTCCCCAGCCTCACTTCGAGACATCCGTGGTGACATTTGCAGTAAGGGAAGGCAGGGTGAAGGGCATCCCCTTGAAGCAAATTGGGCTGAAGGGTCCACTAGTGAAGAGAGAGGAGGACCTCCTTAGGTGTAGTGAGAATCGTGGTTTGGGGCTGCCTGTGAGGATGGAAGGCGCAGACAAACCAAAGTTTCAGAGGCCTCATCCGAAGCCTGGCGAATTTGATGACGGATGTAGTTGCTGTCATGTATCCCAGAAGACGTTGAAACACAACAGCAGGTTGAGTTGGAGATTGAAGAATAGCACTGGCAGTCGCTATGAGTTGTAGACTGCGTAGAAGAGGAAGGAAAACCATATGAAGGTGCGTGCAGAAGTGGACACCTATGAACTGTAAGTCCTGGGTAGGGGTGAGTTGTGACTTGGCAAGGTTCATACATAGACCTAAGGTTGCTAGAAGCAACAGTGTGACTTGAATGTCCCTTTCGAGCTGTTGAGGTGACTGAGCAGTCAGGAGCCAGTAGTCCAGGTACTGGAAGATGGTGACATCTCGAAGACGAAGAGCTGCAGCCACCACTGCCATACACTTTGTGAAAATGCGAGGGGCCGTGGACAGTCCGAATGGGGGGGGGGGCGATATTGGAAGTGGTGGTGACCCATGGCGAATCTCAGGTATTTCCGGTCTTGAGGCCTTATCGATATGTGGAAGTAGGCATCCTGAAGGTCCAGAGATGCCATCCAGGTGTTCTGCGGAATTAATAGCAGGATTGATTGAACGGAGATCATTCTGAATTTTTTGTAAATAATCTGTTAATTGCGTTTCCTAAGATCTAGGATTGGACGTCTGCCTCCATCTCGTTTTGGGACTAGAAAGTATTTGGAGTAGAACCCTGTCTTCCGAAGATGAAGGGGAACGGGTTCTATAGCCCTTTTGCGAAGGAGATCTGGGATTTCTTCGTGAAGAAATGGGGACGGCGGAGTTAAAATAAAACGGTGATGGGGAGGGGGCGAAATGAACTCTATGAAGTAGCCTATTCGAATTATAGTAGGTACCCAGGTGTCTGTGGTGATCTTCTGCCAAGTTTTGAGGAACGGTAAAAGCCTTGTGTGGCCTGGAGAGAGCAGGAGGGGAATGTCAAAGAGACTGTTTGGACTGTAGTTTTCTTGTTTGGCAGCGGGCATGACTTTTGCTGGTAGGGCTGGTAAGGCGGCTTGACTTGGGGTCCCCTCCGATTCCAATTTTGTGGATCAAAAACTGGCTGAGTAATAGGAAGCAGAGAGTGAGTATAAATGGGCAGTCTTCGCAGTGGAGGACAGTAAGCAGTGGGGTGCCGCAGGGCTCGGTACTGGGTCCCATGCTCTTTAACTTGTTCATAAATGATTTAGAGTTGGAAGTGAGCAGTGAAGTGGCCAAGTTTGCGGATGACACTAAATTGTTCAGGGTGGTGAGAACCAGAGAGGATTGTGAGGAACTCCAAAGGGATCTGTTGAGGCTGGGTGAGTGGGCGTCAATGTGGCCAAGTGCAAAGTAATGCACATTGGGGCCAAGAATCCCACCTACTGATACAAGTTGATGGGGTGTGAACTGGCAGAGAATGACCAAGAGAGAGATCTCGGGGTCGTGGTAGATAACTCACTGAAAATGTCAAGACAGTGTGCGTTTGCAATAAAAAAAGGCCAATGCCATGCTGGGAATTATTAGGAAGGGAATTGAAAACAAATCAGCCAGTATCATAATGCCCCTGTATAAATCGATGGTGCGGTCTCATTTGGAGTACTGTGTGCAGTTCTGGTCGCCGCACCTCAAAAAGGATATTATAGCATTGGAGAAAGTCCAGAAAAGGGCAACTAGAATGATTAAAGGGCTGGAACACTTTCCCTATGAAGAAAGGTTGAAACGCTTGGGGCTCTTTAGCTTGGAGAAACGTCGACTGCAGGGTGTCATGATAGAGGTTTACAAGATAATGCATGGGATGGAGAAAGTAGAGAAAGAAGTACTTTTCTCCCTTTCTCACAATACAAGAACTCGTCGCCTTCGATAAAATTGCTGAGCAGCCAGGTTAAAACGGATAAAAGGAAGTACTTCTTCACCCAAAGGGTGATTAACAGAGACTTGGGTGGCTGACTCACGAAGTTCTCTATACATGGGAAAAACCCCGATGTGCTCAGCTCCCTATACAAGGGAGAAACCCCAATGTCCCAAAACACATTTGGATCCAAAAGATGTCTGGTTCCAGGATATCCAAAAGCAAAGAGCCGTGGAGAGATGTCGATCCGGATGGGCTTGGAATCACATCTGCGAATCGAGCGAGTTGGGGCATCTCAGTGATGACGTCAGTAAGTGCCGTGAGTTCTGCAGGCAAAAGTGTTGGGATCATGAACTCTGTCAAAGTCGAAGCTGTCGGAGTGGAAGTCGAAGGCGAGGCCATTGAAGCCGAAGGTGCCGATTTTAGTAGAAGGCTTGCTGGTTTGGGCTGTGGATTCCCCATGTTTCTTGGGCACCAAAGCGGATGGTTCCTGCTTGACTTCTTAGACTTGTGAGTGAACTCAGAGTGACGGGAAGCAGTTTTGTCAGACTTATGTTTTTTTAGCGATGCTACAGCGGCCGACACAGCCGAATCTCCCTCTTAAGGTGGGAGAGGCAGCGAATCGCTGGAAGTGGACATAGCCTGGAGAGACTTTTCAAGTAGAAAGCTCTGAAGTGTGGCGGCTCTGTTCTTTCGCACCTGCTTGCCGTAACTAGCACAGTAGGTGCAAGAGTCAACCCTGTGGGCTTCCCCAAGGCAAAAAAGACAGTGGGAATGACTGTGGATGGAAATTTAGCTCCACATCTGCATAACTTTTTAAAGGTAGTTTTCCCTTCCATATGCTCCGGACAGGGGAGAGGGGGGAAGGGGAAAGAAAAGAAAGTGCAGAATAAGGCTCCTTTTTTAAAAAAAAAACAGATAGGAATGAAATTATTGAGAGAAAGAAATACAATACAGAAGGAGGAATACGATACCACAGGAACACGAAAAGTGAAGAGAAGTACGAGCTAAGGAGGGAACGCAACGAGGTAAGTGTTGTCCAAGCAGCGGTAAGGAAGAAACTGAGTGGGAGGGGGCGCCTTCTGCTCGCTCCAGGCATGCGCAGTCAGTGCCTGCTCCCCAGGACGAGCCAGAAAGCGCACCAAAAATAACGCTCAAGCAAGCTTTTGGAGTCTCCGAGGTTAGGATCCGTTGCCAAAGGCAAGACCCATGTGTGGGACAGCACAGAGACCACGATGAAGATCTACTAGTGATCTGTGGAGTGACAAAATTTTGCTTCATATGAAGTCTGCCCATTAAATGTATTGTGAGATTCTTTGGTGAAAATAAGCATGCAGGTATCAATGCTATGATTTCTGACTTTCAAATAAAGACAGATTCTGGAATTGAAAAACTGCTTCTATGTTCATATTTCTTTACTGCTTTCACTTCATTGCCAATTCTCTTATAGGAACATAAAGAATTAAAATTATAATTTTATTATTCAAATAAATATTCAGTGTGCTTTTCACAATCCTTTTTATTGTTATTTCAGACTTGGCCTCCCCTCCTTATTAAATAGACACCCAGGTCCTATACATGAGAGACCATCTTATATGGCAATGACATCAGCTGCTGAAAGAAAGAGGAAGTTATTAAAGTAAGTAGTGCTTTTTGTCAAGAAGCTAAATTTGTCAATGTACTATTCTCACTTAGTTTCCCATCAGTGAAGTTTATATTAAGAGAATGTCCACACTATGGCTTTGAAGACTGATAGATATTCGTTTTGTGCACCCCAAGCTTATCAGTTCGCATGATTTTATCCTCCCTAGATTTTCCTGCCTGACATCTGGTAGGTGATGACAACTTAATGGGCCATGCAGCCTTCACCACAGGGTTGCCCACTAAGTCAATATGGGAAGAAGGGTTCTGTTTGTTCAAGTCACTCATTCCAAGTATCAAGTTAACTTTTCTATAATGAACTTGATGTCCTACTCAGATAAAATCAAAGTGAAAATTGCAGTTGTTATTCCACTCCAATATTCAGTGTATTTGTTAACACCCAAGAATCTCAGTGTTCGTTTCAAAGTGAGCAAGCTACTAGCTTTCATGTTGATTAAGCTTTAAAAAGATGGAAAACATATCCTCTGAAGAACTTCAGACTACAGGGGATCTGGAAAGGACCTCTGCAGGTCACCTTTTCCACTGTTTCTTGTTCTTTCTGATGAAGCTCACAGACTTTGCCCTTTTCTAAAAATATTCACAGGTCCCATTGTTGCTTTCCCTAGTGACACTGTTTTATAGTTATAGCAGAGCAGAAATGAAAGCCCTATCTTAAAATTATTACACCTTTGGCAGGTAATTTTCATAGACTGTATAACACACCTAATTACCAAATAACATTCTCTAAAATGTGAAATCTGAATAAATTTCATCTGCCTTTTCATCTGTCACATTTTATCTTGCCCTGTATTTTAACATACCTATCAACAAGATCCTTTATGATCACCCATGCAGCCTAAGTGGTTTCAGGAAACTCTGCAGGATCCAGTGCCCGTTGACACCTCATTAGATGTGCTGGTAGAGGACTGGCATTGACGGTTTTCCGAAGCCATCAACAGGATTGCTCCCCGGATTTGTATAAAAATAATTATGAAAAGCTTTGGCGGAAAATTGATGAAGGTTTGATAAAATGGAACAAATTGAACTTGCCTATGGTGGACAGAATCACTGCAATTAAAATGAATGTCCTACCAAGAATTATATTCCTATTTCAAACAATTCCAATTGTGAAGGACAATAAACAATTCAGTAAATGGCAAAGAAAAGTTTCAGAATTTGTATGGGCTGGAAGAAAACCAAGGATTAAAATGAAAATCTTAACCGATGAAATTGCTGAGCAGAGAGGTTAAAACGGATAAAAGGAAGTACTTCTTCACCCAAAGGGTGATTAACATGTGGAATTCACTGCCACAGGAGGTGGTGGCGGCCACAAGCATAGCCACTTTCAAGAGGGGTTTAGATAAAAATATGGAGCAGAGATCCATCAGTGGCTATTAGCCACAGTGTGTGTGTATATATAAAAAATTTTTGCCACTGTGTGACACAGAGTGTTGGACTGGATGGGCCGTTGGCCTGATCCAACATGTTTCTCTTATGTTCTTAAAAGAAAGGGGAGGTTTCCAGTTACTGGATCTAAAATTGTATCATGATGCCGTGTGTTTGGTATGGATTAAAGAATGGGTGACATTATTAAATAAGAAATTGTTGGTTTTAGAAGGCCATGGAAATATTTTTGGTTGGCATGCTTAAAGGTTTTATGGGAAAAATAAGATGGATTTTTTTCTCACACCATTATATAAGAAGAAATCTGCTAAGTACTTGGTTAAAATATAGAAAATAGGGTGACGAGAGAAAGCTGCTATGGATTGTGCCAACTGAAGTAATAAAATTGTCCTCAGAAACAGATGAAGGGATGTGGTTAACGTATAATCAACTATTAAAGATACAGGGAGGAAAGGTGGAACTAAAATCAGCTGAAGAATTACAGCACAAATACAATTGGTTTCAACTACAACAAATTAAGAGTTTGGTGGAACAGGACATTAAAAATGAAGGTATAAGACAGGAGCAAACAGAATTGGAAAGAATGCTGTTGGGCGATAACGAAAAGTTGATTTCATGGATTTATAAATTACTATTGCAGTGTTCTACGGAAGTTGAAGTAGTTAAATCTCAAATGATAAAATGGGCAATCAATTTTAACAAAGAAATACAAATGGAATCTTGGAAGTATTTATGGAAGAATTCTATGAAGATATCGACATGTTACAATATTAAAGAAAATTGTTTTAAAATGCTGTATAGATGGTACATGACACCTAAGAAGCTGGCAAAAATGAACAATCAGGTGTCAGACAGATGTTGGAAATGTAAAAAACATGAAGGATCTTTCTACCGTATATGGTGGACTTCTGAAAAAGCAAAACAATTTTGGCAAATGATTCAGAAAGAAATGTCAAAAAATTTAGGTTATGACATTAAGAGGTCTCCACTCTTTTTTGTTGGGATTACAAATGGAAAGTTTTCCGAAACAAGATAGAACGATGGTGTGGTATCTGCTTTCAGCTGCAAGGATATTATATGTGCAGTTATGGAAGCAAGATAAAATACCAGAAAAATGGGATTGGATTTTAAAAGTTATGTCATGGAGTGAAATGGACAAACTTACAAGAATCTTAAAAGACTATGATTTGGAGAAGTTCAGAAAGGAATGGGAGAAATTTCAAAATTACATGGAAAAACAATATTAGGCCACACACCCCTGATGTAGCCAATCCTCCAAGAGCTTACAGTAGGCCCTGTAATAAGAACCCTGTAAGCTCTTGGAGGCTTGGCTACTTAAGAGGGGTGTGGCCTAATATGCAAAGGAGTTTCTGCTACAAAAAAAAAATCCTGCCTCCAGGCTGGATTGTAGTAATATGCTCTACATAGGCTTGCCCTTGAACCTGACTTGGAAACTCCAGCTGGTCCAAAATGCGTCTGCTGACTGCAATACCTATCTAGCTGGTGCTCTACCAATTGAATACCGTATCTGTTTACAAGGTAATGGTGTTAACCTTTAAAGCCCTTAATGGCCTGAGACCAGCAGATCTAAGGGACCACCTCTCCCCATACTCTCTGCTGAGTAACACCTCCTGGTTGTCCCTGGCCTCTCTGCTACATGCTGGCCCATCCGGGAGCCCTATTTGGAGTAGTGACTGTTTTTGACTATTATCATCTGTCTTTATTTGCTCAACTAGGAACTAGGTTTTGAAATTATCATCGTCTAAACTTTTTAATCAGTAAATTTTGGTTTTAGAACTTATAGAATTGTTTTATTCTTGATGTGTCCTACCCTGAGCCCATTTCAGGAAGGGCAGGATGGAAATGTGAAATAATAATAAATAAGAAGCCTCTCTATAACTCAATACAGGTGTAAGAAATTGCTTTCTCTAGGTAGTTCTATTGGCTCGTTGGCATTCTTACATCAAATTTATTTTGAAAAAGCAGACTAGTAGCTGGTGATGGACTGTGTTGTCTACAATCCACAACAAGAGAGCTTCTGCACTAGAATTTCCCCACATTAAATTACTGAAATAATGTGGCTGTGATCTGATCTGGTTTTGGATGTTATTAGGGGTGGGGGGAAAGGAATAGAAATAAATTCAACATTACGTTGTTGTTTAAAAGTATTTTTTTTCTTCTTAGTTCAGTACCAAACAGTGGATTAACAAATCAGCAAGATTATGTAGCCGCAAAGCGTGTTAAACAAGACAGTTTCATAACTGCTAAACCTTTGAGGGTTTCTAAAACAGGTAAGTGTCCAAGCTACAATTTTTTGTACTCAGATATCCAAAGATTGAAGTCCAACTTTTACTGTTTGTCATGTTTTTGTAGTCCATAGCTACATTAATGAATGGTTAGCATATGTCCACTCAGTTATTTTAAAAAAATGAATAGGTCTTCATAGAGACTCTAATTCAATGCATGAAACCCTTGAATTCCATGACTTGAATGACCATCATGTAATTTGGGGGAAGGGGTATAATGATCAGAACCATAGTACGGGAGTCTTAACTGATCAAAGATCTCCATCCAACCCTGAACTTTTCCAGTCAGGGAGGGTACCTGTGTTGTGCCAGTCTCCACTTATTTGCCTTAAAAGTAGGGTGGGTTGGGGGGGGGATTCACTTTCAGTTGAGGAAATGGCAGTATCAAAGACCCAACCACCCTAGCAAGGCATATCCTGGGACAGTTTGAAAATTCAGGAAAGCCATCCTGGGAGTAGCTGTGCTATAACTGCTGCTACTATGAAGTTTTTAGATTGCCTGCATTTCTATCACATTTGCATTGATTACAGTAACAGTAAGAGCTAGTGATAAGGGGGCAAAAAAAGTTTCCATGGCTATATTTTTCTGTGGAAAAATTTCTCTCCCACATATGTAAATATAATCTACTTATCAGGGCTGTTATGCTGCAACTCAATCATGTTAAATGGGTTAAATGAGGGATAGGAAACAGTGCTTGTACATGATGCAGTCTTGTACATAGTATATTTGCCTTCTTAAATCTGCAGTATTTACTTATGTATTAACATTTGCATCAGAAGATTGTCCAGTTGAAATTTTCCCAGAAAACCCACATCATTGGTCAATGCTCATATACACTAGCTGGCCTTAAACAATTGCCTCTTGTTAGCTCTCGTACTTTTAAACCAAAACAAATGTTCAAATGACTCATTTGTGAAATGTTATATGTAGTGTCTCCCAAGCTAACAGAAGATGAATGAAGTTTTATCAGTACTCCAATGCTGTCTTCATGTTAATTATTTGTACTAAATGTTGGGTAATAAAGAATACCAGTGTCAATTACTATAATTGTATTGTTAAAAAATCATGCAGCTGAATGCCTAATTTAGAAGCTGCAGTGCCATTAGACATGCTTAGAATCTCAAAAAGCATAAATATTCCAAGACTGTGTTTCTGGAAGTTAAAAAAAAATGTGGCCCAATCCCAGTTATGATATAGTGTGGCCAATTGGAAATCATTTCCATGTAACTCTGGAAAATACAGTTCCCCCTCAGAGGTTGTCGGACATCTCTGTGGGTTATTCCTACTGTTCCTTCAGGGAGGCAGGAACACTTTTTCCACCTTCCTGTTGGCGCCTTCGGAATAACCCCGCCCTCAGTTGTGTTTTGTTCCTGCCTCTACAGGGAGCAGCAGCACAAGGCTAGGCTCAGCCTTTTTTCTCTGTTTCTTCTTCTCATTTTCCCTTCCATATCTTCTCTTTTCCATATCTATTTTATCCCTCCCTTCCTTCTGCCTTTTGCTGGCCAAAGACAACTGAGGGAACTTGTCTGGGTCGTTTAGAATGGCCTGTAGTAGGGACGGTTTCCTATCGGACGAGGAGGGAGAGTCGCGCGCCGCGCTTCTAGCAGCGCCGAGTCACGTCGAAGGAGCCGACCTGCCTTCGCGGCTTGTTCGCGCCCTTCCCGACGCGGCCGCAGACGATTCAGCTGCCAGTGCCAAGAAACGGTGCCTAATGGAGGCCCCGGCTACGTTCCTCGGGGTGGCAGCAAACAGCGGCGGCCATTTTGGAAGTGCGGAGCGTAGCTCTCAGACCTTCCAACCCCCAAGAGCAGGCACTCCGGAGGCTCGGAACTACCTGCAACCGCACATCGAAGGCTTCCAGGACGGGGGTAATGTACAAATGGGCAACCCTCTGAACCCAGAGGCTATGCTTTTTATTAGAAGAGCTATGCAGGAGGAAATGGGCTCCTTTTGCGCCCGTATGGGGCTTCTCCCTCAAGGACCAACCTTTCCTTCAGATCCTCCCCGCTCTTTCTCCTGGCCCACCAAGGCAGCGCGAAAGGCCCCAGTGCAGTCTTCCCAGTCCTTATCCTTTGAGCCTGAGTCTATAGCATCTGGCTCTGACCAGGAAGACAGGGAAGAGGGGGAATGTTTCTCTGAGGAGGAACAGGAGGAGGTTAAAATTCCTGAGCAGGCTAGTCGTTTCTTCCGTCAGGAAGATTACCAGTATCTTCTTCGTGGTCTCTGTGCATCACACTGATGGGATATAGGCACCCGCGCCGATCTCGATCGGTATTCTTGAAAGCTGCGGATTTCCGTGCCCCAGGTCCAGTGCGCATGCGCCGAAGCCCCACCGCGCATGCTCACAGGGACCGGAGCGGACATCCTGCCAGTTCTCTTCTGACCGCCGCTTGGATCAGTCGATCTCGCGTCACGGTCGGTAAAACCCTTTTTTTCTTGGAAGTTGCAATCGCTACTACTCGAACTTAATAGACTTTATACTAACACAACAGTCTTTTTAAAGACTCAGGAGCGGGGAAGCGGGGAAAATTTTTTCGGACTTTTTCCCTCATCCTCCCTTTTTCCCGCCAACCCCCCCTCCCCCCCCAACCGCATGGAAAAGCGGTGGGGCTTTTTCAAAAGGTGCAAGAATTGCGGTAGCAAAATCGCCCCTCCAGACGGGCACGCTCTTTGCCTTTTTTGCTTGGGGGAGACGCACATCCCTGACGCGTGTGCGCACTGTGCTAAATTTTCCCGCCAGACGAAGAAGAATCGCGCGGGTCGTTTAGCAGCAGCGCTGATGGAGAAAGCGCTATCGCCCAAGAAAATGTCGGCGGCAATGCACAAGCCGTTGACATCGGAGTCGGGCGACATCGATAAATCCCCCTCTGACGCCGATCGCCCCACTAAAACGGGCTCGGCATCTAAGTCCGACTCCTCCACTCCTGCAAAACGGCCAAGGGAGGAGAAGGGACTTCAGCCGGAAGCGAAGAAGAAGAAAAAGTTGGACAAACATCGATCGTCCGCAACTTCGCTCCCGACATCACCGGAATCGGCGACGAGAGTACCACCTCTGAAGCTCCTCGCTTCACCACGCCGCCGTTTAAGCCCCCCGGTACTGGCATCGATGTCAACGCAGATCGCCATTTCTTCAGACTCGGATCGCGACCTAGATCTGACGCAACGGTCAGGGACGGAGGGCAGTCCACCAGAAATACATACCGTGGAAGACACCGTCCGATCCCGAACACCGCCCGAGACCCCTCGGTCAGCCCCGTTCACCGTCGGGTCCGAAGCCCGGAAAGGGATCGATCCACCACACCTAGTCGTGGGAGCCTCGGGCGTGACCATTCAGACAGCCCTCTCGTAGAGACCAGCATAGCACTCGGCGTTGTCATCGGTCCCGAGATTCGGAAGAGAGATCCCTCAATAGAGATCACTCCCCGCTTCGGAGACCACCGCCACCAATGTCCTGGGACCAGAGACAGTGGCAATACTTGTATGGGTCTTGCCCTATGCCTTCTATGTTTCCATGGTTTCCTGCTAAACACTTAGATTGGGACCAGCAGTCCGAAGCCTCGGTTAGATCCCGGACCTCGTATCGACCCCGACACGTGCCATCAGCGTCGGTATCTAAACCACTGAGTACAACACCTACAAGGAGACAAAAGACCCCCCCCCACGCGCCCGGAGCGTCGGAGGACACCGGAGTCACCAAGAGCTCCAGAGACCCCTAAACATTCCTCCGAACACTCAGAATCAGGTGAAGGCTCACACGGATCGGAGGAGGGCTCCATCCGGGAAGAACAGAACATCTCCTCCCCGGATGAGCCAGCGCCATCGAATAAGGTGGGCGAAGAACTGCCCATATCCCCCTCTGAGGACCTAAAATCCTATGGGGATCTAATAAAACGTATGGCACAAACCCTATCGCTCCCGACAGTCCAACCAAAGCCGGTAGTTACCGACAACGTATTCGACGTCGTACAACTTGACACCTCGACGGCCGTCGCCTTACCTCTCATGACAGTCATGCTCCATACCACAAAATCTTCTTGGGACAAACCAGCTTCAACACCAATAAGCTCCCGAAGGCTGGACCACATGTATCGAGTCCAGGAGTCCACAGCGGAGTTCCTATTTAATCACCCAAGACGAAACTCGGTAGTTGTAGCCTCGTCTTCAAAGGCTAGAAAGACACACGCTTCTCCACCAGACAAAGAGGGGAAGAAGTTGGACAATTTAGGCAGGAGATTCTACACAGCTGGTTCGATAGGAGTGAAGGTGGCGAATTATGGAGCATGTATGGGCCGTTATCAATACGCCCTATGGGATCAATTATCGACCCTACCAGACCTGTCAGAACAAGCCAAACAGGCACTAAAAAAGATTCAAAGGGAAGGCATAGCGCTTGCTAAACAGCAGATTAATACCGCCAAGCACGCAGGTGACATTTCCGCAAAGACACTCGCCTCAGCAATTACCTTAAGGCGTCACTCTTGGCTAAGATCGACAGCATTGCAGCCAGATACTCAATCCTATGTCGAAGATCTCCCCTTTGATGGAAGTGGATTGTTCAGCTCCAACACAGATTCTGTGCTGCAAGAGATGGATAAAAGCATCAGAACATCTCGCAATGTGGGAGTTCCCATCTCGTCTAGATCCCAAGGAAAACGTACCTGGAACAAACCGTGGAACAAGAAACCGTTCCCCAAACAGCCCACCGAACAACAATGGAGACCTAAAGGTTCCACAACCTATTCCAAACCTCCTTACAATCCCAAGTCGAAGTACTCACCGACTTCCTCACAACCAACCAGACAGAAGGGGAACAGATCATCTAAACAGGGTCTTTGACTGCCCTTCCCCCTGTTTCCCCCCCTCCCCTTTGGACCCGGACCATACCAGACTTTTCCCATATTCCCAGGCATGGTCCACAATCACTACGGACAAATGGGTCTTGTCGATAATCCGGACGGGTTATCAAATAGAATTCAGAGAAAACCCGACAGTCCCCACTGTCATTCACACCAGGGCATCCCTCACTCTGCAGGCAGAGGTCCAATCCCTCCTCAAGAAAGACGCAATCGAACAAGTGCCAATCAGCCAGATTGGACAAGGTTTCTACTCCCGATATTTCACCATTCCCAAAAAAGATGGGGGCCTTCGACCCATTATGGATCTCCGAGACCTGAATCATTTCATACCGATACAAAAATTCAGAATGATCTCCCTGCAAAACATTTTACCCCTACTGAACCAGGGAGATTGGATGGCAACCCTGGACCTGCAGGATGCCTACTTCCATGTAACCATACGTCAAGAAGACAGGAAGTTCCTCAGGTTCTCTATTGGTGGGGCTTCGGTGCATGCGCACTGGACCTGGGGCGCGGAAATCCGCAGCTTTCAAGAATACCGATCGAGATCGGCGCGGGCGCCTATATCCCATCAGTGTGACTGCACAGATGACCACTCGAAGATCATCAGTTACAGGTAGGAAACCTGTTTTTCTCCTAGCCAAAACGCTTTCAGCATTAGAAATTGAGGAGGGGCCTATTGATGAGGAAGCCAAGGTAGCTAAATCTAAGAAGTTTAAGTCAAGAACCAGCGGAAATTCTGAGTTCTTGCCCAGGGGGAAACTTCTGAACAAGTCTTCCCTTTTCCAGAATACTTTGAAAAGCAGGTTAGAGCAGAATGGGAAAAGCCAGCTTCCCTTAAGCAGTTTCCTCACTTAGTAAAGAAGTTATATGCACTGCCTGCCTATACCAATGAGTTGTTACAAGCTCCAACTGTGGACGGCCCAGTAGCAGCTCTACAATCCTCGGGACTGGTTTCAGAGGACGGCCAGGGTTCTCTTAGAGATCCTTTGGACAAAAAAGCTGAGGCGACCTTGAAAAGATTGTACAAATCTGTGGCCATGATAGTCAAGGCGTCCTCTGCGTCCTCCCTGGTCTCCAGGGCGTCCATTGTTTGGGTACGTAAGTTACTCCAGATGTTACCAGAGGACAACAGACGTATGTTAGAGGGCGCCTCACGCATTCTTAAGGCAGTGTCATTCACAGCTGACGCAACCTTAGATATACTGACCTTTGCCTCCAAGACAATGGCTTCCACTACTGTGGCCAGACGCCTTCTGTGGCTTAGGGCTTGGCAAGCTGACTTTCTCTCTAAGTCTACAGTGGCAGCTTACCCTTTTCAGGGGGATCGTCTCTTCGGGGATGCTTTGGACAAGATCCTAGTAGAGACTAGGGATAAAAAGAAGGCCATGCCCAAATCCATTCAGAGGAATGAAAAGAGGGGCCCCCAGTCCTTTTGGACCCAACATTCCTTGGCCAGATATCGTTCTGAATCAAAAAAGTTTAATTGGGAAATGCCAAAGAATTCCTTCAAAAGAGGTTCATTCGGCTCCAAATTCAATCGTAATAACTTCTCCAAAATGGACAAGCCTGACAGAGAGGCCAAGTCCAAGCAGGCATGACTACAATCACTTACCGGTGGGAGCTCGACTACTCCACTTTGCAGAAACCTGGGAGGCCTCTCAGGCAGACCAATGGTCTTTAGAAATTGTACAAGAGGGGTATTCAATAGAGTTCCACCGCATTCCACCAGACAGATTTGTCAGATCACCTACCCCCAAGCAGGAGCACAAGCTTCTCATCACCACAAAAGCAATACAGCATCTTATCGACATTCGAGCAGTCAAACCGGTCCCAAGGTTGGAGAGGGGGAAAGGGGTGTATTCCATCCTTTTCACCATACCCAAGAAGAATGTTGACTGGAGGGCCATCTTGGATCTCAAGTTTCTAAATCGCTACGTCAAAGTACGTCACTTCAGAATGGAAACTTTGAGGTTCATTATGGACTCTCTCTTGACAGGGGAGTACCTCACTTCCATAGACCTGACCGAAGCTTATCTTCACATACCTATCCACCCTTCTCACCGTCGATTTCTAAGGTTCGTGGTACTGAATCAACACTACCAATACAGGGCCTTACCTTTCGGCCTGTCAACAGCGCCCAGAGTTTTTTTCCAAAATGTTAATACATCCGATAGCCCAGCTGAGGAAGCAGGGAATTCACATTCAGCCCTATCTGGACAACCTCTTGGTCAGATCCAACAGCAAGGAGAAATCTCTTCGGGGTACAACTCTGGCCATTCAGTGTCTTCAGTCACACGGATTCCTGGTGAACACAGAAAAGAGTTCACTTCAGCCGAGCCAGAGGTTGGAACATCTAGGTGCAATGATCGACTCCACCTGCAATTCGCTATTTCTACCTCTGTCCAAGGCCAGGGCCATCAAGGATTTGGCTACCAGGGTCATCCAGAGCAAATCATCATCACTGATGTTGCTTGCCAAACTAATGGGACTTTTGATATCGACCATAGACATGGTTCAATGGGCCAGATTCCATTCCAGACCTCTTCAATTGTTCCTACGACCATTTCAACTTCAGATAATGGAGAGAAAGGTCATAAATCTGATAATTCCGTTAACAGTCAAGAGGAGTTTGCAATGGTGGACGGACTTGTCTCATCTTCGCCAGGGCAAATTATTCCATCCTCCCTCATCCCTAGAGCTGTTCACAGATGCCGGGCTGGGGGGCCTCTCTTCAGGACAAACCAGTCCAAGGCAGGTGGTCACAACCCGAGAGTCTGCTTCCCATCAATCTTCTGGAAATCAGAGCCATACGTCTAGCTCTGGTGGCCTTCAGGACCCAATTGCTCCAGAAGCATGTGCTCGTCAGAACGGACAACATCACGGCCAAGGCATATCTGAACAACCAGGGGGGCTCCAGATCTTCGCAGTTCTGACATGGGCAGAAAAGAATCTGGCCTCTCTAAGGGCGGAACACATCAGAGGCCAGGACAACATACAGGCAGACTGGTTAAGCAGACAGGAAATCTGTGAGGGCGAGTGGGCCCTCAGCTCAGACATATTCGATCTCATATGCCAGCGTTGGGGTCAACCAGAGGTGGATCTTTTCGCTTCAGACACAAACTCCCAGCTACCAAGGTACTTCTCCCTAAGAGGCGGAGGACATCTTGGGTGTTTTCCCACCGTCCAATCAGGGAGGCAGGAATCTAAAAGATCTTCCCCTTCCTGTGGCTGTGGGAACCACCCCTCAGTTCTGTTCCTGCCTCAACAGGGAGAGCAAGTGTTTACAATAGGCTCCTATTCTTTTTCTTGGAAAGTGGACTAATTTTTTAAAAAGAAACTTTCCTCAGATCCTTTTCTTCTCCTTCCTAACCTAATCTAATTATTCTCCTTCCTAGCCTAATCTAATTATTCTACCTCGCCCCTTGTCTGAATCCTGCAGTCTTTGTTCTTCACTCACCAGCTCTTCTCCTTTTCGCTGCTTCTCCCCCCCCCCTCCTTCCATTGCCCGGAAACCGCGAGCGAGGGCAAGCCGCGGCGCGAAGAGAGGCCAGATGGCATGTCGGGGGAGAGATCCTTTTTAGATGACGACTCGGCGCCCGACGCATCGCGCGGGGCCGAAAGGGCTTGCCTCAGCTGCCGGCAACGTGCCCTGTAGGGGCAGAAGAAAAGAGGAAAGGAAGCGGCGCTGGTCTTATTCTGCAGCGGAGGAGGCTTCCTCAGAGCTGCATTCCGGCCATGACGGCCATTTTGAGCGCCACAAAAAGGCGCGAAAGGAAGCGGGCCGACAGCCGCCAGTGGCGGGGGACGATGGATGCCAATCTCCAGGCGGGAGACCCCAGCGCCTTCAATGACCAGCCAACTCAGGAAGCTCCGCAGACCTACCAGCCCCAGAGGGGCTCTGGTAACGTACCCACCATGGGGCCCTCTTTGTTTGCAGAATTTTTAAACTCCATAAAACAGACTGTGGGTGCAGCAGTTCTGGCAGCCACCCACAAGAGACCAAGGTCCCCTAGCCATGCTTCCTCCTCCAGATCCCCATCTCCCAAGAGATCCAGGGGGCATTCTAAGGCTCCAAGGGGTTCTTCAGCCAGTGATTTCCGGGAGGGTGAGAGGCTCCCATATGAAGCTCTGTCGGAGGAGTCTTATGGGGAAGAACGGGAGGAGGGCGAATTCCTCTCAGAGGAAGAAATAGAGAGCACTACTGTGCCAGAACCCTCCTCACGTCTTTTCAAACCAGAGGAGTTTCAATCTCTTCTCCCCAAAGTGCTAGCTGCACTGGACCTTCAGGGGTTTCCTGAAGAACAGGAAACAACTAGTTCCCTGACTAACCCCAAAAATAAGCCCAAGGGAAACGCAGAGTTCTTTCCGAGGTACCGTGCGTCGGACAACGTCTTCCCCTTCCCAGAATTCTTTGAACACCATTTAAAAGCAGAATGGGCCAAGCCAAGCGTCAGCAGGCAGGTTCCCAATTCCGTCAAGAAATTGTATGAGCTTCCCTCCTTTGCTAACGATATGTTACAGGTACCCCTGGTAGATGCTCCCGTGGCAGCCCTACAGTCCCAGGGGTTGCTAGCTGAGGACGGTCAGGGCTCAGTCCGTGACAGTTGGGATAGGAAAATAGACCTGGCCTTGAGGAGGAGCCATGAGGCCACAGCCCTGGCCATCAAGGCAACTACCGCTACTTCTATTGTGGCTAGAGCAGCAATAGTGTGGGTCAGACGCTTAGCACAACTCGTACCAGACACGGATAAGAGAATTCTGGAGGGCACCAGCAGGCTCATGCGGGCAGCAGAGTTCTCAGCGGACGCCTCCCTGGACTCTCTTTCGTTTTCAGCCAGGGCGATGGCAGCTAACACTGTCGCGAGAAGGGGCTTATGGCTGAGAGCGTGGCCAGCCGACAATCACTCAAAATCCATTGTGTCAGGCTATCCTTTTCAAGGAGAGAAGCTATTCGGGGACTCACTGGAAAAGATCCTGGTGGAAACGCGAGACAAAAAGAAAGCAATGCCAAAGTTTCTGAGACGCCCCGACAGACGGGGGTTCGGCTCTAGTTCCTTTCGTACCGCGGCCAGCTTCTCCAAGCCTAAACAAGAATACAGAAGACAATCCTGGAGTCAACCCAAGCAAACTTTTCGCAAGAACTTCTCCAACCCCCGATTCCAGAGGAACCAGCCCAACCGATCGGACAAGTTTGAGAAGGGCCCCAAGCCCAGCAAGGCATGACTGGGAACACATCCCAGTAGGGGGCCGCTTGCTTCACTTCCATCAAGCCTGGAGGGAGTCACGGGCGGACTCATGGACTCTGGACATTGTTTCTCGGGGCTACCCGATAGAATTCAAGCGCTCACCCCCAGACCGCTTTATCATTTCTCCTCTTCGCTCGAACCCCGGTCGGAGGGATGTTACCCTCAGGGCTATAGACCACCTCCTAGAGATCGCAGCTATAGAACAAGTTCCCTTGAATCAGAGATATCAAGGTGTCTATTCGATCTTCTTCACAGTGCCCAAAAGGAACGGGGACTGGAGGGCGATACTGGACTTAAAATTCCTGAACAAGAACATCAAACTTCGGCACTTCAGAATGGAGTCCATCAGGTCCATTACAGAAGCCCTACATCACCAAGATTACATGGCATCACTGGATCTAACGGAGGCTTATTTGCATATTCCGATCCTACCCGCGCATCGCACATTCCTTCGTTTCTGCGTGAACATATCACACTACCAATTCAGGGCCCTTCCGTTCGGCCTGGCTACGGCACCGCGGGTGTTCACCAAAGTCCTGGTGAATCCGATAGCCCACCTCAGACAGAGGGGAATCCACGTGCACCCCTACCTCAACGACCTGTTGGTGAGATCCTCGTCGAGGAGGGAAGCGGAATTGGACGTCCAGCACACTGTCAATTGCCTTCAACAGCACGGGTTCTTAATAAACCTATCCAAAAGCCAACTGCATCCGACCCAGAGACTGGAACATTTGGGCATGATAATCGACACCAACTTGAACTCCATATTCCTTCCGGAGGACAAGATTTCAAAGACCAAGACCCTGGTACAGCAGGTGATTCAGGGATCATCATCAACGTTCCTGACACTAGCAAGGCTCATGGGTCTCCTGATCTCGAATCTCGAGGCGTTACAGTGGGGTCGCCATCACACCAGACAGTTGCAAATGTTTCTACGACCCTATCAACTCCGCATCATGGAGAGATGTGCCATCTCACTGACGGTTCCGATGAAGGTCAAGGAGAGTCTTCTGTGGTGGACCAAGACCAACAATCTTCGACAGGGAAGAATCTACGCCGCAGAGAGAGAGCTACAACTGTTCTCAGACGCCAGCCTCTCAGGTTGGGGGGCTACTCTCAACGAGGTTCCCACACAGGGCCTGTGGTCAGCCAAGGAGTCGACTCTTCCAATCAACCTTCTGGAGCTCCGGGCCATACGATTGGCGCTACTCTACTTTCAGGTCCAGGTATCGGGACAGCACATGCTAGTGCGAACGGACAATATAGCGGCGAAAGCCTACTTAAACAATCAAGGGGGGTCCAGGTCCAGTTCCCTCCACAAGGAGGCTGCGAAGTTATTCGAATGGGCGGAACTCCATCTAAAATCAATAAGAGCGGAGCACATCAAGGGGGCCTGCAATGTCCAAGCAGACTGGCTCAGTCGGGAGAGCATTTAAGCGGGGGAGTGGTCGCTCAACAGGGCTTTGTTTCTGAAGATAGTGGACCATTTTGGTCCACCTTCACTGGATCTCTTTGCGTCTCACCAGAATCACCAGCTCCCTCGGTTCTTCACGAGGTACTACCACTGCCGGGCGGAGGCCACAGACGCCTTAACATCTCCATGGCCGCAGGACCTCCTATACGCCTTTCCCCCGATACCGGTCATTCCCAAGTTGCTCAGGAAGATCAGCCTGCTGGGGGCCGAGGTCATACTAGTTGCACCCTGGTGGCCTCGTCATCCTTGGTTCTCTTCAATTCAGCAGATGTCGGTAGAAGAACCTCTCCACCTGCCAGTTCAACCAGACATGCTATTGCAGGGACCAGTATGGCACCCCCATCCCGAATGGCTGAGTCTGACCGTGTGGAAGTTGAGAGGAGATCACTGCTAGACCTAGGCTATTCTAGCGATGTGACCAATACAATTCTAGCTTCCAGAAGAGAATCCACCACACGGATCTATAACGCATCTTGGAAGGCCTTCCACAGGTGGTGTAGGAGAAAACAGGTGGACCCGCTACAGCCTACGGTCCCTAGGATCCTACAATTTCTTCAAGACGGCTTCCGATCCAGACTGAAACCAGCTACCCTCAGACGACAGGTCGCGGCCCTGGCATCAGTACTCCAACAGGTAGATGGCGTACATCTGCCATCTCACCCACACCTCCGGCGGTTCCTTAGAGGAGCTTCCTTGAGCTCACCACAAACGCACCGCTTTCCCACTTGGCGACTGAACACAGTGCTCTCGGCTCTAACCAATCCACCCTTCGAACCGTTAATGTCCGTACCATTAAGGATAATGCGCATGAAGACGATTTTCCTGGTGGCAATAACCTCGGCCAGGAGGATCTCCGAAATCGGTGGGCTGTCGGTCAGGAAGGAGCTTTGCGTATTTCATAAGGACAAGGTCGTTCTTTATCCGGATCCCACTTTCCGCCCGAAGATTTCCTCTAGATTCCACCAGAGCCAGGAGATCAACCTACCATCGTTTTGTCCAGATCCCAAGCACCCGAAGGAGCGCACGTGGCATACCTTGGACGTGCGCAGGGCAATCAAGATTTACTTGATCAGGACTGAGACATTGCGTAAATCTGACGCCATGTTTGTCAACGTGGCAGAACCCAGAATGGGACAGAAGATGTCCAAGTCTGCCATCAGTTATGCAATCACGCAGTGCATAACGGAGGCGTACAAGGTGTTACATCTCAAAGTTCCACAAGGAATCACGGCACATTCGACCAGAAGTTCAGCTGCCAACGCGGCCTTCAATAAGAACGCCTCTGTCGAGGAGGTGTGCAAGGCAGCTACGTGGTCTTCAATATCCACCTTTATTCGGCACTATAAACTGAATGTCTACGCATCAGCAGACGCCGCCTTCGGCAGGCGAATCCTTCAGCACGTCCTGCCCGAGTAGGGCGACCCCACCCTGTTTAACAATACTGCTCTGGGAGCACCCAAGATGTCCTCCGCCTCTTAGGGAGAACGACCCTTGGCACTTACCGTGAGGGGTCCTTCTCCTAAGAGGACAGGAGGACATCTTGCCCTCCCATCTATCGCCCTACCTTGGGCGGCCTGTTCCTACTTCTTCATTCTACACCTACTGCTGGTACTGTCTACTACTTATGTCCATTGTCATGGACCTGTTTTTTCCTCTTACGTTCCTTTTTAGGGTTTACCTTGAATTTCAATCTGCCGCGTTTAGGCAGTTATAGCTGACGTACCGTTAACTGTTTGCATGTGAAGTTCTTTCTCTTATTAGATATTAGGTTTTTTGGTCGTACTGCTTCTCGGAGTCACCCGAACTGAGGGGTGGTTCCCACAGCCACAGGAAGGGGAAGATCTTTTAGATTCCTGCCTCCCTGATTGGATGGTGGGAAAACACCCAAGATGTCCTCCTGTCCTCTTAGGAGAAGGACCCCTCACGGTAAGTGCCAAGGGTCGTTCACAAGGTTCTTCCATCCAGAAGCCGAACAGACAGATGCCTTGACAGCCATATGGCCTCCAGGTCTCTTGTATGCGTTTCCTCCGGTCCCTCTGGTTTCTCGAGTTCTGCGGAGGGTGAGAGTTCTACAGGCGGAAATCATCATGGTAGCTCCCTATTGGCCACGGCGTCCGTGGTTCTCAATGTTGACAGAGCTATCAATAGACCTTCCGATGTCGCTACCAGTTTCTCCCGACATGCTCCATCAGGGTCCGGTGTGGCACCCCGACCCGGAGTGGTTTCATCTGACCGCGTGGAGATTGAGCGGGAGACATTCAGAAGTCTAGGTTACTCCCTGGAGGTGACAGACACTATGCTAGCGTCAAGAAGACCCTCCTCAGTTCGCATATACAACACTACCTGGAAGGCTTTTGTCCGATGGTGTCGTAGAAAAAAGGTTTTTTCGCTTAATCCCTCTGTGGCGGAGATACTAGCGTTCCTGCAGGAGGGCCTAGAGTCCAAGTTACAACCAGCTACGTTAAGAAGGCAGATAGCTGCCCTGTCCACTGTCCTACCGGTCGTGGGAGGGTTCAGGCTGTCTCAACATCCACACATCCAGTTGTTTTTGCAGGGGGCAAACTTGAAGTCTCCTCCGACAGTCCATCGTTTTCCGTCTTGGCGGCTCCATACCGTTTTATCAGCGCTTACTAAGAAACCATTTGAGCCTCTTCGAGAGGTGGACTAAAAATGGGTGCGAATGAAAACTCTCTTTTTAGTAGCCATCACGTCTGCACGTCGAGTTTCGGAACTGGGGGCCTTATCAGTGAAGGCGGGTCTTTGCGTGTTCCACAAAGAAAAGGTGGTTCTGCGCACGGATCCCTCCTTCCTTCCTAAGGCTGCTTCTAGGTTCCACCGCTCACAAGAAATCTACTTACCCACTTTTTGTCCAGAACCCAAACACCCAAAGGAGGTAGTCTGGAATACGTTAGATGTGCGCAGAGCCTTGAAGATTTTCATTCTAAGATCAGAGTCAATTAGAAAAACTGACTACATGTTCATCAACATCTCTCCTCCAAGAGCTGGAGACAAGATGTCTAATTCATCAATTAGTGCAGTTCTGAAGGCCTGTATCAGTGAAGCATATAGGGCATCAGGGTTACAGGTACCTGGAGGAATTACTGCACATTCACTTAGGAGTGCCTCCACAAACACGGCACTGCTGAATAGGGCTTCAATCGAAGAGGTGTGTAGAGCTGCTACTTGGTCCTCTCCGTCTACATTCATAAGGCATTATAAGATCCATTCCATGGCATCGGCAGATGCAGCATTTGGGAGAAAGGTATTGCAGCATGTTCTGGGGGAGGTCAGCGATGAAGACCCACCCGATTAAAGGGGACTGCTCTGGTAGGTCCCACAGAGATGTCCGACAATCTCTGAGGGAGAACGGCCCATTGGACTTACCGTGAGGGGTCCTTCTCCTCAGAGGTTCGGAGGACATCTCGCCACTCCCAGATTCATTTTCATCGCTTAGGTTTCTTTCTACAGCCTATCTCCCTTGTACTGTGTTACTTTCAGTATTATCGGAGTTCAAGTTTACAGTTTGCATTTTAATACGAGTTGTTAGTTCTGTTTATAGTCCTTCTAGTTAGAGGGAAGACGATACTGCTTTCGGAGTCCCACAACTGAGGGCGGGGTTATTCTGAAGGCGCCAACAGGAAGGTGAAAAAAGTGTTCCTGCCTCCCTGAAGGAACAGTAGGAATAACCCACAGAGATGTCCTCCGAACCTCTGAGGAGAAGGACCCCTCACGGTAAGTCCAATGGGCCATTCATCTTGTACTAGCTAACTGGCAGTTTCTTACTTCTATTCTGAGGACACTTTACTGGCTGCCTATTCATTTCTAGGTCCCATTCTAGGTACTGATGCTTACCATTTATTTGTTTAGCATATTTTTACCTTGCCTTTCCTCTTGTCTCAAGGTAGCTTAAAAATAATAATGAAAACATTGCAAATTAAAACCCAATTTAAAAAAAATAAAATTCCAAATACTCCCTGTCTCCAGATGCCTGCTGTTAATACTCCATCAAAAGTCCTGGCAAACAATCAAGCTTTGTAAGCATTTCCAAGTGACAGATCTCCAATGAATGGCCATATCACACCTCTTCAGGAAGCCTATTCCAGACACGGGGCTTCAGTGGAAGGGGGCTTTGGTCATTTGGAGACCAAGTCCTATGAGGAAAGGTTGAAGGAGCTGGGGATGTTTAGCTTGGAGAGGAGGCAGCTGAGAGGTGATATGATCACCATCTTCAAGTACTTGAAGGGCTGTCATATAGAAGATGGTGTTGAATTGTTTTCTGTGACCCCAGAAGGTAGGACCAGAATCAGTGGGTTGAAATTAAATCAAAAGAGTTTCCGGCTCAACATTAGGAAGAACTTCCTGACCGTTAGAGCAATTCCTCAGTGGAACAGACTTCCTCGGGAGGTGGTGGGCTCTCCTTCCTTGGAAATTTTTAAACAAGGCTAGATGGCCATCTAACAGCAATGAAGATCCTGTGAATTTAGGGTAGGTATTTGTGGGTTTCCTGCATTGTGCAGGGGGTTGGACTAGATGACCCTGGAAGTCCCTTCCAACTCTATAATTCTATTATTCCAAGGGAGGCCACCCTAAATGAGAGAACAGCCAGTGGGGTGGTGGCAGCCTAAAGACTTATGATTGGTGCATGGGAATATATTGGGGATGTGAAGAAATTCATTTTTCCCCCTTTTGGAGGTTTGAGCAAAACCTTCACTCTGAGTTTTTAAAAGTTTTTTCCTCTCTCTGGGCAGGGAACAGGCAGGAAGGGGAGGAGTCAGTTCAGTTGCTTTCCAGACTTACCTCAGCCCACCTTCATAGAAATGCTAATAAATCTAGACAGTGGGATGGTTAAGCTCCCTCCCCCCAAGCAGAAAACAGAGAATTGGAGGAAGTAGATACTAGAAAGACTTCAGGAAGGAAAATGCTAGAGACTTCAAGAAAAGCTTCACTGACCTTGTCAGTGGGTGGGGAAAGGAGAGATGATAAAACTCAGAGGAGCATGGAAGAAGCTCTCTTTGGTGCAAAGTCCATCAGAGCAGGCCGAATTCTTAACTAAGGTTTGGAGGAGGCAGCAGTTTTTAACCATGTGCTGTCCCGAGGAGCTGAAGGAAGCTTCAAGGTAACGACAGCTCTGTAGAGATCTCTAATTTCCCAAACTAAGGAGCCTGTCCTATATTTTAACATCTGATTGGGCATGTATAAAGAGAGGGACAGAAATTGCATTTTTTTCTTTAAAAAATCAATTTCTCAGTCTGGTGCTGTGCGAAAGTATGCTTGTGAACATTTTCTTTTTAACAAAATAGGAGTCAAGTTGCACCTTTAAGACCAACTTAGTTTTATTCAGAACGTAAGTTTTCGTGTACTCTCTAAGCACACTTCATCAGACGAGGAATCCGGTATAGTGAGCAAAGCCACACATAGCTGGTAGTCAGTAGCTCAGAATGCAAACTGGTACAAATTTAAGAACCAATGACAGTATAAATTTGTACCACTTTGCATTCTGAGCCACTGACTACCAGCTATGTGTGGCTTTGCTCACTGTATCGGATTCCTCATCTGATGAAATGTGCTTAGAGAGTACACGAAAGTTTATGTTCTGAATAAAACTAAGTTGGTCTTAAAGGTGCAACTTGACTCCTATTTTGTTCTACTACTTCAGACCAACATGACTGACTACTTGGATCTATTTTCTTTTTAATAAATACTATAACTTCTGGTGCTGGATCATGCTACGGTCACCTCAAGACTAGATTACTGCAACGCCCTCTACATGGGGCTGCCCTTGTGCCGAACTCGGCGGCTGCAGCTGGTGCAGAACGCGGCGGCTAGGCTATTGTTAGGACTCCCAAGGTGGGAGCACATACAGCCGGGGCTACGCGGACTGCACTGGCTGCCAGTGGTATACCGAGTTCGTTACAAGGTGCTGGTTATTACCTTTAAAGCCCTATATGGCCGAGGACCTGCCTCCCTGAGGGACCGTCTTTCCCCATATGAGCCCCAGAGAGCGCTGAGGTCAGCTGGGAAAAACCAGCTGAATATCCCTGGGCCAAGGGAGACCAGATTGAAGGCCACCCGAGACCGGGCCTTCTCTATTGCTGCTCCACTGCTGTGGAATCAACTCCCGGAGGAGGTGCGGGCCCTACCATGCTTAGATCAATTCCGTAGGGCCTGTAAGACCCACCTCTTCAAAATAGCCTTCAACCAATGACAAACCAGGAAGTGCCATTGAAAATGCTTTTAATTACTGAATTCTGCTGAAGACCTAACACTTAGTACCATGTTGATATTGCTATTGTTAATTTTAATAATTGTAAATTGTTTTAACTGTGATTTTATAAGTAAACTGATGTATAATGTATTTTATGTTCTAAGCCGCCCTGAGCCTGCCCTGGCGGAGAGGGCGGGATAGAAATAAAAAGTTATTATTATTATTATTATATTATTATCTTGGACACACTATTTTTAAAGGAGCAAAAGGGAGAAGGCAGTCAGTTGGCAGGTGGCTATTTCTCCCAGGGTGCACAAGGTAATAAACATTCCCCATGGTGACCAGGTGCTGGGCAAGGAGAGACACAGAGACAAGGCCTCCGAATTTAGAAGGGAAGCTGGGAGTCCTGACCCCAGCAGGCAATTCCTACAAAGGTCAGGTGGTGGGTAACCAGAGAGAGGAAAACCTAGGAGGTCAGTGGAACAGGGTCTGCAGACTGAAGCGGGCTTGTTCTACCACAGGGAGAAATATGTGGCTTCATGACCTGGAGCCCCCATTTGAAAGAGTGCTTTTCTCTACGTGTTTCCAAGTAGTAGCTTTGTTCTTCCCAGCAAGATCAGTATCGAGGGATCAGTTGATCAAAGAAAAGGTGGGAATATGCATTTTTAAAACAAATATTAATATTCTTATTCTCTGGTGGTCCCTGGTAGTGGGATGGTCCAAAACTGCTGGGAGTAGGCTCCTCCTCCGGAAACAGGGTCGTTGATTGTTTGATCCGGCCTGGGGGAGGGGCCGCTCTGTTGGAAACTCTCCAGTCCAAACGGCACTGTTACGAGACAGGATGTGCTCATCGTGCGTTGGAGCACAGTGATCCGCAGAACGAGGTCTCCTCGAGGGAAAGTCTCTGCCACCTTGTTCCTCAGCCGCAACGGCAGCAGGCAGAGCATTTTACCGCCAGCGTTGGGCTTTACCCAACAAAGGCAGCACACCTGGGGACTGCCACGGAGAGCGAGGTCACCCTTCCTGAGCCTGTTGAGGCGGGGGGGCAGGAAGCGGCGAGTCCAACTTTACGGTCCCATTCAGCGCCGGAGGGCGTAGTGCAGAGGACCGTGGTCCAGTACAGCCGAGAGCAGGAAAGTTCTTTGCGGCTCACTCAGACAGCGTGTCTACTCGAGAGGAGGTGGTAAGCTGCCTGAGGGAGAGCGGGAAAGCTCTTTGTGACGCGTGGACTGGGGGGTTTTTTGCTTGGCACGGGCTCCGCTGGGATGAGGGAAGCCCACCCGATAGCTTACATCCGTTTCTCAGGACCTCTCCAAAACGGGGGTGGGGGAAGGCGTATGCTGTAGCAGGCCTTCTCCAACTCAGGTGCGGTTAGCGTGACCGGGGGGGGCGGTTTCTTTACGCAGAAGGGGTCGCCATTTCAGGCGGTTAGCCTGGTAACAGAGGCTTCTCTCTCTTCCCTTTCACTTACGTTTCAGCCTTCTGCTGTAGCTGAGATGGGTGATGGACCGGGACAGACTAGTGAGACAGGTTCAACCAGTGATTTCTCCATCCCAAAGTACTGAGGATCTGCTTCCCAAAAAGATCGAGAGGATTAGGAACCAGATTTAACTGGAGAGGATGCCAAGCTTAACTTACTCATTTGGTTAAAAAGAGAATTGAGCTAGAAGTTTGCCCCTCCCCAAGGCTCTACTGTGCCTTCTCACCCTCTGAAAAGGAAGAGACAACAAGTTCTAGATATTGCTACAGACCCAAAGAAAGCAAAATTGGGTATTAACTTGGACTCTCCCTGTGAAAGTTCTCAGGAGGAGGAGGAACCTGACTCTTCAGTAGACTCCTCTGCAAAAGAGGAAGGGAAGCTCTCTGAGGATGAGGAGGCTGCTCCTTCAGTGCAATCTAGGATCTTTCCAGTGGAATATTATTCTAAACTCTTCCCTAAGGTCCTCAGGGAACTGGATTTTACTGCCATACCCAGAGAGAAGGCAGAATTGGACCCTGACCTGCCCGCAGGCTCAGGGAAGATGATGCCTAAGGTGGAGGTTTCTCAGACCAGGGTGCCTTTCCTGCCGCCTTTTTTAGTCTTATTAAGGCAGAGTGGGAACACCCGGCTAAGCCAAAATCTAACCCATATCTGTTTTCCAAATTGTATGGACTGAGTCCAGAGGCTGCTAAATGGCTGAAATTGTCTTTAGTGGACGATCCTGTAAATAGTTTATTATCCACATCAGTGCTTCCCATGGATGCGGATGGGCTACCCAAGGATGCCTGCGATAAGACGGATGGAACAGGCATTACAAAAGGACTTTGAAGCCTCGGCTTGGTCCATCCCGGCGTCTTCAGCGGGGTTGCTGTTTGCACGCGCAGTGTATACCTGGCTGTCCAATTTGGCCTCAGCGGATAGTGATGCGCCAAAAAAATTCAAGGATGAGCTTAAGAAAATAGCCTTGGGCACAGCATTTGTTGCAAATGCGACCCTAGACGCAATGCAGTCTTCCGCAAGGGCAGTGGCTTGCAGTGCGGCAGTGCGCAAGAACGTTTGGCTCAGGACTTGGGATACGGATGCAGCTGCACAGGCTAGACTGGCAGCTGTACCATTCAAAGGTGTTAGTCTCTTTGGGGACGAACTGGAATGCTTCCTGATTGAGGGGAAGGACAAAAAGAGTCTTGCCTTCCAAGAGGAAGGATTTTAAGCCCAAGAAATCCTTCCAGCCCTTTCAGGACTCCAAAAAATTCTCCCTGCCTTCGGGTTTTAAGCCTTTCCGAGGGAAGTGGCAGTCTCGCAGTCGGGATGCTAAATCCTTTCCTAGCTGAAGCGACAAGGGAAACAAAGGTGATTCCAAAAAGGGAGGGTCGCAATGACTATGCCAGAAGGCCAGAGCTGCTTCCTATCGGGGGGCGGCTACAGTTTTTTGCAGACTGATGGAAGGTGTCGGTTCCATCGGTTGCAGACCAATGGGTGATAGACATAATATCCAAGGGCTATGCATTAGAACTGGAAGCTTTCCCACGTCGGAGGTTTCGTTCAGTGCAGAGAAAACGAGACATGACCACGCACCAGGAGATGTGCGCCATCCAACATCTACCGGACATCGGGGCCACAGAACCCTTACCTGTGACTCAGAGGGGTCAAGGGGTGTACTCCATTTTATTCTTGGTGCCAAAGAAGAATGGCGATGTCCGGACCATTCTAGACTTGAAGTGGGTAAATCGATTTGTGAGAACAAAAAAGTTTCGAATGGAGACTTTGCATTCCATTCTATTGGCAGTTCAAGAACGAGAATACCTGACGTCCATCAATCTGTCCGAGGCATATTTGCATGTTCCCATTCAACCAAGTCACAGATGGTTCCTCAGGTTTGCCTACGACGGGAAGCACTTCCAGTACCAGGCTTTGCCATTTGGGCTCAAGTCTTCCCCTTGAGTGTTTACAAAGATCTTGGTGGCGTTGGTGGCTCATTTACGGATGGGGGGCGTGACTCTTCATCCGTACCTGGACGATCGCTTGGTCAGGGCCCCTTCCTTCCAGCAGAGTCTGGAGGACACCAATCGGACTATTCAAATACTGCAGGACCATGGTTTTGTGGTCAACAGGACAAAGAGCAACCTTACTCCAACGCAAGAGAGAGTGCATCTGAGTGTCCTGATCAATATTCAGAGGCACAAAGCGTTTTTGTCAAAAGTACGACAGGTGAACCTCAGATCCTTGTTGGAGGAGGTGTTGTTCCTGAATCGGGTGCCTGTGATGACTCTAGCAAAGCTTTTAGGGGTTCTGGTGTTGTGCCAGAATGTGCTGTCTTGTGCGCGTTTTCGCCTACGGCCCTTACAATGCTTCCTTATTAGCATGTGATAGCCCGCAAGCTGCACAAGCTTGTGTTTCTTCCACCGGAGCTGCGGATGCAACTTCAGTGGTGGCTGGAACCATCCCGTTTTTAGCAAGTGTCAATGAAGGAACCGCAGAGGATAGTGGTGACTACAGACTCCAGCCTGTCTGGCTGGGGAGCACATTCTCAAGAGATGATGATTCAAGTTCAGTGGTCCTTGATGGAGTCCCAACAGAGCATCAACCTGCTGGAGCTGAGGGCTATTTGTCTGGGGTTGTTACGTTTTCAGACGACACTGCAGGGGAATCACGTGTTAGTGAAGACAGACAACGTGACAGCCAAAGCTTATGTCAACCGGCAAGGCGGGACCAGAATCAGGAAACTGTGCAGCGAGGCCAACAGCTTGCTGGAGTGGGCAGAGAAGTATCTGCTGTACAGCATAAAGGCGATTCATGTAGCTGGGAAGGACAACGGGCTGGCAGATTGGCTCAGCAGACAGAGGCTGGATCAGACGGAATGGTCGCTGGACAAGGCGGTGTTCCAGTCTCTTCAGTGCAGATATGGCAGAGTGACTGTGGATTTATTTGCAAGCGCGAACAATCATCAGGTGCGACGGTTTTTTGCCAAACAGAAGGATGATCAGGCGGAGGGCGTAGACACTCTCAACTGTGACTGGCCGGACAGTCTTCTGTACGCCTTCCCACCACTGCAGCTGATTCCCCAGTTGGTTAACAAGATTCTTCAGCAAACAGCAGAGTTGGTCCTGGTTGCTCCCTTCTGGCCAAGACGGGGGTGGTTTCAAGACCTCATGCGGCTATCGACGGAGAAGCCTTGGCGTCTCCCAGCATCCAAGACGTTGCTGAGACAAGGGACAGTTTGCCATCCTCAGCCGGACAGGTTACAGTTAACTGCGTGGAGGTTGAGCGGTCTCAGTTAAGTTGGTGTTTGACAAATCTGTGATTGACACTATGTTGGCATCCAGAAAATGTTCTACCATGCGGATGTATAATAACACTTGGCGTGTCTTTTCCAGCTGGTGTGTGGAAAGGGGTTGGACCCCTTAAAGTTACAAGTTCGGAAGCTGCTGCTGTTCTTGCAAGAGGGCCTGGATAAAAGGTTGGCTACTAATACCCTTCGTAGGCAGGTGGCAGCTATTTCTGCTGTTTGTGGAGCTAAAAAGGGGGGTTCCTTGACATTGCATCCACATGTTAAGTGTTTTTTGAGGGGGGGGGCGCTGAATCCCCCTACTGCACATAGGTTTCCTATATGGAAGTTAAATGTGCTGAAGGCGTTATGTCATGCACCTTTTGAGCCCATGGCTACTTGTAGCCTGAAGGATCTTACCCTTAAAACACTGTTTTTAGTTGAGATTACCTCTGCCCGCAGGGTATCTGTGTTGCAGGCTCTGTTCATGGATAAAGATCTTTCAACCTTTCATGAGGACAGGGTAGTGTTGAGACCTGATCCAACATTTATTCCTAAAGTGAATTCAGTTTTCCACTGGTCTCAGGACTTGGTATTACCCTCATTCTGTCCCAATCCCAAACACGAGAAGGAAAGGGAGTGGCATCGGTTAGATGTTAAGCATATCTTGAGTTTTTATATAAACAGAACCAAGGACTTTAGGAGGTCAGAGTCCTTGTTTGTTTCCTTTAGTTCGCCCTCTCTGGGAAAACCAGTTACTTCTTCGACCCTGAGCAGGTGGTTGGGGCAATGTATTTCTGCAGCATACACGGCATCAGGGTTAGAGCCTCCAGGAGGAGTTACGGCTCATTCCTTACGGAGAGTGGCCACATCAGCAGTGTACAGGTCCTTCTCGTCCCTGGAAGGCATTTGTAGGGCAGCCACCTGGAGTTCTCATTCGTTCACCAGGCATTATAAGGTGGATAGGTGGGCATCCGCTGAAGCAGCTTTTGACCGCAGGGTGCTACAACAGGTTATACACTAAATGTAGTGGTTCCCACCCGGGGTACATATTGCTTTTGTATGTCCCAGCAGTTTCGGACCGTCCCACTACCAGTGACCACCGGAGAACGGAAGGTTGGAAGCTCTTACCGTGAAGCTTCCTTCTTGATGGTCTTGGAGTGGGATGGTCCATCCCACCCGATGTTGTACCTTGCTCCAGGCTGGTAGCTGTGGGAGCTTGGTTGTGGGAGGTGCCGGGGCACTGGTAGCCGAAGTTTCTTATTATTAGCAGTTACTTCTGCTGTTGCAGTTATTAAAATGGCGTTGCATCATTATGGTCTCTGTGGTTTGTTACCATGATGCAGAGTTTGTTTTTTAGAATTCTACTGATGGGGGAGCATGACTTTTCTATGGACTGGAGAGTTTCCAATGGACCACCGAGAAGGAAGCTTCACGGTAAGAGCTTCCAATCTTCTGATCTCTTGTCAGAAAAGAATGGACAAACTGCACACCCTGGTGCAGAACATTCTTTTTGGCAATTCAGTACCTCTCATAATACTGTTTGACCTGCGAAGTATATCAATAGTGTCTATAGACTTGATATTATGGGCACCCTTCATTCCCAGCTTTTGCAGTGGTTTATTCTATTTTACTGAAACTTAAATTGATCACCAATAGCGGCTTTGCATCAAACTCTCTAAAATGACAGCTAAACTCGGGGCATCTGACAAGCGAATGCCCTTGAAGAAACTATCTAGATAATTATAATACCAAGATTCTGGTTCCAGATTCAGCTGGCCTGTTCAAATGTCTGCCTAATTGTTAAAATGCTTGCCTAATTTGTACCACCATTAGACGCTCAGGTTGATGCATCATTCACCTGCTACATGTATGTTTTATAGTGTCACAAGGACAGGCAAATAGTCTGTTTCTTATAGGACATGGGCATCAAGGGACAAAGTGTCCAGATTCACCATGAGTCTCAAGTAGAGATGGGCACAGAATGGGAAAATTGTGGTTCGTGTTGGTTCATAATTTGTTTGATTGCCCAAACTGGTGATTCATTACATGATTCATATTGGTTGATTGAACCAGTTTGTTGGTTGGTTTGGTTCAGGAAGTGTAAAACTCACTGGGAATCTTCAGCAGGCTGTTATCCAACCTGCCCTCCAAGTTTGACAAAGATTCTATTTCGCATGTCCAAGTTATAGCTCCCCAAAGCAGGTGCCCCCAGAAAAGCTCAGCTTCAACTCTCACAATAACTAACTGTTCTCTCTTTGTGCCACAAAGTGAAAACAGCAAAGTCAGGGTGTCTGCTCATATAGAACAGAGTGGGAACTCCGTGATAGGCTCCCAGAGCTGTTAATCAAGATATGAACAGAAGTCCACTCCCAGCATTGTCTAGGAATTGATTCAGTCAGCACCAGGCTGCCTGGGAAAAGAACTGCAAAATGAACTGCCAAAGAAAAAAAGCAGTTCGTTTTCCAGTTCAGGCATGGTATAAGCAAACAAACCAGTTCAAAATGAACCATGAATTGGCCTGATTCATGATTCATGCACCTATTTGTGCCCATCCCTAGTCTCAAGCAAAGGCAAAGAGAGGACTCTGTGCCTTTGTTTCATATATGGGCTGGCTGTCTGAAGTTCTTTTCACTAATCCTTCTGCAGTGCGTGTGTTTGGTTAGTGATTCACTCTCCACATGCATTAAACATCATAAAATTGACATTTGCATATGTGGACACTTCCTTTGGCAAATTCTGTGAGGCACTGAGTCCAATTCACGCCTACCTTGTGTTAGAATGTGTTTTTGGACATCCCTTTCCTTCCTGTTGCTATGTCTTGCTGACTGAAAATGGAAAGTTGGGTTTATTGTAAACTTATTGGTCAGCAAAGAGGAGAACAGGCAAACTTCATATAGGTGTTCACACTTGTTTAGTACTCTCAGGGTGAGAGTATTGTTTCCTTTGAAATGTTCTCTCATTAATTTGTGTTAATGTTAAGTTGATTTTTTTGTATTATATATCGACTCTGAACAGGGAGGTCAGGTGGGACCACTGGGCAGTGGGGCCGGCTCCAGGGTGAGTTGAGTTCTCATGAGTTAGGTTTCCAGAGCTTCAGACCATGCTAAGAGAGGGGGTTCTCAGCACCCTGTTGTCCTTTTCTTAACGTACCACCATGAGCGGGCAGACCTTAGGGACCAGACTGCGAGACTTCTCCCTCTATTTGGGCTGCTCCACCATCCCTCCCTTTCACCAGGCCACCTCCAAGCTCCTTGTGGGTTGTTTCTCCCTGGTTCTGGATCCCTTTCCCCAATTTCAACCCCTCCTCCATTCCCACCAGGTGGTCCTCCTCCCCAAGCTCCAGAGATGTGGAATTGACTCTGTTCTGGGGTCAGGCTGAGGGCATATCCAGGTGGCCTGGAGCTGGAGAGACCCAGCCAGTGGGGTAATCTGCAGCCACCTCCTTTATGGGCTGGACCTCCTGCAGATCCAGTGGGCCAGGGGCTTGAGGGGCTGTTGTGGGAGGGGAGGGGGGTGAGACCAGACAAGTTCTTCTATGCTGAAGCTTACTACTGGAACTGAAAAAGTTATGCCTTCTGAAAAAATAAACAATTTGTTTGCTGACCAGAAAGGAACTTCATGGTGAATCCATCTCTGTATTCTGTATCAAGACAGTAGAAGGACACTCTCAATAAATGGCAATTGATTAAAATTCTAATTCTTAAACCATATTAATTTTTATTAACGTATGTATGTTCTTGCTTTAACGTGGCTTTTTGTTTCACAGGAATTAGAACAAGAAGTTGGAAGCAACATGATATGCTGAGAAAACATCTAAAAAGTAGTTCCAAGGAAAATGCAGCAGTAGGCATGAAACTGAGAACATCAAAAAGTATTTTGAACGACCTCTCTGCAATGAAATAAGGCCTTGCTTTGTACAGACTTATTTATTAACAGTAAGGAAGAAAGAAATTTGTCTTCTCTGCTGTGTTTTTTCTGTTGTCTGTGGTTGTACTTTACTTGATAATGTATGCTACTGAAATGTTACATTAGTAAGTATTTCAATTTAAAAAGCTATCAATTTTAATTTACAAATAAAAATAATTTTCATTTCATCATCTGAACAATAGTTTGTTTGCTGCCTCTAAATATATAATTGGAAACTTCACTGAGCTTAACATACATAGTCTTATCTCTGCTTTTCAATATAAATTTCTGTAGTACCTTGTAAAAAGAACATTGTCAAAAAACAAAGGGGGGTTGTTTTAGGAGTTTTTAGTTAATGTATTGATTGTTTGGTAGAAGCATTTTCCCCCCAAAGAAGTTCATGATCCATCTTCTCTCACACATTTATTTCTTAGTGGGATAGGATTGTCTTAGGTGAATTCGAACCTCTCTCCCCCCCCAATCATAAATACACAATGTACTTGGGTCATGAGAATAGAAGGGATATTGGATACATCTATGAGAGTCAGGAATGGCCTTCAATCAATAGACCATGAAGGACTTTTCACCTTTAATTGCAAGTGTAGTTGGTATGATGCCAAGCTGATAGCAGGAAGGGTAGAAAGAATAATGCCATGAGAAGCATGCTCAAGAAGCTATGGATCATGCACATAGGCTTCATTACTCAATCTTTACTAAAACGCTTGCACTTATCAGCCTTTCCATTTTCAACTAAAATGATATTGTTCATTTGTCCTTTGTATTTCTTATATACCACTAAAATGTGAAAGATTATTTACTGGAAGTGTTTTTAAAATGAATGTAGCTGTTTGGTTTTAAAACATCTTGAATGTAAAATATCTTTGTATCTAGTGTATAGTCTTTCTACAGTCACATATGTGTTAGCATTAAATAGACTTGGTATACCATTTGTGAATAAAGTTGTATTAGTTGTAAATCAAAGTCATGCTCCTGTATTTTGCACCTTTGGGGCAGTCAAAACTATTTTGAGACCCTGTGAGTCTGTAAGATCTTCTTTGTGGTCTCTGTGCTTCACACTCATGGGATATAGTGCCTGCACCGATCCCCCGAATCGGTACCTAAAAAGTCCGGGATTTTTTCGCGCTCGGCACCAGTGAGCATGCACAGGCGTCCCAGTACGCATACCCACCGGCACTAGCACAAGGATCCCGCCGGTTCCTTTTTGACTGCCACTCTGAGAGGATCTCCTTTCGATTGCTCCGATCAGTACTGTAATCCTTCGGATTTTTCTTCTTGTTATATAGCCCGTTTGTTTTCTTAGTTAGTAGTTAGATAGTTAAATAGTTATAGATAGTTATGGTTGTTTAAAAAAAAAAAAGGACTGTTGTTGTTAGACTTTGCCCCTCAGGGCTTTATTTTTCCCCCCATTTCCTCAGAAATAGTTCTGTGCAGGTTCCGGTGCCTATGGAAAGGCGTTGGGGGTTTTTTAAACGTTGCCGTAAGTGTGGCAGCAAGATTGCACCTCCTCACGGTCACTCCCTCTGCTTACTGTGCCTGGGCAAGGGACACCGAGTTGATTCCTGCCTGCATTGCATGAGCTTCTCTAAGCAAACCTGTAAAAACCAGGCAGCAAGGCTATTGGCAGCACTTGTGGAATCGGCTCTTCGTCCGCCAAAAATGGCAATGGGCCCATCGGTGTCGATGGGGGAAGCCACCCCAGCGCCGACGGTTACATCGGTCAATCCATTGTCACCAGTGCAGACCAATATGTCGACCGAGCGAGGCCGACCCATGAAACGACCCTCTGAAGGGTTAGTGGTGACTCCGGCCACTAAACCTACAGACAATTCAGGGACCTGATCGTCCCTCCCAAAGAAGTCGAAGGAAAAGCGAAAGAATAGACTTTCCCACATTCCTTCTCCTTCTCAGGATACTTCGGCATCAACGCAAGCTGCTCCACCCCAGAAGATCCTGGCATCTCCACTTCCAAGGAGTCCTTCGGTGTCGAGAATCAGAGGTTTGCAGCCGATCCACCTGTCGGGATCAGAGCAGGAGATAGACTTGACCCAGCGCACCCACTCATTGGGATCGCGTCGTCAGAGCAACAGTGGTTCGATATCGGAGATCGAGGCTTCAGTACCGAATGAACCCCTGGTACCTCTTGCACCAACTATGGAAAGGAGAGAGCTGAAGCCAGCTGCTATGGTTCGTTGTTTCCCCCCACTTCCGCTGTGGGATCAACATCAGTGGCCTTGCTCCTACGGTTACCTGTACCCTCCACGTGACTTCCCCGAATGGGGTCAGCGGTCAGAAACCTCTCATCTCTCGAGTGTTTTGCATCACTTAAAGCATTGAGCGTCGGCTTCGGTGTTGATCCCTTCCGAGAGACGTAGAGAGAGGGTGGAGGAAGTGCAGATGAGATCGTCGGTATCTCTGTGGTCACCTGAGCGAGCTTCGACTCTGATACTCTCCGAGCGCTCTGTGATAAGAGACTCCTCATCATCGGATTCCGACGTCGGTACCAATGACCCAGACAGAGCGGTGGAACCTTCGCCAAAGTCGCTGAGGATCTTCCCATATCTCCATCGGAAGATCTGCAGTCTTATGGGGACCTGGTGAAGCGGATGGCACACTCCCTCTCCCTCACAGTGGTTCAACTTCAGCCAGTTGTCAATGACACGGTCTTCGATATTATGCAAAGGGACACATTGACGGCTGTGGCCCTGCCTGTGACAAAAGTTATTTTGCAGGCGGTGAAGGAGCCTTGGGCGAAACCGGCATCTGCACCTATTTCTTCCCGGAGACTGGACCATATGCATCGGGTCCAGGAGGCTGGTGCTGTTTTTGTTCTCCCACCCCATGCCCAAGTCGGTGGTGGTCTCATCATCCAAGGCGTGCAAGACCCATTCTTCCCCACCTGACAAAGAGAGCAAGAAGTTGGATAATGCAGGAAGAAAATTTTATTCAGCAGGAGCATTGGGAGTGAAGGTCTCCAATTATGCCGCGAGCATGTCTCGCTACTAATACTCCATTTGGGAGCAGCTCACACCCCTTTTGTCTTCCCTGAGTGAGGAGAAAGGATCTTCATTTAGGAAGCTGCAAAAGGAGGGCTTTGCTGTGGCCAAGCAACAACTGGTTGCAGCAAAGCACATGGTGAACGTATCGGCAAAAACCATCACTTCTGCTGTCTCCCTATGCCGTCACTCTTGGCTAAGATCCACAGCTCTTCAGCCTGACACCAGGGCCTTTGTTGAAGACCTGCCTTTCGAAGGTGGAGGTCTCTTCAGTTCAACCACCGACAGTGTCCTCCAAGAGATGGACAAAAGTATAAAGACCTCAAGAAACCTGGGTGTCCCGGCCTCCTCTAGGGCAGGCAAGCCTAAGCAGTGGCATAAATCTTGGCCCAAGAGGCCCTACCAAAAATTCTTCCCTGACCAGCCGTGGAGACCTCGCTCTTCCCAACCAGAGAGTAGGTCTCCCTATAGGGGAAACAATAAAAGCAGGTTTGCTCCAGCATCCCAAACCACTGGCAAATCTAAGAGTGCTCACCCACAAAAGCAGGGCCTTTGACTTTTCGGTAGCACGCATTGCCGCCCCTCCATCACTCATCTCCCTTCGTCAATACCTTCCGGCTTGAGAGTCCATCTCCACAGACAGGTGGGCTCTTTCCATCATAGCAGAAGGATACAAGATAGACTTCGTTCAGGTTCCGACTCAGTCAGTGATTGTCACCACACCCCCTTCCCCACTTCTGCTGGCAGAGGTGAGCAACCTCTTGCAGAAACAAGCCATAGAACCGGTCCCAGTAGAGGCCAGAATGGGGGGGGGGGTGTTCTATTCTCGTTATTTCCTGGTTCCCAAACGGGATGGGGGATTGAGACCAATTATGGACCTTCGGAATCTGAACAAGTTTATCATGTACCAGAAATTCAGAATGTCCACTCTGCAAACAATCCTTCCTCTAATCAACCAAGGGGATTGGACAGCAACGTTGGATCTCAAGGATGCCTACTTCCACGTCAGCATCCACCCGGCATACAGGCATTTCCTTTGTTTTGCAATAGGTTCCAACCACTTCCAGTACAAAGCCCTTTCATTCGGCCTATGCACTGCACTGCACCACGGGTGTTCACCAAGATGATGAGTGTTATAGCCGCACATCTCCGGCTTCAAGGTATAGTCGTCTTTCCATATATCGACGACTGGCTCCTTGTGGTGGAGTCAGAAGAACGTCTATCTGGCCATATCACAACCACTCTTCGTCATCTTCACACCTTAGGTCTGCAGGTCAACATGACAAAGTCTCATCTTACACCGTCACTGACAGTTCAGTTTATAGGGGCCTTGCTGGACACAAGCCTTCACCGCGCTTTTCTGCCTCAGCAGAGAGTGATGGACATTATCAATCTTGTACATCTTTTCCAGAGTCGGAAATGGGGCATGGCACAGCAGCTACAGCAGATGCTGGGGCTGATGGCGGCGACTACAAGCGTGCTGCTATTTGCAAAATTGAGAATGAGAGGTCTTCAACTGGTTTCTCAGACAGTTTCAGCCTTTATGGGACTCGCCTCGGAAGAGGTTCACAATTCCACCTTTAATCCTCCGGTCCCTGCAATGGTTGAACATTGAACAACATCTGTCAGGGAGCTCCCTTCCACCTACCTGTAACAACAGTGATAATTACCACAGATGCGTCTTTGTGGGGCTGCGATGCTCACATGGACTCTCTGTGTGTGGAGGGCCCTTGGCCTCTGCAATTGACTCATTGCCACATAAACTATCTGGAACTGTTGCCAATTCATTTCGCTCTTTGGTCTTTCCGTCCCATGGTGGCGGAGAAGGCGGTGGCCCTGTTGACGGACAATACTACAGCCCTTTCTTATGTCAACAGGCAGGGCGGGACAGTCTCTCGACGGCTCTGTGCTCTAGCACTAGAACTGTGGATGGAGTGCCTGGAGCACGACATCTACGTAAAGGCTGCACACCTTCCAGGGGTGCTCAATCTGTAGGCACACTCATTGAGCAGGGAGCAGCATCTCCACACGAGTGGGACATACAGTGGCGCTTCCTTCAACCTGTGTTTCAGCTCTGGGGGTATCCTCAGGTGGATGTGCTTGCCACAGCCAGCAATCGGAAGTGTCCTCTGTTCTGTTCCAGGGGGGGTCATGGATCCAGAATCACTGGGAGATGGCCTGATGTTCCTGTGGAACGACTGGTTCCTATACCTGTTTCCGCCTCTGCCGCTGCTGACAAGAGTTGTTAACAAAATTGCAAGAGAAAGGCTGCGCTGCATCCTAGTGACACCATGGTGGCCTCAGCAGAACTGGTTCCCGATCTTGCTTCGACTAGCGAGGGGGGTTCTTTATCAGTTTTCGTCGGAACCGGACCTTCTGTCAGCCCAGGACGGTCAAGTGTTCCATCACAACGTGCCTCACCTGAAGCTGACGGCGTGGTTCATCGACCTTGTGAGGTTTCCAGCAGAGTTCAGCATGTCTTCCTAAATAGTAGGAAGAATCAGCAATATCAGCATACCATGAGTCCGTGGAAAAGCATTCAGTTTTTGCGCACCCTCATTCGAAGAAGTTTTAAAGGGTCTGCTCAGATCTCATCCCCTGTCAAGGTCACCCCCACAGTTGTGGGATTTGAATTTAGTGTTGGACAGGTTGACTCGGCATCCCTTCGAGCCAATGGCAACATGTTCGCTACAGCTTCTGTCTTTGAAGACTGCTTTTTTGGTAGCAATCACATCTGCACGCTGTGTAGGGGAGCTCATGGCTATGCATTGTGACTACCTATATTTAGTTTTTCATGAGTCCGGAGTGTCGTTGGCTCCTGATGTTTCTTTTCTTCCCCTGGTTGTTTCCCAGTTTCACCTTAAGTTGGACGTTTGGTTACCCACGTTTTATCCCATGCCTTCCTCGGATGAGGAACATCGGTGGCACGCTTTGGACGTTAAGCGTGTGTTATTGTTTTATTTGAGTCGTTCTAAGAGTTTCGGTCAGGACCAGCATCTTTTTGTTTTTTTATGCTGCTCCTAAGTTGGGCTCCAGAATTTCAGCGGCTTTCAAAGTGGTTCACTGAGACTATTAAACTGTGCTACTTGTTGGCGAAGAAGCCGTCGCCTGGGCCCATTCATGGACACTCTACTAGAGCGATGGCAACGTCGGTGGCGTTTCTGAAAGGCGTTTCCCTGACAGACGTGTGCAAGGCTGCCACCTGGTCCTCTCCACATGCTTTCATGAAGCACTACGCTCTGGATGTGCATGCTCAGCAGAGGACTCGTCTGGGAGCTGCGGTGCTGCAAACTTTCTCTTCTGGTTGACCGTCTTCCAGCCTCCAGGTATATCTTGCTTGCTAATCTCCCATGAGTGAAGCACAGAGACTACGAAGAAGATAGACAGGTTGCTTACCTGTAACTGTAGATCAAGTGGTCATCTGTGCATTCACACTACCTGGCCTTCTTCCCCACTGCTGATGGTCTCCCTATGTTAGGGGCTTCCAGTGGTCAAGAAGGAACTGGCGGGATCCTCGCACTGGCTCCAGTGAGCATGCATACTGGGACGCCTGCGCATGCTCACTGGTGCCGAGCGCGAAAAAATTCTGGGAGTTTTAGGTACCGATTTGGGGGATCAGCACAGTCGCTATATCCAATGAGTGTGAATGCACAGATGACCACTCAAAGATCAACCTGTCTTTCTTTGCAGGCCTGTTTTACAAAGACACAGCTGCTCAACATGAATCAACAGCCCTGGATGGAGACAGCAAAGGGTTTATTAAAAGAACTGCTCTAGTGGCTGAAAACAGAAAAATAGATTTGCTTGGTCAGCTTCACAGTGACCTGTTTTTCCAAGAAAAACTGCTCTTAAATGGCGTGGATGTCAAAAATAAACTGACACACAGTAAAGATGCTTTTTGTCTCATGGTGGATGATTTAAACGGGTGGCAAATTAAACCTCTTGTCTGCTTTCCTTTTCATCAAGAAAGTCAGAGTAGTCCCTGGTGTCCGTTTAGGCCATGCAGAGGCACTCTTCACAGCTAATGCCAAATATTCTGCGGATCGCATGGGCATCAAAGTGTTTAGCATCCCTGCAGGAAGATATGTCAGCAACCAAGATAATTTGTTTTTGGGGCAGTTACCCAAGCTGCTGGTTATCGGACTGGTGGATGAGTCCTTCAGCGAAGCCCATAATAAAAACTTTAAGCATTTTGACATTAATTTCTTTGCTCTGTACTGGGATGGAGAACAGGTACCCACAAAACCACTGCAGCCAGACTTTGAAGGTGGAAACTGTGTGAGGGAATGCATGCAGCTGGTTCAGGCCGCTGGTAAACTTATGAAAGACAGATCTTTGTTAGTAAACCGCGAGTTTGCACAGGGCTACATGCTATTTGTATTTGATCTTTCCCCAGATCAGGAATGTGCAGACCACTATTCCTTGATTAAAACTGGGAAACTGTGGGCTGAAGTGCGGTTTGCTAGGGCATTGCCTCATACTGTCAACATGATTATCTACGGTGTTTTTGACAACATTATAGAGATAAACCACAGACAAAATGTTTTGTTTGACTATATGTGACATGGACACCCTGCAGCTAACTGTGTTATCTACTAACCCTTACACCAAAAAGACTTTCTTGGGAGTGTATCCAAGCGACTGGCTCCCCAAACAGAGAGTGGATCAAAGACCAGCAAGGCTAGTTGTAAATACCCACCCACATGACCTCCCTGGAGAACATTGGCTTGCCATATACTTGACGGGATGGATACGGCGAGTTCTTTGATTCATATGAACATGCACCTAGCTGTGTTTTATTTCCTAAATCCATTGTGAGATTTTTGAATAAAAATGCCAATGAGATCACATTCCAACCCAGGCAACTACAGGCATCTGACTCTGTGGTCTGTGGATATCACTGCGTATTTTTTCTACAGTTGAGCAGTAAAGGACCTTCTTTTGAGCAGATTCAAGAGCTGTACTCTGATGATTTAGCACAGAATGACCGAATGGTGGAGCAATCTGTAAAAAAGAAGGGCATGCCCAGACACGCTCTAAACTTCTTTGTGCAACCCCTGGCCTATGTATCTTGCAGTGAGTTCCACAACAACGTATTTCAATAAAGCGTTCCCTTGTGGGCTTAAAACCTGACCTTTTGTCTGTTCGTTTTTTTAAAAAACTAAAAAAACAGAATTTCTTTTAATTAAAAAACATTTATTTACATGATTACAAGGTTATCCAGCCAGGAGGTGTGACAGCTTTGTGTTTTTTAGATGCTCTGCGAGACAGCTGTGGCGTCTCTGGAATGGAAGCGGGGTTCTTTAGGTATTCCAAAGCATGGTGATTAGCCATGTTGCCCACAACAGAAGATGGCACATTTAGTTCAGCCATAGCCTTCATGAAAACATCCCAGCCTTTAGGCTTGCGATGGCTAGGCAGATCATGTGTTTGAGTGACAGCCTTCACCAAATCCATAAGATGAGATCCCTTTATATTTTCACCTCGATATACAAAGGTTCCATTGCCATCCCAAGAAGAAATAATTTTGTTCTGTTTCATTTTGTTTAACAGCATCTTTGCACAGATCTTAAACCTGTCAGGCAAGCTATTATTTCTTGGAAAACCACATCAGAACACGTATTGGTTTCTCCAGAGGCTATCTCTGGCTGAGGCAGAAACAGGTTCAGTTTAGATTTTTCAGTTTCCCCCTACTTCACATGAGCTAAAAAATTTTGCAGCAGAGTTTCAAATAGGCTTACATTTTGAAACTGTTAAATCTTGCCTTCGGAGAACACCCTTCTTTTCAGTATCTAGGAAATGCATTGCATTGACTCTGATGTTCTCCTCCTTAAAGGGAGGGGGGTTCCTTAATTGATCTTCTTCGTGGTCTCTGTGCTTCACACCCATGGGATAATGCGCCTGCGCCGATCCCCGAATCTGTACCTGAAAAGCCCGGGATTTTTCCACGCTCGGCGCCAATGGGCATGCGCAGGCATCCCAGTACGCATGCCCACCGGCGCCAGCGCGGGGATCCCACCAGTTCCTTTCTGACCGCTGCGCTGAGAGGTTTACCTTTCGTGTTCCCTGGTCAGTGAGACTTTTGGCTTTGCCTTCTCTTGTTGTATTTAGCCCGTTTATTGTTTTTCTTAGTGTAGATAGATAGTTAGTTAGTAAAAAAAAAAAAAATTCTGTGTGTGTTTGTCGGATTCCCTTCAGGGTTCTCCTTCCGTTGTTTCCCCCAGTTTTTTCCCCTCAGAGGGCTGAGTGGGTTTTTTGGCGACTACCATCTATGGACAGTCGCTGGGGGGTTTTCAATCGCTGCCGTGCCTGCGGGAAAAAGGTTGCCCCCCCAGACGCCCATTCCTTGTGCTTGCTTTGCTTGGGAGAAGCGCATCGCGTGGAGGCCTGCCCACACTGCCTTCGCTTCTCCAAACAGACGAGAAAAAACCAAGCGGTCCGACTGTCAGCAGCGTTGACCGAATCGGCGCTTCGCCCGCAGGGATCGGCATCGACCTCATCGGCACCGAAGATGGCGGACACCCCGGCCCAGGAGATCACATCGGCTGATGTGGCTCCGACTCCTAACTTTGTCCGAGTTGCCGGAAAAGCGCGGCTCCACAAAGCGTTCCCATGAGGGTTCGGTGGACACGCCTGCTAAAAACCGCCGAGACGACTCGGGAACCCGAGTACCCAAAAAGGCAAAATCGAAGGAAAAGCGGAAGCGACCCCGCACTCCTTCACCTTCGGTCGACGCTTCGGCTCCGGTGACCTCAGCACCACCAAGGAAGATCCTAGCTTCCCCGCGCCACAGCCCACTGACTCAGCCGCGTCAGTCGACGTCGGAGCATGAGATCGATTTGACCCAGCGATCTTCTTCATCTGGATCGCGTCGGCTCAGCGCGAGCGGATCGGCATCGGAGGTAGAAGTTTCGGCACCGATAGCCCAGGCTACACCAATGAGGTCCCGAGAGAGACGAGAGGTGGAACCCCTCCCTGCACCTCGCCGTTTCCCGATACCACCGTGGGAGCAGCATAGGTGGCAACCTCCGTATTCTTACTACCCGCCGTACCAGTGGTACCCAGCAGAATTTCCAGAGTGGGTACAGGAGTCGGAGTTTTCCTGTATGTCTCGGGTCTCGCACCGATCCCGGAAGGCGTCTGCATTGGTATCAATCCCCCCGGAGAGGCGCATGGTCCCAATCGAATCTCATCGACGGTCATCGCCGCCGATCCGGTCACCCCCGAGGGAATCGACACTGATTTTATCAGAGCACTCCGTCCACCAGGAATCCTCGTCATCGGGCTCAGACAGCGAAGCCCAGGGCGTGGAGCCCTCGCCGGTCTCCCAGACGGCTGAGGATCTTCCGATTTCACCGTCGGAGGATCTGAAGTCATATGGGGACCTTGTGAGGAGAATTGCAGCCACTCTCAACCTGCCTGTGACTCAGCCGGAGCTAGTTGTGAACGATAACGTGTTTGATATAATGCAAAGGAACACATCCACAGCCATTGCATTACCAGTCACCAAGGTGATTCTCCAGGCAGTCAAGGAGCCCTGGAAGAGACCATCATCCACGCCGGTCTCCTCCAAAAGACTGGACCACATGTATAGGGTCCAGGAGGCGGGAGCTGAGTTCCTCTTTCCCCACCCGAGGCCGAACTCAGTGGTTGTCTCCTCCTCCTCTAACGCACGTAAGGTCCACTCCTCTCCACCGGATAAGGAAGGGAAGATCGACAGCATGGGCCGCAAGGTCTATTCAGCAGGGGCACTCGGAGTGAAGGTATCTAATTATGCAGCGTGCATGGCTAGATACCAGTATTTCATGTGGGAACAACTCTCCCCCCTCCTCTTTTCCTTGAGTGAGGATAAGAAGGCTGCTGCCAAGAAGTTACAGAAGGAAGGCCTTGCTGTAGCCAGGCAACTACTGGCTGCAGCAAAGCACATGGTGGAGGCGTCGGCTAAGGCCATCACTTCTGGTGTCTGCATTCGGTGCCACTCCTGGCTCAGATCGACTGCTTTGCACCAGGATACTAAGACCTTTGTAGAGGACTTGCCGTTTGAAGGCGATGGGCTCTTCAGCACCACAACGGACACTGCGTTGCAGGAGTTTGACAAGAGTGTCAAAACTTCTAGGAACCTGGGCGTGCAGGCCACTTCTAAAGCTCCCAGGTCAAAACAGTGGCACAAACCCTGGGCCAAGAAGTCCTACCAGAAGTTTTCTCCGGAGCAGCAATGGCGTCCTCGTCCCTTGCAATCTGATAGACCCTCCTATTCTGGCAACAATAGGAGCCGTTATGGGTCCCAAGCAAAGGGCAAGTCCAAGGGTGCTTGCCCTCAGAAGCAGGGCCTTTGACTTTCCTCCAGCACGCGTTATCGCCCCCACTGGTACGACATCCATCCGCCTATGCCCTTTCCTGCCTGCCTGGGAGTTGATCTCCACAGACAGGTGGGCTCTCTCCATCGTGAAAGAGGGCTACAAAATAGAGTTTTTTCAGACCCCGAATCAGTCCGTGGTAGTTAGCACTCCCCCTTCCCCACCTCTGCTGGCGGATGTGAGCAACCTCCTACAGAAACAAGCCATAGAGGAAGTTCCGTTGGAAGCCAGGACGGGAGGTTTTTACTCTCGCTACTTCCTGGTCCCCAAAAAGGACGGGGGCTTGAGACCTATCATGGATCTCCGGAGTCTGAACAAATTTATTCTGTACCAGAAGTTCAGAATGGCCACGTTGCAAACAATCCTGCTCCTCATCAATCAAGGGGACTGGATGGCGACTCTGGACCTCAAGGATGCCTACTTCCACGTCAGCATCCATCCGGCGTTCCGGCGTTTCCTCAGGTTTACAGTGGGTGCTCGGCACTTCCCGTTCAGAGCCCTTCCGTTCGGCCTGTCTACTGCTCCTCGGGTGTTTACAAAGCTGATGAGCATTGTGGCTGCCCATCTTCGTCTTCAGGGAGTTGTTGTCTTTCCGTACATCGACGACTGGCTTATTGTGGCGAAGTCGAGGGAAAGTCTGTCAATGCACATTGTCATCACTCTGCGTCTTCTCGACACCCTGGGGTTGCAGGTCAATCTGGAGAAATCCCATCTTACTCCATCAAGGACAGTGCAGTTCATAGAGGCTCTGCTGGATACAGACCAACATCGGGCATTTCTGCCTTCGCAGAGGGCAAAAGACATTGTCAGTCTGGTGCAGCTTCTTCAAAGGCGGCAGTGGGGCACAGCGCAGCAGCTTCAGCAGATGCTGGGGTTGATGGCGGTGACGACAAGCGTGCTACGTTTTGCAAGACTACGAATGAGAGGTCTTCAGCTATGGTTCCTGTGCCATTTTCGTCCTCAGAGACTCACCTCGAAAGAGGTTCACCATCCCGCCTGCAGCTCTTCAATCACTACAATGGTGGGAGTCGGAGAGCAACATCTGCCAGGGAGCTCCCTTTCATTTTCCGACCCCTACTGTGACTATCACTACCGATGCTTCCCTGTGGGGGGGGCCCACATGGAAGATCTTTGTGTGGGAGGTCAGTGGCCACCGAGACTGGCTCCTTGTCACATAAATTATCTAGAACTGCTGGCGGTTCACTTTGCCCTTCGCTCTTTCCGCCCGCTGGTGGCGGGAAAGACTGTGGCGTTGCTTATGGACAATACCACTGCCCTGTGCTATATCAACAGGCGGGGGGGGGACAGTGTCTCGTCGGCTCTGTGCGTTGGCGATTGATTTCTGGTTGGAGTGTCTCGAATTCAGCATTTTTGTAAAGGCAACACATCTTCTGAGGGTCCTCAACATGCACGCGGACTCCCTCAGCAGGGGTGGGGCTTCTCCTCACGAATGGGAACTGCAGCGGCGTTTCCTAGAGCCTGTGTTCCTGCTTTGGGGGCACCCGCAGCTGGATGCCTTCGCCGCAGCCGAGAACAAGAAGTGTCCTCTGTTCTGTACCAGAGGGGGAGTGGATCCAGCCTCTCTGGGAGACGGGCTTCTACTTTCTTGGGAGGGTCAGTTCCTTTACATGTTCCCGCCTCTGCCACTGCTGACGAAGGTGGTCAACAAGCTAGCACAGGAGAGGCCACGCTGCATCCTGGAGACTCCCTGGTGGCACCACCACAACTGCTTCGCGATCCTGCTCCAGTTGTCGAGGGGGGTCTTCTACCAGTTCCCGGCGGAGCCGGACCTGCTGTCGGCTCAGGGCGGGCACGTGTTCCATCACAACATGCCGCATCTGAAGTTGACAGCGTGGTTCATCGACCAGTAGGTTTTTCTAGCAGGGTCCAGCAAGTCCTCATGAGCAGTAGGAAGCCGTTCACCCGTGCTTCCTATGATAGGAAGTGGTGGAAGTTTAGTAAGTTTTTGGCTGACTCTCCGGTGCCGCCTGGCAATGTGGGGCTCTCGGCAATTTTTGAATTTTTACTGGCCTTAGTGGACTAGGGCCTGGTTTTCTCCTCCATCAAGGTTTATCTGGCAACAATTTCTGCCTTTCATGATTCGGTGGAGGGGTACTCTGTTTTTGCCCACCCCCAGTCCAAAAGGTTCTTGAAGGGGTTGTTCAGGCTACCTCCACCCTCGAGGTCCCCCCCACAATTGTGGGACTTGACTCTAGTTCTGGACAAGCTGACCCGTCGCCCATTTGAGCCTATGGCAACGTGCTCTTTACAACTTCTGTCGTGGTCTCTCAGTTCCACCTTAATCTAGAAGTTTGGTTACCTACGTTTTACCCTAGCCCTTACTCGGACGAGGAACGTAGACTGCATGCGCTGGACGTTAAGCGTGCTTTACTGTTTTATTTAAATCGTTCGCAAGTTTTTCGTAAAGACATGCAGCTTTTTGTTTCATATGCTGCCCCCAAGTTAGGGTCCAGGATTTCGTCTCAGAGGCTCTCAATATGGCTCACGGAGACGATTAAACTTTGTTATTTGCTGGCGAAGAAGCCTTTACCTGGACCTGTTCGTGGACACTCCACAAGAGCGATGGCCATGTCGGTGGCATTCCTGAGAGGTGTGTCCCTCTCCGATGTCTGCAAGGCTGCTACCTGATCTCCACATGCCTTCATGAAGCATTACGCGCTGGACGTGCATGCTCAGCAGAGGACTCAGTTGGGAACTGCGGTGCTGCAAGCTGTTTCTTCCGGTTGACTGTCTTCCCGCCTCCAGGTATGCTTTGCTTGCTAATCTCCCATGGGTGTGAAGCACAGAGACCACGAAGAAGATAGACAGGTTGCTTACCTGTAACTGTAGATCTTCGAGTGGTCATCTGTGCATTCACACTACCCGCCCTCCTTCCCCACTGCTGACGGTCTCCCTCCGGTAGGGGCTTCCAGCGGTCAGGAAGGTACTGGCAGGATCCCCGCGCTGGCGCCGCTGGGCATGTGTACTGGGACGTGTGCGCATGCCCATTGGCGCCAAGCACGGAAGAATCCCGGGCTTTTCAAGTACCGATTCGGGGATCGGCGCAGGCACATTATCCCATGGGTGTGAATGCACAGATGACCACTCTAAGATCTACAGTTACAGGTAAGCAACCTGTCTTTCCAGCTGATGGCTAAGAACCAAGTACATTTTTTTTGCATATTCCATCACCTGCCTGTTAAGAGGCCAGTTAAGAGAGGAATAGCAAAGCTTAACAGAGGCCCTATAAATCCACCTGATTGTTTCACCAGCTATTTCTTCTTTTTCAGTGGTACTCTCTTGTTACTCTGTTTTTAAATGAAATGTCGCCTTTTCCTCAACACGCACACCTGACGTGGTGAAAGAGGAATGTTCCCTTTAGAAGTATTGAGCGCAATTTCTGAGATCCCTGCGACCAGATCATCTGAAGCTGAGCATAGAATGGCTTTCTTTTGTTGGGGGGTAGTCTTGATAAGTAGTTTAGGAGGGGCAGATTCCTCTTTATATGGCTGGACATGTTGACCCTTTGGAGGATTCAGAGGTGACAGACTGTTTAGTGTACCGTCTGTTTCCTTTTGTGCCCACTGGGGGCTTGTTTTGTTTTTAAGACGTACGCAGCAGGCTACTGGGGTGGGAAAAGCCTCGTTCTTAACCTCGATTAATCTGGTGTGCACACATTTAAATCCACCACCAGATACCAATAAGGTTTTTGTGTTGAATCCTCAAAGGCCTCCAGAAAGAATTGGGACTTCCCCAGGTAAATTTGGCGACCCAGATCTGTAATTTGTCCCTGGGGTTTTTAAACAGAACCAGGTATTTTGTATTTAAACTTATGGTTCTGGTAAATATTCTGAGTAATAAATATAATGCTCAGATTCCGATGATGCACGTATTTGGTAAAGGCTCTCTCAATATCAGAGTTTTGACAAGCAGAGTCCATCAAATCATCCACTATAATCAGACTTACTTTATTAGCGGGGAACAGTTGATCATCATTTAGGATTTCAGGCAGCCCTTCAACAAACTTTACAGACGTGAATTTACAGAGGATTTCATCATACAGATTCTGCCAACAGCTGTAAAACCACACGACATTTTCAGGTGATACAGAAAGCACATATTGAGCATTGTCCAAAATACTTTTTACAAAGACGATCTTGCCACAATTGCTAGGCCCTGCCAGTACTGCAGAAAATGGATGTTTCCACTGTACATCAATTTTAAAAATCATATGGCAGTGTTCTGTATTTGTCCACAAGGACCCTCTTATCATAAATGACTTTGAGGGTTTTCTTAAGTGGCCCTGTCTCAAAAAAAACCACTGATTTTTTTCCTTATGATGGAGGGTTGCTGGACTCTGATCTCTTTAGATGGCTGCTCGGCAGTGTAATCTAAGAACAGGTCCTTCAAGGTGTTAAAGTTAATTTTTTCACAATTATAAACATTGAGGGTGATGCCTTTCATGCACACCTTTCCACCTGACAATTTTTAACCATGGGTTTTAGGATCTGCTGACGTGAACTTTGTGATATGCTCATCTGGTGGGAGTTCGGATGAGAGATCTCCTAAATAATCTCCGAGAGCCGGAATAAAATCCCCTCCCTAATGACAAAAATGACTGAATCTGTGTCATGGTAAAAAACGCAGTCCTGCAGCCTGTCTAAAATTTCATACAATTCTAACCGTGCATAGGATGTTGTAAAACGTGCAATCTGAACATTTGTGTTGCCAGCTAAGGTAACTGTATCTTTTGCGTGTTTCCAGGACACGCTTGCTGTTTCATCGTCAATTATGTCAAACCCTGACCCATCATATGCTGGAAAAAAGGCAAATTCTAGAAGCTTGGTAGCATCCCTCACTATGGTAGTGTTTACCAAGTTTGAACGCTGGCCAAACTTGCCCCACAAGAAATTTAAAAATAATTTTGCAGTCTGCCTCTTTGCAGGATTGACAGCTATGTGTTCAGGATGCAACTGAACACCCTCTTTCTCTAGGTAATCCTGTATGTATTTGGCCCTTTTCCCCTCATCTGTACACCAGCTAGGGTAGCCAGAAGATTCCTGGTTTTGGCAGAGGTGGACTTTAATGTATTCAGAAAACAGGTCTTCAGAGCTTTCCTCAAAATGCCACACCTCACTAATAGACATGAACTGATACCCCTTCTCGAGGGCCTTCATCAGTTCCACTGTGCACCACACGCCTTCTAGCACTCTTTCCAGTGAAGAATGCATACAACGCTCTTGTTGCTTAGTCTCTGCACATGTGCGACAGAGGGGGAACAGAAGTTTGCCCCCCCCCCCCCTTGTAGGGTAATACAGGGGAAAGAGACCTCGAGATGGCACCACCTTCAGTTTGATCAGGCCAAGGTATTCAGATACTGTGGCAAAGTCCTTATAAATAATTTGGGGGTGTCCAATTGGATATTTCTTTGTCTTGTTGACAAAAGGGTACAGGCTGGTGAAATCATAGTGTATTTTTCACCATCTTCAGCATTGTAATAGAGGCAAATGGCATTTGTTCTGCCCCCAAAGAGAGCATCTCTGGGGAGCAGCGGTGATGGAAATTTCTTCTCACTCAGAAAGCCTCCAAGCTCCCTGTCAGTTGTCACCATCTCCCTCCACTCGTGTTCCCATGTGGACCTAACAGCATACCCCTGGCTTTTCAAGTAACTTTCTTTCCTCAGGGTCCTATAGTGTAAGTCAACAAAGGATGAATCTGTCAGCGGGATTCTATCACTGGGTGGGAAAAGCACCCATTAAATTCAAAGGCTGTTGTCCACCCCCCAACCACCGTATAACCATTAAGAAAATAATGCCCTACTTTTAGTTCGCCAGCTTTCAGGGCGTGCTGTATCTGGAGACCCTTCTTGTACTCAATATACATTATCCACTGTACGGATGGGGTTGAAAAGCACTTTTCTTGTCTGTGGTAATGGTCATATGGCAGGAGGACAATTGTATCAGGTTTCAAAAACATGTGCCTTTACATTGCCATGCACACCCCAGCGAGAGTTATGTGGTTAAAGGGGTCAATTCCTGACATAGATATAATTTCCTCCCTGTAAAAGAGACAGGCCTTTCTCAGGATTTTAACATCCTGTTGTCAATAATAGGCCAGATCTTTGTGTAGGTTAAATTCATTGCTTTTGTTCTCCATATACCAGGAAAGAAACTCTGCTTTCTCACCCTTCATCATGCTATCAACACCATAATCCTCCATCCTAGGCATCAGCCCAACATACTCCCAATTAGCAGTGGTGTTAAAGTAATGGGGGAAGAACCCCTTACATCCAGAGAATCCCATGGCCTGCGGCAATTTGGCCAGCTTCATTCGCAAGAAGTTTAAGCTATCCAGAAATCTGATGCCTAGCTTCTTAATTGTGACACACATGAGCTTACCCCCTTGCGTAAACAGGTCGTCTTCCATCTTTTCTACTAATAGTTGCCAAATGATAAAGTAATTATCATACCCCTTCGCATTATGCGCTAGGAAGTTATAATTCTTGAATTTCTTGTTGATGAATTTTTTAAAGCTTGACACACAGCCCTCTCCTTTGAATTCCCAGATATCACTTTCCTCTAGCCCCATTGCATAGATATAATTTGGAATATGTATGCCAGTCTCTTGCATACATTCGAAATCGTAAAAAATATAATTGTTGCCAATTTCAATATTTTTAAGAGGAGGCATGAAACAGCGGTGGCTATTTATATCCCCAACAGGCTCTTTGCATTGCGTACACCAGCGAACACGGCATGTGTTTTTCTTTGGAGCATAGGATTAGCATCATTTACAATATATTTTGGTTTTGCAGATGTCTGACAGATCTCTGTGTTTTTCAAGGCAGATCCGGGATTTATGATATACTTTGCAGTTATTGCATTATACCTCCTGCTGAGGTCTGCATTTGGGGTCCAAGCACATGCGACAGCTGTATTTACACAGATGTGAATGGCTATAAACATTACCACACACCTGACAATAATAAATCACCATCCTGGACTCTGGCTCTCATATAATAAAAGGCCCTGAATAGCTTCCTGTATTGCCTCTTATATGAGGGCATATATATATGCTCTAAGTTTACAAACCTGAAGGCCTCTGAATACTGATCCATTGGCAAGTTTGCAAGATATCATTCCCACTCTCCAACTTTTTCTAGGTAAATTTTTGGTGTGTCAGGGCTAGAGGACGTTTTTTGTGGGGGTGCCGAGGGGCCTTGTTCAGCAGCAGCATTGTTATTTGTCAAATTGGAGGTGGCGACAGGCTCTACCTCTGTGCTGAGAAGGGCACCATGAACTGAATTATCATTTGCACACTCAGAGGCAGGGACTGCATTGTTATTTGGCAAAATGGAGGCAGCAGCAGGCTCTACCTCTGTGCTGAGAGGCGCCATCATCTGTGTTAACATTTGACCTCTCAGAGGCCCTGATTCTGCTAAAAAACCTTAAAAGAGAGTCACTTCTTTTTTGTATAGATTTAAACTCTTTTGCATTCTTGAGGTGCTTTTGAAGGACTCTTTGCCAAACCTTTCTCAGTTTCAAATGCTTGCTTTTCCTTTGGTGTGTGTGACGAGGCCCTCTGACCTGCCCCGCGCATATCTGCAGGGCTTCCCCATTTGGTCATACAGTAGAACTTTGTAAAATTCTTTCAGAGCCTTTCCAGAAACCAACAAGGCTGCCTTTTAAAGCAGCATTTAAGGGATTGCAAGAGCCATCTAGCCTCAAAGAAAGAAAGCTTGTGGCTTGGCCGTTAAGTATTTGCACAGCAACTATTGTATTGCCAAGCAATTTCAACACACGCTTACATATGTAGTGATATTAATGCGAGGCTGACAGCCTCTAACCTGTCTTGCACCCCTTTCCCTGCTTTTACACACTGAATCAGTTTGTAAAATAATTTCAGAACCTTTCCAGAAACCCATAAGACTGCCTTTAAAAGCAGCAATTAAGGGGTTGCTGGAGCTGTCTATACCCAATGATTAAAAATGGTTTGCATGGTCATCAATTGTTTGCATTCAAGCTCTTGTAGCCACCAGCAATTTTAGCATACGCTCACATGTGTCCCTAAAAGACGCATCCACATTAGCATTGTTAATTTTCTGTTTCTTAGAGGGTGGTTCAAAAGCACCCTTTTGTAGGTGTTTACAGTCTGTTTGGTTTGTGTGTTTTCTTTTCACTTTTCCACATCCTTTTGTCTGGGGCAGGGTGGATGATCCTTTCATGGAAATCTGCAGCTTGCATTGCTGTGCTGATGTTTTGTGGCTGCATCCAGACCTCAGCAGGATGGAGATCATTGTGCCCTGAGGATTTCTCTGATTTGTAACATCTTTAGGAGAGAAAATTGAATGAAAATAAAATACCAGCATGGCCAAGCCTCAGCAAAAATATTATTAGCACAGCAAGCCAAAACAAACATGCAGTTTATATATATATAAACACACCTTTCAAGGTTCTTTTGTGTTTCATAGAGCCCCCTAGCGTCTGCTGGCCTGCTATGTTTTGCTTAGAGCCCACATGTGCTTCATCAGATTTGCGCCTTTTCTCATCTACAGTGGAGAGTTATTACATAGACACAAAGTTAAAAATCATTTCCCCGCCATATAAAAATTAAACATTAAGCTTACTTTTTAAAATGAAAAACCAGAACAGTGAAGCAAAACTTAAAATTTACCAGACAATGGTTTCAGGTGTCTCTTGGTTTCCAACAGGGATAAGGGAGGAGGGAAATTTTCCTTAGAAGGCCCATCATCATCTTTGTCACGGGCATGCTGGCATAATGAAAAAAAATTAGCTTTTTCAAGCTGGTTTTTTAAAAGGGAAAAAGCCCTTAAATCCATTCTCCCTCCACCCTCACACACAAAGGCAAATCAAATATTTACCGCATGGTATTTTTGAACGTATCTTTTCCCACCATTCTTCACAGCCATGTGGCCTCTTTTGGCCTGCATATTAAAATGTCAAAAATATGAAATATAATGCAGCCACCCCATTTTTAAATTATCCCCCACCACTTATAAAAACAACAGCAAACTGATTTTAAAACTGAGAGGAATGCAAAATATACCTTTGTTTTTTGAAAACTTTTCTTCTGCCAGATTTGTTCTTTTTAACCCCTAAGATTTACAAAAAATATTGAGAAGGACTGATCACAAATAAACCTTTTTACAGCATTAAATTATTATCCCCATTTATGAAGCTTAAGACAAACACCTCAAGGTAATAAAGTCTCCCTTTAGTGCCTCTCTGAGCTGGAAAAGGATGTGACTGACCCCTTAATCTAATCAAGAAAAACTGAAACAGCCCATACTCCCCCCCTTGCCATTCATTTTCAGCCAAACTAAAGAAATCTGCCTCTTTTAAAAAAGCATATTGTAAAATATATAAAACAAATCTCTGCCATTCAAAAGAGCCACCATAAAGGGTAGCTACATATCCTTGCAGTTTGTAAACATTTGTTAAATTAAAAAAACAGGAGTAGATCCCCTCTTTCTTCTCATAAAGCATGCTTGGGGCAAGCAGGCCATAAACTAGCTGCTTTACAGGCAGTAAAAGGATTCAAACAGACAAAATTTACAAGCAGTATTAATTTCTAATCACTTAAAAAAAGAATAGCACATGGCTTACCTGCAGCCTCAAGGTAAAGATGTCTTCTGACCTTCTCCTCCTCTGGCCAAAAAGAATGTGACTCAGCCAGTAAATATGGGGGCTAACCATCCTAGGAATTTTTTAAATGGTGCCAGATTTAATCAGAGTGCAGCCACCCTTCCTCTCTCCCTTGCAACCCCCCTTCCCACTTTTTAAAAAAACCAGCAGTCAGTAAATATGGGGGCTAACCATCCTAAGAATTTTTAAATGCTGCCAGATTTAATCAGAGTGCAGCCCCCTGCCTCCCTCCCTTACAACAACCCTTCCCAAACTATTTTTAAAAAAACAGCAACCAGTAAATATGGGGGCTAACCATCCTAGCAATTTTTAAAATGCTGCCAGATTTAGTCAAGAGTGCAGCTTCCTCCCTCCCTTGCAACCACCAGCCCTTCATTTCATGGGAGCATGCCTGGGCATTTAATAATAGCACTAATTTCTTTAAAATAGTTCCTTTTTATTTACAGGCTTTTTTCATTTACATACAGTGAAAAAAGGAGTTGCAGTCTATTTACAAGGTTTATTTCAAAAACAGACAATAAAAAGCAGCTGCAATCTCTTTTATTTACATCACAGAAACGCCATTTTTTTGGTGCAGAAAAAATGAATGAAAATGCAAATCTTTGATAAAGCCTTGAACATATTTAAGGTGGATTTGCACTCCCAAACTGGAGTTGTATCACAAGGCATGCTCCTTGACTTGGGTGAGAGAGTGGATACTATTAAATAAAAAGTGTTGACTTTGGAAGGCGCGGATTTACCAAGAGGGTGGCATTCTTATGCTTCATATAGCCCTCCAGCTAAGGATAGTAAATTTCTCAGACATGAGATAAGGAGACCACTTTTTAAAATCTGGTGGGAGATAAAAACACTGATATATAGATACACACCCAAGTCGCTATCACCGGTCGAAGCGGCTGTATACCCAAATCTTTACTCTTGGGAGGGTAACTATACCTATGATTTTTTATTAGATTCAAAAGGTGAATTAAAAACCGAGGAATACTCAAAGCTAGATTGGTGGTTAAAGGCGCAAATAAGTTCCAGGTTTAAGTCGGATAAGGAAAAAGGCTTTTGAAATAAGCTAAATAAATTTGACACAATTATTTTCGAATCAGACCGGAAATCGGTTTCCAGAATTTACAACTGGTTACTAGAATATAAAATGCAGGATGAAGTGGTAAAAGAAGCCTGGGTATGTTGGATGGAAGATTTCAGTTATAGCATGGAAATTATTGAGTGGGAGAAAATTTGGAAAGAAAATTTGAAATTGACAAAATCGGCTTTATTTAAAGAAAACTTATATAAGTCGATTTATCACTTGTATTATACTCCAGATAAACTCTCTAGAGCTTACCCTCTGGCTTCTAACAAATGCTGGAAGTGTAACAAAACAAAAGGTTCTTTGTTCCACATGTGGTGACTCTGTAATAGGGCCCAAAAATACTGGACTCAAGTATCCATATGGATACAAAAGATATTAAAAAAGCAAATTCCCCATCTACCTGAATTGTTTTTATTAAATGTTTGTAAAATTGATGTGTTGAAATCGGAGAAAAAAATACTACTCCATGTGTTAACTATTGCCAGAATACTATATGCCAGATATTGGAAGACTTATAACATACCAAAGTGAAATGAATTTATAGTTAAATGATTGGAGACGGTGGAAATGGATTTTCTAACCAAGAGGTTGAGAGATGGAAATATGAAGGAATGCAAAGACACATGGAAACAGGTGTATGATTAGGTGGAAAACTTAAGATTTGAATAGATAGAATAAGAAATAATTGTTAGCAAGTTATCTTTATGTCCCTTTAAATGTGGTGGTGGTAGGTGTGTCTATTGGTTGGTAATGTTTGTTATATGTAGATTATAGAATATAATAATAAACGAAAATTTAAAATTAAAAAAGAACATACTTAACCATTGCAGTGTCAGAGTTTTTCAAAATTGTTTCAAGAGTTTTGCATGATTTTGAGGAGTCTCCAACTTTATTTAAGAAATCAAATATTTGGTCCATATTCTCTTGCGTGAAGAGCAGACATTTCAATGAATAGGCAACCAAGGTCACAACTTACATTATCGAATGTATTGACATTTCATCAAATACAAATTTCACCTTGCTGTCTACTATTTGTTCAGACCAAGAAACACATGCGTGAGATTTCTGTCCAGGCAATTGAAGCTGGGATCCTTCACAAGAATCATATAAAAATTCATTGATACAATGCATTGTTATTGAATAGACGGCAGCACGAACTAATGCTGACATTGCTGATTTCCGTTTTCAGGGTGGTATACAGTCAGAATCTTTAAAAACTTCCATGCTTAAAAGCTTTCTCATGGCAATGACTTGTTCCCCGGGTGTCATGCCAAATGGAATTTTTTTGCTGTTCCTGTTAAAAAGACAGCATTTATTTTAGTTTGACAAGCCCCCACACCCACCACACAACACTCAAAAACCGGGGTCCATACCTGCATGCAGATCTTCGCCTCTGAAGGAATATTCTCTTCTGTGGCTTCAGCCAATTTTAAATCTGGAATTTGTGGCTCAATGCAGGCAGAATACTAGAAAATTAATAGCAGATTTTTTTCAGTTAAAAGCACTATGCGAAGTCTGCTTCCAATAACCTTTTCTACTTCCCCCCCCCCATCCCCCTTTCCCAAATTACCTGTGCCATAGAGTTCTCGCTTGGAATCAGCTCTTGGGGATCAGGAATCTCTTGGAAAAACTGAGTGCTGTAGGGAGTAAGTTCCTGAGTGTCTGGGAAATCTTCCAGGAGGCCTTGCAAAATTTGGGAAATGCCATTTTTAGCTAGCATGTCAGCTGTTGTCTCCCCACTGTCCATACTAACGCATGTCTCTTCATCAAAAACAGGCCCCAGGAAATGGAGCTTTGCGGGAACAAATTCTTCATCCTCAGAACTGCCCACATATCTCCTTCAAACAGTCATGAACATCTTCACAACACAGTCCAGTACAACACAACTGGCTTTCACACATGTGTCTAACACAGCCCAGTGAAGCACTCTCCCCCCCTTAATCGTTGCTGCATACAGCTTTGCTCTACAACCCAAACATGGTTAAATGAATCTTCAAACACTTAAACTGCTAGCAAGTCAACAGTTTAAAGAAAATCCTATGTGCTGTTCCTTTCTGACTACCTTAGCAAAATAGATTCAGGTGGGTAGCTGTGTTGGTCTGAAGCAACAGAACAAAGGTTGAGTTCAGTGGCATCTGTAAGACCAACAAAGTTTTATTCTGGGTGTAAGCTTTCATGTGCATGCATACTTCTTCAGAAGAAGTGCATGCACCCTTCTTCAGATCTGAAGAAGTGTGCATACACACAAAAGCTTATATCCAGAATAAAACTTTGTTGGTCTTAAGGTACCTTAGCAACATTTATGACTGCCTATCTATTTGGGAGGGTAATTTCACTTGTTAATATTGCAAAGCACAATGGGAGTTGTATTTTCCCTCGTGTCTATTTTTAAAATTGAGAGGGGGGACAATAAATGTTAAAAATAACACTGGAGCAGTAAGAAGGTAGAGAAAGAAGTACTTTTCTCCCTTTCTCACAATACAAGAACTCATGGGCATTCAATGAAATTGCTGAGCAGTCGGGTTAGAACGGATAAAAAGAGCTACTTCTTCATCCAAAGGGTGATTAACATGTGGAATTCACTGCCACAGGAGGTGGTGGTGACTACAAGCATAGCCAGCTTCAAGGGGGGGTTAGATAAAAATATGGAGCAGAGGTCCATCAGTGGCTATTAGCCACAGTGTGTATATATATGTGTGTGTGTGTCTATATATATATTTATTTATTTAATATATAAATTTTTTGGCCACCATGTGACACAGAGTGTTGGACTGGATGGGCCATTGGCCTGATCCAACATGGCTTCTCTTATGTTCTTAAGAAGCACTCCTCCAAAACAGAACATTTGGAAAGCAAGCATAAATTAATTCTGGGCAAAACAATCTGTTGCATGATCCTTATAATGGAGAGCAAACTGTTCCAGAAAAGTTCTTCCTTGCACTTTATGCTAGGCATCAACTCATGTCATGAGCAAAGACTTCACTGATTGGCTACCATCCATATTCAAGCAACCAAAAGCTAGCAAGGACATCTGGTACACAGACACAAACCTTCTCAAAAGTTGTCCAATGTCTTTGTTGAACCAACCAAATCTGGGGATCAACTCAACAATTTTGGAACTATTGTCCATGAATATGACTATTGAATATGTTTGCCACAAAATGTGTAGCATCCCGAAAGTGGTATAAATCTACATCGCCAACTGTCTAGAATCTAAGGTGACAATATAACAGATAACATGGAAACATAGTCAGGATTAGTACAGTTCAAATAATGCAATACAAATCAAGCAGCTTTCTATATCTATCACAAGCATGAATGCCACAAGATCATTAGAAGGTATTTGGCATACCCATCCTGAGTGTCTGGCATGTATTTGAATATGACTAAACCCCACAAGCTTCAAAGAAATACTGAAATATGTTCTTAAGGGAAACAAAATTAAATGGTGATAGTGGAGTAGGAGGATAAAAATTCAAGGGAAGCATTGCAAGAATGCCATTGACAGAGCTAATGTGAGGATAAAAGAGCTAACAGGTGGTTTCAGATGACAATTTACTGAAAGACAGTCTTGATAACAATGTGTGCGCAAACAATGTATTTTAAGAGTGATTACATCACTATATTGCTTATATTAAAATGGTCAGGTTTTTTAATTAATACTTTTAATCCTGAAGCTTTGAATTGTGTGCTAAACTGACCCAAATCAGAGCAGGGAGATGCTAAATTATAGAGCCTTAATAAATTAGACAAATTAAATAGATGTGTACATTGTTTGATTTGTACAGAAATATACTATAAAAGAAAAAAAATTCCACATTCAAAATATTACAGTGCTAAGTCCATTCTCAATAATTGCTACAATAATGAAATGCAAGCTATTTCATCAGCCCTCAAATTAACCCTTGTGATCCCTCACTAGGGTTGCCAATCCCCAGGTGGGGGAAGTTTGAAGGTCCTCCTCCCGCTTTAGGTTCATCAGAAAGCAGTAGGGGAGAATGTCTGCTGGGCACTCCATTATTCCCTATAGAGACTGATTCCCTATAGAGACTGGGTATCGGGCTGATTTTTAAGGTAGAGGCTCCAGATTTGCAGCATAGCATCCAATGACTCTTCTCAAAACACTCTCCAAGTTTAAAAAAGATTGGACTGGGGATCCAATTCTATGAGCCCCAAAGAAGGTGCCCCTATCTTTCCAATGGAGGGAAGGCATTTAAAAGGTATGTGGTCCCTTTAAATGTGATGGCCAGAACTCCATTTGGAGTTCAATTATGCTTGTCACAACCTTGTTCCTGCCTCCACCTCCAAAATCTCCTGGCTCCACCCGCAAAGTCCCCAGATATTTCTTGAATTGGACTTGGCAACCTCACAACATTTGCATTTATATTCAACTGCTGCCATTTTCTCTTCAGAGGTCACTTAATATTTTTTAACAATCCATGGCAAAGAGAGTAAGGGAGGGCTTGCAATGAAATAGAAGAAAGGTGAGATCATCAACTCATTGTTAGACCAAATACACATCTAAGATTATTTCCATGGTCTAAGTTCCTTGTTCCTTGCAAAGCAATCTGGTTAAGAGGCTCAGCAACCAATGCATTCATATTTTAATGACTTCTTGTAAAATACTCAGGGCTCTTTTTTTAAGCAGGAACACATAGGAATGCAGTTGCAGCTGGCTTTGTGTTGGGGTGTGTGGCCTAATATGCAAATGAGTTGCTGCTGGGCTTTTTCTACCAAAAAAGCCCTGACAATACTAAAATCTAGTACAGAAAATAGTTCTACAGAGCTTGCATAATTGATATGAATTGTTGCATTATTCTAAAATCAACATTCTTGTTTCTATCTTTAGCTGTCTAAACACAGGGCAAGTCTGACTATGTTATAACATATGTACCCCTATGGTTATTTTTGTAATGGTACTCACTGGTATTAAGTACCAGCACTTGTGAGGTGGGGGGCTCTACAAAGTTCTGAGGGAGGAATTGGTGGAAATGAGTGCAACCTTATCTATATGACTACTGGCTCCTTTAAAAAAAAACAACCAAGCAACAACACCGTATACACCCAACCACAATTGACAACATGTACCTCTATTACATGGAGAAGACTGTAAGGAGTAAAAATTATTTGGATCCTTTTCATTTTAAAAAATCTTAGTTATAATAAATGTATGCTTTTTTGAATGGTTTTGATCTTAGATACCTGAAGGTTCATGGGTAATGTGTGACTCATATTACTTGCTGTGTGAGAAGTATGGCAATGTGTTCTTATGCGTGGGTTGTTTGGTGCATTAGATAGTCTGATCTTTGTGTGCCTAGCATTTGCATTTGACGCAGATCTCTTGACTACTGAAAGAAGTCCTACTCCTGAACTTCAATTCTGAGTCCCAGATCAGAACTTCCTGGAATTCCAGACTGGAACTTTAGACTCTGGCTTGTCATGTTTGTGATGATGATGATGATGATATTGGATTTATATCCCGCCCTCCACTCCAAAGAGTCTCAGAGCGGCTCACAATCTCCTTTACCTTCCTCCCCCACAACAAACACCCTGTGAGGTGGGTGGGGCTGAGAGGGCTCTCACAGCAGCTGCCCTTTCAAGGACAACCTCTGCCAGAGCTATGGCTGACCCAAGGCCATGCCAGCAGGTGCAAGTGGAGGAGTGGGGAATCAAACCCGGTTCTCCCAGATAAGAGTCCGCACACTTAACCACTACACCAAACTGGCTCTAGTTAGTTCTTGAATACTTACGTGAACTAAGACTCAATGTACAAATAAGACAACAGAATGGCACTAATCAGGTTGGTATACTTAAAAGTTGTTTTTAATTGCTCAAGTGTTTTTGTGGTGCTGCCTAATAGGGTGAAAAGGCAGCAAATAATAAAACTAAGAAAACTCTAAAATATCTGCCAAAAAATGCAAATTCTGCATCTGCAAACGTGCATATCTGAAAATTTTGCATGATGTATTTGCTTTATAAAGTTTAGGTTTTGTAGATATATATATTGTAAATATATTTTGTATGTGTGTGTGTGTATATATATATATATATATATATATATATATATATATATATATATATACACACACACATATATATACCACTCTGTGCCACGGGGCTCTTGTCCCATACATGAGGGGGACCACCCAAAAGCTGTTTGCATGTACAATGATTTTTTACAGGGAAACTCTTACTTTGACCCCAGCCCAGAAGTCCTGGTTTGAAATCTCCAGAATGAACTGCTGGTTTTTGAGAAAGCTAAAAGGAGCCCCATGGCGCAGAGTGGTAAAGCTGCAGTAGTGCAGTCCAAGCTCTCTGCTCATGACCTGAGTTCAATCCTGGCAGAAGCTGGGTTCAAGTAGCCAGCTCAAGGTTGACTCAGTCTTCCATCCTTCCGAGGTCGGTAAAATGAGTACCCAGCTTGCTGGGAGGGAAAGTGTAGATGCCTGGAGAAGGCAATGGCAAACCACCCCGTAAAAAGTCTGCTGTGAAAATGTCATGATGTGACATCACCCCAGAGTCAGAAACGACTGGTGCTTGCACAGGGGACTACCTTTACCTTTCAGGACATAAATACACACCTGCAGCTCTGACAAAAGTCTTATAGCTGAGAAGTACTCTGCTTGGCATGATATTTTGAGGTAGCCTTATCAGGTTGCCCACTTGGGTGGGCTACCTCTATCCACCCTTGATGAATGGAATGGGTGGGAGCAAAAGAATGGAGAGATTATATCATGGTGGTACTGACACTGTGACATCATTTCCACAGTCTCCCTCCCCCACCCCCCCCACCCCGCAAAATGCTCCAGACTGGCAACACTACTTTGGGAGAACTGGGAGATGTTATGAGTATAAAGATTTTTGTCTTCTGGGTGTCCAAATAAACAACAAACAAAGGAAAAATCAATATGTAATTCTCAACATGGTTATTCCTGAGGTTACATAAATATGTAGTTTAGAGCTATGAACAGACAGGACAAATCTTTCTACAAACCTGAAAAGCACTCTAATTTGCAGAAAAAAAACTGATTTTTAAAAAGGGGGTAGGTAACCCCCCTCCAAAATAATAGAGGTGCCTGTACCGTTAACAAATGGATGCCCTCAGAAGCCATTGCTAGGCTACAACTATTGCCAGCCTTCAAGCCTCGGTTTCTGGAAGTAAAAGGCAGGGGGAGGGGCAGAACCCTTTAAGGAAGACTTATCCGGACCAGATCCAGCAACAACCACTAGGCAACTAGACAACACATGACTTACATGACTCACCCAAGACTGGTTACTTGCTACCATTTAACAGTGTCCTCCCCTCCCCCCAAAAAGCCAGTGTAGTATAGTTGTTTCAGACTAGGATCTGGGAGACCCAGCTTCAATTCCGTACTTTACCATGGAAGCTCACTAGGGTGACTTTGGATCAGTTACACATTCAAGGCTCTTGTGAAGATAAAATGGAGAAGAGGAGAATTGTATAAGTTGCTGTGGGCATTGTGAAGAAAGGTAGAGTATAAGTGAAATAATGAACATGGCTGAAGATGGGGGACAGATAAAACATAGTTTGGTTGCTGGGTGGGAAACAGAAGGAAGCAGAGGAAAGTTAAGGATATGGGGGTTGACAAGAGGAATGCAGACTGAACAGTAGCATTTTACTATTAGGGTCCACCTACCTTGATGATGTCTTGAGACCTCCAAAGGCCTATTCCCTTTTTCTCCCCTCCTCCTGATTCTCAGAAGTCTGAAGTTTATGAGACCCCCAAACCTATGAGGATCTTGTCTCTCCAACCTTCCTACAGTCGAAGCTATGACATTTCTTTTGCTGGCGAGGGAACTGAGCTTTTACTAAAAGAGCAGGAGAGTGGTAGGAAGGAAATTACTATTTTAACATACTTTAAGTTTGCTTTGCTGTTTGAAGCCATTTGTTTTAAGTGTATTTGCAATGCATAGTGTTGTATGGTTCATTTCTCCACTACCTAGTCAGTCCTCAATTGGGCACTGGTTTAAAACAGTACTGTAGATTCAGTTCTTATTTGCTTATTGTTGTTTATGTATCCCATATTATTTGCTGTAGCCATATATATCTTTTCTGGTATTTCTATACTGATGTCTTTTACCATTCATTAATGATTCATGCAGTTTTTGTAGTATATTATTCAAAAGTGCATGGAAAAATTATGGCTGCCTTGAGCTGAATCCCAGTTTTTGCAAATCTACAGTGAAATCCTAAGCATATATACTTGGAAGCAAGTCCCACTGACTATGGGATCCTTACTCCATAGAAAATGTGCTTGGATAGCACCTGCTTGAATGCCAGCCTCTAGGCTATGATCACACACACTAAATAATGCACTTTCCAAGTGGATTTTACTATGTGAACTGGCGTTGAAAGTGGATTGAAAATGCATTATTTAGTGTGAGGGATTACAGTCTAGGTGCGATCTGGGGATCCCCTGGAATTACAGCTCAACTCCAGACTTTGGAGATAAGTTCTCCTGGAAAAAATCAATGCTTTTGAGGGTAGACTCTATGGCAGGGGTATCAAATCCCTGGCCCACAGGCCAGAACTGGCCCACCCAGGGCTTTAATCAGGCCCACGGGGTTCTTTTCTCCCCCCTTTTACTCAAAGGTCCTCACCCTTTGAAGCTCTGGGGCTGCTGAGGTTCTCTGCTCTTTCTGCCTTGTCTTTGCCAGCTGCAGCAGAAAGCAAAGCTGCAAAGAAAATGTGGAGTGGATTATCCATTAAGGTCTCTGTGCCCAGATAGATAAGGCCCAGAGACTTTAATGGAAAATCCATTCCATGTTTTTGTTGCAACTTTGTCTGTGCTGTTTCAGTGTTCCTATATCTTGGCTGAAGCTCATACTTCCTGGAGTTGTGTCCTTGCAAATAAAGGGTTAATGCTTCGAGCCAGCTTGTGTCTGCTCAGTGGACTTCGGAACTGGTGCCTAGTGAGTACTCTTAACTTGGGAACCCACAGTCAAAGGGGGATATTTATTTTTTATTTTATTTATTTCTTTTATATCCTGCCCTCCCCACCAAGGCAGGCTCAGAGTGGCTAACAATATGAGGGTCAGCAATAGCATGCTCAATCATTTAACAGTAAATATAAACAATATTAAATATAAAAACGTTAAAACATTAAAATATTTAAAACATTTTGTGCTAATTCAATGTATCCAAACAACAAGATATTAGTGGTGGTAATCAGACTGGTCGATTTTTAAACTTCTGGAGGTCCCAGACAAGCCACTGGTGGTGTTTCTGGGCCCAATCCATCGCTGTAGATGTCATTATGAAAAAGCGTAGCGGAAGAGTGCCTTTTTGCAAGCCCTGCAGAACTGTGTGAGCTCTCGCAGGGCCCTCACCTCCTCTGGCAATTCATTCCACCAGCTAGGAGCAGCAATGGAAAAGGCCCTGGCTCTTGTTGACACAAGCCTAGCTTCTTTGATGCTGGGGATCATCAACTGGTTTTGGGTTCCGGACCGAAGTGCTCGGTGGCGCATATATGGGGAAAGGTGGTCCCTAAGGTATGCAGGACCCTGGCCATATAGGGCTTTAAAGGTGATAACCAGCACCTTGAAGCAAATCTGGTACACTATTGGTAGCCAGTGCAGTGCTTTCAGCACAGGCCGAATGTGCTCCCGTAAAGGAACTCCCATTAACAACCTGGCTGCAGCATTCTGCACTAGCCGGAGTTGCCGGATTTGGTATAAGGGCAGCCCCATGTAGAGGGCATTGCAGTAATCTAATCTCAAGGTAACTGTAGCATGGATCACAGTAACTAAGTTGTCATGATCAAGAAAGGGAACCAACTGCCTTACCATCTGGGATAGTACACTGGAGAGCCAATCTGAGTATACCCCAGGGGCAAGGAGAAGCTTGCAATGCCATTTCACTGTTTTCCCAGGCTCAGAGCATTTTATATTTTTAGTTTCTGCTGTGATCCTTGTGTTTTTTCTTGATGCTTTAGTTTAAAAATTGCATTGCCATATCCCACTATTCTCCCATCTTTCCATTTTAAACAAAATATTGGAAGAGTTTTAAGTATGTTTGTATTTTAAGTTAAAAATATCTTTAAATGTGTTTGTCTGTGTCCTTTATAAAGTTTTATCTCTGCTGCCTCACATTACATTTTATAGCATACATGGCCTGGCCCCACAAAGTCCCATTTGTGTCAGATCTGGCCCTTCTAATAAACGAGTTCAACACCCATGGAAAACAGGAACCTCAGTGGAGTACAATGCCATAGACCAGGGGTGGCCAACGGTAGCTCTTTAGATGTTTTTTGCCTACAACTCCCAACAGCCCCAGCCATTGGCCATGCTGGCTAGGGCTGGTGGGAGTTGTAGGCAGAAAACATCTGGAGAGCTACCATTGGCCACCCCTGGTCTATGGCATTGTACTCCACTGAGGTTCCTGTTTTCCCCAGCTCCACCCCAAATCTTCAAGAGTTTCTCTACCTGGATCTGGCAACTCTATTCCCTCATCCCAAATCAGTGGCCAGGGGGACATGGTAAACCTAGACGGCAGCATCTGTGTAATCTTATACAGAATTACACCATTCTAAATCCATTGGTCAATTGATATAACTTTGCACAGGATTAAACTTTTGATCAGCAAATGGAATAACGCCAACTCGAAGCCAAGCAGCCACAGAAGGAAGCCATAAACCTGATAATTAAAAACAATGGCAAGACAGGCACAAGCCTTCCTAAGAAAAAGTCTTGCAGGCTGCTTTCAGACCAGCAGCTTGTGGTGGTATCTTCTCAGCTCAGAAAAAAGCCAGCACAGTTTGAAGCACCCTGGGGCACTCAGATGGTGCATGTCTGGCTGCTGAGACAGTCACAGGCTGTGCATGCCCCGGAGGACTGGACTGGTCACACTGCACAAGCACATGGCAGGCGCTTCTGGTGTGCCCCAGCCATTCAGATGGCCAGGAAAGGCAACAGGAAAGCACTTCAGTGATTTGCCACCCCGAAGTATCCCATAGTTTTTTGAAGTGGACTGAAGGCATTGAGATATGAGGTACTGACAAGTGCACAGTGGGGACCAGATGTGCATGTATGAACACACCATTTTAATCTGGGTGGGGGGGTGGCTGTGCTGGCCCAAATCACCCATCTGAATGCAGCCATAATTCCTGATAGCCAGATACTAGAAATCAGAGACCTCCAAGGAGATCTAATCTCCTGCGCTGTCACTCCTAATTAATCCTCTGGCTGAGGATTGACAGTGATGCTGGATTACTGCCACATATATTCACCATCATACAAGGGAGTGCGTACATCCTAGTCTATTACATAATGTCTGGCAATTTTATTTCGTGAAATGTATGAAACAGATTGGATCTTTCCTATGGGATATCCTATTAGGCCATTTAGCAAGAAATCTATGAGGTTGTAATGGTAAATGACCCATTTTTCACAGCAGTGTGGTGCTTTGTAAGAAAATATCCATTACAATCCTTGCTTCCAGTTTGATTTCCCTACAATTATGAGGACTTAAAAGTTAATGTAGCATGAATATTGTCTATTTAAGTTAAACGAACATTCTAGTATTTTATCATGTGGCATTAAGCTTTATTGGATGAGATTTAAGGTAGCTGTCATCTGTACCAGCTGAACTTCACAGCTATCTGCATTCCTGTCTGACACGTAAAGCTTATAACTAGAGAACAGAAACATGCTGGGTTGTTACAACTGCTTGTGGGGCAGGCCCTTTACTTAGTTCAAATATTCAGCAGAATTCAGAACTATCTGTTGCGGTAAGTTGATGCAAATTGTTACTAAAGACAGAAAAAGCTCATGGGAGAACTTAAAAGAGCAGATCTCCCCCTGCCTTTCTTTCGTCCTAGCAGCCTGTTGTTTGCATCTTTGACAGTGGCAGAGTGAAATCACCCCCTGGTCCACTACCCTAGATTGTCACTGGTGGTCAGGAGCAAGCAGAGCCAAGCCCCAGAAACTCTGCCTGAGTCTCAAGGTGTGCTTGGCCCAGACCCCACATCAGCAGTAGCATTTGATGTCAGCTCACCAACTGTCTCCTCCTGAACTACTTCCATTTTGGGGGATGATGCAGTAGGTGAACTAAGGCCTATTGTCAGCTTCACTGAGTTGAGTGACCTTGTATTGTTGGGCTGTAGAACAGCAGTGGCTGTTTGCTTGACTTGCTCCCAGGGCTGTTTTTTATTTCCCAGTCAACTCTGCTCTATGAACACTGAAGAGTTCTTTTGAACACAACAGGAAGGAAGAATCAAGCAAAATTGCTTCCTCCTTCCTCATCTGCTCCTGGCTTGTGTTTGAGCAACTTTCTTGAGAGTAAAGGCAAAGGACTTCTGTCTAGAAAAGATGACTAATGGGAACATGACAGAAGCTTATAAAATGTACATATATTTATTTATTACATTAAACTATCCCGCCCTCTCCGCAAGCAGACTCAGGGCGGCTTACAACATTCATTTATACAGTTAACAATAAATCAATAAAACATCAATACAATTAAAAAAATTTAAAAGCTATTTCATGGTGCTGTACCATTACTATATTGGCGATTCTGCTTTTCAGATGGTGATCACAGAGTACTCTAACTGATGTCAGGTGGCAGCTCTCGGTTAAACATCGAAGGCCTGTCGAAACAATTCAGTCTTACAGGCCCTGCAGAACGTGTAGACAAAGTGAAGATCTATGTCTGTTTTCATAAAAGTGACTTCTGAGGGGCTTGCCATGGGCAGGGCTTCCAAGAGCTGCCAGAAACCTTCCAAATAGATCCCTTATACCCTCTTTCTCCAGATCGAACACAAACATCATTTGAAAGCAAATTCTAGGGACTTAGCTCTATTGCTCCTCCAGGCTAGGCTGAACCTGCCCCACGTTTTGTTTCCCTATCCCCCTTCTCTGCAGTTCTAGGACTCAGAACCTCAGGGCTTTTTTTTGAGCAGGAACGCAGTTCCGGCTGGCTTGGCATCGGGAAGTGGCCTAATATGCAAATGAGTTCCTGCTGGGCTTTTTCTACAAAAAAGTCCTGTGTGAAACAATGGTGATGTCAAGGGGTGTGGCCTAATATACAAATGAATTCCTGCTGGGAACCTCTTATACTACACCAGGTCAGCAACGAAGGTTGCCAACTTTTGGTTGGGAAATACCAGAAGTTTTGGAGGACAGAACCCAGGAAAAGCAGGGTTCGGGGAGGAAGCTAAGTGGGAATGTGATGGCCACATCCCCACTTAACTTCCTCCCCAAACCCTGCTTTCCCTGGGCTGTACCCTCCATTTTCTCCAGACAAACTAATCTGCGTCACCTGGGGAACTCCAGGCCCCACCTGGAGGTCAGCAACCCTATATATTCTTAGAGTCATTTGCTATAACTGTCTAGAGATAGCAAGCATCTTTCTCTTTTTAAAGCCAATAGAGTATTACTCTGCAGGACTTTTAAAAGGTGTGGTAGGAGGCCACTTGTTTTTTGGTATCTTAAGAAAATGCAATTCCTCTGTGTGTGTGTGAGAGAGAGAGAGAGAGAGAGAGAAGGTGCTTCTATCTGATTAGTTTCCTAAGGAAGTCAGGCATCTGATGGAACTTTCCCCAGTGTTTGTAGGAGGAGATCCTAGCTGGCATTTTTATTCATGCGCTATAGAAATAAGCAGTACCTATGTTCTGCTGTCTAGAAGTTATGTAATGAGCTGTGTGGGAGCCCTTTGTGGGTGGCAGAACCAAAAGCTGCAAAGACAAATAGTTGTAAAAAAAAAGTCTTCTCATCAATAAATAAACTTTATTTTGTTTACTTGGGAATTTCTATATCTTACTTGACTAGGCTAATTTCCATCTTCAGCATATCTCACCTCAGATATATTATGAAGTAATTTGTTAAAACATTAACAGCTGCATATCTCCTCTCTGTTATTTGTGAAAGGGGCTTGTTTGGTTTGCATTCCTCTGCCTTCCTCCATTTGCTTTTTTTAAAAAAAATTGCAGGTGGCTAAGGGGTGCACTAAACACTATTTAAAATATATAGAGAGTGACTTTCAGATTCTTGTCCAAGGCAGCTTCTAAAGATACAAAAGCAGGCACTCACAAAATAAAACCACAGATATCATAAAACCCCAAGTATGAACCCTTGCAAGAGTGTGAACCTTAAAAGCAAACAACCTTATCATCAGATAGCACAGCATATGTCTAAAATAACTACCTTATCTTCATTAAAAGCCACACTAATTTAAAAATCACAGTTAATTAAAATCAAGAGAAAGGGATATATCAAGCAGCATCCTGAAAGGTTAAAACAGATCAAATAATCTAAAAGCTATAAAAATCCTAAAGCCCTCCATCTCTCAAAAATTCACCAAAGCCTTGATGAATATAAAAGTTACATTAACTGACTGATAGTTTGTAAACCTGTGACAACTATAATCCTATTTAATATACTGTGTATACTGTGCCTACTTTATAGAATGATAATCAATATCACTATTTTATTTATCATTTTATAAATTCATAGCAAGATAATCTCTCAGATAGATTACACTGAGAGACAGTGATTGTGTAAGGTAACCCAGTAAGTATCATGGATGAGTGAGGAATGAGGACTGAAGCCTCACCAGCCCAAATCTTGCTACTATACCACACTGGGCCTCTTGAACCACTGAACTGCCTTAAGAACATGAGAACTCTGTTGGTCCATCTAGTCTAGCATCCTGTCTCATACAATGGCTAACTAGTTCCTCTGGAGGGCCAACAACAGAGCATAGAGGTCAAGGCCTTGCCCTTATGTCGCGTCCTGGCACTGGGGTTCAGAGGATTAGTGCCTCTGAATTTGGAGGCTATCTTTAGTCACCATGGCTTGTAGCTACTGATAGACCTATCCTCCATGAATCTCTCTAATCCCCCTTTAAAGCTGTCTATTCCTGGGGCCATCACTACATCCTCTGGCAGTGAATTCCACATTCTAATCACTCTGAATAAAGAAATATTTCCTTTTGTCCATTCTGAATCTGATGTCCATCAGCTTTATTGAATGCCCTCGAGTTCTGGTATTTTGTAAAAAGAAGAAAAAGTTTTCCTTATGAACTCTCTCTACCCAATATATAATTTTATAAACTTCTATCATGCCCCCCACTTTGTTGTCTCTTTTCTAACAAATTCCAGAATCTTCAGTCCCGACTAAAGGTTCTGAAGGGAAGATAGTCCAACTCCCTAATCATTTTGGTTGCCCTCCTTTGTATTTTTTCCAGCTCTGCGATGTCCTTTTTGAGATACCATGACCAGAATTGTACACAGTATTCCAAATGAGGCTGCCCATAGATCTATATGGGGCTTTATAATATCAGCGGTTTTCTTTTCAGCCTCTTTCCTAATAATCTCTCATGTAGGGTTTGCCCTTTTCACTGCTGCAGCACATTGGGTTGACACTTTCATTGAGCTATCCACTAGAACCCTGAAATCTTCCCCTCCCCCCTCATTCTCAGCAAGATCAGACCCCATTAGCCTATACTTGAAATTGGGAATTAAAAAAAAAAGTGTTCATCACCTTACACTTACTAACATTGAACTTCATTTGCCACATTGTCATCCACTCATCCCGTTAGTGGAGATCCTCTTGAAGATTTTCACCAACCCCAATAATTTTGTGTCATCTGCAAACTTGGCCACTACACATATCAGCCCTAGTTCTAGATCATTTATGCATAAATTAAATAGTATTGGTCCCAATACCAATCCTTGTGGAACCCCACTGCTTACTTCACTCCATTGTGAGAACTGTCCATTGATTCCTACTCTTCACTTCCTGTCATTTCCCCATTCAAACATTCAGGGAAGTCAGGCAGGGTTGCCTTTTAGCCCCCATACTGTTTCTTTTCTGTATAAATAACCAAGTAAGTTTTATGAAAGATCCAAGATTACACCCCCCCAAACTAGCAGATCGACACGTCCAAGTGCTATTATATGCAGATGATGCCATAATTCTGTCCAGAACACCTATAGGGCTGAAATGGGCCCTGAAAAAGTTCTCTCTTTGTTGTGAAATTGAACATCTTAAAATTAATTATCAGAAAACTAAGGTTATGACCTTTGGAAGAAACTGCAAGGTCTAGGTACTTAGAGATTCAAGGACATCAGCTGGAACAAGTATCTAGTTTCAGATACCTGGGAGTAGTGGTGCAGGCTTTGGGCTCCAACTCAATCCATAACAGCAGCACTGCTGATGCAGGAGAGAAATCGGCAAATAGTATTCTGAAATTTTATCGGACTCAGGGGGGTTACAATGTTTCAGCTGCACTTCGCCTCTTTAAAGCTAAGGCACTTGCCCAGCTAACTTATGGAACATTTCTGGGGTCTTCAGCTTCCTCCCTGTCTCTACTTGAGAGAGTCCAATCCAAATTTCTTAGAACATTAATCCAAGTACCCAAGTGTGTATCAAACTCCTGGGCTCACTTGGAAACAGAAATGACTCAAGTAGAGGCCAGAATTTATGTTCTTTCTATATATAAATGGATCACTGGTAACATGAATCCTAAGGGGCTGTTCCCTCTTATCTCGCATGACCAATTACAATGCAATTGGCTCCAAGCAGTCCAAACAGCCATCAGGAAGTTGGGGTTTTCCTCCAAGCCCTCCTAAATCTTGGCATAGACCAGGCAAAATCACTCATTAAGCAGAGAGTACTAGATATAGATAGACAAACAGATCTTCTCAGTTCCCCAGACTATTTCTCTTCAGCAAACGGTAGATATATAGTTGCCCCCGCTGCCTACCTATACTTCCTTGAATCTCACAACACTAGTAGGGCCTTTACCTTAGCTAGGAGTATGTCCCTGCCATCTGCAGTTGTAGAAGGGAGATATAAAGGGACTCCTTATGCACTTAGGCTCTGTTCCTGTCCCCAATCTGAAATAGATTCTTTGGAGCATATATTCTTTAATTGTTCTTTTCATACAGTGAGTCGAAGGGAAATTATTAGCCCGCTATTGGAAGGGTTCCCTGGCAGATCAAATAAACTCAAATTAGATTATCTTCTGTCAGATAGGAACCACCAAACAACAATACAAGTGGCTAGGTTCTGTTTCCAGGTTTATAAAGAATGCAAAAAGCGAGACAATAGACCAAACTGTAAATCTTCTAACAAATTTTAAAGTGACTTTTTAGAAGGGTTAAAGGGTTAAATAATAATCTGTTACATTCTTTTTTACTGTTATAACCCTCAAGTCATCAAATCTTAATATGTAGACTTTTTGTGGGACTTTTTATAACATACTTTTTAAGGCTGTTCTAAATGACTTACATGTTCTGGTCAATGATTGTATTAAAAAACTGACTGACTGAATTCATAGGATAACTCATCCTTTTATCTCATGATTGCTAAGTTTAGTCAGGAGTCTTTGGAGAGGTACCTTGTCAAAAGCCTTTTGAATGTTCAAGTATAAAATGTCCACCGTTGTTTGCATACTTGTTCACTTTTTCAAAGAACTCCAAAAAGTGAGACAGGACTTCCCTTTGCAGAAACCATGCTGATTTTCCCTTAGCAGGCTTTGTTCTTCCATGTGCCTAATACTTCTATCTTTGATTACAGTTTCTTCTTCTTTGATTACATTATTATTATTATTATTATTATTATTATTATTATTATTATTATTATTATTATTATTATTATTATTATTATTATTATTATTATTATTATTTCTATCCAACCCAGCCCACCAGGGCAGGCTCAGGGTGGGTCACAGCACAAAAACATATAGATTAATTCATTAAAATCCTTTAAAATTCATAAGAATAACAAATTACAAATTGAACAACGTTAATTAAAACACAAAATGGCTGTATTTCTTAAGTCTGCTTGAAGCATTCCAATAGCAGCTGAAGTCACAGGTGTTTCACATAAGCAATATAGAAACAGGTTTGGGACAAAGTATGGCAGGAGGGACAGCTCTCATTGGAATCTGAAGCCTCATCTAAAAGCCTGGCAGAAGAGTTCTGTCTTACAGGCCCTGTGGAACTGCAATAGGTCTCACAGGGCCCTGATCTGCATAGAGAATTCATTCCACCATCTTGAAGCCATGCTCTGTGGCAATGATGTCAAAGACTGAATTGTTCTGAATAATTGTGCTGGTTGGGAACTCACTGATGCAATGACAGCTGCATAGTAATCTTTCTTTGCCATCTCCATTGACATCTCATAGGTTCTCATAAATGACCTATAAGAAGCTCTAGTCTCTTTGCTGTGAGTATGCCGCCACCTTTGCTCTAGCTATCTCACTTCCTGTTCTATCCACCATAGTTCCGAGGTATACCACGGAACCACTTTTGAGTGGGGATGGAGAGGGCACTGCTAGGCAATCGTCATGATGGCTTCAGAGAGCTGGCTGTTCCGGTCTCCCACCAGCTTATCAAGTGAGTCACCAGGGGTATCGGGTCCCACAGAGCATTCTGGAATCCATAAGTCTCTGTGGGTGGGCATAAATTTGCTCACCACCTAAACGAGGGGGGCGGGTTGGAATGTGCATCCAAGCCTAAAGGGCAAAGTAGTCAGACCATGGCATTACAACAGTTTGTATCTGATCCACTTCTATCCCCATCCCAAATATAAGATCCAGCATGTGGCCAGGGTTACTACAAATTGGGAAAGCCACAATGGTGCCATGGATAGCATTAGGTCCTTGGTCTGAGAAGAGTCTACCTCATCAAAATAGACATTAAAATCCCTCAGAATAAGTAGTCTGGGGTACTCCAATGCCCATATGGAGACAGCCTCCAGTAGACCTGGCAGGGTATCTGCTGGTGTGTTAGGCAGTTGGTACACCAGCCAGATAGCCAAGCTCTCCTTTGCCTCCCACACTAGGCCTACACAGTCAAGGCTGGCAATCTTTGGGCTGGGGAGCACCCTAAAGGAGAAAGACTCCTAGATGAGCATTGCCATGTCCTCCCACCCTAAAGTCCAAGATTGGTGGAGGACCGAGAACCCAGAGGCGGCAAGTTGCTTCAAGGTGACAGTTTCGCCCTCCATCCCTCAGGTCTCAGTTACACAAACAATGTCTATTTTATGCCCCTCAAGTTAATCTCATAGGATAATGGTGTCACACAGCACCAATGTCAGAGAAGGGTACTTTGTCCTAACCCCATAACCAACATTCCTTGGTATGGAATGAAGACAAGAAGGAGGCCGAGCATTCCCACATCTTCTCAACACATGTCCTGTCCCACCACTATATCTCCCTCATCCCACAATTACTGGGATCCCTGGTCCTTGCATGTCACCTCCTGCAATATCTTCTAGAAACAAAGGGTTCTCCCAGATCTGCATAGAGCCTGAAGCCGGGGTGTCAAATGTGTGGTTGAGGGCTGGATCAGGCCCCCAGAGAGCTCCTATCAGGCCCACAAACAACTTACTGTCATCTGCTTCCTTCTCTCTCTTGCTTCTTTCTGCATCACAGCTTGTTTTACCAGGCTTGCTGAGTTACACAGGAGCTACAGAGCAAAGCCTCTATTTTCTCCATTGGCTGACCAGCACACATAGCAACTTATATACAAAAGCTCATAATGCCCAGCTATGTTTTCCTCTGGGCCTTAGGCTCAAAGCATTGACCATGAGATTTATGTAATGAATGTCAATACATCAAAAGTAGGGTTGCAACTTACAGATACATACCTGAACAACACCTGAACAGCCTACTCAAGATTGCTACAGCATGGACATTGTCTTCAGATTTTGATGCAATAATTCAGAGCAGAAGGTGTCAGTTATCAGAAACTTTTAAATAAACAAAATATTGCAAGAGTGCTAATCTTTTAAGCATGTTTTAAGTTTTTTTAAAAAAAAATCTTTAATTGTGTTTGTCTGTGTTCTTTATAAAGTTTACATATCCACTACCTGGCATTACATTTTATGACACACATAGCCTAACATGACAAAGTTCTCATAGTTCTGGCCCTCATAACAAATGAGTTCAACACTCCTGGCCTAAAGGCTTTAGATCGTATCTAGTCCATCAGTTACAAATTCAAGTAATCAGTCTTATGGCAATAAATAACTTGTCTGGGGTAGATGTTAAGCTGGCTGGCCTGTAATTTCCTGGATTCCTTTTTAAAAATTGGTGTCATATTTGCTACTCCCAGTCTTCTGGTATAGTGGCTGAATTTAGTGATAGATTACATATACTGGTTAGTAGTTCAACTATCTCCCGTTTGTGTTTCCCTAAGAACTCTCAGGTGTATGGCATCAGGACCGCTGGTTGCTACATAGATAGTGATAAAAACTCCTCAAAAGTGAGGGCTCCAGGTGGGGCCTGTAGATCTCTCTGAATCACAACTCATAAGAACATAAGAGAAGCCATGTTGGATCAGGCCAATGGCCCATCCAGTCCAGTACTCTGTGTCACACAGAGGCCAAAAAAAATTTATACACACACACACACACACATATATATATACACACTGTGGCTAATAGCCACTTATGGACCTCTGCTCCATATTTTTATCTAACCCCCTCTTGAAGCTGTCTATGCTTGTAGCCGCCGCCACCTCCTGTGGCAGAGATCAGTTTCCCCTTAGAGTTGCCAGCTCCAGTTTGGAAAATTCCTGGAGATTTGGGGGTGGAATCTTGAAAGGGTGAGGGTGGGGAGGAAACTGACCTCAGTAGGATATGATGCTATAGACTCCATGCTCCAAAGCAGCCATTTTCTCCAGGGGAACTGATCTCTTTCATCTGGAAAGCCATTGTAATTCTGAGTGTTTTCCACCCCCCCACCTGGAGGTTGGCAACTCTACTTCCCATGGAGAAAAATGGCTGCTATAGGAGGTGGATTATATCCTTCTAAGATCCTTTCCCTCCTCAAACTATGCCATCCCCAGGCTCCAGTCCCCAGTATTTCCTAACCTGGAGTTGGCAAGTTATGAGACAAAGCCCTCTTCACTTCCCCCCTCAAGGGTTAATGTACATGGTACTAAGCTCATTCTGGACCCCTTTCCTTGGCTGTGTGTACACCTACCAGTTTCCTTGCAGGGCCAACAGAAGAAGGGAGTGGGTGTCACCAGAGGAGTGTCAGAGGAAGACTTCCCATCAAGTGTGTGTGTGATTTTGCTTCCTCCCTCTCTCCTGTCCTCATTCTTCCCCGGTTGATGTTTCTTCAGCTTTCCCAAACCCCACTAACCATTCCATCTCAGCCACCACTGCTGGCCAAGCCATTCTCCATGGGAGTGTGGGATCTTTGAGGGTTTGCCTGCTTCCCATTCACCTCTCTTGCCATTCAGATGGCTTTCCTGAATGGCTGACCTTGGGCTTCTCTAGATCGGGCCCCCAAGCACAAGCCACTTTTCCTGCAACCCTGGTCAGCACCAAGAGAGGGAGGGAGGGGGAGACCCTTGAATACAATCGCCTCTCCCCCCCCCACCACCTCCTTTTGAATTTTTTGTACTTTTTGCAAGCAGTCTTCTTGATCTCCTCCCAACTTTCTCCCATGATCCTCTTCTTTCTTTCTCTCTCACTTATTTTTTTTTTGGGGGGGGGGCAAATACTTTCATCTCAAGAGATTTAAAACAAATCAGCCAGTATCATAATGCCCCTGTACAAATCAGCCAGTATCATAATGCCCCTGTATAAATCGATGGCTAAAGAGGCTAAACTTCAGAACACTCGTGCACGGGCCTTTTCAATCGCGGCCCCATCCCTATGGAATCAGCTCCCGGAGGAGGTGCGGGCCCTGCGGAGCCTTGATCAGTTCCGCAGGGCCTGCAAGACCACCCTCTTCAAGCTGGCGTACATGGACTGCTGAGTTATGTTTGTTTAACAAATATGGTTCTGTTTAAGGACCTGTGTTACTATGTATACTGACAGAAATAGCGTCGTAAATACCATTGCCACTGTCAGATTAAGTTAAATTTATTTATGTACTGACTGGTTTTTAAATAATGTTAATTTTAAAGTTTTATATTTATTGTACTGTATGTTTATGAATGTTGTTAGCCGCCCTGAGCCTGCCTAGGCGGGGAGGGCGGGATATAAATAAAATATTATTATTATTATTATTATTATTATTATTATTATTATTATTATTATTATTATTATTATTATTATTATTATTATTATTATATGGTGCTTGGAGAAACGTCGACTGCAGGGTGACATGATAGAGGTTTACAAGATAATGCATGGGATGGAGAAAGCAGAGAAAGAGGTACTTTTCTCCCTTTCTCACAATACAAGAACTCGTGGGCATTCAATGAAATTGCTGAGCAGACAGGTTAAAATGGATAAAAGGAAGTACTTCTTCACCCAAAGGATGATTAACATGTGGAATTCACTGCCACAGAAGGTGGTGGTAGCCACAAGCCATTGGCCTGATCCAACATGGCTTCTCTTATGTTCTTATGTAGATGACTTCCTTTGTTCAGGCAGAGAGGTCAAGAAGAAGGAGGAAGTATCTTCCATTAAGCATGTGGTCTTCTAGTATAAGCACATAGTTCTTAGTGTTTGTTATTTTCACCTCCCAGTACCATTTCCCTGTAGTAATAAATATGTTTTTTGCTTTCATGTTAAATGCCTCTCAATGATTATTTGATCCAGTGATCCATCGAACTGTTTGAGATAAAGAAATAGAATTTTCAATTCCCTACAAAAATTCCTAGTTAGAATATAGGAATGCATAGGAAGATTACCTGGTCTCATCACTGCCTACCTTTCAGTTAAGTGTGACAGAATTTGGGCTTGAGTGAGCCTGGGCTTTTTTGGTTCTGTGCTATGTAAAGATTTGCTATAGCTAATTGCTGCTTAGTTTCTGCAGTCCCATAAGCCTTTGCTGTTTTGTTGGAAGCCTAAGCATAGAAACTAAAGCCTTACCCTGTAGATGTACCTTTGCCTGAATTCATATTTGACATTCCCCAGTTTTCCAAGTGGCAGACTGCAAAGCCTAAACATATCTCTCTAGGGCCGAGGCCAGACGCACATAAACTGACGAGATGGGCATGGATGAAAGCCAGATACATGTCGGATTTTATGCGGTTGTCCAAACATCAGCATCTGGCAATGGTCGTTGGCTCGTTCGTGTCCCAAACTGCCACGACTGAGATGCGGACTTTTTTGATAGTACGTTAAATCCGGAATAAGAATGCTTCCAACGACTCCCGCGCATACTTTCTATGTTTTGAACGCTCCATTGTAGCCGACTCGTCGCAAGCGCACATCCACTTCCCTGCGAGAGCCCACTCCAAATAATATCATTGCGCCAGCAATTGTTGACTCAGCCTTCCAAACCACAGAGGTCAGTAACATATGTACCCAGCTTGCTGGGGGGGGGGGGGAAGTGTAGATGACTGGAGAAGGCAATGGCAAACCACCCCGTAAAAGGTCTGCCATGAAAACTTTGTGAAAGCAGCGTCACCTCAGAGTCGAAAACCACTGGTGCTTGCACAGGGGACCTTTCGAAATGGGGGGGAGGCAGATCGCCCGCCTTTGCTGTCTCCCTGCCAGGGGAGGAAGAAGACCCACCTTTGCCGTCTCCCCACCAGACGGAGAGACAGCAAAGAGAGTTGCCATGCTCCCCCCCATTTAAACACCACGGTGGGGTGTTTAAATGGGGGGGAGGAAGATCAGCCACCTTTGCTGTCTCCCTGCCAGGGGAGGAAGATGACCCACCTTTGCCATCTCCCCGCCAGGTGGAGAGACAGCAAAGAGAGTTGCCGTGCTCCCCCCCCCATTTAAACACCTCATCAGGGTGTTTAAATGGAGGGGAAGGAAGATCACCCACTTTTGCTGTCTCCCTGCCAGGCAGAGAGACAGCAAAGAGAGTTGCCGTGCTCCCACCCCCATTTAAACACCATGGCTGGGTGTTTAAATGGAGGGGGGAAGATCCCCCACCTTTGGTGTCTCCCCGCCAGGTGGAGAGACAGCAAAGAGAGTTGCCGTGCTCCTCCCCCCATTTAAACACCACGGTATTGGGATTTTCTATATGTTATGGGGTATTGATATTGAATATATGCTACTGAATGTTACTTGTGTATGGTTTTAGAATTAATAAATACTTTTAAATGCAACTGGTCTCATTGTGTTTATCTCCCTCTGGAGGCATAAGTTCCCAAGCCATATTCCTTCTGCCCATAGAAAAGAACCCTGATGAGCTTAGTGATCTCAGACAGATGCTTGGGCCCCTAAAATTCCCCTACAGAACGGTAGAAGCAAGGATATTTTAAGACTTCTTCCTCTAAGTCCTGTGTTCTTGTATGTGTGTTGGTTCAATTCATTGGTCGCTGTCTGACACTTGAACTGTATTGTTCTGTATGTGTTTGTAATGTTTGCTCCCCAGCTTACAGATTTTTTTTTTAAATCAAAAGGCAGGATATAAATATTTAAATAAAAAATCATAGCCAAAAAAACTAGTACATTGGCCAAAGATATACCTGCCCTTGAAGATTAATGTATGTGGTCTGAAACATAAAGTGTATGTGATGGGGGGGAAATCCATCTATCTTTTCTAAACAGTGGTCCTGAAGTGAATCACTTAAACAGTCCCTTTTGCTTTACTTTACTGGTGGTGTTAGCAGATAAAAATGCTATTTTTGCACTGATTTCCTCCCCCCACCCCCCCACTGTGTTGCCATCTTGCTATTCTTTTTCAGATAATCGCTGTTTTTCCTACCTACTGTTTCCATCATACTGCCTTCAATGTTTAATTTAGAATGACAAGGGCTACCAAATCAATGTCAAACAAGCTCTGTTTTGTCATCCCAACTGTTATCAATTATACAAGAAGCAAAATGCTTTGTTTTAGTCAATCTTGGGTGAGGTGAGGGTGGGTGTCTGTCAATATGTCACAGTTTTTGTTGAAAAGTGCAAAGCTTTCATCTCTGTCTCTTGCTCCACTCCAGCAGAACAGAGACTCTGAGAGGAGTATGTTCATTTTGTTTAAAAATGCAGGCTAATCCTTTGAGTTCCTTTTAATTCTTCCATATCTTGTGGCAAACCAGCTTGAGACATGTTGCATACACAACTCCTCTGTGCTTTTTCTCTGACTCATTGCTTTTCAACAGCACACTCTTTACCCAGGCAGCTAAATCAATATGACTTCCTTTGAGTGATCAAAGTAGTTTAAAAACAACAACACAATATTAACCACCAATGTGCATTTTCATTATGATTTATTGGTTCATTCTAATTTATTTTTCTCAAATACTTTGATTTGATTGCTTGCCAAATGTTATATGTGCAATGTTTTCTTTGAGGCAAAGATCTTCATTAAAAAAAAACACCCTCTGCAGCTATGGACAAATACAGCTGATGACAAAGTTACCAATAGGCCCCCTGTCCAAATCTTAGTCCTTCATATAACTAGCAATTTAAGGCCATGTCCAAAGCACCAAAAGCTATTTTATGAGACCAAGTGGATGGTTTCAGACTTGTTTTTCTCAAATTGTGCCCCCCTCCCCATGCCACGTTGCTAACTATTCCAATTTTCAAGCTCAGAGTTTTTCAAAAGCTTTTGATGAGCTGGACCAAAAATTGGTTATTCAATGAAAAATAGTCAAGAACTCCACAGGGCTAATGCAAACACAATGTCTGAGTATGAGCAGATTTTGGGATCCAGGCAAAAAGTATTAGCTTTGAAAAACAATGTATATATTTAGGGAAGAAGAAGAAGAAGATGATGATATTGGATTTATACCCCACCCATACTCTGAATCTCAGAGTGGATTACAATCTCCTTTACCTCCCCCCCCCCCACAACAGACACTCTGTGAGGTGAGTGGGGCTGAGAGAGCTCTCACAGAGGCTGCCCTTTCAAGGACAACTCCTACAAGAGCTATGGCTGATCTAAGGCCATTCCAGAAGCTGCAAGTGGAGGAGTGGGGAGTCAAACCTGGTTCTCCCAGATAAGAGTCCATGCACTTACCAAACTGGCTCTCTGAAAAGAGAATTGGATGTTGTACTAGGATCTGGGAAGCCCAGGTCTGAATCCCCATTCTGCCATGGAAGCTTTGGGCCAGTCACATGCTGTCAGTCTAACCTCACAGGGTTGTGTGGATAAAATGGAGAGGATGTAAGCTGCATTGGATCACCATTAGAGAGCAAGCTGAGGTATAGTTAAAGTAAGTAAAGAAATAAATAGTAGAATGACAAAATTATATTTTAAAAAGTTACATACAGTTTGCATAAGCATGAATGCTGCAAGCATCCTGTTCACACAGAATCTATATCGAAGGTATATCAATGCATTGTTGTTAGGTTTGTTTGGACTTCATTTGACTTGGTGACAAATCTGAAGGATTTTTGCCTTCCTAAACAAAATCTTACCTTCATGCTAGCCCAAGGTATTCTGGTGCAAAACCCACAAGTCATAAAAGAATCAGACCTAGGAAGAGTGTTGAAAAGGTTTTTACTGTGTCAGAATAAGTGATGTTTCTTTATATTCCTACCACACACACAAAAGACATCCAGAGGACACGTTTTCAGTATTTTCTAGTAACACACTATATAGCAGTGTTGGCTGCTCTAAACTTCTGCTTTTTATGCCCAGGGGCTTTTTTTCTCATTGCCACTGTCGTTGACTTTGTCGCTGAGTGAAGAAAATGTCCCTTTGATCTAGCTGATTTATCTCCATACTTTCAAAAAATCTCTATATTACCTGCCATTATTACCAAGGGTGACTGTGCAAAGCCTTGCCAATGCCCCTCCCCCCTATTTTTAGCAGATGTTTATGCCTTGGGGTGCATATGTATGCATTTTTTTTCATAATGTAATGAGAAACTTATGATGTGATTTTTCTCCATTTCCTCTTAAAATCACTTAAGGATTCATTTATGTTTGATCTGAAAAAGCACCTGGGTGAGACTGGGATAGGAGAGAGAGGCTGCAAAAGAAGCAAAGTGTTAAATTGACTTGCAAAGCCAAAAATGAACAGGAGACCCTTTACTAGGAGTGAGGTTGCTAAAACAGCACTATGAAAAAAAAGTCATACTATGGCATTATGGTGGATAGAAACACTGTGGGGTAAAGAAGTAAGCTTCCTATCTGCTGCAAAGACTACCTGACATGCATGAAATCCTGATCCTCAGACTGCTTACTTTGGGGTACCAAAGCTATATTCAGATCATAATATGCCTACTGTTTTTAAACACTATACACCTGCTTTTGATAGTCACTGTAATATTAATAAGATGAGTCTTTGCTTTTCCAAAGCCTCCTTAGTCAAATGTTCTTAGCACTGTAAGAGAATAATTTCAGGAAGGCAGCAAGAAAATGAAAATGACCATTTCACATGGTTATCTCTTAACTCTTTTTGAAATACAGTTTGTGTGTGTATTTGGCAGAGATGTATTTTATTACCAGCTGTTTGACTTTTAAAAGTATTGTCATCATTTTATAGACATGACCAAGGCCCAGATCCCAGGTTCTCTATTGCCATCTCAGATGTTAGATTTGAATGTTACCTAATCAGCATGTTTGCATTCTCCTTTGAGTCTGTCCCAAGCTGTTCATTGAGTGTACTTCAACAATAAACAATGATTTCTAGAAAAAGCAGATTTGTCTGGATCCTTTACAGTCTGATTTCAGGCCTAACTATGGAGCTGAAGTGACTTGGTGGATAATCTGCATCAGGAGAGGGAAAAAGAGAGTGCAAATCTGCTCTTTCTCTGAAGTTTCAATGCCTCTCAGAAGTTTTCAATGCCATTGACCATAGTATCCTTTTGGAGTTGGGACTGGTGGGCACTATTCTGTGGTGGTTTCAGTCCTATTTGGAATGTCGGTGCAAGATCTGACTCCAGTAGCATCTTAACGACCAACAAGATGTTCAGGGTATAAGATCCCTTCATCAGGTAAGTTTCAGGAAGTAATACTCAAGGACTATTTCTCAGCCAGAGGCCAAGGACTTCTGCAAGGGTCCATTTTGTCCCCTATGCTTTCTAACATTTACATGAAACTGCTGGGTGAGGTCATCTGGAAACTGGGCTGTGTTGTCACCAATATACAGATGACACTAATCTCTATCTTGCACTTGCACAAGATCCATAGGAGACTAGAAACCAATGCCTGGGAGTGTGGAGGAGCTGGATATGGGCTAATAAGCTGAAGCTTAATACTGGCAAGGTGGAAGTTCTAATGGTGAGCGGAAGAACTGACCCTGAATTTAAGGTGTATCCAGTTCTAGATGGGGTTGTACTCTTGAAGGAATAAGTGCGAAGTCTGGGGGTGCTCAGGAATGTTTTTTACCAACTGACTAAATGGGACCTATTGGATGACTAACTTTGGTTTCTCATAGTCAGCCTACACACCAAAGCCAGTCAGGAACCAGCCTGTGCTAGGCTCAGCTTTAGATGGGCCTCCTTCTGGTGGGTCTGCTGGGAGTGCAAACAGGGCAGGTGTCATTAGTCATTGATCCAGGTATAAATTTGAACATAATTGTGACTCCTGTTTTGGACTGCATCTATGGCCATCTTGCCTTTGAGGTGGGACTTTGCAGCAGCCCTTTGGGGATGCCCAGTCCTCCAATTCTAGCATTAAAAAGGAGGGAGGATCAGGGACTTTTGCTGCCTCTGCCAAATAGTCCCAAGGGACTGCCCTCATTTTGATGAGTGTTTAGCAAAACCCCCTGTTTTCCTTCAGCCCTTTTGCCCTACTGGTTTTGTACCCCAATAGGGCCACATCAACGTATTTGAGAGAGGGTTTGAGGGCTGGGTCCAGGTCCCACAAACTGCATTAACCTCAAGTCCATCAGAGACCTACCTGATGTTGTGATTAAAAAGATCACCAAAGAGTGCATAGCCAGCCAGGTGGCAGGCCCCTTTGAATCATCAACAATCCCAAATCTCAGGATTTCTCCCTTGGACATAGTACCAAAAAGAGCCCCAGGCAAGTTTCTGCTGATCCATCACCTGTCTTACTTCAAGGGGTCCTCTGTCAGTGATTTTTTAACCTCAGAACTTTGCTTGGTAAGGCATACCTCTTTCAATCAAGCTCTGCAAATTGTGCAGTCCTGTGGCACAGGCACTCATGGCAAAATGCAGCATTCAGTCAGTATTTCGCTTGTTGACAGTTTGATTCTTTTCTATATCCTTAGGTCACGTCATGCCTTGGCCAGTCTTGGAGGCACTGGTCTTATGATACTTGGGGCATTTAAATAGAGCTGCCGAGTTCCCCACAGCCTTCAGCAGGGGACTTGATTTGCATGTGCATAGCGTGCATAGTGATGATGTCACACATATATCCCTCCCCACCTTCCTCCCCAAAGAATCCCTGCTTCCTCAGTCAATGGAGAAAATAGAGACTTTGCTCTGTAGCTCCTGAGTGATTGAGCAAGCCTGGCAAAGCAAGCTGTTACACAGAAGGAAGCAAGAGAGAGGGAGAAGGAAGCAGATGACAGCCAGTTGCTTGGGGACCTGATAGGGGCCCTGCAGGGGTCTGATTTGGCCCCTAGGCCAGATGTTTGACACCTCTGTCCTAGAACATTCTTGATTAAATACACAACAACATGCATCTCCAGTAGTCTAAGAAGGATTAGCAGGGACACAGCTAATTCTGCCCTACCTGGTCAGTCCTGCTTCATGTTTTACTACCTCCAGATCAGGGCCCCAGGTATGGACAATTTCTTCTTGCATGCTGACAAGTTCTGCCTGTCAAGGTTCTAGTTTGTAAGCATTATGTAAGCATGCATTGCAGCCTGAGGACTGTGTCCCTCAGAGTTGGGCATGCACTCTCTCCTCATCAGGTCATCCATGGTGGCCTCATAAGAACATAAGAGAAGCCATGTTGGATCAGGCCAATGGTCCATCCAGTCCAACATTCCATGTCACACAGTGGCCAAAAACCCCCCAAGTGCCATCAAGAGGTTCACAAGTGGGGCTAGAAACCCTTCCACTTTGCCCCCCCCCCCCAACACCAAGAATAAAGAGCATCACTGCCCCAGACAGTTCCAATAATATGCTGTGGCTAATAGCCACTGATGGATCTCTGCTCCATATTTTTATCCAATCTCCTCTTGAAGCTGTCTATACTTGCAGCTGCCACCACCTCCTGTGGCAGTGAATTCCACATGTTAATCACCCTTGGGTGAAGAAGTACTTCCTTTTATCCATTCTAACCTGACTGCTCAGCAATTTCATTGAATGCCCACAAGTTCTTGTATTGTGAGAAAGGGAGAAAAGTACTTCTTTCTCTACTTTCTCCATCCCATGCATAATCTTGTAAACCTCTATCATGTCACCCTGCAGTCGACGTTTCTCCAAGCTAAAGAGTTCCAAGCATTTTAATCTTTCTTTATAGGGAAAGTTCCAACCCTTTAATCATTCTAGTTGCCCTTTTCTGGACTTTTTCCAATGCTATAATATCCTTTTTTGAGGTGCGGTGACCAGAATTGTACACAGTATTCCAAATGAGACCGTAGTATCGATTTTTACAGCGGCGTTATGATACTGGCTGATTTGTTTTCAATTCCCTTCCTAATAATTCCCAGCATGGCGTTGGCCTTTTTTATTGCAATCGCACACTGTCTTGACATTTTCAGTGAGTTATCTACCATGACCCCAAGATCTCTTGGTCAGTCTCTGCCAGTTCACACCCCATCAACTTGTATTTGTAGCTGGGATTTTTGGTCTCAATGTGCATTACTTTGCACTTGGCTACATTAAACCTCATCTGCCACATTGACGACCACTCACCCAGCCTCAACAGATCCCTTTGGAGTGCCTCACAATCCTCTCTGGTTCTCACCACCATGAACAATTTAGTGTCATCTGCAAACTTATCCACTTCACTGCTTACTCCCAACTCCAAATCATTAATGAACAAGTTGAAGAGCATGGGACCCTGTACTGAGCCCTGCGGCACCCCACTGCTTACCGTCTTCCACTGCCCATTTATACTCACTCTCTGTTTCCTATTAATTAGCCAGTTTTTGATCCACAAGAGGACCTGTCCTTTTACTCCATGACTCTTGAGCTTACTAAGGAGCCTTTGATGAGGAATTCTTGGGGGTCATGAAAGGGGGGGAGGAAGGAGAAAAATGTAATGTATTTTTATTAGTTTTTTATAAGTATTATTATAATATATCACAATATAATAAAATTGGTTTAAACAGAAGAATGCTTCCGATGACTCCCACACATACTTTCTATGTTTGAACGCTCCATCGTAGCCAACTCGTCACAAGTGCACACCCACTTCCCTGCGAGAGCCCACTCCAAATGATATCATTGCACCAGCAATTGTTGACTCAGCATTCCAACCTTCTGAGGTTGAGGTCAGTAAAATGAGTGCCCATATTGCAGGGGGAAAACTGTAATGACTGGGGAAGGCAATGGCAAACCACCCCGTAAAAGGTTGGCCGTGAATATGTTGTAAAAGCAGTGTCACCCCAGAGTCGAAAATGACTGATGCTTGCACAGGGAACCTTTCTTTTCCTAAATGGGGGGGGGGGGGGGAGATTCATCGCCCGCCTTTGCTGTCTCCCCGCCAGGTGGGATGATGGCAAAGGCAGTTCCTGGGCTTCCCATCCCCCCCTTTAAACACCCAGTTGGGGTGTTTAAATGTGGGGGAAAGGCAGATCGCCAGGCAGAGAGACGGCAAAGAGAGCTCCCATGCTCCCCCACCCCAGCGGGGTGTTTAAATGGGGGGGAGGAAGATGACTTGCCTTTGTGGTCTCCCTGCTAGGCAGAGAGATGGCAAAGAGAATTTCCATGCCCCCCCCCCTTCATTTAAACACCCTGGCGGGGTGTTTAAATGGGGACAAGGTAAAAGCTGGAACAGGCCGGAACGAGTATCAAACAATGTAGACTGTCACAAAAAACATTGGGATGCATCACAGATACTCGAGAACAATATTCTAGAACAGAAAAAGCAGAACTCACATGTCCTGATTACACCATTCTGGGCCAAAAGGCCTCCGAAACACCCCAGAACAGGCCAGAACGGGCATTGAACAACCTGGGCCACAAAAAAACACAGGGATGCATCACAGATGCTCGAGAACAATATTATAGAATGGAAATAGTGGAACTCACATGTCCTTATTACCCCATTCCGGAATGGGTCTACATTGTTTAATTCCCATCCCAGCCTGTTCCATGGTGTTCCGGAGGCCTTTTGGCCTGGAATGGGGTAATCAGGACATGTGAGTTCTGCTTTTTCTGTTCTATAATATTGTTCTTGAGTGTCTGTGATGCATCCCAGTGTTTTTTGTGGCAGCCCTGGTTGCTTGATACCCGTTCCAGCCTGCTCCGGCATGTTCCAGAGGCCTTTTGGCCCAGAACGGGGTAATCAGGACGTGTGAGTTCCACTTTTTCTGTTCCAGAATATTGTTCTTGAGTATCTGTGATGCATCCCAGTGTTTTTTGACACTCTGTTGTTTGATGCCTGTTCCAGTTTTTACCCTGTCCCATTTAAATGGCGGGGGGGAGGAAGATGACCCACATTTGCCATCTCCCCGCCAGATGGAGAGACAGCAAAGAGAGTTGCTGTACTCCCTCCCCCATTTAAACACCACGGCAGGGTGTTTAAATGGGGGAGGAGGAAGTTCATCCACCTTTGCTGTCTCCCTGCCAGGCAGAGAGATAGCAAAGAGAGCTCCCTGGCCAGGTGTTTAAATGGGGGGGGGGCAGATTGCCCACGTTTGCTGGCACCTTTAAAAAAAAAAGCCGAGCACGATATCCCAAGGTACTGCACTTGCGTGAGTGAGTGCGGAATGCCATCTCAAAAAATGAGGTCCGGTTTAAACCTCTGGTCAACCAACAATGGGACCGACGTGGCTTAGAACTGAGGATGGAAAGATGTCTGATCAGGAAATCCGTTGTGGGACTTCCAGGGGAGGAAAATGTCGAGCTGAGCTGCTTCTCATAATGGGAGGAGGCTGGAACTTCTGTTCGAGGTAGTGGAAGGCAAATAAATGCCTACTGCCTACTTTTCTCAGTCAGAGATTAGTCCAAGATATGAAGATATTGGAAGATGAAGAAGATATTGGATTTATATCCCACCCTCCACTCCGAAGAGTCTCAGAGCGGCTCACAATCTCCTTTACCTTCCCCCCCCCACAACAGACACCCTGTGAGGTGGGTGGGGCTGGAGAGGGCTCTCACAGCAGCTGCCCTTTCAAGGACAACCTCTGCCAGAGCTACGGCTGACCCAAGGCCATGCCAGCAGGTGCAAATGGAGGAGTGGGGAATCAAACCCGGTTCTCCCAGATAAGAGTCCACGCACTTAACCACTACACCAAACTGGCTCTCCAGTGGTTTCTGCACAGGAAACTTTGAGATTTACCTTGGCTAAAAGGGAGTCCCGGGGGTGGGGCTCCTTTGAGGGGTCTCTGAGAAGAGTTGCATTTTCATCATCTGCAGAAGTTTTCAGAGTCATTTATTTGACATAAACTCAACAGAATCCTAACCTTCTTGGACATTGCTAAACATCTAAAGCTACACAAGACACGTGGGAACTAGGATAATTGGAAGAGAAGGTTCAGATTACTTTCACTCCGGGACTATTACTTTCACTCCGGGACACTCCGGGAGTGTCACATGTATGACTATCTGCCCACAGGACAGAAGTCTTGGGTGTGTGCTCGATGCAAGGAGCTCCTGGTCCTCAGGGAACGAGTTCGTACCCTTGAGGCCGAGGTGACTTCCCTGGAGAAGCAGAGAGGGTCAGTTAGGCAATTGGGGAAGACTCTTGGGGGCGTATTAGATGAGCCCCACTCTGAATGTGGCAGCCCCGTTGCTGCCAGAGAGCGTGAGGGTCTAGAGGGAACAGGGCACCTTGCTGAGGATAAGGGGAATGCGCCCTCAGAAGGGACCTCTTCTTCGGTTGGTGAGCGGGTATCCTTTCGCGCCAAGGAACCATCCCTGGGCAGGGGGAGAGGGGGGGTCTTGGTAGTTGGTGATTCGATCCTTAGGCAAGTAGACAGCTGGGTGGCAAAACTGCGTATTGACCGTATGGTGACTTGCCTGCCTGGTGCGAAGGTAGCGGACATTACGCGTGTAGTAGATAGGCTGATAGACAGTGCTGGGGAGGAGCCTGTGGTCATGGTGCATGTTGGCACCAACGATGTGGGGAAATGCAGTCGTGAGGTCCTGGAGGAGAAATTTAGGCTGCTAGGTGGGAGACTTAAGGCCAGGACCTCCAAGGTGGCCTTCTCGGAAGTGCTACCTGTTCCACGTGCAGGGCAGGAGAGACAGGCGCAAATTAGAAGTCTCAATGTGTGGATGAGACGATGGTGTAAGGAGGAAGGGTTTAAGTTTGTTAGGCACTGGGATGCTTTCTGGAACAAGCCGGAGCTGTACAAAAGAGACGGTCTCCACTTGTCTCCGGATGGAACCAGGCTGCTGGCGCTTAAAATCAAAAAGGTGGCAGAGCAGTTTTTAAACTAAATCTTGGGGGAAAGCCGACAGGAGATGGAATGTCTCTGGTTTGGGAGGACTCGTCTCAAAGAGATGAAGGGTTGGCTTCTATTTTTCTACCGAGTAACGGATCAGAGTTGTCCACTGTGATGGTGACAAACAGTATGGACTGTCTGCTAGAGTCTCGAGGCGGCAGGAGAGAGGTGGCGGGCCTAGCTTGCTTGGGAAATTATAAATGTTTGTATGCAAATGCTAGAAGTGTCCGAAGTAAAATTGGTGAATTGGAATGTTTAGTGTTGGGAGAAAACATAGACATTGTGGGAATTTCAGAAACTTGGTGGAATGAGGAGAATCAGTGGGACACGGTGATTCCTGGATATAAGTTATATCGGAAGGATAGGGAGGGAAGGGTTGGAGGTGGGGTGGCTCTGTGTGTCAGAGAGGATATACGGTCCAGTAAGACTGAGGTCAGAGAATTAGATTCCCTTTTAGAAATGCTTTGGGTTGAAATAGAGGGCCCAAAAGGAAATTTAACTATGGGAGTTTGTTATCGCCCACCAAATCAAAAGAGAGAGGACGATTATAATATGATGGAGGGATTAAAGATAGCGGCTAAACGTAAAAACTGTGTCGTAATAGGTGATTTTAACTACCCGCAGATTGATTGGGTCAATATGTGTTCTGGTCGAGAGAAAGAGATTGAGTTTCTTGATGCTCTCAATGACTGTGCTATGGAGCAGATGGTCTCAGAACCTACCAGGGGTGGGGCGATCCTGGATCTGGTCCTAAGTAATGCCCAAGACTTGGTGAGAGACGGAAAAGTGATTGCGCCGCTTGGGAACAGTGACCATAATGTTATTGATTTCACCATTTGTATAAATAGGGAGTTGCCCAAAAAGACCGCCACAACCACATTTAACTTTAAAAGGGGTAAATTCTCTGAGATGAGGAGGCATGTGAGGAGGAAACTGAAAGGAAAGGTAAATACGGTCAAAACCCTTGGGGAAGCTTGGAGACTATTTAAAACTATAATCCTAGAAGCTCAGATAAAATACATACCACAAGTTAGGAAAGGCACAAACAGGTATAAGAAGAGGCCAGCATGGTTAACAAACAAAGTAATGGAAGCTGTAAAAGGTAAGAAGGACTCCTTTAAGCGGTGGAAAACCAGTCCAAGTGAGATTAATAAAAGGGAACACAGACAGTGGCAAATCAAATGCAAGACTGTGATCAGGCAGGCAAAAAGGGACTATGAGGAGCATATTGCAAAAAACATAAAGACCAACAATAAAAATTTCTTCAAATATATTAGAAGTAGGAAACCAGCCAGGGAAGCAGTGGGGCCCTTGGATGACCATGGGGTAAAAGGATTACTGAAGGAGGATGGGGAAATGGCTGAGAAGCTGAATGCATTTTTTGCCTCCGTCTTCACCGTGGAAGATGAGAAGTGTTTGCCCGCCCCAGAACCACTAATATTGGAAGGGGTGTTGAAAGACCTGAGTCAGATTGAGGTGACAAAAGAGGAGGTCCTACAACTGATAGACAAATTAAAAACTAATAAGTCACCGGGTCCGGATGGCATACATCCGAGAGTTCTGAAAGAACTCAAAGTTGAACTTGTGGATCTTCTAACAAAAATCTGTAATCTTTCATTGAAATCTGCCTCCGTTCCTGAGGACTGGAAGGTAGCAAATGTCACCCCCATCTTTAAAAAGGGTTCCAGAGGAGATCCGGGAAATTACAGGCCAGTCAGTCTGACTTCAATACCGGGAAAGTTGGTAGAAACCATTATCAAGGACAGAATGAGTAGGCACATTGATGAACACGGGTTATTGAGGAAGACTCAGCATGGGTTCTGCAAGGGAAGATCTTGCCTCACTAACCTGTTACATTTCTTTGAGGGGGTGAACAAACATGTGGACAAAGGAGACCCGATAGATGTTGTTTACCTTGACTTCCAGAAAGCTTTTGATAAAGTTCCTCATCAAAGGCTCCTTAGAAAGCTTGAGAGTCATGGAGTAAAAGGACAGGTCCTCTTGTGGATCGAAAACTGGCTGAGTAATAGGAAGCAGAGAGTGAGTATTAATGGGCAGTCTTCGCAGTGGAGGACGGTAAGCAGTGGGGTGCCGCAGGGCTCGGTACTGGGTCCCATCCTCTTTAACTTGTTCATAAATGATTTAGAGTTGGGAGTGAGCAGTGAAGTGGCCAAATTTGCGGATGACACTAAATTGTTCAGGGTGGTGAGAACCAGAGAGGATTGTGAGGAACTCCAAAGGGATCTGTTGAGGCTGGGTGAGTGGGCGTCAACGTGGCAGATGCGGTTCAATGTGGCCAAGTGCAAAGTAATGCACATTGGGGCCAAGAATCCCAGCTACAAATACAAGTTGATGGGGTGTGAACTGGCAGAGACAGACCAAGAGAGAGATCTTGGGGTCATGGTAGATAATTCACTGAAAATGTCAAGACAGTGTGCGTTTGCAATAAAAAAGGCCAACGCCATGCTGGGAATTATTAGGAAGGGAATTGAAAACAAATCAGCCAGTATCATAATGCCTCTGTATAAATCGATGGTGCGGTCTCATTTGGAGTACTGTGTGCAGTTCTGGTCGCCGCACCTCAAAAAGGATATTATAGCATTGGAGAAAGTTCAGAAAAGGGCAACTAAAATGATTAAAGGGCTGGAACACCTTCCCTATGAAGAAAGGTTGAAACGCTTAGGGCTCTTTAGCTTGGAGAAACGTCGACTGAGGGGTGACATGATAGAAGTTTACAAGATAATGCATGGGATGGAGAAAGTAGAGAAAGAAGTACTTTTCTCCCTTTCTCACAATACAAGAACTCGTGGGCATTCGATGAAATTGCTGAGCAGACAGGTTAAAACGGATAAAAGGAAGTACTTTTTCACCCAAAGGGTGATTAACATGTGGAATTCACTGCCACAGGAGGTGGTGGCGTCCACAAGCATAGCCACCTTCAAGAAGGGGTTAGATAAATATGGAGCAGAGGTCCATCAGTGGCTATTAGCCACAGTGTGTGTGTGTGTGTGTGTGTGTGTGTATATATATATATATATATATATATATATATATATATATATATATATTTGGCCGCTGTGTGACACAGAATGTTGGACTGGATGGGCCATTGGCCTGATCTAACATGGCTTCTCTTATGTTCTTATGTTCTTATTTACAGTTTAATAGAGTAAATTTAAAAGGTGGGAAATGAAAATCTAGAAAGCTTGGAAGAAAAAGGGAGGAAGAGGTGAAATTTGGACTTTGTAAATATAAAGGACAGTGCTAAAAGGTGGAAAGGAATTTATTGTTTGGTCTACTTGCGGTTTTGAAAAAAGAGCACCATCGTCACAGACCTGCAGCATATTCAAGCAATACGGGAAGTACGTCAAGTATCATGAGATCTCCTTACCAGTGTGAATGAGACTTCGTGGCAAGTAAAGCAGGAAGTATCAGATGGAAAACCTACTCTAGGAATATAACACCATTGAGAAATAGCGGCGGCCATTGCTGGGAGGTCAAAATTGAAACCAAGTTTTTAAAGTGTTCGGGACATTAAAAATTGTTGGAATTAATAGGGAAGAGGACAAGAAGATAAGTACTATTGGACATATTATTTGTGTGGACTTTAGACGTTTATAAAAGGGGGGGAAATGTAAGGAGCAGCAAAAAGTCGCGACCGCCATTTTGAAAGATTTAAAATTTTTAAAAATAAATATCTTGGTTTTGGGAGCTCTGAGGACAGCGAAATTAGGCTTGTTATAAAGGGCAAGTCCTATTCCTTTGAATCTGATAGTTGAATTTGAAATTGGTGAGGTCCAAATTTTCGCTGTTTTTTAAATGTCAGAACACAAGCAACCCCTTACAAGTGCTACTTCATTGGAAAAAATGCAGGACCAATTAGAAGCAGTGGAGGCCAGAATGATGAGAGGTATGAGAGGGATGATAAATGAATCTAAAAAAGAAATTATTGAAGAGATTTAAAAAGATATGGAAGATCTCAAAAAGGAAACAGAGGAGACATCTAAGAAAGTGCAGGAGGTAGAAGGTAGAATGAAAGTATGTTATTCCACCTTGTTGAAAATGCAAGAAAAAGTGACAATCCATGACTGCAAATCGATGGAGACTCAGCTACATCTGAGAGAAGTACCTGAAAAGGAAGATGGTGACCTAAAAGAATATATAATAAAAATAATTGCAGAATTTTTAGAGGAAGATCCTGAAGGGACTAAAAATATGTATGACTATATGTATAGAGTGAACTCATTTTATGCCAAGAAAAATAATCTACCAAGAGATGTTGTCATAAAATATATGACAAAAGAAATGGTGGGAAAGATGAGTAAAAACTTTGAAAAGACATTGATAGTGGGGAGGCAGCAGAGTAAGAATTATGAAGGAGTTGCCAAGGCAAGTGATAAATGATAGAAGAACATATAAAAAACTGACAGAAAAATTACGGGACAATGAAATGAGGTTTAGGTGAATAATACCTGAAGGTTTGAGTTTTGAACTTCAGGGGGAAAGAATCACAATCACAAATGCACAGGAACTGCGTAGTTTTTATGAAGAACATAAAGAATTTGCAGCATGATGGATTACAAATTATTGTTTTGGAATGTAAATGGACTAAATTCACCACAAAAAAGAAGGGCAACGTTTCATTGGATTAAAAAACAAATTTGTAATATAGTTTGTCTACAAGAAGTGCATATTAAACAAAAAGATCACAAATTTTTATGGAATAAACAATTGGGGTTAGAATTTTTTTCATTGGCTGAACAGAAGAAAAGGGGAGTGATTTTTTATATTAAACAAGAATTAGAGCCAAAATTAGTGAGGAGGGACAGTGGCTCAGTGGTAGAGCATCTGCTTGGGAAGCAGAAGGTCCCAGGTTCAATCCCTGGCATCTCCAAAAAAGGGTCCAGGCAAATAGGTGTGAAAAACCTCAGCTTGAGACCCTGGAGAGCCACTGCCAGTCTGAGAAGACAATACTGACTTTGATGGACCAAAGGTCTGATTCAGTATGAGGCAGCTTCATATGTTCATAGTGTTTAAAGACAAAGATGGAAGATTTGTAGCAGTAGAAATAATATTAAATGCAAAGAAAACATTGTTATTGGGATTGTATGCGCCTAATGGTGCAAAGGATGCTTTTTAAAAAGACATTACACAACAATTTGATAAACTGACATATGACCAAGTTTTGATAATGGGAGATTTTAATGGAACAATTAAGGACTCTCTGGATAGATCTGGGGGGGGGGGGGGGTGGAAATAATAGCAAAGAAGGAAAATTGCCAAAGTCTTTTTTTGAACTGGTTAAACAAGAATATTTGGAGGATATATGGAGGAAATTTAACCCTGAGTTGCGGGATTATACCTTTTTTTCAGCAAGACATAAAACTTTTTCCAGAATTGACATGTTGTGGGGCACTAAAGATTTAGGTCTTATAACAAGGAAAATAGAGATTTTACCTAAAATTAGGGCTGATCATAACCCAATAATGTGGATTACAAAATTATCCAAGAAGTTGAGAAGATGGAGATTGAATGAGGATTTACTACAGAATAAAGAAATAGTGACATTTTTAGAAAATGAAACTAAAGCTTTCTTTCAAGTGAATGATAAAGAGGATATGGATTTTCAGATGGTCTGGGATGCCTATAAAGCAGTAATGAGAGGACTATTGATTACTTTGAATAATAAAGAAAAGAGAGCAAAAGAAAAAAACAGTTGTTGGACATTCAGAATGAAAGAAAGAAAAAAGAAGGGGAGTTGAGAAAAAGGCCAGAAAAAAAGAAAATTATAAGGGAAATTACAATATTACAAGCACAAATGAGACATTTGTTAAATAAAGAATTGGAATGGAATTTGAAAAGATTGCAGCAGAAATCTTTTGAGGGTGCAAACAAACCTGGGAAATATTTGGCTTGGCAATTGAAGAAGAAGAGAGAAAATAAAATTATTAATAAAATTGTGGTAGATGGAAGAGAGGTGGTTAACTAAGAGGGAATAAAAAGAGATTTTTTTAAGTATTATGCCAAGTTGTTTAAAGGTGTTAAAATAAATAAAGAAAAGATGGATGAGTATTTACAAAAGATAAAAATAGAACCCTTAACAGAAAATATGCAAAAGTTTTGAACGATCCAATTGAAAAAATTGAAATTGAGGCTGCAATTAATGCAATGAAAATTGGAAAGGCACCTGGGCCAGATGGATATGCAGATAAATATTTTAAAACTTTTAAAATGAGTTAACATCGAAATTGCAGAAGTTGATGAACATGTTAAGAATAAAAGGGAATATACCAAACACATGAAAGGAAGCTGTTATTTCGTTGATACCAAAGGAAGATAGAGATGTCACGAATGTTAAAAATTATAGACAAATTTCGTTATTAAATAATGACTATAAAATATATACAAGAATCTTGACAGAACGGCTTAAACAACATTTGATAAATTTTATAAAAAAGGATCAAGCAGGTTTTCTTCCCAAAAGGCAAATAAGAAACAATATCAGAACTGTTGTAAATATTGTAGAATATTACGAAAGACATCCAGAAAAGGAAGTAGCATTATTCTTTGCGGATGCAGAGAAAGTGTTTGACAATTTAAACTGGGAGTTTATGTTTGCAGTAATGGAAAAGAAGGAATTGGGAGAAAGCTTTATTAGAATGATAAAAGCGGTATATACTGAACAACGTGCAAGGCTATGTATAAATGCAGGCCTTGCAGAAGATATGATAATTAGCAAAGGCACAAGACAAGGTTGTCCACTTTCCCCATTGTTGTCCTTCTATATCTTTGTCTTCTTGAAATATTACTGATGCAGATTCAAGAAGACAAAGATATAGAAGGATTAAAAATAAATAAAAGGATTTATTTACAAATATAGAGCATTTGCAGATGACATAATGTTTATAAATGAAAACCCCATACAAGTTACACCTTTGTTGTTAGCTAAAATACAAGAATATGGAGAGTTGGCGGGACTTTGTATTAATAAAGAAAAATCAAAATTTCTATGCAAAAATATGCAATTAAATAAACAACAAGAATTACAGAGACTAACGGGTTGTGAAGTTACCTCCAAAGTAAAATATTTGGGTGTGGAGATAACAATGAAGAATATTGATTTATTTAAAAATAATTATGAGAAGCTATGGTGTAAAATGGATGAAGATATGTTAAAATGGAACAAACTTAATTTGTCATTGCTGGGTAGAATTGCTGCAATTAAAATGAATATTCTACCAAGAATAATGTATTTGTTTCAAACTATTCCCATTGTGAAAGAAAGTAAATTTGATAAATGGCGAAGGAAAATTTCAGAATTTGTGTGGGCTGGAAAGAAACCAAGGATTAAAATGAAAGTTTGGACAGATGCAAAAGAGAGAGGTGGATTTCAACTACCGAATTTAAAATTATATCAAGAAGCAGTTTGTTTGGTGTGGATAATAATAATAATAATAACAACAACAACAACAACAATAACAACAACAACTTTATTTTTATATCCCGCCCTCCCCCGCCAAAGGCGGGCTCAGGGCGGCTCACAGACATGGAATTCCATGATTCAATAAAAAAATGGATAACGCTGTTAAACAAAAAACTCTTCGTGTTGGAAGGTCACAGAAACAAATTTGGCTGGCACGCGTATTTGTATTATGGAAAAAAGAAGATGGACGGTTTCTTCTCTCACCAATTGAAGAAATAATTTGTTAAATACATGGATGAAGTAGAAGAAATATGGGGATGAGAGGAAACTGTTATGAATAGTAAGTAATTAAAATAACAGCTGAAATAGGTGAAGAAAAGTGGTTGTCATATCTCTCTCTTGGCTTGACTTCACGAACGAAGATTTAAGAAGGGTGCAATAGTCCACGTCTGCTGCAGGCTCGCTGGTGGCTGACAAGACCAATGCGGGACAGGCAGGTCCGGCCACAGTGGCTGCAGGGAAAAGTCTGATTTAGGGTTGGTGCTGTAGCAGTGCGATTCTTCCTCAATCTCCTTTTGTCCTCAAGACCAGCTATGCGTGCGTTCTCAAAAGAAGAGACAGCCTGGTGGATGGTGTGCCTCCATGCTTTGCGATCTGAGGCTAGGTCAGACCGCTGGTGATGGTTGATGCGACAGGTGCCAAGGGATTTCTTCAAGGAGTCCTTGTACCTCTTCTTTGGTGCCCCTCTATTTCGATGGCCGGTGGAAAGTTCACCATACAGGGCAATCTTGGGAAGGCGGTGGTTTTCCATCCTAGAAATATGCCCTGCCCAGCGCAGCTGCGTCTTCAACAACAATGCCTCGATGCTGGTAACCTCCGCCCGCTTGAGAACTTCAGTGTTGGTCACAAAGTCACTCCAGTGGATGTTGAGGATGGTGCGAAGGCAGAGCTGATGAAAGCGCTCAAGGAGTCGCAGGTGATGACGGTATAAAACCCACGATTCGGAGCCGTAGATGAGGGTTGTCATCACAACCGCTTTGTAAACATTGATCTTTGTGCCTTTTTTCAGATGCTTGTTGCTCCACACTCTTTTGTGCAGTCGGCCAAATGCACGGTTTGCCTTTGCCAGCCTGTTGTCAATCTCCTTGTCGATCTTAGCATCTGAGGAGATGATGCACCCCAGGTAGCTGAACTGCTGGACTGTCTTCAGAACTGATTCACCCACAGTGATGCAGGGAGGGTGATAATCTTCCTGGGGTGCAGGCTGGTGGAGAACTTCTGTCTTCTTCAGACTAACTTCTAGGCCGAATAGCTTGGCAGCCTCTGCAAAACAGGACGTCATATGCTGCAGAGCTGATACCGAGTGGGAGACGAGTGCAGCATCATCAGCAAACAGTAGCTCTCGGATGAGTTTTTCCATTGTCTTGGAGTGGGCCTTTAGTCGCCTCAGGTTGAACAGGCTGCCATTGGTGCGATAGCAGATGTAGACACCATCGTCATCATCTAGATCTACTGCGGCTCTTTGAAGCATCATGCTAAAGAAGATCATAAAGAGAGTTGGCGCGAGAACGCAGCCTTGCTTTACACCTGTGCCTATTGGGAAGGGCTCCGAGAGGTCGTTGCAGTGTCTGACTTGGCCTCGCTGGTCTTCGTGTAGCTGGATGATCATGCTGAGGAACCTTGGGGGACATCCTAAACGTTCCAAGATTTGCCACAGGCCCTTCCTGCTAATGGTATCGAAAGCTTTGGTAAGGTTGACAAAAGTCACATACAGAGGCTTGTTCTGTTCCCTGCATTTCTCTTGGAGCTGCCTGAGAACAAATACCATGTCGGTGGTGCTCCTGTTAGCTCTGAAGCCGCACTGGCTCTCTGGGAGGAGTTCTTCTGCAATGGTGGGCACCAGTCTGTTCAGGAGTATTCTGGCAAGGATTTTGCCTGCGATGGAGAGCAGGGTTATCCCCCGGTAGTTGGAGCAGTCTGACTTTTCCCCTTTGTTCTTGTATAGGGTGATGATGATTGCATCGCAAAAGTCCTGTGGTAATTTGACTTGTTCCCAGCAGGTGACAAGTACTTTGTGAAGTGAGCTATGTAGTACTGTGCCCCCATGCTTCCAGATCTCTGGTGGAATTCCATCAACTCCTGCTGCCTTGCCACTTTTCAGTTGCTTGATGGCTTTAACAGTCTCTTCTAGAGTGGGGATCTCATCCAACTCTGTTTTCACTGGTTGGAGTGGGGTGAGGTGGATTGCTGAATCTTGAACTACGCGGTTGGCACTGAAGAGAACCTGAAAATACTCCGACCACCGGTTCAATATGGATGCCTTGTCTGTGAGGAGCACTTGGCCGTCTGCACTACGCAAGGGACTCTGAGTCTGATATGATGGACCATATACTGCCTTCAGGGCTTCGTAGAACCCTCTTAAATCACCAGTGTCTGCACACAGCTGGGTTCTCTCTGCAAGCTTGGTCCACCACTCGTTCTGAATGTCTCGAAGCTTGCGCTGGAGGTTGCTACATACAGCGCGAAAGGTTGCTTTTTTCCCAGGACAGGAGGGCTGAGCAAGATGTGCTTGGTAGGCAGATCTCTTTTTCACCAGTAAATCTTGGATCTCTTGATTGTTCTCATCAAACCAGTCCTTGTTCTTCCTTGTGGAGAACCCGAGGACTTCTTCAGAGATCTGCAGGACGGTAGTTTTTAGGTGTTCCCAGAGTGCTTCTGGAGAAGGGTCTGTGGGGCAACTGGGGTCCTCAATTCTTGACTGGAGTTTTGCCTGGAAGGCAGCTTTAACTTCGGCTGACTGGAGACTGCCAACCTGAAACTTCTTCCGAGGGATACCTCCTCTCCTGGGTGTGGGTTTAAAGTGAAGACGGAGATTGCAGCGTACAAGACGATGATCCATATGACATTCGGCACTGGGCATTACTCGGGTGTGTAAGACATCTCGAAGGTCTCTCTGGTGCACCAGAATGTAGTCAATAAGGTGCCAGTGCTTGGACCGTGGGTGCATCCAGGTTGTCTTCAGGCTGTTCTTCTGCTGGAAGATAGTGTTGGTGATGGTGAGCTGGTGCTCCATGCAGAATTCTAGCAGGAGGCGCCCGTTGTCATTGCAGTTGCCAATGCCGTGTTTGCCAAGTACTCCTTTCCAGGCTTCCGAGTCTTTACCTACTCTGGCATTGAAGTCGCCAAGGATGATCACCTTGTCCTCTGTAGGGGTCTTCCGTACGAGGTTGTGTAGATCAGCATAGAACTTGTTCTTTTCTGCAGTATCTGCTTGAAGGGTTGGGGCATACACACTGAAGAGTGTTGCATGCTGCTTGTTTTGAAGTGGGAGGCGCATGGACATGATGCGATCTGTTGGCAGGTTTTCGAGTTTGGAGGCAATGGAGTTCCTGACCATGAAGCCAACGCCAGAAAGGCGGCTCTCAGCCTTTGACTTACCTGACCGGTAGAGGGTATAGCCAGCACCGTGTTCTTGAAGACTGCCTTCCTCAGGGAAATGGACCTCACTGAGAGCTGCTATGTCGATATTCAACCTGAGAAGTTCGTGGGCAACTAGAGCAGAGCGTCGTTCAGGGTGACCAATGTCTACTGTGTTGAGCATGGTTCTGATGTTCCAACACGCAAGCTTTAGTCTCTGCACACTTTGTGAGGCAGGTGCATGCCTTTTTTTTGTTGTTATTTTTTGACCACAAGTAAGGATGCCCGTTGACCGCGGCTAGCCAACTGGGGTGGAGGAGACGAGCTTTCTTTAGGCCACCTTTTCTAGGCCCCTCTCCGTGTGGAGCAAGCAGTGCTGTCCCTAGATAAGGCTGCTTGGTCTTTCAGGGTGCTGCCGAAAAATGCTTTCGTCTCCGGGTTAGCATCAGGCAACCAATACCCTGAACTGCCTACATGCAGGATCGGGACTGCGGCTTCCAGTGGCGCCTTCCACCTGCCGTTTCGCCCCTTGCGCATCGCTGCAGGACTTGGTGCGTTGTGGGTTGTGTATGTGGATATGCCCTTCAGGCCTGCGCAGAGGAATTTTTTAGGTGAAGCCCAGTGTGCGCGGTACTGGCTCCACCCTTTCACCTGGGGGTCATCTGCCATGGCCCAGTAAGCCGGGACGCCGGCAGCGAGTCCTCCAGGTGGTAGGTGTTACATTAACAAGCTCTATCTGCCCGGGTTTGATGTTAGAGTTTTCCTTCTCGTAGGCTAGCGAGGCTAGTGGGCCCAGCCTGCCCATCCGGTTATACCGCCAGACAATTCGGTGCGACCGGTTGTCATATAATCAATTATTAAAAATACAAAGTGGCAAAGTAGAATTGAAAACTGCTGAAGAGTTGAATAATAAATGATTGGTTCCAAATGCAACAAATTAAGAGCTTGGTGGACAATGATAGTAAAACTGAAGGGATAAGAAAAGAACAAACAGAAATGGAAATAGTTCTGTTTGGAGATAATGAAAAATTAATTTAAAAAAAATTATAAATTACTCTTAAAATGGTCTATGGAAGATGAAGTAGTGAAATCTCAAATGATTAAGTGGGCAATTAATGTAAATAAAGAAATACAGATGGAAACTTGGGAACACTTGTGGAAAAATTCTATGAAGCTTTCGACATGTCATAGTATTAAAGAGAACTGTTTTAAAATGATGTGCAGATGGTACATGACTCCTAAAAATTGGCAAAGATGAATAACAAGATGCCAGATAGATGTTTGAAATATAAAAAACATGAAGGTTCTTTCTACGATATGTGGTGGACTTGTGAAAGGGCGAAAAAGTATTGGCAGATGATTCAGCAAGAAATTACTAAGATCTTGAGATATGAATTTAAGAAAAGTGCAGAGACTTTTCTGTTGGGATTACAAATGGAAAAATTTCCAAAAGAAGATAGAACTGTAATTTGGTACTTGCTTTCAGCAGCTACGACACTATATGAGCAGTTGTGGAAGCAAGAAAAAATGCCAGAGAAATGGGATTGGATTATAAAAGTTATGACATGGAGTGAAATGGACAAATTAACAAGAACATTAAGAGACTATGATTTAGAAGTTTTTAAGACGGAATGAAAAAAGTTTAGAAGATATGTAGAAAAAGTGGAAAATAAAAGGACATTGGATAATTTTTGATAATGATTAAGTTTTAGAAGAAGAATATAAGTTTTTACGATATGTTACCAATAAAATTGTTTTAACCACCAGGAAATTCGTTGTAAAAAAGCTGTGGAGTATAATGACGACACATTAGGGATGGATTTAATGGTGAGTGTGACCATGGCCCTTTAGGGGTCTTGGGGTAGAACCAATTTCAGCAGCATGCCCTGCTCAGGGACTGTCAGCAGGGCTCTCACTACCAGGTGGCAAGGGAACCACACAGTGGCCATTGCCCATGTGGCTCCCTGGAGTTTTCCACTCCTTGGTAGCATCCCAGCAGGTGGGCTTGGGGTGAAGGGTTCATCAGATGGCAGGCAGGTCTCCTCTTTCAGGATCTGTCCCTATGCCGCACGAATGTTCCTATGGTGTAATTAATATAGCTGTGGCCACTGTATTCTCCAAATCAAAGTTATCCATGTCAATAACTTGCTTGTGGCTCCTCTATGCCTCTGTCAGCATCTTGGATTGCCTAGCAACCCATGAAGCTGCACAAAAACATTTCTAAAATTTGGATAAATTGAGATGGAAGAAATCATCTGGATAGGCTGGATGGGTAAAAAAGAGTTAATGGATTAACTGAATGGACTAGAGGAGGCAAGCAACTGGATGACTGGGTGATGGCAAGGAAGTTAACTGGGAGGCAAGCCATTTGAAGAAGGATATAATAATGGAAGAAGCAATTACTGGCAGGAATTATAGCATTTTGCTCCCTCAGGTTGTTTTCCCTTCTTGAATCTACATAATCTTCTGGTGATAGCAGTAGTTAAATATTCTTGTTCATTCAAGGGGGAGGTAAAATGAGGCTTAAGGTGATCTTAGGACCTGAAACAATTGGTTAGAGGGCCATTGTGATGTAGCAGTTAGTGTTGGACTTGGATTTGGGTAACCAGGTTCAAATCCCCACTCTGCCAAGGGAGCTTGCCAAACCACAAGATTGTTGTGAGGATAGAATGTGGGTAGGAGAACGATGTAAAGGGTCCCCGGTGGGGCAAATGGTAATGTAGGAAAAGGGATCTGGTGAAAGCAGAGTTAGCAGAACCCTCACTTAACCCTGTCTGCCCACTCCGTGGTATTGGTGTGTTTTTCTTCCTGCCTTCTTCTGAGGATGAAACTATGTATTAGGGTTTGTAGAATCTTTCGGGCTCAAGTGCCGTGTTCTACTGGAGAAAGTTTTTCTTCCAGACGTTTCGTTCTCGGCTGCGGAGAACATCCTCAGTAGCGTGCACAGCAGCCAAGAAGGTCAGAGTGCCTGCTCCGGCTGCAACGCCACTGAGGATGTTCTCCGCAGCTGAGAACGAAACATCTGGAAGAAAAAATTTCTCCAGTAGAACACGGCACTTGAGCCCGAAAGATTCTACAAACCCTAATGATGTTACCAGCCGTGGAAACCTGAAATCTTTGAAAACTATGTATTACATGCAGGACTATGATTCTTTTAATAGGGAGATTTGGTGTTCTGATTACATGATTACACTGCATGGGCAATAGCGAGAATCAGCCTGGGCCTCATTGCGGCACCCCTCTGATTGCACTGGGGGGGGGGGGGGTGATGAGACTCAGCTCTACCCGCTTTGACAGGTATTTGAAGAGTGAGCTGAAGGAGGCTTCTCCCCCCACACTTCCGGAAGTGAGGGGGGGTGAAACTCATCCTCCAGTTTGCTTTTTAAACAACTTAGAATCAGCCTGGGCCCTGTCGAAGTGAGTAGGGTCAACTCCAAGCCTCGTTGTTCCTCTGATCGCACAGGTGGGGGAGGGGGTGGAGCATGGCATGGCACTGTGCTGGGGAAGCAAAGGGAGAGGGTGGGTGGCAGCGGGGGAGAGCCAAGCCTCGTTGTGTGAGGGGGGGCGACGGAGCACAGCACCACGTTGTGGCACTGCAAAGGGCAGGTGGGGGACAATTGGCAGGTAGCCTGCCTGGGCACTATGTGCACTCAGGCCAGCATTGGCTGTATTAGAGATTCGGGTAGCCTGAATCTTCAGCTCGCATAAATCTCAGAGCAATGTCCCCATGTCTGAAATAAATTCCAAGAGGGGAAAAATATTCTAGCAGTCGGGAGGTCTATCGACTTCCTTTGGATTGAAATATGATCCTTCTACTCCTAGGGCAAGCATGCCACAATAAATACCAGATCTCAACTTTTCAAATATTGTTTTAATAATTATAATAATAATAATAATTTTTCATTTATATCCTGCCCTCCATGCCAAAGCAGGCTCAGGGTGGCTCACATAGTATAAAATGCAATATACAATAGTACAATAATAAAATAAAATAAAAAAGCCTAATTGACAATTATTCATCAATTGAACATTAAAACATCAATAGAAGCAAAATTTAAAACCACAGATTAGTTTGGTGCTACAGATATAATATAGCTTTACATAGCGATGGTATAATAATTCCACATTAAAAAGTCAGCTGGAAGAGGACAGTCTTGCAGGCCCGGCGAAACTGGTTAAGGTCCCGCAAGGCCCGTACCTCTTCTGGTAACTGGTTCCACCAGTGGGGCACTGTAACCGAGAAGGCCCTCTCTTGTGTCATTTTCAATTTGGCATCCTTTGGCCCAGGAATTATTAGCAGATTTTGCGAACTGGAGCACAGTACTCTCTGGGGAACATATGGGGAGAGACGGTCCCTAGGGTAGGCAGGTCCTCGGCCATATAGGGCTTTAAAGGTAGTAACCAGCACCTTGTAACAAATCCGGTACACAATTGGCAGCCAGTGCAGTTCCCGCAGCCTAGGCTGTATGTGCTCCCACTTAGGGAGTCCCATTAACAGTCTGGCTGCCGCGTTCTGCACTAGCTGCAGTTTCCGGATTCGGCACAAGGGCAGCCCCATGTAGAGGGCATTACAGTGATTAGTATTTTAATATAGTTTTTATATTAACAAGAGTATTTCAATTTTGGATTTAATTTGTAATAATATGCAAATACATATGGCTAGTGATTCATTCATACATGTGTTAATCCTTTTTCAGATATTCTTCTCTTTGTACAAAAAATGAAATAGGGCTAGAAGATTTCTGTGTATTCTACATGTTTAACATTATTATGTATTGCATATGTTTATCTTGGCCTGGGTTTAGTTTATTTTCTTGAACTACCTGCTAGAAAAGTTTATTCAAGGTATGAGCTTTTGTGTGCATGCACACAACATGGCTGCCCCCCTGGATCTATCTGCTAAGTTTTCCATCATAGAATCATTGATGGTTCTTCCAATAGTTTCAACTTCAGGGTGACTCATCCATAACATGGCAAATTGTTTCCTAGATACTCATTTCCTTGGACATATTAATGTGTACTTTTTGACTTGACTTGTAGTCTGTAGCTTGGGTCTCTCTCTTGAGTTATCTGCTCTGAGTGAAAATTATGATCTATTTTGTGATCATGTGACTCAGTAGCAATCTGAACTGTGTTGTGATCTCTGAGAATCTGGTATAATGGGTAGATTATATTGGTTGTGGAAGAGGATCTTGTAAAAAGTTGAAAATTTATCTTAAGATAACCTGTCCATAGACAGGCACCGCACCAGAGCCCTCACCTTCTTTTATTTCAAGCTTTGACAACCTAGAGACATTCATGCAAGTGTTTAATCTTTCTACCTCAATTTTCAAGAGAAAGGGGGTTATCAAGGCCTGAACAGGCCCCAATACAGAACTATTGAGCTGCATGCATCTGCTCTAGGCTGTGCAGCCTTACTCTACACCTGTGATTCTTCAATAGTTTTAGATATGTTGCCATTCAAATGAAAGTTGTCCAACCATTCAGTTCGTTGTATTATCTTATGCAGAAAGCTACATGCAGATAATGTAACTTGTGACATGCTATCAATAATATTTCCACAAGGTATATAGAAATAGTGTGCATGATGGACCCACATAGAAAAAAATATTGACAACAGTTTCTATAAAGTATCTCAATAATGTTTGCATGAGCAAGGCTTACTGGCAAACAGGACTGTAATTCCTGTAGAATGCACAGGATGAATGCTAAAAGCATGAACATGACTAATGTTACCACTTCAAGAAGGTAATAATGATTTCCCACTTATGATATACCATTACCTCTAATTTATTACTTATTGTTCACTAGAAGATTGAGAATAAGAGATCAGCAGACTGCTCACTTAACGCAACTAGTTCTTATTCTTCCTGCTTTAAGAATCCATTATTGTAATGATAAACTAATTTGAAAAATTAAAATCTGCCCTCATCATTAAAGTACTCATAAGCACTGCTTATTATGCAAAAGATTTGTTATCATGTTTGCTTTGTTATGAAGTGATTAGGAATCTTTCCTAATCTGGTGGTGTTAATTTCACAGATGTGCATATGCATATTTGCACATGTGCACACACAGAGAAAGTTACAAGGGGTAAGTGAGGTCACCAGGATTTTTCTTGCTTTTGTCATAGTATTTGCTTGATGGTGAATAATGCTTTGCACTGTTCTCTCATGTCTAGACAGATTTTCATAATGAAACAGTTGTCTGGATAATGAAGTAGACTTCCAGAGTCCTTGGGGAGTCAGGTTTACAAAGGCCAGAAGAAGAGTCATTTCCATTGTATCTTCCTTCAAGGCCACTAAGACCACTTTTCAATCTCATAAAACTGGCTGAGAATAACTGTTTCTCTACTCAATAGCAAATTCACTCTAAATCGAATGGCCTTGGCCAGTCACTGAAGACATATGTGGAGTGAATGCCAGTTATCTTAGCAAACAACAAACACTTTCAGAGGTGAAGATGGTAAAGAAGTTAGGTCAATAGCTCCCATATTTGCACCATAGTGTAACTGAGATGAACTGCTGTTAGGGTTTCAAAAACTGACACACAGAACTGCTTCACTTGTGTCCATGGTACTTATTCTTCAGTTGCAGCTTGTAGATGATGGTCACATTCACCAGTGTATAGACAATGAACAGATTCACCAAAAGTTTCCAATCTGAAATATTGCTTCCCTGTTAATATTGAGGAGGTTTCTAGTGATGTTCAGAATTGCAGGTTTCACTTGCAGCAAATTAATCAAGAACAAGTAAGAGTTATTGCCCCCACAGATGGAAGGAAGAGACGGACACAAGGGTTTGGGTAACTAAGGGCCACTTTCTTTATTATTAAATTAACAACAAGGGCTATAAACAGGCAGCATGGCAGGGCCAGGGGACGAAATACCCCTCCCCTGCCGCATGATGGGTGAGCCACCCTGCCCCTAGGTATAGCCAAGGTATACCGTCCCCATGCCGGAACAACAGACCAGCCCCAGAACCGCGGGCAGCTAGATAGCGCATTAAAGCCGCTACAGGACACAGTTCCCCCTCGGAACAGGCACCCAAACTAATAGTGTTCCCCCGCTGCAACTGGTCAGTCTTAGAACGATGCACTGTGATATATGCTGCTCCATCAGCAATGCGAATGTCTCGGGCCAATAAGGCCCTTCCAGAAACATCCCCTCTGGACTGACCTACCAGCTCACTCATCCGGAGAGCCCCAAAAAATGCCACCAGGGAGGCAGCGTGAAAGAGAAGTGTTTCATACTCCAACCGACACACCTGGCCCCAGACTGACCATAAACCCCTAAGAATTATGGGTGAAATCGGCTGCCTTGCATCCGACCTAACCCTGGCCTCTCTGGCCCACCCTTTGAGCATCTTCCAAACGTGGAAATCACTAGTTAGTTCTTGTAATCCCATGGCTTTACTGGCAAAAGCCAAAGCAGACAACCAGCCCCGAATGGATCAAACTGACAGGCTCCTGCACTGCAATTATATGCAATAGTGGAGTAAATGCTCCACTGGAAGAGGCCATTCCATGTTGTAACCTACGGTGCTCCTAAACTTCTCAAACTGGCTCACTGCCCTTGTGTATAATTTTCTAGTGCTAGGAGCAATAGAGATACTTATCTCTCTGCCGGCCTCGACCCGCCAATCATCCAAATCTCCAGGGGCATCCTTGTAGGAAGAAGATCTGCGTCTGGGGCAAGCTGACGAAACCTCTGCATCTGTTTGCTAGAGAGAGCATCAGCCACCCCATTATCCACCCCAGGCACATGCCTGGCAAAAAATAAAATATTCCGCTGCAGGCATTGCAGTGTGAAAGCCTGAACTAACCTCATAACCCTGGGTGATTTAGAAGTGAGGGAATTGATGACATGCACCACAGCTAAATTGTCACACCAAAAGTGGACTGTGTGGTCCGCCAACTCATTTCCCCACAACCAAACAGCCACCAAGATCGGGAAGAACTCTAAGAAGGTCAAGTCCCTGGTCCACCCGGCATCTACCCATTCCATAGGCCAGTCCTCCATGCACCAGTGTCTGTGAAAATAGACGCCAAATCCCAAGGACCCTGCAGCATCAGATGTAATTTGAAGCTCAGCTTCCAACCTCAAATCCTCCCTCCAAAAGGAGACACCATTAAATGAGGTCAAAACTCCTGCCACAAGAAGAGGTCCTGCCGTATGCATCCAGAAATCCTAATTCTGTGATGCGGCTGGCATAGGCCAGCCATTGCATCACATAGCCTCCTCAAGAAAGGACGACCAGGAGCAACCACCTTACAAGCAAAGTTTAGGCGTCCCACTAACTGCTGCAACTCCTTCAAGGTTGCCTTCCACTGCAACAAAAACTGGGCAACCAGCCCCTGGAGCCTCAACATTTTTTCCCCTGGAAGGCAAGAGGTTTGCTGCAAGGAATCTAGTTCAACACCTAAGAATGTCAATTGCTGGGTAGGGCCCTCTGTCTTCTCATGGGCTAGGGGGTTGCCCAATTCCTCAGACTGTGCTGTAAAGGCCGCTAGCAAGCAGGACCAAGGGGCCGGCAAACAAAAAATCATCAAGGTAATACACCACATTGCTTAAACCAGCCCTACAGCACACACCCCATTCTAAAAAAGAGCTAAAGCGCTCAAATGCAGCACAAGAAACAGAGCACCCCATGGGCAAGGCCCTATCCATGTAAAACTGTCAATCAAATTGGAAGCCCAGCAATTCAAAATCCAAAGGATGAATAGGGAGAAGGCGAAAGGCAGACTTTATATCACATTTTGCCAACTCAGCACCCACCCCACAGTGCCTCACCATGTGAACCGCTAAATCAAAAGATGTGTACCGCACAGTACACAATACCTTGGGTATGGCATCGTTCACTGACTCCCCATGAGGGTAAGATAAATGGTGGATCAATCTAAACTCCCCTCGGGTCTTTTTAGGCACAATGCCCAAAGGAGAGACCTGCAGAGAACTCACAGGAGGTGCAGGAAATGGACCAATCACCCTTCCCTCAGCCAATTCTTTCCCTATTTTTTGTCGAACTATATGCTCCATACTTGTAACTGACTTCAGGTTATTGGCCATAAACGGCCTTCTGGGTCCCTGACAAGGAATTCTGAAACCAAACTTAAAACAGTTGAACAAGTAAACTCTATCCTCAACCTTAGGATAATTACGGAGCCAGGCCTCAAGCACTGTTATTGGTCTGGGGCCCTTTTCCAAAAGGCTTATTTGTCCCACCAGAGCCCTGCCTGCGCAGCCCCCTCCTGGGTTTAACCTAGGAACAATTCGTAAAGGAGTGAGACCCTCCGCACAGATGGCACTCGTGCTTAAATGGGCAGTTTTTCCTTCCACACACTCCTTGCGACCCAAACTCCCAGTAGAGCAAGCGTGGTTGAACCACCTGCCCCGCATTATTGCAGGAACCAGAAGCAGCAGCTGTGCACTGCACAACATGGCCGCTGTCTGACCTATGTTCGAGATTAGGTCTCACTGGAGACATAACCTGCAGCCACAACTATGGCTGAATTTGATCCCATTGAAGGGATGGGTTCAAGGTGGCCCTCATCCTGAATTCCTTGTCATACTGAAGCCAGGCAGGGCCACTAAGGCTGATGTAGCTCTTGTATATGATATCAAAATACTGGAAAAGGGAAGTGGCCCTCCATGGATGAGCCCTGGAAATTATTCCGGTGTAAATAATGAAACCAGGCACCCAATTTGCCCAGGTCCTATCAACTTTACACCATTTGATTTTCTCCTTTTCCCTATCATCAAGGTCCTCCTTATCCTTTTTCTCAAGCTCCCTGTAGAGCAGAGAAAAAAGGTCCACAAATTCACCCTTTAATATTTTATCCTTGGTGGCTGGCAACAAGTGATCCCCTAAGGAAAGAGCCAGATCACCAAAAGGTAAGGCCTTAGCAGGCACCAAAGAGTAAGATGGGCCCCAGGAATAAGGGAAAACCCAGCCACTGCAAGGGGCCGAGGACAGTCCAGGAAACTGGACAGGCAGGCCACCCCAAGATGCTAGAGGGTTAACCGAATTAAAACCCCAAGCCCAAGGCTGAGGATTAGTAAACACTGCATACTGGCTATTGGCCACAGGCCCAAATGTATCTGACTGCCCCCACGGCCCCCAGGGCCAAGCTACATTAGTGTGTTGTACAGACTCGTCCCAACCAAACTGCATACCTTGCTGGGTGTCCACATCAGGAAATTCCACCGGGAGAGGTGATGCTAAGCGGAGACAGCCGTTAAGGTGTGCCTGCTCTGCCCTCACCTCCCATAATGCCCTGCCCGCTCCTCCTCCTTATGAAGGGGCAAAACTGCCCCCGGAGACAAGGCTGTGCAGCCTGCCTCCAGTTGGGAGCCGCATTATTGGATGTGAAAAAATACAGTTTTGCAAACTGATGTTCCATTAATGTTGGAAAGTAAACTTGGGTGATTTGATTGGTTTTATTGAATTCTAAGTAATTGGTCCTGCCTGCTGCTTGCCTTGTTATATGGCAGTGCTATTTATGTCAGTGTTTGTATATATTTTTTAACTTAGCAGATAATTTTTTAATTATTAATAGTTACTTTTGTACAAGATATTTTTTAGAATAGAATAGTAATTTGTCAAGAATAAAAGGCCTTCCATGTGATCTTGGACACTGGTGGGGTTGTAATCCATTGACAGGCAACTGTTCGGTGGGGGGGGGCAGGGACATGGAGAATACTGTCAGCTGATGGTGTTACACCACTACTGGGGGGAAACTTGAAATAATGTCAGTCTGCTCTTGGAATCACGGGAATCTATGTCCCCCCCCCCCCCCAGAAGTTGCATAATGCCATTGGCTGAGGGAGATTTTGAAAACTTCCCTTCTTCTTCAGGTCACCATAGTGGCAGCAGGAAACAGGAGCTGGAACTGGGGTATCTCCTCCCCTGTGGTGGGAACATGGCAGCCCTACCTAGACACTGGTGATTTGGTGCTGATTTTTTTAATATATAGTGGTCTATGGGCATTCTAGAGTCTGGGAGCCTGGCAGTGAACATATTGCTCCACATCCAGCACTTCCAGAGTTTAAAATGTTTGGATACAAAAAAACTGGAGACTTATGGTATGTCTGTAATATTTGTATTAGGAAGGAAGTATTGGTAATACCAATAACCATTGAGACATTTATTTATTTAACTATCCCTATCTTTCCAAATCCTTTGGTGAGGCCTGCAATCTCTATCACTTTGTAAGCCAAATATAACAGCACACTAAAAGCTTCTACATACAGAAAACACAAAAGTCAAATCAAATTGCACTAATAATAGGAAAATATAATTATTATCTACTTTGAGTGCCTTAATAAATGCATAATATAAACAGGATGTTAATGTGCCAACCAATGAAATCCTTGAAAATGTGTTCATTCTTTGTATGTATGGTATAACCACGCATGCTAGTTACATCCCACACATTCATTCTTTTCATATATATTACTCACATTCCATTCTCTGTCTTACACATACCATATTCACACCCTATTTGCATATATCCTATCACTGACACTGATACACTGAACACCCACACTCTCCACTCTGCACACACACATATGCACAGACACCTCATTCACACATTCATATACCATCAGCAAGCCTTATTCACACACACTGTTTTAAATGACAGTCATCATGTCATGATAGTTCTGGTTCTTCATTTTTCTGCCCTCCCTCACACCAACATTTCTCCGCCACTTCGTACCAAGGCTTTATCTTCTGACTGTTTTAATTCTTAGCATTTTGAATGTTTATGGACCTTCCATGATACTATAGCAGTTCAACAACTTGCACATATTTCTGTGACTTCCAGGTGTCAGCAAGATCACAGTTCACGACCATTCTGTTAATGGCTGAGGAAGTCTCAGAGTACAGCCAGTTGTTACTCATTTTTTGTTCCCCCTCAGTTCCTTTGACTTTGGGGCAAATTGGTGAAGCCACCTTTCCCCCAATTTGAAATTCTTTCAAATTTGACATAATGTCTCCACAGGCACAATATAACAGGATATGCCATTTGTGAGAGGCTTATTAGAAACATTAGAAACACACAACCCACAATGCATCAAGTCCTGCAGCGATAGGCAAGGGGCGAAACGGCAGGTGGAAGGTGCCACTGGAAGCCGCAGTCCCGATCCTGCATGTAGGCGGTTCAGGATATTGGTCGCCTGATGCTAACCCGGAGACGAAAGCATCTTTCGGCAGCACCCTGAACGACCAAGCAGCCTTATCTAGGGACAGCACTGCTTGCTCCACACGGAGAGGGGCCTAGAAAAGGTGGCCTAAACAAAGCTCGTCTCCCCCACCCCAGTTGGCTAGCCGCGGTCAACGGGCATCCTTACTTGCGGTTGAAAAATAACAACAAAGAAAAGGCATGCACCTGCCTCACAAAGTGTGCAAAGACTAAACCTTGCGTGTTGGAACATCAGAACCATGCTTGACACAGTAGGCAGTGGTCGCCCTGAACGACGCTCTGCTCTAGTTGCCCACGAACTTCTCAGGTTGAATATCGACATAGCAGCTCTCAGTGAGGTCCGTTTCCCTGAGGAAGGTAGTCTTCAAGAACACGGTGCTGGCTATACCCTCTACTGGTCGGGTAAGTCAAAGGCTGAGAGCCGCCTTTCTGGCGTTGGCTTCATGGTCAGGAACTCCATTGCCTCCAAACTCGAAAACCTTCCAACAGGTCACTCAGATCGCATCATGTCCATGCGCCTCCCACTTCAAAACAAGCAGCATGCAACACTCTTCAGTGTGTATGCCCCAACCCTTCAAGCAGATCCTGCAGAAAAGAACAAGTTCTATGCTGATCTACGCAACCTTGTACGGAAGACCCCTACAGAGGACAAGGTGATCATCCTTGGCGACTTCAATGCCAGAGTAGGTAAAGACTCGGAAGCCTGGAAAGGAGTACTTGGCAAACACGGCATTGGCAACTGCAATGACAACGGGCGCCTCCTGCTAGAATTCTGCATGGAGCACCAGCTCACCATCACCAACACTATCTTCCAGCAGAAGAACAGTCTGAAGACAACCTGGATGCACCCACGGTCCAAGCATTGGCACCTTATCGACTACATTCTGGTGCGCCAGAGAGACCTTCGAGATGTCTTACACACCCGAGTAATGCCCAGCGCAGAATGTCATACGGATCATCGTCTTGTACGCTGCAATCTCCGTCTTCACTTTAAACCCACACCCAGGAGAGGAGGTATCCCTCGGAGGAAGTTTCAGGTTGGCAGCCTCCAGTCAGCCGAAGTTAAAGCTGCCTTCCAGGCAAAACTCCAGTCAAGAATTGAGGACCTCAGTTGCCCCACAGACCCTTCTCCAGAAGCACTCTGGGAACACCTAAAAACTACCGTCCTGCAGATCTCTGAAGAAGTCCTCGGGTTCTCCACAAGGAAGAACAAGGACTGGTTTGATGAGAACAATCAAGAGATCCAAGAATTACTGGCAAAAAAGAGATCTGCCTACCAAGCACATCTTGCTCAGCCCTCCTGTCCTGGGAAAAAAGCAACCTTTCGCGCTGCATGTAGCAACCTCCAGCGCAAGCTTCGAGACATTCAGAACGAGTGGTGGACCAAGCTTGCAGAGAGAACCCAGCTGTGTGCAGACACTGGTGATTTAAGAGGGTTCTACGAAGCCCTGAAGGCAGTATATGGTCCATCATATCAGGCTCAGAGTCCCTTGCGTAGTGCAGACGGCCAAGTGCTCCTCACAGACAAGGCATCCATACTGAACCGGTGGTCGGAGTATTTTCAGGTTCTCTTCAGTGCCAACCGCGTAGTTCAAGATTCAGCAATCCACCTCACCCCACTTCAACCGGTGAAAACAGAGTTGGATGAGATCCCCACCCTAGAAGAGACTGTTAAAGCCATCAAGCAACTGAAAAGTGGCAAGGCAGCAGGAGTTGATGGAATTCCACCAGAGATCTGGAAGCATGGGGGCACAGTACTACATAGCTCACTTCACAAAGTACTTGTCACCTGCTGGGAACAAGGCAAATTACCACAGGACTTTCGCGATGCAATCATCATCACCCTATACAAGAACAAAGGGGAAAAGTCAGACTGCTCCAACTACCGGGGGATAACCCTGCTCTCCATCGCAGGCAAAATCCTTGCCAGAATACTCCTGAACAGACTGGTGCCCACCATTGCAGAAGAACTCCTCCCAGAGAGCCAGTGCGGCTTCAGAGCTAACAGGAGCACCACCGACATGGTATTTGTTCTCAGGCAGCTCCAAGAGAAATGCAGGGAACAGAACAAGGGTCTGTATGTGACTTTTGTCGACCTTACCAAAGCTTTCGATACCGTTAGCAGGAAAGGCCTGTGGCAAATCTTGGAACGTTTAGGATGTCCCCCAAGGTTCCTCAGCATGATCATCCAGCTACACGAAGACCAGCGAGGCCAAGTCAGACACTGCAACGACCTCTCGGAGCCCTTCCCAATAGGCACAGGTGTAAAGCAAGGCTGCGTTCTCGCGCCAACTCTCTTTACGATCTTCTTTAGCATGATGCTTCAAAGAGCCGCAGTAGATCTAGATGAGGACGATGGTGTCTACATCCGCTATCGCACCGATGGCAGCCTGTTCAACCTGAGGCGACTAAAGGCACACTCCAAGACAATGGAAAAACTCATCCGAGAGCTACTGTTTGCTGATGATGCTGCACTCGTCTCCCACTCGGTATCAGCTCTGCAGCATATGACGTCCTGCTTTGCAGAGGCTGCCAAGCTATTCGGCCTAGAAGTTAGTCTGAAGAAGACAGAAGTTCTCCACCAGCCTGCACCCCAGGAAGATTATCACCCTCCCTGCATCACTGTGGGTGAATCAGCTCTGAAGACAGTCCAGCAGTTCAGCTACCTGGGGTGCATCATCTCCTCAGATGCCAAGATCGACAAGGAGATTGACAACAGGCTGGCAAAGGCAAACCGTGCATTTGGCCGACTGCACAAAAGAGTGTGGAGCAACAAGCATCTGAAAAAAGGCACAAAGATCAATGTTTACAAAGCGGTTGTGATGACAACCCTCATCTATGGCTCCGAATCGTGGGTTTTATACCGTCATCACCTGCGACTCCTTGAGCGCTTTCATCAGCGCTGCCTTCGCACCATCCTCAACATCCACTGGAGTGACTTTGTGACCAACACTGAAGTCCTCAAGCGGGCAGAGGTTACCAGCATCGAGGCACTGCTGTTGAAGACGCAGCTGCGCTGGGCAGGGCATATTTCTAGGATGGAAAACCACCGCCTTCCCAAGATTGCCCTGTATGGCGAACTCTCCACCGGCCATCGAAATAGAGGGGCACCAAAGAAGAGGTACAAGGACTCCTTGAAGAAATCCCTTAGCACCTGTCACATCAACCATCACCAATGGTCTGACCTCGCCTCAGATCGCAAAGCATGGAGGCACACCATCCACCAGGCTGTCTCTTCCTTTGAGAACATACGCATAGCTGGTCTTGAGGACAAAAGGAGATTGAGGAAGAATCGCACTGCTACAGGACCAACCCTAAATCAGACTTTTCCCTGCAGCCGCTGTGGCCGGACCTGCCTGTCCCACATTGGTCTTGTCAGCCACCAGCGAGCCTGCAGCAAACGTGGACTATTGCACCCTTCTTAAATCTTCGTTCGCGAAGCCAAGCCGAGATTAGAAACATATACCCCTTTTTACAAATTGCTCTGGGTGTTGAAGGTTCACATTGTAACTGCTGTTTCCACACTGTTTAACTGCAACATGTAATAATGAGCTATATTTATTTAATCAGTATAATTATATACAGTTGGTTTCTTTTTAAAAGCCTGTATAATTAACAATTCTGCATGAACAGTGAAGGTTTTTTTTTTTTAAAAAAAAATCCAGCTGACAGGCCACATTTGCTAAAGTAAATGGGTTATTAAATGTACTATGAAAAGACATTATTTAAATCAATGAGGGGGAATGAGGAAACAGTTCAAAATAATATTACAAGCATGACCACGGTCTGTTCAGCTAACATTTCAGCTAACAGATCAACAGGTTATGCAATTGCTCATGCCTAGATTTACCAGTTTTACCTGGAGATGTTGAGGGTGGAGCCTGAGGAGGGTGGGGTTTGGGACGTAATGCCACAGAATCCACCTTTCAAAGCGGCCATGTTCTACAGATGAACTGATCACTTCGAGGTCAGTTGTAATAGCGGGAGATCTTCAGCTACCACCTGGAGGTTAGCAACCCTACAAAACCAAAATGTCTAATTGTGTCACCAGCATTATAAGGGAGGAGTCTGGGGGACGGCAGATCACAAGCCACCTCTCAGCATCAGTTTCCCACCATGAACAATGACATATATACACACATATATACCAGGTTTCCTAATAAACATGGTTTACAAACCTTCTTGAAACCATGCTTACAATCTCTGGTTTATGATGGAAACCTGGGTTAAGAATATAAGAGAAGCCATGTTGGATCAGGCCAATGGCCCATCCAGTCCAACACTCTGTGTCACACAGTGGCCCCCAAAATTATATATATATATATATGGAGCAGAGGTCCGTCCGTGGCTATTAGCCACAGTGTGTGTGTTTGTGTGTGTATATATATATATATATATATATATATATATATATATATATATATATATATATATATATATATATATATATACACACACTGTGGCTAATAGCCACGGACGGACCTCTGATCCATATTTTTATCTAACCCCCTCTTGAAGCTGGCTATGCTGTAGCCGCCACCACCTCCTGTGGCAGTGAATTCCACATGTTAATCACCCTTTGGGTGAAGAAGTACTTCCTTTTATCCGTTTTAACCCGACTGCTCAGCAATTTCATTAAATGCCCACAAGTTCTTGTATCAGGAGAGCCAGTTTGGTGTAGTGATTAAGTGTGTGGACTCTTATCTGGGAGAACGGGGTTTGATTCCCCACTCCTCCACTTGCACCTGCTGGAATGGCCTTGGGTCAACCATAGCTCTGGCAGAGGTTGTCCTTGAAAGGCAGCTGCTGTGAGAGCCCTCTCCAGCCCCACCCACCTCACAGGGTGTCTGTTGTGGGGGAGAAAGGTAAAGGAGATTGTGAGCCGCTCTGAGACTCTTTGGAGTGGAGGGCGGGATATAAATCCAATATCTTCTTCTTCGTCTTCTATTGTGAGAAAGGGAGAAAAGTACTTCTTTCTCTACTTTCTCCATCCCATGCATAATCTTGTAAACCTCTATCATGTCACCCTGCAGTAGACGTTTCTCCAAGCTAAAGAGCCCCAAGCATTTCAACCTTTCTTCATAGGGAAAGTGTTCCAACCCTTTTAATCATTCTAGTTGCCCTTTTCTGTACTTTTTCCAATGCTATAATATCCTTTTTGAGATGTGGTGACCAGAACGGTACACAGTATTCCAAATGAGACCGCAACATCGATTTATGCAGGGGCATTATGATACTGGCTGATTTGTTTTCAATTCCCTTCCTAATAATTCCCAGCATGGCGTTGGCCTTTTTTATTGCAATTGCACACTGTCTTGACATTTTCAGTGAGTTATCTACCACGACCCCAAGATCTCTCGGTCAGTCTCTGCCAGTTTACACCCCATCAACTTGTATTTGTAGCTGGGATTTTTGGCCCCAATGTGCGTTACTTTGCACTTGGCCACATTGAACCTCATCTGCCACGTTGACGCCCACTCATCCAGCCTCAACAGATCCCTTTGGAGTGCCTCACAATCCTCTCTGGTTCTCACCACCCTGAACAATTTAGTGTCATCTGCAAACCTGGCCACTTCACTGCTCACTCCCAACTTCAAATCATTTATGAACAAGTTAAAGAGCATGGGACCCAGTACCGAGCCCTGCGGCACCCCACTGCTTACCGTCCTCCACTGCGAAGACTGCCCATTTATACTCACTCTCTGCTTCCTATTAATTAGCCAGTTTTTGATCCACAAGAGGACCTGTCCTTTTACTCCATGACTCTCGAGCTTACTAAGTAGCCTAGTCAAGTTTAATACGGTCATAGACCAGTCAAATTAAATACAAATAATTTAATAAAATACAATCAGGTAAAACAATAATCAGAATAAAACATACACAGTATGATATAATTTCCCTCCAGAACACTAGTTAGGTTCCATGGCCAAGCCATTCAGTTGGATATTTCCCTTAGGAATTGCTTCCGGAGACTTATAGCTCGCGAAGCAGATTTTGCCACACATAAAGTGGTTCTTTTATTCCTGTCCGCAATAATTTGTCTAGCTGATATCTAATATTTCTCCCAGGGACACTGGAACAGATCGGGAGTATATAGTTGGCCCTAATACACTGATATAATTTACATTGGAATAATACATGTTCCCTATCTTCCGGTTTCTTGTCCCCACAAATACACAATCTCTCCTTGTATGGTTGTCCTGTGTATCTGCCTTCAATAATAGCTGACGGTAACATATCAAGTCTGAGAAGGGTAAATGCTCTCCTATACTCAGCTTTATCAAGATTATGCAAGTATGGCATCGGTGTTATTTTATGTAGCTCCTCTATTCCTGGTAAATAACCTTTAAGCTGATTCAAATCATGCTGTCTTTCGACATCCAAGATTCTCTGTTTAAGAAAGGGTTTGACCAGATTGTACTCCATGTTGAGCAAATATTGTTTAGATAGTCCATAATAACCCAACTTGGACTCCGTTTCTCTAATCCACAGAGGCACAAATGCGTCTCTTGCTATCAGCCCCGCCAAACTGGTGGGCTGAGTCATTACTTTATACCAGTAAAGAATAGCAGCAATCCACAGTCTTGCTTTCACAGTGACCATACCCATTTCTACTCTGATAAATGAGTTGGGAGCACATGGAGGGACTTGTAGTATATGCCTAAGGAACTTTGATTGCACTTTCTCCGCTAAATACCAGAGATGCTGATATGGTGTTATACTCAAGGGTGCCCCATATAGAATTTGGGCGAGGGCCTTGGCCTTAAAGACCTTAACTGCAGCCGCCACGTTCTGCCCCCCGGAGGTCCAATAGAATTTCTCTATGGCTCCTGAACTTTTTACTGCACTTGTTGTAACATATCCCACATGTGCCTTCCTGGCCCCTGAGGCCTGAAAGACTACCCCTAGGTACTTAAAGCAGCGTGTCTGTTCAATAGCCCTATCGTTTATCTTCCAATGATGTACCTTGGATCTATTTGCAAAGTCTAAGTAGCCTTTGATGAGGAACTTTATCAAAAGCTTTCTGGAAGTCAAGGTAAACAACATCTATTGGGTCTCTTTTGTCCACATGTTTGTTCACCCCCTCAAAGAAATGTAACAGGTTAGTGAGTCAAGATCTTCCGTTACAGAACCCATGCTGAGTCTATAGAATCCTGGTACCCATGGCAGTAAAGAGAATCAATCATTCTACCTTCAGTTTTCAGAAGCTGTATACCAAAGTATGTGTATATTAGTTTCCAGTTACAATAATAGGGCGGGGGGTCTGCCTTTACACATTTGCAATGAGAAGTCCTTGATTTGCTTCCAATTAATGTTGTTGTCATAACATTTGTTTAATTGTGACCTGAGGGCAAGTTGAAGATCCATGCTGTTTCACTATAGCTCATTAGGCCTTAGTCACAGTCCATTGAACAAGGGAAGAAATAAATTGGGCAGAAATTTTAATTTTTTTTCACTAGCAGGGAACTGGGGTCAGAGGAACCAAATATAACTCATAAACATGCAGTGATTCACTTCCTTTACTACCCCACTGGCCTCACAGGATTTTTGGAGTATTTGTCACTTCTCACTTACAATGGCATTAAAATTGTAGATGATTCCTCTGTCTGTCTTTATACTTTTTCTGTGAGTCATCTTGACATCATCTTATAACTATCAAACATTTTATTAACCAGAATTACAATAAAATATTAAATTTAAAGGCAGATGAAATTAGTTGAAATGGCCAGCTGCTTTTAATGATTCAAACATGAGACTGTGCTGAAGTCAGAATTTTTTTTGTATTGTGCAATGCCGGTTCAGGATCTCTCTCTTCTTTATATCTATACAAGAATATATAAGTATAACAATAGTATGCTGTCTGTCTATTTTTTATTCCAATCTTCCTTGAAAGCACTCAGTACAGCATGCATGGATCTTCCCTCTTCCATGTTATTCCTCACAAGAACAACTTTCTGAAATTAGGCTGAGAAAGAATTACAGGGCCAATGTCACCATTGACAGTGAGCAACATAGAAGAGTAAGAATTTGAACCAGGTTTTCTCCCATCCTAGTACAAAACACTTACCAGAAACCACACTGTCTTTAAAATGATTATTATTATTTTTATTTTAATTAATGATCTCCAAATGGCAAAAATATGATGTATAGAATAGACTTTTCTAGGATTCCACCTTCTCATTCCATAATGTGTGTCTTCTTTCCTATTTCATTCGTCTGCTGAACTGCATGATGATCATATTTCAAAGTGCTGAAAGATCACTGTCCCCTGTGACTGAGCAACTGGAATCATACACTATTGGGTGATCAGCCCATGTGGTTGCTTATGGAAAAATCCAGATAAGGAAAAGGAGTAGGGAAATCAGTGTGCACTCTATAGTTAAAAATACATCACTATTAAGATGAATTCATTGAAGCAATTGTGTTTTCCTGATTCAGAGCCAAGAGGGCACATCGTATGTGTTAAATCTACAACTTCATGCAGCATTTCTTTATTGCTTTTATCTATTTCCTATCTTTGGTATCCAATGCAATCTCCCATCTAGGTGCTGACCAGACTTATATTTACAATATTGTTGTATCACTCCCTCTCTCAGGCCATAATTACACACACACACACACTATGTGTTTGTATAGCATTTCCAGTAGTTAAAGTGCTTAAGTTATGGCAGTTATAACTAAACTGTAAAGTTTGCCCATATTATTAGCATTCCCATATGCAGCTGAGAAACAGTACCGAGTTAGATTTGAGCTATAATATGGATCCTTTCACACAATGAAGAGGCGAGGTGGTAGTGATCATAGCTCTTTTTATTATCACAGCATAGTATAGGGCTGTGCACAAAGACCGAAGACTGGGCCAACAGGGCCAACTATATATACACACAAGGTCCCCGTGCTAGCATGCTCTTGGACCATTCAAACCAGCAGGGGGGCCAGTGATTGGAGCAGGACAGCAGGGATTTGGATCTTGCTGCCCATTATTCCCGAGTCCCCAAGCTCAGTCCTCCATGCTCCAATGAGCCAGGCAAGAACTCCATATATTAAACACAATTCCATTCACATATATAACATGAGCCAACGAACTCCTGGATTGCAGTTTATGCTTCTAGTCACTGTGTTATGTCAGCACGGTTGCCCTGAAGCCTAGAGAAGAAATCAAAGGCCATGACTGTGACATTCATACCTTTAAGTGTGCCCTCATAAATTAATTTGAGTTTCTCCCCTCAAGGCCTGTCTGAGAGAGGCCTCACTTAATTCTAGTTCAGTGGGCATAGGTGGTAGCTGCAAGTAGGGTTGCCAGGTTGGGTCCTACTCAAGAAATATCTGAGGACTTTGGGGGTGGAGCCAGGAGCTAGGGTGTTACAAATGCAATGAAACTCTGAAGGGAGTTTGTCTATCACATTTAAAGGGACTGCATGCCTTTTAAATGCCTTCTCTCCATTTGGAAAAAAATGAAGGATAGGGGCACCTGCTTTGGGGGCTCATAGATTTGGATCCTCTGGTTCAATCTTTTTGAAACTTGGGGAGTGCTTTGAGGAGAGGCACCGGATTCCATGCTGAAAATCTGGTGCCTCAACTTTTAAAAAATCCTCCTGAGACCCCCAGATATCCACTGATCAATTCTCCATTAAACTCTATGGGAAATGGTCTCCACAGAGTATAATGGAGTGCCCAGCAGACATTTCTCTCCCCACCCTGCTTTCTGACAACCCTGAAGTGGGGGGAGTGGAGGATGGTAAGCAGTGGGGTGCTGCAGGGCTCAGTACTGGGTCCCATGCTCTTTAACTTGTTCATAAATTTTTTGGAGTTGGGAGTAAGCAGTGAAGTGGCCAAGTTTGCAGATGACACTAAATTGCAGAAGACACAGGGTGGTGAGAACCAGAGAGGATTGTGAGGAACTCCAAAGGGATCTGTTGAGGCTGGGTGAGTGGGCGTCAACGTGGCAGATGAGGTACAATGTGGCCAAGTGCAAAGTAATGCACATTGGGGCCAAGAATCCCAGCTACAAATACAAGTTGATGGGGTGTGAACTGGCAGAGACTGACCAAGAGAGAGATCTTCGGGTCATGGTAGATAACTCACTGAAAATGTCAAGACAGTGTGCAATTGCAATAAAAAAGGCCAACGCCATGCTGGGAATTATTAGGAAGGAAATTGAAAACAAATCAGCCAGTATCATAATGCCCCTGGATAAATCGATGTTGCGGTCTCATTTGGAATACTGTGTACAATTCTGGTCACTGCACCTCAAAAAGGATATTATAGCATTGGAAAAAGTGCAGAAAAGGGCAACTAGAATGATTAAAAGGGATGGAACACTTTCCCTATGAAGAAAGGTTGAAACGCTTGGGGCTCTTTAGCTTGGAGAAACATCGACTGCGGGGTGACATTTTAGAGGTGACAAGATAATGCATGGGATGGAGAAAGCAGAGAAAGAAGTATTTTCCTCCCTTTCTCACAATACAAGAATTTGTGGGCATTTGATGAAATTGCTGAGCAGTCAGGTTAAAACGGATAAAAGGAAGTACTTCTTCACCCAAAGGGTGATTAACATGTGGAATTCACTGCCACAGGAGGTGGTGGCGGCTACAAGCATAGCCAGCTTCAAGAGGGGGCTAGATAAAAATGTGGAGCAGAGGTCCATCAGTGGCTATTAGCCACAGTGTGTATATATAGTATTGGACAGGATGGGCCATTGGCCTGATCCAACATGACTTCTCTTATGTTCTTATGGAGGACCTCCAAACTGGCAGGGAATCCCCTGCCTCCAACTTGGAATTGACAATCCTACCTGTAAGCGTGTGTGTCTTCCTAATTGGGAGCAATAAAGACATATATTGTTGAAGCTGTCACAGTCTCCTGTGTGCTGACTATTTGGACAGGTAAGCTTATTCCTACAAACCAGACCCCAGAGGATATTATAATCACTACATAGGAAATTATTCAGTGAGAAATTAGGAGATATAGTTTGGCATATGGTATTTATTTATTTGGTTCACTTGTATTCCACCCTTTCCCAGATGGGCTCAGAGTGGATCACATTCAGATAAAAAACCAATCACATACAATAAAATCAATAAAACCAATAAATACAGTTTAAAACAATAGCATTACAACAACATTAAATAGCAGGGGCGGGCGGCTCACAGTGCAACTTTAGGTGTAATCTTTCAGCGGCCCGAATATGAAGATTCAGATGATAGATTGCTGTAATAGATCACTATGGGGGGCAGTTGATGGTATAGGCAACAGAGTAGAGGACGCCCGCCTGCCTCAACTAAACACCTGGCGAAACAGCTCCATCTTGCAGGCCCTGCGGAAGGGTAACAAATCCGGCAGGGTTCGCACCTCCACCGGGAGCTGATTCCACCACGTTGGGGCCAGGGTTGAAAAGGCCCTTCCCCTAGCCAAGGCAAGTTGGACGTCCTTAGGGCCAGGGATGACCAAAAGGTGTTGGTTGGCCAATCGCAACATCCTTCAGGGCTCATATGGGGAGAGGTGGTCCCATAGGTATGTCGGTCCCAGGCTGTGTAAGGCTTTGAAGGTCAATACTAAAACCCTGAAACGAATCCGGTACTCAACCGGTAACCAATGCAGTGCGTACAGCATCAGTCGGCTGGTTGCCTGTATAGGCAATCCAGTTAAGAGCCGCGCTGCCGCATTTTGCACCAGTTAATGTTTCTGGATCAGCCTCAACAGTAATCTGTGTAGAGCGAGTTACAGTAGTTCAACCTGGAAGTGACCGTTGCATGGAACATTGTAGCTAGGTCTTGAGATGTCAGATAGGACATCAGCTGTTTGGCCTGCCGCAGATGGTGAAAGGCAGATTGTGCAACTGTTGTGACCTGGGCCTCCATAGAAAGGGAGGCATCCAGTGTCACCTCCAGACTTTTCACCTTCTGAGCTGGCATCAGAGGGGTGACATCTAGGGTGGGTAGTTGGATACCTGATTCTGGTCTCCCTCAGCCCAGGTACAGGACCTCCATCTTGATTGGGTTTAGCTGCAGCCAGCTTAACTACAACCAACCTGCCACAGCTTCTAATGCCCTGGTTAGATGGTCTGGGGTGGCATCCAAATGGCCGTCCATCAGCAGATAGAGCTGGGTGTCATCTGCATATTGGTGACAGCCCAGGCCAAAACCTTGGGCAATCTGGGCAAGGTGGCGCATTTAGATGTTAAACATCATTAGTGAGAGAATAGCTCCCTGCAGCACACCACATGCAAGTGGATGCCGCCGAGAGGTCTGCTCACTAATTGCCACCCTTTGTCCCCGACCGTGGAGAAAGGAGGAAAGCCACTGTACGGTAACCCCTTGAACTCCAATGTCGGCAAGGCGGTGGGTCATAAGATCATAATTGACCGTATCAAACGCTGCTGAGAGATCTAATAACAATAGCAGCACTGACCCACCTCGATCCAGATGCCTTCTAAGGTCATCTGTGAGGGCAACCAGAGCAGTCTCCATCCCATGACCAGGGCGGAAGCCGGACTGGAAGAGATCGAGGGTAGAAGTACCCTCCAGGAAACCCTGAAACTGCTCTGCCACCGCTTTCTCAATTACCTTACCCAGGAATGGTAAGTTCGAAACTGGGTGGTAATTGGTCAGGACCATTGAGTCCAAAGATGGCTTTTTCAAAAACAGACAAACCACTGCATCTTTAAGTTTAGCTGGAAAAGTCCCTGTTTCCAAGGAAAGGTTAATAATATCAGCTAAAGAGTCTTGGATGCCCCCGCCACCTGCCTTAATAAGCCAGGATGGACATGGGTCCAATGAGCAAGTGGTCAGCTTCACTGCAGCCAAGATCCTTTCCACATCTTCCCGAGTAAGATGGCTGAAGTGGTCCAAAATGGGACCCATAGATGGGCAATTGGCTTCCAGCTCCTGTACTGTATCAACTATGGCAGGAAGACTCTGGCGGAGAGTCGAGACTTTATCTGCTAAATAGGTCACAAAAGCCTCACAACCTATATCCAATTCTCTAACTTTTTGATTGTCTGTTGGCAATGTAGTCAATGTTTGAATTGTTCTAAATCATTGGGCCGGGCACGACTTCGCTGACGCAATGGAGGCCGCATAGAATTCCTTCTTAGCGGACTTCACTGCCTTCTAATAGGCCTTCATAAATGCTCTATAAGAAGTTCTAGACTCCTTGTCATAAGATCTCCACCACATTCACTCTAGCCATCTAAGTTGCTGTTTCATCCTTTTCAGCCCCAAGGTATGCCATGGGGCTGATTTGGTACAGTGACGTAGAGGGCGCTGGGGAGCGATGTCATTGATGGCAGCAGAGAATCAGGAGTACCAGTCCTCAACTAGCTCATCTAACAACCCCCCAGGGGGTATCGGATCCCACAGAGCTTCTTGAAGTTGCTCCGGGTCCAATTGGCTCTGTGGGTGAGCATAAATCTGCCTGTCGCCTAAACAGGAGGAGGGCTGCAGGTCAACTCGGGCTTTCAGGGCATAATGATCTGATCATGGAACTGGAGTGGCAGCTATCAGATCAGGTGTTATCTCGGCCCCAAAAGCCAAATCCAGTGTGCGACCAGTCTGGTGAATGGGGGTTGATATAATCTGGCTGAAGAAAAAAAAGGAGTGTTTTTTTAATATTAAAAAAGAATTGGAGCCAAAATTGGTTTTTAAAGACCATGAAGGCAGATACATTGCTGTGGAAGTGTTTATGAATGAAAAAAAAAAAAAAAAAACGTTGGGACTATATGCCCCTAATGGGGCAAAAGATACTTTTTAAAAAGACATTCAGCAACAACTTGATCAAATGACTTATGAACAGGTAACGTTAATGGGAGATTTCAATGGAACAATTAAGAACTCTCTGGATAGATCGGGAAACAAAAAGAAAAAAGATGGCAAGCTGCCAAATTCTTTTTTTGAAATAATAAAGCAAGAAAGTTTGGAAGACATCTGGAGAAAGTTTAAGCCTAATGTACATGATTATACTTTTTTCTCAGTAAGGCATGTTTCCTTCTCAAGAATTGATATGATATGGAACCCGAAGGATCTGGGACTTATTACTAATAAAATAGAGATTCTTTCAAAAATAGGTGCAGACCACAATCCATTAATGTGGTCAGCAAAGGGAAGGAGAAAGAGAAGAAGATGGAGACTAAATGAAGACCTGTTGTTAAAAGCTGAAGTAGTGAAATCTCTTGAAAAAGAGACTAAAGCTTTCTTCCAGGCTAATGAAGACCAAGAGGTTAATATTCAGACTGTATGGGACGCGTATAAAGCTGTTATGAGAGGATTACTAATTACATTGAACAATAAAGACAAAAGAGCCAAGGAAAAACAACTGAAGGACTTGCAAGCAGAAGTAGGCAAAAAAGAAAATTATTTGAAGAAAAGACCAAGGGGGGGGGGAATAATGAGAGAGATAACATTTTTACAGAATCAATTTAGACATTTATTGAATAAAGAGGTGGAGTGGAATTTAAAAAGGCTACAACAGAAATCATTTGAAGGAGCAAATAAACTGGGGAAATACTTGGCCTGGCAACTGAAAAAAAAAAGGGAGAAAAAGTTCATAAACAAGATTTTTTCGGAGGGAAAAGAAATTGTGGACCAAGCTGGAATTAAAAGGGATTTCTACAAATTTTATGCCAAATTATTCAAAGGTCAACAAGTAAATAGAGTGAAAATCGATGCCTACATGAGAAAAATTAAAGTACAACCCTTAAGTGAGAATATGGAAAAGATTTTAAACTATCCAATTGAGAAAATAGAAATTGAAACAGCAATTTGTTCAATGAAATTAGGAAAAGCTCCAGGTCCTGATGGCTTTTCAGCAAAATTTTATAAAGTCTTGGGAGAAGTACTAGTACCAAAACTTCAAAAATTGATGAACTGTATAAGGCAAGATGGGAAGGTGCCAAACACATGGAAAGAAGCCGTTATTACTTTGATTCCGAAAAATGATAGAGATTCCACGAATGTAAAAAACTACAGACTGATCTCACTATTGAATAACGACTATAAGATCTTTGCTAGAATTCTAGCTGAATGACTCAAACAGCATTTGAACATTTCTATTCAAGAGGAATAAGCAGGTTTTCTCCCCAGAAGGCAAATAAGAGACAATATCAGAACTGTAATAGATATTGTAGAGTATTATGATAAGCATCCAGAAAGAGGTGGCTTGTTTTTTTGCTGATGCAGAAAAAGCTTTTGACAATCTTAACTGGGACTTTATATTTGCTGTGATGGAAACAATGAAATTAGGAGATGATTTTATAAGGACGATCAAGGCAATATACACAGAACAACAAGCTGAACTTTGTGTGAATGCTGACTTGACTGAGCAGATGAAGATTAGCAAAGGAACAAGACAAGGCTGCCCTCTATCTCCATTGTTGTTTATAATGACCCTAGAGGTCTTGCTGTCTCAAATTGATGATGATAATGAGATCGAGGATTTGAAGTTGAAAGGTTTTTCATATAAATACAGGGCCTTTGAGGATGATGTGATGTTTATCAATGAAAATCCATTGCAAGTGACACCTTTGTTGTTAAAGAAAATAAATTACTATGGTGAGTTAGCAGGCTTTTATATTAACAAAGAAAAATTGAAAATTCTTACTAAGAACTTGTCATCAGGCAAACAGAAAGAGCTACAAAGTGTTACAGGTTGTAAAGTTGTTTCAAAAGTAAAATACTTAGGTGTAGAAATTACGATGAGAAATATTGATTTATATAAGAATAATTATGAAAAACTGGCATAAAATTGAAGAAGATATGTTAAAATGGAACAAATTGAATTTATCTATGTTGGGGAGGATATCTGCTATTAAAATGAACATTTTACCAAGAATTATGCTTCTTTTTCAAACCATTCCAATTTTGAGAGATAAGAAACAATTTAATTGTTGGCAAAGAAAGATCTCAGAATTTATATGGGCAGGCAAGAAACCAAGAATTAAGATGAAAATTTTGACAGATGCAAAAGAAAGAGGTGGCTTCCAATTACCCGATTTAATGTCATATCATGATGCAGTATGTTTGGTATGGATTAAGGACTGGATGACTTTGATTAATAAAAAATTATTGGCTTTAGAAGGGCAAGGAAATATTTTTGTTTTTTTTCTCACACCATTATATAAAGAGGAACTTGTTGAATACATGGAAAAAATATAATAAATCTGGTGATGAGAGAAAACCACTTTGGATAGTGCTGACTGAAGTTATTAAATTGTCTCAAAGTCCACGAGAAGAGAAATATGTATCATACGAACAACTGCTAAAATTTCAGGGAGGTAAAGTTGAAATGAAATTGGCAGAAGAATTGCAAGGAAAATTTGATTGGTTTCAATTGCTTCAGATTAAAAGCTTGGTGGAAAAAGATATTAGAAGTACAGGTATAAGATTTGAAAAAAAAAGGAAATGGAAAAAATGCTGTTGGGTGAAAATGAAAAATTGATTTCAAGGACTTATAAGTTGCTATTGAAATGGTCTACAGAAGAGGAGGTTGTGAAACCTCAAATGATTAAATGGGCAATAAATTTTAATAAAGAAATACAAATGGAGACGTGGGAACACCTATGGAAGAACTCTATGAAAATTTCAACGTATTATAATATAAAAGAGAACTGTTTCAAAATGCTGTATAGATGGTATATGACACCTAAAAAACTAGCAAAAATGAACAATCAAGCTTCAGATAGGTGTTGGAAATGTAAAAAACATGAAGGTTCTTTCTACCATATGTGGTGGACTTGTGAAAAGGCGAAACAATTTTGGCTAATGATTCAACAAGAGATTTTGAAAATCTTGGGATATAATATTAAGAGAGCACCGGATGTCTTTCTGGTGGGATTACAAATGGAAAGCTTTCCAAAGCAAGACAGGACATTGCTGTGGTATTTGCTTTCAGCTGCGAGGACATTGTATGAGCACATGTGGAAGCAAGATAAAATACCAGAAAAATGGGACTGGATCTTAAAGGTTCTTAATTGGAGTGAAATGGACAAACTTACTAGAATCTTAAAAGACTATAACCTGGAGAAATTTAAAGAAGATTGGAATAAATTCCAAAACTATGCGGAGATACAATGGAAGGTGAACAGCCATCTAGTAGTTTTTGATAATATTAACTGAACTTTAAAAGAGAAAAAGGACTGTGATTACTGTGTATTGTTTTAGAAACGAAATATAAGTAGAGTTCATATAGTAAGTCCATGTGAGTTAAGATAAGATTAAGACTTGAATAATTTTTAGTGATGATTTAATGATTATGAAATCTATGTTTAATGTTTAACAAGCAATAACTGAATTTCTAAAGTGCAAAGGAGAACAGATTATGGCTCTCTTTTTAAATGTGTAATATTGATGATTAAGTAGAAAGTATTAAGTAAAGGAATAAGAATAGTAGTTATATTGGAGCTAAAACAAAGTTAAGTGAATGATAACTTTTAGTTAAGATTCTAGATATGGGAATTTTTACTTTTAAAAGGTTTTTAATTTGTTTTGTACACCGGCGGAGGTCACAATTTGGAGGGGGGGGATGGGTGGGAAAATGTGTAATGTATTGATGAATTATATTTAGATTCTGATAGTAGAATATTTTTCAATATATTGCAAATTAAAACTTTGTTATTAAAAGATATAATCTGGCTGAATCCCAGTGTCTCCATGGAGGACACTAGGTCTTGCGCCTGCACTGACACCGCATTGTCAATGTGGACATTGAAACCCCCCAGGACCAATAACCTGGGGAAGTCCAATGCCCCGGCCGATACTGCGTCCAGCAGGGCAGGCAGGCTCTCTGGGGGTGCGTTAGGTGACCGGTACACCACCCAGATTGCCAAACTCTCCTCAGCCTCCCACACCAGGCCAACACATTCAATACTGGTTATGTTTGGGGCAGGAAGTGCCCTGAAAGAAAGAGTCATGAGTGACTAATGCAATCCCACCCCCAGCCTGGTCGCCCGGGGTTGGTGAAAGACCAAAAACCTGGGTGGGGCAAATTGGTTCAAAGTTAGTTTCCCCATTACGTACCCAGGTCTCAGTCACACATGCCAGATCTATCTGTTGCTCTATGAAATAATCCCGTAGAGTATGGATCTTGTTGTTGATAGATCTGGCATTAATCAACACCAATGTCAGAGCCAGGTAATTTGCCCTAGCCCCACAACAGATATGCCAGGCCCAAAGCTCTACTGCCAGAATACAGAGATCTGTAACTAACGTGTCAGGATTTTTACTTTGTCTTTCAAAATAGTCCAGCAGGAATGGAGTGCAAAAGATGTGGTGACTAGGAGGTGTCTGCTCCACATGGGGCTCACATATACACATAGGCATGTGAAGCAAACTACTGGATTTTATAGAACAATAATTTCTTTTTTCTCTTAAAAACAAGAAAATCATCATCAGTTAGCAATTCATATTTTAATCTAATATATTAATAACTGATTGATTTGACTAATCAGATTGAGAGGGATTTTTTAAAGACAATTTGGGTTTCCTGTCATTCAGTGATAATAGGGAATAAAAAAGAAAATGATAACAATGTCCTTTCTTTTTTAAAAAAAATAAATGATACATTTTCTTTAAAAAAAAGTTTTATCCTTCTAATTATAAGAACATAATGACCCATCCAGTCCAACACTCTGTGTCACACAGTGGCCAAAAAACACAAGTGCCATCAGGCAGTCCACCAGTGGGGCCAGGACACTAGAAGCCCTCCCACTGTGCCCCCCCAAGCACCAAGAATACAGAGCATCACTGCCCCAGACAGAGAGTTCCAACAATAAGCTGTGGCTAATAGCCACTGATGGACCTCTACTCCATATGCTTATCCAATCCCCTCTTGAAGCTGTTTATGCTTGTAGCCACCACCACCTCCTGTGGCAGTGAATCCCATGTGTTAATCAGCTTTTGGGTGAAGAAGTACTTCCTTTTATCCGTTCTAACCCAACTGCTCAGCAATTTCATTGAATGTTCACGAGTTCTCGTATTGTGAGAAAGGGAAAAAAGTATATTATCTCACACGTTCTGCAATATATCAAAAAGCACCTCTATTAAATTTTGGGTAACAAGCACATTTATTTAAACTTAGTTGATTAATTAGGTGGAAAATAGGTGATCAATAAGTGATCAATTGACTAAACAGTTTCTTACACAGTAGTGACCACAATTGTTATTATCTTCTATCAAGATTTATGCAATGTCTGCCTGACAACTGGGTTCCAGCTCCAGGTTGGGACATACCTGAAGATTTTGCAGGTGGATCCTGAGGAAGGATGTTGAGGGAGGGGAGGGACTTCAGTAGGTGCCATTGAATCCACCTTCCAAAGCAGCCATTTTCTCTAGGTGAACTGATCTCTGTCATGTGGAGATAAATTGTAATCACGTGGAGATAAGTTGTAATTCAGTCACCACCTGGTGGCTGGCAACCCTACTGACAACCTGATGTTTTCATCTCAAGAGAGATGCTTGCATCATAGAGACAGTTCAGAGTGGATTCTCTCACTTTCCCCCTTTCTGTCCTCCTCCTTTTCTCATGTATGGTTCTTTTGAAAAGAAAATATTTTAAAATATATGCATCCAGTCACAAATGCAATGATAATTAAGAATTATACTGCTATGATAAGGACTTTGCTATTAAATGCATTTGCATAAACAATATGTATACTAATCAGCATGTACACAACATTTATGATTAATGACTTGGTTATGCTGTTGCAGTCCTGAGCTGTTCAATTTAATTAAATATCAGGGCACCAACAGCCTTTGAAGAAGCGCCATATTATTTATTTCAATAAAATTCTAACTTTTCTTGGACATGGAACAATACTGAGCATAGATGCACTACTAGATAAAATAGAGCTATAAATCTGCTTCCATTTACTTTGACAAGAATATTCCAAAATAACCGGTGGAGGCTATTGCACAGCCGCCGGCAATTGACCGCTTCCCATTCCCTCGGATGAAATCACAAGGGTGGGGGAGAGCCTATTCGGGCTCAGCATGGGAAAGTTGACCAATCAGGGAGGGGCTGGTCAGCCGGGTCTGGCTGCTGCTGCCATCTCTAATCATTCTGGTCCAGCATGAGCTCAGAAGAAGTCAGATCTGCGTGCTGAATTGAGGAACAAGGATCACGTGGTGAGGAACTTCAACAGAAGGTCTGCTTGGGCAGGCCAGGGAAGGAAGACTTGCAGTGGGGGTAGGGTTTCCAGTGGGTTCTACAGCAGGTGGGCAGCTATGGGGAGTTGGGAGGCTGGCAGCAGCAGCAGGTAGCAATGTTATGAGAGAGAACACACACACTTTCCCTCCCACTCCTGCCCGGCTTTCAGTGCATCTGGTAGCTTGACATCTTTGCTTCCCTCAGCTATGAGAGAGTCCCCCCCTTTTTTACACTCATGACTGGGGCTATTAGCCTCACCTCCAAGCACACAGGATGCTTTGCCGATTCCAGAGGAGAGCCTGAGTCAATCCCCCACCCTGAATTTTCCTGACATAGAAGCTTGCATCCCTCCCAAACCTGATAGAACAAAAGGTTCAAAGCCCAGGGGAGGAGGAGACAACCCAGGAATAAAATAAGTGGTTTGAGGAAAGCTTTTTTATATCTTAATGCTGTAACTGTTAAATTCAGTACTGACTGTCACTTTCTTGGGGGTTTATTCAATGAATTAGTAAATAGAATAGTGGCATTAATAGTAGCAGCAATAATATAGAAATTCATAAGTGTATGTGGCATTTAACAGAGTCTCACAATGCAGTTGTCCATATATTCCATGATGATAATCTAAATCTTGACAGCGGGGAATTAATTTGTTCCCTTTCATTGCCTCTCACCCTCGCTCCCTATTCTATATATCACTTGTTATAGAAAAGCATTAGTGCACCACTGTAAGGCTTCAGCTACATCATGCCTATGAGACCATTTAACATGCCATTGCAGTTACAGAAATTTGACTCACCTATTCTAGAATGGGAGAATTGTTGTAGGAACCTGAAAACTTGCCTGACCCATTCAACAGCTGTTTTTGTAACCCTCCCCCACGCTCTTTGGGACTAATATTGCTTCTAGAGAAAAAGGAACATTTAAATGTCCTAGTTAGATATTACACAAGAGAAAGACTCATAAAACCAGCTGTATAATGTTACCACTTGGAATAGGGAGAACACCTGCAGCACTACCAATAAGCAAGTTAATATCTACTTGAAACAAAATCTTAGGCAGGATAAAGAAATCATAATTTTGTTCTGGGGAAAAACTTGTAATGGGAGGAGGATGTACTTGTTGACCAATAAGAAACGTATCCATTTTAATCACATGAGCAATTTGGAACAATTGATTTAGTGCTGAACTGATTGTCAACAAGCATTTTTATTTTTAAGGTATGATGAGTAAAAACACAGGGAATATCTCATGACCGTGTTTGCTATCCCATAAATCTTGCTTCCAAACAATATTGGGCTTGGTGAAAAAGCAAACCAACAAAGAAACTGTTCTGAGACTTTTAAGCATCATTGTAGAGATACTCTGTATGGAATATGTATGGGAAATGTGTACTGTGGTGATACATAGGATATGAAGTGCTCAATTTCACATTCCTCATTTCAACCAGCTAATAGCATGGAGGGGGGAGTTCCACCAGGAAAACGGTGAGGGAAAGAAAACTACCAAGTGCCCAAATGTCACTGCATAATCCAGATCAGCCTATTTTGAAAATTGAGAATGTTCTGAAGGAGAAGAGTTGGAATCTTGGCTGTGCTCAGATGAAATTGTAAAAAGCTGGTCAAAGCCTTTGGTGAAACAGGAAAAACAAAGTACAACCTCATAGCTGTGTTGGGCTGTGTACATCTCAAGCTGAATCTTTAAGAGACGTCATGGGGTTTCCTCAGGAGCAAGTGGACCGAGGATTCCCTTTAATTCACGGAAGGATAGAACTTTATTCTTATGAAACAGTCTACTCTGAACTTTTAGAGACTATGTTCTTCCTTTTTGTTCACTTTGGGTGTTCTATTCATTCGTGTATGGTTTGGAATAATGTGTTGTGAAAATGTTTCAAAGAATATAAAGAGGTTTAAAAGAATCAAAAAATTGTGTAAAGTGATATAGAGGTTGGTCATCACAGAACCTCAGGGTTTACTCTTCTCACCATATGGAAGTCAGCGACCCTGGCCTCTTGCCATAAGTATTTTTCAAGATAAAAGTACAGTTGGGATTATAACTTGTAGATCCCCAGTATGACATGTAATTGGCCTTTAACCTCTTTACCAAACAACCCCGTTACAAAAATAATGAAAAACCCACCTTTCAAAATTCATATTATTAGATCCATGCTTGCTAGCTAAAATCTCTGCTGTGCAATAAAACACCTTTGTTTGGTTTGAGTTGATGTGCTAATAAGGTAAAGGTAGTCCCCTGTGTAAGCACCAATCATTTCCAACTCTGGGGTAATGTCGCATCACGACGTTTTCACGGCAGACTTTTTACAGGGTGGTTTGCCATTGCCTTCCCCAGTCATCTACACTTCCCCCCCATCAGCAAGATGGGTAATCATTTTACCGACCTTGGAAGCATGGAAGGCTGAGTCAACCTTGAGCCAGCTACAGCTAGTCATAGCTTTTCTTTAAGAATCAGGATTTGGCAAGAGTTATCCACATTCTGACCATGTCTAAACTGGATTAATTTAAGGTGTTCTCTGCACTGCCTTCAAATATGGTCTGGTTAGTACAATATATATCAGTAAGACTGCTAATTAGGGATGTACATGAACTGGGAAAATGCATCCAGGAGGGTCATGTTGGTCTGAAGCAATAGAATAAAGTTAATGTCCAGTGGGAAAATGCAGTTTGGTTTGTGGTTGAACTATGAACCAAACCCCAAATTGGGAAGGTTGTTCACAAACCAAACTGGTTCATGGAGTTCATGCGGTTCATGGCCTTGCAAATCTCAAAGAAAGGGACTGCAGGGGAGCTGAAAGGAGGGGAGCTGAATCACTCTGAGCCATTTAAACAAAACAGCTCTGTAGTAGGGAGCTCCCAGCTGTTCAGCTGTTTGTCCTGAAGAACCACCACTAATTGTGCAAAAATTCATGGTAGTCCATCCCAGTTCCTCATTTCACAAACTCTATTTCACAAATCCCGAACAGGCCAAAATTCATCAAATGTCGGAACTATTCAGAACTATCTAGTACTGCTATTTGGCTATTGCCTTAAGCAGAAGTTAGAATATATATATATTTAAAAAGTATTATTTCCCTTGATTATTGACCAAAAAGACCAGCACAACCACATTTAACTTTAAAAGGGGTAAATTCTCTGAGATGAGGAGGCATGTGAAGAGGAAACTGAAAGGAAAGGTAAATACAGTCAAAACCCTTGGGGAAGCTTGGAGGCTATTTAAAGCTACAATCCTAGAAGCTCAGATAAAATATATACCACAAGTTAGGAAAGGCACAAACAGGTATAAGAAAAGGCCTGCATGGTTAACAAACAAAGTAATGGAAGCTGTAAAAGGTAAGAAGGACTCCTTTAAGCAGTGGAAAACCAGTCCAAGTGAAATTAATAAAAGGGAACACAGGCTGTGGCAAATCAAATGCAAGACTGTGATCAGGCAGGCAAAAAGGGACTATGAGGAGCATATTGCAAAAAACATAAAGACCAACAATAAAAATTTCTTCAAATATATTAGAAGCAGGAAATTAGCCAGGGAGGCAGTGGGGCCCTTGGATGACCAAGGGGTAAAAGGATTACTGAAGGAGGATAGGGAAATGGCTGAGAAGCTGAATGCATTTTTTGCCTCCGTCTTCACTGTGGAAGATGAGAAGTGTTTGCCTGCTCCAGAACCACTAATTTTGGAAGGGGTGTTGAAGGACCTGAGTCAGATTGAGGTGACAAGAGAGGAGGTCCTACAACTGATAGACGGATTAAAAACTAATAAGTCACTGGATGGCATACATCCAAGAGTTCTGAAAGAACTCAAATTTGAACTTGTGGATCTTCTGACAAAAAATATGTAATCTTTCATTGAAATCTGCCTCCGTTCCTGAGGACTGGAAGGTAACAAATGTCACCCCCATCATTAAAAAGGGTTCCAGGGGAGATCCAGGAAATTACAGGCCAATCAGTCTGACTTCAATACCAGGAAAGTTGGTAGAAACCATTATCAAGGACAGAATGATTAGGCACATTGATGAACACGGGTTATTGAGGAAGACTCAGCATGGGTTCTGTAAGGGAAGATCTTGCCTCACTAACCTGTTACATTTCTTTGAGGGGGTGAACAAACATGTGGACAAAGGAGACCCAATAGATGTTGTTTACCTTGACTTCCAGAAAGCTTTTGATAAAGTTCCTCATCAAAGGCTCCTTAGAAAGCTCAAGAGTCATGGAGTAGGGAGTCTGTACGCATGCGCTGAGGAAGCCGGCTGTTTGCTCGTCCTCCCCTTCGGATTGGAATTTCAAATAGCTCAAAAAAATGTAAATAGCCTTTTGGCAAGACTATTTGAAGAAGGAGCTTACTTACGAAGGTCTGAAGAACATAAAAATTCCTTTCTGAGGTCCCAGAGGGTAAGATAACAACTCTTACTATCAAATTAACGAGGCAACGCCCAGGTTAATTACTCAGTGGTTGCGCGTAACTCCAGAAAAAAACAACATGGCTAAGACAATTAAAGAATTATCAGAGCAAATTACTGCTTTCCAGGCTTTAATAATGTCGTCCCAGGACCAGATAAGATCTGAAATTAAGTCAGTGAGAGATGCAGTTTCAGAGTTGACTGTGGATCTCAAAGACACACGGAACATTGCTATTTCGGCTAACGAGCTTGCCTTATCTAACAAACAGAAAATAGTCCAGCTGAACTCGCAGCTTACAGAGCTCTCTGACTGTAACAAAAGAGCGAATTTGATCCTGGGTGGAATTTCAGAGGAAATAAAAAATAAACTGCTGGAAGGAACTCTTATAGACTGGATGAGTGAGCAAGGAGTTACTCTGCAATCTCAGGATATTGAGAGAGCTCATAGACTGCAAAGGAGACAAGATGGTGGTGCCCCAAGGGAAGTCATAATTAAATTTTCAAGGGAAAAGACTCAGCAGATAGTTTTCAAGACTTTGAAAAAAAAGAAAGATCTTTCTTTTAGAGGAAGGAAAGTTTGGGTGAGAGAAGACTTCTGCCAGGAAACCATCAGAAAGAGAAGGCTAATGAGACCCTTTGGGCAAAAATTATATGACAATAAGATTAAATTCTCTTGGGGGTACCCCTCCTCAATAATTATTTTTAAAGACAAAAAAAGGCTGGTGGCCCGCAACCCTAAGGAAGCAAGAGATCTCCTTACTCGCCTGGGCATCGCCACAGACGACTTGAGAGACCCGAGAGAGGAAGAAGAAGAAGAAACAGTGGATCTCGATGTGGACCTGGGAGAAGGAAGCTCAAGTAGACAAGAGAAAAGGCCAAGAACGGACTACTAAAGGGAAGTATAAATCATTTTGAGCTAAATTTAGCTAGAAGCTAGAAGGGGAGGGCGGGGTGCGTACCCCCTGGAAGGTGGAAGACAGGATGATTGTCTCGTCCAGAAAGTTGTCTGTGCCACAGGGGAAGGGAATGGGGGGTTTTTAGTAAGAAGTATAGTAAAATACCCTCAGCCAATAGGGCCCAAGTTTGTTACAAATAAAGAGAATGGATAGATCTTTAAGAGTCCTTTCACTGAATGTGAATGGTCTAACATCAAATCTTAAGAGTCATGGAGTAAAAGGACAGGTCCTCTTGTGGATCAAAAACTGGCTAATTAATAGGACGCAGAGAGTGACGGTAAGCAGTAGGGTGCCGCAGGGCTCAGTACTGGGTCCCATGCTCTTTAATTTGTTCATAAATGATTTGGAGTTGGGAGTGAGCAGTGAAGTGGCCAAGTTTGCAGATGACACTAAATTGTTCAGGGTGGTGAGAACCAGAGAGGATTGTGAGGCACTCCAAAGGGATCTGTTGAGGCTGGGTGAGTGGGTGTCAATGTGGCAGATGAGGTTCAAAAGAATAACAAACTAGCAGCATTTGGTTCTCTGGTATCTTCTCCAGGCCTGTTGTTGGCAGACCATAAACCCATCAGTTATTGATCAGAATTAGCCATGCTTGACATACTGCCCCCCCCCCCCTAAACTTAACTCCTCGGCCTTTGAGGGAATTTTCTGTGAAACTTACTGACCAAATCCGGGGCTAATACATCCTTTTGTGCCACCCATTCATTTTCGCTAGGAGGAAAGTGTTTCCATTTGATCAAGTAATATAATGTGCCCTGTTTCATTTTTGAGTCCAGAATCTCCTGGACTTCATGGTGACTCCGATTCCCAATTTGGATAGGATGCGGAGCTGTCGGTCGAGGGTGCCAAAGAGTAGCACTGGGGTCTCTTCGGAGCAGACTGCAATGAAAGACAGGGTGTACTTTACTGAACATCTTTGGGTGTTCCAGTTCAACAATAATTTTGTTAATCACCCGCTTGATCTTAAAGGGGCCTAAATATCAATAAACCAATTTTTGGGAAGGCTGATTTAGGGGCAAGTTCTTGGTTGACACAAACACCGAATCCCCCACTTTGAAGTCCCAGGCAGGCACATGGGACTTGTCATACTGTTTTTTGTACACCTCTTTGGCGGACTCCAGATTCTCTTGAATCCCCTTCCAACCCTCACTCTGTCTGGCGTTCTGTCTGCCCGTCAGTTTGAGGGTGGTAGGCGGAACTCAAGCCTTGTTCCATTCCTAATAGCTTACAAAACTCCCACCAGAAGTTGGCAACAAATTGCATGCCCCTGTCACTAATTACCTTGTCCGGGAATGAGTGGAGTTTAACAATGTGATTGAAAAATAGATAGGCTAGCTTTTTAGCCGTTGGTAATTGTGCACCAGGGATGAAGTGGGCTTGTTTGGAGAAGGTGTCTACTACCACCAGAATTACTGTCTTGCCATGTGATGGCAGTAGCTCCACAATAAAATCCATCGAGACTACCGACCAGGGTCAAGTAGCCGTCTCCAGCGCCTTTAGCAGTCCAGGTGGCTTTCCCCCCCTCCTTTTCGCCATTATGCAGATAGGACAGGAGGACACAAACTTGGACACATCTTTCTTTAGGGAGGGCCACCAGAACTGCCTGTTGATTAGATGGAGTGTCTTCACGTACCCAAAGTGCCCGGCCAGTTTGTTTGAGTGGCAAAATTGTAGGACCTCCAATCTCATGGTTTTGGGGACGTATAACTTCTCCCACCACAACCCATCCCCCTTTTTCTGGATTTCCCCTGGTCAGTCGTCACCATCCTTTTTGGTTTCCAAAGCCATCCTCTCGGTTCCCCACCCTTCCAGCTTACGCTTGGTCTGGGACCATGTTGTCACCACGGCAGCTACTTGGGAGGGGGAAACTAGAGAATCTACAACCTCCTCCCTTTGACTTTTATGCTGTGGCAAGTGAGAGAGAGCGTCAGCCAAGAAATTCTTGGTGCCGGGAATGTGCTTCAGCACAAAGTCAAACTTTGAGAAAAACCCCGCCCACCTGATCTGCTTCTTGCTCAGTTTTCTCCCGCCCGTGAGAGCTTTAAGGTGTTTATGGTCCGTCCATATCTCAAAAGGGATTTTAGCCCCTTCTAACCACGACTGCCAGGTTTTCAAAGCATAAGTTACTGCAAAAGCCTCTTTATCCCACACTGACCAGTTCCTCTGTTCCGCCAAGAATTTTTTGGAAATATAGGCGCAGGGTCTCAGCCTCCCCTCCTCATCTTTCTGCATAAGGATGGCTCCCACGGCCACATCGGAGGCGTTGCATTGCACAATGAAGGGCCGCAACTCATTGGGGTGGCTCAAGACCAGTTCACTAGTGAACAGCCGCTTGAGTTTGTCGAACGCCTCTTGGCATTTTGGTGTCCAATTTAGACGGGCCCATGGCCGTTTTGCCTCAGGCCCCTTCCCCTTCGTTTTTAACAACTCTGTGAGGGGAAGAATAATTTGGGCGAACCCTGCAATGAAGTTTCTGTAGAAATTTGTAAACCCGAGGAAAGATTGTAGCTGTCTACATGTCCTTGGGGGAGCCCAATCCAATACGGCTTGCACCTTTGCCGGATCCATAGCCAGCCCCTGGGTGGACACCTGAAACCCTAGGTAATTTAACTTGGCCTTTTGGAACTCACACTTGGACAGCTTGGTGTATAACTTATGCTCCAATAAGGTGCTCAGTACCTCCCTCACCAATTTTACATGAGATTTTTCGTCATGTGAATAAATAATGATGTCATCCAGGTACACCACCACCCCCTTGAACAAAAATTTCTGTAATACATCATTGATAAAATTCATGAACACCCCCGGCACGCCCTGCAGTCCAAACGGCATCACTAAATACTCAAATTGTCCCATGGGGGTGTTAAAAGCTGTCTTCCATTCATCCCCCTCTTTTATGCACACTCTAAAGTACGCATCCCTCAAGTCCGTTTGATGAAAATCTTTCCTTCGGATACTGTGCTTAACAAGTCTTTGATGAGGGGGATGGGATAGGCATTCAATGTCGAAATCCCGTTAATCCCACGAAAGTCCGTGCAAAGCCTGAGCGTGCCGTCCTTCTGAGCGTGCAGCGTGGGGGGCTGTCGCTGGCCTGATAAAACCCCTTTTTAAATTTCGGTCTAGAAACTTCCGTAGCTCCACTTTCTCTGCCCAACCCATGGAGTATAGCTTAGCTTTAGGCAGTGACTGCCCTGGTATCAGTTCGATAGCACAGTCGGTGCTCCTGTGGGGGGGGAAGCTCATCCACTCCCTGCTCACTAAACACCCCCATCAAGTCCCGATAATCCTTAGGAACAGCTGGGACCTCTTCCATTGTCAAACAGATCTTCTCCTTCGTTGGAGGGGGCTGCGGGCCCCAGTCCAGGCTCCAAAGGTGGGACTTAAACAGCAGGTCAACAAACTTTATGGTTTGACCCCCCCACCTGATGCTCAGTTCGTGTTTAGTCAACCACCCCACTCCCAGGACTACATCATAAGAGCAGAAGGGGGCGATTACAAATGTCTCTTGGTCCCAATGCCCTTCACCAACTGAGTCTCCCACACGCAGGGCTCTCCCCGCATCACTGACCTGTTCATTTGTTCAAATTGTATGGGAAAGGGTAGGGGCGTGGTGGCCAGCCCCAAGGCATCCACCAACTTGGGGATGATTAAGTCCCGATTGCATCCTGAATCAATCAGGGCTCTCACCTGCACAAATCTTTTGAGTTTACTGTTCAACAGTTTCACTGGCACAAAATATAGCGACCCCGTTACTCTCACCCTGAGTGGTGCCGGTTCCTCTGCGACCTGCTGGTTGGCACCCTTTACAGCAGGTCATCCTCGTTTCCTGATGGCTCGTCCATCCACACCAGCTCACTCAACTCATCAGAGATGAGGGCGTCATCCTCCAGCTCTCCAGCAGTTGCAGTGCTGGCTTTTGCCGCTTCCTTAGGGTGGCCCGGTGTTTTCTTGGCACTGGGGTGCCCGGCTTGGGTGCACTTGGAGGTGCTTGAGGGGGATTAGGGCAATTGCTGGCCAGATGGTTGGGGTCCCCGCATCGAAAACACTTGTTGGACCCCGTTGCCTTCCCTCCGCCTCCTCCTTGGGCTTTTTTCACCTCCGGTTTGGCCCCCGTCTTTGGATCTTGGCTCCCCTTGCCGCTCTGCTGCTGGTGTTGCATGGCCACCCATTTCATGTTGGTCTCGACCTCTTCTGCCAGCTGGATCCAATCCACCAGTGTGGTGGGCCTGGCTTGGGTAAGGGGCCAATCCAATATGCCCGCTTTCAGCCCCCTGGTGAAATGCTCGATCTTCATCAGCTCACTCCACCCTCTCACCTTCCCGGCGTTCTTCTCAAAATGTCAAGCAGGTGGGTTCAATGACGAGTCAGAATTGATACAAAGACTACGTTTATTGACAGACCAATACTTTGGCTCAAGCCGTTGCTTGAGAAGAATGAAACCAATAGATTGATACAAAACTTTTAAGATATACTTCAAAGGGATTCCTATGGGGAGGGGAAGCAGGGGAGCGTTCACACATAGAATATCAAAACTACATACATTCCCAGGGCGTTATCAGGCATTCGGCCTTGCAATGCCCAGATGACCCATCCTCCCTTAGAAGGATTCATGGGAAGGTGCTGATTGCTTTGTTCCCTCTAATTAACAGTCATAAAGCAAAGGGGATCCAGGAAAAAAAGAAAGAATAACAAACTAGCAGCATTTGGTTCTCTGGAATCTTCTCCAGGCCTGTTGTTGGCAGACCATAAACTCATCAGTTATTGATCAGAATTAGCCATGCTTGACAATAGCCAGCTTCAAGAGGGGATTGGATAAAAATATGGAGCAGAGGTCCATCAGTGGCTATTAGCCACAGTGTGTATATATATGTTTGTGTGTGTGTGTGTGTGTGTGTATATATATATATATATAATTTTTTGGGCCACTGTGTGACACAGAGTGTTGGACTGGATGGGCCATTGGCCTGATCCAACATGGCTTCTCTTATGTTCCTATGTTTTTATTGCATCTATGAATTTTGCTGCTGAGAGGGTGACACAATCTTTTGTATCCAACAACAGCCATGACACCTGGGCTTGCACACACGGCCATTCTGTATTTTTAAGTACAGGGATAACCAAATTAGGCCTCAACTCATTAAATATAGGGGACTCCATAATCATTTGTTCAATAGTTTCTGTTTTATCACATGAGAATCTTCATGTTCTATTAGAGTATGATATTCTATTTTATTAGCCCTCCAAAACCACTCCAAAACCACTCCAAAGAAGAGTGTTCATTCTTGCCAAAGTAAAAGCTCTTCTTAGATTTGGGACTGTCAGTTAATAAAAATATTTTGGCAGTTGCATTGGGACAACAATTCCCAACTGGAGTGATGAATACACCCTGTGCACCCTAAAAGGCATACTTGTAATGTCCAATTCCCTTACACATTTTTTAATTTGCCTTATAATGCCTTTTGTTTCGGTATTCTTTATCATATAATTTGTTATTCCTAGGCATTTCATTTTCTTTTCCAGTAGTTGGTTCCATTGGCTGTAATATTTATCTGCCTGGATAAGTCCAAGCAGAGTAGATCCTCTCTCAGATTTTAGAACCTTTACTTTGAACAAAAATGCTTTAATCCAAGTCCTGGTTTCCATCGATAATTCACCTTTTCAGTGCTATGCCTGAGACACATCTGAGAGTAATCAATAAACATCAGAAAAAGTCATATTGGATGGAATCAATTTTTTCATTTTACTGACCTCAAAAGGATGGAAGGCTTAGTCAACCTTGAGCCAGCTACCTGAACCTAGCTTCCTCTGGGATCGAACTCAGGTCAACTCTTGCATTAAAATCCCCAGCCATAAGAACTGTGGTTGTAGGATGAATCTTAGCTAAAGATTCCAAGTAGTCCTCTGGCTAAAAATTCAAAGTTTATGAAGGTCTATGAGAAGGCTATGAAGTCCGCTAAGAGGGAGTTCTGTGCAGCCTACATTGCAGCTGCGAAATTGTGTCCAACTCAATTGTTTAGAATAATCCAATCATTGACTATGGTGCCAAGAGGCAACTTAAAGGTTAGGGAACTGGACATCAGCTGTGAGGCTTTTGCGACTTACTTTGCAGATAAGATCTCAACTCTCCGCCATAATCTCCCAGTCACATTTGATACAGTATAGGAACTGGAAGCCTGTTGTCCATCTTTGGGTTCCGTGTTAGACCACTTCAGCTGCCTCTCTCAGGAAGATGTGGACAGGATCTTGGCTGCAGTGAAGCCCACCACTTGTCCTCTGAACCCATGTCCATCTTGGCTTGTTAAAGCAGGTGGAGATGACATTCAGGGTCCCCTAGCTGAGACAATCAACCTATCCCTGTAATCAGGGGTATTCCCTGCCAAGCTTAAAGAGGCAGTGGTTCGCCCACTTTTGAAGAAGTCATCTTTGGACCCGATGGTCCTTGCCAATTATCGCTCAGTCTCAAATTTACCATTTCTGGGCAAGATCATTGAGAAAGCAGTGGCAGAGCAGTTCCAAGCTTTCCTGGAAGATACATCTGTCCTTGACATCTTCCAGTCTGGCTTCCGTCCAGTTCATGGGGCGAAGACTGTTCTGATCACCCTCACAGATGACCCTAGAAGGCACCTGGATCAAGGCGGGTTGTTGGATTTATACATATATGATGTTCATATATGACTGTTTGTGTTTAAGGGCCTGGATTTTCCAGCAAGAGTATATCTGGGTCTCAGAAGTTGAATCAAAGTAACCTATTGAACTGAAAAAAATGTTTCCAAATACATCTGAGCTATCAATCTTATTGGAAATTGGCAAACACAAGCGATTATCACAATAAGTTGGATGTTGCCCATATATGGAAAATGGATCCGGCATGGAGAGATGCAAAGATTTCCAAATAGCCTGAATCTTAAAGAATTATATGTATAGGGTCTGTATGCCTAAACCCTGTTGGAGGAAAGATGAGGAAGATAAAAGGGGTGGAAGAGATAACTTTATATAGTTCATAGGTTAAGGAGAATTTTTACGGGAAATTGATTCAATACCATAATCAAATAGAGAAAGGAGGGGGAAGATAGATAGATAGATAGATAGATAGATAGATAGATAGATAGATAGATAGATAGATAGATAGATAGATAGATAGATAGATAGATAGATAGATAGATAGATAGATAGATAGAAAAAGAGAGAGAGAGAGAGAGAGAGAGAGACTGTCAGAATCTATGTGCAGAGACACAAGGGATTTTTGTTAAACCGATTTGTATAGGGCTAGTCAGATTTTTGTATGTTACAGATATAATAGGATGCTTTAGAAAGCTATAGATGGACTTGAACTGGCTAGTAAGTATGAGTTTGAATTGATACTTATAGTAGGAGAGGTTTAGTGAGGACAAACATGAAGTGAAGCACATGTAGAGACATATCCATGAATCTGTATATCCACAAGCATTATTCCACAAACATTATCTTTATGTCTATGCTATGTAGGGGAGAATAGTAGTATGGTGGGAATAATGGGTCTTAGATTAGGCTCACTAGGGTGAAGTAGGGAATTTATCAGAATAGGGTCAAAATAATAGGTTTAGATTGGGTTCCCAAGCACCCAATGGAGAATTTGTGTCTTTGGCCCCAGAGTAGGGAAATTGGGATCCCTGGTATCAGATGGAGATTTTTTTTTTTTTAGAGTTCCTTGACCCCTCTAATACCAATTGTGAATAAGGGTCAGGCTGACATCTGGCAGCACAGGTGGTTTCCTTATGTAAAAGGGACTTTTGGTACCGGAAATTACCCAGATGTAGTAATTTGGGACTTTCCAGTCAGAAGATGACCAAAGGTAGTTTTCTCATCTCTGATTGGTCAGAGGAGAGGGGTAGACATCTTGGAGAAAAGTATAAATTGGGTGGAAAATTCAATTAAAAATAACGACAATACCAAGCCTCCTGAGAAGCCCAACCCCTCCATCTTCCCCATTTCTTCATAGACACCACTTGAAGCTTTAGGAGAGATGAGAATGAAATGCTCTTTGCTATCTGTATAATGGCTTTGCTTTTATCAAACGTGATAGGCTAGGGAACTTTAGAGTAGGAAAAGCTGCAGCCATATAAGAATGTAACTATGTAAACTTGTGATCATATAAATATTAATTGTATTTTATCCCTAAACCTTTAAATTCATGTATTGGCTAATACTTAAAATAAATTCTTCATATATTTAAGAGCTCGAAGTTTGGTGTCCTTCTTTCTGAAGGTGTTCTTCCCAGAGTATTTGAACAAATATTCCCTTTTGTCATATACGGATACACCCTGTATATAGCTATACCTGCTAACAGATTGGTGGAGACTGCAAGCATTCCTATACCTCTGGGAGAGCTCTATTTCAGGGATAAGTGTTCTAACATCAGATTCCAATCTACTCAAAATGAGACTTTTATAATGGGGAATAAAAATTCTAGTCAGTTAAGAAAGAAAAAGTTAAGTAAAAGGTTTAAATTAAAGACATGTAACACAGAGGGAGATAAACCTGACCATTTGAAGATATGGGTAGAGAAAAAAGGACCAGTTAGTCTTCTAAGAGGAGAGGGGCAGACATCTTGGAGAAGAGTATAAACTGGGAGGAAAATTCAATTAAAAATAACAATACCAAGCCTCCTGAGAAGCCTGACCCCTCCATCTTCCCCATTTCTTCATAGACAATCACTTGAAGCCCTAGGAGAGGTGAGAATGAAATACTCTTTGCTATCTATATAATGGCTTTGTTTTTATCAAACATGATAGGCTAGGGAACTTTAGAGTAGGAAAGGCTGCAGCCATATAAGAATGTAACTGTGTAAATTTATGATCATATACATATTAATTGTATTAATGTATTGGCTAATACTTAAATAAATTCTTCATATATTTAAGAGCTTGAAGTTTGGTGTCCTTCTTTCTGAAGCTGTTCTTTCCAGAGTATTTGAACAAATATTCCCTTTTGTCATATACGGATACACCCTGTATGCTATACCTGCTAACAGGGTCAGCGCTGCTATTGCTTTTAGATCTTTCAGCAGCGTTTGACACGGTCAACTATGATCTAATGACCCACTGCCTTGCTGACATCGGAGTTCAGAGGATAGCCTTACAGTCGTTTTCCTCCTTCCTCCATGGTCGGGGACAAAGGGTGTCGATTGACGAGCAGACTTCCCTGTGTTATCCACTAGAATGTGGTGTACCACAGGGAGCTATTCTCTCGCCAATGATGCTCAACATCTATATCTGCCCCCTTGCCCAGATAGCCAGAGGTTTTGGGCTGGGTTGTCACCAGTATGCAGATGACACCCAGCTCTATCTGATGATGGACGGCCATTCAGACTCTGCCCCAGATCATTTGACCAGGACATTGGAAGCAGTGGTTACAACTGAGCCAGCTGAAGCTTAATCCAACTAAGGCGGAGGTCCTGTACATGATTCATGGGTGACCTAGATCGGGCATCCGACTCCCCATCCTGGATGGTGCATCTCTTGTGCCAGCTCAGAAAGTGAGGATACTGGATGCCATCCTTTCTATGGAGGCCCAGAGCTGTTGCATGATCTGCCTTTTACCATCTCTGGCAGGTCAAACAATTAGCACCCTATCTGGCTCCTCAGTACTTAGCTACAGTGATCCATGCAACAGTCACTTCCATGTTAGACTACTGTAACTTGCTCTACGCAGGCTTGCCCTTGAGACTGATCCAGAAACTTCAGCTGGTGCAGAATGCAGTGGCATGCTTGCTGACTGTATTGCCTTTACGGGCAAGCAGTTGGCCGATGCTGTGCAGTTTGCATTGACTACCAATTGAGTACCGGACCCGCTTCAAGGTTTTAGTGCGGACGTTTAAAACCTTGCACAGCCTGGGACCGGCATACCTGCTGACTGCAATCCAGTCAGCAAGCGTGCCGCTGCATTCTGCACCAGCTGCATTCTGTACCAGCTGAAGTTTCTGGATCAGTCTCAAGGGCAAGCCTGCGTAGAGCGAGTTATAGTAGTCTAACATGGAAGCGACTGTTGCATAAATCACTGTAGCTAAGTACTGAGGAGCCAGATAGGGTGCTAATTGGCTCTCCCCATATGAGCCCAGAAGGCCATTACTATCGGTCAGTCACCATCTTCTGACCATCCCTGACTCAAAGGACATCCAGCTTGCCTCAACCAGCTTGCCCGACCTGGTGGAATCAGCTCCCTATGGAGATTTGGGCCCTTCCAGATTTGTTGCCATTCCGGAGGGCCTGCAAAACAAAGCTGTTCTGCCAGGCCTATGGTTGAGGCAAGTGGGTGTCCTCATCATCTTATTACACCATCTAACTGGCCTCCCAGCAATGATTGCCACCTGACTGGGGCTGATATTGCTGATAGCTTCGGGCAATCTAAGTTGCCTACATTAATTATGTCTTATGTGCTTACACCATCCAGGCTGTCCTAAATTAATTCTGATTTGTGGTTTTAATGGTTTTAGTTGTTTAATTGTACTGATGCTTTATTGTTGGTTTAAATGGTTTTATTATTTTAGAATCCACCTTGAGCCCTCACAAGAAAGGGCAGAATATAATTTTTTTGAAAATAAATAAATAAAATAAATTAAAATAACTGGTCCAAAACTGGGATATTTTAAATTTATGGATATTTATTTATTACGTTCGACTTATATCCCGCCCTTTCCGCAAGCGGACTCAGGGTGGCTCACAACATCATGTCAATACAATTAAACCACTAAAACATATAAAACCATAATTTACATATTTCAATTTTTAAAAATCATTCTGTGGTGCTGCATCAGTACAATATGGCGGCTTTAAATTTTTGAACAGCGATCACCAGCATTCTATGTGATGTCCGGTGGCAGCCCTCTTTCAGTTAAACATCGAAGGCCTGCTTAAACAATTCGGTCTTACAGGCCCTGCGGAACGCAGACAGATCCCGCAGGGCGCTTATGGCTTCTGGAAGAGTGTTCCAAAGTTCTGGTGCTGCCACCGAAAAAGCCCTAGATCTTGTCACACATAACCTGGCTTCTTTTGGTCCGGGGGCAGACAGTAAGTTTTTTGCCCCTGAATGCAGTGCTCTCTGGGGAATATATGGAGAAAGGCGGTCCTGTAGACAGGCAGGCCCCTGACCATAAAGGGCTTTAAAGGTCAATACCAACACCTTGAAGCGAACTTGGAACACAACAGGCAGCTAGTGCAGCTCTTTCAGCACTGGCTGAATGTGCTCCCATCGTGGCAGCCTCATTAACAGCCATGCCGCAGCATTCTGCACTAGCTGCAGTCTCCGGGTTAGCGTCAAGGGTAGCCCCATGTAGAGAGCATTACAGTGATCTATTCTTGAGGTGACCGTAGCATGGATTACCATCGCTACATCATTGTGCTCCAGGAAAGGAGCCAGCTGCCGCACCCGCCGAAGATGAAAAAAGGCAGATCTAACAGTGGCTGCTACTTGGGCCTCCATTGTAAGGGAGGACTCAAGGAGCACGCCTAAGCTCTTGACCTTAGGGGCCGGTATTAGTGGCACCCCGTCAAGAGTCGGCAGATGGATCTCTCCCCTTGGACCACCCCGAATCAGATAGAGAACCTCCGTCTTCGTCGGATTCAGTTTCAGCCCACTCAGTCTGAGCCAAGATGCCACGGCTTGTAGAGCCAGGTCTAGATTTTCCGGGGTACAGTCAGACTGGCCACCCATCAATAGATAGAGCTGGGTGTCATCCGATATTGATGACAACCCAGTCCGTACCTCCTGACAATCTGGGCAAGGGGGCACATGTAGATATTAAATAGCATCGAGGATAGGACCGCTCCCTGTGGGACCCCACAGCTAAGAGAGTGCCTCTGGGATGCTTCCTCCCCTATCACCACCCTTTGTCCCCGATCTTGGAGAAAAGAGGTCAGCCACTGTAAGGCAGATCCCTGGATCCCCACATCAGCAAGGTGGCTAGTCAGTAGCTGATGGTCAACCGTATCAAAAGTGGCTGACAGATCTAATAACAACAGCACCGCTGAGCCGCCCCGATCCAGATGTTGCATGAGGTCATCTATGAGAGTGACCAGAACCGTCTCTGTCCCGTGACCTGGCCGAAAGCCGGACTGGAATGGATCCAGTGCGGAAGTGTCCTCCAGGAATCCCTGTAGCTGAATTGCCACCGCCCGCTCTATAACCTTGCCCAAAAAGGGAAGGTTCGACACCGGCCAATAGCTCGCCAATGCGGCCGGGTCTGCTGATGGTTTTTTTAAGAGAGGATGGACCACTGCCTTTTTAAGAGGTGTGGGAAAGATCCCTTCTACCAGGGACCTGTTGACAATACCTTGTAGTGGTTCACACAGCCACGTCTGGCTCGCTTTTATAAGCCAGGACGGGCACGAGTCCAACCTACAAGTCGTAGGGCGTACAGCTACAAGGATCCTGTCGACTTCCTCCAGACTGAGTGGATTGAAAGAATCCAGAATTGGACCAGAAGATGCACTTGGTGCCCCAGGTTCTTCTACGGTATCAATTATAGCAGGTAAGTCGCGTTGGAGTGATGAGACCTTATCTGCGAAAAAACTCACAAAAGCCTCACAGCCTATTTCCAATGCTCTAATATTTTGCTTGCCCTGCGGCAAATTTGTTAATGACTGAATTATACTAAACAGTTGTGCTGGGCGCGAGGTCGCAGATGCAATTCTTTGCGGCCTGAACTGCCATCTCATAGGTCTGCATAAATGACCTATATGATGTTCTCGTAGCTTCGTCACGAGTGTGGCGCCATTGTCTCTCTAGTCGTCTTAATCGTCGTTTCATTGATCGCAACTCCGAGGTATACCATGGAGCGGATTGTGATCGAGGATGAAGAGGATGTGGGGGAGCGATTTCGTCGATGGCCGTGGAGAGCTGGTCATTCCAGATCTCCACTAGCTCATCCAACGAGTCACCAGAGGGCCAGGGATACCGCATGGCCATTTGAAGCCGCAACGGGTCCATCTGGCTACATGGGTGAGCTAAAACCTGCTCACCGCCTAAATGGGATAGGGGTGGCATATCCACACGAGCCTTCAAGGCCTTGTGGTCAGACCATGGCACTGCCTTGGCAGATATCTGATCCACTACTACTACTATTATATATGATGGGAGAGATGTTCACCAGGATTATAGAAAATTCCATAAACTCCAGTAATAATGCCATTGTATAGGTGACTTAGTAACTCTAATTTTAATATTGAGATCAGACAAATCAACTCTCCAGAGCACCTTCCATTTTTCCCAGTATCAGCCACAGGTAAAAAATATGGGGTGAAACCAAATAAATAAACTTTGCTCTTTACCCATGTTTCCTGAAGTAGTATTAGGTCAAATTTACTAAGGCATTCCTTAACATTACTTGACCTCTTCCTGGCAGCCCACCCAGTCATGTTCCAGGATAATATTCTCCTTTAGAAGTTGGATCCTCAGCTGAACCAACCAGAAATCTATGACCAAAAAGACTCAAGGGCAGAGCTAGTTTCTCATTTCATGAGGGTCTTTTTGAAGGCATCTCACCTAAACAGGATGGTTTATTTGGTTTATGGTCAGCTTGTGTTTTAGTGTCATATAGAGTAATAGTTAGCCTTTATAATCTCTGGATCATGTTGTCCTGAACTCTTAGCGGGAGGGCACTAAGGGACACTAGTAAGCTCTCTTCAGTGACCTCAATTTCACCTATATTATATATTTATTTATTATATTCAATTTATAGCCTGCCCTTTCCTGAATGGAATCTGAGAGGGTAACAACTATCAATAATGCAAAGTTAAAATCAGATTCATTTAATAAAACAATATAACAGTTTAAAAACAAACTCTAATTCTGGTGAACAGAGCAATAGACAAGTGCACCTTTAAGACCAACTAAGTTTTATTCAGAATGTAAGCTTTCATATGCTCTTAAGCAGACTTCATCAGACAAAATGGATTCTGGTGGTATCAGTTGCCTGCACTCCTCCCATACATCTCCCAGCTGGTATAAGATAAATGGCTTGACAGAGTTATTTAATCAGGGTCCCTGCAGCAGGGAGGTCACAGAGTAACAAATACTGTTAATACTGTTATGTACTATAATAGCTATATTCAGCTGTGGAAATAGGGTTGCCAAGGGCCCCAGATACCCATGGATCAATTCACTGTTATAGCCTATGGGAATTGGTCTTCATAGGAAATAATGGAGTGCCCAGCAGACATCCCCCCACTTTCTGACCACCCTGAAGCGTGGGGAGGGCCTCCAAACTGGGGGATCCTCTGCCCCCACCTGGGGATTGGTAACCCTATATGGAAAAGGGTTCTAGGAAAAAAGCACAAAGGAAAAATGCCCAAAGAAAAAAACCCACTGACATCTTGCTAAGTATTTATATGTTACTGACCTTGACAGGAAGAAACTTAATGTTGCTTGTACTTGAAAGAAGTTGTGATCTGATTGTATAATGCCGCCCTTAGTTATGTGTTGCTTAAACCAGATAATTTTAATACTACTCTGAAGGTTGCATACAGTTATTTTATAGTTATGTCATATTTTAGCTTGGTGTTGTGTTGTACTGTTGTTAATGTGTTGTGTTGTTGTTGTTGATTGGCCTAGCGCCGCAATAAACTGACTGACTGACTGACACTGACATAAATGTTCATGGGGGAAAAAAAGCTCCCATGGAAACATGCCCCCATGGAAAGAAGCCCACATGGAAAAAAGCCCATAGTGAAAGTAGCCCACATAGGAAAAAGTCCCTATGGAAAAATATATAAAGCACCATAGGTTTTTATAATTGTGGATAACCATTAATAATATTTTGTTGTTGAAGTTCAATTCAAGAAATATCTGGGAACTTTGGAGGTGGAGCCAGGAGGAAGGTTGTGACAAGCACAACTAAACTCCAAAGGGAGTTCTGGCCATCACATCTAAAGGGACCACACTCCTTTTAAATGCCTTCCATCAACAGGAAATAATTAAGGATAGGGGCACCTTCTTTTGGGGCTCAAAGAATTGGACCCCCTGGTCCAATCCTTTTGTAAGTTGGAGGGTATTTTGGGGAGAGGTGCTGGATGCTGTGCTGCAAATTTCATGCATCTACCTCAAAAAACAGCCCTCCCAGAGCCCGAGATACCCATGGATCAATTCTCCATTATACTATTTTTTTATTAATTCCAACTTTGTTTATTGATTTTTTCCTTCCAGATACTTGCCAGAGTCAGTCCTGCTTAGCTTCTTAGATCTGTGAGGCCTTAACTACCTCTGCTATTTAAGAAAGAGAAGCAGGAGAAGGAGGCAGGGGGGGAAGCTGAAGGGGAAGGTATAATTAACATAAGAAGAACCCTGCTGGATCACACCAGTCTCTGCAATTGAGGACCAGAGATATAAAAGGATTAGCCTAGTGTGACCCAGGCCATTTACTATCCAGATCCTGAAGAAAGCAAGACTTTTTACTTAGGTAAGTTCACCTTGCTGAGGGGGGTGGGGGAATTAGATATCTAGAGGAATTTATTTAGAAGTAGTATGGGTTTGATTTAGTAAAGCATGATTTTTCAAATTCTGTTTCTCACCCATAGGTTTTGGGGAAAAAATAAAAACCAGTATGGCTGCAGAAAGGTCTTCAAATCAGACTGGTATCTTCTTTGTACTTCTTTAGAATGTATTTTGAGAAATGTGTGCTCCACATGGTTTACTTCAGTGGTTCCCAACCTTTTTGGCATCAGAGACTGGTTTCCTGGAAGACAATTTTTCCAGGGACTTGGGGGGCAGCACTGGGGTTCTTGCCACCCCAGGCTGCCTCCCCATCCCTGCCCCCTATGGTGGTCTATAAATGAGGTGTGAGCTGATCAGCAGAGGTCTTTAAATGAGGGGGACAGGAAAGTCACTGCAGCGCTGCCCTTTCACTTCCCCTGCAAGATGAGGCAGCCTCAGAGTGAAGCTGCACTGCCTCTTCTGTCTGCCCAGGTCCCAGGCAGGGGAAAGGGGCAGTGGGGCTGCTCTGCCTTGCTCTGAGGCTGCCTCTCCTGTGCTGCCTCTTTTGTCTGGGGCCATGGTCTGACAGCTGGGGACCTCTGGTTTTCTTAATAGGATATATTTGCTGAAATAATTCCTTAGCCAATGAAGCATGTGATCATCAATACTTTCTCTAAACTATGGGATCTTGTGAGCAAAAATTCTTCTTTGTGAGCTTCTGGCATTAAAGTTTTGAGCTACTGCATAAATTAGTTTGCTCTGGGGCCAGGTTGTGAACTATTGCATAAATTAGTTGGCTCTGGCATAGGCGTAAACTATGTGGGGGCTGGAGGGCTCCCCCCGGAGTTTCCCACCCAGGGCTCAGCCCCCGCCGGCAATCAGTACATGACTTAGGGCTCCGCAACCAAGCAACCAAATAGTGACAAACTCCTTTGATCTTTTTTCCTCTAGGCTGAAAACATCAGTGGTGTGTTGTGATTTCCTACACCTTACAAATGCTAATGAGCTAGCAGAGCAGGGATAGAATAGATAAACACCCCCTCCCCCACTATCTTTGGAGACAGGAAAAATAAGGAAAGGTGTGGGGACTGGGGAAAGGAAAGGTCTTTTGCTGCTAGATCCACGAAGGAGGAACAGATCTGGTGGGCCTAGGGGGTTGAAGGAGAACGCGTGAAAGGTAATTCTGATCTGCAAATTGTTTGCCCCCCAAGGACGAAATAACGAGACAGACACCAAGTGATTGGAATAAAATCGGGCCACTTTATTAATTAACCTCATAAACAGCAAGGGTACCCCACCAGCGGCCTGGCCAGGGCTAGGGCTCACCGCGACCGCTCCCCTGCCATAACGGGTGAGAGACCCAGCCCCCCGGCCAGAGCTGAGTGCCTTAGCTCCCTCTGGGCAGGCCCAGCAGGGAGGTCCGCACCAGAGGGCCCAAACCCAGATGCACATCTCGCCAGGAAGCACCCTCTAGCCGAGTCTCCCGGCAGTCTGCAATCTCCACCTGGGTCTTCAAACCCCAGGGTTGATCATGCCAGACCCCAAATTCCCCAAAAGGGGGATGCTTCACAGTCCTCCCCTAGCCACATAGTGCCCTAAACCCCAAAAACCTGCCACTACTAAGGCCAAGTCTCTACTTAGGGCTTAGTGCCCACCGGGAGGCCCAGAACCACCTGCAACCCTTGCTGCAAATCTCTCAGGAAAAGCATATTACCCTTTTCCGAGAGATGGACCCAAACCCCTCTGTAGAGGTCAAGACATCTCACCAGAATATCCAGATGGGGCAGATAGTGGCCCAACCCTTTCTCGAGCAGCTTTTTAAGCTCCTTATTAGCCTTGTACCTGGCCCTTTCTACCGCTGCGGGGTCAAAAGCACAACGCCATACCAGCCGGGGCAGCATGGCTGACCACACTATGATGGTCCCCGGCCATCGCTCCCGAATGTGCAGAAAATCATCACGGGCCTGCCAAACTAAGGCCTTGCCCTTCAGTAACCCCAGATCATTACCTCCCAGGTGAACTATTAAGACCAGAGGAGGAGGACACACTCTATCACGAAACAGTAAAGGCAGCAGGCCCGACTACTGAAGGCCACGGTGCCCCTGCCACTCAATAACAGCTTGCTGGCTGAGTCCCAGCTGTGAGCCCACCGCAGTTCTTCATGCTTGCAGAGTGGCCCAAAACACGTGACTATGGCCACAGATGAGAACTCGGCTCTGGCTCTTCTGGCCAGGAACAACAGCATCTAAAAAGAAAAAAACAGTTAAACCCCAACCGAACAGAACATTCCCTGAAACCTGTCATGGCTGGGGAAAGTCCAGGGGCAGTCCGAAGTCTGTAGCCAGTAAGCAGGAGGGTCCGAGGCGCCAAATCCAAATCACTGTACAAGTATCACAGGTCCGAGGTCCAGAAGCCGAGGTCAGGGAGTCCAGAAGTCACAAGCCAAAGTCAGGGAGTCCAGAAACCAAAGACAAGCTGGAGTGGATGCTAGAATGTCAGGGAGATGACTAGTTGCTTCCACAAAGCCTCCTCCCAAAGCCTACAGCTATATAGTCCTCTGCTGGCTGTTGCCCATTTGGGCTAATTGCTGGCTCAGAGAGGCAGCCAGGATCCTGTTACAACTCAAGCATCCTTGCTCTTAGAAGGGCCAGAATCCTCTCAAAACTCAGGGCTCAGGGAGCGTCTTGCTTGTGAGCGTGCCACCCTCCTCCGATCCCTGAGCTCCTGACGGAGGCGGTCACGCACACGCGCCACCCGAGAGGGCGAGGCAGGGGGGCTGGGATCTTTTCCAGCAGGAGGCAGGGGCACTGGTGCAGGTGGCAGGGGCACAGTTTCTTCTGCAGGCTCAACTTCCTCTGCAGGGTCCCCAGCACCCATGACAAAACCCAACTCATTCACGGCCTAAGCAAAGGCCGCACATAGGCCTTATAGGCCGATGAATGCCAACGCCCCAACCTCTGAATAGAGGTGGAAGGATACCCCATTGCAGCAGCAGTTGAGGCTGCCCCAATTCTAAAGGAGTGGGTCCCAAACCGCACCCCTGACAGCCCCAACTCACCCAAGGCCTGAGACGTCACAGCCCAAAACTGGTGCTTCGTCAAAGGGGCACCCTCAGAATGAATAAACAAAAACCCATCCTGACTACCCCGGACTGCCACATAAGCAGCCAAAGCTGACACGGGACACAAAGCAAGCTCAGAGCAACTGCCCGGCTCCAACACTGTACCCTGCTGCAACTGATCCATCTTAGAACGACGGACAGTAATAAATGCCTTACCCCCAGACAACCGCAAATCGCTCAACCGCAGCGCCCTACCAGAAATATCGTTCCTGAATTGGGCCACCAACTCGCTCACCCTAAGAGCCCCAAAGAAAGCCACCAAGGAAATAAGCATGCCTCAAATTATGAGGAACACACCCCATCCCACACCCTCTTCAAGCCACGCAGAATCAACGGCGACACCTAGACCCAGCCTCCCTAGACCAATCCTCCAGCATCTTTCGAATACGAAAATCTGCTGTATCCTCCCTATAACCTAGCACCTTGCTAGCAAAAGCCAGCCCCCTAATAAAACGCACCGCTAACCCCTTACCTCGCAGCGACACACAGTAATGGAGCAAATGCTCCACCGGGAGGGGCCAAACCCTGCGATACCCTACCTCTGCCCAAAAGTCCTCAAACTGCCACACAGCCCGCTCATTAGACTTCCGAGTACTAGGCGCAATGGCTAGACCTATCGCTCTGCACGCCTCGATTCTCTAATCAGCCATAGCTCCTGAGGCATTGCAACCAGCTCTCTGTCGGCCTCCGGGGCCAGCTGATGAAACCTCTCCACCTGTTTACAAGATAAAGCATCAGCCACCCCGTTACTCACACCCGGAACATACTTGACTAAAAATAAAATGTTAAGCCGCAAACAGCGCAGAGTGAAGGCCCTCACCAACCGCATAACCCGCCCTGGATTTGGATGTAAGGGAATTAATGACGTGGACCACCACCATATTATCACACCAAAAATGCACCGTGTGATTGGCCATATCCTTCCCCCACAGCCAAACTGCAACTAAAATGGGAAAGAACTCAAGAAACGTGAGATCTTGGTTCACACCCATCATCGCCCAAGAGTCAGGCCAACTATCCGCACACCAATGCCCACGAAAGGCCGGGGCCCTTTTTTAGCTGAAAAGGCTCCTCCACTTCCCCCAGGCTTCTTCGGGTTCTTACGTCCCCTGGCTCTGGGGCAAAGGAATGTGAGCCCCAGCACAAAGGGCATTCATGCCTAAATTGGCATGCTTTCCTGTTGCAAACTCCAAGGGAACTGAACTTCCAGCAGAGCAAGCGGGGTTGAACCGCCTGCCCCACAGCGCCGCAAGGAGAGCCTGAGGAAGCCGACACAGCAGAGGAGGACCTATTTACCAAATGGCCACTGTCGGAGCAGTCACCCAGATTAGGCCAAGCAGGGGACATGACCTGCAACCAAAGCTGCTGGTGGATCCTGTCCCACGGAAGAGACGGATAAAGGGCAGCCCTCATCCGAAACTCTTCATCATACTGCAGCCACACCGGGCCACTAAAGGCCTTATAGCCCTTATATATAATATCCAATGCTGAAAAAGGGCTGCAGCCCTCCAAGGCTGGGCCCGGGCGATCACCCCTGCGTAGATACAAAACCCTGGAAGCCAATTGGCCCAGGTTCTGTCCACCTTACGCTTCTTCAATTTTTCCTTCTCTTTTTCATCTAAATCTTTTAAATCTTTTTTCTCCAATTCCCTAAAGAGCAAGGAAAATATATCTACATACTCCCCTTTTAATATTTTCTCACGCGTTGCGGGGAGCAGGTGGTCACCCAATGGTAGAGCAACATCTCCAAAGGGCAAAGAAGGAAAAGGCACCATCCCATAAAGGGAAGGCGCCCCAATGAAGGGGCTAGCCATACCCAAATGACCAGCACCCAAACAAGCCCCGCAAGGCCCCCCTTGCCCACTAAACCCAGGCCAGTTAACAGGGGACCCAAACCCAGAGGCAGAAGGCATGCCTGAACTAGACAAGGGGCAACCTTGTCCAGTCAATAAGGTAGGACCACAAGTACCCCATGGCCAAGCCTGACCACTACCAACCTGTAAATTACTGGCCAACTTACCAGACCATCCAGAAGGAACAACCACCATCCCCAGACCAAACGCTCCAGCAGCTGCTGCCGCATCTGCCCCACTGGACCCAGCATCCATAGATGCCCCAGCAGACCTGCCCTCAAGGAAAGAAAGCCTAGTTAAAATGTTGGCTTGGTGACCCCTCCTGGATGTCCCAGCACCGTCCAGCCCCTCAGGACAAGGCAGACCTGACGCTTCCTCAAGTGCCCTCAGTCTGCACATAATATTAGCTTCTACTACCCCATCCTCCTCCTCATCAGAGGAAGATGCAGGAGGTGGAGGCCTTTTAGGTGGCGCCAGAGGCGTCTTGGGTGCTGGCTTCTTACCCTTACCCTTTCCAGACCCCTTACCACTGGCCATGATGGCAATACAACAGTCTTAAAGAATTTTACACAAAGGACGATCCCCAAAATGGCCAACGGCCTTGCTACCGGCCAACAGCCCTGTTACCGGGCAAAATTGGAGCCTAAAATGGCCGCTGCCGCCCCCACTGTTGACTACTCTCAAAATGGCCGACAACCCTGTTACCGGGCAAAAATGGATCCTAAAATGGCCGCACCCTCAGCTAAATGCACTCAAAATGGATGACAGCCCTGGTACCGGGCAAGAATTGGTGCCTAAAAATGGCCGCCACTGCCCCTTCTGTTGCCAAAACCTAAAATGGCTGACAGCCCTGTTACTGGGCAGAAAATGAACCGTATAATGGCAGCCCATCAGGTCCCCAGCGGCACCACCCGGCCACACCTCAAGGAGCCGCTTCCAAGGGAACTATCTAGCCCCCTTAACTACCCCCAAACTCAGCCTCTGTTGGGGATATAACTTGGGTTGTGAGCAGAGCTTATGACCCAAAGGAGCCTCTTAAAAGGGTCACAATCCAGCCACCCCAAAACCCCGCTTCCACTGGGGCTTGAACTCCAGTCGTGAGCAGAGCCAATGATTGCAGTAATGCAGCCTAACCACGACCCCTCTTGGGCCACAGGGCTGCTCAAAAAGCCCGCACCTGGCCACCACCCTCCACAAATTGTAAAGACTCAGCCTGACAGAAAACGCCAATGCTGAAAGCCCTCAAGGTAACCGCCTCCGCACACAGCCGCCTGCCCCGTCAGCAGAGCCCTGCTGAACGAAGCCCGCTCCCAACATCCTCGCCGAAGATGCGCCCGATGCAGACTTAGAGGAGTGCAGGTCTGGCTGCCTTCCAGCCTGCGTGCCTAAATGGGTGCCCTCTGTCTCTCCCCATCCGGGGAGGCAAACTCGTGCCTCTGCAACCCAGCCGCTGCGCTGCAGGCACATGATTTACTGTACCTTTGGACTCTCTAAATTAATTACAAAGGTTTTGATATCCAGAACACATCAGGTGAGGTAGCCATGTTGGTCAGAAACAGCAGAACAAAGTTGGAGTCTGTGGCACCTTTAAGATCAATCAAGTTTAATTCTAGGTATAAGCTTTCATGTGCATGCACACTGTTTTATTTAGATCCAGCTGTGTTGTTCTGAAGCAATAAAGTTTGAACAGTAGCACCTTGAAGACCAACAAAGTTTCATTCTTGCCTAGGTATAAGCTTTTGTGTACAAGCACACTTCAGATACAGGTGAAACAGAATTTAGAGTCAAGGTGCATAAGTACAGGAGTTGTCCTTGAAAGGGCAGATTCAGGGAGAGTTCTCTCAGCCCCACCTACCTCACAGGGTGTCTGTTGTGGGGGAAGAAGATAAAGGAGATTGTAATCCGCTCTAAGACTCTGATTCAGAGAGAAGGGCGGGGTATAAATCTACGGTCTTCTTCCTTCTCTTCTTCTTCTTCATCTCAATTTATACCCCATCCAACCCCCTAGCAAAAAAAATCCATGCCACATGTCAGAGAAATATTTGTGTCCGTGTGTAACCAGCCCCGTAGCCAGAAATTTCTGTGGGGGGGGGCAGGACATAAAATTTTGGGTGGGTGGGCCGTGGAGTATTGGCTGCTTCTTCCAGCAGCCAGCCTCCGGGTCCCAGCTCTCTCTCTCTCACGCTCTTGGGGGTGGGAAGAAGAGCCCAGGGAGAGTGGCAGCAGCAAAAATGGGACTGCGGGGAGAGCTTGGGAGACAGGAAAGAGCCCAGGGAGAGCAGCAGTGGTGAAAATAGGGCTGCGGGCAGTGCGGGAAGAGCAGGAGAGTCAGGGAAGAGCCTGGGGAGAGTGGCAGCGGCGAAAATGCGGCTCTGGGGAGAATGAGAGGCAGGGAAGAGGCCAGGGAGAGCATTGGCAGTGAAAATGGGGCTGTGAGGAGAGCTTGGGAGGCAGGGAAGAGCCCAGGGAGAGTGGCAGCGGTGAAAATGGGACAGCAGAGAGAGTGGGGGAGGCAGGGAAGAGCCTAGGGAGAGCGGCAGCAGTGAAAATGGGACTGTGGGGAGAGCGAGGGGGGCAGGGAAGAGTCTGGGGAGAGTGGCGGCAGCAAAAACGGTGCTGCAGGGAGAGCGGAGGAGGCAGGGAAGAGCCCAGGGAGAGCGGCGGCGGCAAAAACGGGGCTGCAGGGAGAGCAGGGGAGGCAGGAAAGAGCCTGAGGAGAGCTGCGGCAGCAAAAAAGGGACTGCGGGAAGAGCAGGGGAGGCAGGAAAGAGCCCGGGGAGAGCGGCAACAGCAAAAACAGGACAGCAGGGAGAGCAGGGGAGGCAGGGAAGAGCCCGGAGAGAGTGGTGGCAGTGAAAACGGGGCTGTGGGGGAGGCAGGGAAGAGCCCAGGGAGAGCGGCGGCGGCAAAAACGAGGCTGCGGAGAGATAAGGAGGCAGGGAAGATCCCAGGGAGAGCGTTGGCAGTGAAAATGGGGCTGTGAGGAGAGCTTGGGAGGCAGGGAAGAGCCCAGGGAGAGTGGCAGCAGTGAAAATGGGACTGCGGGGAGAGCGAGGGGGGCAGGGAAGAGCCTGGGGAGAGCGGCGGCAGCAAAAACGGTGCTGCAGGGAGAGCGGAGGAGGCAGGGAAGAGCCAGGGGAGAGCAGCGGCGGCAAAAACGGGGCTGCAGGGAGAGCAGGGGAGGCAGGAAAGAGCCTGGGGAGAGCAGCAACAGCAAAAACAGGACAGCGGGGAGAGCAGGGGAGGCAGGGAAGAGCCCGGAGAGAGCGGTTATGGTGAAAACGGGTGTGTGGGGGAGGCAGGGAAGAGCCTGGGGAGAGCGTCGGCAGCAAAAACAGGGCTGCAGGGAGAGTGGCAGGGAAGAGCCAAGGGAGAGCAGCGGCGGCAAAAACGGGGCTGTGGGGAGAGCTTGGGAGGCAGGGAAGAGCCCAGGGAGAGTGGTGGCAGTGAAAACGGGACTGCGGGGAGAGAGCGGGGGAGGCAGGGAAGAGCCTGGGGAGAATGGTGGTGGTGGAAGTGGAGGTGTGGGGGAGGCAGGGAAGAGCCCGGAGAGAGCGGCAGCAGCAAAAACAGGACTGCAGGGAGAGCGGCAGGGAAGAGCCCAGGGAGAGCAGCAGTGGCAAAAACAGGGCTGTGGGGAGAGCTTGGGAGGCAGGGAAGAGCTCAGGAAGAGCGGCGGCAGCAAAAACAGGGCTGCGGGGAGAGTGGGAGAGTCAGGAACGGTGTGGGAAGAGTCCGAGGAGATTGGCGACGGCAGCAAACATGAGGCCGTAGGGACTGCAGTGGGGAGAGGATGGGCCACACAGGTGGAAGTGGGGGTTGGGTGGAGGTGCTGTGCTCCCCCTGGGCCCCACTGTGGCTACAGGCCTGTGTGTAACCCCAGAAACTCTAGTGTCTGAAACAATATCAAAAGGTAAGAAGGCACTGTGAAGGGGCTATAGACACCACTTTGTTGGTGTCAAAGGTGCTTTTGTTGTTCAGTCGCACAGTTGAGTCCGACTCCTTGCTGTCCCATGGACCAAGTCACGCCAGGCCCTCCTATCTTCCACCATCCTCTGAAGTCTGCTCAAATTCGTGTTTGTTACATCAGTAACACCGTCCAGAAATTTCATCTTTTGCTGTCCCCTTCTTCTTTTACCTTCTGTTTTTCCTAGCACCACATCTCAAAAGCATCTATTCTTCTGCACTCGGCCTTCCTTATGGTCCAGGTCTCACAGCCATACATTAAGACCGGGAATACCATTGCTTTGACTATACGGACTTTTGTTGGCAGGGTGATGTCTCTGTTTTTTATTATGCTGCCCAGGTTTGCCATAGCTGTCCTCCCAAGGAGCAAATGTCTTTTAATTTCATAGCTACCATCACCATCTGCAGTGATCTTGGATCCCGGAAATGTGACGTCTGTCACTACTTCCATGTCTTCCCCTTCTATTTGCTAAGGTGTGATGAGGCCAGATGCCATGATCTTAGTTTTTTTGATGTTGAGTTTCAAGCCTACTTTTGTGTTCTCCTCTTGCACTCTCAACAAGAGGTTCTTTAGGTCCTCCTCACATTCTGCCATTGGAGTAGTGTCATCTGCATATCTGAGGTTGTTGATGTTTTTCTCGGCAATCTTAATTCCGGTTTGTGCTTCATCCAGGCCAGCATTCCGCATGATGTACTCTACATATAAATTAAATAAGCAAGGTGACAATATCTCTCTCTCTCGGCTTGGCTTCGCGAACGAAGATTTAAGAAGGGTGCAATAGTCCACGTCTGCTGCAGGCTCGCTGGTGGCTGACAAGACCAATGCGGGACAGGCAGGTCCGGCCACAGTGGCTGCAGGGAAAAGTCTGATTTAGGGTTGGTGCTGTAGCAGTGCGATTCTTCCTCAATCTCCTTTTGTCCTCAAGACCAGCTATGTGTGCGTTCTCAAAAGAAGAAACAGCCTGGTGGATGGTGTGCCTCCATGCTTTGCGATCTGAGGCTAGGTCAGACCACTGGTGATGGTTGATGCGACAGGTGCCAAGGGATTTCTTCAAGGAGTCCTTGTACCTCTTCTTTGGTGCCCCTCTATTTCGATGGCCGGTGGAGAGTTCGCCATACAGGGCAATCTTGGGAAGGCGGTGGTTTTCCATCCTAGAAATATGCCCTGCCCAGCGCAGCTGCGTCTTCAACAGCAGTGCCTCGATGCTGGTAACCTCCGCCCGCTTGAGAACTTCAGTGTTGGTCACAAAGTCACTCCAGTGGATGTTGAGGATGGTGCGAAGGCAGCGCTGATGAAAGCGCTCAAGGAGTCGCAGGTGATGACGGTATAAAACCCACGATTCGGAGCTGTAGATGAGGGTTGTCATCACAACCGCTTTGTAAACATTGATCTTTGTGCCTTTTTTCAGATGCTTGTTGCTCCACACTCTTTTGTGCAGTCGGCCAAAGGCACGGTTTGCCTTTGCCAGCCTGTTGTCAATCTCCTTGTCGATCTTAGCATCTGAGGAGATGATGCACCCCAAGTAGCTGAACTGCTGGACAATATACATCCTTGTCAAACTCCTTTTCCTATTCTAAACCAATCAGTTTTTCCATATTCTGTTCTGACAGTTGCTTCTTGATGCTTATACAGGTTTCTCAGGAGACATGTGAGGTGGTCTGGTACTCCCATCTCTTTAAAGACTTGCCACAGTTTGTTGTGATCCACACAATCAAAGGCTTTAGTGTAGTCAATGAAGCAGAAATAGACGTTTTTCTGATACTTCCATGCTTTCTCCATAATCCATTGAATGTTGGCAATTTGATCGCTATTTCCTCTACCTCTCCGAAACCCAGCTTGAACTTCTGGTAATTCCCGATCTACATACTGCTGAAGCCTAGTTTGTAGGATCTTTAACATGACCTTGCTGGCTTGTGAAATGAGTGCAATGGTGCGATAGTTTGAACATTCCTTGGCATTACTCTTCTTTGGGATTGGAATATAAACTGATCTTTTCCAATCCTGTAGCCACTGTTGCGTTTTCCAAATTTGTTGACATAATGTGTGTATCACTTTAATAGCATCACCTTTTAGGTCTTTGAATAGTTATAAGTGCTACTGGGCTCAGTTCTTACATTTGTTGACTGCTTTATTATCTGTACTAGGAGTAAGGCCTGTTGTGAAGAAAAATACAACAGGCTGTAGAAGGAGGCTCTGGGAGGGAGCCTGCCACCCTTGCTGTCTTCCCACCCACCCAAGGCATTGACCTCCCCCCCACATCTCAAGGGGAGCTGATCACTGCCATCTGGAAAGCAGTTGTAAATCTGAGTGATCTTCAGTGCCTCCCTAGAGGGAAATGGCATTCTACCTGTCTGAGGTCCTATCCCTTCTCAAACCCCACCCTCTCCAAGCCCCACCCCTAACCTGGAGTTTGCAACCCTTCCTCCTTTCCTTTATCTGCACTTCTGACTTCAGCTTTCCATTGCCTTCCCCCTCCCTGCAGCTTCTACAGTGGGGGAGCCAAAGCAGTTTGCATCATTCTCCTCTCCGCCCATGTGATCTGAACAACAACCCTGAGAGGCAGGTTAGGCTGGAAGTCTATGCCTGGTCCAAAATCACCCAGTTAGATTCCATAGCAAGAACCTGGGTCTGGCAGATCCCACTCTGAAGCCCTAACTTGCATGTCGTCTGTATTGCTATGTTGCATACATATTGCTATCGTAGATAGATCCAAATAGGCAGCCGTGTTGGTCTGAAGTGGTAGAACAAAATAGGAGTCAATTTCACCTTTAAGACCAACTTAAATAAAACTAAGTTGGTCTTAAAGGTGCAATTGACTCCTATTTTGTTATATTGCTATAATATTAACTAACTCTGAACTTTGTACATTGCTCAGAAATTGAGCACCCAGAAACTGTTTTGTATTCTGCCCTGGGTCAGAGACCCATGAATTTATCAAACAAAGTTATCTGTGATGCCATAGTTTTGTCAATTTCAGTACAATCGTATTTTATTAATGAGGCAGAAACAAGACACCTGTAAGTGAACATCCAGGGAAACTTATAAAATGTTCCCCTAAAGCTTTTCTGTATTGCCTTTTACTGTCAAATTTGTGACCACTGGTTTGTCCTATGCATATGATATGTATATTTGCAGATCTTAAAGTGACTATTCTAAAAGTAAATTTCAAAAACAGGACACAGCAAAATACCTCTGAGATACCACTATAACCACTGGCAAACTCCAACCTTTTCCTGGGTTTGACCCAGTCCATGGGCATTGTTGGGGTGGGGTGCTCCCTAAATTTATGGGGAAAGAGCTTCTCTATAAATTCATAGGTAGTGATAATGGAGGCCCCTCCTTGTGATGTCACTGGCTCCTCCCTATGATGTCACTGGATCAAATGCCTCTGGCTGAGCCCCAGCCCCCTCTCCCCCGGGAAATTGAAAAGTCTATGCCCCTGGGCTCTGGGCCCATTTTTCCTAAGCTAAGAAAAAAAAATGTGTGAGCTGGAAGCTAAAAAACTGTGAGCTAGCTCAAACTAACTTAGGGCGTTTTCGCACTGACCTTACTCGGGAGCGACGTCCCTCTTCACCGCACAGCGTCTGCGCGGATTTCGCACTAATTGCTCTGTAGAACCCGGAAGAGCCGCAAAGTCCCGCGGCTTTTGCGTCGCAAATGTAAACTGGCCAAAAACCAGTTTACATTTGCGACACAAAAGCCGCGGGACTTTGCGGCTCTTCCGGGTTCTGCGGAGCAATTAGTGCGAAATCTGCACAGACGCTGCACGATGAAGAGGGACGTCGCTCCCGAGTAAGGTCAGTGCAAAAACACTCTTAGTTTAAAGGAAACACTGGTGATCATTTGTCTGTGGTTTAGTTTTTTCCCCCTAATGCACAGGCAGGTCACTTAGAGGTGAAAAAGAGGAAATATGAGGCACTACACAACATGGTTGCCACTTCTGTTCAGCAATATGAGCAAGTGGAAGTTAAACTGAGTTACTTAAAGAGATCGGCTGATTTGCAATGAAGAATTATATCTGAGTTATTATTGTTGTTAAATAATTGTTGCTTTTACTATTAGGGTTAGATAGTCTTTTGTCATGGTCACTGGGTGTACCACAATGTATTAACATTAAAAAGTTTGACAAATTATAAATTAATAAAGTTATTTAATTTTATTTAAATATATTTCTATGTAGAGTTTAATCTCTATTACTGTTTTTCCTTCTTAATAAAGTTGATTGATAACAAAATGGTCACTTTTTTGATGCATGTGAATATGACACACTTTAATCCAAAAATAACCACAAAATATTTTAATGGTTATCCACAATTATAAAAACCTATGGTGCTTTACATATTTTTCCATGGAGCTTTTTCCATGGGAGCTACTTTCACTATGGGCTTTTTTCCATTTGGGCTTCTTTCCATGTGAGTTTATTTCCATGGGGGCATGTTTCCACGGGGGCTTTTTTCCTGTGAGCATTTATGTTAGTGGGGTTTTTTCTTTGGGCATTTTTCCTTTGTGCTTTTTTTCTTCGGGTTTTCTTTCAGTTACCGTGGAAAAGTATATATTAATAAGGGATCATTTTGAAATGGTTGTCCTTCGGGTTTCCAAGAGTGCTTTGAGTTGTTCATAGGGCTGCCAAACTCCCAGATGGGGCAGGGGTTCTTCTGTTCTGGAGGTCCCCAACCCACTGGCTCATAGTGGGCTGGCAGGGGGTTCAACATCGCTGGAGCAATGACATCACTTGCAAGTGATGTCATTGTGCTGGTGATGTCACGCACCGGCCACTTTAGGAGCTTCTTGAAAAACTCTATGGTTTTCCTGGATGCTCTAGCAATTTTGGAGAAAAACTCTGATACCATATTGTTTTCCCTCCCAAATTGCTAGGGCATTCAGGAAAACCATAGAGTTTTTCAAGAAGCTCCTAGAGTGGCCAGCATGTGATGTCATTGGCATGATGGCATCACTCGCAAGTGATGTCATCACAGCACATGTGTTACGTGCACGTGAAAAATAGTCACCCACCAGAGGCCACGGGGGACTTGGCAACCCTAGTTGTTCATGAAATCAGTGTACTGTTGAGATACTGAATCTGGGGAGGTGAAATCAATAGCAAGTTCCCAACCATCTTCTTGACTGGGCTTGGGTGTGTATTTCTTCTTAGCTGAGATGAGACTTCTGAATTCCTTAAGAAAGGGGTCTTCCCTTTTTGATGGATTGACTGTACTGGGAAGACCTGATATTTTATTAAATACTTCTACATTGAGAATATTAATGTTGAGATATTAATGTTGTGGGGAATAAAAATGAAGTTGGACTCTATCCCTCCTCAAGAAACTTGGTATTCTTTCCACAAATTTTAAGTCAATGGAAGATGGTCATTTATGTGGCAGATAAGATAGATGTTCTCTAACTGCCCATTTTTTCATCCAGTTTATCACTCGGCCTTTATAGGGTATGAGGTTCAGTATTATTTTGCTACAATCAAGAATCAAGCGGTGAGCAAGGGGATCCAAATTTGATACAGGGTTACCCCCATTGTTTTTTTTTATGCCAACCACCACCTCCTTCCCATCTCTCCCATCCTTACTCATAAATTGATAAATAACCCCTTCTCCTTGTTTTTTTTAAATCTTGCTTTTTCATTGGCACAATAGAAGTCACTATTCCTTTCATTTCTAAATTTCTACATTCCTTGCACCCCATATTGTCCTTAATTCCCTTTACCAGAAAATTGTTAATAAGTTTGGATAGATCTATTGTTAGATATTAAAAATATCTGGTTTACCAGCACTTCCAAGTCAATTTGCTGTCCTCCCCCCCCCCCTAGAAATCCCACACTATAATAGCAGTGTGAATAAGGGAACTCAAAAGAGGATCTAAAGAAATATTCAAGGGACCTGGGGGACTTGAGGAGGTGAGGAGAAATGTTTCTGTCCCTAGGTGAAAGAGATCTATTAGAATTTTTTCTGGCAAAAATTTTCCTATCTTGCTTTGCTTAGAAGGAGATAAATCCTCATCAGGGGAATGCAGTAGTGATGTTTCAAGAGAACACAATGCTCAACCAAAACTATACTTTGCTGTTATATAACATTTTCTACTCACACCACATATATTACTGTAGGAGTTCTTATAGCTACCCTATGGCATGCAGTATCTTTATATCAAAGATGGCTAGAGGTGCAAGAGTTGGGGATAATCCATGTGGAAAAGCATTGCCTAGATAAGATTTTACCAGGGGAACTTCCCTGCAAATTGTTCTCTTCTTAGCCACTATGCTGTGACAATTTTTGTGTCTTTGGTATTTTCTGGCAAACTCTTTATACCAAGTTCAGAATATAAATGCAAAAAGCAACATCAGACATGGCTCTTAGGATCCTGACTGAGTTAGCAAGGGACATCGGCCATGTGTAATGCCAACATTCAAGAGCCAAGACTGCTAGAGAAAACTAAATATTGTCAAATACTCTATTGGGTCTGCCTTTTCAGTATAGCATAAAGATCACCTAAATTAAACAGTATATTAGCCTAAGTGAATGATTTTATTGATTTTATTCTAGATGAGATATATGGTAATTGAAAGAAATGTGAGTTTTAGGCACTAGGCACAATGCCATATGTGGTTTTACCTCCTATAATGAAATATAAACTTAATTGTTTTTAAATGCTTTTGTTTTCAATCTGAATCATAACATAAATTACAACTATATTCTACATTTATTTAAAATCAATATTAATCTAGAGTCAACAAAGCCAGTTTCTATGTAGAAAATAACACACTATTATGCAAGAATGAGGACTGGGCAGTGATTACTGCTGAGTTCCTCTTCTTACTGCAGCCCCCGCCCCCAGTGCTACATGTCATTGTGCTCTAGAGTCAGGGTTGCCAGGTTCAGGTTGGGAAATTCCTGGAGACTTGGGGGTTGGTGAAGGGTGGGGAGGGGCCATACATCAACAGAGTATAATGCCTCAGGGTCCACCCTCCAAAGCAGGCATTTTCTCCAGGAGGACTGCTCTCTGTTGTCTGGGGATCAGCTGTAATACCAGGAGATCTCCAGGTGGCACCTGGAGTTTAGCAACCCTATCTTGAGTATCTCCCAAATGTCAGTGGTGGGTTTGAGGGAGTTGCTGGGGGAAAGGGGGAGCTTATTTGGTGTTTGATTAAATGCTTAAACTGTGATTCTTAGCATACCATTTTTTTAATACAGAAAGTATTGGTAACACGCATCACAGAATCACTCAACTCCAGTACAATGTAGTAATAACTTAATTGGATGCTAGCCTAAGGAATGTGGTACAACCAAGTATTAATTCCCCTCCCTGTTAAAGCAAGAATGTATATATGTCTTCCTTCTTTAATCAGACAGATGATATAAAAATAGTGAGATGAAGTTTATTAATCTGTTTCTTTAAAAAAGAGACAGAATTCTGATAGTCTGTTATATGCTGATTAAATATGAATCTCTTAAAGGGGGGGAAGTACCAATGAAGTCTTGACTTTCTCAAAGACTGCTAGAAAAATAAAGGTCTCATAGTGATAAGAAAAGACTCAGTTCTTAACATCAGAGGTCCTGTTGTGCAAATGTATGGACCCATTCCATGGTTACCTTACCAACCATCAGGTGGGATCTGGAGATGAATTACACCTGATCAGACTACAATCTTATGCTTGCAAACTGCAGCCTAGCTGCTAGGCTGCATGAGCAGAGTTTGCTTCCCTGGATGGGAAGAGTCAGGGGGCACCCGTTTTGGCGTGCAGAGAAAAAGGCGGGATCTGACAGTCTAACTATCAGATCTGCGCTCCTTGTCGGCTCCTTCATCTTGGCAGACGATCGGCTGAGGCTGAGGCTTTTCTTTTGTTTTTGGTTGGATGTCGGGGTTTGTTGGAGCAGTCGACTGGGCAGCAGTGGGTGAAGCATTGGCTAGAGCGTCAGCGTCGGCTGGAGCATCGGCTGCAGTGCTGCGGGCTGGTGGCGCTAACGAAGGCGGTGGAGGACATGGCGTTGTCCTTCTTGTTGGCTGAGTCTGCCTAGGGTTTGGGGTCTTCTGGGGCAGGGGTTGTGGAGACCAGGGGTTGGTCTTTCCCCTTTTAATTTGGGTGTGGGCCTGTGGGGCAACCTGGGTTTTTTATTATTGCCCTTGGGGTTGGCAGGTGACCATTTTGGAGAGCCTCCCCCTCCCCCCCATTTTTCTCCTACTGGGGACATTGGTGTTCAGCAGAGGCTTTTGTGGCCATTTTGAGTTCCCTTTCTTCTTTCAGGGGAAGCCATTTTAGAGTGGAGTTGCAGGAGGCCATTTTGTGGTCTTGTGCTTGATATTTAGATGGCTGGTGGAAAAGGGTCGGGCAAGCCCAAAGGAAAAAAGCCAGCGCCTAAGGCGCCCAAGGCTCCTGCGAAAAGGCCACCACCGCCGTTATCCTCTTCTGATGAGGAGAGTGATATGGTGGTTGATTCCAATATTGCTTGTAGATTGAGAGCATTGGAACAGGCAGCGGGCATCCTTTCTCCAGGTGGGGAGGATGGTGTGAGGCAATCTAAGAAGGGTAAGCAGGCGAGTATTCTCACCAGGCTGTCTATGCTTGAGGGCAGGTCTAGTGGAGTCGTGCCTGGCAGGGACGCTGGCCTTTGCGGTCCGGATGTGGGTTTGATGGCGGCGGCTGGAGCATCGGGGGTTAGTTTACAATTGGTTCCTGCTGGATTCGGAGGTAGGTCGGGTGATAATTTACAGGCGGGGCCTGGGCAGGTTTGGCCATGGGGAGCATGGGGGCCTGCTTCGGTGGCTGGGTAGGGCGCTTCCATGTCAAGCGCGGGGGCGCCTGCCTCCTCTGCGTTGGGCGCATTTCAGAATTGGGCTTGGCCATGTGGGCAAGGTGTTCCTAGTCTGTACCCGGGCATAGGGCATCCTGGCATGGCTGGTTCCTTTCTGGGGGCACCCTCAACATATGGGATGGTGCCTTTTGCTGCTTTGCCATTTGGGGAGGTTGCCTTGCCGCTGGGGGACCACTTGCTTCCCGCTACTAGAGAAAAAAATATTAAAAGGGGAGTACATGAATATTTTTTCTCTTCTCTTTCGGGAGGTTGAGAAAAAAGACAAGGAAGAATTGGATGAGAAAGAGAAGGAAAAATTGAAAAAAGGAAGGTGGACAGGACCTGGGCTAATTGGCTTCCTGGGTTCTGTATTTATGCTGGGGTGATTGTGAGGGCACAGCCATAGTGGGCAGCATCCCTGTTCCAGTATTTGGACATAATTTATAAAGGCTATACGGCCTTTAGTGGACCAGCCTGGTTACAATATGACCAGGGATTTAGGATGAGGGTTGCCCTGTATCCATCCCTTCAGTGGGATCGGATCCATCAGCAGCTTTGGCTGCAGGTTATGTCCCCAGCTAGGCCTAATCTGGGTGATTGCTCTGATAGTGGTCACTTGGTGAGTAGGTCATCCATATCCACTGCTGGTTCATCAGGCTCTCCCCGTGGTGCAGCGAGGCAGGTGGTTCAACCCTGCATGCTCTGCTGGGAATTTGGATCCCTTGGGGTATGTAATAGGAAGGCGTGCAAGTTCAAGCACGAGTGCCCCATGTGTGGTGGTTCCCACTCATTTGACAACTGCCCTAGAGCCCGTGGGCGTAAAAATACGAAGAAGCCTGGCGGGAGCGGAGGTGCCTTTCCAGCTAAGAAAGGGGCCCAGCCTGACAAGGGTGGGACCTCTTGAGCAGTGGCTGTCGAGGTATCCTTGAAGGGTTGATAGTTTGTATTTGTTAGAAGGTTTTAAAGTTGGGTTTAGGATCCCTTTTCAGGGTCCTCGAGTTCCGTTTATGTCAGGAAACCTTAAGTCAGTTCAGGGCTTGGAGCAGTTCGTTAGGGACAAGATTGCAAAAGAGCTGGCCGAGGGAAGGATACTGGGTCCTTTTTCACATCCTCCAGTGAGTACTCTTAGAGTCTCACCTTTGGGTGTGGTGCCTAAAAAGGCACCTGGTGAATTTCGTTTGATTCACCATTTGTCTTTTCCTAAGGGGAAGTCCATGAATGATGGGATCCCGGAGCACTTATGCTCTGTTAGATACACCAGCTTTGACCAGGCTATTGCCGTGGTGAGGCGTTGCGGGGTGAGGGCAGAATTGGCAAAATGCGACATTAAGTCTGCGTTTCGCCTTTTACCTGTCCATCCCGATGATTTTGAACTTCTAGGGTTTTCTTTTGAGGGCCAATTTTGCATGGCTAGAGCATTGCCAATGGACTGCTCTGTGTCATGTTTGGTTTTCGAGCATTTCAGCACATTTTTGGAATGGGCTGTGAGGGAGAAAGTGGGTTTGCAGGATGTTGTTCATTATTTGGATGACTACTTTTTGTGGGTCCTGAGGGGACTGGGCATTGTGGGCAGTTGCTGTCTGGCTTTGTTGAGCTGGCAGCGGAGCTTGGGTTCCTTTAGCGCCTGAGAAAACTGAAGGTCCGACCCAGAGGTTGACGTTTTTGGGGATTGAGGTTGACACTATTGCACAGTTGTCTAGGGTGCCTCTTCAGAAAATAGTGGAGCTGAGGGCTAGGATTTCTACCTTTCTTCTTAAAAGGAAGGTTACTTTGTTGGAGTTGCAGCAGCTAGTTGGGCACCTCAACTTTGCTTGCAAAGTGGTTGCTCCTGGGAGGGCTTTTCTTAGGGTTACACTTGCCTCAGCATAGAACTAAGGTCACCTGCAGCATGAGGGATGATTTGAGGGTTTGGCAGGAATTTTTGGAGTCCTTTAATGGAGTCTTTTTGGAGGGACGACATGAGGCTTGAAGCTGAGCTTCAGGTCATGTCTGATGCTGCTGGTTCCTTGGGTTTTGGAGTCTATTTCTGTGGATATTGGTGCACAGATAGTTGGCCTGACTCCTGGATAAAGGTTGGTGTGAACCGGGATCTTACGTTTCTCGAGTTCTTTCCTATTTTAGTCGCGGTTTGGCTGTGGGGGAAGGATATGGCTAATCACACTGTCCATTTTTGGTGTGATAATATGGCGGTGGTCCACGTCATTAATTCCCTTTCATCCAAATCTGGCTGGGTTATGAGATTGGTGAGGGCCTTCACTCTGCGCTGTTTGCGGCTTAACATTTTGGTTTTAGCCAAGCATATTCCTGGGGTGAGTAATGGGGTGGCTGACGCTCTATCTCGTAAACAGATGGAGAGGTTTCATCAGCTGGTCCCAGATGCCAACAGAGGGCCGGTGCCAATGCCCCAGGAGCTATGGCTGATTGGAGAGCCGAGGCCTGCAGAGCGATAGGTCTAGCCATTGCGCTCAGCACCAGGAAATCTTATGAACGGGCTGTGCGGCAGTTTGAAGACTTCAGGGCTGAGGTAGGGTATTGCAGGGTTTGGCCCCTCCCAGTGGAGTATTTGCTCCATTACTGTGTTTCACTGCGAGGTAAGAGGTTGGCCGTGCAATCCATTAGGGGCGCCTGTCTACATTGGCTTTTGTCAGTAAGGCACTGGGTATAGGGAAGAAACAGCTGACTTTCGTATTCGAAAGATGCTGGAGGGGTGGGCCAGAAAGGCCGGTCCCAGGGTTGATACACGGAATTCTGTGTCTCCTTTGATTCTGCGGGGTTTGAAGAGGGTTTGGGACATGGTGTGTGCATCGTCATTTGAAGCATGTTTGTTTCACGCTGCATCTTTGTTAGCTTTTGGGGGGGGCTCTTAGAGTAAGTGAGCTGATGGTACAGTCTAGAAACGATGTTTCTGGTAAGGCTCTGTTGTTAAGGGATCTGCAGCTATTTGCAGGTAAGGCAGTCATCACTGTCCATTGCTCTAAGACGGATCAGTTGCAGAAGGGTACAGTGGTCGAGTTGGGTAGTTGTTCAGAGCTTGAGCTGTGTCCAGTTATTGTGTTGGCTGCTTATTTGGCAGTTAGGGGGTCCATGGAGGGGTTTTTGCTTATACATTCAAATGGTAGCCTGTTGACGAAGCATCAGTTTTGGGCAGTAATGTCATGGGCTTTGGGTGAGTTGGGGTTGTCTGGGGTGCGGTTTGGGACCCACTCCTTTAGAATTGGGGCAGCCTCAACAGCGGCTGTCATGGGGTATCCTTCCACTTCCATTCAGAGATTGGGCAGGTGGTGTTCCTTGGCCTATAAGGCTTATGTGCAACCTTTTATTAGGCTGTGAATGTCTTGGTGTCTGTTTATTGTTGGTTCTGTTCTTGTTTAGCTGTTTTTTCTCTTTAGATTCTGTTGTTCCTGGCCAGAGGATCTGATTTCTCGTATGCGGCCATAGCCACGTGTTTTGGGCCACTCATCAGGCTCGGAGAACTGCGGTTGGCTCTCAGCTGTGACTCAGCCAGCATGTGTGTATCATATGGCGGGGGGCTGGGGCCTTCAGTGCCCGGGCCTGCTGCCTTTGTTGTTTAAAGATTGTGTGGGTCCTCCTCCTCAGGTTTTAATTGTTCACCTGGGAGGTAATGATCTGGGACTCTTAAAGGGCAAGGCCTTAGTTTGGCAGGCCCGGGATGATTTCCAGCACATTCGGGAGTGATGGCCTGGGACCACCATAATTTGGTCAGCCATGCTGCCCCGCCTGGTGTGGCGTTGTGCTTGGGACACTGCAGCTATAGAAAGGGCCCGGTTTAAGGCTAATAAGGAGATCAGGAAGGTGCTGGAAAAGGGGTTGGGCCACTATTTGCCCCATCCAGACATTTTGTTGAAATTTCCTGACCTCTACAGAGGGGATGGGGTCCATCTCTCGGAAAAGGGTAATATGCTTTTCCTGAGAGATTTGCAGCAAGGGTTGTGGGTGGCTTTGGGCCTCCCGGTGCTAAGCCCTAAGTAGAGACTTGACCTTAGTAGTGGCAAGTTTTTGGGATTTAGGGCACTATGTGGCTAGGGGAGGACTGTGAAGCATCTCCCTTTTGGGGAATTTGGGGTCTGGCATGATCAGCCTTCAGGTTTGAAGACCTGGGTTTGGAGAATGCAGACTGTCCGGGAGGCTCGGCTAGAGGGTGCCTTTCTGGTGAGATGTGCGTCTGGGTTTGGGCCCTCTGGTGCGTGCCTCCCTGCTGGGCCTGCTGGGGGGCTGGGTCTCTCGCCTGTTAATGGCAGGGGAGCGGTTGCGGTGACCCCTAGCCCTGGCCAGGCCGCTGGTGGGGTACCCTTGCTGTTTATTAGAATATTGAATAAAGTGGCCCAATTTTATACCAATACTCTGTGTCTGACTCTTTATTCCGTCCTTGGGGAGCAAAGATAAGTTCCCCTGGAGAAAACTGTTGCTTTGGAGGTGGACTCTATGACATTATATCTTGCTGAGGTCCCTCACATTTCCATACTCTGCCATGCGCTCCACCCCAAATCTGCAGGGATTTCTCTACTGGAGTTGGCAGTCCAAACCTATTCAGTCCTATTGAGTCTTCTGCCTGCCCCATACAGTATCCAAACCTCAGCTAAAAAGCTGAGAAAGACCTTGGCTTAATATTCCAGAAAGCTGCTGCCAATCAGACTAGTTTCCTAATGTGGGAATAATACATATATGGGGAAATGCCTGAATGTCACATTACTCTGTACTGCCAATCTCTCTTTGAACCAGGAAGATCTGTTGAGACAAGGGGACTGTCTTATTAATCACTTCTATAAAACAATCATGTTATAACCTCTTGAGAAACTATGCCTTCTATTTAAACCCAGAACTAACAAAGCCAGAACAATATCCAGATTTATGGCACTTCACACCTACGACACCAATCTGCTTTTTATCACCCTCCACTGTTGTTTCAGCCCAGTTCAACACTAACTAACAAACACAGACCCCAATCTGTGATTCTTTTAATCTGCTAAAACATTCCCATGACTCTACATACCAACACACTGCCCACTTTTTCTATATTAAGGACTCTTTGCCATTCCATTTTTGTCTGATGAAGTCTGCTTAGAGCATATGAAAGCTTACATTCTGAATAAAACTTGGTCTTAAAGGTGCCCCTTGTCTACTGCTTTGTTCTATTGCTTCAGACCAACCAGCTGCCCACTTGGAACAATCACCCTTTCTCTTCAGAAATGGCACATTAGGCACACTTAAACAGTTTAACAATATTTTGATTGATTTAACCAAACTTGCAGGGAAGGGAATCAATATTTACATAGTGTTTGGGGTTTGGAATTGGTAGACAGGAAGTTACATATAATCACAGAACTGCCTTGTATGTTGCTTAAGAGTTGTTTTTAGACTTAGGGCTGTTTGGCTTTCACTGAAGGTCATACAGGATGTTACAATGCTTTTTCTTTGACAAGGCCCCTTCCCTTTTCGCCATTTATATCAGCTAGTCATCTCAGCCTAGTTGATACCCATCCTCCCTCTCTGGTGGATGATCACCTAACAGCCCTACTCTTTGCAGATGACATAGTCCTACTATAGGACACTGATTGGTCTTAGGAGGGCATTAAAGCAATTTGGCCTTTATTGCGACCTTAACCACCTGGAGATTAACTACCGAAAAACAAAAGTGATGGCCTTTGGCCCTAAACCTAAAATAAGGGAATGGAGTATAAATGGCCGTAGGCTACAACAGGTGGCAGTTTATAAATATCTGGGGGTTATGTATGGGACAGTGCTGGGCCGAGTTCCATCAAATTTTGCCCCCCTTGAGAAAATCAAATCTAATTTTTTAAGAGTCATTTTTTGTTTCCCAAAGAGCGTTTCTAATGCCATGCTAAGGCTGGAAACTGGTCTGTTAAGAAGAGAAGTTAAAGTAAGCCTCACCTCAATCAACACTTGGCTTAAGCTTAGCTATAGTCCCTCAGATATCACATCCTTAATTCTCAGGGATAGGTATTGGTCTGCCTGATTTAGGGCTATTCACCGGAAGGTGTCTATGCTTGGCTGTTCACCTGAGTCTTTTCAGATAATGGCCATAGACCAAGCAAGGGCCATAGTCAAGCAGAGAATACTAGACATTGAGAGAAAGAATGATATTGCCAAGGTCTCAAGATTTTATACTTCCCTCCAGAAGAGATATGTAACTTCCCCAGCCCCCTGTCTATCGAATCTGGTAATTCCATCTCATAGAAGGACCTTTTCTATGGCCCTATGTAACACTTTTCCTTCTGCAGTCATAGAGGGTTGCTATAAAAAGGTGCCTATGGCTGAGCGTGTTTGTCTGTGTGACACAGGTAAAGTAGAAAGTATCGAACATACTCTGCTTGTGTGTAGTCTCTATAAAGAAATACGAACCAAATTTATCCAACCTTTACTGGTGAAATTTATGGGTCTTCAGGACTCTGAATTAAGGAATATAGTTCTGGCAAATTCTGACTCCCAAGTTCCTCTTGTTTGCACCAGATTTTTGTTAGTCTCCAGGCCCCTGATCCAGGCCAAATAAGAAAGCATAGGAATTCTGCTGTTTATTTGTGAACACTGAAACATTTTATCTGTTAACATTGTCTCTAAATTAATCTGGTGAAGGATAACAAACTCTTGTGAAAGAGAGTCTTTGAATAACAATAGTTTGATGGGCTCTTGGATCCTTGGCTTTAACTTGTCTAACTTGCAAGAAGACTGATTGGAGTCAGCACCTGAATATATGTGGAAATTGCAGTAAAATTTTTGTCTTCATATTTACTTTGAGGTACACTCTTTATAGGACTTTTGTACAACTTAGTTTGGAATGGACTATAAAGTTCTGAATGGACTATGCTTGGATTTCTAAAGTGTATGCACTGTAAAAGAATTGTTACTGAATGTTGTAGACTTTGCAACATTTATGTTTGCACTGATTATAAGTAAATACACTTTGTTATATAGTTGGTAACTTTCACGAGATTTGTATTTTTCCCACAGGTATTTGGTACTCTCCATGTTCTCAGACAGAGGTCATTCACATCACCTGCTACTTGACAGCTTTAACTGGTGAGGCTGAGAATTGAACCTGGGGCTTTCTGAATGTAGAGCAGATGCTCTTTCACTATGCCATTGCTGCCCCCCCAACAGGTTTTTAAATACATACAAGCTTCCAAAATGAATAAAACCTTGGAACCAACAGTTATTTCTGATTCCAGGAAAAACTGGAAGTACACAATGCTCATTTTCTGCCCACTGTGGCAACTGCAATCACTCCCCCCACATCTGGAACAATGTTTTAATTAAAAACAGAATAAATAAACTTGGCAGTGGCAGGGTCGGGTGCTTGAAAAACTCTTTTTAATGCACTGAGAAGAGGCAAAATCTTCAGAGGCTGGAATCCTATGAAGACTTCCTTTGGACTAAGCCACATTGATATGAGACTGCACTCAGAGTCAGGTGCATGTGACAACAGAGGAGCAAGAAAAGGAAATCCTATACTGAAAGTGCAGGAAAAACTCTGCACCTGCTCCCAGAAAAAGAGATCTATCTTCATGCTAAATGTATTTTCAAGTAAGAGAATCATCTCCAGAACTGGAAGGGATTATAATAATTACAAGCTGAATATACATTTATTGATTTATTCACCTATTCTGTGGCTTCTCTTTCTTCTTGGAGGTGCCTGCACTCATTCTTTCTCTCTTTATTTCACAGTATCTCCTCCCCAATGACTAATTTTCTTGCTTTTAACTCAACATCCTGGTGCAGCAAAATGTCTATTTATCTTACTCTTGAACTAATAGTTTACTGCTTGTTTTTTGTACATACAGATTCTCAGATATTCAGAACCAAGAGCTGGTGTGATCTAGTAATAGGCTACTTAAAGAGTGTGTGGAGATAAGCAGAACAATAAGCAGATCTAGTCAACATTCTACTCAGATCTATTCAATGGGGCTTACTGATAGAAAGTATTCTTAGGATTGCCCCACTGTTGGGTGAGCAAGTGGCTGCCTCTCATCCTTACATGTTCCACATGGTTGTTGTTAATCTGTGTTATTTCTAGAGCAAGTACAGTGACAGGGCAACATATATATATATAATACAGGAAGTGTCCTCAGGCTAAGAGGGCAGACACAGAACTGAAGAGAAAGGGTGGAGGAGAGAGATGCATGTGAGAATGCTAGAGTAAAGAAATGAGTTGTCACAGGCATCAGTCTAGTTTGGGCAAATAATTCTTGGCTGGTATTTTTTTTCTAAGAGGAATGGAGTGCAATCTCCCAGTACCCTTCTTTGACCAATTGCTGCAACCAGATTTACTTCCCCTTGCTTTTTCATCCACAAGGCAATTGACTATTGAAACTGTCTTCTTTCTGAAAAGGAATGAGAAGGAACCTCTCAGCAAATGGTGTCCCTCTGTCTCATGGTGCTCTTGCTAGAGGGAGGGGTGAAACCTTCCAGCAACTTTTAAATTCAGATGGAACCTCTCCCATGGCTGTTTTGGACGAGCTGTGGTCAGACGAGTAGTTTGATCCAATGCCATTGCTGTTCCCTTCTGAATTTAAAGTGCATGTGTGACGGTAATGAATGGGTTAACAAGAAAACTAAGGACGCATAGAGCCTGCATCAGATGACCTGAGGGTGGGGGCCAGAGTGCTTGGAACTCTCAGAGGTGATTGACAGCTAACGGCTGAGGGCAGTTAGTGACAGACAGAGTCTGAGGGAGACTGCTGAAGAGAGCAGTTGGTCTGAGAAGGAGCTGAGACAGGAGCTGAGGAGAGTCTTTGATAGATGCAAAGCTCACTATTCACTCTATAAAGACAGCCAAGGAGCTGTGTGTGACTAAAGGGAGAGTCACAGTAAAAGACCTGAGAGGTCATAGACACAGAGACACTTCTCTTAAGAGCTAAAGAGGTGGTTGAGGGAAAGATGTGGGTCTAGAAGTCTGAAGGGCTGGGAGAAGAGACACCAGTCAACTTAAGGGACTTGGCACATTATACCCAAGAGGCCAACCTAGAATAGTGTTGGAGAGTGAATCTATATGAACTGTGAATCTGAGAGACGTAAGTGAACTTGATAGTATAACGCCTGAACTATGAAGAAACTGTTAACTGCTTGAGATACAATATAGCCCATGTATATATTTCCCATTCCCCAGTTGAAGACGGTGTGTGTACGTTAATAAATTTCTGTGGTTTACTTTAACGTTCTCTGGTGCCAGTATATTGGGAAAACTATCAAAGCTGCTGTGGTCCCCTGCCTACAAACTGAGTTTATATCCATCTGAAAGCAAAACAAACCCCCTGAAGAGACTAGTATTGAGAAATCTATATTACACCCAACCCTTGAGTTTCATAGCCGTGAGGTAAAATTCAAGAGGAAGAACTGAGGCTGAAGAGGGGCTGGGGTAGCCATAAGCCGCATATAGAAGCGATCCAGTGAGATCGCGAGGCACGCTGTTATAGCATGATCAGACAGCAACATCTGTTTCCCATTCCCCAATTGTTGGCACCTCGTTCTGACCTGCCTTCAAATCAGAGCTCTTAGGAACCAGGGAAAGTCCAGTCTTTATGGATGTCAGCACTTTCACCCTGCATTTCTGGATGTCTGAACTCCCCTGTTGTGAACTCAAGGCAGTTGGGAAGTGTGAACCTTCTGTTCCATAGCTTTAAAAAAAACAATGTGAGCATAAGCGGACCTTTGCCCCAGGGATTTAAATCACCACTTGTGTATTTCTGCAGCTAACACTTTGTCAGGATTGGAAGCCTCCGGGGGAGTTGATTTTGAGAGACAATTACCCAAGCCCTTCTGTTTCTTCAGGTTGGAAAGGCATGGAAATAGTCCCTAGTCTGGCTCCTATATCGGCAGGGAACCTGGGGAGGCTAGCAACCCTATTCCTTATCCCACTTTCCTTTCAACAAACTGTGTTAACAGAAAAAGCATTGCTGTTGAAGAGCATCCCTTGTTTGACACAAGGGTAAATGTACTGGAGTCAATGGGGTTACTCTTGCATAAATCTGCATGATGCTTATACTCCCCAATGTATTCCAAAGAAGAGCGGCAATATGAAGGAAGTTAAGAGGGGCTGCAGTGCTTGGCGGAGGGATTGCAAAGCTGTCAAAAAGGAGCTGGAGCTTCAGATACACACTTATGTGCATGCGTGAAAGACAAACAAACAAAAGGATGCCACAACAATCTGAACAATTGACCATGGAGCGAGCATGCAGTGAAGCCAGTTCAAGGTGGGATGTCTGATCAAAACTTCCTGTTACAAAATAAAGCAGTGTAATTAGCAGCATAACCAGATCATGCCAAGCCTGTAGTCTGACTGCAGCCTTGGACTCTGAACACAGATCCCCAGAATCTCATCCCTTTTGGCCCTAAGCCAATCTTCTAAAGACTATGACATTAAAGGATCTTATATACCATTTTATGATTTGAGGAAGCCTGTTATTGTTGATGAAAATATAATGAAAGACATAATTATACAGGTTAATCTGGAACACAGCCATTGAAGGCAATGATGCAGCCTACATTCTACAGAAAATGTTTTCAGAATTGCAGCCTTAGAGTCTTACCCAATATGGTTCTTTAGAAATGCTACCAGAAGTATAATGGGTTTTGAAACCTGTAGCAATCAAACCCATCTATTGAACTTTGGAAATATTGGGGTTAAAGTCATTTAATACATGCTGACTTAGTATAGGATTTTTTTTACATGAGCAAGTAGATACACACATATTACCTCTGTGTACATCAGGTTCCACACACACACACAAACAAGTGTGTAAAGTGCTGTCAACTTGCAGCTGGCTTATGACAATCCCAGCAAGGAGCTTTCAATGCAACTGAGAAGAAGAGATGGTTTCCCATTATCTTCTTCTGAAGAATCTTCCTTTGAGATATTCAAGTACCAACCCTGCTTAGCTTCTGAGATCTGATGTGATTGGGCTAAACCATGCTGCCTTCTCTTCCATCCCACATGTAGGCCTCTATAATTCTCAATATGATCAGATCTGTGGATACTTAAATCTGGAGACTGGAGCCATGAATAGACAAGGCAGATCTTTCTACAAGGCTGATTAAAGCTCCGAGTTTGCAAAAAAAATTTCTGAAGTCTGAAAAAATTATGAAGACTAAAAAAGTCTTAAAAAAAAATAAAATAAAAGCCCAAGTGGTTAACCGCCCCCCCCCATGATAATAAAGGCAGCACCTGTAGTTTTAAGGGGGGAATGTCCTGTGTGGCCATCACCTGGCAACTATGACAGTATTGCCAGTTAAAGCCTTGATTTCTGTTAGTAAAAAATCAGGGGGAAGGCTCTTTCCAGGGGTGTTTTGGCCTTTGGGGGAGAATCAGGGCCATGCACAGCAGCAACCACTGGACAATCTGATACCTCACAAGTTCCATGACTCATCCAGGCCTGGGTGCTTGCTACTGTTCAACAGAAGCCACCTCATGAAAGCCAGTGTAGTATAGTGATTAGAGTTTCATGTGGGTGACCTGCTGAGTTTGAATCCCTACTCTGCTATGAATGCTTGCTGGGTGACCTTGGGCTAGTCACAGGCATTCAGCCTAATCTAAATCACAGGGTTATTGAGAAGATGAAATGGTGGGGAGGAGAATAATGTAAGCCAGGAGTGTTAAATTTATTTGTTACGATGGCTGGATCTGACATAAATGAGACCTTGTAGGACTAGCAGGTGTGTCATAAAATGTAATGCCTGGTAGCAGAGATATAAACTTTATAAATGAGACAGACGAACACTATAAAAGATTTTTTAAAAAACTTAAAACATGCTTAAAAGATTAGCACTCTTGCAATATTTTGTTTATCTCTGATAACTGACACCTCTTGGTCTGAATTATTGCATCAAAATCTGGAGACAGTGTCTGTGCTGTAGCAATCTTGAGTATGCTGTTCAGGTGTGCATCTGTAAGTGTCGGCCAAATTGCCCTCAAATGAGGTAGCAATCTTGAGTATGCTGTTCAGGTGTGCATCTGTAAGTGTCGGCCAAATTGCCCTCAAATGAGGTAGCAATCTTGAGTATGCTGTTCAGGTGTGCATCTGTAAGTGTCGGCCAAATTGCCCTCAAATGAGCTTAGTTGGGCAAAGATGGCTAAACAGAGCGGGGTCAAAACCTGTGTATATAGGAGTCAGTCCACCCACGAGCCCTTGCACAATAACAAGAGGATGGATAACTAAAAATGGCTATTTTATTGGCAAAACAGTTCAAACATACAAGAACTAAAACCACACAGTAATCATACAGTTCCTAAAAAATACAGAGATGAAAGATTGGATAGAGAAACACAAAGGGGAAACATGGCTATACTGTACCTCTCGAAGTATTCAGAAAGACAATTCCAGAAGCGAAGTATTCAGAAGGACAATTCCAGAAGCGATAATGATATAGAGAATGGGGAACAAGTATCAACAGTGTAACTCACAACAATGGTCCCAAAACTGATCAGGTTTATTGGTGGTGGTGGGGGGACTCAAACAGCAAAGTAGGGGTACTGTAAGAGACACACTGGACTGGCCAAAACCCAGCCTTATTATAGCCAAATTTGTATCCTCAGGCGTGGTCAGATGACACCTGACATCACAGAATGTGATGTCTGACATCACCTAAGGAGTCAGCTCCCAGGAGTTTGGAAAAAGGATTATGGGCATTGATGGGTTTACCTATTGTAAACCATCACTAAAACAAAGAAATATGATGGGTCAATCTAGCGCCAAATTACTATCTTTTGTAATACCATAGCCAACACAATGAGGACAGTCTACGTGACAGGATTAAGTCTTCAACAACGATAATCTTTTGGGATGCTTCATTGTGTCAGACACTTGCCTAAATGGTCAGCAGGAGCAGTTTTTTGTTAGATATGAAGATGTGATAGCAAGTCTATTATTGACCATTGGTGTCTCCATTTACATCTTTATAGCATGTCTGGAGTATGTGATGCTCTCATCTCACCATCATGGCACTAGGCCAGGATCAAGAGTTGTTGTTGAGGAAGTCCCAGGAACATGGCTTCTGTAAATGTGACTCTCTGGCACTGTCTTCTGATGGCAGGAATGCAACTGCAGTCTGTGGGGCTTGGCAGTTCCTTGGGGAAGCACAATCTGGAGTCCTTCATTGCAGGAGAAGTGAAAGCAGTCACACTAATAGCAGGAACAGGCAAGGAATCCTCTGCAATCTGGCTGGAAAGCTTGCTGCTTGGTTTCACACAGGGTAAAAGTCCTTATTGGGCTGATGCCTATGCCATTGCTTGAACTCAAATAAAACAGAGTCCAATACAGCAGGGTGCATATGCTTTTATGAATAAAGAGTCCATAATAACTAAGAATCCAGTAAGTCTGGCACCAGGGCCAAATAGTGAACACAGTCTATCAATGATGGAAGAAGGGGTTCAGGGCTTACATAAATTGCAAATCTACTTTTGATTTACCGACATTCATTACAGAAATTTCACGATCAATGCTTTGAACTCAAGACCCAGAGGAAACTATAAAATGGCCAGGCATTGTGAGCTTTTATATGTTGCTTCATATGCTGGTCAGCCAATGGGGAAAATAGAGGCTTTGCTCTGTAGCTTGATTGAACAAGCCTGGGAAAGCAATCTGTGATGCAGAAGGAAGCAGACAACAGTTAGTTTCTCATGGGCCTACTGGGAACTCTCCAGGGACCTGATCTAGCCCATGGGTCGCATGTTTGACACCCCTAAGCTGCTTTGGGTCCCCATTACAGAGAAAGGTGGAATATAAATGAAGTAAATAAATATAGTTGATGATGGGGGAGGGGGAGATAAAAAGGTAGGTGAGTGGAAGCATGGAAATTTGAAGGATATGGGGGTTGTCAGGAGGAGGAAGAGAGAAAATAAAGTAGGGGAAGGGAATATAGGAGAAAATGGGGTACCAGAGATAAGTCCTTGCAGGTTCTGCACCATGCATATTGGACCAGCCCTATGCATCTTGGTCAGATATTTCTCAAGGAGGGGCCTACTAGGATAGGGAAATAGGGAAAACTGCAGAGATAAAGGTAGGTTGGCTGGTGGATGGGAAGGAGAGAGGAGGTAGGAAAAGGGGAAAGGCTATAAGGGCTTTCAGGGAAGGAAAAGAGGAAATAGTGGGCGAGGGAAAAATGAAATGCCTCCCCCAAATCCTTGTGGATCCCTGACTTGTAAGTCTCATTTCACATAGACCTGATTCATATTCTTTGCATCCCTTTTTAAAGCCAGTAGAATCAGGCCTCCCTGTATTGAATATTCAAATAACACACAATTTACACCAGAGTATAGTCCCCAGGCTTTTTGAGCCTTTGGACACTTTTGGAATTCTAAGACAGGACAGTGGGCACAGCTGCAAAATGACTGCTACAGGAGGTGGAGTCAACCACAAAATGTCAGGAAGTGGGGCTATGTATAACACTGACAGTAAATCTTCAGCATTTCGGGTGGAATCTCTATCAGGATATCTTTTATAATGAACACATTGTTTTAAAATATTTTCTTGCATACACACAGCTTACCTTCAACCATGCAGTGAAAATTCTTGTACTGTTGTGGCATCTGTTGCCAAAGCATTTTTTAAAAAGCCAATCACAATCCCAGCTGGGAGAAGACTCATCTGGCCCTGCCTACTTTGTGGGCACCAGGAAAGGTGTTGGTAGGCTTCATGTGGGAGACTCCTGCTCTAGAGGGACACACATGCCTGCTCCTTTCCCATGTAAAGATGATCCCTTGGTGGGTGAGTCTATGCAGCAGTTAATACTCTGTCATAATTATTGAATGTTTTCCCATTATCTAATCTCTTTTGCTTCCAGTTCCTTTTGGTAGAAGCAGCCAGCATTTAAAGCTAACAAGCAAGAAACAATTTGGAGTAGCTCAGTTGTTACTTAAATGTTTGCAGTCTTTATTTCTAAACTGCATTTATTGGAAAAACTATATTGGAAAAAATGATCAGATTCAAACTAGAAGATACAGTTACATGCTCATCAAATTACAGGTATTGATTGCCAGTTACTACACCTTAGCATTTGATACTATCCAGATAGCTAAACAGGCACGATCTCATTTCTTTTGCAGTTAGCACCATGTAGCACATTTATTTTCTTTCACATTTCAGTGAGCTTAACCCTTTTAGTCGCATTCAAATAAGGAACTAAGGGCCAAATGACACATTCTTTTTTTTTCTTTTTCTTTTTAAAGAGGAACATGGATTCCTCAAAGCTACACAGCAACTCCAAGGGATAGCTTTCAAAAAAATAAGAGAGCCCAAATAGGCTCAGCATGTCATCCCAGGGGAAGAAAGAGCTCTCTCCCCACAGTGAAATAGAGCTGGGGCATTACTTGTTCTTGCTGCTTCATGTTCACAGAATACTCCATGTGCAGCAGCCAAAATAGCCCACTCCACCCCAAGCTGTGTTTCTGTGCTGTTCCCTGAGCCCAACTCTAAAAACACAAATACGTACTTTTGCCCAAAGTCCAAGAGGCTGGTTTCTTTACTTTTGAAATGGGATCTTCAAATGATGTTTTCAGAATTTACAAGTGATTAACATTGTCAATAATAAGGAAATAAGACATTTCAGTTTTAACATTTTCCTTGTGGTTTTCTACCAATACCTGCTGGGAAAACAGCAGTATATTTTTGCTTGGTGTTACCTCCTAATCAAGAATCTGGAGATAAAGTACATCTGTTTGGCCAGATTATTCTGTGAAAACATTGTGGTCAATGTTCTGGGGGTTTGTTTTATTTTTATGTTATGTGTTTATGTGTCTGCACCTGGAAGTCATGATGACTTCTGCTGACTGACCCCTACTGGGAGCCTGAAGGATATTCATAGTGGTGGCTGAATAAAGTCTGCCCCTATCCTACTGACTACTGGTATTCCTTGGAAGTCTTCCATCCAGGGCTTTTTTGGTAGAAAAAGCCCAGCAGGAGCTCATTTGCATCTTTGCATTTGCTTCTTAGGCTACACCCCCCTATGTCACCATTGCTTGGCACATATGAGCTCATATGCATATTAGGCCACACCCCCTGACACCAAGCCAGCCAGAACTTTGGAGGATGGTGGAAGACAGGAGGGCCTGGTGTGACTTTGTCCATGGGGTCGCAAAGAGTCGAACTCGACTGTGTGGCTGAACAACAAAAAATTTGTGCGTTTCCTGCATTGTGCAGAGGGTTGGACTAGATGACCCTGGAGATCCCTTCCAACTCTAAGATTCTATGAAATCCTACCTGTCAAAAATCATACACTACAGTGCAGGGTTGCCAGGTTCAACTCAGAAAACATCTGGGGACTTTGGTGGTGGAGCCAGGAGACTTTCTCTTTCTCTAAACTAAATAAAATAAAAATACAGTATTGCAGTTCCCCTGAATACAATCTTCATTTTTCTTCCCTCAACGACTGCCTGCACTTCTACTAAATGAAAGTGAACACAAACACACATTCACTCACAAAGCAGCCAAAATAAACACAGTTTACCAGCACACACTGTTGTGATCTCACTGGGGCAATTTACTCACAGGAGTTGCTGAATGTAACCATCTGTATTTCCACCAACTTCTTCAGACTAACACAGGAAACAAATGGTTCTAGTTTGATTTTTACTTTGGAAATAACTTCTGAAAGGAATGTGACATAAAATTTATTTATTTACATTACACTTTTATCTCGCCCTCTCCGCGAGTGGACTCAGGGCGGCTTACAACAGTTGTTTACATGATTTAAAACAATAAGTCAATAAAATCTATAAAACATTAATACAATTAAAATTTAAAAACTATTCCACGGTGCTGTACCATTACTATGTTGGCAGTTCTGCTTTTCAGACGGTTGGTCACCGGGAACTCTAGCTGATGTCAGGTGGCAGCTCTCTCTCAGTTTAAGCATCGAAGGCCTGTCGAAACAATTCGGTCTTACAGGCCCTGCAGAATGTAGGAAGGTCCTGCAGGGCCCTTATGGCCTCCGGGAGAGCATTCCATAACTCTGGTGTTGCCACCGAGAAGGCCCTGGCTGGTGTCAAATGCAACCTGGCCTCCTTTGGTCCACGGGTGGACAGCGATTTTTTGTCCCTGAACGCAGTGCTCTCTGGGGGATATATGGGGAAAGGCGGTCCCGCAGATAAACAGGTCCCTGACCATAAAGGGCTTTAAAGGTCAATACCAACACCTTGAAATTGATTCGGAACACAATAGGTAGCCAGTGCAGCTCTTTCAGCACTGGCTGAATGTGCTCCCATTGAGGGAGCCTCATTAACAGCCATGCCGCAGTGTTCTGCACTAACTGTAGTTTCCAAGTCAGCATCAAGGGTAGCCCCATGTAGAGAGCATTACAGTGATCTATTCTTGAGGTGACCATAGCATGGATCACCATTGCTAAGTCATTGTGCTCCAGAAAAAAAGCCAGCTGCCGCACCTGCCGAAGATGAAAAAAGGCGGATCTAATAGTGGCTGATACCTGGGCCTCCATTGTAAGGAAGGACTCAAGGAGCACGCCCAAGCTCTTGACCTTAGGGGCCAGTATCAATGGCACCCCGTCTAGAGCCAGTAGCTGGACCCCTCCCCTTGGACCACCCTGGCTCAGATAGAGAACCTTTGTCTTCATCGGTCAACCACTGTAAGGTGGACCCCTGAATCCTCAAGTTGGCAAGGCGGCCAGTCAGTAGCTGATGATCAGCCGTATCAAAAGCGGCTGGCAGGCCCAATAATAGCAACACTGCTGAGCAGCCTCGATCCAGATGTCGCAGGAGGTCATCCATAAGAGCGACCAGAACCATCTCCATCCCGTGACCTGGTCAAAAGCCGGACTGGAATGGATCCAGTGCGGAAGTGTCCTCCAGGAATCCCTGTAGCTGAATTGCCACCGCCCGCTCTATAACCTTACCCAACAAGGGAAGGTTTGATACTGGCCGATAGTTCACCAATACGGCCGGATCTGCAGATGTTTTTTTCAAGAAGGGACAGACCACAGCCTCTTTAAGGGGTGTGGGAAAGATCCCTTCTATCAGGGATCTATTGATGATACCTTCCAGTGGTTCACATAGCATCGCCTGGCTAGCTTTCATAACCCAGGACGGGAACGGATCCAACCTACAAGTCATAGGGCGTACAGCTAAAAGGATCCTGTCAACTTCCTCCAGGCTGAGTGGACTGAAGGAATCCAGAACTGGACCAGAAGATGTGCTCGGTGCCCCAAGTTCTTTCACTGTATCAAGTATGGCGGGAAGGTCGTGTTGGAGTGACGAGTCTTTATCTTTTTCCAATTCTCTAATATTTTGTTTACCATGCGGTAAAATTGTTAGTGACCAAATTATACTAAACAATTGTGCTGGGCATGAGGTTGCAGATGCAATCTGGGATGCAACGTAATTCTTCTTTGTGGCCTGGACTGCCATCTCATAGGTCAGCATAAATGACCTATAGGATGTTCTTGTAGCTTCATCACGAGTATGTCGCCATTGTCTCTCTAGTCGTCTTAATCACCATTTCATTGATTGCATCTTGTTGATGGCTATGGAGAGCTGGCTCTTCCAGTTCTCCACCAGTTTGTCCAACGAGTTGCCAGAGGGCCAGGGATCCCGCCTAGCCGTTTGAAGCTGCAAAGGGTCCATCTGGCTATGTGGGCGAGCTAAAACTTGCTCACCGCCTAGACGGGGTAGAGTCACACGAGCATATTCACACGAGCCCACAGGGCATAGTGGTCAGACCATGGCACTGCCTCAGCAGAAATCTGATCCACTCCAACTCCTGCCGCAAAGATCAGGTCTAATGTATGCCCAGCCTGGTGTGTGGGTGCTGTTACATATTGGGAGAGTCCCAGTGCTGCCATGGAAAGTACTAGGTCCGTTGCCCGAGTGGAAGCTGCGCCCTCAGCATGGACATTGAAGTCACCCAAGACTATAAGCCAAGGGTGCTCCAATGCCCAGCCCGCTACAGCCTCCATCAGGGACAGTAGGGCACTGACTGGTACGCTAGGTGGACGATACACCAGCCTGATTGCTAAACTCTCCCCTACATCCCACACCAGGCCAGCACATTCTATGCCTACGATCTTTGGCGGAGGGAGCGCCCTAAAGGAGCAATCCTCCCGTATGAAAATAGCCACCCCTCTCCCCCGCCCGCTAGTCCGAACCTGATGAAGAATGGAGAACCTAGGAGGGTCTACTTGGGAAAGAGCCACTGTCTCCCCATCCCGCACCCAGGTCTCCGTCACGCGAGCCAGGTCCATGGAGGGACTGTGCTCTCTAGGCATTGTAGTAGGCTTTCCAGTAGGCACTGGCATTGTAATAGGCTTCTCTTCCTTTCTCACAGCTTCAGAGTCTGACCGGGATCAGCCATGTGACTTTGCCAGTTTCCAAACCCCTTCCAAGCTTTTTCTAAGCTTTCTGATGGAAAGGCACATTGTGGCTGTTGGGGCGGGGCTTCGCTCTGCTGGCCAGCTAGCTGGTGGCAGGGAGGAGCCTGCAAACCTGGAGGATCTCCCACTGGGACCTAGAGACTAGCAAGCGTATTACAGAACCTACTGGTATCTCAACTAGTCAAGATACCTCCTATCCCTTCTCCTTATAAACTCCAACTCCCCTGTTTGTTGGTTTTGACAGTTAAACCCCAAGATTTGGTTTGGTTTTCATGTCAGCATGCCATTCAGCCTTTTAAAAATCTGATTGGTCAGTGCTGAATGGGGCAGAATCTTTTTCTGTCCATCACATTTCCATATTCCGTTTCTATGCTGTTGTTCTTATGTACTAAGTGTAGCTGCTTCTTCAGCTATAGGGACAACTGAGAGCTTTGAGAATATCAGAAGTTGGATGCATCATATTCCTGAAAGTTTCTTCCTCCTACCAATGCTCTAAAATAATGTTGCAAGTAGAATGGGTCTATTGTTGATAACAGCATTTATCCAAATAAATGTACTTAACCACCTTCACAGTTGGGTATGTCGACTAAAGTGAAGACTACTATGGGTGTTCCAGCCTGACTCATTGGAGTCACAGGGGCTGAGCTTGAGGACTTAGGAACAATAGGCAGCAGGATCCAAATACCTGTTGCCCTGCTCCAATCACGGGCCCTTGCTGGTTTGAATGATCCAATGGTGTGCTGGCGTGGGAACCTTAAAGTGTATATAAGATGGCTCCATTGGCTCAGTTACTCAGTCTTAGAGTGCAGCCCTATACTATGCTGTACAGAATAAAGAGCTATGATCACTACCACCTTGCTTCTTCCTTGCGTTGAACCCACTATGTTTGAACTGTACCAGTGTTCACCATGCATTTCATTAGTTTGAACTGTACCCAGTGAGCCTTTTCATGCTGTGCACAAGCATAATGATCCAAGCTTGTTCTGCCTTAGAGCTGTTGGTGTATTCGCTGGTATGCTCTGGATTCTGTTTGAGAGGCTTAAGAATATACAGCACACTGACTTGTGCTAACTATATGCAGACAATACATATGATAGCAGAGGATACACTGTACAAACTCTCCTCAGTTATATACACATAGCTATATACAAACACCAATCAGCACACAGTGCTGAGGCATTCTGCATAAGCACAAGTCCTCTGGACAGAACCGGTTCGCACCTGCTAAGGGAAGCTGTTGGGAACTATCACAGATCATGAACTGTCATTTGCATTAGACTCCAGCCTGAAGTCTTACTAGCAAGCATATGCTGACAAGAGCACCTGTAAAGTTGAAAGGTGTTTAACAGCATTTTTTGCCTTCTCTGACAGGAGCATCTGGAGGAATAAACACTATTAGGTTTAGTGAGTTCTTATAACATATTCTAAGAGTCAAGTGTGGCCCAATCTCCAAGTACCTAAATCCGCAGATTAAGTCGCATTGATTTAAACACACACACTTTTGCAGCTCTTGGGAGTACTGTGCAGAGAGGGAAACATAGGAAAGACAGATGCCTCATGCAAGTCCTTGTGAGTTCTCCACCATGTAGTTGGGCCCAGCAGTCACCAATATACAACTGGCCCATAGCTTTCCAGCAGAGAGGCTGCAAACAGGATAGAAGGAAGGAAAGCTACTAAAGACAGGGATTCAAGTAAAGAGAAGTTGGATGG